>NW_027224267.1:140000-1455000 GCF_023699985.2 Odocoileus virginianus
GGGGGTTTCCCCTGGGCTTGGGGGACTTTTGAGCTCATCTCTAGGTGGGCTCATGCTCTTGGACTCCTGTGGGCCTTGCAGGGCTGCTTCCTCCCAGGAGGTTTGTGTTTGTGGCTGTGGAGCTGGGCTCTTCACCCCGGGAGCGTCCAAGTGAGGGGACGCACCCCTCAGCCCTGTGGCCCTCTGTCCCCTCCCCGCTCCTCCCTCAGGGGGCCCCTTGCTTCCTTTCAAGCAGTGTTGTGTCAGAAAGCAGGTTTGTTTCTGTGCTCACTTCACAGTGTTTCTGTAAATCAAAAGCTGCTCTAAGGCATGCTTGGGGACCGTTACCTGGATCTGCTCACCCTGCACCAGAGGGCCCCCCGCCGGAGCCTCTGCAGCTGCGAGCCCGCCCTGCTGCCCAGCCGGCCCAGCCTCCCCATGGTCAGCGTGCGCTCACCGGCCACCTTCCTGGCTTCAGGGACATGCCTCTCTCTGGGATCTTGAGTTTCGGTGCATTTGGGGGATGTGTGTATACATTTTTTACTGCATTTTGTCTAGTCTGCTAAAGCCTGAGACTTCAGTTTTAGTTGTGACCATACAGGGAGTGAACCACGTCCTTCACATTGATGGATTCTGCGTTTTCTGACTTGCTTTTCAGAAGTTATTATTGATGGTATTTCTGCTTTTGTGTATGGCCTTGCAGAGTTTCCTCTCACAATCTCAAGGAGTGATTTGCCTTTGATATTATTTAATTTTCCCAGGATCATAGGAGACTTGTGGTGAACATGGGCAGGAGGACAGCATCCGCGAGCCCTCGCCCACCCTGGGGTGGGGACCCCCCTGCTCCTCCAGTGAGAACAGATCCTGCTTTGCAGGGGCTGCGGGCTCCCTGGGGTCTGCTCTTTGCTGCCTGCCTGGCAAGGTGAAGGTTTAAAAGCTGGATCCACCATAGCCTGTGCTTTTACTGTTGAAAAATATCTTGATAAGGTACCAGGATGCAGTAGCAGAGTGTTTGTGACCCAGGACTCAAGATGGTGTGAAGCCGTGACGAACCTGATCCTAGGGCAGGATCCTAGAGGACAGCCCCCTGGGGGAGGAGGGTGGCTCACTGGGCTGGGCAGGGGTGAGCCCCAGGAGGTGAGGGCCCCCGTCTTCCAGGTGGGGGGGGGGTAGCACTGGACTGTGGACGGGGAGGCCAAACAGTGTATAGGGTGTCCTGTTGATGTGGATCACTCTTTTCACAATTTGGCCACAAACACCTGCTTTTGCCCCTGGGTAGGGGGGCTGTCCCTGGAAGCATTGGTCTGGCACCTTCTCCCCACCTGTTTGCTCTTGGCCTTGGGGGTCTTGAGATGTGACCCCAGCTGACTGGGGAGGCCCCGGGCCTGGGAAGGGGCTCCCCGTCAGTATCCACACCCTGATCTCTGGTCTCCCCTCGCTCCGCAGAGAGGAAGGCGTGCAAGGCCCGGGGCTTCTGCAGCGGGCTTCTTCTCAGGGCATGACTTGGGGGCCGAGATGCCTGGGATGCTGACTGCCCTAAGGCCTGTGGGCCCTGTGTGGCTGCCTTGGGGCCCTGGCTGCCTCTGGCCCGCCAGGCTGTGCCTGGGCTGTGACCAGGACTCGTCACAGAGGTGCTGAACCCACTCCCTTCCTGCGGGGAGGCTCCCTGGTGTCTCTGCTGCCTCCCCAGACCCCTTCCCCTCTCCTGACTTCTCTGAAGCCCCTCCGTCCACAGCCCCAGGGCCCCTCCCTAGATCGCAGCCTCAGAACTGCATCCTCAGGAGGACTTGCTCAGTCATCCCATCAAAGAATTTGTTCAATTGCTTGGAGCTCTCGGGACCCTGCCTGTTGTCCCAGGACCTCCCTCCACCACCTCCTCCCACCAGGCCTGGCTTGTCCCTACCTGCCTGCCCAGGGTGGCTGGCTCAGAGGTCCAGGCTGGCTGCAGGCCGGCCCCCCTCAGCCACCACCACCGAGGCGGATCTACCCCCGGGTGGGCCTGGGGTGAAAGCGCGGAGCAGGACTGCCATGTGCCCCGGGCCGCGCCTCGCCCTGGATGGATGGAGGGCAGGCCTGCCTCCTGGACTCGGGTGTGCCTGGCAGACTCAAGCCCAGGCTGGTCAGCCCGACCTCTAAGACTGCTCAGAGGCTGTTACGAAGCCTGCGATGTGGGGCGTGATGGAATCTGTTCTCCAGGGAGGAAGGGGACGGTCGCTCGGCCCGCGTCCTGGCCCGGGGGCGGGGCGGGGCTCACCCAGGAAGCAGGAGAGCCACGCCCCAGGAGGCGGCGTGCCCGGGCACCTGCTCCCAGAACGGGCTTGGCCAGAGGCTGGCTTCGCTCCTCACGTGGACGTGCTGTCTTCTGACCGGTCATGAGGCCCAGTTAACTCATGTCTCTCTCTCTTTTCTTTCAGTCCGCAACTGTGTCCGACGGTGGTAAGTCACAATTTCTAATGTCTATTTTTTTATTATTTTTAACGAAGTTTTCAAATGTGGAGTGTATTTGCTGTTGACTCACTCCGACGTTGTCTTCTTGGCATTTCCACCTCTGCGGGGTGGGGGGTGGTTCCCCCGGGCCCGCTGGGGGGCCGTCACCCCCAGCCCACGACCATGTTTGGGAAGCAGTCTGTTAATGCGCTGTCGTGACAGCGTCTGGGCTCGTCCCCACGTATCCCGTGGGGGCAAGTAAAGGCCTGCCGCCCGCACGGCGGAGCAGCTTCTCAACCAGCGAGCCGGGCTTCAGAGCGCT
Organism: Odocoileus virginianus; assembly: GCF_023699985.2. NCBI lineage: Eukaryota > Metazoa > Chordata > Mammalia > Artiodactyla > Cervidae > Odocoileus > Odocoileus virginianus. Next base: position 142,729 of record NW_027224267.1, read on the forward strand.
CGCCAGACTGGGGCGGCTCTGGAAGTTCGGCGAGACGCTCAGTGGCTGAATTTCCGTTTCTTAGGACAAGTTCAGTAGATGATTGGAACCTGTGGGACAAAGAGGAAAAAGCTTTCTTTCTGCCTTTAAGTGATTCCGTTCAGGGGATTCTTTTACTAGGACTGACCTGAAAGGAGGTGGCCAGAGACTTCCTGTTTCACTTAAGTGATTCCTCTGATGTAACCCTTATCCCTTGGGCTCAGTGAGTTCTTAAATCTCTCCAGACTGACTTGGAGGGTTTCTCCCGAGCGTTCCTTGTTCCTTACAGCACTGCTAAAAGCCCCTATGCTCACAGGTTTGTTTCTTTTTACATGTTTTTAATGACTCTGTTCTGTCTGTTGACAGTTGAATCTTACAGTTTGTCAAAACATATCAGCATTTTATTTTCATTGATGTGCTAACTGGAGGGGCCAAGAAGTGCCGGAGCTGGGGGGTCCTGGGGTCAGGGTTACCCTCTTTATTGTGAGCTGAAGAGAAACCAAGTTTTCTGGGTTTCTATTGTCCAACAACTGCTGACTTCACTCGCGGGCCTTAGAAAGGGAGGCTGGTGGGAGGAAGGCGGGTGGGCGCAGAGCCACCACGGAAAGCCACCAGTCACCCTCTGCCCGTCGGGGTCCGTCCAGCCACGGGAAGTATGAGTAACGTGCTGACACCTGAAGCTGAGACCAGATGGATCCTAAAGGTTGTGTTTGCAAATTTATTTTTCTAGTAAAAGAAATTATGTTAACCTGTCTTATGTACAGTGATAATCTTGTCATTTAATCACCTTAAGCTAGGAGTGGGAAAAACTTCCTTAATGAAAGGAAATAGGACCTGTAACCAAACCCAGGATAACAGTGAGTGGTTTTTACAGTATTCTGTTCGCGTTAGCCTTTCTCTCGTGTGCTCATTTAGCTTTCCTGGTGGAATCCATTCATTTCAGCAGAAAACTTACTCGTTTGAGAAGTTTATTTAATATGTTCAATTTAATCATACATGTTAAGCTTTATTCATCTGTTAAATTTTCTTCTGTCAGCAGTAGATGCAGGAACCCCATACCGTTTTATTATATACTGCATTTTACAATTTTTGGAAAGCTAAACTTCCCCAGTGTGGAAGCCCCAGACTCACGGCCCCGTGTCCTCTGTAAGGAAGTGGGGTCCTGGCTGGTGGCAGCGGCTCCCCGCCCTGCGGGGGCTCCCCTTCCCTCTGTCATTCTCTCCGTACCCCAGGCCCGTGCCACTCAGGGCGGCCCCCGCTTCGTGAGCCCCTCTGTGGAGAGCAGGGCGGGGGCAAGGTCACTGTTTCATGAGCACGCCTTCAGTTTCAGGGGCTGCAGGTGACAGACAAGTACATGTGTTCTGATGAGTTTTTCCCCACTTTTATTATTTTCCACTTTTAGTTTCTTTTCTGATCATAAATAAGGAGAAAAAGTGATCTCATTTATTTGGCATGTTAGTCCTAGGAGGTATGTATTGTTAAATACATTCTGCCATCTTTACAGGTAAAAGCAGCCTGCAGAAGAGGGCCCCACAGACAGCGAGTTAGGGGACTGGGGTCAGGCTCTGGGGTCTCCCTCTCTCACCCGGGTGTCCTGGCCCCTCCCTGGACCCTCCGCTTCCTGACGCCTGCTTCCTGGGGTCGCATTTCCCCGTGTGGTCGGGGGCTGGTGAGAGGATCCAGGTGGGAGCTTGGAACGTGTCTCCACACAGAGACATCTCCCGTTCGTGCCGAGCAGGAGATTCCGGCTCTGGGACCTGGAGCTTCAGGAACACACAGTTGCCGTGGGAAATACATCCTGCGCTGACTCAGGAGCCGGCTTTGGGGAGTGGCCTTTCCACAGGCTGGAATGGTCCCCACCTAGTCATCCCGTCTGGTGTGGGTGACTAATAAGTCAACACTTAATATTTTGTGATCAGTTAACCTTGTCGGTGAGATCATTGGACTGACTTACCTGTTGGACTCATTTCACACGTTATGTTTTACTGTGTCTGTTCTTGCCATATAGTTAGTTTTGTGGCTTTATTTTAAGGAGGTTGGACAATGCTGTGTTTGCAGTCTTTGTCAACCTGAAATGTGTCTTCACTTTCTCAGGAGAGGGGCCCAAAGCCCGAGACCACCCTGTAAGGAGGGTTAGAGGTCAGTCTCTGTGGAGGGCAGACCAGGACCTGGGCTGAGTCAAGGAGGCAGATTCTGCCTCAAGAGCAGGAAGAACATTCTAGCACTTGAGACAGGTTTAAAAATGCAAAGAGCTGTCTTGTGGCGAATCATCCAAACGTGTAATCACACTGCCACCCCCAGCTTTGGGACAGAGGCCCCAGCAGCTGAGCAGGCAGAAGCTTGCGAGGAGGTGTAAGGCCTTCCCGCGCTGGGGGAGGGAGGCTTGCTGCCCTTGGACCTGGGCTTTGGCACAAGGCAGCCTTGTTGTAGTAGAAGTTCATCCTCCTGTTTTCATTCTTTCTTTTCCTACTTTGGACTGAGCGGCTTTGCCAGGATGCCCCTCCCACCCCGCTCCCACGTCCTGGAACGGCCGGACTGTCCCTGCCATCCCTGGACCTGCCCCTTGAGGCTGGGCAGCTGGGGGCTTTTGGGAGCTTTTGCGTGGATGCGCCCATCTGCAGGCACAGGTCGGCTGTGACCCTGGGGACGTGACTCCGGCTCCTGGGGACACGTCCACACGGAGTGTCTTCTCTGGCTGCTGCGGCGACGCTGGCCTGACCTTTCTGACCTCCAGGCACACTGGTCCCAGGCTCTCCCCACCTTTCTCCATCACTGCAGCCTGGCGCCTCCCGCTTGCTTCCCCCGTTCAGCCCACCTCACTGCTGACCTGGGCGCCGCCCCCCGGGCGGGCAGGCTTCCTCCCCAGGCCTCCACTGGGCTGTCAGACACACGGGGGTTCGGTGGCCCCACACAGCGCCGTCTGCTGCGAGTGTCTCCCCGGCCGGGGCCGGCCCCCCAGAGTGCTGTGCTGACCACCCAGCCCTCGCTTGAGGCTCAGCCCGGCTTCAGCCCCTTCTGACACTGCTGACGAGGTCCTGTCGTTTGATGCTTTGTCGGTGTCACTGTGTGCTCCCTCTGCCTGGGGATGGAGACCTCTGTGCAGTGGGGTCAGGGTTGTCCTCGGCGCCCAGCACAGCAGTCACACAGGAGGTGTCTGTTGAGTGAACGTGGCGTGAAGGTGTTTACCATGTGGCAGCCGCAGCCAGGGCCTGGGGGCTCAGTAAGACCTGCGCTAGGCTGTTAGGGTGGCGGCCTTCTTAGTAACATCCTCTTAAAAAACCAGGCAAGCAAAAAAAAAAAAACAAACAAAAACCGGGCAAGCTCGGTAGAATCTGTTCTGTAAATGCAGCAGCAGACGTGTCTACTGGACTCGCAGGGTGTAGCCCACCCTTTGGTGATGTTTCGGCTTCCAAGGCCGGGGGACCCGAGCAGCCATCTTCCACGGGGACGCCTATAGTTTCCTTTGTCTTTCTCCATAAGCCACAGTTTACCACCTCTGATTAACAGACAAATAGTTTCAATGTATATTGTAAGCTCCGTGCCATAAACAAATCAGCAGTACTTTGTAACATTTCTGCTTACTGTTCTAACAGAAACTGGGCCTTTAGAAATCAGAAATGGTACCTGAGGCCAAAGATGTGCGTCCTCTGATTCTTGTTTGTTTTCTGAATGGAGACATTCTTTGAGTTTGTGTGTACCTTCTGCCCTGCTCATCTCCATCTGCCTCTTTCCAATGGACCTTAGCTTTGGTCAAGCGTGGGGAGCGAGGAAGGGGCTGGCAGGTTAGAAGAGGCCGAGAAGGCCGCACAGCAGGGCTCCGTGTCTCCTGCAGCCGAGGAGCCTGGCCGCCCAGCCCGGGGTGTTGCCCAGCGAGGGGTGCCAGTGTTGGCTCCGTGAGCGGGGCCTGGCCTGAGCCGGCGCGGTCCTGGGGCTCAGGACGCGGGGAGGGGCCAGGGCCTGGGGGCACCACGTGCTGGCCCGTTCCTTTGTAACTGGGGGCGGAGCGTAGTGTTAGCTGGTTAGGACCATTGGTGGTTGTGGTCCGTGTGGAGTGCGACTGAGTGTGTCGGGTTAAGCCGACAGTGCTTACAGTGACCAGGATCCTGTCGTAAACCTGGGCTGTGCGATGCCCTCAGAGAGAAGCAGGCTGTGGGTGAGCTCAGCGCCCTGCCTCCTGCTCCGTGCCCGCCCGTGCGTGTCATCCTGACTCACCCTTGATCCCAGCAGCCTCTTCCTGCACAAGGCTTTCTTTTCCCTTTTAAAGATGGTTTTATTTTGCTTCTTTTCCAGCTTTATTAGGGTATAGTTGATAAAAAATTGTGTGTTTAGGTATATGACGTGAGATGTTGATATACATACACATGGCCGAATCACTGCAATGAAGCTAATTAGCACCCTTGCTACCGCACACGGTACCTGTTGTGTGTGACGCGGGCCCACGGAGGCCGACCGTCTTTGCAGACAAGTGTACAAAAGACCGCGGTTAATTGTAGCCACTATGCTGCATGCAGGTCCTCCTCTCACAGCTGAAACACTGATGCCTCGACCTGCACCTCGCACCTCCCCCGCCCCCAGCCCCTGGCAACCGCCGTCCTGCCCCTACTTAATGAATTTGAGTGTTGTAGCCTCCACACAGACAGGAGAGCGTGCAGGACTTGCTCTTCTGTGTCGGGGCTGTATTTTAGCGTCCTCCAGAGTCATCTATGCTGCTGCACAGGCAGGATTCCCTTCTCTTTTAAGACTGAATGACGCTCCCTTAATGGAGAATTGGAATAGGACATTATATAACACCATACTTTCCTCATCCATTCATCTGTGGCACTGAAGTTGTTTCTGTATCTTGACTATTGTGAGTAATGTTGCAGTGAATGTGGTGATATAGATATCTTTTGAGATTCTGTTTCATTTGGGTGAATACCCAGGAATGGAATTTCTGGATCATATAGTCGTTCTAGTTTTAATTTTTTTGAAGAGCTTCCATGCTGTTTTCCACAGCGGCTGCACCCATGTCCATTCCCACCAGCAGTGCAGGAGGGTTCCCTTTTCTCCACACCCCTTCAGCATTTGTCTCTTGTCCGCCTGAGAGCAGACACAGCTGCCCACTAATGGGCGTGAGGTGCCGCCTTGTTGTGGTTTGGTTTGCACTTCCTCTAGATTACTGACGTTGAGCGTCTCTTCGTGTGCGTGTTGGCCATTTGTATGTCTTGTTTGTCAAAGTATATGTTCAAATCAGGTTTTTTGCTCATTTTTAACCTGATTATGTGGGTTTTTGTTATTGAATTGTATGAGTTCCTTGTGTATTTTGGATGCTAATCTTTCCTCAGATAGGTTTGCAAACCTTCAGAAGGAATCCTGACCACACTACCACCATGAAGCAGTTCAGACCCTCAGCTTCTTTATTGTTGTTCCCCACCCCAGGCCAGCTGCTAAGAGCCTGAGAGTGTTGTGTTCCCTTCTGCTTCTTTCGCAAAGTATGTCAGCTATATTCAAAGGCAATTCTGTTGTAGATGTTTTTTTCTGTGTCATTAGTTTGATTTTTCAGACACACCTTGCCTCTTTTTTTTTTTAACTTTTTAGTCATTTTGCAATAATATTGATTTTGTCCTCACTTTGTTTCATCATCTCTGCATTTTCCCCTTTCTCTCATAGAACATATTTCCCCCTTTCTCTCATTGTTGTTCAGTTGCTAAGCTGTGTCTGACTCTTTGTAACCCTTGGACTGCAGCTCACCAGGCTCTCCTGTCCTTCACTATCTCCCAGAGTTTACCCAAATTCATGTCCATCGAGTAGGTGATGCCATCCAACCATCTCATCCTCTGTCATCCCCTTCTCCTCCTGTCCTCAATCTTTCCGTGCATCAGGGTCTTTCCCATGAGTTGGCTCTTCATATCAGGTAGCTAAAGTATTGGAGCTTCAGCTTCAGCATCAATCCTTCCAATGAATATTCAGGACTGATTTCCTTTAGGATTGGCTGGTTTGATCTCCTTGCAGTTCCAAGGGTCTCTCAAGAGTCTTCTCCAACACCACAGTTCAAAAGCATCAATTCTTTGGTACTCAGCCTTCTTTATGGTCCAGCTCTCACATCCATACATGACTATGGGAAAAACCATAGCTTTGACGAGACAGAATTTTGCTGACAAAAACTGATGTCTCTCCTTTTTAATATGTTATCTTTTTAATACACTTTCCTCCCTTCTATTTGCATGAAGTGATGGGACTGGATGCCATGTTCTTAGTTTTTTGAATGTTACGTTTTAAGCCAGTTTTTTCACTTTCCTCCTTCACCCTCTTCAAGAGGCTCTTTAGTTCCTCTTTCTGCCATTAAAATGATATCATCTACATATCTGAGGTTATTGATATTTCTCCCAGAAATCTTGATTCCAGCTTGTGATTCATCCAGCCCAGCATTTTGCATGATGTACTCTGCATAGAAGTTAAATAAGCAGGGTGACAATATACAGCCTTGCCATACTCCTTTCCCAATTTTGAACCGAAGTCCATTGTTCCATGTCCAGTTCTAACTGTTGCTTCTTGACCCACATACAGGTTTCTCAGGAGACAGGTAAGGTGGTCTGGTATTCCTGTCTCTTTAAAAATTTCTAAAGTTCTTTAGGCTATGTTTTCTTCCAGACCAGACTTTGTGTTTGCTTTTTGCATATTATATACCTTCCTTTATCTATTGGCTCACCCATCCATCTATCCATCTACTTACACATCCATCCATCCATCCACTTACTCATCCATCAATCTGTCCACTTACCCATCCATCCATCCGTCCATCCACTTATCCATCCATCCATTCATCCATCCATCCACTTATTCTTCCCTCCCTCCATCCATCCATCCACTTACCCATCCATCCAGTTATCCACCCATTCATCCACCCACTTATTCATCCCTCCATCCACTGTTCATTCACTTACCCATATATCCATCCATCCACCCGTCCACCCATCCACTGACCCACCCACCCGTCCATTACTCGTCTTTCAGCCCACCCCCCCATCCATGGATGTGAGTAGGTCCCCCGCCCCGTCACGGTGCTTTCGGGCACGGAGGTTCTTGAGCCCAGAGAGAGCACAGCGCTGAGCTCCTGTCTTTCCTGCCTCAGCCAACACCCTCAGCACCAGCCGGGCTTTACACGCGAGGGTGTGTCCTTGCCTTTCCCCGTCGTCCCTGTTCTCCTGCCTTGATTGGAATGCTTAGGATTCTGTTGGTGCAGCTTGCTTCCCCAGGACATCCGCCCGCCTCGGGGGTGGGTCAGACACAGAGCCTGTCAGAACCTTCCTATGTTTTACCTTTTCTTGGCTTCCCCCCTTTTCTCTTCTCCTTGTTTGAGGCTAATGGCCTTAGACCATGCCCTCCGTGTTGGTTGTTTGGCTAGGTCGGCGGCTGCTCTGTAGCCCCTCCGCTCCGGCCCGCCGGTGCTGCCGCCGGGAAGCAGTCTGGCACTTCCTCAGGTGCCTGCACTCACCCGGGGGGCTGCCGGCTGCTGCTTTGTTTGGTCTTGTCTTGAAATGACCTTCAGTTGGAAGCGAGAGAGGACAGTGGGTGGTCACAGGCGGCGCCTCCCGCTCCTCCAGGAGCTGCGTGGTGTGTCCCGGGCCGGTAGAGCACGCTCAGGACCCAGGTCCTCTCCCTAGAGCGTGTACACGCCTGGCCGGGGCTGCACCCCGCTCAGGGGCCCGGCTGCCCGGCCCCGTCTGCCAGGGTTCTGCCCCCTCCCTGACCTGCCGGACACCCAGGGAACCGTGCTGAGCAGAATCTGGGTCAGACCCGACCAGGGGTCTCCGTGCCCCACCTCCAGGGTGGGGGTGCTTCCCGCCACCTGCCCAAGTCCAGCCCCAGCCCGCCACCCGGTCCGCCTGCGCTTTACATTCACAGCAAACTGTGATCTCCAGAAGGGGCTCGTTATTTCAGGTGTTGGGGTAGAGGGCCATTCCTTTAACAGCATTCTGTGTGAGAACCTAAGTCAACGCACAGAGAAGCTCCTCTTGCCTTTGGTCGTTCGCTGGGAAGAGCCGACTCCCCCGGCAGGCCCTTGGTGGGCCGCCTGTCCCCCAGCCCAGTGACACCGCGTGCCGCGGGGCCCCGCCTGGAGGGAAGCGCGCAGGCTGCAGTCTGTCTGTCTGTGTCTTCGTCTTCACTCCGGGCACCTCCTCCCCTGCCTGCTGGGTGGCGGGCAGCAGGGAGCCCTGTGGTCAGACCGCTTCCTGGCCTCCTGTGGTGGGCCTGGCAGCGAGGCCTGCATGCCTGTTAATGACTGAGGGAGTTAAACTGCCCCCTTCTTCAAAATGTCAGGTGCTCTAGCCTCTAGTGCTTTTGCAAATGAACTTGCATTCTCGAACACTGCCAAAACCCCCTCCAGTGTTCTTGCCTGCAGAACCACAGGGGCGGCGCAGCCTGCTGGGCTGCGTCTTTGGGGTCGCACAGAGTTGGCCACGACTGAAGCGACTTAGCAGCAGCAGCAGCCACCCTGCAAAAGGGAAAGAGGAATGAAAGGTTTCAGGGTAGTGCCAGGGTAGGATTTGTGTAGAATTCTGGCGAACTCATATTTTCCTCATCGGAAAAACAGTGCAGCCTAATTGCTCATTTTCAAAAATGTTTGCTAAATAGTAGAGATGGAATGGTAATTTGTAATTTGCTGTGTGAGAGGGGTTGTTTAAAGCAGACGTCTTTATTTTGGTTTAATATGTCACATTCCTTACGGTTTGCTTTGAACCTAAAAATTATACCCAGAATAACATCGTGTATTTATAGGGTTTGAAGTACTATGTATTTTGTAAACACGAGTCAGACTTAGATTTTCGTTTTTAGAAGCATGGAGTCTTGATTTCTGCCAAGATTCTTTGCAGCGTACTTCTTTCTTTCCAGTTCTGCTAGAGGGTTTTTATTAGTAATTATTTATACTGTTCCAAGCACGCAGAAGTTCCTAAGTCGTAAGGCAGTGACCTCATCCCTTCGGCCCAGAAGCCACGCCGGCGAACGTTCGGGTGTGTCTGCCTGAGACCTTCCTCGCGCGGCGCTGCAGTCACTGTGGCGGTGGTCCCCTCTGTGTCCCTCCTGTCCACTCTGCGTGCGCCCTCAGAGGCCCTGCCTGGACGCAGGTGTGTGTCCTGCTCCAAGGGGTGGTCCGTGGATTCCCGAGGGGCGGCGTCTCCCCGGAGGCCGCGGCTTGAAGATCAGCGCGAGGACGGCTTCGTGGCCGTGTGTCCATCGGGAGCGGTGGCCCTGCGGCCCGAGCCCCCTACGGGACTGCTCACGCAGGGTCTGTGTCCTTTCGGGGCACGTGTTCTACTTCAGTGAAGACTTGGCTAGAATAAATACTGGTTTAAACGCATGGAACTTTCTACCCAAGAGCCTTCAACATGGTCTGACATGTTTTTTAGATTCATTCTCAAGAAAATATGTATAGAGTTGCTGAGAAAGTATTATATAGGTTGGGTTGAAAATCTGATTTGCCCAAGCCATTGAGGGGAAGAGGTCTAAAAGCTGACCCTGAGGTCGGGGAGGGCTCTGGCTTATCTCAAGGGCTCTCTGTAGGCGCTTTTGTGCAGGTTATGAGGAGAGAAGTGGATGCCTCTGGGCCTCCCTTCTCTACCTGTAAGGTTTTCTTTTTCTTGCTGACTTTAGCAACTTAATTATGAAGAGTCTCGGGTGGGTCTTGTGTGCCTGCCATTTGGGGTGCATTGAGGGTCAGAGATTGTTCATTCCTCTCCCGCTTTGGGGACGTGGGCTTTTCCTGCAGGCCACTGGGGCTTGCTCATTTTCAGCCTTTTTTCTTCTCCATATGTTTCATGTCTCATAGTTTCTTTTGCTCTCTGAGTTCACCGATTTCTTCTACAGTGTTTAATATGCCATTCGTTCCCTCCTGTGGAGTCTCACTTCAGAGGTTTGTTTTCTATTTCTAGCAGTCCCTCTCTGACCTTACCTAACCCTTCACTTCTCCCCTCATATGTTCATGCTTTCCTTTAAACTCTTGAGCACGCTTTGCAGCATCTCAGAGTGTCTTCAAGTCTGTATCTGCTGACTCATCCTTGTCATCCTTCTGGGTCCGTTCTGCTGACTGATTTTTCCCCTGGGCGTGGATCTCATTTCTGTATCATTCCTTGGCTAGTGATTTTTGAGTGGGTGCTCGATTTCGTTATCTTCCCTTGAAGAGTGTTGGGGTTTGCTTTAACAGGCTGTCAGGCCACTTGGGGATTGGCTTGATCCCTTTGAGGCTTGTTTCAGGCTTTTTCAAAGGACAGATCTAAAGTAGCATTCACCCTAAGCTTAGCCCCACTACTTATGGCTGACACATGTGGAGTCTCCTTCGAAGGCCAGGTGTTCAGCCAGAACCAGTGGGGACTCAGAAATCTCACAACCCCGGGTGGGTTCTGGGAGCACGAAGTCTGCAACTCCCAGCTTTGCTGTTCGTGGGCTCCCAGGGTGGCTTCCTGTGTGTGCAGGCTCCGTCCCCCCCGTCAGGGCAGCGCCAGCCCCTCCTGGGCAGAGCAGCGTGTGCCCAGTGATCCCCACCAGCCCCAGGAGCTTGGGGCGCATGCACAGGGCACCCTCACTCATGACCTGAGGCGCCACCTTGGCTGGTGTGGATCTATAAAATGTAGGTGACACATCTAGAAAGCAGTGTATCTGACAGCCGGGTGATTAAATAACTGCACACAGTTACATTTTACATTTGTCACTTCATGGCAAATAGAAGGAGAGAAAAATGGAAGCAGTGACAGACTTTATTTTTTTGGGCTCCAAAGTCACTGCAGACAGTGACTGCAGCTGTGAAATTAGAAGACACTTGCTGCTTGGAAGAAAAACTATGACCAACCTAGACAGTGTATTAAAAAGCAGAGACATTACTTTGCCAACAAAGTTCTGTCTAGTCAAAGCTATGGTTTTTCCAGTAGTCATGTACAGATATGAGAGTTGGACCATAAAGAAGGCTGAGCACCAAAGAATTGATGCTTTTGAACTGTGGTGCTGGAGAAGACTCTTGAGAGTCCCTTGGATTGCAAGGAGATCCAACCAGTCCATCCTAAAGGAAATCAGTCCTGAATATTCATTGGAAGGACTGATGCTGAAGCTGAAGCTCCAATACTTTGGCCACTTGATGCGAAGAGTCAACTCATTGGAAAAGACCCTGATGCTGGGAAAGATTGAAGGCAGGAGGAGAAGCGGGCGACAGAGGATGAGATGATTAGACAGCATCACTGACTCAGTGGACGTGAATTTGAGCAAGCTCCTGGAGGTGGTGGGCGGCACTGGGTTGTAGTTTAGCTTGCAGGGCCGCGACGACTGGGGGGTTGAGCGCCATTGTGTGTTGCTGGTCGCTGGCATGTCCTCTTTTGTGAAGTGTCCGAGCAGGACCTCTGCCCATTTTCCTCCTGGGTCGTCTGCCTTTCCTTGCTGGTTTGTAGGAAATGTTGAACACATCCTGGACTTGACTCTCACACTGAGTTCGTATGCTCAGGTGAGCCTCTGCAGCTTGCCTCTTCATTCTGCTCATGCTCTTTGATGACCATCAGTGTTTCATCACTTTCTTTTTCTGCTGATGCTTTTATATCCTTCAGAGCAGGGGTTGCCCTTCCCAAGACCATGAAGGTGAAACCATGACGCTTTAATCTTTTACGGTGAAACCTTTGGCCATCTGAAACTGATTTTTGTATGATGTGAGTTGGGGGACAGGATTCACTTTCCCTGTGAAGCCTGGGTGACCCAGCTCCATCTACTGAAAAGGCAGATCCTCTCCCCACTGAACAGACGTGGCGTCTTCATCAGGTAATTGTGTATTTGTGGGTCTGTTTCTGGCCTCCGTCTTCTGTTCCGCTGGTTTATTTGTCATTGGAGCAGCACCGTATGTCATAATCGCTGTCATGCTGTCTGCACTTAGAGGTCTGCTTGTGTAGTCTTGAGATTGCTTGGCATTTTCTGGCACATTTTGGAGCCATTAGTGGGTTGCTGGTGGTTTTCCAGAGTCACCTTTCTTCTGTCTGAGCTGGTGGAGAGACAAGACTTTTGGAATTTGTGTGTGGTGCTTTTGCTGGAAATGGTGGCCCGAGCCACGCTGGTGTTAGGACAGCTGGATTTTTTTATGTTTTGTGACTGGACCTTTGTGGCCCTCACTGTGTCTTCTTTTCTAAAAATCTTCAGGTCACTCCCCCAGGAGTAAATACTAAATCTGGCTGGGTTTGTTTGCCTTTTAAAAAGCCATCCCTTCTAGATGAGTTAACCTCTATCAGTATCTAAAACCAGCATGAAGTGAGCTGACTTCAGGCCAGTGTCACCCTCAGACATGCTTTGTTCAGAGGAGGGGAGGGAAAGTCTTGTGATGGAGGTGACCCCTGATGTGAGTCTGGGGGGGGTGGGAGGGGCCAGGAGGAAGCAGAGAAGGACCCGTGGGGCCGTGGAACCCTGGAGAGGATGGTGCTGTGCCTGCGAAGACACCTCCATGGGTGCCGGTCACGGCGCTGGCGGGCGAGAGGGGCAGGGCCGGGAGAAGCGGGTGACGGGGCAGGAAGACACACTGTGACTCTCGAGCGGCTCCTCGGGCTCCAGGAGGGACTGCGGTGTCGAGAGCGGGGTAGGTGGGTGCCGATGCTGGAAGCGGTCAGGCCTGGGAGTGTGAGCTTGGGGGTCTTCAGTCTGCTGGTGGGTTTAGTGCTGGGAGAGGCTTGAGTGATGCGAGGTCATGAGAAGACGAGGCCCAAACCCGCGAGATCAGTGGGCAGCGGAGGACGGTGGAGACGGCGTCGTCAGAGGCGCTGGGATATGTGCGAGTCTCGAGTGCGGGTGGCTCAGGTCTCGGTCTGTAATGTGGGCACCGGGACCCGCTGTGCAGAGTTACTGTGAGAACTGTGACGCCCGTGGAGCAGCACGTGGCACGCACATAGTAAAGAGCTGCCAGTTTTATGTTAGCATCCCTGTTGCTGTTTCACTGCGTTTCTGGTAGAAGTGGCCCTAGAAGGGGATAAGACTTCCTAGAAGGACTAGGCAGAGAGAAGAACCCAGGACAGGTCGCAGAGCAAATGGCAGGGAAAGGGCATCAGAGGAGAAAAGCTCTCCGTTTAGATTGTTTAAAATTCAAAATTAGAACACACAGGAAGATTGAAAAAATTAAATGAAATTAATCTTTTTCTTGAGTAGATTTTAAGAAAAGAGAAAATTGGTATGGCGATAATAACATCACGCAAAATAATTCAAGTTAAAAACCTATAAAAAGAACAAAGCAGGCAATATACACCAAAAATAAGAGTCTCTCACTTATCAGCAAAGTTAGATGGCCTGCAATAAACGTGGACAAGTATTCTTAGGGGAAGTCTATAATATACCTTTTCCAGAAGCTAAGAAATAGAATAAGATCCATAGAGTATTTGAGTTATAAAACAGACAACTTATATTACACACACACACATATATATACACATATATTACATTTTATACACACTCACACGCACATATATATATTACACCCAATAGGGAATATACTTTCACCCCCAAAGGTAGGTGGAGTATCTACCAAAGTTGGCAGTATTCTACTCCAGAAATACAGTTCCTACAAATTTAAAATATGTTTATGGCATACAGGTCACGTCTATTATCAGTGTAATTAAATAGAAGCCAGTTGAAAAAAAAATACATAATCTGTATGTTTGAAAGTTTAAAACTATATTTCCAAATAATCCATGGGTCAAGGAAAAAACTAAAATGGAAATTATATTACAGTTTAGACTGTTTAATAATTATAGTGCTGCACATTAACACCATGGAATATAGTCAAAGTGGTTTTCAGAGAAAATTTTGTAGTTTTAAATGTATATATTATAAAAAAGAAAAGTTGGAAGATACAGGAAATAAGCTTTCAACATAAAAACCTAAAGTGAGGAAACCATAACAAACTCAAATTAAGATTAAAGAAATAATAAGGATAAAGTATAAATTAACAAAATGGCAAACAAAACAAACAGTATGTAACTGATTAATTAGACCAAAAAAGAAGTCTTCAGTAAGTATGACCAAAGAAAAGAGGGAAAATATATCAAGAATGAAGAAGAAAGAAGACAAAGATAACATCAAATACAACAGAGAATTCTATGAATAACTTTATACTAATGCATCTGATTACCAGGTCAGTTGGACAAAGTTTAGGAAAATATGATTAGCCTAAGAGGAAAGAGAAACATTGGTTAGATGAATCAACACAGGCAAAACTGACTTGGAAGCCAGAGATCTATACTGAAAAAGGCAACATGCCCAAACCGATTTATAGGTGAGTGTATTGGTCAGCTTAGGACAATGATTTGCGGTAAGAAGTAATTCCAAACTCTCAGTGGGTCTGAGAAAGGAAAATTTCTTTCTTAGCTTTCATTATGTTTGACTGTGCTCTGGTCTACGTATTTTCACCCCAGGAGCCAGACCGTTGGAGCAGTTCCTTGTGGGGCGCTGTGGGTCCTGCGGCAGAGAGGAGGGGCGTGGCAGGGCCCGGCAGTGCCCCGCATGGTGGCACCTGTTACGCGCTCACGCTCATTGGCCAAAGCCCGTCACAAGGCCAAGCCCAACACTGAGGCAGAGGGCGTGACAGCCCTCCCGTGAGGAGGGGCAGCCAGCATTCTGTTTGGATTTCACGTGGTCTGCCACGCAGGGTACAGAAGATGGGAAGCCCCCCTGTTTATTTTGCAAAGCCAGCATAACCTTGATACCAAAACTGGACAAGGATAGCACAAAATTAAACCACTGGCCAATTTAACTTATGAACGAATACAGAAACTTCTTAAATAAAATTTTAGCAAATTGAATCCAGCTGTGTTTTTTAATTCCTCTGTATGGACAGTAAGAGTGAAAGTCGCTCAGTCATGTCTGACTCTTTGCGACCCCATGGACTGTAGCCCACCAGGTTCCTCTGTCTATGGGATTTTTCAGGCAAGAATACTGGAGTGGGTAGTCATTCCCTTCTCCAGGGGATCTTCCTGACCCAGGGATCAAACCCAGCGTCTCCTGCATTGCAGGCAGATTCTTTACCATTTCAGCCGCCCTTATGCAAGGAATGCAAGGAGAGTTTAAAAATAGAGAATTTTCCACTGAAGTCGTGATTCATTGATTCAACAATTATTTTTAGGGCTCCTACTTTCTTCTAAAAACTGTTTTGCACACTGGGGATATATTGGTGAACAAAACAAAGCCCCTGCCTTCATGGGGTTTACATTTCAGTAAAGGAATATCACAGGCACATAGGCAGATGGCGTTGTATGAATAGATTAAAGGGGTAAGACTGTATGATTATCACAATAGGAACTAAAGGAGTATCTGGTAAAATGAAGCCCCCATTCCACTTTTTAAGGTGAAGTATAGGTGATTTACAGTATTATATATTGCAGGTGTAACATACTCATAATTTTTAAAGGATATACAGTACACCGTTTGCAGTTATTATAAAGCATTGGCTGTACTCCTTGTACATAATATCCTGTTGTTCACTCGCTCAGTCGTGTCCCGACTCTCTGTGACCCCATGGACTGCAGCACGCCAGGCCTCCCTGTCCATCACCATCTCCTGGAGTTTGCTCAAACTCATGTCCATTGAGCCGGTGATGCCATCCAGCCGTCTCATCCTCTGTTGTCCCCTTCTCCTCCTGCCTCCAATCTTTCCCTGCATCAGGGTCTTTTCAAATGACTCAGCTCTTCACGTTAGGTGGCTAAAATGTTGGAGCTTCAGCTTCAGCATCAGTCCTTCCAGTGAATATTCAAGGTTGATTTCCTTTAGGATGGACCGGTTGGATCTCCTCGTTGTCTAAGGGACTCACCAGAGACTTCTCCAACACCACAGTTCAAAAGCACCAATTCTTTGGTGCTCAGCCTTATTTATGGTCCAGCTCTCACATCCGTACATGACTACTGGAAAAAACACAGCTTTGATTCTGTAGACCTTTGTTGGCAGTGATGCCTCTGCTTTACAATATGCTGTCTAGGTTTCTCATAGCTTTCCTTCTAGGAGTTCAGTTCAGTTCAGTCGCTCAGTCATGTCCAACTCTTTGCCGACCCCATGAACCGCAGCACACCAGGCCTCCCTGTCCATCACCAACTCCCAGAGTCCACCCAAACCCATGTCCATTGAGTCAGTGATGCCATCCAACCATCTCATCCTCTGTCGTCCCCTTCTCCTCCTGCCCTCAATCTTTCCCAGCATCAGGGTCTTTTCAAATGAGTCAGCTCTTCGCATCAGCTGGCCAAAGTATTGGAGTTTCAGCTTCAGCATCAGTCCTTCCAATGAACACCCAGGACTGATGTCCTTTAGGATGGACTGGTTGGATCTCCTTGCAGTCCAAGGGACTCTCAAGAGTCTTCTCCAACACCACAGTTCAAAAGCATCAATTCTTTGGCGCTCAGCTTTCTTTATAGTCCAACTCTCACATCCATACATGACCACTGGAAAAACCATAGCCTTGACTAGATGGACCTTTGTTGACAAAGTAATGTCTCTGCTTTTTAATATGCTATCTAGGTTGGTCATAACTTTCCTTCCAAGAAGTAAGCGTCTTTAATTTCATGGCTGCAATCACCATCTGCAGTGATTTTGGAGCCCAGGAAAATAAAGTCAGGCACTGTTTTCACTGTTTTCCCATCTATTTGCCATGAAGTGATGGAACTGGATGTCATGATCTTAGTTTTCTGAATGTTGAGCTTTAAGCCAACTTTTTCACTCTCCTCTTTCATTTTCATCAAGAGGCTCTTTAGTTCTTCACTTTCTGTCATAAGGGTGGTGTCATCTGCATATCTGAGGTTATTGATATTTCTCCTCGTGGTGGTCTGGTTATTCCCATCTCTAAGAATTTCCCACAGTTTATTGTGGTCCACACAGTCAAAGGCTTTAGTGTAGTCGATGAAGTAGATCTTTTTCTGGAATCCCCTTGTTTTCCACAAGGAAGACTCTTAACCACTGGACCACAAGGGGGTCCCTTGTCACAGTATTCTTATGACGCCTGTATATACAGTGACTGCTGTGGGTTTACAGAATGGTCAAGTGACTTGGTTGAGGAGTTTTCACAGCATCCTATGCCATTAGTACCCGGTTATGGATGGAGGTTCGTAACATTGTACAGGAGGCGGTGATCAAAACCATCCCCAAGAAAAGAAATGCAAAAAGGCAAAATGGTTGTCTGAGAAGGCCTTACAAATAGCTGAGAAAAGAAGAGAAGCAAAAGGCAAAGGAGAAAAGGAAAGATATACCCATCTGAATGCAGAGTTCCAAAGAATAGCAAGGAGAGATAAGAAAACCTTCCTAAGTGATCAGTGCAAAGAAATAGAGGAAAACAATAGAATGGGAAAGACTAGAGATCTCTTCAAGAAAATTAGAGATACCAAGGGAACATTTCATGCAAAGATGGGTTCAATAAAGGACAGAAATAGTATGGATCTAACAGAAGCAGAAGATACTAAGAAGAGGTGGCAAGAATACACAGAAGAACTGTACAAAAAAGATCTTCACGACCCAGATAATCACAATGGTGTGATCACTCACCTAGAGCCAGACATCCTGGAATGCGAAGTCAAGTGGGCCTTAGGAAGCATCACTATGAACAAAGCTAGTGGAGGTGATGGAATTCCAGTTGAGCTATTTCAAACCCTGAAAGATGATGCTGTGAAAGTGCTGCACTCAATATGCCAGCAAATTTGGAAAACTCAGCAGTGGCCACAGGATTGGAAAAGATCAGTTTTCATTCCAGTCCCTAGAAAGGCAATGCCAAAGAAAGCTCAAACTACTTTACAATTGCACTCATCTCACACACTAGCAAAATAATGCTCAAAATTCTCCAAGCCAGGCTTCAACAGTACGTGAACCATGAACTTCCAGATGTTCAAGCTGGATTTAGAAAAGGCAGAGGAACCAGAGATCAAATTGCCAATATCCGTTGGATCATCAAAAAAGCAAGAGAATTCCAGAAAAACATCTACTTCTTCATTGACTATGCTAAAGCCTTTGACTATGTGGATCACAACAAACTGTGGAAAATTCTTCAAGAGATGGGAATACCAGACCACCTTACCTGCCTCCTGAGAAACTTGTATGCAGGTCAAGCAACAGTTAGAACCAGACATGGAACAACGGACTGGTTCCAAATTGGGAAAGGAGTACGTCAAGGCTGTATATTGTCACCCTGCTTATTTAACTTATATGCAGAGTACATCATGAGAAATGCTGGGCTGGATGAAGCACAAGCTGGAATCAAGATTGCTGGGAGAAATATCAGATACTCAGATGACACCACAATTATGGCAGAAAGTGAAGAGGAACTAAAGAGCCTCTTGATGAAGGTGAAAGAGGAGAGTGAAAAAACTGACTTAAAACTCAATATTCAAAAAACTAAGATCATGGCATCTGGTCCCATCACTTCATGGCAAATAGATGGGGAAACAATGGAAACAGTGACAAATTTTATTTTCTTAGGCTCCAAAATCACTGCAGGTGGTGACTGCAGCCATGAAATCAAAAGATGCTTGCTCCTTGGAAGAAAAGCTATGACAAACCTAGATAGGCATGCATATTAAAAAGCAGAGACATTACTTTGCTGACAAAGGTTTGTATAGTCAAAGCTATGATTTTTCCAGTAGTCATGTATGGATGTGAGAGTTGGACTATAAAGAAAGCTGAGCGCCAAAGAACTGATGCTTTTGAACTGTGGTGTTGGAGAAGACTCTTGAGAGTCCCTTGGACAACAAGGAGATCCAACCAGTCCATCCTAAAGGAGATCAGTCCTGATATTCACTGGAAGGACTGATGCTGAAGCTCTAATACTTTGGCCACCTGATGCAAAGAGCCAACTCATTAGAAAAGACCCTGATGCTGGGAAAGATTGAAGGCAGGAGGAGAAGGGAACAACAGAGGATGAGATGGTTGGATGGCATCACCGACTCAATGGACATGAGTTTGAACAAGCTCCGGGAGCTGGTGATGGGCAGGGAAGCCTCGTGTGCTGCAGTCCATGGGGTCACAAAGAATCAGGGGTGACTGAGCGACTAAACTGACTGATGACTGCAGCGTTACAGAAGGAAGAGCGCCCTGCCCAGCCAGGAGGAGTGGGGCTGCTTCGTCCAGGACTCACCTGTGTCAGGTGGAGCTGGGCTGGAGACTCCTGCTTCCAGGACATAGCTTGCCACAAAGCAGACTTTCAACAAACATATGTTGAAATGTCCATCTTTGCATCCCATCCAGTTTTAGGATGACAACATGAGGAATGGTTGGTTCCTGGTGTAGTGGAGCCCTGGCCTTGACTTATTCCGTGGAAGAGTTAGGCTTGAATGATCCCCGGGGCCGGTGGGGGGAGAGAGGGCACACCTGCCAGGTGGGTGCTTCAGTGTTTATTTGTTTTTTTGCACCGTGTTAATTTTTTTTCAGCCTGAAATTATATCAGACTCAAAGTTTGCAGCTGTAGCACAAAGAACTTCTCCTATACCATTTGAAAGTAAGTTGCTGATATGATGCACTTATCATCTTGAATACTTTAGAGTCAATTTCTTCCAGAGGAATATATTTTCTTGCAAAATCAAAATACAACTGTCGAAATTAGGAACTTAACGCTGATACATTACCACGATCTTGTCCTCACAGTCTATTCATTTCAGCAATTCGTGGTGAATTTCAACTCTACCGTGAAAGGATCCAGTTCAGAATCACACTTTGCTTTTAGTTGTCGTGGTTCTTCTGTCTCCTTCAGGAGAAGAGTTCCTCCTCTGCCCTTGCTTTTCACACTTGTGCCGCTTTTGAAGGCTGCAGACCATTCCTTGTGTATGTGCTGCCTCAGTGTGGGTCACCTCTGCCTTCAGCTCTGCCCACTGGCAACATCCAGACCACTGGTGCGGGCTTTGGGACGCTCACGCCTCGTCAGTACCACCTCGTGCGGGAGAAGGGGCAGGAGAGCTGCCTGTCTTCCTGGGTAGGGGCCAGGGAGCGGGACGTGGGGCCTGAAGACCCCATGGAACAGGAACCAGCCTGGTGACCAGATTTTGGGAGCCTGGGATAAGTGACTTTTTAAATTTGATTGCTTTATTTGAAAATCACATCAAAGCCACAAGTATTGTTTAGTTTTGCACCTGACATACTGCCTTCCTTATTGAGATTATATGAGACCCTAACTGTCCCAGACCCCGGGTCAGAGCCGCACAGGCTGCGCCTGAGATGGGAGCCCACCTCTCCGTGTCTCTGTGTGGCTCCTCTGCACTCGGCGCCCTCCCTGCGGGAGGGGGTGCCTGCCCCGGGCGCCCTGGATGACCCACAGCCTTGCCCCTTTTCCCTCTCTGCTGGCCCCGTCCTGTGGGGGTGCCTGGTGCCCAGCGACCTGGTCCCCGTGCAGACCTGGGCTCCCCG
Organism: Odocoileus virginianus; assembly: GCF_023699985.2. Lineage (NCBI taxonomy): Eukaryota > Metazoa > Chordata > Mammalia > Artiodactyla > Cervidae > Odocoileus > Odocoileus virginianus. The sequence goes on from NW_027224267.1 coordinate 163,099, forward strand.
CCGCGCCTGTGGTTTCTGTCCTCCGCTGAGGGCGGGGTCAGCGCCCGGTCTGAGTCTGCCTTGTGGAGCCCCCAGTTGGGGTCCTTGGGCTTCTGCATTGAGCAGCGGCCTGCAGACAGGGTCAGGCCACGGCAGGGGGGGCTCTGAGCTTTGCGTGTGGCCCTTGGCTCCTGTGTGAAAGGAGGTCTTCATGGAGTGTATGGTTTTAATCACTGAAATGAAATACATTAGCTTCATGAAAGAATTACTAAGTGAATAATGTAAGTTTTTCCATTCAAATCAACAAAGTTGATTAGGGCTCACCTTTGAAAAGCGTCCTGTCTCTTGTTGGTGAGTCCCGGGGACCCCCTGTTGTCAGGTGCTGGTGAGTGGGCAGCCATGTGCGGCCTCGGTTGCTATCTCTGCGCCTCGCATCCTGGGCCCTCAACGTGACAAGCGCCAGCGTCCCCTCTGCGCGTCGCCTCACTTCCCACACTGACCCTTTTTGGTTTCCGTTCTGCCCACTCGCGGCCTCACGAGCACTCCCGGCGTCTCACCCCCATCTGCTTGGCATTTCAGTCTCCAGAAGGACTTGTGTCATTTCAGACCCAGGGAGTTTGTTCTGCTTTGCTCTGCCAGAATAGTTATAACTCGACTTTTCTGATGTTGACTGCAGGCGGGACCCAGAAGTAGGTTTCTCCCGTCTGGGCACACGTGTCTGGTGGCCCTGGGGGGTACACGCAAGGATGCTGCCCGCCGGGGGCTGCTCCGTACCCCTGGGGGCGATGGCCTGCTCTCCCAGGTGTGACCTCTGGCCAGGAGCGTCCCGTGGAGCACGCGGACGCCATCCCAGCGCCGTCACCGGCTGACCTCACGTGTCACAGCTCGGCAGCCTCGCCTGTAGAATGGGCTGATGCACCAACAGTTGGTGGACTGCGGTCTGAGGAGCGCCGTCAGGCTCCACAGTCCCGCTCATTGTTGGCAGGCTCTGTAAGCAGGGGCAGGCCTTTCACGGAGAGGAGCTGGGCCGCCTGCCCGAGGCTGCACCAGGTCGAGCAGGATGCGGCCTGAGGTCTCTCTTGCCTGTTCTTACCCATGTTCTCCTCCTCCCCAGTGACCAGGCCACTCACGGGGGTTGCCTGTGTGGTTTCTTTAAGGAAAGAAGGGCTGCATCTTCAAATCTGTAAAGCATACCAGGGCTGCAGCTGGGGACTGAAGCGAACACGCTCCAGGTGACTGCTGCAGGGCGTGGCAGGATGGGGCAGACCTGGGCACATGGCTGATGAGGGTGGGGCGGGGGGCTGGCAGCCCTCCTGGGCGTCTGCCTCGCGGTGTGAGACTCGGGCATGGCCCAGAATTCTGAGTCCACGCCTGGCCTTCCCGGTTGTCCGAAGAGTCTTATTAACAGTGCGCTAGCTTCTTTGTCATCTTCTCAATATTTGGATGCACGGTGTAAATATCTGCTCTTGGCCCAAGCCCTGTATTTGTTCGTTCCTCCCCTAACAGGGGACACCAAGGCGTAGCGATACTCAAGTCCTTGCAGTGTATCACGCGGTGCTGCCCAAAGCCACAGGGACCCATGTGGGCGCGAGTCTCCCCCGGGCTCCCCCCAGAGCCGAGTTGCACTGTTGCAGTGACCGTGTGGCAGGTATTCTCAAGGTCTGGTCGGTTTGAAGGGTGGACCAGTTCACTAGCAAGCACAGGCTTTAAAAAGTAAATGATGTGACATTAAAACTCAGAGTCCTGCACCCAAGATTGTACATTTCACTGTATGTGGGTCTTATCTCAGAAACTGTAAAGAAACTGAACTCTCATTAGTGGTTTTGTTTTTGGCATGTGTGTGTTTATCGGCTCTTAAAGAATGTTTTGTGTGCTCCAGCAAATGAGTAAATACACCAAGAATCATGGGAGCCCAGCTCTCCACTGCTGGGATGGAGTTACAGAACTGGAGAAGGAGGATGTCCTGGGGTTGGGTCAGAGCTTGAGGTATCACTGTGAACTCGTGGCTTTAGTGGATGTGAACATGTAGAAATAAATAAATAGATGTGTACCTGTGTGTTCACACAGAAGAAAAGTTATAATCAACCTAGACAGCATATGAAAAAGCAGAGACATTACTTTGCCAACAAAGGTCCATCTAGTCAAGGCTATGGTTTTTCCAGTGGTCACGTATGGATGTGAAAATTAGACTATAAGAAAGCTGAGTGCCAAAGAATTGATGCTTTTGAACTGTGGTGTTGGAGAATACCCTTGGACTGCAAGGAGATCCAACCAGTCCATCCTAAAGGAAATCAGTCCTGAATATTCATTGGAAGGATTAATGCTGAAGCTGAAACTCCAATACTTTGGCCACCTGATGGGAAGAACTGACTCATTAGAAAAGACCCTGATGCTGGGAAAGACTGAAGGTGGGAGGAGAAGGGGATGACAGAGGATGAGATGGTTGGATGGCATCACCAACTCGATGGACATGAGTTTGAGTAAACTCTGGGAGTTGGTGATGGACAGGGAAGCCTGGCATGTTGCAGTCCATGGGGTCGCAAAGAGTCGGACACAACTGAGCGACTGAACTGAACTGAACTGAACTGTGTGTCGCAGGCACGTGTGGGTATGTGTGTTAGTGTTTATTAGCTCTGTCTGCTGGATGGGCCTGAGGGCAGTGAGACTCCTCAGCAGCAGTGAGTGGCCCTTGTGTCCAGATTTTGCTGTCTAAACCCCTCTCCTCAGTGAAAGGAACTGGGCTTCTCGGAGCAAAGACTGATTTCCTGGGCTGGAGCAGGGAACGTACAACATGAGCCCCACGCGCGTCCTCTGCCAGGAAACGAGGAGGTGCTCAGTGCGTGCCAAGGGCTTACCAGGAGGACCAAGCCCCGCTCGAAGGAAGGCGAGCATGAACGAAAAAGAGGTCCGGTGTTTGTGGGTTATACGCCGTTGGGGGAAACAGGCCCGCTGAGTGCATACTGATGCAGATGAACGAGCTTGTAGCAAGGGGTGAGAAGGGGCGCTCTCGCAGAGTTGAGTGGAGGAGGACTGGCGGCCTCAGGAAGTCTCCCCTGGATGCTGAAATGCAGGAGCAGGCTCTGTCCACCATGTGAGAGCCTCCACCGTGGAGAAGCCCGGCTCCCCGACCAACAGCGCCAGCGCTGCCTGCAATGGGCTGACCCCTGCCCTCCTGCAGAGACACGCTACGAGGATACACGCAGGGAACCGGCCAGGTCAGCCGGGGACACCAGGCCGCCCAGGCTGAGGGCCGTGCACACGTAACCGGCCCACGTCTGGGTCTCGGAAACAGAGGGGCCGGGAGCTTTTAAAGACGCACGAGCCCTGAGCAGTGCTGACTTGGACCCTGGACCGGGAAGTAGCCAGAAAGGGCCTTGTTGATGAAACGGGGAGTCATGCTGTGTGACTTTCCCCAGCCTTGATGGCTGTGCTCTGGCTATGAAAGGGAATGTCCCTGCTCTTCAGAAATTCACACCAAAGTGTTCAGGGGCCAAGAGGCTTGCCATCTCCAGCCTAATCTCCGGTTTGGGAAGAGCTACCAGCGTTTGTGTTCAGACGTGGAGAAGGGGAGGGAGTGAGCAGGAGGGGGAGAGGTCACACAGCCAACAGGGCAGGACTGGATGCCGGTGAATCGGGGTGAAGGGCCCTTTTACTGTCTCTGTAACTCTCTGCAAGTTTTAATTTATACCAGAACGAAAATTTGCCTGCACAGAGTGGCACCTGTGGCCCTAAGGGAGGGGTGCCAGGGGAGGCGTTTTCGCGCTCCAGTCTGTATGCTGTCCCCAGGGGTATCAGCCGTACCCGTGGCCAAGCCCCTGGGCAAACGGCGGGCACGGCCCGACTCCGCGCATGCCCTCCTGAGCTCTGCCGCCTCCTCGCTGGCACGTGGCTGCGCCTTGGAAACTTGAGATCAGACAGGGCTTGCTGGGAAGGTGGCTCCCCGGGGGCTGGGCTGCGGCCTTACAGCCTCTCCCCGAATTGTGCCCTTGGAGGACGCTGAGATTGATTTGACGTCTTGTTTAGCAGAGCTGTCACCCAGTTTATGCCTCAGCGTCCATCGGAGAATCCGGAGCAGACCCCCCGGCCCCGTGTTTGTAAACAGAGCCTTCACCACACAGTCACATGTGCGCTTTGCTTTGACCTCACAGTGCTCCTGATGGTTTAGAAGTGGTTCAGTCTGGGCTGGCTGCTCACCACCTAGTGAAGGCTTATTCCTGACTGTGAGCTTTGGGTGGTCACCTTCTCATTACAGACTGGAATTTTGTTAATAGGGAAATAAGAGTTTTATCGTGAGATGTATGTTTTCCCTTCATCACTGCTGGTTTAACAGAAAGGATTCCCTGAGGTCCAAGGGCTTCAGCTCCAGCCCTGGAGCCTCAGAGAGCAGCCTTGGGAGCTGCTCCGCCTGCTAAATAATTCAGCCTCCTCGGCAGCCGCGGGCGAAAGGTCTGCTCTGAATTATGGATGCGTCTTTGTGAGGCTTTGTGTTAAGTATACTGTGCCTCCTTCTCCCTGCGCTGAAGGGAGAGACTCGCCTTTGTCAGCCTGGGGACGGGCGTCTCTGGAGAAAGTGCACTAATTTGCCTCCTCGGGGAGCTGAGCTCTGGAGGAATGTCTCTCTGTGTGGCCTCAGCCTTTGCCCGGGGCCCCGGGGGCTGTGCCGGCTGACCCTGGTATGGATTCAGAGGGGTGGTTTGCGGTGAATGGTTGGAAGTATTTGGTTAAGTGGCATCACAGTGGCTCTTATCAGCTCTGTCCAGGTAAATCCCTCTGGTCTGCGCCCTGTCGTGGTTGGCGGGGGCAGGCAGACCGCGCGGGCTCCAGGTATGTGTGCGGGGGTGGGGGCGCCGACTCAGGCAGGTGGCCGTTAAGCCTATAGCCTGACCGTGAATTGGGACTTAAGTCTTTACAGTGCTGGAGGTTATGGTGGATGAGATATTCTGGCGAGATAATGATGGGAGAGAGCCTTGAGTTACAGAATTATCCATAAAACGGGCCTCAAGGCATTTGCCACAGGGTAACCTTCGTCCAGCCAGTGTAGGGGTCATGGCGTTCCCATTTTCAGCAAATCTGATAGACTTCATAAACTTCCTCATCAGGAAAGCATTTCTTTGACTCAGACTGATTGAAAGGGGGAAAAAACAACAACAGTGACAACAGAACCCAGGAACATCTCGGAAGGGAAGCTGAGAGGTGGGAGGTGGGGGTCTTCCATAGAGGATGCCTGTGGGTTTTCCAAACACCAGACACCCCAGGGACTGTACTGCCTTGGAGTTGGGGTGGGAACCCTGGCGTTGGGAGGAGTTTCACTTGTGTTCAAGGGCAGTCCTTCCACAAATGTGCGTCGTTTCCCGTGTGTTGAGAGCTGAAAGGTGCTGTGAATTGTGAAATTCAGAATCTGACAGTGCATGTCAAAGGCCAGGGGACTGTCCATGTGTGTGGACACACGGACGTGCTTGGGTTTTGTCGTCCCCGGGGGGCTCTGCACCCGGCCGGCGAGTCCCCGACGAAGGCCCACCAGGAGGTCTTATGGTGACAAGAACCGTAGGCACATGCTCTGTGCCCCCGCAGAGTGTCTGTAATTCTCCCCTCTGAAGCGGATGCAGGCTCCCTGAGGTCTGGCTGAGGTCTGCAGAGTGGGGCTGCGTGGCCTGGCCCTGGGGTGCTCCTGCAGGGTCTCTGCCATCCACCCTCCAAGCTCCGGTGCCAGAGTTGAGGCCCAGGGAGCAGGCATTCGGGTCCCAGAAACCGCAGCGCGGGGGTGTCTCCTGCAGGACGGAGGAGGAGCTCGTGGGGGTGGTGCGGGCGCTGGGTCCCTTTCTGACCGTGTGGGTCCCCACGGCCCTCAGGGGAGCAGGAGTTTTCAGCTGAAGCGACTTCCGGGGGCGGGGGGGGGCTCTGCCTGCAGGCGGAGCCCCCCCGCGCCCCCACTCCCCTTCCCTACACCATCTTCCTGTGCAGGACGCCAGCGCCCCTAAGACTCCGCGCGGGGACGCCCGGCTCCCACCAGGAGTCTGTCAAGGCGGACCCCAGAGTGTGCTGCAGACCCACAGAGCCCGCACCCAGGGGCCAGGAGGTTCCTTTGATTCTGACTGTAAAGCGTCTTTATCGATGAGACTTTTAAAAACTAATCTTATTTATTTTCAGCCGTGCTGGCTCTTCGTGGCTGCCGGCTCTTCTCTCGTTGCGGTCAGCCGCACGTGGGCTCCGTAACTGCGGCTCTGAACCTCAGGCTCTGTAGCTGCTCTGAGGCACGTGGGTCTTCCCGCATCTGGGATGGAGCCTGCACTGTTGACAAGTGGATTCTTTACCACCGGCCACCAGGGAAGCCCTCGATGAGACTTTTAAAGTGACAGCGGTTGATCTGTGAGTCCTAAAAAGCAATTCGTATTTGCCGAGTCTTAATAGAAATGAGTCAGTGTACGGGTCATCTTTCCCTAAAGCGTGTGTTCCGCGTGCGTCCTTCCCTTCCCTGATCCCTCCGCGAACCCGCGGCGTGGGGCCGGCACCCGCCTCCCTCCCGTCCTGCGTGCCTGCTCAGGGCCTGCTCCGTGCTGGAATCCAGACGCCTTGCCTTTGACAAGCAGAAGCTCTCACACCCTTGAAGGGTGCAGCCGCTTGGTCCGGAGCTTGCTGCCCACCTCTGCCCGCCCCCACGCTCCACGCCTGCAGCCCTTTCAGCCCCGCCCCCGCCGTCCAGGCCGCCAGTGCCCCCAGCCGCACCTCTGCCAGGGCAGCGCCCAGGGCCCCTCTCCACGGCAGCCAGGAGGACCAGCTTCCTTCTGTCACTATTACTGTTACTACTTGTCTTAGTTTCTAACATAGATGTGATGGTTTTTTTCCAATATCTTTTACTGAAGTATAGTTCATTTACAACGTTGTGTTGATTTCTGCTGTATGGCAAACCGATTCAGCTACATTCCAACACATAGACACACACGTGCACACACACACACATATGTACATTCTTTTTTAAAAATATTCTTGTTCATTGGTTTATCGCAGGCTGTTGAACATAGTTCTCTTGGTGTACAATAGGACCATGTTGTTTATCCATTCTGTATATTCTTTGTTGTTGTTTAGTTGCTCAGTCCTGTGACTCTTTGTGACCCCATGGACTGCAGCACACCAGGCTTCCCGGTCCTTCACCATCCCCTGGAGCTTGCTCAAATCATGTCCATTGAGTCGGTGATGCCCATCCAACCATCTCATCCTCTGTTATCCCCTTCTCCTGCCCTCAATCTTTCTCAGCATCAGGGTCTTTTCCAGTGAGTCGGCTCTTCCCATCAGGTGGTCAAAGTATTGGAGTTTCAGCTTCAGCATCAGTCCTTCCAGTGAATATTCAGGGCTGATTTCCTTTAGGATGGACTGGTTTGATTTCCTTGCTGTCCAAGGGACTCTCAAGAGTCTTCTCCAACACCACAGTTCAAAAGCATCAGTTCTTTGGCATTCAGCTTTCTTTATGGTCCAACTCTCACATCCATACATGACTACTGGAAAAACCATAGCTTTGACTCCACAGACCTTTGTTGGCAAAGAAATGTCTCTGCTTTTTAGTATCCTGTCTAGGTTTGTCTTAGATTTTCTTCCAAGGAGCAAGTGTCTTTTAATTTCATGGCTGCAGTCACCATCCACAGTGATTTTGGAGCCCAAGAAAAGAAAATCTGTCACTGTTTCCATTTTTCCCCATCTATTTGGCCATGAAGTGATGGGACCAGATGCCATGATCTTAGTTTTCTGAATGTTGAGTTTTAAGCCAGTTTTTTCACTCTCCTCTTTCACTTTCTTTTTTTTTCCCATTTATTTTTATTAGTTGGAGGCTAATTACTTTACAATATTGTAGTGGTTTTTGTCATACATTAACATGAATCAGCCATGGATTTACATGTGTTCCCCATCCCATTCCCCCCTCCCTCCTCTTTCACTTTCATCAAGAGGCTCTTTAGTTCTTCACTTTCTGCCATAAGGGTGGTGTCATCTGCATATCTGAGATTATTGATATTTCTCCTGGCAATCTTGATTTCAGCTTGTGCTTCATTCAGCCCGGCATTTCGCATGATGTACTCTGCGTATAAGTTAAATAAGCAGGGTGACAATATACAGCCTTGACGTACTCCTTTCCCAATTTGGAACCAGTCCATTGTTCCATGTCTGGTTGTAACTGTTGCTTCTTGACCTGCATACAGGTTTCTCAGGAGGCAGGTCAGGTGGTCTGGTATTCCATCTCCTGAAGAATTTCCCACAGTTTTTTGTGATCCACACAGTCAAACAAAGGCTTTAGCATAGTCAGTGAATGTTTTTCTGGAATTCTCTTGATTTTTCTATGATCCAACGGGTGTTGGCAATTTGAACTCTGGTTCCTCTGCCTTTTCTAAGCCCAGCTTGAACATCTGGAAGTTCACGGTTCACGTACTGTTGAAGCCTGGCTTGGAGAATTTTGAGCATTGCTTTGCTAGTGTGTGAGATGAGTGCAGTTGTGCGGTAGTTTGAACATTCTTTGGTATTGCCTTTCTTTGGGATTGGAATGAAAACTGTTTGTAGTCCTGTGGCCACTGCTAAGAGTTTTCCAAAGTTGCTGGCCTATTAAGTGCAGCACTCTGTATCATGTATGTTACGTGTTCTGTACATGATAGCTCACGTCTGCTCACCCCAGCCGCCCACGCACCCCTCCCCACCTCTCCCTCTTGGCAGCCACAGCATGGTCGCCTGCGTCTGTGAGCCTGCTTCTGTTTCGTGGACAGGTCCGCTTGTGTCGTATTTTAGACTCCACAGGTAAGTGACATTGTACGATATTTGTCCTTCTCTGTCTGACTTCCTTCAGTCAGTGTGACGATCTCTGGGCCCATCCATGTTGCTGCCAATGGCATGATTTCACTCTGTTTATGGCCAAATAACATTCTACCCTATACACGTGCTGCGTCTTCTTTACCCACTCCTCTGCCAGAGGATGTGCAGGCTGCTTCCGTGTCCTGGCTGTTGTGAATGTTGCTGCTATGAACATAGGGGTGCTTGTACCTTTTCAAATTAGAGTTTAGTCTGTATTCATTCTCCGGAGTAGGATTGCTTGGAACATATGGTTACTCTGTTTTTTAGTTTTCTGAACCTCCGTACTGTTCTCCATAACATTAGCGCCAATTCACATTCCCACCAACACGCCCTTTCTCCACACGCTCTCCAACGTTTATCATTTGTAGATGTTTTGATGGTGGCCATTCTGACTGATGTGAGGTAATACCTCGTTGTAATTTTGATTTGCATTTCCCTAATAATTAGTGATATTCAGTATCTTTTTATGTGCTATAGGCCATCTGTAGGTCATCTTTGGAGAAATGTCTATTTAGGTCTTCTGTTCATTTTTCGATTGCGTTGTTTGTTTCTTTGTTGTTGGGTTGTATGAGCTGCTTCTATATTTTGGAGATTAAGCCCTGTCAGTTGCCTTGTTTGCAGGTATTTTCTCCCATCTTGCCCTTCCTTGCTTATTGCTACCCCCAGGGTGAAACCCACACAGCTCGGGTGTCCACCACCCGGCCCCGCTGACCCTGCCTTCGGGGCTCTCCTGCCACTCGGGCGCCCAACCACCCCAGCTGTGAGCCGTGTGTCTCCAGCCCCAGGGCCTTTGCACGTGCTCGTCCTCACGGAAGGCTTTTCTCAGGTTGGTTACCTTCTGTTCACCCCTCTGCTCTCAGTTCAGCCACGTGGCCTCAAGGGAGGAAAGCTGGGGAGTGTCTTGGGCTCATAGTCGCAGTGTTTTCAGGAAGACTGCTTGTCTCATGAGGACAGCCATTTCTCAGCGTGGAGTGCAGCAGGAGAGCCTCCTGGCTCAGCCCCTGCGCCCCGACGCTGGCTCTGGGCTCCCGTCGCCCTGTGGAGTGGGGTCTGCTGCAGCCCTGCCTGGGGACTGACCGTGGTCTTCTCCCGCTTTTCTTGGGCTTCTTCATCTTTTTCCTTATGATGTTTAGCTGCTCTTAAACACACAGGAAACTAGGCCTTCAACTGTGTAATGTGCTACATGTATTTTCCAGTTTCCTGCTTGTCTTTTGACTTCGCTTGCAGTGTTTTTTACATACCGAGATTTCATTTTGTTAAGGTGTAGTTGACAGACAGCGTTTGTTTCAGATGTGCAACGATGGTTCAAAATGTGTATATATTGTAAAAGGATCACCACACACAGGTGCAGAGCTTTTGAGATGAGAAGTTGTAGGGCTTCCCGGGGGGGCTAGTGGTAAAGAACCTGCCTGCCAGTGCAGGAGATGTAAGAGACACAGGTTCGATCCCTGGGTCAGGAAGATGCCCTGGAGGAGGGCATGGCAACCCACTCCAGTATTCCTGCCTGGAGAATCCCATGGACAGAGGAGCCTGGTGGGCTACAGTCCACAGGGTCACAGAGTCGGACACGACTGAGTGCACACACGTGGAGAGCTTGTCACGTTCTCTCTTGTGGCCATGCTCTCAGACGCGGTGTTGACTGTACTCACTGTGGATCCCGTCTCAGGGATGGTTCATCTTGGGACTGGTGTTCATGCCCTTGGGCCCCCCACCCATGCTGCCCACCCCCGGCATCACATAGCCTGTTCTCACACACGGAGACTCTGAGTCTGTCCCTCCAGCTCTGGGCGGGAGTGCTCTGGGGGTCCTCGCTCGGCATTTCAGAGGACTCTGCTGTGCTCCCTCCTCACGTTTCTCTGACTTCACTGTTCATGTCTGAGTCTCTGGTCTGTGTGGGGTTTGTCCTGGATCGCGCTGGGAGACCCCACCCTGTTACTGTCCAGGCGGCCGCCGCTGGCCGGCAGTGCTCACTGGTGACCGATGTGTCCTGTCGGCCGAGTGGACGCTTCTGCAGGACGCGGTGTGCCGTGCGTCTGACGTCGGGTGGGGTGGCCCTGCCTGTCTTGTGTAGCTGTCCTCACGGATCTCCACACTCGGTTTTGTCCAGTTCTGATAAAGCACATGTGGGGAAGTGTGTCGGGAGGAGAGGCTGACTCAGGGGGTGAGCATCTCTGGTGTTCAGTCAAACGTGGAGCCGTGGGGTCTTCCAGGACCCCAGCCCCAAGGAGAGATGGGAGGGGGTTGTGTGTGTGTGAGTCGGCCTGTGAGTGAGTTAGTGTGAGTGTGAGTGTGAGCCAGCCTGTGTGTCAGTGTGAGTGTGAGCCTGCCTGTGAGTGTGTCAGTGTGAGTATGAGTGTGAACCGGCCTGTGTGTGTGAGCCGGCCTGTGAGTGTGTGTGTGTGTGAGTGTGAGCCGGCCTGTGAGTGTGTCAGTGTGTGTGTGAGTGTGAGCCAGCCTGTGTGTCAGTGTGAGTGTGAGCCTGCCTGTGAGTGAGTCAGTGTGAGTATGAGTGTGAGCCGGCCTGTGTGTGTGAGCCGGCCTGTGAGTGTGTGTGTGTGAGTGTGAGCCTGCCTGTGAGTGAGTCAGTGTGAGTGTGAGTGTGAGCTGGCCTGTGAGTATGTCAGTGTAAGTGTGAGCTGGCCTGTGAGTGAGTCAGTGTGAGTGTGAGCCGGTCTGTGAGTGTGTCAGTGAGTGTGAGCCGGCCTGTGAGTCAGTGTGAGTGTGAGTGTGAGCCGGCCTGTGAGTGTGTCAGTGAGTGTGAGCTGGCCTGTGAGTCAGTGTGAGTGTGAGCCAGCCTGTACGTGTGTCAGTGAGTGTGAGCCGGCCTGTGAGTGAGTCAGTGTGAGTGTGAGCCGGCCTGTGTGAGTGTGAGTGTGACCCGGCCTGTGAGTGAGTCAGTGCGTGTGTGAGTGTGAGCCGGGCTGTGAGTGTGTGAGTGTGAGCCGGCCTGTGTGTGTGTCAGTGTGAGTGTGAGTGTGACCCGGCCTGTGAGTGAGTCAGTGCGTGTGTGAGTGTGAGCCGGGCTGTGTGTGAGTGTGAGTGTGAGTGTGAGCCGGCCTGTGTGTGTGTCAGTGTGAGTGTGAGTGTGACCCGGCCTGTGAGTGAGTCAGTGCGTGTGTGAGTGTGAGCCGGGCTGTGAGTGTGTGAGTGTGAGTGTGAGCCGGCCTGTGAGTGAGTCAGTGTCAGTGTGAGTGTGAGCCGGCCTGTGCGTGTGTCAGTGAGTGTGACCCGGCCTGTGAGTGAGTCAGTGCATGTGTGAGTGTGAGCCGGGCTGTGAGTGTGTGAGTGTGAGTGTGAGCCGGCCTGTGCGTGTGTCAGTGTGAGTGTGAGTGTGACCCGGCCTGTGAGTGAGTCAGTGTGTGTGTGAGTGTGAGCCGGGCTGTGAGTGTGTGAGTGTGAGTGTGAGTGTGAGCTGGCCTGTGAGTCAGTGTGTGTGTGAGTGTGAGCCAGGCTGTGAGTGTGTCAGTGCACGCAGAAGCGGAGCTTTCCTCTTGCGGGCCTGTGTGTTGGGCTCTAGCAGAGCAGGTCCGGACGGTGCATGCGCGGGCCCTGCTCCCTGCTGGGCACTGCGGTGCGCTGAGTGACGTGCGTGTCCCTGGGTGCCCCTTGCTGGTGCCCCTTGCCCTCTGCTCCGCCCACGATCACCTGGCCTCGGCCCCGGGCACCTCAGGACCCCGGGTGTACTCAGCTCGCTCCCTGTGGCGCCTGCAGCCAGGCCGGCCGTGACCCGGGAGCGCCCTTGCCGGGGTGCGCCTCTGCCGCAGGAGGCACGTTCTGTCTCGTCCCCGGCGCCTGACGGCGTGGCGGCAGCGTTGGCACTCCCCTCCGCCCACAGGGGACGGCTCGGGGAGGCGGTGGGCGGAGGGCAGGGCCGAGGTGAGCGAGGTGTGTGTGGCCCGCAGAGCTGACCGGCGCCGACCTGAAGGACTGCGTGAGCAACCACAGCCTCAGCAGCAATGCCAGCCTGCCCAGCGTGCAGAGCTGCCGGCGTCTGCGCGAGCGGAGGGTGGCCAGCTGGGCCGTGTCCTTCGAGCGCCTTCTGCAGGACCCACTCGGCGTTCGCTACTTCTCTGTGAGTCTGACGGGCAGCGGGCACCCCTTCCAGCAGGACTGGGCAGGCAGGGCAGGCGTCTCCCCCTCCTGCCTCAGCCCCAGACTCTCAGGCCCGGGGTCGGAGGGGGCCTCTCTCTGCTGCATCAGGGCCTCCGTGAACCCTCATCCGCTGCCTGCTAGCTGGGTCGGCCCTCGGGAGGGATTCTCGGCTCCTTGGGCATCCCCAGCCTTTGGGTTTGTCTCTAGGGGAACGCTGGAGAGGCGCTTGGCTCCTCTGGTTTCTGTGAAAGGGGAAAATCAGAGTAAAGTGGGGAAGAGACAGCCCAGTGGTGAGGTCCCCCGACCACTGACGGGCCCTCTTCTGAGGACCATGTGATGGTTAATCAATGGTGTTTTCCTTAGGATTTTCTGAGGAAGGAGTTCAGTGAAGAAAACATTTTGTTCTGGCAGGCCTGTGAATATTTTAATCATGTTCCTGCACATGACAAAAAGGAGGTAGGTTTCTCGGACGGGGATGTGGGGTGGGGGGTGGAGGGCGGGGGTTTCAGTGGAGGTTCACACCTAGTGCGGTCTGAAAAGTCCACGCACAACTTTCACACGATTAAAAAAAATGCCTCTTTCAGAATGTTTCTTAATATATGTGATATTTAATTTTGCCTAAACTTAGCTTTCATAAATGCCTGGAGCCCTAACACTTTCCTCAGCACATGTATTGCCTGCCGCCCAGTGTGAACAGAGAGCTGGGAGAGAATCTGGGCGGGGAGGGGGTGCATTCCAGGAGCTTCCGTCTGGGCAGCCACGTGCAGGCCGCATGGGGCGGGCGGGGTCCTGGCACGACCTGCCCTGAGGCGGCCGGTCCCCGTTTCCCTCTGCCCCACGTGCTCGGCGCCGCGGGGACCACGTGGCAGGTCCCAGCCCAGGTCTTCCGAGCTTTCAGATTGCCCTTTGACAGGACCTGGAGAGGAGCCAATTCATTGAAAAGCTGGTACTTTCGGTCAGTTTTCAACCAAGGGATGGTTATTAGGTCCCAAGAAAATGTGTCTCCAATGCCCGGAGTCACGTCAGGCGTTTGGGCTGCAGTGGCGGACAGACACAGAAGACGTGTGCAGCCTGCGTGTCCGGCTCACACGCTGCCCTGTCAGCTCTCCTACAGGGCCCGCGAGATCTTCAGTAAGTTCCTGGGCAGCAAGGCCACCACGCCGGTCAACATCGACAGCCAGGCCCAGCTGGCGGATGACATCCTCAGCGCCCCCCACCCCGACATGTTCAAGGAGCAGCAGCTCCAGGTGACGGCCCCGGCGGGGACAGAGGATGGGGTCCTGGAGGGCTGCTCCCACAGGCACCAGCCCCCCGCAGGGAGTGTAGCGGAACCCCCCGCACTGGGCTCCCATCTCAGGGCCAGGGTTCAGCAGGGCCTGGAGCAGGAAGGCCCAGCACCGCATCCCTGTCTGTTGGCTCCTCTCTGTATGCGATCACAGGTTAATGGGCGTCGACACACACAGATCCATAGGTGTTTGGGTCTTTTCAGCTTTAGGACATCACAGTAATGAGAAGTGTGTGTGGGACCTAGTGTCAGAGGCCATCCACGCGGACCCAGTGTCAGAGCTCGTGTCCACACGGACCCAGTGTCAGAGCCCGTGTCCACGTGGGACCCACTGCTAGAGCCCGTGTCCATGCGGACCCAGTGTCAGAGCCCGTGTCCACACGGACCCAGTGTCAGAGCCCGTGTCCACGTGGGACCCACTGCTAGAGCCCGTGTCCACACGGACCCAGTGTCAGAGCCCGTGTCCACGTGGGACCCACTGTCAGAGCCCGTGTCCATACAGACCCACTGCTAGAGCCTGTGTCCACACGGACCCAGTGTCAGAGCCCATGTCCACGTGGGACCCACTGTCAGAGCCCGTGTCCATGCGAGACCCAGTGTCAGAGCCCGTGTCCACGTGGGACCCACTGTCAGAGCCTGTGTCCACACGGACCCAGTGTCAGAGCCGTGTCCATGCGGGACCCAGTGTCAGAGCCCGTGTCCACGCGGGACCCAGTGTCAGAGCCCATGTCCACACGGACCCAGTGTCAGAGCCCGTGTCCATGTGGGACCCAGTGTCAGCGCCCGTGTCCACACGGGACCGACTGTCAGAGCCTGTGTCCACGTGGACCCGCTGTTGGAGCGCGTGTCCCCTGGCCTCAGCAGAAGTTCCTTCTATTGCCTAGTCACAAGAAATAGGTTAAAAATGGAGGAAGGTATTTTCTTTTTATACATATTTATATATTTATTATTTGGCTGCACTGGGTCTTAGCTGCAGCATGTGGGATCTAGTTCCATGACCAGGGATTGAACCTGAGGCCCCTGCATGGGAACCCTGGAGTCTTAGCCAGTGGGCCACCAGGGAAGTCCCGAGGAATGTATTTTCAAGGCAGGTCTCACTTCCTTTAGATTCTGGTTGCCTTGGTTTCATTCCTGTTTAACAAAGTCAAGGTTCTCCATGACTGCACCTTGCCTGTCCTGAGTCAGCTCAGGTGCTGGCTTCATGTCGGTGTTGGACCGGGCTGTTTGTAAGTGTGACCCCAGGGGCTGGCGTGTTGCAAGAAGCATGATCACACATTGAGGAGCCTGGGTGACCCCTGCAAGGGAGACAAGGGGCTCTGGGAAGAGGCCTGTACCTTGGGGACCGAGAGTCCAGTTCCGTCTGTGATGGGACAGCGCTGCGTTTTCCCGGCAGATCTTCAACCTGATGAAGTTCGACAGCTACACACGGTTCCTGAAATCCCCGCTGTACCAAGAGTGCATCTTGGCAGAGGTGGAGGGCCGCCCGCTGCCTGATGCTCAGCAGGTCCCCAGCAGCCCCGCCTCCAAGCACAGCGCCAGCTCAGACCACTCCAACACGTCCACGCCCAAGAAGGTGCCCATCCTGCGCGCCTGCCTTCCCCAGGAGGGCGCTCTGCAGACAGCAGACGTCCCTGTTGGCGTCTTCCCTCACTCGCAGAACCTGAAAGGCCTGCACTCCTGGGGCTCTGGGCAGGACGGGGGCAGCTGCTGGTCTGGAGGGGTTGGCGGGCTTCACCTCCCTCGGCGCCCCTGCCTGGGCGTCCCGCCCCACTTCCCTTCGCGTGTGTCTCCTGCGACCTTACAGCAGCGTCATGCTGTTTTAACAGCGCTTTCCCTTTGACGGCAGTTGAGCGGAAAATCGAAATCAGGACGGTCCCTGAACGAAGAGCTGGGGGACGAGGACAGTGAGAGGAAGCGGAAAGGCGCCTTCTTCTCGTGGTCGCGGACCAGGAGCACCGGACGCTCCCAGAAGAAGAAGGACCACGGCGACCGTCCCAACGGTTCGTGGTCTGTCCTGTGGGGGGGGCTGGGGGCATGGAGGAGCCAGCGCGGGCTGCGCTGTGAGGCGGCCCACGGGGCGGCCGGCTGGGATCGCAGGGCGGCTCCAAGTCCTCTGAAAGGCACGGGATACGTTCCGCCCCCGCCCCCTAGCCTGGGTGCCCTGCGGGGGGCTTAGTGCCTGCCACTCGACCACTGTCTTGCCCGCGCTCTCTGTAGAAAGTTTGGGAGATGCAACCAGGAGAAAAGAGGGGAACAAGGTGTCTGCCTTCCGTCCACCCCGGCAGCTCTGGCTTTTCCGCGGTGTGCCGGGGTCGATGAGCCTTTGTCGTTTTTTAAAGAAAATGTGACACCATAGCTCGGTTACCAAGCATTTTCAAAATCGTCATTTTATTGTTGCAAATCTTAAAGGTCAGCATTCTAGAGCTTTTTCCCTGTGCTTCTTTCTCGTATGTGGCTGGGAAGAGAGGGTGAGGGGGGCGGGGGCGTTGCTGGGAGGAGGTGGTGGGGTCGGGGTGTGAGGCAGCGGGGGACGGGCTGTTTCTTCCCCACAGACTGCCACGAGCGGGGTTATTTTCCAGCAAGTCACCTGTAGGCTTCAGGCCTGGTCCCCAGGTTTAAACGGGGAGCCCGTTGGGGGCTCAGATAGGGAGCAGCTGAGGATGGCGTGGAGGCGGCCTCCCGGGGCGGGGCCCACGCTGTGCCAGGCGGTGTGTGGAGGGTGTTTGTCTCCTGCTCAGAGCAGCCTGCGAAGGGGGCCTTGTGCCCCTTTCACAGACAGAGGCATGGGGGAGGCTGTGCACCTGGTGGGGCCCTCAGGCTCCTGGCCGGCCGGGGGCCGCTAGGACAGCAGTCCTTCCACAAAGGGCAGACGGCTGGGGGATGGGGGTGCCATGGTCAGTGGGGTCAGGGACCCCCGAGGACCCGAGATGGGGAAGGGCCTGCCTCTCTAGGGCTGTGCCCCCAGGCAGGACCCCAGGCGGCCAGGGCCCCCGTACCCCGATCTTTAGAGAGCCACCTGGAAGGGGTGCTAAACCCTGAGTCCAGGGCCCTCCCCAGGAGTTCTGACTCGATTGCCTGGCTGTCTGTTGCTTTTGGAAGGTGGTCGGTGGGCCCTGGGGGCCTCCATGTAATCAGGCCCCTGCTCAGCCCCAGGGCCCTGCACAGAGGCCTCATCTGGGAGTTGGCGCTGTGCTCTGGAAGGGCCTCTCTGCGGCAGAGTAGGCACGACTTTCAGTCCGTAATTAGCTCTGTTAGTGACATCAGACAGTGCGATCATCGCTGGTTCAGGACTTCCCAGGAGCTGATGGTGAAGCTGCAGTGACCCGCTGCGTGTTAAGCCACGTGCAGAGATAACGATTCCGGATTAGTGAGGGGCCTCGAGGCCCTGCACTTGCTGTGTGTTGACTGTGAGGCGGGGGTGGGGGGCGCTCGGCCGCGAGCAGAGCAGAGCGCAGGCCTGGGTCGGGCTCCCGGCCCCGGTAGGTGCCAGGGGAGGCCGTGCCGCGCATGGGCCTCCGGGCCAGGCTCCTGTCCTCCGAGTACGTCTGTCCAGCCTGAGCCGCTGGGGGTGTGGGGGCCCAGCAACGCTTGGGGAGTGGCTGCATTACGTGAGGAGGCGTGAGGCTGGTGCGGTGGTATTCTGAGTGCCCGTGTCCCCGCAGACGCCCTGCATGCCAACGGAGGCCTGGGCCGCCGGGAGTCACAGGGCTCCGTGTCCTCGGCTGGGAGCCTGGACCTGGTGAGTGCCCGCAGAGCCGCCGCCCTCGTCCACGGGGCTTCCAGGAGGAGCGGGGATGGGTGGGAGGGCGCCCCGGAGCACCGAGAATATCTCGGGCTTCATTCCCCAGCGTTTGTTCTCGATCGGGCACGTGGCTCTGGACGCCCGCGGGAGCAGCAGCTGCTCATCTTTGTCTTGGCATCTGCGCACGCGCGGGGCAGTGAGCTCCGACGCCCCGCAGCCGCGCCCGTATGCTGGGGGTGGTGCCCGGCCTGCCCGGCCCCGCGCCCTTCACCCTGCTGAGCCGCCTGCTGGGCCCCCATTTCCAGTGACGTGGGGGAGGTGTTGGCTTCTTAGCTGCTGTCTGACGCCAGCTCTGGAAGACCCTGTTGTCAGCAGCCTCGTCTCTTGAAACAGTCAGGCAGGGGTTAATGTAGGATGCGTTTCTTCTCCAGCTGAGGCAGTACCAGGTAGAGCTGTCAGGCAGACCGTGCACCAGTCACACCAGTCGGCTGTTGCTGCCTCACGGGCCACCCGTGGTCCAGCGGCTTCAAAGTGCGTGTATATCACACGTGCATCTGAGAAGGGCACGCTGGGGCCATTTTCTTTCTGTCTGCCACCTACAGACTCGTTTTCTGAAGTCACATTTGGGTGAAAGGGATTTTCTGACCCCAGGAGGAGAGTGTTACGAACCTGAGGAGCAGGGTGGTCAGACCTTAGGAGGATGTATGTGGAGAGCCCCTTTTGGCAGGAGGGGCTCCTGTGGCTCAGGGACCCGGAGGCGCATTGTGAAGGGACCTGGGGTCCGCCCTGGGAGCTGGGCCGCTGGGCGGCTCCTGTCCTGCCCTGAGACCTGGCTCCGAGTGCGGCGAGGGGCCGCCCACCCGCGCTCGCCCCCTCCGCACCACGCGGACACCACAGCGCTGCTCTGCCCCAGCCCCTTCCCCTGGTAGAGGGAGACGCATCTGCCCACCGTGAGGCCCGGGCCATGGGCACCGCAGGCTGCAGCCCCCCGCCTGCCCCCCGGAGGAAGGGCCCGGGGCCCCCTGTGTCCCCACCCCGCCTCCCCCCACCTGCTCCTCTGACCTCGGACGTGTGCTGCTGTCCCTGAGGCTCGGCCTGGCCGCGCCCCCTGCCCTGCTGTCAGTCCACTCCTCCCAGAAAGGCCTCCAGTCCTGGGAGGTCAGGCAGAAAGAGCCAGAAAAGCAACCAGGAGCAGCAGAGTTTGGGCCGCAGGCCCTCAGCGCTGGTCCAGCCTGCCTCACGTGTCTACGGCCCCCAGACTGAGTGGCAGGCAGGCAGCGCAGCTCATGGTCCCCGAGTGGCCTCACGGGGCTCCAGAGGTGACTGCATGTGCTTCTGGGTCAGGGAGGCCAAGACCAGACCCCCAGAAACCACAATGGAAAGACCCGTCCTGTTCTGAGCAGGAAAGCTGTGTGGTTAGCTGTCAGCCTAAACTTTGTGAGAGTTAGACCCAGAGGTTGGAGGGTGGGCCCATCCGGATGGCACCCGAGGTTGAGAGAGGGGCTGGATCCCTCCCGTGTTGGCTGGAGGCCCTGCAATGCAGCGTGCGCTTATCAGAACGGGTTGTGTGCTGGAGCTGGGTGTGCACGGGGGGCGCTCTGCCCCCCCCCGGCATATGCAAGCAGTGCCAGCCCCGCCCGAGCGCCCCCGCCCTGTGCCCACCTCCGTGTCTCCCTGTCCCCAGCCAGAGGCCTGCAGGACTCTCGTGCCCGAGCGGGACAAGCCGGCCAAGCACTGCAGCATCCAGCTGCCCGACGGGACGGCCTGCGTGGTGCTGGTCAGGGCGGGGCTCTCCATCAAGGACGTGCTGGCCGGGCTGTGCGAGCGACACGGCATCAACGGGGCTGCCGTGGACCTCTTCCTGGTGGGCGGGGACAAGGTATGGCTGCGGCACCTCAGGCCTTTCTCTGGGGGGTGCCTGCCCCGTGGGGATCCTGCTGGTGGGGAGCCAGCCCACCCACATCTGTCCACCTTACCTGCGGGTTCCCTGCTGCCTCTGCCGGAGGCCCATCTGGGAGCCTGGCCCGGCTGTGCACTCCCCCTGCGGGCTCCGCAGCCGCACTGTGCTCCTCGCGGCTGTGCTCCCCGCAGTTGGCTCCTCGCGGCTGTGCTCCCCGCAGCCACACTGTGCTCCCCGCGGCTGTGCTCCCCGCGGTTGGCTTCCCCCGGCCGTGCTCCCCGCGGCCGTGCTCCCCACGGCTGTGCTCCCCGCGGTTGGCTCCCCGCGGCTGTGCTCCCCGTGGGTGTGCTCCCCGCAGTTGGCTCCCCGCGGCTGTGTGCTTGGCCCCCGCTGATGTCCCTCTCGGTTCCTTCCATGTGCTTGAAGCCTCTGGTCCTGCATCAGGACAGTAGCATCTTGGAGTCCAGGGACCTGCGCCTAGAAAAACGCACTTTATTTCGGTAAGAAAAATGCAGCTGCCAGTTCCGTAAGGTTTCCAGAGCCACAGGGCCGTTTCTGAAGACTTGATATGCTGGCCTCTGCTCCGCTGGGATGGGAGGGCCAACACCCCCACTGTGAGCTCGGAGGGGGAGGAGTCCCTGGGGCCAGAGGGTCACGCTCCCTGCCAGCGACCACCGTCGGGCTGCACCCGGCACAGGGCCGTCCCGTGGGGTGGCCGCTGGGGGGTGACCGGGGGGCGGCCCACAGGTCCTGGAGAAGCCCCTGCAGGCTCTTTCCCGGTGGAACCCGGGCTGCCCTGGTGATGGTGACGCCGTGGGTGCCACACCGCTCTGCTCTCGACGGAGAGTGTCTGCATGAGGGTTGCATGTGCGTGTGCAAAGGCGTACTTGTTTCTCCCCCTCTGCCCAGGCTGGATCTGGTGCCGATTAACCGATCAGTGGGACTCAAGGCCAAGCCCAGCAAGCCCGTCACGGAGGTGCTGCGTCCCGTGGCGGCCAAGTACGGCCTGCGCCTGAGTGAGCTGGTGGCCCGGCTGGTGAGTGACCAGGCTGACAGGGTCACGGGGCCCCCTGTGCTCCAAGCTGCCCATGAGCTCCTGCCTGCCGGGGTGCAGTTTGCCCCCAGTCATCCACAGAGTGACCTGTGGCATCGCAAGGGGTGGGTGAGGAGCGGCTGGTGGCGCCCAGAGCCATGGGAGGGTGTCACCTCCACCCATCTGCCTCCCACCCTGCAGTGGAAACGCTCGCTGTTCGTACTTCCATTGTGCCTTCTGGGTTTGAGTTGAGATTTGGGGGTTTTGGCCCAAGGAGGCCAAGAAAAGAAACAAGGAAAACCCTGCAGCCTCCTGCCATTTGCGCATCTGACCAGGCGTCGGTTCAAGGGCGGGAGCTGCCCGATCCATGTACACCAGCCCCTCATGCGCCTGCTAACTGCCTGGCTGCCCACACGCCAAGGGTCTGATGGCACTTGGGCATTTCCCAGCCGGCCATTGGGTTACTTAGTGAACGGGTTAAGGAGGGACAGAGCAGAGCCCCACCCTGTCGCCAGAGGGCGTCTGGGGGGACCCGGACCAGCAGGCTCGGGGCTGTCCCCACATGAGCCACTTATTTTTTGCTTTGAAATGTAGTGATTTTGGGACCCACTGGGGGCTTTCTCGTGGCTCAGCGATAAAGAACACGCCTGCAACGTAGGAGTCAGAGGAGACATTGATCCCTGGGTCGGGAAGATCTCCTGGAGGAGGAAATGGCAGCCCACTCCAGGGTTCTTGCCTGGAGAAGCCCATGGACAGAGAAGCCTGGTGGGCTGTAGTCTATGGGGTCACGAAGAGTTGGACATGTTGAGGAGACTGAGCACACACTGATGGCCCATTGGTCTGTGTTCTCCTATCTTTACAAAATATACTGTATCAGAGCTAGATTGCAAGTATTGTTAGGATTTTTATTTTCTCTGAGACGAGCTCCAGGATTGTTCAGAAATTTTGAAGTGAAGCAGAGGACCAGTCCTGAGGGGAACCCAGGGCTCCCTCCCCCAGCTTGAGACAGTGGAGGAGGGGACGGGGGGGGAGCACTGCCCTAGAATCTGGAGTCTAGAATATGAGCGATGGAGAGGAGCACGGCCTGGGTGCCACGTGGCCTCCCTGCCCTCACTTGATTGAGATCCTAAGCTGTGGCTTAACGCTCTGTGCCTGTAGCGCTATTTGTAAAGTGGGGGAGTCAGGGCAGCTTGCTCATGGGGCAGCTGTGGGACTTCTGTCCTGGGGGGCTGGCCGGTGGGCAGGGCTCCTTCCATGCTGATGCCTGAGCTAGAAGGGTGGTCCAGCCGCTCTAGGGCGAGGGTCCAGGAGAACTGGGGAGGGCAGAATGGGGGTCCCGTGGGTGGTCTCCGAGGTTACGGCTGTCCCGGGACACTCTTGCGGACCCTCCTGGGTGAGCTGTGGGCCGTTGAGGCCAGGAGGTCGTGAGCCACCTGGACCTGCTAGCCTTCTCCACTCCCCACTTGGCTAAAGCTCTGGCTGGGTGTCGGGTCACTAGGTAGTTCAAGAGCCAGACTGCAAGTTCAGATTGTTTTTTGACAGAAGCTGTGGGACTCGAACAGCAAAATAGTCTCCCAGGGGAGAAGGGCAGGACCCTGGGCCTCAGACCCGCCTGCTTCCTGCTCTCAGGGAGGGGCGCGAAGCCCCATAGGAGCGTCCTGGCACATGGAGGATCAGCGAGGTGGGCTCGGGGTCGCCCCCTCCAGGCTGAGAGTCGTCCTGAGACCTTGGCTAGCTTGACTTGGGGATGCAGCTGTTAGTGGTGCCACCACATGCCCTCCACCCCCGAGTCTTCAACCCGACTCAGTGTAGCCCGCAGCTAGCCCCTGGTGATAGCCCCGTTCACACCGGTTCCTCAGGGTGCCTGTGTTTGGGCAGGCCTGCCAGCGTTTGGGATCCGTGTCATTCTACATCAGGAGTCTGCGGCCAGCCCTGCTGAGGTGGCAGGATGTGGGGTCAGCTGGCCTGTGTGACTCCATCAAGCCTGGGGTGGTCTTGCTGGCAGATGGACCACATGTGGTTGTTCCGGAGAGCTCCAGCCCACGTGGGCTGCTCATTGCACCATCTCTGCCTCTAGAGTGGAGAGAAGGAGCCCCTGGACCTTGGGGCCCCCATCTCGAGTCTCGACGGACAGCGGGTCATCTTGGAGGAGAAGGACCCCTCCCGAGGGAAAGGTGAGCGGAGCAATGCCGGGTCCCGGGCTCTGCTGTCTGGGTCTCAGCATGACGCCGTAGAGAGCCGCTAATGACTTTAGGGTCTCCCGGGGCCCAGCAGCTCCCCGCCATGGCCGAGTTCAAGCCTGACGGGCATCTGACATGGGCAGGAGCGCTGGGGCCTCGCCGAGTGTGTCTCCTTTGCCAGGAGAAGGGTGACGGGCCCTGCCGAGACCCCGGGCAGCAGTGTGACTGCCGGGGCTCCATCAGGTCACCTGGCCTCGCCTTGGGTCTCAGGTACCAGCACTCCGCGGAGCACTCAGCCCCTCTCAGGTGGGGGGTAGCGGGGTCATGTCTCCTGCAGGGAGCCCCCGGAGTCCACTGAACAGGGCGAGCGGAGGGCTGTGCCAGGAGCTGCCCCATCCCTTTCCCGGGCTGACTCAGCTCTGAAATGGGGCGCTGGTCACTTGTCTGTGCCCCCGGGTGACCGGGGCTGTGGCGGCCTCTCTGCCCTCGGGGCTTCAGCGCAGCCCCTCGTCTCCCTCTGGGCCCATCTGGGTTCTGAGAGTGCAGTGTGCTCTCCCCCTGCCCGGCGGCCGGTCTGGGGGGCGAGCGACCTGAGCAGGGCCCCCTCCAGGGTCCGATGTGGTCAGACCCCCTGGCCCGTGTGCACAGGTGAGTCTGAAGTTGCAGCTGCAAGCAGGTGTGTGCAGGGTGCAGAATGCTGCTCACAGGTGGGAGGGCAGGACTGCTCCGGCCCATCCTGGGCCAGAGCAGCGGTGGTGCACCATGAGGGCTGGGGGCCAGCCTGCAGCCCTGACTCGGGGCAGTGGCCATGGTTGAAAATACGGAATGAATGTGAGAGCCTCCTACTTTCTAAAGGCGCTCGTGCCAAAGTCCCCAGGAGGCCCTTTCTCTCACTGCAGAGCCCAGTGAGCATGGTCACCCTCCCCCCGCCCTGTCCAGAGGCGGTCAGCCCAGGGCGCTGGTCCTCTGTCCCTTGGCCCTGTGCGGGCACCTCGACCTGAACGTGATGGAGATAAGGGACCTGAGAGGTTTGGCGTCTGTGCACCTTTGCTCTCAAAGACGGATAAACGTCATTGCATTGATGTGGAGATGGGCTTGTGCTTCACTGCAGTATAAAGTCCATCTCGCTGTGTTCAGCGTCCACAGATAAACAGAGAGCTGCGCCGGTCAGACAGAGCACAGCTGGAAACGCCAGCTCCAGGAATCACTCGGCTACGGTAATTTCCCCTCGCCCCACACCTGCGATGCTCACGGGCGGCGGCCCCAGCAGCATTTGGGCCTCTGCCCCGGGGTGGGGGGTTCTTCTAGGGCTCCTTTGTGGTGCCCGCTCCCACTGGCCTGGGAATCGCTGGGTGGGTGTGTGTACCTCACATGCAGTCTTCACTGCAATTGACTTTTCTGCAACGCATGTAAAGCCCAAATCTGTGCAGTCTGTGTTTCCAAGTCCCCTGTTATGTAACTGATGAACATGCTATCGTGTCTGCAACGTGAGTGGAACTTTGACTTTCCTTCTGACGCAGGGAGAGGAGAGAACGCTAGGCAAGTCTAATTCTATTAAAATTAAAGGAGAAAATGGGAAGAATGCTAGGGAGCCCCGGCTTTCAAAGAGAGAAGAATCTATTGCAAAGATTGGGAAAAAAAAGTATCAGAAAATTAATTTGGACGAAGCAGAGGGTACGTGTACTTTTTAAAACTTGCACGTTTTTCGTGAACGCATAGGATCCCTAGACCCTTTTCTGGGTTATGCTGCTGGGGTGAATGTGACCCCTTCTCATTGAGAAGTCGCCCGTGTGGGTCTGCAGCTGTCGCTGTAACCTTACTAAAGCCCCAGTTTTCAGACAGAGGGCCGGGCCCTTCAGGAGTTAGGGAGCCCCCGCTTGGGGCTGCAACAGGTGGTCTCAGGGTCCCTGGGGCCGGTCCCTCGCGGGGGGCGGGTCCTGTCAGGGGGCGGGCCCTCGCGGGGGTGGGGGCTGTTAGGGGGCGGGCCCTCATTAGGGGGCGTGTCCTCACCAGGTACGGGTTCTCGTCAGGGGGCGGGTCCTCGTGGGGGCGGGTCCCAGGTGAGGCGGAGCCCTGACTTCGCAGACCGCCCTGGTCAGAGGCCGGGAGGGGACGCTGTGTGTCAGGCCGTGGGGGCCGGCCGCCCACGCTGCCCCCGGACCGCAGACCGGAGGAGGGCAGCGCGTGAGAGACAGGGAGGCGGGAAGCTCTCCCTTCAGAAGCCGGTAACACAGAGAAGCGCTCGGAGCAGCTCCGCCCTGTGACGGCTGAACCCGGCAGCGCTTCCGCTCGGCCGGCTCGTCGCAGCTCCTGCGCTGCCTGGCCGTGCCTGCGCCGAAGCGCCCGCCTTCTGAGCGCCCTCAGGTGTGAGGCTGCAGGCTGCTTGTTGGTCAGAAGCTAAGACTGTAACCTTAGTTAGCTAAACTAACCCCAAGAAGGCTCAGTGTAGACACCGTCTACCCGGGATGGTGGACCCGAGTTTCAGCTGAGAACCCATCCCGCTAAGAACAGGCTTCCCAGGTGGAGCTAGCCGTAAAAGGAACCCACCGGCAGTGCAGGAGACAAAAGAGACGCGTCGCGGATCGACCACGGGGTGGGGACGATCTGGAGGAACCCCACTCCAGTATTCTTGCCTGGACAATCCCATGGACAGGAGCCTGGGGAGCTGCAGTCCATGGGGTCACCAAGAGTCGGACACGACTGAGCGACTAACACTTCCACTTTGAAGAACAGGAGGAGTTCTGGGGGGCATCCAGGAGGCTAGAGTACCTGGCCAGGGGTGCCGCAGGCAGGCGTCCCGGAGCTGCGGGAGGGGGTCGAGGGCCAGGCATCGCTCACAGGCCCAGGTGGTGCCCAAGGACACCCGCATGCGGGTTCACAGGAGCCGGACACCAGGGCTTCTGGTTCTGCCAGGCCGTGGCATCTGGTCAGCGGCCTCCCTCCTGCTCAGAAGGGAACCAGGTGGCTGCTGCCCCGGCACCCAGAGCCAGTCCAGGGAGGACCTGCAGCCTCCCGGGCTCTGGTTGGAGACTAGAGGGTGGGAAGGCCCGGGGCAGCTGGACGGAACTTCTAGCCGCGCGCTTGCCCGCGGGCCGGAGGGGACCCGCTCTAAAACCTGGTCACTGTGGGTTTTCTTGCTAGAGTTTTTTGAGCTCATTTCCAAAGCTCAGAGCAGCAGAGCAGACGACCAGCGCGGGCTGCTGAGGAAGGAGGACCTCGTGCTGCCCGAGTTCCTGCGTCTGCCCCCCAGCCCCCCAGGGCTCGCCCCCTCCCCTCCAGCCGCTGCCAAGGCCTTCGGCCCGAGACCTGTGACGGGTCACGGGGAGGAGCGGGCACCCCGGCCCCGAGAAAGCCCGGCCAGCAGCCCCGGCTCCGGCGACAGCCTGCCCCTCGGCGCCCCCGGGACCCCCAGCCCGCCGGCGCAGGAAGTGGAGGCCGGCAGCGTCCAGACCGAGGAGGGCGAGCACGTGGCTGACCTGACGCTCACGGGGGAGGGGGACATCAGCAGCCCCAACAGCACGTTCCTGCCGCCGCCCCCCGCCCCGCGGGACGCGGCCGCAGCTCCGAGACCAGGTACCTCCGGGCGCGCCACCCCTGCTCCCCTTTGACCTCCTCCCGCGGGCCCCGTGCCGTCCGCCCGGCGTTGGCGTTGTCCAGTTTCCAATTAAAACGAGAGGGCGGTGGGACGTGAACCGCCCCCCGGAGTCTCTTGAGGGAGGGTTCAGCGTGCTTCTCCTCGGTGACCGTGCTTGTCCTGGCTGCCCCCGCCCTCTCTGAGGGCCCAGCGCCGCTGAGGTCGGAGAGTGGCCCGGAAGGTGGGAGGGGGCGGCGGGCATGGAGGAGGCCTCCTGGGGGGCGCTCATGAGCGGCGCCCCACCGGGCCCGGCGCGCTCCCCTCTGCCTCCCCCGAGTCCGGGGCAGTAATGCCACCAAGCAAGGCCCTGGGGACTTCTGAAAAATGTGTGTTATTTTTACAATCTAGATCGCTAGCACTTTCAGTATTTTAATCTCAAGACTGAAAAAAAAAAAGTATTTGTCTTGAGCAAGTGGGAGAAGCCCTATGTGGCTTAGAGCCCGAGGCTCATGGTGACCCCACAGGTCCGGCCGCGGGGGTTGCTCCCCCTCTCCACATCGGTCAGAGCACGTGGGGGCCCATGGGCCTGGGGTTCCCTGACCCGGGAGGTCAGCACGGGTCCTCCAAACGGAAGCGTGAACGTGTCACGTGAGCCGGTCCCGAGACGCACGCATGTTGGCTGAGGAAGCGAGGTCCCTGGCCTCGTGGAGAAGGGGCTCTGCCGAGGGCCACGCCTGTGCCCGGCCCGCGGGAGGGGCGGCTCCTCGCGCCCCGTGGTGCGCGGACCCTCGCTGTGGGCTGCTCCGCCGCCGGGAAGGCCCCCTTTGCCTGAGTCTTGCCTGGGATGGGTCCTCCGGGACCCGCAGCCGCATCTCGGGGGGCCCCGGGCCGCGGTGGTCTGGCTCGGTGCGCGGGGTGCCGGCTCTGGACGATGGGCTGCGTGGGCGGGCTCCCCGCGGGGACCAAGCCGGGCCTTCCTTCTCGCATGTGGCCTGCTCTTCGACCCCGTCTCCCCTCCCATCCCCTGCACACCTGTGCAGCTGCATCTGTGCTTTGAGTCTGTGCTCCGAGAAATAAACTCTACATCTGACCGTCGGACTGCTTGAAAACTCTTTCCTCCTTCATTTGAAAACCTATTTTCTCTTTAGAAAACGATAGGTGTATTTTAATCCATGGCAAACACTGCACATTTTCGTGTAAATCATTGTTTAATATATTGGCTTTTGAAAATAGACCACTCTAGATACACTTGGGAGCCTCGGGTGTGTCTGCAGAGAGAGCTGCAAGACTGCGGGATGAGGGGGGTGTGGCTGGGGAGGGGGCGCTGGACCGGCAGACACAGCGCGGGGTGGGGCGGGGGGGATGGCTCTTCCCTCCCTGAGCCCTGGGGTTAGGGGTCGGATGGCTCAATGTGGGGAGTGCCGGCCCTGCTGGGTGAGGCGGCAGGGCCGGATCCTTCTGCCTCGCCCCCAGTGAACCCAGAGCGCAGGCGTGCTGGCTGCTTGCGGTCCAGCTACGTCCTCCCCAGCTCCACACTCCGCTCGGGCATCGAGCCCACGCGGTTTACCCAGTGGGGCCTCTTTCTACCCCTCGCTCCGGAGCCTGGGCAGGGTGACGGATGGGTACCTGCATCTCCCGGCATATTGCTGGGGCCATGTGAACCCCATCCCCGTGCACTGGTGGGTAGGAACCCAGGTAATGGCCAGTACCGGCAGCTGCTCCTGACCACCGCGGCCACCCCCACCGCCCCCCAGCCCCCAGTGAGGTGGGGGCCCTGGATGGTTGCCTCCTTGGGTGTCCTACGGGGTGCTCACCAGAGGGACCCTCCACTCCTCCCGTGAGCCTTGGGCTCACCTTGGTGACTCAGAACAGCACCAGGGGTTCTCCAGCCAGAGGGGGCATTGCGGGCACCCTTAGGCCAGTGTGCTTATTCCTGGGGTCCATTGGCAGGTTTCATGCAGCGTGCGCCCCCAGTTATAGGTACTGTGAGCTGCTTCCTAGAGGGTGGCCACCGAGCCCCTTCTGTCCGGGGTGAGAGGTAGCACGGCCGTGCCACCAGGCCGTGAGATGTGGAACCCAGGGCTGCCAGCTCTGCGCCACCCCGAGGAGAGGGTCTCGTCAGGGTGGGCCTCGGTCCCCAGCGCCCACGTTCAGAGGCCTGTCAGAGCCCTTTGGACGGACTGTGCCCAGCGCGGTCTCCACGCAGGGCACGGCCTTGCCGCATGGCCTGCTGCGGATTTGGTCCTGTTAACCTGTTTGGTGTCCAGCTAAACCCCAGGAGTTGGTGGGCACGTCCCGCCCCGGGGAGCACCGGCTGGGTGTGGGTATGAGTGTTTGGCCCCGACGGAGCAAGTGTCAGGTCCAAGGACGTTGTTCAGGGCCCTGCAGGGGGCTCAGGGCTCACTCAGCCGGGGGGTCGAGACGCCCCTGTCCACATGGGTGGGTGTGGCGAGGGCGTGGGAGTCACCCCGAAGGGCCCTGTGTTCCCAGGGAGACAGCACAGTGTTCGAGGCCGAGAGGAGCCGTGGCAGTGCTGACTGGTGGGGTCCGGCCCAGCACCCCGTCGCCCCCAGGCGTCGGGCAGGGTGGGTCCTGGCCTTGCCCCCGGCTGAGCGCTCAGGGGGTGCCATAACCAGGGTGCAGGCGGGCGCTGGGCTGAGAGAAGTGTGTCCCCCACGCCCGCTCTGCACACGGACGGGCCCTCCGCCCCCGCCAGGTGCTGGGCAGGCTTCCCCCTCGTGCTGCCCAGCAGCGCTGGGTCAGGGGCCCAGGGTCAGGGGCCGAGCTCTCCCTTACCCTTCCCGAGGAGCCCTCGCCACCATCCTGGCCCCGCTGGGGGCTCAGCCCAAGGAGCACTGGACGACTCGTAGCCCTGCACCGAGTCCCGGGCCCCCAGAGGCACGTCCAGTGCCCAGAGCGGGAGGGGCCCGCAGTCACTTCTCCGCGGACCCAGGAAGTGTTGCCACGTGGCCGCCCCGTCAGGGGTCGCTGTGGCCTAGTAAATCGGTTTCCATGGAAACCAGGGGGCGCGTCACCCAGGCCGACAGGGCCACGGCCTCCACTGGGCAGTGTAGGCGGCCAGACCGTGTGCCCTCGGGGTGGCCCCGAGTTCCAGGAGCCCCTCTGCCCCTGTCCGCCCACCCCCCACCCCAGCCTGGGCCCCCAGCCACAGCCTTGGCGTGTCTCACCTGCTAAGGCCCAGGTGAGGCGGGAGCCCTGGGCCGCGGACAACCAGGGAAGCCCGCCTGGCTCCGCAGCGGGCCACTGCCTGCGCCCAGGGCGTCAGGGCCTCCTGGGACAGCTGTGCAGCTCTCCCCAGCCCGGAGCCCAGCCCCGTCTGCCTGCTCCAGGTGCCTCCCGCCCCGGCCACCTCCTCCGCACTTTGTCCATTCAGCCACCCCCTCTCCGGCAGTGGCTTGGCCCTTCCATCTGGGCCGCAGAGGGGCACCCTCACCGCACACACCTAACTTCCAGGGCAGATGTGGCAGCTGCTGGACTTTCTCAGGGACACGTGGGTGCTCGGGGGTCCCGGGAGGGCAGCCCTCAGCCAGGGCTCTATCCAGAACCCCCTTTCCAGCACAGAACCCCGGCCTTGCCCTGGCCAGGACAGACCTTAGCGGACCTCCCACAAGATGTCCCGGGCTCCCACCTCCACCCGGCTAGCTCCCCGGCCTCCCTGGGGCTGACCGAGCTGGCCCAACACCCGTTCCCAGGCCCCAGCATGGGTGAGGACAATTCCGTCCTCCTGGCCACTCAGGTCACTGGCCCTGGGTCTTTGCTGCATGTCTGTCCCCCTCACATCCCCTTCTCTGTGTCTACCCCGAGTGCCCCGCAGGTGCCATGCCACCTGGCCTCTGGGTGTCTCCCAGTGGAAGCCACGGGCCGCTGGTGGCTGGTAGTATGACCTCCACCACCTCCGCTGGGGCAGCCCTGCCCACACCCCCACCCCCAGGTCTGCCCGCCTGCGTTCCGTGTGGCCCCCAGCCTGCCCTGTGCTGCCATGGGCTGCAGCCCTGGCACCCAGCAGGTGCTCAGCAGAGATCTGCTGAGGGGCTTTGAGCAGGCACCCCCCGCCCCATCACAGACACATGCTGGGGGCTGAGGTGGGGGGAACCTCGTGTGAACCAGGGCTTCGGTTGGGCTGTTCCCTGACTTACCCTTGGGGGCCCAGGCAGCCTCCGTGGAAGGGAGCTGAGTGGGATGGGTTCCCAGGGCCAGCGAGGGCCTTGCAAGGGCCCAGCAGGTCTGGAGGCTGAGGCCAGACCATGACCCTGGGGGTGGCCGAGGGGTCAGGCTGCACCACGGCTGTCGGGAGCCCCGCCGGCCCCCCAAAGGAAGATCCTTCTCCCGACGTGGAGCCTTGAGGGCCAGAGCAGACCGGCCGCTAGCCAGGGGCTGCCCGGAGGGTCCCAGGAGGGGCTCTTTGGTCCCAGCTGCTGTGAGGGCTCCAGCAGGGGGCCCCCAGGGAGGGGCTGGCTGTGCCAGTCAGAAGCACAGAATCCGGTTGGCCAGGGATCCTGGCCTGTAACCCCTGGGGCAGCTTGAGGGGTGGGCAGTGAAGTTCCGGCTCTGGCCCCATGTGTGGGGTCTGCGGAGATGTTGGACAGAGGACTTGGGCCAGCTGGTGCCAGGAGTGAGCCTGGTATACAAGGCAGCCTGGCTTCCTTGGAAGTGGTGGCCCTTGAGCTCTGGGTGG
This sequence comes from Odocoileus virginianus, assembly GCF_023699985.2. Taxonomy (NCBI): domain Eukaryota; kingdom Metazoa; phylum Chordata; class Mammalia; order Artiodactyla; family Cervidae; genus Odocoileus; species Odocoileus virginianus. The sequence goes on from NW_027224267.1 coordinate 194,406, forward strand.
GTGGCTGGGGGTCCTCTGTGCTCCACCCCTTGCCAGGAGGGTCATGGGGAGACCAGGAGAGCAGTCGCCATGGGCAGGCCCTGGCACAGAGGCGGTGCCCCTGACACTGAGTCACAGGCCTGGGGCTACTGCTGCCTCAGAGGAGTAAGTCTGGGCGGCGGGAGGAGCCTGGACTGTAGCCGCCCATCCCGAGCCCGTGGCTGGGCCCACCCTGCTTGCCAGCCTCCGTTCTCCTGGCGGGTCCATCCAAGCGGGGCTGGAGAGGAGCGGGCTGTGCCGCGTGGTGTGTGTGGGCTCACAAGCCTCTTCATGCTCCAGGCAGGTGCCCAAGTGGGGGCCGGCGGCTGAGGAGCACACCCCCGCCCGTCCCCACCACCCCAGATCCAAGGGCAGGCCAGCCCCACCGGGGCTTCCTGGCCCCCCGGGGGCTGACTGGCAAGCGTGTGACAGGCCCAAGCGGAATGTTTGTTGAATGACTAAAGGACTGATGGTCTGGGAGGAGCATCTTTCCCGGGCTGCTCCTTGGACCCTGGGAGCCCTGGAGAGGCCGCTTTCCTTGCAAATGCTCTCCACCCCTACCGTCACACTGCCGAGCAGGACGCGTGTGGCTGGGCAGCCCCCCTGGGAGGCGCGAGGCTGATCTGCCATGGGAACCCCTCCTGCCACCTCCATCAAATTAGAGGACGCTGGGCCCCTGCTGCTGGCTTAGACTTGCCCCAGGGGTCCTGGGGGCCACAGAGCAGCTGGGGAAGCAAGGTGCAGACCCCCGCGGCCCCCCCTCACTCGTAGGCCTCTGGCCCGCAGAAGGAGCCGTCTGCACCCTCCCCCGCAGGCGGGGAGGGGTGGTCAGGGGAGCGGGACCCTGTGTTCCTGAGCTGGAGCCCCCTCCTCCAGCCTGTCCACCGGGGGAGTGTCTTCCCCTGCACCCTAGACATCGGAGGGTCCTTGGCCTCAGGCTCACCGAGACCACCCCAGATACGCTGTGTCCCGCCTACACCTGGCCCAACCGGGGTCTGGAGTCGCGCCTGTGTCCCTGAGCCTGGCGCCTGTCCTGGGGGTGAACCTGGGGAGCCCAGTGTCGGGGCTGAGGCTGAGGGTCCGCCCAGTGCCCTGTGCCTTGCCCATACCCGCCTGGCTCCTGGGGATCTCACTCTGTCCCACTGGGGCCCCACCCGGGACCAGCCAGGGTGACGACGGCAGTGACCACCGCCTGGGGTGGTGGGCGGGGAGGTGTGGCTGCCTACCCCAACATCTGGAAGCTTCCAAGGCAGTCCCAGGCAGCCTGGAGCTCCTGGGGGTGAAGGGGGAACTTGGGAGTCAGGGCCTGGCTGCTCCGAGCAGCGAGCAGGCTGGAGGAAGGGGCGCTCGGCCTGCGGTGTTGCTGGCAGAGCAGGAGAGCGTGGAGGGGGGCCCGGCAGGTGGACCACGGCAGGGCCAGGTCAGGAGGGCCCCGGGGGCCCCCTGCCCACCCGGGCCTGGGGGCCATGGCCCTGACAAGCCAGCAGTGCGGCCCGTGGGTGCAGACCCCGAGTGCCTGCGGAAGGCTTTGCTCCCAGGGTTCGGCCCGTCTGCAACAGCCCCACCCAGCACTCCGTGCTCCTGAGCCCAGCAGTGCGCGTCTCCCTGGAGCCCCCATCATGACCGCCTCCCTGACGCCCCTCGGCTACAGACAGCCCTCCACCCCAGGGAGGAGAACAAGGGGCGGTGGGGGGCGGCGGGGAGCTGCCCTGCCTCTGAGCTCCTCCCGGAGGGGCCCAGCTGGGCGGGCAGCCCTGGGTGGGTGAGCTGTCCCCAGTCTCCTGGCTGCAGTGGACCCGGGCAGGGAGCCCCGGGTGTCCCCTTGCCAGACGAGGGGCCCCGCTGGTCCCAGCACACCGAGCCTCCCAGGCCCAGCACCTCCAGACCCCGCCCCCAGCACTCAGGATCGCAGCTGCCCTCGCCCCTGCCCACTCTCCGGAGACCGCTACCCCCCTCCACCTGGGACCCTCCTCGGGGTGCCTGCTGAGTGCTCCCAGGAGCACAGGCCGAGGGGCTGCAGGGCAGAGGTCACCGCCCCTGGGATACACGGGGCGGAGGCGGGGCTGGTGCGAGAACCCCTTGGCAGGGTCTGAGCGAGGAGGGCAGCCGGGATCTCCCGCCAGGGTGGGCAGGCGGGTGACAGCCTCTCTCCTCTCCCCATGACAGCAGGCGGGGCCCGAGGCAGCCGACGCCCCCCGGTCAGCGCAGTCGCGGACATGGACCGAGTTGCTGGCGCACCGCCGGGGCCGGCCAGCAGCGTCCCGGGGGTGCGGACGGCCCCCTGGAGGCCACGGGCCGGCGGGGCCCCGACATCAGCCCGCCTTGCCCCGAGCCCCGTCCCCGGAGGGCCCGCCAAGCCCAAGGCCAGCCCACACCACGCCACCTTCGTCTGAGGCTGCGGCCCGCCAGCCAACTCTGCGGACCCTGCACCCAGGCTGCCGGCCGGGACAAGCGCGTGGAGAGTGGTGGTCTTCAGGGGGCAGCTGAGCCCCCCATCGGGGGCCTCGGACAGGCCAGGTCAGCTGCCCCCGGGGGCCTGGCCTCAGAGGCCCGCCAGGGCTGGCTCAGAGGGCTGGTGGCCCGGTCCCTGCTGCTTGGAGCCCAGCCTTCCCGCAATAAAGTGTCAGTGCGGACCCGACTGTCGGCCTCGTGCTGGGTCCTGGGGCAGAGGCCCTGTCCCCAGGGAGCCGTGGCCCCTGTGGCCCTGGGCACGTCGCGGGGGATGGGCCGGGGAGAACCGGCTCAGGGGGGTGAGGTCAGCGGCGGGCAGGGAGACAAGGCTGACCTCAGGGGATGCGGGGCCCAGTGTGTGGGCGGCCGGCCGAGGTCCTGCAACATCCAGGCCCCATCTTGTCTGCTCCACGCTATGTGCCAGGGGCCCCGCAGGGTCGTCCTCTCAGGGCGGCTGCCAGTGGGGGCGGGGCTCAGCCCGGGCACCCGTCAGGCCACCCTGCCCCAGCCTTGTGTAGACAAGTGGTCTGGCAGGGCCAGGCTGCAGTTACCATGTCAGGGGAGCCCTGCCTGCCCGAGAAGGCCTGGGAAAGGGCGGCAGCCTGTGCAAAGGCCCTGAGGCTGGGGCCTGGGGGGGGGGGACAGGGTGGCAGCCAGGCAGCGGGCAGGGCGTGGGCTGGAGGGAGGCAGAGATGGTGCTGCGGGCCCAGGCTCCTGGGCGGACGGAGCCAGTGCTGAGCGCCCTGCCCCAGGAGACATGCTCCGGGTCTGCAGAAGGGCCCTAAGTCTCAGCACGCCCGGGGCCACGGGCTGTGCCCTGAGCTGGGCCTGAGAGTGCCTGCGTGGAAGAAGGCCCGGCGCCTACTGCCTGCAAAGCTGGGTGCCCCCGTTTCTGCGCTCCCTCTCTCTGCACAGAGGGCAAACGGGGGCCCAGAGAGGGCAGTTTGGGGGTGTAGTGAGGCGGCTGCAGTGCCAGGCCAACCCTCTGGGGCAGCCCTTCCCTCCGCCCCATGTCAGCAGTTGAGCTGACTCATGGGGATCGGGGTCTCCTGGCCTCTGTGACCCCCTCAAACTGCTGAAGCGGGTCCCGGAGCAGCTCTGCCCGTGGCTGCAGTCACAAACCAAAGGCCGGCTGGGGCGATGACTCCAGCCGTGTCTGGGGGGGCAACACCCTGTCCTCGTTCATGGGTCAGGGAGCAAAGTGCCCCCAGACCAGGGCAGGGCCCCAAGCTGGGTTCTCTGTGGGCCCGCGTGCCTGGCCAGGGGCTCGGGAAGGGGGAGGTGGGATGGCACAGGTGGTCCTGGGTGGTCCTGGTCCTGGGCTTCCGGAGGCCTGTGGGTCCAGGAGCTGTGGGGGCGGGGTGCTGGGGGCAGGCCTCCGCCCTGCTCCCCTCGCACGGGAGGCCCCACCCCAGGCTCTCCCTGGGAAGGGATAGACGGAAGTGCTGTGGAGGATGGTGGCGGAGGTCCCTGTCCGGGGCCTTGTCCTCAACTCTCAGCCCAGTGCGCACACGCTCCTCTGCGCCGGGCCTTCTGGTGGCCATGGGGCCGCACCAAAGGGCCCAGCACGTACAGCTGCTCTGCTTGGTACAGCTCATAAGTACACAGTGGCCAGCCCTCTGGCTGGGTGGGGACCGGAAGCTGGGATTGGGGGGCCCAGGCCCCTTCCTTCCACGTCATCCTGGAAGACTTCCTGGAGGAGGCGTCTGTGCCGAGCCTGGAGGACGCGGTCAGGTCCAGGAACAGCATGGTGGAGGCGAGAGGGGACCACTGGCCCAGGCAGGGTGAGCCGGGCGGCAGATACGGCGGATGTACGGGTCTCCCGGCATGGGAGGCAGCCAGGGTTAATCATTTGCAGGCGGCCTTGACCGTCACCCTGCTCCCGCGTCCCGCTGCTCCTCACGCCAGCCCAGGAGGAGCCATGGGGCGCTGGGCCCGGGTCGCCAGCCCCTGCCCCTCGCCCGGGTCGGCCCTGCTGCTGCTGCTGCTGCTGCTGCCTCGCGGGGCACAGACCCAGGCTGCCAGGGTGAGCGCTGACCCCAGCACTGTGACCACGGGCTACCCTGGGCCCATTCCGGGCCCTGGGGCGAAGCCAGGGCAGGGTGTGGACGGGGTGAGGGGCCCAACGTGGGGACAGCGGAACTTCGGCGCCGAGGTAGGCGTGCTGGGCTTGCCTGGGGGACAGAACGTCGGGGCTCCAACTTGCTGGTTCCCTGCTCGGGGGCTGCTCCCTGCCCTCTGGGCCTCTGTTGGGTCCACGTGTCTGAGGTTGGTGGGGGGGCTCCGAAGGCCACACAGCTGCTCTCGTCCGACCCCAACCCCAGGATTCAAGCCCGGATGGCAGTGGTGCTGCTGTCCCGGCTCCTTGGACTGGGCGGGCGGGGAGGGACAGTGTTCAGCTGCAGCCGGTGTCCCCTGGTCCCCACTCCGAGGCCTCAGGACGCTGACATGCAAACGGAGGCAGGTCCTTGTGTGAGGGGCCCGCCCCACACCCCCCATCACAGCCCTCTCCGTCCTTCCCAGAGCCAAAGGGAGCCCCCAGAACACAATGCCACAGTAACTCCTGCGACCCCTGTAACGTCGGCGACCCCCAGCACTGCAGCCGCGGGAGCACTCCAGGCAGAGGGGCCCCCTGGTGGCGGGCTCACCCCCCTGCCCAGGGGAGCCCCCTCCAACAGCCCTGGGGGCACAGGTGCGTTAGGAGAGCTTCTTGGAGGAGGCAGCGGTCTGGGAGGACCGCCGCAGCACTAGGGGGTGGAGTGGGGAGGGTGATGGTGGTCGGAAGGCATCCGGCGCGGGAACCCTTGACCACCGTTCCCTCCCCGCACTCCCGCCACCCCTACAGTGCTCACCGAGGCCGGGCAGCCCTGCAGGTTCCCCTTCCGCTACGGCGGCCGCATGCTGCACTCCTGCACGGCAGAGGGAAGCGCCCACAGGAAGTGGTGGGTCCCCGCGCCCCCGTGTCCACCCTGGAGGCCCTCCCACCCTCTGCCCTCCACCCCCCCGACTCCAGCCTGAGGCTGGCATGCAGCAGGTGGAGTGGACGAACGAGGGCCTGAGCGGGAGAGCGCTCCAGGGCGCCCTGCAGGGAGTCGGGGTCACACCGAGCCGGTCTGTGGGCGCACCCCCCATCAGCGCACACCTCACCCCCAGGTGTGCCACAACCCACAACTACGACCGGGACCGGGCCTGGGGCTACTGTGTGCAGGACCCCGCTCCCCGGGGGCGCCCAGGTGGGTGCCCAGGCGTCTGGAGCCGGGGTGGGGGTGATCTCCTGGGGGCGTCAGAGCTGAGCTGCGGTGGGGGGTCCTGTCCTGTCTGCGGCTCATCCCACTGCAGGCCTGGGGGCTGGAGGAGTGGGGAGTGGGGATCACCCGCCCACCCACAAGGCAGGGTCCTGCCCTCTCTGGGGGCCACAGAGCTGCTCTGGCTATTGCTGGGGCCACGCCGCCCCCTGCTGGTCAGGCTCAGCCCCACAGGGCTCGAGGGGTCCCGGCACAGGGCCGCAGACCGGGAGATGTGCTCCTGGGGCCAGGGCGCTCCAGGGGCCTGTGCTGCCTGCGGCGGGTCCGGCTTTCAGGGTGTTGGATGTGGAGTCAGAGGCCCACCTGCCTGGGGTCTGAGAGCTGGGCAAGGATGGGGAGGACGGAGGCCTGCAGGGCACACACGCCCCGAGGAGCCTTAGAAGGGGTATCTTGAAGGCGGCGGGCCCTTGGCAAGCAGGGAGCATCGCGGTGCGGGTGCGGGGCTCTCAGACACCCCCCTCCCTCCCGCGTGTGCCCAGCCCCCCGGGACCCCTGTGCCTCTGGCCCCTGCCTCCACGGGGGCTCATGCTCCAGCACGCAGGACCCCGAGTCGTACCACTGCACTTGCCCCGCGGCCTTCACCGGCCAGGACTGCGGCACAGGTGAGCGGGGCGGCGGGGCGGCGGGGCACCGGCCACGGGCGGGGAGCAGCAGCTCACTGTGGCCCCCCAACCCTCCCCAGAGAAGTGCTTTGATGAGAGCCGCTACGAGTACCTGGAGCCAGGCGATCGCTGGGCCCGCGTGCACCAGGGCCGCGTGGAACAGTGCGAGTGCGCGGGGGGCCAGGTCCGCTGCGAGGGGACCCGCCACACAGGTACTCAAGGGCGCAGCCCGGTGGGGCGGGCCACGTCACTGAGCCTGCCCTCGGGGAAAGGGACTTCCCAGGGCCACCCAGAGAGGGGCACCGGGGCGGGAACCAGGCCCTGACACCCGCCCCCTCGCCCCCGGTTTGGGGCCGAGGCCTAGCTCCCGAGTGCTCCCCCGCAGCTTGCCTGAGCAGCCCCTGCCTGAACGGGGGCTCCTGCCACCTGATCGTGGCCACCGGCACCACCGTCTGCGCCTGCCCCCCAGACTACGCCGGTCGGCTCTGCAACATCGGTGAGTCGCCCAGCCTTGGAGCAGGGTGGGCCCCGCGGCCCGTGGCCCAGGCTCACCGCACTCCCTCTGCCCACAGTGCCTGCTCAGCGCTGCTTCGTGGGGACGGGCACAGAATATCGAGGTGTGGCCAGCACGGCGGCCTCGGGCCTCAGCTGCCTGGCCTGGAACTCCGACCTGCTCTACCAGGAGCTGCACGTGGACTCCGTGGGTGCCGCGGCCCTCCTGGGCCTGGGCCCCCACGCCTACTGCCGGTCAGCACTGTCCCCACGGCCCTGACCCCTCTGCTCGGGAGGCCGCCCAGGGAGCGGAGCCTGGGGCTGGAGCTCAGAACCTTCTGCAGGAGCAGAAGCTGCTGGGCGGGTCAGGAACCCCCCCAGCAGGCGTCCCCATCTCCTCCCCTTGCCTCTGAGGGGCCGTGACCCACGCCCACCCGCTTGTCCCCGTCCACCAGGAACCCAGACAAGGATGAGAGGCCCTGGTGCTACGTGGTGAAGGACAACGCCCTCTCCTGGGAGTACTGCCGCCTGGCGGCCTGCGGTGGGCGCAGCAGCCGGAGGTGGTCTCGGGAGGAGCAGGGTGGGCACCGGGCTGGCCCCACCCCCACTGGGGTCTCCCCACTCCACCCCCATGCCCAGCCGCCTCTCCCCGGAGGACCATGGGCCCATCTGAGAGATGGGGAGACTGAGGCTCACCACAGTGGGGCTGGACCAAGGCCACGCAGTGGGTCAGGACCAGAGGTCAGGGGGCCCACGCATTCTGCACTGTGCCCCGACAGTCCCCACGGACACGGATAGCTGGGTGTCCCTGGGGTTAGCCCCTGGGGGGTAGGTGGCTCCAAGAGGCCAGCCTGCCCTCTGGCCCCGTTGCCCCAGGGCTCCCTGACCCATCCCGGGTTGGCTCTGCGGTCCCAGGCTGCTGGAAGGGATAGGAACCTGCCAGGTATGCTGGGCCACCCTGGCTCCCGCAAAGCCTGTGATCAGGTGCAGTTCTCCCCATCCTGCAGATGAGGAAAACTGAGGCTCAGGGTAAGTCCTGTGCCCCGCCCAGAAGAGCAGAGCTGGGCCTGAGCTGGGGTCCTCTTTCAGAGGAGCTGCCTAGGCTGGGGCTGGAGGCCAGTGAACCACTGGGGGCCTAGAGAATCCTGGACACAGCCAGGACCTGCGGCGCGATCCAGTGGTCTGTGTCCCCAGAATCCCTTGCCAGGATTCAGCCCCCGCCCACCGAGGCCCTGCTGACCCTCCCTGGGCCCGCGGCTGCTGGGCCAGCTGGACGCCAGACCTGCGGCAAGAGGCACAAGAAGAGAACCTTCCTGCGGCCGCGCATTATTGGCGGCTCCTCCTCGCTGCCCGGCTCCCATCCCTGGCTGGCCGCCATCTACATCGGGAACAACTTCTGTGCAGGGAGCCTCGTCCACACCTGCTGGGTGGTGTCTGCCGCCCACTGCTTCTCCAACAGGTGAGCGGCCCTGGGCCCCCGTGTCCACGATCCATCCCTGTGTCCCCCCTCCAACCACCCGCCTCTCCGCCCGCCCGCCCGCCCGCCCGGCCCCACACGCGGCGTCCCGGCTCCGCCGCCAGCAATCCGCGCTCACTCCTGCCGCTCCTAAGCATCACTCGCGCTTTCCCACCTTACCCGTGTAAGCCCCGTCCTTCGGTCCCTCCGCTCCACGTCGCCCCTCTGACTCAGGTGGGGCTCCGCGCTCAGCTCGGTGCTGGACCCGGAGACTGCGAGAGCCGCCGCGCTCCTGCCCCGTGGCGCCGTCCCCAGTCTCTGTCCGGGTGGACGGTCCTCTCTCGGGAGCTCCCGGGTCTGGAGCTTGGGGCGCGGCGGGCGGGGCAGGGCGGTGGCGGGGCGGCGCGCCTGCGCGGCAGGGCGGTGGGCGTGGCGGGGCGTGGCGGGGCGTGGCGGCGCGCCTGCGTGGCAGGGCGGTGGGCGTGACCTGCCCTGAGGCCCCGCCCCTTCCGGCCCCGCCTCTGCCCAGAAGGAGCAGGTGGCCCCATGCAGGAGCCCGGGGAGCCTGAGGTTCTGCCCACACGAGGGCCTCCTCCGGGTGGGCAAGGACGGCCGGGGCTGGCATCCGGGGTCGGGGTCAAGGGTGAGAGGCCCACGACCACACCCCAGGGGTAGGGGCAGCGAGCTCAGAGCCGGGAAAGGCCTGCCCATCCCCTGCTCCTAAATTCTCTGCCTTGGGAGGAAGGGACTCTCCTCGGGAAGGGGGGTGTCCAGTGTCATCCCAGGGGTCAGGGGCTTGGGGCAGGCTGGGGTCTGGCTGCGTGAGCGTCCGAAATGAGCACTCCCCCCACCAGTCACCCTAAGGACTACACCGTGGGGGTGGGGGCAGCCTGTGGCCTGGGCCCCCCACTTCCCCGCTGGACCTGTGAAACGTCCCTTGATCCTCCTCGGTACGCAGTGGGGTGGGGGTGGTTAACAGGCTGGAGAAGAGGAGCTGGCCTGCTCTTCTCACATCAGGGGATGGGCCCAGCTGGGTGGAGGTACCCACCCTCTGCGGGCAGGGCCCCAGAGCAGTGATCCCAGGCCTGGGCCAAGCAGGTGGCTGGAGCAGGGTGTTCATGGGCAGGTGTGATGGGGGTCATTGGGTGAGAGGAGTGCTCAGGCTCCTAGACCCCTGGGTGACTTAACAGGAAGGCCTGCTTCCAGGCCAGGGGCACCGGGCAGAACCGTGCCCCAACCTGGACCTGCACCAGCTTGGGCCCCATTCAGCAGCGAGCCCACCTGGACACATGAGAGGCCCCCGGCTCACGCGGGCCCTGGTCTCAGAGGTGGTGCTGCCAGGACCATGGGTGTGGCTGTAGCCTGCCAAGCCCCACCACGCTGCAGCCCGCTGCACCCCTGCTCAGGTCTCTCCCAGGGTTTGGGGGCGGGGGCCTGTGCGGTGTCACCCCCCCGGGGTCGTCTCCTGGATGCTCTGTGCCCGTGGGGAGGGGCGAGCCGACCTCAGGGGCCTGAGGGTCATGCCGCCACCAGCCCCTGCCGCACAGCCCCCCCAGGGAAAGCGTCTCCGTGGTCTTGGGCCAGCACTTCTTCAACCGCACGACGGACGTGACGCAGACGTTTGGCATAGAGAAGTACATCCCGTACCCACTGTACTCCGTGTTCAACCCCAGTGACCACGACCTCGGTGAGGCTCTGACCGGGGCTGTGTGCTGGGAGCAGGTGCCAGGCAGGCCTGGGGGAGTCCTGGGGGGAGGGATGGGAGAGATGGGGGTGGGGGAGGGAGGAGGGGAGGAGGAGGGGGAAGGTTGCCTGCAGTTACCTCCTGGGCCTCCCAGGACACAGCCCCGTGGCCCAGCGGGCTGCACCCCATGTGACTCCGTGGCCACCTTCGGCTGTCACTGGCTCCCGCGCAGCAGGCTGACCTCCGACCTCTCTCCCGCCCAGTCCTGATCCGGCTGGAGAAGAAAGGGGAGCGCTGTGCTGTCCGCTCCCAGTTTGTCCAGCCCATCTGCCTGCCTGAGCCCGGCAGCCCCTTCCCCGCGGGACACAAGTGCCAGATAGCGGGCTGGGGCCACCAGGATGAGAGTGAGTGCGGGCAGGGGGCCAGGGTCGTGCCCCCAGGAGCGGTGGCCCGACCCAGCCTGAGCTCCCCCCGCACCCCGTGTTGGCCCGCAGACGTGAGCAGCTACTCCCCCTCGCTGCGGGAGGCGCTGGTCCCCTTGGTCGCGGACCACAAGTGCAGCAGCCCCGAGGTGTATGGGGCCGACATCAGCCCCAACATGCTGTGTGCCGGCTACTTCGACTGCAGGTCGGATGCCTGCCAGGTTAGCCTGGACAGCCCGCTGCCCCGGAGCTCAGAGCCAAAAGTGGCCAGACCCTCAGGGCCAGCCAGGAGGTGGGGCGGGAGGCCCACCTCCCAGTCGCTGGCTGCCCCCAGGATCGGTGCTCACCCATGCCGGGTCCCAAAGCCTGGGCACGTCGAACCAAGGGCAGGACTGTCCACGTGACACAGAAGGCCAAAGCCCATCTCACCCCGCGCTCTTCCAAGTGGGCTCGATCGGTCTGCTGATCCCAGTTATCAAGGCCTGGTTGGGGGGCTGCGCCTCAGTGCTGAGATGGAGAGGCTGCTTTACTCCCTAGTTCATAGGTGGGGAGACACGCCCAGAAGGGTCTGCACGCTCTTCCTGGGTTACCCATCGAAGAAGTGGCAAAGGGTGTGGGGGCTTGCCCCTGGACCACGAGGTCCAGCACGTGCCTTGTGGAAGGTCAAGGATGGCTTCATGGAGGAGGGGGCGCTTGCACCTGTCCTGAGGGGTGAATAGGAGTTTGCCAGGTGGCGAAGAGGGCGTTTCCAGCAGGGTGCCAGCTGGTGGGTGGGTGGGGAGCCAGATTGAGGAGGTCTGCTCGCTGTGGAGGTGGAGGGAGGCAGGGCAGGGCCTGAGGAACGGTGGTCCAGGAGCCGGAGGCCTCGTTTCCTCTGGGGCTGGGGGAGCACAAACAGGACCGCTCCCTCACTCGGGATGCCTGTGTAGTCCGCTGCCCCCAGGCAGCTGGGGGTCTACCTTGACAGTCTGCACCCCAGGGCAGCTCTGGACCCCTGCGGAGGCACTTTCAGGGTTGGGGTGCAGGAGGCTGGGGTGAGGGGTGGTGGGCAGTTTCCAGGCGGGTCTCAGGCCCTGATGGGTCGCTCTGCACAGGGAGACTCCGGTGGGCCGCTGGCCTGCGAGAAGAACGGCGTGGCCTACCTGTACGGCATCATCAGCTGGGGCGACGGCTGCGGGAGGCTCAACAAGCCTGGTGTCTACACCCGCGTGGCCAACTATGTGGACTGGATCAACGACCGGATTCGCCCCCCCAAGCGACCCTCGAGTCCCTCCTGAGCCCTGCCCACCCCCACCTCCCCGCCATTCCCTCCTTGCTGCCAATAAAGATGTTTCCAAGACTCCAGGTCTACACTGCGGTTCCCTCTGCCCAAGCCCCCCAGCCCTGCCTTCCCTCCCAGGCCATGACCCCCCCCAGCTTTGTGGATGACATGCCCTCAGGGCTGGGGGGCCCCCGAGCCAGCACCCCAGCTTCCCTTCCTCAGAGAAGGGAGCCTGTGATCCCAGCAGGAGGGGTCTGGCCCCACGGCCTAGAGACTCAGGTCAAGAGATGCAAGATGGGGCGTCCTCCCCAGCCAGGCTGCTCTCAGACCCTCCTCTGCCCTGCCCTGACCCCCAAACTGCTCCGGCCACCCTGGCCTCCCTGTGTTCGTGAAACAGACCAGGCTCCTTGCTCACCCTGCTCCCACTGCTGCCTAGAAAGTTCTGTCCCCTGCTGCCCCTCCCCCTCCACTCAGCCTCTTGATGTCCCTGGAGGCCTGGCGGTCAGGTCCTTTCCAGTCCCTCCCCATCGTCACGCACACAGGTAGGCACAGACCCCTCACCTCTTGGCCCCGTCTCAGTCAGGACTGCATTCGGACCTGACCAATGGGCCTGGAGAGCTTTGCTTCCCTCCCGTAGCAGGAAGTCCAGCCTCAGCCCCTTTTATCAGGAGAGGAAGGGTTTCCCCAGAGACCCCTTCTCCAGCAGATTTTGTGTTTCACTCTCATCTGCCCGAATAGGGTCACGTGGCCACACACAGCTGCTGGGGAGGCTGGGAGGGCAGGGAACAATTGTCAGGACAGGATTGGACACATTGCCAGGAAGGCACCCGGCCCCCCGGCAAAGCCAGAGGAAGAGAGATGGCCTCCGTGGGTGCCTGCTGCCCCAGCGCTGGGTGGGGCTCGGAGCCTGCGGTGGACCGGGAATTGCTGTGTTGGCCACAGCCAGGGTGGCAGAGGCTGGTGCTGGCCACCCCTGTCCCGTGGAAGGCACAGCAGCTCCCGCTGGTGGACCTGGGGCCTCTGACTGCCCGTCCTCGGCCTCTAGGAACCATGTAGCTTCAGGTTCCCCACACCGTTGCCTGCTGTGAGCGCTCCCCGACCTCATTCTCTGTGGGTGTGGAGTGTGGATCTGTTAAAGAGGTGACGTGCGTCTACAGATGGTCTGACGTCAAGCCAACCTTGCATTCCTGGAGCGAGCTGTGTTGGGTCAAAGAGGGAGCCCTCCCCACCTCACGCTGTGCCCCGTCTGCTGACCCCGACGGGCTGCGTCAATGGGCGCCTGTGCCCTCGGGTGGGGGGAGCCCAGCAGGAGGTCAGGGGAGAGGGGAGCGTGAGATTGGGGTGTTGATTTCCCTGGCTCCCCCTTCTGGGGTGACCTCAGTGTTACAGGTTGGATTGTGTCCTCCCCAAGTTCATAGACTGGAGTCCAAACCCCCAGGACCTCAGAATGTGACCTGATTTGGAAAGAGGGTCTTCAGAGAGAAGGTCATGTTAACATGAGATTGTTGCAATGGGCCCTGATCCAATATGACCGTGTTCCCGTAAGAAGGAAAATCGTGCTCGCAGAGACACCCACAGGAGGAAGGTGATGTGAAGAGACGCAGGGGGAGACGGCCGTCCACAGGCGAGGCCGGAGGCCTGAGCAGGTCTTTACAACGGCAGGAAGGACCCAGCCCTGCCGACATCCTCATCTTGGACTTCGGGCCTCCAGGACGGTAATTTGTCCTGGTATCCCAGCAAAGGGTACACCCGATCCCTTACCTGAGGTCACACTCCTCCCAAGGTGTAGATCAGGCCCCTTTGTGGTTCAGGGACCTCCCACCCCCAGGTCTTGAAGCAGTTCCACGTCTGTCTAACCAGCCCAGGGCTCCACAGTCACAGTGGGCTTCCCCGGTGGCTCAGATTGTAAGGAATCTGCCTGCAATGCGGGAGACGAGGGTTTGATCCCCGGGTCAGGAAGATCCCCTAGAGAAGGGAAAGCAACCCACGCCAGTATTCCTGCCTGGAGAAGTCCATGGACAGAGGAGCCTGGTGGGCTGCAGTCCATGGGATTGCAAAGAGTCGGACATAATCAAGCGACTTGCACACACACACACATACAGTCACCACCGCTGGTGGTTCCCTCCAAGACCACACCTTTGTAAATAGACCCTCTCTGAACTGTCCTAACATATCAGCAACTGGGACCCTGGCCGACACACGCTGACGTTTTAGCAGCTTTTTCGGAATTTGCTTTTATTTTGTTTAGGGTTTTGCATTTATGTTCCCGAGTGAGATTGGCCTGTAAATTTTCCTTTCTTACACTGTTTGAATGACTGTCTGCAGGGCTACCCTCAGACCTCATAGACTAAGAGAATCTGCCCCTTCTTTCCCTGTCCACCGGAGGGCTGTAGAAAGCTGGTCGTCTGTTCATTCAGAGGTTGGTAGAATCTCCTGTAAGATTCCCTGGACCCAGGGTTTTCTTTCTTTTTTGCTTATTGGTTGTGCTGGGTCTCTGTTGCTTCGAGGGATCTTTTCTAGCTGTGGTCCCCGGGCTCCAGAGCACAGGCTCAGTAGTCGTGGTTCCTCTATGGTTCTATGGCCTGTGGGATCTCCCCGGATCAGGGATCGAACCCATGTCTCCTGCGTTGGCGGCGGAGTCTTTACCACTCAGTCACCAGGGAAGCCCCCGGTGTCTTATTTACGGGATGATATTTAACTACTGAGTCATTTTTTAATAGTTTGGGACTTGTTGAGAATTCTGTTTCTTCTTGAGCTAGTTTAGGAAGCTCCACTTCGGTGAATTTATCTGTCTACATTTCCACATTTATTGCCACAACATCGTTCATGCTGTTCTCTCGGTGTTTCATCTCACGTGTATTGTTAGCTATTTCCTGTCAGCACTTGGAAGGTATTCCACTGGCTTCTGTTCCTACTGTTGAGAAATCTGCTTTAAATGGAATCGTGGGGATGTCCCTGGCAGTCCAGCAGTTAGGACTTCACATTTCTGATAGGTTCCATCCCTGGTTGCGAAAGTAAGATCATGCAAGCCATGTGGCCAAAAAAAAAAAAAAAAAAAATCCGATTGTGAATTGTGTCTTTTGACATCGCTTTCCCCTGTGATGCTCGGCATTTGAGTGTCTCTGATGTGCTGTGGTCTCACACGGGACACGCATGGAGGCCTCACTCTGTCTGGTCGTGCCTGCTGTGTGCCGACCCCTGCTCAGCTTGGACGTTTGCTGGTGCCCTTGGCCACGGCAACTCAGGATCCAAGCTCCTTCTCTGCAGAGCTTCCCGTGTCCCACGAGGCTTGGAGTCTGCCGCAGACACTGTATCAGAATGCTGCTAAGTGTCACAGCTCAATTCAGCTCAGTCGTCTTCGACCCTTTGCCACCCCATGGACTGCAGCATGCCAGGCCTCCCTGTCCATCACCAACTCCCGGAGCTTACTCAGACTCATGTCCACTGAGTCACTGATGCCATCCAACCATCTCATCCTCCATCGTCCCCTTCTCCTCCCGCCCTCAATCTTTCCCAGCATCAGGATCTTTCCAATGAGTCAGTTCTTCACATCAGGTGGCCAAAGTACTGGAGCTTCAGCTTCAGCATCAGTCCTTCCAATGAGTATTCAGGACTGATTTCCTTTAGGATGGACTGGTTGGATCTCCTTGCAGTCCAAGGGACTCTCAAGAGTGTCGCAAATGACACCCAAACTACTTAGCTCATGATGCTGGGCCTGTTGGTCCCTGGCTTTGCTCACGGGTGGTTCTTGTGGCCCAGGTTGTACATGGGTCATCGGTGGGTCTCGGGTGGTTCTGCCCTTGGGGGCCAACAGGCTTTTGGCTGGGACGGTAGGGTGACTGGGACACACATATTTTTGTCATCTGGCAGGCTGGCTTGGGCCCGTTCACTTGGTGGAGGCTGGGCTCCAAAGAAACAGTGGATGTGAATGTTTGCACTGCATTTCACTCGTCAAAGCCGGGGTAGACAAACATGCTCCAGCTCTCAGTGGGAGGAGGTCACGTCAAGGGGTGTGGGTGCAGGCCAGAGACATGGCAGTGTGTTTTAATCTTACATGCTTTCTGTACCCGTCTGCTGGGACTGCTGTAACCGAAGGCCACAGAAGGGACAGCTCACACAATAGATATTTATTTTCTCGTGATTCTGGAGATGAAGCTCAAAATCAAGATCCAGTGAGGTAGGTTTCTGGGGAGACTCTCCTCCAGGCCTTCCTGCTGTGTCCTCACATGGCCGTGCCTGTGCATGAGCTGAGACGTATAGAAAGAGAGAGAGAGAGAACTGCTCCCCCTCCTTAAAAGGCCGAAGTCCTATGGGATCAGGGCCCCACCCTTATGACCTCATTTGACCTTTGCTGCCTCCTTAGAGATCCCATCTCCACACACAGTCACCTTGGGGTTAGGGCCACACCAGGTGGATTAGCCGGTGTCCGTAACGCCTATCTCACCACACGATGAATGAGTGTAGGAGACCGCAGGGCTGGGAGGTGGCGGTTGTTACTCCTGCCCACACTCCGCTGGCCACAACTCCTTCCTGCGGCCCCGCCTACCTGCAGGGAGCTGGGACTTGCGGAGGGGCGACTCAGAGAGTCGCTCGGGTGGAGGCAGGCGGGGTGTTGGCCACGATCAGCTGGTGTGTGTCTTTCTCCAGCCTCACTGAGCACCCGGAGACACAAGACAAGGAGCCTGCCCCTGGTCCCAGCATTCTCTTGCATTTGTAAAACTCAGGGTCACCTTGAAAGACGCTCACACACATCCGCTCATTCAGGTGTGTGCTCAGTCGCATCTGACTCTTTGCGACCCCATGGACTGTAGCCCGTCAGGCTCCTCTGTCCATGGGATTCTCCAGGCAAGAATACTGGAGTGGGGTTGTCATTCCCTTCTCCAGGGGATCTTCCCGACCCAGGGATTGAACCCAGGCCTCCTGCACTGCAGGCAGATTCTTGACCGTCTGAGCCCCCAGGGAGGCCTGTCATTTAGGAGCTCATCATAATAGCGTCGGCGGGAAGGGGAGACGGGCCAGAGGAGTCGTAGAACGGTTAAAGTTCATGTGGGTGTCGAGTGTCAGGTGCGGCGTCAGATGGCGGGTCCCTGCAGAGCCACTGATGGGGTGACCGTGCCCTGTGGCCCTGGGGTCTGGCCGTGGTGGCAGTGTCCTCGGCGGTGACGTCCAGCAGCAGCCCCTGCGGCTGTGTGATCGGCGGCTCTGACCCGTGGTGGTGGCGGGCTTCTCAGAAGGCAGCGGCCATGGCCCGTGGCGGTGCAGTCTGGCCGCGCGGTGGTGCAGAGCTGGGGTGGCGTCTGGTCCCCGGAGCGTGGTTGTGCTCCCCGCCTCCTGCAGCTCCTGCTGACCCCCGCCCAGCCTGGGTTCCGCTTGAGGCCTGGCGATCTTCCCACAGATCCCTTCCTGCTTCAGTGACCAGAGTCAGCCTCTGCCACTTGCCGCCAGCGACTCTGGCTGCCACGGCTGAGGGGGCTGTCTGAGTCTGCTTAGGCAGCTATGACAGAAATACTGTACACTGTCAGGCTGAAACAACAGATGCGGTTCTCAACAGTTGCTGAGGCCGGAAGTCAGAGATCAGGGTGCCAGCCTGCTTGGGGTCTGGGGTGGGGGCCCTCTTCCGGGCGCGCAGATGGCTGCCTCTAGCTGTGTCCTCAGTGTGGGTGGGGAGAAATATCACGTCTTCTTACGAGGATGCTAATCCAGTCCTGGGGACTCCACCCACCCTCACGACCTTATCACCCCCAAAGTCCCTGCTTCTTCGTTCCATCCCCTTGGGGCTGGGCTTCAACATGAATTTGGGGGGTGGGGACCCAAGCATTTGGTCCACAGCAGGAGCTTAGGAATGAGAGGCCAGGACTCCCCCCTCAGGTCTGAAGCGGGAGCCAGGCCAGAAAGTGGTCCCGCCTCTAGGTCGCCAGTGTGGTGGCGGGGGGGGGGGGGGGGGGGGGCGGCGGGCAGCCGTCTGTCCCCACAGCAGCCCGTGTTTCCTGGGGCCCGTGCAGGAGCAGGTGCAGCTGCCGGGCGTGGCAGGAGCCTGGGTCAGGGCCAGTGCTGAGGAATGCTACAGGGCACTGCCCCTCCCCGCGGGGATGAGCACGTGCCCAGCGCCCAGGGTGGCGGGTGTGCTGGTGGCCACAGCCCCCCAGCGCCGCCGCCTGGCTCCCTGCCGGCTGTCCTGGGCCACTGGCTGGGGGCCTGGGGTGAGTGGGCAGCTGCCCTGCAGAGGCGGTGCCCCTGCAGGAGGGGAGAGCGAGGTGCCTCCTGGGCCTGGGGTGATCCTGCTCCGCATCACACCCTGGACACACATTCCCGGGACATTCGAACCGAGCTCATCACCCCCCCAGGGCCCTGCCTTCTCAGATTCCCAGGGACAATGGGGACGGGGGTGTCCAGAGAGGACAGACTTGGCCCTCTCTGCGCCCAGCATGGTGGTTGCTGAGCTGGGACCCCAGCCCAGGGTTCTGCCCACCCCCAGGGGCCCCATGCCCTGCTTGGGGCTCAGCCAACGGGGGTCAGTCCTGGAGGTGCCCATGGTTCTTAGTGTTAGATCTTCCTCTGTGACAGGCAAGACCTGGATGGGATGACAACACGCACCCGCGTTCCTGCCCGTGCGGATTTCAGGGTAACAGGACACTGCAGAGCCTTTCTCCCTCCTGCCAGCCAGAATCTCAGCCTCCTCAGGGTGGGACCCTGGATTGGGTGCATGGCTTCTCTTTGCTTTTCAGGGTGCCGTCCTGTCTCTGCAGTCGGCCCCCGGGCCTTGTCGATGCTCCTAAAGGCGTGAGTGTCAGAGGTCATCTCAGAAATGGGGGCTGACGTCTGAGGTGTGGACCCACCTGGTCTCCCAAAGAACCTGGGCAGCTGACCTGGGGCTGTGGGTCAGCCCCAGGGTGGGTGGGAAGACGGAAACCCGAGGCTCAGAGCTCCCCCGCTGCAGTGGGGGCTCTCTCGGGGGCCTTTACGGAGCAGCCTGCAGGGACCGACCTCCCCAGCCCTAGCAGCCAGTGGCGGGGCGTGCAGGTCCGGGACCAGACTCAGAGATTGGGGTACTGTGGCCCCACTAACCCCCGGGCAGCAATCGGCACTGGGATCCCTGCTGCCAGGGGACAGGAATGAAACCCCCTCCTCTATACCCCTGCCCATGGGGAAGGGGTGGTCTGAGGGTTTGGAGGGGAGCAGGGAGCGGGCAGGAGAGCTGGGTGGGGGAGTGAGGCAACGGCCTGGCCAGAGCCAACGTGGTCAGTCTGTGGTCCGCGGTGTCCGGTGACAGCTCAGGGGTGGGGGGAGGGACAGGTGCGCGAGGGGGAAGCCAGCCCAGAGGAAGGCGCACTTGAAAACCGGGACCCACCCGGGCCGCCCGGGATGCCTCTTCCGGTGGTCGTTTCCTCTGCTTTCGGAAGGGGGGGCCTCCTCCCCCGCCCACCCTACTGGGGTGAGCAGAGTCGCAGCCCCAGGGTCCGAGCCTCGGCCGGGCGCGCAGCCCCGGAGAGCAGGGCGCTCAGGTGGCCCCAGGTGCCGCGGGGGGCGCATCGCCCAGGCGGGGCGCGGGTGGGGCAGGACCGGAGGGCTGGCACCTCGGCCCCGCCCGCCGCGCGCGCCGCCCCGCCCGCCGCCCCGCCGGCCGGCGCACGGCGCTCCCGGAGCTATTTTGAAAGTGACCCTGGGCTGGGCGGCCCGCGGGGCGGCGGGGAGAGGCGCGGCGGGGCGCGGGAACCATGACAGAAGATGACCGAGGCGGCGCTGGTGGAGGGCCAGGTCAAGCTGCGGGACGGCAAGAAGGTCGGGGCGCGCGGCGGGCGCGGGGCGGGGCGGGCGCGGGCGGCGGCTCACGCTCCCTCTGTCCCCGCAGTGGAAGACTAGGTGGCTGGTGCTGCGCAAGCCGTCGCCGGTGGCAGGTGAGCGGGCTCGGGGCGCCGGCGCGGGTTCGGGGGGCACGCGTGCGCACGACCGGCCGCCGGCGGCCTCCTGCGTACGCCCGGCAGGCCCGGAGAGGCGGCCAGCTCGCCCGAAATAGCCGGCGGCGGGCGCCCCGGGGCGAGGGCTGTAACCGGAGAGCACCCCGGCGTCGGCCTGCAGGGACCCTCCCGGTGCCCCGGCTCGGCCCGCAGCCCCGACTCGGCCTGGAGCCCTGTCGGGGCTTCAGACCCCAGGCCCCTTGGCCGACCCACCTTGGCAGGAGGGCTGACCCGACCTCAGAGGGACCTGGTGGGGTTGGGGGGCGCCGTGGAGACCCGAGGGCTGAAAGGGCAGGAGCCCGTTCTGGTCCCCTCCCCCATCGCTCCGCAGGGAGCACCCCAGAAAGTCCCGGCCCAGTGAGGACTGATCTGTGTCACTGACCCCAAATCCAGACGGGTGTCCGGGCCGGGCTGACCCCAGGTGGCCCCTCCACCTTGAGGCCGGACTGCCCAGGTGGGAAAAGAGAAAGGGGAAAGCGGCCTCCTCTGGAGGTGTGTCCTGGGAGCCCCCCAGCCCCAGCTCCCCCCCAGGGCCAGCGCGCCCCCCGAGAGGAGGCCGGCCGGGCACGCGGAGCTGGGCATCTCCAGCCTTGGTCCTCAGTTAGCGGCAGCGTCCTGGAGGCTCTGAGCCGGGTGGCTGCAGCTGTTCCCGGAGACAGGTGCCCTGGAGCCGGCCCAGGCCCCCGGGGGTCTGTGTGGGCTGCTGGGGGTGTGCGTGCACGCTGCCTCACACGTGCGAGGCTGTTGGTCTTCCGGCACGCCTAGGGGTGTCTGGCAGTTTCCAGGGAGCTCCCCTCCTCCATTCATCGGCCGAGCCGGCTCTGGGAGCCGCATGGTTGCGGGGCAAGGCCTCGGACACACTCTCCTCCGGCCTGGACCTCAGCGTCCCCACCAAGGGGGCCTCGCACCCCTTCACACAGCTGACAGATCTCGCAGGCCCAGTGCCGTGCCAGTTGCTGGGGGGCCCTTGTCCCGGGGAGCTCAGGGAGGCCTGGTGGGGCTAGGGGCCGGGAGGCAGTGGGGTCCCTGCACCAGCCAGGCTGCGGGTGGCTGAGGTTGGGCGCAGGCGGTGTTGATGGAGGAGGCAGGGGCCGGCTGGGGCCCGGGGCAGGGGCTGCTTGCGGGGAGGCTGATGAGCCAGGGCCTGTGCGGGCCTCTGGGGAAGGTGGCCCACCCGAGGGCAGCCCTGGGCAGGCCCCATCCCTCTTGCTGGGGCAGGTGGTGACAGGCAGCCCTTGGTGGTGGGTGTCGTGTCCATATCTGAGAGAGCTGGATGAGGGCTGCGCCCTGGCTGGCCTGGGCGGATGCACCTGTGGACCGGGGCCCTCCGGCACCGGCTCCTCACCACTGCAGACTTCCAGTCTATAAGTGGCCTTGTGGTCGTGGAGCCTTTCCTGGGTCCTCTCACGTGCAGCTCCATGGAAGGGGAGTGTGCCACGGGCCTCAGGGCAGGGAAGAGCCGCCTCTCCAGGGTGTTAGGGCGGTGGGGCTGGAGGGGATGTTCCCGGAGAAGAGAGTCAGGTGCTCCAGGCAGGACCCGGCCCGGGGACTGGGTGGGAGAGGACTGGGCTGGGGGAGGGTCCACTTGTCCCCTCTGGGTTGCTGTCGGCCCTGAGCCCTGCACCCCATGTCCTGGTCCCCAGAGTCTTGGGACCCCACTGTGGCCCCCCATCCGCTGGGGGCCTGGCTGTGAGGGGTGCAGCTGCCTGGCCCCCCTTACCCCGAAGGCTGGCTCCCTTGGGTGGACCTGGGTGGGGGCAGGCCCTTGCATGGGGGGGTCTCACCACTGAGACTCCCCAGACCCCGGCTACAGTAGAGGGGAGCCTGGGAGGGGAGGAGGGGCCGCCCTGCCCGCTCTTCGTGAAGACCCCAGGGCTCTTGCTTTTAGAAATCGTCTCCCTCCCAGGAGGGCCCGCGGGCAGCAGTAGAGAGGGTGTTGGAGGCTCTGGGCAGGTGGGGGGCACAGAGGGCCCCCTCCACTTGGTCTCTTTGCTGTTTGCGCTTTGTCTTAGCCAGGACCACTTACACTCGTAATCAAGTTTAGGTAATCAGAGGGAGAACTACTGTGGAAACAGCGGACGGTCTTTACAGACGCTTCAGTGAGAACTGCCCCGGGGGTCCCCACCTCTGTCCTGGCGAGCAGCCAGGGCAGCTGCCTGGTACCGGCCCCCCCGTATCATCGGCTCCCCGGGTACTGGCTCCGACGGCTCTGCTGCGGGGACTCCTGTGTGTGCTGCCGGGGCCGCGTTATTCTGCCCAGGAAAGCCGGCAGGAGGGACCCTGAGTCCTGGAGCTGGCAGGGCCTTGTAGGCAGCGGGGCTGAGACCTGGTGACCCAAGGGCTCTGGCCCTGGGTGAGTGGGTGTGGTCTCCTGACTCCGCCCCCCTGTGTGCTCCGCCCCTCGGCCTGCTGGGAGTTCACCGGGCTCCCAGTCCTGGGGAGGGCTGGTCCAGAGCTCCCCCTGCCGTCTACGCTCCGTCCTGGTGCTGAATTCCTGGAGGGCAGGGACCCTGACTCAGCCTCACAGGTGATGCTGGGGCTGGGGTCCTGCAGACATGCCCAGGAACGGGGTCCTCGGGGCACGTGCCCCGTAAGCCCCCTGGGCCTCCGCCCCACCCCATGCAGTGGAGCTCTGCTGAGGCGGGCACGTTCCAAGACGGGTGGGGCTCCCAGGCGGTGACGTCCAGGAGGGCCCTGCTCCGGCCCCACCTTCTGGCCTGGGATCGGCCGTGTCCCCTGGGAATGGGTGTCCCGTCTCAGTCCTGGGGTTGGGCCGGCCCCCAAGCACGGGCTGAGGGTGGTGACCAGCCCTCTGGTCCCTGTGGACCCTCGACACGGAGGGCCAGGCTTCCTGCAGCCCCTGATTCCAACCAGGAGCAGAGAACCTGGGGTCAGGTCTGGCTTCTGCTCTGACTGAGTGACAAGAATGAGTCCTCCCTGGGCTTGCAAGGTGGACCCTGCAGAGGGTGGATGGGCAGCGGGTTTGCAGGGAGCCTGGGGCCCTGACCGCTCCTGCTGCCACCTGTGCGCTGAGCCTTCGAAGTCCCCTGGCGCCCCGTGAAGCCCCCTGGTGCCCCGTGAAGCCCCCTGGTGCCCCGTGAAGCCCCCTGGTGCCCCGTGAAGCCCCCTGGCACCCTGCACACACACACATGGTGGGCGGACTTCCCCCCTGAATTGGATCAGCAGCAGGCCTGGGCCTGTGTGTCAGGAGGCCCAAGGGTCGGGCAGCCTGGGGACCCGGCAGGTGGGCCTGGTCAGCAGCCCCCAGCCCCAGCCCTCGGGCGGCCCCTGGGGCCGTTGCCCAGTGGCTCTGCGGAAGGCACAGCCCAAGGTCACCGTGACTGGCGAGAACTGAGCCCCACAGCGCTGCTCCGGCCGTGTCCCTGTGGGTGGGCGTCCGCCTCGTCTCCCCTGCCGGTTCCGTCCTCCCTGCCAGCCCCCTGCCCCCACGAGGCCCGGAGGCCCGCAGCTTCCCGGCTGCCCTCCCAGGCGCTCAGCCCCGGGCCGTAAACGCCTCCGAGTGCCCATGACTCTCGTGGTTATTTTTACATCTTCAGGCGCCCGTGTCCAGCTGCCTGCGTGCAGGCTGCCTGGTGTCCCTTGGGCCTCTTGGGCTCATGTGTCTGAGACAGAAACTCCACCCCGCCTTGTCGCCCGCTCGTCTCCCCAGGTTACCACCCCGTCCCCCCATCCAGAATCATCCTCTTCTTTCCTTTCCCTCAGGCCCTGCCTCTGCCCACCAAGGGGTCTCGTGAGCTGGCTGGCCTCTGGCAGGGGGAAGGCCCTGCCCACTGTTACCGTGGTTACTGCAGAGCCTGGGCCCCCTTTCCTCTGCCCAGCCTAGGCCAGCAGCTCCCCTGGCCGGGAAGTTGCAGGGTCTGGAGCTTTGCTGTCTCCCGGTGTCCATTTTCCACAGGCAGCCAGCCTGGGCCCTGTTTGATGACAGCTGTCACCCCCGTGAGCTGGGATGAGGCTTCAGCCTGGCTCAGCAGGCCCACCTGGCTGGACCCCACCTACGGCTCTTCCCACCCCCATGCTGGCCTCCGGGCTTCTGCACTGGCTGTTCCCTCTGGCACAATGCTGTTCCCTGCGTGCTGCCGGGCTGGTGTCTCTCCTTCCTTGGGAGTCTGTGTCCTGTCTGGGAGGTCCCATGAGCAGCTGCTGTGGTCACGTGCCTGCTCCGGGCCCCTGAACAGCACATCCTCAGGGTTTGTTTTTTTGCCCACCTTTTCCACATTCAGACCATCCTCCCTCTTGGGTTTCAGCTCCACAGAAGTCAGGCCGTGTCCCCAGGTGCCTGGGTGGCTCATGAGCAGAGTGAACTGGGCTTAGTGCTGCGGGGGAGGCCTCCAGGCGGGGGGACGGAAAAGGAGGTGGGGTGGGCTCCGAGGGGCCCCAGCGGGGGTCTTTCAGCGGCCCTTTCAGCGAGCGGGGCCGCTTGCCTTTTCTGCACCAGGATCCTGCCCCCTGCCCCTGGCCAGGCTCAGGGCAGGCAGGTGTAGGAGGGCAGGGTGAGCACGCGTGGTCCACAGGCAGACCCCCCCCCGAGTTTTGTGGTGATGGGACGGTGCCCAGCCCCAGGCCGAGGTCCTGGCCGGCTGGTGGCTGAGGGCCTCTGTGTGCCTGGCCAAGGCTGTTAGTGCCTCGACTCCGCGGAGTTCTCCTTTGAAAGTAGAGGCTCTATGAGCTGAGAGGGGGTCTCTGGTCATGGTGTGGGGCTTGAACCAGTCAGGTGGTCCCCACCGCGGTGCCCATGCAGAATGTGTGTGCATGTGTGCGTGCAAGCGAGCAGGTTTGTGTGTCCCCACATGCATGTGAGCACGCAGGCATGCGTGACCGGATGTGTGGCTGTGTGTGTGTCTGGTGTGTGTGTCTGTGCGTGGACCACCTCGTTTCCTCTTCACACTTTGCTTCCGGCCCCTCTCTGCCTCCCGTCAGCACGACCAAGCTGGTCCGCTCAACCCCTGCCCCAGCTGCCCCTTTCAGGCTTCCCTCCAGGCCCCGCAGGCGCCTTCAGCTCCTGCCCCCTAGGGTGTGGGTGCAGGCCCGGTGGCCGCCTGGCTGTGGTCGGCTGCTGTGAGTGGGGTCCTCGGGCCCATGAGGCCTGGCGTGGAGACAAGGGGGCGCCCCGGGTGCAGGGCTGGAAGGCCGGCGGCGCTCCCTTGCTGGTGACCGGGAGACCTCGCCGAGGGCCAGCCTCGCTCGCTGGCCTCGTGTGAGGGGTGTGGCCCTGGGTGTTTGTGGCGGGGGGCCCCGGCCTGGCTGGGCAGCTGGTGCGGCCCCCGCAGCCTCCACGTGCTGTGTCCAGGGCCGGCGGGCTGCTGCCCCCAGGAGGCTCGGGCGCACTCACCCAGGTGCAGAGCAGCTCTGAGACCCATGTTGCCTCAGGTCCCAGACCTGAGAATTTCTGTTTCCCTGGCGCCTGTTCCTTCAACAGCTTTTTCACCAAGCAGCACTCCTCTATAGGATGGGTTTTAAAACTAGGATCCCTTTACGGCCGGTTTTAGCAATGGGAGGGGAGGTGGCGGGGCAGCTGCCCGTCCTGGGGCCCCTCCTGAGCCCACACTTGCCCCCCCTCCCCTGGGCCACATCCTGCCCCAGCTCGTGGGAGACCACGGCGGGGTCCGGGGTGACTCCTCCGGCCTTCACCATCGCCGGGCTGTGACTGCGGGCGGCTTCCACTGGGCAGAAGGTGGGGGCTCGGCACACAGCGTGTCCCCCCTCTGCCGCCGTTTATGTTCATACTTAAAAATGAGACCAGTGATCCACCTGGTGTCTCAGCTTCCTGGGGCTGCGGTAACGAAGTGTCGCAAACCGAGGGGCTGGAAACAAGAGAGATGTGCTCTCTCCCCGTCCTGGAGCCTGGAAGTCCACAGTCAAGGTGTGGGCAGGGCCACGTGCTTCTGCGAAGGCGCTGGGGCGCGCTCCACACCTGCTCGGCTCCTGGGCTCACGAGCACGTGGCTCCGTGACGTGTCTTCTCGTGGCCTCTTCTCTCCGTGTCAGTGTGTCCCCTCCCGTGTCTTACGAGGACACTCAGCTTTAGATTTGGGGCCCCCTTGGACAGTCTCTCGAGATCCTTAACCTGGCCACATCTGCACAGACCTTTTCTCCAAGCGAGGGCATGTCTGCAGGTTCTGGGGGTTAGGACGTGGACACGTCTTTTTGAGGGGGTCCCCATTTACCCCACCGCAGACAGGTGAGGGCATGAGTCGATTCTCAAATCTCTGTAAGGAGTAGGCTGTGAGCTGATTTCAGACAGAGCCAGGATCCAGGAAGACTGGACAGGCTGGGGGAAAGGGTCTTGGGGACAGATGTTGGCTCTGGCACGCAGGTCCCCAAACCAGCGTTGCAAGGGCAGGCGTCTTCCCTCCGTGACAGCAGGAGGCATCAGGGAGCCATGGGGCAACCCAGGGGCCCTTGTAGCAAGCTGGACCCCAGACCACGAATCGCAAACTGGGGCATGAGCCAAATCTGGCCCGTCTCTTGCTTCTGTGATGAAGTTTTGTTGGAACACAGCCATAACCGTGAGTGTGGTCTGGCTGCTTTCGCAGTTAAGGAGCTGTGCCAGGGACCTCCCGGGAGGTCAAGTGGCTAAGACTTCACGCTCCCAATCCGGGGGGTGCGGGTTCGATTCCTGATCAGGGAACTAGCTCCCATAGGCTGCAATGAAAGATCCTGCAGATCCTGTCTGCCACTTTGAAGACTGAAAACCCCTAGGGCTGCAGTTAAGACCCGGCACAGCCACATAAATAAATAACGATCAGAAAGAACTGTGACAGAGGCTGCGTGGCCCACGCACTGGAATATAGTTACTGTCTGACTCCCCACAGGAAAGTTTACGGACCCTGCTCTTGGCTACATCAATGGCAGCATAACTCCTAAAACAAAGGAGGTGACCGTCTTGCCCTGCCTTTGCTGGTCAGGCCACGACTGCAGCAGTCTTCCCTGGGATTGAAGGGCCTCACGCTCGTCTGTTCTGGGTGACGGGACTGTCAGAGCAGAAGAGGACCGCCTTTGCGAGCTCACCTTCCAGGGTGGGGAGCGGGGAGACGGGAGACGGGACAGCCAGCCGCAGGGCGACACCAGCGGGAGAGGCTGGCCTTGCCAGGGGGAGGAGCCACAGGAGGTGCTTGGCATGGCTGGGGAGCAGCCTGGTGTGGGTGGCGGGACAGTGCGCACGCCGGGTTCCCGTCCACGGCCGCCCCGGTATCCGAATGCTGGGCTCCCATCCGTGGCCGCCCTGGTGTCCGCATGCCCGGGTCCCGTTCACGGCCGCCCTGGGTGTCTGCCCGCCCGCCTCCCGTCCGTGGCTGCCCGGTGGCCTCCCTTTGTCCACACGCTTCTTTGCTGGGAGTCTCTCTGTGCTCACGGCCTCCCCAGGCTTTCTCCTCTTGAGCCTCTGGTGACACTTGGGGGACATTTCCATAACAACACGTGCCCTTTATGCCTCTGGAGTGACTAATTTCTCTCTGGGCCAGGCCACGCGTTCCCAAGGGCACTGTGCTCCAGAGAGAACAAGCAGAACCCTCGGGTGGCAGCTGGGTGTCCGTGGGTTCTGGGGTTCTGTGTATTCCCCTGAGAATGAAAACAGTCTTGTTTTTTTTTTTTTTCCTGACATAAGCATTTCAAACACTAGGAACAGGGTCAAATAGGAAGCAAAGCCCCCATGAGAGGCCTTGGAGATCTGTAAACAGTTTGTTGGAGCCAGCCTGCCCCGCAGGTTGGTGTCCAGCCTGCCTGTGGCTGTGTTTCCCTCTGACTGCAGCGGTGTGTGCGCGTCCAGGACACGCCATCCAGCCCTGTCCTCACGGGGCCGGGGCTGACGGCGGGCAGGCAGGAGGCACCGCCCTTGCTGTCCATCTGCTGGCCGAGCTGAGTGTGGACTCAAGTGCTGGGGTCCGGGTGTCCCTTGGGCCTGCGGGGTGACGTTCCGGTGCTGGGTGGGGGCGGGGAAGTGCTCCATCCCGAGGGGTCCTTCAGTGCCCGCCCCCGACCTCTCCTGCCCCGACGAGGGGGCCTGTTCACCGAGCTCGGGGCCGCCTTGCACTCTAGGGTCTCGGCGTTCGCATCAGGCCCTGGACCCCTCACCCTCAGCAGAAACGGGGTGGTGGCCGGGCAGGGCACGCCTGCATTCAGGAGGGACCCAGGGGTGCTGACCCCGGGCCGCTCACCAGGGCCACGCAGGTTTGCGTTTAGAACGGTGTCCCCCCAGGGCCGGGGGCAGGGTGCAGGCCCTGGATGGGGGCCCTGGGCCAGGTGGGCGGGTCCCCACCAGGGAGTGTCCTGAGTCCACTTCTGCCCGTGTGGCCCGTGGCCATGTGGGGTGGGGGTACCTTTTGCACATGAGGGGCTGGAGGCTCAGGATGCCCGGGGCTTGCTGGGGGCCGGCCGTGCCTGGAGCCCGGGTCTCTGGGGCGTGTGTGTGTGGGGGTGCCGGGCACTTGGGGCCCTGGCCACACTGACCAGCCCCCACCCCCGCGCCCCCTGCAGACTGCCTGCTGATGCTGGCCTACAAAGACAAGTCAGAGCGCGCCAAAGGGCTTCGGGAACGTAGCAGCCTGACGCTGGAGGACATCTGCGGGCTGGAGCCCGGCCTGCCCTACGAGGGCCTGGCCCACACGCTGGCCATCGTCTGCCTGTCGCAGGCCGTCATGCTGGGCTTCGACAGCCGTGAGGCTATGTGTGCCTGGGACGCCCGGATCCGCTACGCACTAGGCGAGGGTGAGTGCATCCGGGGCCCGCGGGGACGACCTCTGCCTGCCCTCAGGGGTCCCCGGGGGTCTCACCGGTGGGCTGCAGGGGCTGGGACAGGACTCCCCGTGCCTGCTGAGCGCCCTCTGGTCGGCTGTGACTGGGGCGATGGTAAGGTCACGGGGGGAGATGCCTCTTGAGCTCCCGAACTTGACCACATTCACGTGAACTGGGGCCTTTAGCCCGAGCGGGTGGTCGCCTGAGCCTGGAGCCCCGGGGAGGAGGAGCCAGACCCCTGAGCCCCACAAGGGGGTGGGGGGCCCGGGGTGCAGGACGGGGTGCTCTCGGGAGAAGGGGAAGACCCGGCGCCCACCCGGCTGGTCAAGCAGAGGCGGGCCGGCCCCCAGCTGAGTCATCAGAACGCAGGGTTGGCATCTCTCATCGCAGCGCAGCTGGCTCACGTGTTGTTAGCTTCAGGCAGATGGCGGGCGGCTCAGTTGTGCGTGTGTGCGGTGGGCACGCGTATGTGCTCTCTGCCAGATTCTTGTGCGCTACAGGTTTATCGCAAGACAGTGAGTGTGGCTCCCTGCGCTGGCACAGGAGGGCCTTGTCGCGTACCTGACGTATGTGTAGCAGTGTGCACGCTTTAATCCCAGGCCCTGATTTGTCTCAAAAGCCACGATAACACAATATTTAAAGAGTGAAAATGAAAGCTCGAAGCCCACGATGAACAGAAATGTCAAAATCTAAAGCGAAGCTGGTTGTGAGCTGTCTTTGAACCTTCCCGTCCACACCTGCCCCGATGCCACAGCTGGCCTGGGCTTTATTTAAGCTGTTTCACTCACCATGGACTTTGTGCGCTGATTTTTGTTGTTTAAATCATCGTTAAAATATCACTGATCTTGGCCCCTGTTTTGCACCCTGAGTAAGGGGTCTCACTCACCCCAGCTCAGCCCAGCTAGGGGGCAGCGGCTCGTCCCTCCTCCGGGAGCCCCCAGACCAGGCGTCTAGGGCGGGGGACATGTGGAGGGCCCAGTGAGGGGGCGCGGGGGCAGGAGGAGAGAGCCTCTTCCAGAAAGTTCTCCCGTTGGGGTTCAGCCAGTTCAGCCTGGCTTAGGGCGTGACTCCTCTTCTTCGAGGGTGGGGCAGAGCAGGGCGAGCGGGGCCCTGGTGCGGAGGCAGCCGGTGCCCTGGCCTGGCATCTTAACAGACATCACCAGGATGTGGTCGTGGGTCGCTGACCCCCAGTCCCCTGGGGCCAGGCTGAGGATCCTCGCCCAGGGGCCCCTGCCCACCGCGGGGTTGGGTGGGCTCAGGAGGGAGGAGGAGGCAGGGCTGGGGCTGGCCCCTCGGCTTCGGGGTGGACACGGGGCCGGTGGGCACAGGCTGGGAGGCCGCCATCCACTCCTGGGCCTGGCTGCTCTGGGATGTGCCCCTCTTCCAAGGCCCTTCCAAGGCTGGGAGTGGGAGCGCCTTGTGAAGAGAGAAGAGCTCACCGCCCCCTTGCTGAGGGGCTTCAGGGGCAAAGGGCTGAGCCCGAGGTGGAGAGGACGTCCCGGGGAGCCAGCTGCCGTGCTCAGCGCCAGGGAGACCCTCTCACTGGAGCGGGGAGGGCCTGGGGCTTCCTGTGTGTCCCTGCGGCCGGGCTGGGAGTCTCCAGAAGGGGCCGGAGGCTGGGTCGCCTAGGCCTCAGTGTTCCCGTCTTTGGAATGGGAACACAGCAGCTGCGCTGGGCGGGGTTTCTCAGAGGAGGCGCCCGAGGCCTCGGACTTGCCAGCCGTGGCCCGTGTGCTTCTCTCGGATCTCACTGGGGTCGGTCCAGCCTCGTTAGGGTGGGAGGTGGGGGGGCGCTGAGGATGGGACAGGGCGGGGCCATGGCACCGGGTGGCCCTGCCCTCGGGAGCTGACACCCGGGCTGCCGCTTCCTGGCTGCCGTCCGCTCCCAGCAACACTCTGTCGCCCCCGCCCCGCCCCAGTGCACAGGTTCCCCGTGATCGTGGCTCCGGGCACCAAGCTGGAGAGCGGCCCCGCCACCCTGCACCTCTGCAACGACATCCTCGTGGTGGCCAGGGACGTCCCCCCGGCCGTGGCGGGGCAGTGGAAGCTGTCGGACCTCCGGCGCTACGGGGCCGTGCCCAACGGGTTCATCTTTGAAGGCGGGACCAGGTGTGGATTCTGTAAGTACGTGGGTTGCGGGCTTGCTGGCCGGGCCGTGACTCAGAGCCGGCGCTCCCCCTTGCAATGGCCTTTCTGGGGCCTGCAGCGGCCTGAGGTCTCAAAATGCCGGCAGTTAGCCCCCAGCCCGGATTCTGCACTTCCGGCTGGAGGCAGGGGCTTGGGGGCTGCGAATGGGGACCCTCCCGCACGGAGTCGGTGCAGGGCTGCCTGGGGGAGATTCATGGCCTGGTCACAGGGCATCAGAGCCGCTCAGCTGGGAAGAAAAGAGGATAGACGTGTCCACTGAGGATATGCTGAGTGGACACTTCGGCTCCCTGGGCCCTGAGCCCCCCACCCTGGCCGATGTTGGAGATGAGGGCTGAATGCAAGGCCCTAGCAGTGAGGGCGGGGGGCCCCCAGGGCCGAGGTGGCATCCGAGGCCGGGTGAGCGCTGCAGGGAGCTGGCCTCTGGCTGGGAGGAGCTCGGGACGGGGAGCACACAGGCCCTCGGTTGGAGAGTTTGGGGTGCAGGGTGGGTGTGTGTGTGTTCCAGCGCCCCCAGCCTGCTGTTCTCCCAGTGATGGGGGCCGCTGTGGATCTGCACTTGCTGTTGAGGGTGGGGGACGAGTCCCTCCCCTCCTCTGTCCAGAGGGTCCGAGCCTGTGTGTGCAGCTGTCTCAGGCTGTTGTCCGACTGAGTGCCACCAGCTGGGCCGCCTCGATGACCACGGTCACTGGGCTGGGCTGGAGGGTGCGGCCTGGGCGGGGGCCGTGCATCCCAAATCCGGTCAGCCTGCGACCCCAGCCAGGGTTTGGGGGTCACGGGCCCCTCCCTCATGTGGAGGGCGATCAGGGCTCCGAGCTGGGGGTGACCTCTCTCCTCCCCCCCCACCCTCTTAGAGGAACACAGATCGCTCCCCAACCCACAGCCCCTGGAGAGGACAGAGCCGGCCAGGGGCGCCCACAGGGCCCGGCACACAGTCAGTGTGGCCGGCGGGAGGGTGTGCCCCCCAACCCGCGCTCCGGAACTCAATCGCACCCAGACTTCTCTGGGCGCAGGGAATGCACTTGAGAATGTGGCCCTCATTCCTCAAAGTGGGGGGGTGTGTGAGGCAGGATGGTTCCGGCAGGCCCTGCCTTTGACGGGACGAGACGTAAACTGCTGGGGACCTTGGCAGGCCGGTGAACAAGCAGGTTGGAGCTGCTGCTGAGATAGGAACTGCAGCCCCTGGATTTCATGCTGATGGCTCGTCCTGGGCTCCAGGAAGCTTAGAAGCTCTGATATGCAGAGAGAGGCGGTGAGGGGTGACACAGCGGAGGTGCAGGCGGGCTAGGGGAGCTAACCCCGGGGCTGGCAGGGGGGCTGCAGCCGGAGTCGGAAGGCCTTGCACGAGGCTCGGTCTGTGTGTTTTCCTGCCTGGGGGGTTTCGAGCAGGAGGAAGAGGTGAGCGCAGCTGTTGGCCCCTCCGTGTCTGGTGGGGAAGGCCTGCCTGGGACGCCGTCCAGAGTCCTCTCCGCCGGACCTTAGAGGCGCCGGCAGCGGGCGGGTGGGGAGCCCCAGCCTGGCTCCGACCCCCTCCCTTGCATGGACGGTGTGGGACAGCAGGCTGCAGCATGCTTGGTGTGTGTGGCTGCCCTTCCCTCCCTAGATGTCCTTCACGTGGGGCCCTGGAGCTGCTGGGGGCCCTGGCAGGAGAGAGACCAGCATCCTGGCTGGACCGCTGGGACTCCCCGGGCTGAGACTCGGGCAGACTGGCCTGTGGCTGCCGTGAGGCCTGGGGTGCAGGCCGTGGCTGGCGATGGTGTGTGCCCTTGAGCGGGGGCGGCCAAGAGGACCGGTTCCTTGGAGACTGTTTTATTTGCCGGGACATGATGTAATAGAGTCCACGGGATGTTTTTCCCCCAGAGGCCTCAGAGTTTAAAATTCCAGCTCTTGGTGTGGGTGGGCTCCTTCTCCAACCGTTGACGATTCCAGGCATCAGAAGTCGCAGGGCTTCCTGGGAGGGCGGATGCTGCAACTCAAGCTGCTGAGTCCTGTCCCGGGTGGGCAGGCCAACAGCGTGAACTGTGGCCGGCCGCCCTGGGGCTTCTGTGCAAGGCCTGAGTTTGGGCCTTAGGCCCTGGGCGGGCCCGGCGGGTCTGCCTGGACCGGAGGGCTCCAGGGCGGACGTTCTCCCTCCCACAGAAAGTCCCTCTTGGGGGTCCTCCCCTC
Source organism: Odocoileus virginianus (assembly GCF_023699985.2). Taxonomy (NCBI): domain Eukaryota; kingdom Metazoa; phylum Chordata; class Mammalia; order Artiodactyla; family Cervidae; genus Odocoileus; species Odocoileus virginianus. The sequence continues at coordinate 227,113 of NW_027224267.1, forward strand.
CACTCCAGACTGTCTGGAGGCCCCTGGCCAAAGCCGGCCGGTGAGCAGTGGCCAGAGAACACGGTGGGTGCGGCGGGGGACTGGACCAGCCTTTTCCAACACTGCCACCTGGTGGGTCCCACGGTGCTCCTTTCTCCTCCAGGGACACGACCCTCTGCCCCCCGGCAGGTGCCGCAGCTCTGCCGGTTCGTAGACGGTCCCCAGACCCGGGTGACGCAGGTGGGGTGAGCAGGACCATGCAGCCCCGCGTACGGTCAGAGCAGCAGGCCGCTCAGGACGCAGGCCTCCGGGGAGGAGGGTGGCTAGTTCAGGGCCAGGGCCATGTAGCGAATGACCACATCCCGGGCCTGAGAACAGCACAGTCTGCCCCTTCACCGTTCTGTCCAAAGTCAAGGACGGGCCGGGGCTGCGCACTCCTGGTGGCTCCTGGGGAGGGTCCTCCTTGCCTGTTCCGGTCCCCGGGGGTCCCAAGTCCAGTCCCCGGGCATCCCGAGTCCAGTCCCCGGGGGCCCCAAGTGTTCCAGGCCACATCCCTCCTGTCTGCTCTGGCTTCACGAGGTCCCACTTCACGTGGGACACGGGTCATCGGAGTCACGGCCCCTCGATACTCGGGAGGGCCTGAGAGCCTTCAGTTGGGCATACCTGCAGAGACCCTTTTCCAGATGAGGACACAGTCGCAGCCTCCAGGATGTGAGCCTGTCCTTTGGGGCCACCATCCAGCCCATGACCAGGTGACCCCAACTCTGATGGTGCCAGAATTCAGATCTCAGTGAGTCTGTGGGCCCCGAGTTGGAGCAGGGGTTAGAATCACCAGCAGGCTCTGGAAGGTTCTGGATGAAGGAATTAACATCTCCTGCCCGGGGCAGGCCCCAGCCTGGCCCCTGGGCCCTAGAGTCACGCCCCCAGACCACTCCGGAGAGCAGTGACCGGCCCCCGGCCCCTTCACCCACACTGAGACACAGGTGACCGGCTGTCGGGAGAGGGCCCTGGGGAGTGTGGGGGGGTCAGTGCCCCGTGGGTGTCACGGAGGAGTTGGGGTCGGGGGCTTCGTGTGGCTCTGGGTCCCCGTAGGTGGGCGTGTTCTCTCTGTGGCCTCCACGTGGACGGCAACCTGATCAGATTCTTTGAACAGGAGCCCGAGGTCTCTGTCTCTGGGGTGGTCACGGTGGTGTGTTTAGGGCTCCTGGGCAGGGGCAGGCCACGCAGATAGGGGTGGCACAGAGATTTGGGGCACCCTTCGCCCAGGACAGGCTCAGCCGCAGGGAGAGTGGCAGACCCGGTGTGGGGTGTCCTGCCGGGGCCGGGAAGGCTTTGGGGAGCGCTGGGGGGCATTTGCACAGGGCCTAGGGGTGAATGGAAGTTTCTGGGACGGGGGCCAGGGGATGTCCCCATCCCTCACGTCAGCAGGTCTTGTCAAGGACACTTCCAAGGCGTTTCCACACCCGCGTGAGCCGGCTGCGGCCAGGGTCAAGGATCAGGGTCCTTGACAGCTGAGGGACTCTGCGGGTGGTGGACGGCGGAGTCCAAGGCTGGCGCCCAGGCCTCTGCCCGCTGCTACGCCTCTCCTCCTCCCCGGCTCTTGGGGTCCAGCCCATCCCGTCAGCCCTTTGGGGAGCAGCGAGCATCGTAAATCATTTTTGTAAGTGAGTGTTCAGTTCAGTTCAGTTCAGTCCCTCAGTCGTGTCCGACTCTTTGCGACCCCATGAACTGCAGCACACCAGGCCTCCCTGTCCATCATCAACTCCCGGAGTTTACTCAAACTCATGTCCATCGAGTCAGTGATGCCATCCAACCATCTCATCCTCTGTTGTCCCCTTCTCCTCCACCTTCAATCTTTCCCAGCATCAGGGTCTTTTCCAATGAGCTGGCTCTTTGCATCAGGTGGCCAAAGTACTGGAGCTTTAGCTTCAGCATCAGTCCTTTCAATGAATATTCAAGGCTGATCTTCAGGATGGACTGGTTGGATCTCCTTGTTGTCCAAGGGACTCTCAAGGAGTCTTCTCCAACACCACAGTTCAAAAGCATCAATTCTTCATGGGTATATTAGTGAGTATAGTGAATATATATATATAAATGAGGGTAGTGAAGCTCCAATACTTTGGCCACTTGATGTGAAGAGCCAACTCATTAGAAAAGACCCTGATGCTGGGAAAGATTGAAGGCAGGAGAAGGGGATGACAGAGGAAGAGATGGTTGGATGGCATCACTGACTCGATGGACATGAGTCTGAGCAAACTTCGGGAGATAGTTGAGGACAGTTCATGGGGTCACAAACAGTTGGGCCTGACTTAGCGACTGAACAAGAACAAACACGTGAGCACAGGGTGAAGCTCTGGAGCGGGAGAGGCCGCCTTGCCAGCGTGTCCAGCACCGAGAAGCCCTCGGCTGCCTCTTGTGGGTGCTGTGGTCCAGATGCTGGTCTTGCTGGAGCTGCTGGAGCCATGGTCTCCAGCCCCGGAGCCTGGAGGAGGGGGCAATGTGTTCAGGGGATTCTCCATGCCCGGCCCTGGGTTTGGGGTTGGAGTGGGGAGAATATCCCGGGCTGGGAAGACTCAGGCTTTGTGAGAGGACACAGACGTTTTGAGTCCTCAGGGGTGCATGGGGAGCCAGGAGGGGCCACAGACTGGGGAGGCCCTCACATGCTGAGCCTGGACGGGGCCTCTGCAAGTTGAATAGGAGTTCAACTGAGCCTGGCTGCTGAAGGTAGGGTAGAGTGGAGGGAATAGAAAAGGGGTTCCAGGCAGACAGTAGCGTGGCTGGTGGCAGGAATGGTGTGTGCGGGACCCTGGCTGGTAGAGTGGCAGAGGTGAGGTTGGAGGGGGAAGCCGTGTCCTGGTTACGGGAGGCTCCGGAGCCTGGACCTGAGCTGGGCTGTGTTCCCAGGGAAGCAGGGAGCCCCGAAGGTGCTGGAGCGGGATGGTGCCACCAGCAGACCTGTTGAGGGTGGTGGCTTTGGCCCCAGGGTGCTGGGGGATGGAGGCGGGGCGTGAGGAGGCTGGGGGTGGGGCCTGTGGGTTCAGGAGCGTTAGGAAGGGGGGAGGGAGGAGGGCCAGCTGGGGTGGGTGGTGAGGATGCCGAGGGGAGGGTCCGAGGAGGGGGGCCTGAGCTGAGCTCCAGGGCTTGGCCCCTGGGAGGGGAAGGCCCCCAGGCGGGGTTCAAGCCTGTCCAGAGCCGGATCAGGTTTACCCCTGGAGGCAGAGTCTGTCTTTGGGTCTAGAGCCCCCGTCACACTTTGGGACAGACTTGCGGTCGATTTCAGCCGTCTGCCCGGAGGTCTGTGCCCTGGGGGCCGGGGTCACCTTTCTGCAGCCCACGATGGCGTGTGCACCCGGGGATGGCTCCGGAGCCTCTGCATGTCCAGGGAGGCCGAGGTCGCTCAGGGTCAGGGAGAGAGGGGCCAAGGGTGATAGTCACCTGTGAGGCCCCTGCAGGAGACTTACCTAGCGGGGGAGTCCGGATCCGCACACCAACCCTTGGCCGGGTGTGCGCGCGCCCATTTACAGATGGGGACACTGAGGTACGGAGTGGCCCGAGACGTGCCCTAGTCTGTGTCTGAGCGTGGTGACGCTGGGGGGCCTGACCCCCTCGGTGCCCAGCCCAGAGCCTCTTGGCACCAGGCCTGAGTGGGGCGGGGCCCCTTCCGGCTCTCAGCGGCCTCCGGGACTCCTTCTCGGGGCATTTGGCTTCAGTCTGTCTCCTCCCAGGCTGAAAAGTGGGCCCAGTGCGTCCTCTGGGATGGGCAGGGTGGCCTCATGGGACCATCTGGACATGATGGCTTGTGAGCTGCATCCCACATCTTCACGTGGGAGAAAGGTGGTCCATGGGCCGGAAGTGCGGCTCACCTGAGGCTCCCAGGGATGAGTCTGACTCGTCTCAGCCTCTCCGAGCCTCCATCTCTCATCTGCACCACCCTGGCTTCCTGTGCCCCTGCCTGGGAGGCGTGTGCCACATGGTGACCTGGACCCCGGCCCCGGGGTGCTCAGGCCTCGCCCTCGCCCAGGCTCCCACGGAGGTTGCCGGAGAGCCAGAAGTTTTGCAGCCTTTTGTGGGTCAGGACTGACCCCACCTGCGGGTCTCTGGCCAAGGAGTGTTTGGTGTCTGGTGCAGCCAGGCACCTGGGCCGTGGGTCACAGTGTCCCCTAGAGGGGACCCCGAGTCTCACACTCCCAGGGAGAGACTTCTGCTGGCCAGACTGGCCCTGCAGGGACTGGGCCGGTGGCACCAGCCCCCGCTTTCGTGATGGCTCCGGGCTGGCAGGTGTGCTTGGCAGAATTCTCCCAGTGGTGGGCACTCTGTCTGAGCAGTGTCCTTCCTGCCCAGGCCTCTGAGTCTCACCCTGGCAGGCTCCGGGGGATGGCGGGCACCTTGCAGTGAGTGGGGTCTGGGTTTGGGTCTCCACCTGCTGTTCCCCGGCCTGCATCTCAGCTCCCTGTCCCAACGCAGGAGTGGGGACACCTGCTGACCCGCTCTGCTGTCCTCCTGCACCCCTGGGGGACGGGGTGGAGGTGGGGAGGGGCAGGCCCTCTCTGTGGCCGGGCCATTCAGGACACCGTTTCAGAGCAGGACCCTCAGCCAGCACTTGGGGGGACGCAGAGGAAAGCAAGGCCCCAGGCTCTCCTTGAGGGGCCCCTAACCTGGGCTGGTGCCCAGGGCATCCCTGCGGGAGGGGTGGGGGAGCACGGGAGGAAGGTGGGTCACCAGCGAGTGGCCTTGGCTGGAGCAGGGTGTCAGTGGGTGACTGGGAGCTGGAGGCCAGCATCCGCCCAGGGACAGATCCAGGGTCAAGGCTGACGCCCCTGCTGTCTGCTCGGGGGGGGGGGGGTTGGGTGCCCCCCTTCCTGTGTGCAGGGGGCATTGTCAGGGTGATGAGGATGAGCTCCTGGCGTTTAGCAGGAGCTGCTCCGAGGATGTGGCGTGCCTGGACCGCATGGCTGCATCCTGCTGGGTGGTGGCAGGGTGGGGATGGGAGGTGGCTCGCTGCAGGACGGGATGGAGCCTGTGTGGTGTCTGTCCTTGTTTTTGGTCGACTGTGGCCAAGCCCACAGGGAGCACACTGCATCACATAGGCCTTTTCTGCAGTTCAGTGGCAGCGAGCACGTTCGTTCACTGGGCCGTGCCCCCGTCACCACCGCCGTCCGCAGAGCCTCGTCACCGTCCCAAACTCTGTCCCCAGACACCAGCTCCCTGCTCCCCGCCCTGCCCAGCCCCGCACCCCTTATTCTGCTTTCTGTCTCTGATTTTGACAACTCTGGGGACCTCACATGAGTGGAATCACTCAGGATTTGCCCTTTCGTGACTGGCCTATCGCACTTGGCTCAGCATCCTCACGGCTCATCCGCGTTCAGCAGGTGTTAGAATTTCCTTCCTTTTTAAGGCTGAAGCAGATTCCGTTGTATGGACGGACCACATTGTGTTTATCCATCCATCTGTCGATGGACACTTGGACTGCGTCCACATTTTAGCTATTGTGAATGATGTTGCTGTGAACACGGGCAGGCAAATATCTCTTGGAGACCTTACTTTTAATTCTTTTGGGTGCGTGCCCAGAAATACACTTGCTGGATCAGATGGTGGTTCTCGGTGGAATGTTTTGAGGAACTGCCGAACTACTTTCCACACGACTGTACAATGTTACGTTCCCACCAACAGTGTGCGAGGGTCCCAGTTTCTCCAGACCCTCACCAGCTCTTGTTTTCTGTTTTGTTTCTGTGTGTTGTTTCAATAGCACACCTGTTATTTAAATAGGTTTAAATACCCACTCCTAGTGGGTATGAAACCATCAGGTGAGATTCCAACTTCATTTCACATGAACTTATTTCATTGCACTTTCTTTCTCCCAAAATAGAGGCAGAGACAAATGAAACTTTAATCAGTAGATGTTTCACTCTATTAGGAAACTGTAAAATAACATCCCAAGCCTCAGTTAGCTCTGCCAGCTTTCTGATTGATAACCAGGGCTGTGTGGACGGAGCTTTCTAGAATCTTCTCAGCGGGGAAGTCCTTCAAAGTCTCTGTCCCCGACTGGCCTTTGCTGTGTGGTCTTTTCTAGCAGAGAGTGGGATTCTCTGAGGAGCTGGGGGTACCGAGATCCAGGGACAAAGGCCTGGAGCCTGGAGATGAAAGCCCGGATCTAACCGGGCTCATCGGATATTTGAAGGAAGTTTCTCTTTCTCATGGCTGGTGAATCTTGGAGTTGAACGTGATGCTTCTCCCCTGGAGATCTTCTTCCCGGGGAGCAATTGCATTTATGACACGAGTGAGGTTTGCTGCAGCCCCTTATGACTGATAGCGTCTGTCTCTAGAGCAAAAGGTGGCCGTGAACCCGCAGGTAGCTGCTTCCTACCGGGCAGGGCGCTCTGCTCCGAATCTTAATTTTCCAAGTTACTTATTGCTGGGAGACAGATACCCCCAAACCTTAGCGCTATTTCCTGGCTGCGACTCTGCGGGTCAGCAGTCTGGGCGGGGCTCCCTCTGCTCTGAGTGGTTGACTGGAGTCACTTGGGCAGTGGCATTTGGTGGGTGGCCTCAGGCGTGGCCTGGGGCCCTGGTGCTGGCTACTGGCTGGGACGCCTCAGTTCTCCTCCGGGCCTTACCTTCCAACAGGACAACCCGGGTGGCTGGTTCCAAGACAGGGAACCTGGGGGTTGTCAGCCCCTCGTGCCTGGGCCTCAAACCCTGTAGAGTGTCCCCTCTGCCACTTCCTATGGTCCAGAGCCCAGGGGAGGGGACCGGCCCCGCTTCGGGGTGGAGTGGGGGCTTCACGGACATGGATAAGAGGGGGGTGGGGTGGGTGGGAGGGGCATTGTGGCAGTGACCACACCTGTTCAGTTCAGTTTAGTCGCTCAGTCGTGTCCGACTCTTTGCAACCCCATGGACTGCAGCACGCCAGGCCTCCCTGTCCATCACCAACTCCCGGAGTTTACCCAAACCCATGTCCATTGAGTCGGTGATACCATCCAACCATCTCATCCTCTGTTGTCCCCTTCTCCTCCCACCCTCAATCTTTCCCAGCATCAGGGTCTTTTCAAATGAGTCAGCTCTTCACATCAGGTGGCCAAAATATTGGAGTTTCAGCTTCAACATCAGTCCTTCCAATGAACATTCAGGACTGATCTCCTTTAGGATGGTACTGGTTGGATCTCCTTGCAGTCCAAGGGACTCTCAAGAATCTCCTCCAACACCACAGTTCAAAAGCATCAATTCTTCGGTGCTCAGCTTTCTTTATAGTCCAACTCTCACATCCATACATGACCACTGGAAAAACCATAGTCTTGACTAGACGGACTTTGTTGGCAAAGTAATGTCTCTGCTTTTTAACATGCTGTCTGGGTTGGTCATAACCTTCCTTCCAAGGAGCAGGCGTCTTTTAGTTTCATGGCTGCGGCCACCACCTGCAGCGACTGTGGACCACACCTGCACAAGGCAAAACGGGCCAGGCTCTCGGCTTCCTCCCCCCTCGCGGACGGCAAACAGGAAACATGGAGACGCTTTCCTGGGGAGGGGCGTCTGAAGGCAGGGGCCTGGCTGCCCACGCCCCCTCTTTCCATCCACACCCAGTGGGGGCCGCTCCTGGCGCCTGGCCCCGTGAAAGCGTCCCCGAGTGCACAGTGGCCGGGGCCAGGAAAGGCCACGTCCCAGGAGCAGAGTCAACAGGAGGGGGTGGTTGCGTGTGGCTGAGGGGCTCTGGGCGAGGGCGGGGCGGGGGCTTGGGGATGTGGCCGCCCCGGGGAGGTGTGCCAGCTCCTCAAAGCCTGGGATGGAGAGGGGAGCCCGGGGCGGTGAGCGGTCGCCGCTGGGTCTGGGCGGCCTTGTCTCTCGGTCGCAAGGCTCGGGTGGGCCCCCTCAGAGACTCACGTCCCCCGCGGGAGCCCCTGGGGCTGCCAAGGACGGGGGCTGGCGGCCAGTGCGGGAGCAGGAGCCCGCAGACGCCCGCGGAATGCCGCCGGCTCCGCTCCCTCCTGTAACGCAGTTTTTTATAGTCGGGGGACTGGCTGTGCCAGCGCCGCTGCCAGCTGACCATAAGCTCGGGATTAGAGGCCTGGCCCCAGCTGAGCGGGGCGGCCGGGACAGGGCCTCCTCCCTGTCCGCCCGCTGCCGGCCAAGGTCCCGGCTTGAGTTCCTGGTCAGCAGCACCCCCTCCCCGGGGCCGGGAGAGGGAGAGACCCCGCCCAGCCTGGTGGGCAGCGAGCCTCAGGGGGCACTAGAGGGGGCCCTGCGGGCGGGCAGGGTGTCGCTGCTCTGCTCCTGGCCGGGGCTGCGCCGTGCCTGTGCGGGCCTCTGTTTCCTGGCGTCTCCAGCGGGAGTGTCACCAGCTAGGGCCCTGGGGGGCCGCCCAGGGGCACAGCGGCGTCACCACGTGTGGGGCTGGCCTGGGGCCCTGGAATCCGGGGCGGGCGAGCGTGACCAGGCCGGTTTTAGCGTGCCGCTTCCCCGGCCTGCCCGCCCCACCCCGAGTGCCCTCCTCCTCCACGCAGGGGCCAGCCTTTCTTTGGGCAGACGGCGGTGAGGCACGAGGGATTCTTGGGCGGTGATGGCACGCCGGGCGCGTGGCCCGCGGGACCCGGTGTCCCCATTCACGCGGCTGCGGGACTCCATTCACGCCAGCGGGCTCCACCCAGGCTCCCACAGGCCCAGGCGCCCCCCGCAGCCCCCCAGTCCCCCCGGGGCCAGGATCTTAGCTGGCCTCCCGCTGTCAAAAACAGTGATCAACAAACTTAAGTCACAAGAACAGAGAAGAGTCTTGTTCGAGCTCCAGCTGACGACTGACCCGTAAGCCTGCTTCCAAATGGCTCTGCGGAAGCAGGGGTTTTCAGCGGCTTTATCGGAGTTTATCTTGTCAGAACGAAGAAGGTTAAAGAAGTCAGGGTTACATGTTTTCATGCTTCCTCCTCCCCCACAGAAGAACAGACCGGCCTGTGCCCAGTGAGTCAGCGTGGCCTTGGCACCTGGGGAGGGATGTCACCCTGGATGAAGGGCCAGCACTGTCTTCTTTAACACGGACGTTTTTACATCTGGTCAGGGTGCCCTTTGCTTTTATGATCAAAGCAGATGTACAGTGTGTTTGATAGGCTGCAAACAGGCGGCTTTGGTTAGCATCAAATTCAAGTTAACTCCTGCGTGAGCCACAGTGACCTTCCTGTATCTCAAGATGTGAGTGTTCCTTTGACCCTCTCTGCGGGTGGGAGTGCCAGGGTGGGGGTGGGGGTGCCAGGGTGGGGGTGCTCCAGGGCTCCCCACCCTGAGAACACGCCCGGGAAGAGGAGAGGCCTCGGAGGGGGCCAGGCCGCTCAGCACAGCCCCAGGTGAGGAAGCCAGGCCCCGCAGCCGCCTCCTGGGGGGTGCACCCGCCCCTGCCACCCCTCAGAGGAGCACGGGGCATGGGAAGTGGCTGCTGGGCGCTCTGTGCAGACAGGACGCCCTCCTTGGCCTCCGGCCACCCTCTACCATTGTTCTCATCCACCCCGTCCAGGCTGCTCAGCCGGCCCGGTGCCTGCAGGCCTGGGAGAGCCGCGTGTGGCCACAGCCTCCTGGGCGAGTTGTGCGTTTTCCCTGGCGGGGAAGAGGCTCGCATCGCCCTGGTGCAGGGCTTGCGGGGGGACTCGTGGGTTTGCTTGGCTTCGGCGGGAGCCTCCATCTGGAGCCCATGCCACCGATGCCCTGGGCCAGGCTGACAGCGGGGTCTGTCCTCCCCTCTCAGGGGCCGGAGTCTTCTTCCTGTCCTCCACCGAGGGAGACCAGATCAGCTTTCTGTTCGACTGCATTGTCCGAGGCATCTCGCCCACCAAGGGTCCCTTCGGGCTGCGGCCTGTTCTTCCAGGTGAGTGCGTAGTGGGCGGAGGGGATGCCTGGCCTGGCCGAGGGTTTGGGGGGGCTGCTGCTGTGAGCCCCCGCGGGGCTCCCAGGGTGGGGGGCGCTCACACCCGCACAGCCCTTTTCACAAGATGCTCAGAGGCCGCGGCTTCAGGGCCGGGACGAGTTACCGCGGCCATACTGGGTGGACCAGCGCAAGGCCAGAGCCTGGAACCACACCCCCCCCCCCCCCCCCCCCACCAAAGACCGGAGCGGGGCCTGCCTCCCAGACCTGGCTGAGAGCCTTGCCCAAGGTCGCTGGGGTCAGCTCTCTGGCCCCGTCTGAGCCGGTGTTCGGGCTGGAGGCCGCCTTGTGAGGTGGGGTCTCGGTGCCTGCACGTTGGGGTGGTGGGGGTGGGGGCCCGCCGCTCTGAGCTGGCCTGGCCTTCTCCCTGCTTCCCCGGCGTGGGCAGGGCGCCCCTGTCATTTGAGTCCTGGGCCAGGGATGCTGCCGGCCCCCGGAGGGCATGCTAGCCGGGCACTTCCTTGCGCCGGGTGAGCTCTATCCCCCCCGCTCGGGGCCAGCTGCCCTGGGAGGGACAAAGGCGGGCCCTGGGCATCGCCGCTGCCCTGCACTGAGGCCCTCTGGGCAGTGGTACCTGGGACTGCTGCTGCTGCCCTGGCCCCAGCGAGGTGGCGCTTGTCCCCTGGTCCAGGTGGGAGACCAAGGCCTGTGTCAGGCAGCAGGTGGTCGCTGAGCTCTCAGCTGCGGCCTTCTTGCATGAGCCCCACAGCCGGACGGGGGTCAGGTGGACCTTCTAGGGAGGCTGGGGCTGTGCCAGGACCCCCTTTCCCCGCCTCAGCCCCTGGGCCCCCAGCCCACAGTGAGTCAGAGGGAGGCGCGGGTGATGGATGCAGGGACAGGGCTCCTGGGACCAGGGCCCTGCTGCCCAGGCTCTGCTGTGTGGCATGCTGTGCCCTCTGCTGCACCTTCCCGCGTTGCAGCCACAGGGGTGGCGTGGGTGGCGTGGGTGGGGAGCGTGTGGACAGGCGGGGGTGCACACGTGGGGTGTGGATGGAGCTGGTGGGGCTCTGCTCTCTGAGCCTGGCTAGCGTCCCACCGAGGCCTGTGATCGTCAGGGACTCTTGAGACGTGGCCTCCAATGGGTGTGCAGCCTTAACCCTCGGGGATCTTGGGGTGTCTCCTCCAGCTGACTGCGGCTCTGCGGGGGCCCACTCAGGCCCCAAGGCCCGGAGGCAGGACCTGCCTCAGACAGACAGAATTGCCAGGAGGAAGGGAGAGATCAGAGCTCCGAGTTCCCGCCCCCACCCTGAGTACATGTTCTGTGTGTTCCCACCTGGGCCCCATCGTGACTGGGGTGCAGATGCTGATGCCAGGCTCGGGGAGGGCGAGGGGTGAGGCCGCGAGTCCGTCCAGTGCCAGCGTTTTGCAGACCGGCTGGCCGCAGGAGGGTGTCCTGGCGTCCTGACCTCCCCCTGCAGGGACTGTCAGCTTCGGGCCAGGGACATCGGCTGGTGGTCGAGGAGCTGTCCTTTCCTTGGGCCCAGGACACAGGATGTGGCCAGGGGACCTGTGCCGAGATGTTTGGGGTACCCTGAGCTCAGGGTCCAGTGGCTGGTGTGCAGGCATGGGGGGGGGCGGTGGCTGGGGCTCCCAGGGGTTCCGTCCTGGCTTTGGGGCTGGACCAGGGTCCACGCAGCTCCGATGGCATTGGGGTCACAGGGAGGACGCTGCTGCGACACGCCTGGGGCCATGTCCTCACCGACACCCTGCTTTGCCGCAGACCCGAGCCCTGGGGGCCCCGCCCTGGAGGAAAGGGTGGCGCAGGAGGCCCTGGAAGCCCTGCAGCTGGAGAAGCGGCTCAGCCTCCTCTCTCACTCCGGCCGGCCGGGCAGCGGAGGTAGGGCTGTGAGCCGGCGCGGGGCGGGGCGGGGCGGGGGGAGGGGGGTGGGGCGGGCGGCCCTGGGGCTGGCCCCGCCCCTTTAAGCCGCCCCCGCCCCCAGCTCCTGTCCACTCCTCTGTCCCCCTCACACAAGGGGCCACACTCACCCAGCTCCAGCCTAGATGCCGACCGGGGCGTGGTGAGGACAGGCTGCACCGTCTGTGCTCAGAGCGGGGGCCCGGGGGTGTCAGCTGCTGGTGCAGAGGCCCCCCCTACCCGCCCCGCTGCTGTGGTTCATGGGGACACGGAAGGAAGGGGCTGACAGTCCTCGAGGGGCCCCCGCAGCTCTCGAGAAGGGGGCCAGCCCCCGGGGCTGGGGGGCGGCACCGGGGTCTCTGGGCCCAGAGCAGGCCCTCTGTCCTCTGGGGTGGCCGACAGCCCCACGGGTGCACGCTGCGGACGGCGGCCTGTCCAGGCCCCACAGCGGGGGTCTCAGGTGTGCCCGGGGCTGCCACGTCCTTGGAGAAGGTGCTCCTGTCTGGTTCCCAGGGCGACGGTGGGGAGGGCGTTGACGTGGGGAGGGGGGCCGTCCTGGGGGGCGGGCCCTGGGGGCGGGGTCAGGGGAGGGGATGTGTGAGCTGTCCCAGCGTGAGGAGCGCGAGCCCTCCGCAGGGCCGGGGCCTAGGGGGCCAGGCGTCAGCCCCCCACCCAGGCACCCCCGCCCCCTGCCCACCTGAGTGGCCGAGCCCCTCCGCAGCCTCAGCCCCGGGCTCTTCCACCCAGGGGACGACCGCAGCGTGTCCAGCTCGTCGTCAGAGGCCAGCCACTCGGACGTCAGCGCCAGCAGCCGGCTCGCGCCGTGGCCGGAGCCGTCCTCGTCCTCGGCCAGCACGTCGCAGGAGGGCCCTGGGCTGGCGGCCTCCCAGGCCTCTGGGGACGCCGCGCCGGGCGCTGCCAGGCCCGCCCCAAAGCCGCTGCGGCCGCGGCAGCTGCGGGAGGTCGGCCGCCAGAGCTCCTCGGACAGCGGCATCGCCACTGGCAGCCACTCCTCCTGCTCGGGCAGCTTCTCGTCGTGTGCGGGCAGCAGCCTGGACGTGTGGCGGGCCGGCGACGAGCTCGGCTCCCTGCTCAGCCTGCCGGCGGCCGGGGCCCCAGAGCCCGGCCTGTGCGCCTGCCCACCCGGGGCGGCCGAGTACCAGGTGCCCGCCGCCCCGCGGCCGCACTACGACACGCCCCGCAGCCTGCGCCAGGCGCCCCGGGACCAGCCCCCCGCCGCGCCGGGCAGCCCAGACAGGGGCGCCGCCCGGGACTCAGGGTGTCCCCCTGGCTGGCCTGGCGAGAGACGGCGGGGACCGGCGCCAGAGGCGGCAGCAGCGGGGGCCGGCGAGCCCTGGGAAGCTGGCGTCCCCCACGCTGGGCCCCCTCCCGCGCTCTTTTCCACGTGTCCCGTCTGCGGAGGACTGAAGGTAAAGCCCCCTCCCTGAGGGTGGCAGTGGCCTGGGGGTGGGGGGAGGGCGGTGCTGAGCTTGATGGGGAGGGCCCGGGGTCAGAGTGGGGCCCAGCCTGCAGGGAGGGCTGCGTCTTGGGCAGCTTCGGGGTGGCAGAACCCGAGGACCTCCCAGCACTCCTTGACGTGCGTCCCAGGGGCCTCCACCTACCTGGCCCCCCGCATCTCCTTGCCAAAGTTGCACCCACAGGTGGCCCGTCCTTTGAACAGGACCCCGAGGCTCAGGGGGCCTGCTGGCTGGCGGGGGTCTGCTCTTGGGACCCTGGCACCTCTGTGGCTCACTCACAGTGGCCTCCTGTGGGCAGGGAAAGGCAGGGTTTGGGGTCACGCGTCGGGAGCCCCAGGACCATCCCTCCTCCACTCCTGGCTGAGCCCAGGGCCTGCAGTCAGGACCAGAAGGCGCAGGGTGGGGACTTCCGTTCCCCTTCCGGGGCCCCAGGCACCGCGTGCGCCCTCGGGGGCAGCCTGCTCACCTGCATGGACTTTGGCTGCGTGGCCTGCTGTGTCCCTTGGCGCCGCAGCTGGTTCCAGACGCCCCGTGGAAGGCGATGCCTGTGGCTGCCCGCCTGGGCTCCGGCTGGCGGGCATCCTGCGCTCAGCTCACCTGTGAATGTTCCGCTTTGTACCTTCACTGTCAGCTGAAGACCGTTTGTCGCTCTGTTCACATTTTTAAAACCTGACACTGTTTGTAAGACCTTCTTAGACTGGAAATAAAACTGTTTTTTCTTACTGTCTTGTCCTATTCCGTGTGGCTGGCTCTCTCCGCCTCCTGCCCCGGCCCTGTGGCTCGGGGCCTTTCGCGGTCTCTGAAATCCGGGGGCCCAGCCTCCTTTGGCCCGCGGGTTGCAGCTGACAAGGCCTTGCCTGTCTGGTCGGCCTTAAGCCTGAACACGCCGGAAGCATGAACCAGGAGAGAGGCCTCGGACAGCCCCCGGGGCCCGTGCATGCATGTGTGGCGTGTGTCTGCGTGTGATGTGTGCATGTGAGAGCGTGCGTCTGCATGCGTGTGCATTGTCTATGAGGTGTGTACGCGAGTGTGGCATGCGGCGTGCATGCGTGTGTACACATGTGCATGCACTTGCATGTGCCGTGTGCGTGTTGCCTGTCTTGTGTGCCAGGGGTGTGCGTGTGCGCCCGTGTGTGTGACACGCGTGTCTGCACACGTTCACTGGAGACCACAGCGCAGTCTTCAGTGGTCCGCTTGGGCTCAGGCAGGTGGCTCCCTGTGTCCAGGGAGGGTGGACCCCCCGCCGTCCTCTGGGTCAGCGAGGGTGCTGGCTCTGAGCCTGAAGCGCCCCCGTCCCCAGTCTCTCCCGTGTGGGTGGCAGAGCTGCCGGGACCCCCGTCACGGGCTCCCTGCACGTCCCGGGGGGCCACGTCTCGCCCTTGTTCACTGCCTGGTGGGGACCGGGCCCCAGGTCCCCCGGGGTGCTGACAGCAGGCTCTGACTTGGCCCCTGCAGGGCTGAGTGGGAAAGGCAGGCTGGGGGTCTCTCCCGTCGGGAGTCCCCTGCCCCGTACATGGGACGGCAGTGCTGCCGGCCTGGGAGCTGGCCACTAGCGAGACACCGCATCTAGTGGAAGCTTGTCCGCGGGAGTCGTCTCCCCGCAGAGGGCCCGCCGGCCTTGCTGCCAAAGAGCGAGGGGCTGGGAGCGGCTGGAGCTGCGGGCGGGGGGCTTCCAGGCTCCGTCCCGCGGGGCCGCCCCTCCAGCAGAGCTGGGGGAGGCCCTGGCGGCCCAGGGAGCTGCCCCCACGTGAAGCCGGGCGGGCTGGGAGCCGGGCCCCCTTCTGCCGGCCCCTGCCCCACAAGGCCGTCCTGGCTGTGAGCGCCGGCTCCTTGTGGGAGGCTGATGGCTGGGACTCCAGGGAAGGGCCGTCTGGGGGCTGAGGCGGGCAGGGTGGACTGTGGGCAACGATCGGTGGGGGGGACCCGGGCCCAGGTGGAGTGGGCGGCCCAGGCCTTCCAGTGGGGGCCCTGGGCCGGGGGAGGCAGGGCCCTTCGTGGTGGTGGCCCCTGACCACGAGGCCCTTTGGGGAGGCTCTGGAGGAGGCCCGGCCCCCACGGCGGCTGCGTCTCAGGTTCCCCTGAGCCCAGCGTGGCCCAGGGGACCGGCGGGGGTGGGGGGCGTCTCGCCTGGTGGGGCTGGGTGGGCCCCAGGACAGCGCCCACCTGCCCCCACGAGGCTTCCAATTCACTTACTCTCATCTCTGAGCTGACGGGGCGGGCGACAAAGACAGCTCTCCCCCTTCCCAGAGGGAAGCGTGAGGCCGTAGGATGGGCCTGGGTCCCTGGGCCTCATGTGTGCTCCTGGCTGGGAACACCTGCTCCCCACCCCCGCCCCTGGGGCCACTGGAGAGCCCCCCTCACCCCACGGGCCATGTGTGCCTGCCTGCCCCCACCTGGTCCTGGCCCCCAGTGAGGGCGGATGGGAGGGACTGCGTTCGCTTCCCCCCCAGCCACTGACTGCATCGTTGGGGCTGCAGGCCGTGCCTGCAGGACTGGCCCTGGAAGCGGGTGCCGCTGTGGGTGGGGCTCCCAGTGACGGGGGGCCCCCGAGGGCAGCCAGCTCTCATCCCAGGTCTCAGGGGTCACACATACCCTCCCCAAGTCCTGGAGCCTGCCCGGTGGCCTCTTCACAGGTGATGGGTCGGGGCTCCCAAAAGGAGCCGGCCTGGGGCCGGGGCTGGGGTGCTGTTTCCTGAGTGTGGGCAGCACTTTTGCCCCCCTGAAGAGTGGGTCGGCTTCTGAACTCCCTGTTCCAGCCCATGGCCCCCCGGGAGGCCCCACTGCCAGGCTGCCCCCTCAGCCACGCTGGGTCCAGCCCTGGGGGGCCCATCTCCTCCTGGGTGTGTGAAGCAGAGGCCCAGGCAGTGATGACCGTGCCCGTGGTGGGGTGCCCCCCCCCACTCCCGCCCGCTCCGCCCCAGCTCTGAGGTCTCCAAACCGTCTTGCTCCTCCGGGCCCATATGCACCTCCAATCAGACGCCCCAGAGTGGCTGCCCTGCAGTCTGAGGGCCTTGACTCATCTCACGCGGCCCCCAGGAGTGGCTCACCCGGGGTGCCCTGCTCAGAGCAAGCGGACAGTGCCCTTGAGCACTTCACAACGAGCCCGCTGTGAACGTGTGACACGTGGCGTGGCTGCGGGCCGCGTCTGGGGCCCCGAGGTGCCACCACCTCGCCCCATGTGGGCTGTGTGGGTGTCGGGGTGGGCAGGGCCCTGAGAGGGGGCAAACCCAATGAGCCCTGCCCAGGGTGGAGCTGGGTGGACGACTGACGTGTGTTCTCCTTGGTCTAGGCAGCTGCTGCCGCGCCCCCCGGGCTCCTGGTGACGCATGCAGGTAGGCCTCTCCTGGGCACCAGCGCCCACCAACCCGGGGCAGGGACGTGGGGTCATGGTGGCTGTGGTCACGGCCCAGCCAGAGTGTCTGCCAGATGAGACGCTGGGGGGACAGCGGGAGGAGGGGGACGGTGGGAGAGGGGGACGGTGGCTGGGTGGGCCCTGGCTGGAGTTGGGGAGGCCAGGCAGCGGGTTGGGGACAAGGTGGTCGAGTGTGTCCAGCCTGCCGTGGAGGCTGGGTGGACAGGGCAGGCGGGTCCAGGGCCGGCCTGGAGCCCAAGCCTTTAAGAGAAAGCCTGTCCCCCAGGGGACAGAGAATGGAGGTGATGATTGCCCAGCGGGCCGTGGTGGGAGGGAGCCCAGGCAGGGAGTGAGGGGAGATACAGGGTCTCCTTGGGGATGCCCCCGTACAGGGGGACAGCTGGGCAGACCTGGTTCTGGGCTGGGAAGGCCTGGGTGGGTGGAAGGGGCCGCGGGTGGGGGCGGTTGGCCTGGCCCGGCTGGGGGGGTCCACTCTGCGCTTGGTCTTCTTAGTGAATAGAGGCCCCTCCAGCCTGGGGAGGGGGTCCTTACAATCCTAGGTCTTTCCCTCTTGTCTTCAGGGGGGTGTACCCCGTTTGAGGTTGGCCCCTGAGGGCTAAGCAGGGCCCCCCTCTCGGATTTCAGGAGCTGGGCCTCCTTCCCAGACCCCTGTCTCAGCCCCCAAGGGCTCTCCTCGTTCCAGCCAGGCCTTTGCCCCCCCCAACCCCCCGACTTCATCCCTTGGCACATGCCCCCTTCTCCAGGCAGTCTGCCCAGATTTCCCCTGGACCCCTTGGTCTAAGAGCCTCCCCAAGGCGCCTCTGCCTGTTATCTCGGGTTACACGGGAGAGGATCTGCGTCTACCCCTCTGTGGGTCAGTGCTCACCCAGGCCTGCCCAGTGTGGGGTCCTGCCTTGCTGTTTGGGTGTATTGGATGGGAGCGTGGAGCCAGCATGGGCTCAGTGAGGCCAGGCTCTACCTTGCCGCCCTGGGCGGGGCGAGTGCAGAGGGCCCTGCCCAGCACCATCTGCCAAGCCTCTTGCACTGCCCACTGGGCCTCGGGGAGGAGCTCTCCTTCTCGGGGGTGATGAGGCGATGGGCTCTGTGCTACAGACACAGTGGATTTACAGAGAGCCCTGAGCTCTGAGCCCTGCCTCAGGGCTGAGATGTCTGGGGCTTGAACTCACTCCCATCCTCTGCCTGATGAGGGTGCTCAGCAAGCTGCCCCGCGGAGAGGGGCCACCCCCTGACCTGGCCAGGACCCCAGTGGACCCCACAGGCAGCCAGGGCCCTGAGCCCCACTGGGGGCCGGCCGGGAGCAGTTTCTCGGATAAGGGAGAGGAGTGCCTGGGGGCCGTCCTGGAGAAGGTGTCACTGTGAAAGGAAGTGTGGGTGGGCCTGTGCTCAGGGAAGGACTCACTAGTCCACAGGGGGGGCCCTGAGACAGGCGGGGTGACCCAGGAGGACAGCAGAAGGGGAGGGCTGGGACAGCAGGGCAAGGTGGCCTGGGAGGGGGCAGGGCACTGGGGAGCCCAGGAGGAAGTGGTGGGGAGAGACGCTGGAGGGGGGGGGGGGGGGGGGGGGGGGGGGGGGGGGGGGGGGGGGGGGGGGGGGGGGGGGGGGGGGGGGGGGGGGGGGGGGGGGGGGGGGGGGGGGGGGGGGGGGGGGGGGGGGGGGGGGGGGGGGGGGGGGGGGGGGGTGGGGGGGGGGGGGGGGGGGGGGGGGGGGGGGGGGGGGGGGGGGGGGGGGGGGGGGGGGGGGGGGGGGGGGGGGGGGGGGGGGGGGGGGGGGGGGGGGGGGGGGGGGGGGGGGGGGGGGGGGGGGGGGGGGGGGGGGGGGGGGGGGGGGGGTCGGGGGGGGGGGGGGGGGGGGGGGGGGGGGGGGGGGGGGGGGGGGGGGGGGGGGGGGGGGGGGGGGGGGGGGGGGGGGGGGGGGGGGGGGGGGGGGGGGGGGGGGGGGGGGGGGGGGGGGGGGGGGGGGGGGGGGGGGGGGGGGGGGGGGGGGGGGGGGGGGGGGGGGGGGGGGGGGGGGGGGGGGGGGGGGGGGGGGGGGGGGGGGGGGGGGGGGGGGGGGGGGGGGGGGGGGGGGGGGGGGGGGGGGGGGGGGGGGGGGGGGGGGGGGGGGGGGGGGGGGGGGGGGGGGGGGGGGGGGGGGGGGGGGGGGGGGGGGGGGGGGGGGGGGGGGGGGGGGGGGGGGGGGGGGGGGGGGGGGGGGGGGGGGGGGGGGGGGGGGGGGGGGGGGGGGGGGGGGGGGGGGGGGGGGGGGGGGGGGGGGGGGGGGGGGGGGGGGGGGGGGGGGGGGGGGGGGGGGTGGGGGGGGGGGGGGGGGGGGGGGGGGGGGGGGGGGGGGGGGGTGGGGGGGGGGGGGGGGGGGGGGGGGGGGGGGGGGGGGGGGGGGGGGGGGGGGGGGGGGGGGGGGGGGGGGGGGGGGGGGGGGGGGGGGGGGGGGGGGGGGGGGGGGGGGGGGGGGGGGGGGGGGGGGGGGGGGGGGGGGGGGGGGGGGGGGGGGGGGGGGGGGGGGTGGCGGGGGGGGGGGGGGCGGGTGGGGGGGGAGGGAGGCGTGTGGGGGGGGGAGGCGTGGCGGGGGGGGGGAGGCGTGTGGGGGGGGAGGGAGGCGTGTGGGGGGGGGAGGCGTGGCGGGGGGGGGGGGAGGCGTGTGGGGGGGGAGGGAGGCGTGTGGGGGGGGAGGGAGGCGTGTGGGTGGGGGAGGGAGGCGTGTGGGGGGCAGGGAGGCGTGTGGGTGGGGGAGGGAGGCGTGTGGGGGGCAGGGAGGCGTGTGGGTGGGGGAGGGAGGCGTGTGGGTGGGGGAGGGAGGCGTGTGGGGGGCAGGGAGGCGTGTGGGGGGCAGGGAGGCGTGGAGGGGGGAGGGAGGCGTGTGGGTGGGGGAGGGAGGCGTGCGGGGGGCGGGGAGGCGTGTGAGGGGGGAGGGAGGCGTGTGGGTGGGGGAGGGAGGCGTGGGGGGGGAGGGAGGCGTGGGGGGGGAGGGAGGCGTGGGGGGGGGGGGAGGCGTGGGCAAAGGTGATGGGAAGATGGGGGGCATCGGGGAGGCCCTGGAAAGGTGGAGGTGAGACGCCAGAGGGGTGGCCCGCAGTGGGGAGCTCTTTTCTGGACCGCCTAGGGGGTCACCGCCTGGGGACTGACGGCCGCTGTCCCCGCAGGAGCTCCGGGTCCCGGGAGGCCACGCGGTGAGGCGCCCACCTACGTGAACGTGCCCGCCAGCCCCTGCCCTGCCAAGCGGCTGCACTACCTGGGCCTGCAGCTGCCGGAGGCAGGGGCGGGCGTGCGAGGTGGGTGTGCGGGCGAGGGGCTTCCTCCTCAGGGGACCGGGGGGTCGCGGGGTCTGGGGGTCCGGGGTTCGGGAGGCCCGGGGGTCCGGGGGCTCTGGGGGCCCGGGGTTCGGGAGGCTGGGGGGCCGGGGGTCCAGGGGTCTGGGGCCTGGGGTCCAGGAGATCCGGGGTCCGGGGGGCTTGGCCCGGCCGCGCTCACCCCGCGCGTGATTGCAGGGGCCGGCGCCTCCGGCTACGCGCTGATTGACGTCGCGGCCACCGAGGCGGCGCACAGGGCGGGGGCCCAGCACGCGCAGGCCCGGGAGGAGAGGCTGCCCGCGCCCGAGCAGAGGCCGAAGGCGGCCCCGCGGTGAAGCGGCTGGACGACGGCGACGCGCCTGGACGGCGGAGGGAGCGGCCCCGCGCCATCGCGGCGGTCGGGCTCGGAGCCGAGGGTGGGCGCGCTTCCCCGGGCCTGGGCGGGGGCGGCGGGTGGACGGACGGCTCTGGTTGCCCCTCTGACGCCTGCTCTGGCCCCCAGGCCAGCGGGAGATGCCGCCTGTACAGGTGTCTGCGGCGGCTCCGGTGGACCCGAGGCAGCGTCTGGCCAGCAGTTTCCGGCCCTGGGATGTGAGCTGCCCGCAACCTTCCCTAGAGGCGGCGGCCCAGTGAAGAGGACCCTTGTCTCCAACCAGGACGGGGGTGGGGGGCGTCCATCTGCAGGGCTCCGCCATCCCCTCCGGGTTACCACTGCCTTGCGCCCAGAGGGCGTCGCCCTTGAGCCCTTCAGCGGACTGTCGGCCTCCTGGGACCCATTCAGTTAGTCCTGTGAACGGTTTAGATCTTTAAAATCGCTTATGTTCATTGTCAACACCGCCAGTTATTTCCTGAGGGCTGGGGCTCCTGCTGTGTGCCTCTGGGTGCACAGGTTGGATCCCTGGCCGGCGGACGGGGGTTTCTCGAGGTCTTGGGGGTCGACACCCGTGTCCGTGACTCAGTGGGCAGGAGGGGTTGTCCTGGCTCCCCTGGCTGGTGGGGGTAGTCTGGGTGCTGGGAAGTTCCTGGAGTTGGTGGTGGGCTTTCTGTCCTCCTCGCTGGGCTGGACCCGCCCACCCTGGTCTCAGAGATGTGATGGGGCTCTTCTGCCTGGTGGGGGCTCCAACCACCCCCACCCCCCCACACACAGACCCACGTGCACTGCCTCCTGCGGTGATCCCACCCAGGACCCAGCAAGCCTCGGTTAGTCTGACCATGGGAAGCCTATGGGACACCCCACACGCCCTCCACCTCTCGGAGGAGGGTCCCTCGGGTGGATGTGGCCAGATGTGGCTAGGGTTGATGTAGCTCCCCTCCCCTGCCAAGCCTGAGCCAGCAGATGCCCCCAGTGAGATGCAAAGGCCCCAGGGCCACTCCACACACAGGTCCGAGTCTCACAGACCATGGACAGGACTCCAAGGGTAGCAAGCTTCTGTCTTTGCACGTGCGGGCAAAGTGTGCCCAAGTGCACCCCAGTTCGGGGCTCCTGCTGTGTCGGGGCCCCTCAGCTGGGGGTTTGGGGTCTGGGCAGGCCACACACTCCAGCGTGTGGACAGGCAGTCTGGGTCCCAGGCGTTACCCGTGACCTCGGGTGACTGGTGTCTGGGTTCTCCTATTGTAGGAATAAGAGGAACCTGCCGTGTCTTCACGAGGCTGACCCAGGATGTGGCGGCACCCAGGAAGGGCCCCGGCGGCCCCTTGGCCCTCTGCCCCGTGGGTGGCCGGGGGTCTCCTGGGCAGCGCCTGCCTGGAGGCACGTGGCTGTGGGAAGCTGGGCAGTTCCCTGCGGGGGTCTTCCAGGCCTGGCCAGAGGCACCTTGGAGGGGCAGTCGAGGAGCCAGGAATCAAAATACCAGGGGCAGGGGTTTGTCCTGACCCGTGACGGCTGCCCTCTGGCCAGGGAGGCTCTGGGGCGCGGGGGCTAGGTCACACGGAGCCAAGTGGGGACCAGACAAATGCCTGCCCCTTCTGCAGAGCCGTGAAGGGTGGCTGGTGGTGGCCGAGTCCGTTGGGGTCACCTCGGCAAGACTGTTGCAGCCACCAGGGGTGAGGCACGCAGACCACTTTGTGGTCCTGAAAGGTCTCGGGAACCCTGGACCCGAATCAAGCCTGAGAAGGGCTCCTCGCCTTTGCCGAGAGAGGAGCACCCCGGCCTGGCCCCCACGCTGACGCCCCCCTCACTGCCCACCCCACTCCTGTCCTGTCATGCCCCTGGCCCTCAGGGAGACTGCGCAGGGCGCTGGACACAGACCTGGCGGAGGGGTGCCCTGGAGCTGGGGGGCCTCCCGTCCCGGGTAGGGTTTAGCATCCTAACTCTGGAATATCAGTGTCAGACTGGAAGCCTTATTTTTGTTTTAATTGAGGTATAATTGACAGATTATATTAGTTTTAGGTGTGCAGCATCACGATTATGTATCTGTGTATATTGTGAGATGACCACCACAGTTGTCTAGTTAACATCCGTCACCTTACAGAATTACCGGATTTTTTTTCTCGTGGTGAGAACTCTGAAGATGGACTCTCCACCAGCTGTCACACACAACAGGGCATCGCTAACCAGAGTCCCGTGTCGTACACTGCACCCCGTGACCTGGTTTGTAAGTGGGAGTTGGTGCCTTTTGCCTCCCTTTGTGGCGTCCACTCCTGGACCTCCATCTCTGGCAACCATGCTCATCTGTTCTACCAGTTCAATTTTTTTTTAAGATTCCACATATATATGAGATCATACGTTTGGCTCTCTGTCCTAATGCCCCATTAGGTAAGCCGAGCTGTCACAAACGGCAGGTTTCATTGTTTAAACGGCTGAGTAATATTCCACTTAGGAATAAACTCCCCTGGTGGCTCAGCTGGTAAAGAATCTGCCTGCAGTGCAGGAGACCTGGGTTTGATCCCTGGGTTGGGAAGATCCCCTGGAGAAGGGAATGGCTACCCACTCCAGTATTCTGGTCTGGAGAATTCCATGGACTGTATAGTCCATGGGGTTGCAAAGAGTCAGACATGACTGAGCAACTTTCAGTGTTCCACTGTGTGTATACACCACATCTTTATCCACTCAGCTGTCCACGGGCACTTAGGTTGCTTCTATATCTTGGCTGCTCTAAATGATGCTGCCGTGCACTCCAGGAGTGCAGATATCTTTCTGAGTTAGTGTTTTCACTTTCTTCAGATAAACACCCACAAGGAGCGCAGCTGGACTGTATGGCAGTTCCGGTTTTATTTTTGAGGCATCTGCACAGCTTTCTGTGGAGGCTGCACCCATTTACAGCGGTGCGCAGGGTCCTCTGCCCACCCCGTGCCGACCTTCGGCGTCTGTTGTCCTTCACATAATTTTAGCTTTTTGGCTGTGCTGGGCCTTCTCTTGGAGGGGCTGCTGTCTATCTGCGTGCCTGCGCTTCTCACTGCAGTGGCTTCTCTGGTTGCTTAGCATGTCTTGCGGGAGCGCAGGTTTCCGTAGTCGCGGCTGGGGGCTCAGGAGTTGAGGCTGTCGGGCTTAGTTGGTCCGCAGCACGTGGGATCTCCCAGATCAGGGATGGAACCCGCGTCTCCTCATTGGCAGGCGGATTCTTTACCCCTGAGCCACCAGGGAAAGCCTGTGAGTGTGGGTCTGTTCTGGTCTCTGTTCTGCCCCACTGATCTGTGTGTCTGTTTTATACCAGCACCACTGTCCTTGCTCAGCTGCCACGTTGTGTCCGACTGTTTGTGACCCCGCGGACCGCAGCACGCCAGGCATCCCTGTCCTTCACTATCTCCTGAGTTTGCTCAAACCCATGTCCATCGAGTCGGTGATGCCATCCAACCATCTCATCCTCTGTCGTCCCCTTCTCCTCCCGCCTTCAATCTTTCCCAGCATCAGGGTCTTTTCCAATGAGTCAGTTCTTCGCATGAGGGGCCAAAGTATTGGAGTTTCAGCTCCAGCACCAGTCCTTCCAATGAACACCTAGGACTGATCTCCTTTAGGATGGACTGGTTGGATCTCCTTGCAGTCCGAGGGACTCTCAAGTCTTTTCTAGTACTACAGTTGAAAAGCATCAGTTCTTCAATGCTCAGCCTTCTTTATGGTCTGACTCTCACACTACTGCTGGAATAACCATAGCTTTGACGAGACGGACTTTTGTCAGCAAAGTGATGTCTCTGCTTTTTAACATGCTGTCTAGGTTGTCATAGCTTTTCTTCCAAGGAGCAAGCGTCTTTTAATTTCATGGCTGTGGTCACCATCTGCAGTGATTTTGGAGCCCAAGAAAATAAAGCCTGTCACTGTTTCCATTGTTTCCCCATCTATTTGCCATGAAGTGATGGGACCGGATGTCATGATCTTATTTTTCTGAATGTTGAGTTTTAAGCCAGCTTTTTCACTCTCCTCTTTCACTTTCATCAAGAGGCTCTTTAGTTCTTCTTCACTTTCTGCCATAAGGGTGGTGTCATCTGCATATCTGAGGTTATTGATATTTCTCTCAGCAATCTTGATTCCAGCTTGTGCTTCATCCAGCCTGGCATTTCACATGATGTATTCTGCATATAAGTTAAATAAGCAGGGTGACAATATACGGTCCTGTCACTCTCCCAATTTGGAACCAGTCCATTGTTCCACGTCTGGTTCTATGTGTCCATCGACAGGGACCTGGTTAAGGTCCTGAGAAAAGCCCAAGGCGGGGAGTAAGGAGCTGGGGGTGGGGCGGGCCCAGCCTGGCAGCCTTCTGTGGGCTCACGTGAGACCCCTTGGCCAGGGCCCGGGAGAAGATCACGCAGCTCATCTCTGGGGAGGGGGTCCGCAAAGTGGGGGTAGGGAGGAGGGAAGTGTCACCGAGACGCAGGCGTGTCTCACGTTGGAGGGGACGAGGGTGCTCCCTGGGGCCTCTCCTGTAAAGGCACTGAGCCCCTTCATAAGGATCCACGATCATCTCCCCAAGGCCCCACCTCTGGGTAAATCTCCTTGGGAGTTAGGTTCCAACGTGGAGGTTTTGGGGACACCCTAAGTGGCTCGCTTTAGGAAAGAGGAGTGCTGGGGGACCCTGCATTCGTGAGCGGGTGCGGGTCCCCAGCACTCGTGGGGAAGCCCGCTGAGCCGCAGGCATGTTCTTTGCCCCGCATGAACCCCGTCTGCCCCAAATGACCGTCGACAAGCCACAGCTGCACAGGGCAGCCGCTGCCCCGACCAGGACCCTCGCCTCAGCCACGTCCTCAGGGCAACGAGCGCCCATTGCTCCTCCGGCACGTCTGAGTCCAGGAGTAGCCTCCAGGCTGTTGGCTCCTCTGACGGTAAACTGAGTCCCCGTTAGCGGCCATGTCCTGGGTGGACCTTGCACCGTCCCCCACTGTGAACCCACGAGGGCCAGGATGTTCCTCAGAGGGGCACTCAGTCCCCGAGTGTGTGGCTGGGGGCTCTGAGCTCCCCACCCCCCGCCTCCGAGCACCCTGGACGCCTGGGGTCCACCCGTCCTGACGGCTGTCTCAGAGCAGCGGCCCCAGCCCTGCCCATGGCCTGGTCACGGCTGGGAGGGACAGGGCAGCAGGTGCGGTTGGGGGCAGACGCGATGTGAGGGCCCGGCCGGGGCTGGCCAGGTGCCGGGCCCAGCGACTTGTGGGGGACCTCCTGCCATGGGGCCCCTTCCCTGCTCTTCACGGCGCCATGATGGCCCAGGCCGGCTGCCCTGGCGTTCCTTCTAAGACCAGCTAACAGGGCATCTGCCCCTGGGGTGCCAGTGATGACGGCGGGTCAGATGTGGCTGAGGGTGGGACACGGCACCCAGCGGAAGCATCTGGGGACTGTGTGTCGTGGATCCGGCCCTGCCAAGGGGCCTCGGCCAAGGGGCGAGGAACAGTCCGGAGCGCTCGGAGAGCCCTGCAGGCTGCCGGGCTTCCCCACAACCCCGACCCGTGGGGGCAGGACCTCACATCAGAAGCCAGGGTGCTGCCTGCTCAGACCCGGGAGTTCAGCGCCAAGCCAGGGAGGCCCAGCCAAGCCCACCAGCCCTCCCGTATCTCCCACCAGAGACTGGGGGTGGGGATGGGGTGGGAGAGGGGCCTGGACTCCCCAGGCCCAGCAGACACAGCAAGGCGGGGCCCGGTGACACCTCAGTGACCATGAGGTTTAATTAAATACGGTCATGTATTTATAAGGACTCCTGTACATAGTATTTCCAGTGGCAGATTCATAAGATTTCAATGTGAACTGTGACCTCATGGTGCAGGGGGCCACCAATCCACGGGCAGCTGGTGGAGCTCCCCTTCCCGGCCCCGGGGCGCCCGCGGCAGTCCGTCTGTCCTTCGGCTGCGGCCCCTCCCGGCCGGTCCCCTTCACACCTTCCCCGGGGTCCTGCTGACGGCCAAGCGGGCCCCGAGGGCCCGGGCCCCTTTGGGAACCCCAGGCCGCTGGTGCCTCCTCTATGCGGCGGGCCGGGCCGCGGGGCCTCAGAGCTCGTTGTGGCGGGCCCTGGAGACGCGGCTGGAGAGGTCCTGCATGTGCTTCTTCACCTGCGGGAACAGCACGGGCCGGTCACGCGGGACATCCGCTCGCTACCCGAGACTCGGCCTCCCGATGCAGAGCCGGAGCTCGGCGGTTCGCTTTCCAAGTGCCTCCCCCTGCAACCCCCATCTATAACTCATCACAGATAAACCATCCGAGCAGCTCATTAACCAGAAACAGCCTCCAGGGAACACTGGGAGCGGCCTCTCTCTCCAACCCAGCATCCTCACTTCTGACTTCACTGACTTTTGTTCTCTTCTTGATGAGTCTGGCTAAAGGTTTATCAATTCTGTTTTAAAGTGAAAGTGAAGTTGCTCAGTCAACTCTTTGTGACCCCATGGACTACAGCCCACCAGGCTCCTCCATCCATGGAATTCTCCAGGCAAGAGTACTGGAGTGGGTTGCCATTTTCTTCTCTGGGGGATCTTCTTGACCCAGGGATCGAACCCGGGTCTCCTGCATGGTGGACAGACGTCTTACCGTCTGAGCCACCAGGGAATCCTGTTTATCTTTCCTAAAGAACCAGCTCTTTGTTTCACGGACCTCTTCCTATTTGCTTCTGCTCTGACCTTCATCCCTGTCCCTCTGCTGACTGTGGTTTCATCTGCTCTTTCTCTGGTTCAAGTCTAAGGTCAGGCTGCGTTTCCCCCGAGGTGGGCCTGTGTGGCTACAAACCGCCCTCCTGGAACCGCTTCTGCGGCACCCCCTAGGTTTGGAGTTTGGGAAAGTCTTTTGTCTCCAGGTCCCTTTTGACTTCTTCATTTCTTCAGTGATCCACTGATTATTTAGTAGCCTACCGTGTAGCCTCTGTGTGTTATGGTTTTTGCAAAATTATCTTTTCTTGTAGTTTAATCTGAATTTCAAGCTATGTGATTTTAAGGAGCAGCAAAAAAAAAAAAAACGATAGGCAGTGAATGAAGACCCAGCCCGTCTGCGGCTCCCCAGGCTCTGTCCTCATCACAGCGGCGGGGGCCTCCGTGGCCTGGACTCTGCCCTGCTCCCCGGGCACAGAGCCCGCGGGTGGGAGCCCCCCAGGCTGGCGGGGCCCTGGGGCAGGGCCGCAGCACCGTTGGGGAAGCTTCCCTCTCCTTCCTCTCCCAGTGGGGTCTGGCCTCTCCCAGGTCGTCTCCGCCCCCCTTAGATACTTTCCTTTCCTTCCCCTAACTCATCCTGCACAGGGAGGGGAGGGCGCCCAGTGCAGGAGGCACAGAGGAGGTCCCTGCAGAGCCGCCCCGGGCCCGGGCTCCCGCAGCGATGCCCACACCTGTGCCGCTGGCTCCGCGCCACCTGCCCCTCACGTCCGCACTGAGCCTGAACCCGAGGCCCCTCCGGAGACGGGCCCCTCATGTCTTGGTGCCTGGGAGGTGCCCTGAGCTGTGGGCTCATCGCCGATGACCAGCCGGAGGCCCTGCCGGGTCAGGTGCCTCCAGCGAAGGGGCTTTGGTCTCTGCGTCCCATACATCCTCTGGGGTCTCACGTCAGCCCGCCGAGGGCATCTGTGAGCCCCGCGGGGCTGCACATGAGGAGTGACCCCGTGCAGGCCACCTGTGGCAGCCCGTTTCCCAAGGCACCGAGTGTGGAACCAACCGCCGTGTCCCAGGCCCGAAGCTTGGGAAACTGCCGGCCCCTGCGGCCACTCGGGAGCCCCCAGAGCCACCGGGCAGCTTGCGGGGGTGAAGGTCACGCAGGGCCAGGGGCGGGCTCACGTTCAGGGCCAGGCGGCCAGCTGTGTGGCTGGAAGAGCCTGGCTCCATCCTGCCTACCCACCGCCTCCCGTGGGCGCAGCCACACCAGACCTCTTGCTGGTCACCTGGGGGCCGGCCCAGCCTCAGCAGGCCCAGAGGCGGGGTGGGGGGTGGTGGGAAGGCCTGGGAGGTCCCTGCCCCACAGCCCAGCCCTGACCCCTGTGCAGCCCGGGCGGGGGCAGGGGCGGGGGCCTGATGGCGTGTCCACGCCCCCCGATGCCCCCGCCTAGCTCCGTGGGTGCGGATGAGCCCGGGGGGGCCAGCAGGTGGCCGAACTGACCTTGTAGCCCAGCTCCTTGGTCTTCTCCTCCAGCATGGCGTACCGCTCCTTGTTGCGGGTGATGTGCTCCTGGTCCCCGAAGCTCTCCACGTGCTTCAGCTTCTGGTGAGAAATTTCTAGCTGCTTCTGGTAATGGTTGTGCTTTTCAATTTTAACTTCGAAGTGCTTGAGCTCCTCCTGGGATGAGATTGAAACTAAACCCCCTCTACCACCTCCAGGCCCGCGTCAGACGCCTCCCGCACATGTCCACCACCTTCAGCTCACCAGAGCGCACCCCCTACTCCACCCCGCGCCCCCGTCCAGGGAAACAGCAGCCTCACACCCCGGGGCCCGTGCCCTCCCCTGACCGCTGACTTGCGGCTCGGCCACGCGGAGGCCCTCTGGCCTCCCTCCCTCTGGGCCCAGCCCAGACCCTGCAGGGCCTCGGTGGCGCCTCCATAACCCTCTCAATCCACTCGTCCCATGAGTCCACTCCTCACACCCGGCGAGCCCCAAACTCAGCAGACGGCCTGGAGGCAGCGTCCACATGCTGGAGGCCAGCTCTGTCCCACACGGGCCGCCGACCAGGACTCGGGGCTGCGGGGGGCGACTGGAGACAGTGCTGCACGCCCCGGTCTGGTGGGGTTGGAGGAGGGGGCCTTTCCGGCGTCATCAGCACGTCCACCAGGGACACTGCCACCCCACGGAGCTGGGGCGCCACCCTTACCCGGAAGGACTCCAGCTCCTTCTCGGTGAAGTTGGCTGACTTGGCCATGTCCCAGAGGTCCAGCACCCGCGGCTCCATGAACTCTGCACGAGAGTGAAGACGGGCTCAGTGACCCCAGCCTGGGACGCCCATGGGCATGCACGCCACCTGCACAGGGCGTGTGCCAGCATCCTCGGGAAGCACTCCTTGCGCCTGCGCTCAGCCGGCAGCTCCCAGGCCAGGTTGCCACTCCCCAGGGCGCAGGAGCCACCACTCAAGTGAGCAGGGGGCGCACTCCAGGGTTGGGGACGCCTCTG
The DNA here is from genome assembly GCF_023699985.2 of Odocoileus virginianus. Lineage (NCBI taxonomy): Eukaryota > Metazoa > Chordata > Mammalia > Artiodactyla > Cervidae > Odocoileus > Odocoileus virginianus. Next base: position 256,463 of record NW_027224267.1, read on the forward strand.
ATTCTGTGGGGTCCCCCTACCCGCAGCTCTAGGCCGAGGCTTGGGCTGCTGCCTGTCCTCACAGTTCTGGGGCAAGGGAAACCAAACAGAGGGGACCCTTTAGTGAGCACTCGTCACCTACTTCCCTCCAGCCCCGGAGAAAGCCGGGAGCACGTGGGCCACGCGGCCAGCCCCCAGCTGACCCCTCCTGTTGCCCGGGGCTGCAGGAAGGACTCCAGCAGGAGGAGCCGCGGTCCGGGTGCATGGACCAAGGAGGGCAGGGGCTGAGGCACTGCGGCCAGCCTTGGCCCCACCCCTCCATACGGCTGGGCCCGCAGGGGTCCCTGCTCCCTGGAAACTCAATGGGTCGGCACAGTGGGCCCGTGGCGTGGTCCAGGCCCCCCACCATGGCAGGCTGAGTGAGCCCAGGACGCCCGGGTCGGGCAGAGGAGCAGGGAGCCTGGCTCGCGGCCTCGACGCGTCCCTGGGCCAAGAGCAGCGGTCGCCCCGTGGTCAGGACTCGGGGAACAGAGGATGGGGGACGACGGGATGGGCATCACAGCCGGGTGCTGGGCGGCGACTCACCAGTCTCCGCGCTGTAGCCCTGTTGGCTGACCCTGCGTAGCCGGTCGAAGCCCTGGCCAATGTTCCGCAGCCGGTCCTTCAGCTCCGCGTGCCTGCTCGCCAGTGCTTCCGCCTGCACGCCGCTCAGGTCCACCGGCCCGATGGCGTTCTCGTGGCTTTCTGCCGGAGCCCAGGCCGGGGGCCTGTGAGGGGCCGGCTCGGGGACGCTGTGCCCCACGCCCCCGCCCTGCTGACTCCCAGGTGGGCCCCGAGACCGCCACCCCTTGGGGGCCACCCCCAAGGCGACAGGAGAGGCTGGCGTCACCGCAGAACCAGTCCGTCCGGGCACCAGGCCCAGACGCTGAGGCTCCTGCTCAGACACCGGGAGGCCTGAGAGGGTGGTGCAGCCCCCCCCCCCCACCCCCGCCCCCGTTCTGGAACACTCCGGGCCCAGGGCCGCCCACCGGGAGCACCTTCGGTCCTGCCCAGGGTCTCCAGCAGTGCGTGGTACTCCTGCACCTTCTCCTTGTGGTGCTGCAGCTCCCGCCTCAGCTTGTCCAGCTCTTCGCTGGAGAACTTCCCCGAGGTCTTCGCCTGGAAGGGCAGCACCTCCGGTGAACACCCCCAGGGGCCGCGCTCACCCGGGCCAGCAGGACCCCGGCGCAGGCCCGGTTCTCAGCCTTTACCCACCTTACCGAGGGCAGGGCAGGGGCCCAGACCTGACCACCTCCAGGGCGGATGGTGGGGAGACTACTAAGCAAGGCGGGCATGGGGATGGACCCCAGCAGGACCCTGGGTCGGGGTGGGGGGCCAGGGGAGTCCTGCCCTGCATGGGGGTGCAGACACACGAGGGAAGAACGGGCCTTGGGCTCAGCCCCGAGGAAGTCTCCCTCCCCCTTCCCCGTCCCCACCGCCCCCAGGTCGGCCAGCTGGCGCCTCCACCCCAGCCGAGCTCGCAGAAGCCGTCCACAGGATCCAACTGCAGGTTACACACAGATGGCCCTGAACATAGGTCTGACCCGCGTGGGCCCATTTACGTGCAGGTTATTTTCAAAAACATTGCACCGCTACGCGATCGGCGGTTGGCTGACTCTGCAGACAGAGGGCTGACTCTCAGTTACACACAGGTCCTCCCTGGGCAGGGCAGGGTCAGTGCCCCCACCACCCACTGTCTTCACAGGTCGACAGTCCAGGCACCAAGCGAAGAGCCGCTCGGGACACCGCGAGCCTGCGTTTTAAGCACAGGTTGACGAGCACGCTTGTGGCGCTCGAGGCTCGGGTCCCCATGCACCACGAGGGACCCTGTAAACACGCGTTGTGACCTCCTGTTCACAGCAGCAAGCGCTCCAGGTGAGGCAGAGACGGGGCTGCAGGGAAGCGGGGCGGGGGGAGGGCCCGCAGCGTGAGGCCGGTCGCCCAGGGCAGGACGCCAGGTCGAGGGTCGCGCTCGGCGCAGGGTACCTTGTGCCACAGCTTCTCCAGCCGGGGGTCCTCCAGGCTGTCGTCATCGGCGCCGTGGTCGATGAAGTTGCTGCTCACGACCCGCGAGTCCTTCCTGCCGTCCAGACCGTACTTGGCCAGGATGACTAGGAGGGAGTGGGACGGGGTCAGGGCGGTGGGCTGGGGGCTGCACCCTGCTCTGCCCGCCCAGGACCTGGGGAAGGAGCCGGGACCTGGGGGTCCCCCCACACAGCTTCCGGGCGACCCCCCCACCCCCTGCCCTGTGAGGAGAGCTGCACACAGGCCTGGCACCCGTGGGACTGCCTCCGGGACTGGCTGCACATGTTCAAACCAAAACCTGCTGTCTGATTCTGTCGAGGGGCAAGCCCCAGCTGGGGCGGACGTGAACGGGGCCGCATGAGCAGGGGCCGCTCCCCCACAACCCATGTCTTTATTTGGAGATTTCTAAAGGCGGCATGTTCCTGTCAACAGCTTCAGGGAAAAGTTACTAATAACAGTGGAGCCGGGGGGACGCTGGCTCAGCCGCTGCTGGCGGGTCACTGCAGGCAGGCGGCCGGGGGACACTGACCCACAGCACTTAGGACGCAGCGCCCGCCCAGGGCCTCTGCACCAGACAGGGGCCTGTACCTCCACGCCGCTGTCTCTGACACAATGCGTGAGGGTACCTGGGCAGGTCTGGAGGCAGCTCCCTCCGCAGCAGGGCTGGGCTGCTGGGTCTGCCCTGGAGGAAGCCCCTCCCACCCCCAGTGACCCCCCCCTGCCCCACCCTCCCTGCTTGGAGGGCTGGGTCCGCAGGCTGCAGACAGGACCCGCCCTCCAGACTTCGCCCCGGGGCCACCCTGGGTCCTGGGCTTCTCTCCCCTGCTGTCCATCCCTGGGGTCCTCGGTCAAGCTGAGGCCACCTGGCCCCTGACTTGCAGCCCCTCCTCTGGGGCTGACCGCGTGAGCGCTGGACACGCGTGGTCTCCGAGGGGCCTGCGGCCCCCTGTGCAGCCCCCGCACAGCTCCTGGCCCTGGGTGCCCGCCTGCTGCCGGGGGCACCTCGTGGGGCTAAACTGCCCTGCCTACACTGCCCAGGGGCTCAGCCCACGGGGGCCGCAAGTGGGCCGTGGAGAGGGTGTGCTCCTGGTGTCCGGCCTGTGGTTTTCGAGACATTAAGAACCTGTCTGTGACCCTCTCCCTAAACTGCAGAAGCCCTTCACCCAGTGATGGGAGCCTGACCGTAGGAGGTGCAGCCCGCGGGTGGTCCAGCCTCCGCGAGGACTCAGCTTGGGGGGTGGGTCTGCCATCAGCCCAGCTGCCAGGCCGACCCTCCACACCAGCTCTCCGAGACGCTGGGCATGGGTGACCACCGTCTGCAGGGCCCAGGGCAGACCTGGCCACCGCTGGGTCCTGGTCTGGATGCCGCACTGTGTGGACACCAAGGTGTGGCACCTGCCTTGTAAAGGGGCTGGGGCGGCGGAGGGGGGTGGGTGGGATGTGGGGTCTCGGGGCCACACCTAGAAGATGGCCAGCCACTCGGGGAACACCGCCCCCAGATCGGAGGGCCCATCACAGGCCCTGGCTCTCCAGGCTGGCTGGGTCTCCTGCCAGGTCACCTGGGCACCCACAGAGACCAGCATCACCAAGACAAACAGGGCGGCCCCGCCTGGGCACGGCCGTGGACTGTGAGGGCGCTGCTCATCCCGGGGGACCAGACCCCAGGAACATCCTGCCTCCTCGTCCAGGTGACTCCCAGCTGCCCCAGCCGTCTCCCTGGACCAGACAGACCCGGGGCTTCGGCCACTGGGAGCTCGCTCGGCCGGACACCCTCACCCAGGACCCCCTCCTGCTGCCCGAGGCCCATTGAGGGCAGCCTGGCAGCCGTGCCCGCCTGGAGCCGAGGGTCACCCTGCAGGATCAGGCTCACGGGAGCAGTCCTGACTCGTCCGGCCTGTAGACCAAGTCAGAACAACAGGCTGGGGCCCGAGCCGGGGAGGCTGCTGCCCTTGGCCAGGAGAGAGAGGAGAAAGGGGACAGAGAAGAGAGGTACCGCTGAGGCTGCGGACCAGCTTCGCCTCCTCCTCCCCGTCCTCATCCAGGCCCTCAGCCTTCAGCTTCTTCCATTTGAATTCATCCCGTTCTTGAATCTTCAGATCGGTGTGGAGGTCGGACAACTTCAAAGGAGGAAGGTTCAGCTGCGGGAGGAGAGGAAGAGAGGACGCCTGACCACCAGCCGCGTGGTGACCAGCGGCAGCCAGAAGAAACTGCCCTCGGAGAGGAGATGAGGCCAGAGGCGGGGAGGAGGAGCCGGGGTCCTGGGAGCTCAGGACCCCGGCTTGTGCTCCCACACGGGAGCGTCCAAGGGCCCTCTGAGCGCGGCGTGGAACCCAGCAGCTTTTAGGCCCCAGGCCCACCCTCCAGCCTCGGCGGACACCGTGTCCCCAGGACCCCGGGACGTCAGTGGCCTGAGCGCGGGCACTGGGGAGACAGGCGGGCTCGCCCTCCAGCCTGGACCCTGGGCGCCTGTGCGCACCTGGGCATGGGGATGCGGGCGCACGGATGCTGGGCTTGCTCGAGAAACTTCTCCCTGTATATGTAACTAGGATAAAAAGTAAACTGCAAGGACTGGAGAATAGATCATATTTACGGAAAACTTCCAATTTAAAAACAAAGAGCACAGCCACGGCTCCCCAGGGTCGTTGCCAGTGCTGGGGGCTGACCGAGGGATGCGGGGCCTCCCTGGATAGGGGCTGCGGGGCTAAGAAGTGCCCTCCAGCTCCTGGCAGACCCTGCTCTGTGCTCAGCCCGAGGTCGCCTCCTTGCTTCTGGGCCAGAACCGGCATGTGAAGGCTGCCGTCAGGCCCATTAAACATGCAACTCAAATCAACACGCTAGCATGCCTGGCAGACACCTGCACCCTCGAAGGGTGGGTGGGGTGACATGGTGAGGACCCAGGGCTGCAGTGCGGGCCCCCCTGGGCAGCCCTTCCGCATCCATCAGCTCCCGGGGGCCCCACTACCCCAGGCAGGAGCGGGCGCTGGGACCTGACCCCAGACAGCCTGCCTGTCCTGCAGGAAGGGGACCCTCATGAGTCGGGCTTGGTGGCACAGGCATGTGCGTGCCCGCGCGTGCATGGGAGCAGGAAGGCAGTGGGAGACCTCTTGGGGCAGGAAGAAGGTGTGGAGAGGAAACCAAAGCTTCCAGGCAGCGTGGCACACCGGGGTTCCACTCGCCCCAACTTCCCTGGCTGTCCGCCTGCCCGGCTGGGCGGGAGGAAGCCTCGCAGCTCCTGTGGGTGACGCTGGGCCTGCGGGGCGGACGCTGGGCAGCGTCCTGGCTGCCTCTCTAGAGGTGCTCTATGAGCTTGGGGCCCTCTCCTCCACTCCTGTCAGAGCCTGGGGAGGGTAAGAACCTGCCCAGAGGACATGGCTCCATGTCCCTGGGTATCAGACCCTTTCTGCTGCTACTGGAAGGGGGATGGACTTAATTTCCTTCTCAGAGAGTTGGATGCTGGTGACCGAAGTGTCAGCAAGGCCTGCGTGTCACTTCTGTGCCCTGTAACTCTGGTGAGGCTGTTGATCAGACCTAGTGACTCTCTGCAGTGTTCAGGTTTTCTACAAATACAGATCACATCATCAGCAAACAGATCCTTTCACCTCTTCCTCTCTGATCTGGATGACTTTTCTTTCTTTTTTCTTGCCTGGCTGTTCTGCCTGGAGCTTCCACTCCTTGTTGAATAGGAGTAATAACCTAATTCTTAAACAAACAGGTGAAGGACTTGAATATAAATTTCTCAAAAAAAAAAAAAATTTCTCCAAACACCACACACGAATGGCCAACAGGGACATGAACAGACCCTCCACATCGCAGATCATCGGGAGGAATGGAAACCCCATGAGGAGACACCACCTCACGGCGGTCACAGGACGATCACTCTGGAGAATGGAAAGCAGCCCCTGCCGGCGGGGATGAGAGCAAAGGGCACCCCCTGGGCGACTGGTGGGAATGCGAACAGGCGCAGCCGCTGCGGGAAACAGTGTGGAGGCTCCTCAAAAACGGAGACTAGAGCTACTGTGTGATCCAGCAATCCCACCGCCGGGTACCTATCCAGAGGACCAGAAACCAGAATCTCCAAGAAAGATCTGTGCTTCCATGCTTCTTGCAGCAGCAGTCACAATGGCCAAGATACACGAACAACTACAACCAAGATGTCCATCGACATAAAGAAGGAAAATGTGGGACAGACACCAATGGAATATGAGCCTCAAAACAGAAGGGGAACTGGCCGTTAGTGATGACACGGGTGAGCCTGAAGGACGAGATGCTGCGTGAAACAAGCCAGACATATCAGCAAACACTCCTCCACAGCAACGCTTAACACGAGGGGAGGAAAGTGGACAAAACTGAGAGGCAGAGGAGAGACAATGAAGGGCTGGTCAAAGGGCGCAGAGTCAGCTGTGCGGCTCAAGTGAGTCCGGGAGACTCCCTGCTCAGTGTGACCCTGGCAACCAGACTGTATGTTTTTGTTGTTTAGTCACTAAGTTGTGTCCAACTCCTTGTGACCCCATGGACTGTAGCCCTACCAGGCTCCTCTGTCCATGGGATTTTCCAGGCAAGAATACTGGAGTGGGTTGCCATGCCCTTCTCCAGGGGATCTTCCCAATCCAGGGATCGAACCTGGGTCTCCTGCAAGGCAGGCAATTCTTCACCACCGAGAAACCTGGGAATCCCATTTAAACTGTTTATTTATTATTTAAAAACTTGCTAAGGGAGTGGGGGTCGATCTTAAGTTCTTACCACAAATAATAACAAACAAGAGCTCGGGAGATTTTCAGAGGCCAATCATACCTCAAAAGTGGTAAAACGAAACAACAAAAAACCAAAACCAACAACCAACCAAAAAAAAAAACCCCTGGGACCCAGCATCCACGTAGTCACCTCCAGCCACAGCTCTGCATGCTGATCCTGGACCGAAGTGGGACCCGCACCCCCGGCCCACGGAAGGACTGGTGAGATGATGGGAAGACACCTTCTCTCACCCTGCGCACACACCATGCAAGACACACCGTGAGGTCACCTCACTTTTAGAAAAAAAAGAAACACGTGATGTTTTCATTCAGTTCAGCCGCTCAGTCATGTCTGACCCTTTGCGACCCCATGGACTGCAGCACGCCAGGCCTCCCTGTCCATCACCAACTCCCGGAGCTTGCTCAAACTCATCCATCAAGTTGGTGATGCCATCCAACCATCTCATCCTCTGTTGTCCCCTTCTCCTCCCACCGTCAATCTTTCCCAGCATCAGGATCTTTTCTAAGGAGTCAGTCCTTTGCAGCAGGTGGCCAAAGTCTTGATGTTTCCAGAGAGCAAATTATCCCAAGAACAAAACGAAAAGGCTAAGAACCAAAAGTGCCTCGTGCTGGCCCTGCCTCCTGTCTGGGCTCGGCTCTGGGTGGGGGAGTGCCACAGCCACCACCCGAGAAGCTTCCTGAAGCTAGGGGGCTTCTAGGGGACTAGGGGGCTGGGACAGGCCAGCTTGTATTCCACAGGTCTGCTCAGGGAGCCAAAAAAATGATGCCACCAGGTGTGAACCCCACCCTGAGTACGTGTGCACTTCGTTCAGCAGAAAACACTTGTACATGCAATTGGGGAATTTCAGGGCTGAGCGGCCCAGAAAAGACATCTAGTGCAAGGCCGGCCTGTCCAAGAACAGTGATGGGGTTGCCAGAGAACAGAGGCAGGCCCTCTAAGATGTGACCCAAGACGGACCAGGTCGGCAGTGGACTGAGCACAGGGCGGGGTGGGGGGGGTGGCGGGGAGGGTCACGGAGGTGCAGCTCAAGGGCAGGGGACGGCCAGGAGAAGTGAGGAGGCCGGCAGATGCAAAGCGGCATCTGGACAGACAAGACAGGGCTGACCAGCACAGCCCTGCGGGCAGGAGGGCTACGAGCAGGTTCGCGGGCACAAATGCCCCTTCTTCCAGGAAGCCCTCCAGCCTCTCCAACCCAGAGTGCTCTCTCACCAGGCAGACTGCGCGCACACAGAGGCCCTGACAGCTAGGGACCCCAACGGAATCCTCAAGGGCACTGGCCTAGGAAGAGTGCGGGGCCTGGAAGCTAAGGGCCTGGGGGCATCCACTGGGCCCGGACCGCCCCGAAGGCGGCTCTCGTCACGTTCCTCCCCCACCGTTCTCCCCCCCTCAGTTTCTTTTCTTTTCCAAAACTTAGTCCTCACTTTGTTTTACTCTTTCAAGGACTCAGGAATGCTTAAAACTGGAAGACTGGAGCTGATAAGACTCCACTTGAAAGATGAAGACAGAGGCCCAGAAGCTGGGGGAAGCTTGTATATACCCATTTCTCTAAAAACACCCCGCCTGAAACAGAAGGGACTGTTAGGTTAATGAGGAAGCCGCTGGTGCAGGTCAATTAGCAAGCTGCCTCCAGGCGGAGTGACCTTAGGGGCGTCCTTTGCCCTCTAGGCTTGGAGGAAGGTAGGATTCAGTTCACTTGAGTATTTCAGGAGTTTCAGGTGTTATCCTCCCACCACAGGCGAAAGTGAGTTGCTCAGTCGTGTCTGACTGCAAATTCTCCAGGCCAGAATACCGAAGTGGGTAGCCATTCCCTTCTCACCACAGCCTCTCACCCAGTTTAACAAGAACCTGTCTGCTTCCAGGATTTCTGCTATCCCTGACTTGTCCTCATGACCAGCATCACCTGTTTTCTTGTTTCTCTATATAGGGAAACAGAATGTAGAAAAGGTAAAAACCTGCAAGGCAGGAGACCTGGGCCTGCCTGCTGGGAGGGAATCTCGGCCTCAAACTGACAGGGCAGCCCCTCTGCCCAGGCCAAGGCCTCCTTGTCTTCACCTGTCACCGCCAGGCCAGGGTCCCTGTTCCCTGATGAAGGGTAGAGGGAACGCAGTGAGAGGGACTCACACCTGTATGTGCGGGCGGGTCTGAGGCTGTCAAAGGCTCGAGGCGCCGGCCAGCAGACGCCCGAGACTGAAGAGACCCCGGCCCGGGCTCTGCAGACCCCAGGATCAGAGGACGCCCCGCGGATCCCCGAGACTGAAGAGACCCGGGCCCAGGTTCTGCGGACTTCAGGATTAAAAGACGCCCTGTGGACCCTCGAGACAGAAGAGACCCGGGCCTGGGCTCTGTGGACCCCAGGATCAGAGGACGCTCCGCGGACCCCCGAGACTGAAGAGACCCGGGCCCAGGTTCTGCGGACTTCATGATTAAAAGATGCCCTGCGGACCCTCGAGACAGAAGAGACCCGGGCCTGGGCTCTGCGGACCCCAGGATCAGAGGACGCCCTGGCCCGCGGAGCCCCGAGGTGGAGGGGCCCGGCCGCCGCTCACCCGCTGGGCCTTCTCCCACAGCTGGTTCAGCTTCTCCATGCGGAACTCCGCCGCGGGCTCGCGCTTCGAGGGCGGCGCGGGCTCGTTCTTCTCCCGCGAGTACTTGCCGGCATGGCCCGCCGCGGCCCACGGCCCGAGGAGCAGCAGCAGCAGCAGCGGCGACAGCGGCCGCCGCAGCGCGCGTATCACGGACAAGACCTTGCGCGACGCCATCTTTCGCCTCCAGACTCGGAGCCCCGGGAGCTGCGGGAAGGAAAAGGCCCCGCCCCGCCCACCGGGCTCGCCCCGCCCACCGCGCTGCCTCCTGGGAGTTGCAGTCCCTTCCTGCGCGGCCGACCCGAAAGGAGCAGCAGGCGGACTACAAGGGCCGGAGAGCCCTGCGGAGGCACGGCGCGGGGGCGTTTCCTAGGCAACCGCACCGCGGCCTGGAGTCGCCGGGCGCCGTGAGGCCCGAGTGCACCTCAGTTCAGTTCAGTCCAGTCGCTCAGTCGTGTCCGACTCTTTGCGACCCCATGAATCGCAGCACGCCAGGCCTCCCTGTCCATCACCAACTCCCGGAGTCTACCCAAACCCATGTCCATTGAGTCGGTGATGCCATCCAACCATCTCATCCTCTGTCGTCCCCTTCTCTCCTGCCTTCAGTCTTTCCAGCATCAGGGTCTTTTCCAGTGAGTCAACTCTTCGCATCAGGTGGCCAAAGTATTGGAATTTCAGCTTCAGCATCAGTCCTTCCGATGAATATTCAGGACTGATCTCCTTTAGGGTGGACTGGTTGGATCTCCTTGCAGTCCAAGGGTCTTCTCCAACACCACAGTTCAAAAGCATCAGTTCTTCGGGGCTCAGCTTTCTTTATGGTCCAACTCTCACATCCATACATGACTACTGGAAAAACCAGAGGTTTGACTAGACAGACCTTTGTTGGCAAAGTAATGTCTCTACTTTTTAATATGCTGTCTAGTTGGTCATAACTTCTTCCAAGGAGCAACCATCTTTTATTTTCATGGCTGCAGTCACCATACGCAGTGATTTTGGAGTCCCCCAAAATAAAGTCTCTCATTGTTTCCACTGTTTCCCAGCATCAGGATCTTTTCCAATGAGTCAGTTCTTCACATCAGGTGGCCAAAGTACTGGAGTTTCAGGTTCAGCATCAGTGCGGCTGGGACAGTGAGACTGCTGGGGCTATAGGTGGGGCAGAGATCTGATCTCACAGCCTGGATTGACCCCCCAAGGGCGCGTTCCCCTCGGCTGTGTGGAAAGAGGAAACAGTTCAGAAATTGGGACTGTGTCTAGCTGACACCTTAGGTTGTTTCTGTGTCACCTGCCTTGGTGCTGAGCCTTCTCTGTCATCATGAACTCTGGGAGTTGGCCTTGGCTGGCACCCCACCATAAATGTCTGTCAGGAAGCCTAGATCCGTCCTCCCAAGCCCACTCCTTCCCAAAGCTTCCCCGCCCCCATCTAGCGAGTGCCCGCACCTCAACACCGACTTTGATCCGCATCCACTTCTGCCCCCTGCATTTGTTCTGTTATTAGAGATGTTTGTGTACCTGTTCTCTCTCCCCATCTGCTGTATTTCAGTAAACGAGCAAAGGTGAATATAGCCAACGTGCTAAGGCCGCTCTCCCTGTGGGGAGAGTAGGGAACAGGGAGAGTGGGACGCAGCCTGCGGCCTGGAGCAGCTTCTGGGGTCAGGTAGAGGCACCCACATGGGAGCTCTGGTGCTTCGAGAAGGAGCCGGGCGAGCCCCGTCTGGTGAGGACGGTGGACCATGCCTGGGAGGGAGTGCCCAAGGAAAGAGGGCTGAGCGTAGCTTTCTTGACATGAGAGAAGCCACTGTAGGCCTAGGCTGTGTTGCCATCTCAGCCTGGCCACAGCGAGGCCTGTGAGGAAGAACAGGCCTCGGAAGAATGATTTTAAGGAAACAAAGGCATGTGAGAGCAGACAGCTGTTACCAGGCCAGGGAAATAATTTAACAATTTAACTGGAGATAATACGTCGGTCCTGGTAGTTTAGTCTCCACATCGTGTCTGACTCTGCAACCCCATGGGCTGTAGCCTGCCAGGCTCCTCTGTTCATGGGATTTCCCAGGCAAGAATGCTGGAGTGGGTTGCCATGTCCTTCTCTAGAGCATCTTCCTAACCTAGGGAACGAACCCAGATCTCCGGCACAGCAGGCAGTCTTCAACATATCAGGCAGATTCTTCACTGCTGAGCCCCCAGGGAAGCCTTACATCAGTCATAGACATTGCCAGTTCTGTTTCAGAGATGAAGAATAGTCTGACATATTCTCTGAGCTGTCAAACAGGGTCCGAACCCCCTTGGACAACTGGCCACCAGGCTAACTGGAGCCAGACCACTGACGATACTGATCTTTGCTGCCTTCAGTCAACCAAGACCCTGGCCTCTGTCAGCCTAGGATGATGCTTGCCCCAATTCTGTTCTCAATTTCTCTTTGCACAAGCCCGTTCATGAGTATGCGTGCTCCCTTAGCTTAAAACTTCCCCCATTTTGCTGTCCTGGGAGACACTGCTTTGGGAAGTACCCGCAAAGTTCTCCTTACTTGCTGCAGATAATAAATCGTTCTCCCACTTTTTGATTTGATTGGTTTGGCTTGATGCCCACTAAGAGGTGAACCCAGTTTCTGGGGGTAACAGGAGGGCATTCCAAGTGGAGGGTCCATGAAAGAAAATGAGGGGAGTGGAGAAAATCTGGGCACCTGGGGAGGAATTATATATATATGTGTATATATGTGTGTGTGTGTGTGTGTGTGTGTGTGTATATATGTATATGTGTGTATGTATATATATATTTACTTTTCCAAATTCTTTTCTGTAATAAGTTATTACAAGATATTGGATATGGTTCCCTGTGCTATACAGTAGGTTTTTTTGTTTATTTTATGTGTTATTGTGTATAACTAATAATCCTGAGCTCCCAATTTATCCCTCCCCGCCTTTTCCCTTTGGTAACCGTAAGTTCCATTTTCTGTGTCTGTAAGTCTATTTCTGTTTTGTAAATAAGTTCATTGGTATCTTTTTTTAGATTCCACATGTAAGTGATATTATATGATATTTGTCTTTGACAGCATGATATCTCTAGGTCCTGCTGCAAGTGGCATCATTTCGTTCCTTTTTATGGCTGAGTACAGCATCTCCAGAGACAGAGGATGAGATGGCTGGATGGCATCACCGACTCAACAGATGTGAGTTTGAGTAAGCTCCAGGAGTTAGTGATGGACAGGGAAGCCTGGTGTGCCGCAGTCCATGGAGTCGCAAAGAGTCGGGCATGACTAGGCTACTGAGCTAAACTGAACAGCACCTCCTGTGGCTCAGATGGTAAAGGATCTGCCTGCAATGCAGGAGACCGGGTTCAATCCCTGGGTCAGGAAGATCCCCTGGAGAAGGGAATGGCAACCCACTCCAATATTCTTTCCTGGAGAATCCCATGGACAGAGGAGCCTGGCGGGCTACAGCCCATGGGGTAGTGGACAGGACTGAGCGACTAACACATGGCACTTAGTTACTTTGTAGTAAATTGTAGCCTGTGTTGTTCCAGAAAGGGTTTGAGGTACCTGGAATCAAGCTATGATGGATGAATAGATCGAGAGATGGATGGAGGGATGCGTAATGAATTCTTCCTTTGTTCCCAGCCTGGTCCTAGAATATGCTGTCTTTTCTCGACAACAAGATGCCACAAAGCCCTTGATGGTGATGAGCAGAGGCAAAGATGGTGAGCATCTCATACAGACTTCAGATCCGCAGCGGGCCTGGGAGTGACATCAGCCATCAGGATCTGATGAAGGAGGCTGGGGTGGGGGTGGGGGTAGAGAAGACACTCGAAACTCCTTTCCCAGGCTCCAGACAGCTCTGTCCCCGCAGTTTCTCCAGACTGCAGCTTCCTGGTCCAGGGCCTGGGGGCTGGCCTGGAGCCTCTCCAGCCCGGGCGAGCCCTGCGATGCGGCCATGGGGCTCCTTCCCCTGCTTTCGCCCGCCCCCTTGTTCCTGTACCCTTTGCTCTGCCCGTGCCCTCCTGCCCTGGCAGCCCTGGGGAAGCACCTCGCCTGGCCGCTGGATCAACGCTCAGCACCACATCCCTGCAGGAAGACGACTGACCTGTCCGCTATCACCGCCTACTTAGTGACTCCGACATGAGACTCCTGCCAGGCTGCGCTTGGCACAGAGCAGCAATTACTGAAAACGCATTTTTAAAAGTTGATGTTTTTGGGAAGAGTTCATCCTCCCCCGCCTCCATCCTTCCCCAAAGAGACCTGCATGCAGGCACTTTCCATGTGACTCAGGCTTCGCGATGCTGCCTGCCGAGGTGCAGGGAAATGGGCTCTGGGCCCAGCGCACGCCCGCCCTGAGCTGACCGGGGCTCTGGCGCGACCCCTCCGATGTTCTTCGTGAAGCCCCCGAGGCTCAGACACGCGTGCTTCATCAGTTTTACGTGCTGTGAATTTCCTCCCATCCGTGGGCTTGCTTTCGCTCTTTTGATGGCCTCTTTTGATGTACAGGCAGCTTAATACACCTGCAATGATCAATATTTTCCTTTACTTGTTACTGCTTTCGCGTAAAGCCTTTCCAGCATCAAGGAGATGAATACATTCCACATTAGCTTCTAAAGACCCTGTGGCTTCTCCTTTCACGTTGGAGTCTCTGCTCCACCTGGAATTGATTCCTGAGAATGGCTTTAGGGGGCTTCCCTGGTAGCTGAGATGGTCAAGAACCTCCCTGCCAATGCAGGAGACATAAGAGATGTGGGTGCCATCCCTGGGTTGGGAAGATCCCCTGGAGTGGGAAATAGCAACCCACTCCAACATTCCTGCCTGGGAAATCCCATGGACAGAGGAGCCTGGCGGGCTACAGTCCAGGGGTCGCAGAGTCGGACATGGCTGAGCGACTTAGCGCAGCACATAGAACAGGGCCTCTGGGTGGGGAGGTTTTCAGAGCGGAAATGTGGTTGATCGTGCGTTGTTTGCAACGATAAACGTGCACCATGCGTTGTTTCCTTTTCAGAAATGGGAATCTTAGGAAGTGGATTTGACCAGAACTGCTGTTTAGGGCACCAGAAACTAGCTGTGCCCTAGATAGTGCCCTAAAGTCTGGGCCCCCAAATACAAATGTCCAGTAGTCCAAACGCCACAGGTAGAATTGTTACTGTTGCTCTCTTGCCAAGTCGTGTCCGGCTCTTTGAGACCCCATGGGCTGAGCACACCAGGCTTCCTTGTCCTTCACCGTCTCCCAGAGTTGGCCCAAGTTCACGTCCATTGAATCGGTGGTGCCATCCAACTAGTGATTCACAAAAATCCTTTATAAACCAGATTCATCCTTTCCTCCATGCTGAAATGGTTCTTTGATGAGAGTAAATTCTCAAGTCATCAAGCATCCCATGGACAGAGGAGCCTGGTAGTCCATGGGGTTGCAAAGATTTGAACAGGACTGAGCGCCGAAGCACAAAAAATATACACATAGAAGAAAAGAAAGTGTTAGTCACTCAGTGGTGTCCAGCTCTTTGTGACCCCATGCACTGTAGCCCGCCAGGCTCCTCTGACCATGGGATTCTCCAGGCCAGAATACTGGAGTGGGTAGCCGTTCCTTTCTCCAGGGGATCTTCCCAACCCAGGAATCGAACCCAGGTCTCCAGCATTGGCAGGTGGATTCTTTACTGTCTGAGCCCCCAGGGAAGCCAGGTATATACGCTGTGTGGGGTAGGGTACCACATTCTATGTGTCCTAACTCTCAATAAGACAAAATGCACCTCAGTCAGCCCTGCTGGGAGAACAGCAATAGCATTTCTGTTCCTTCTCTCAGACATGACATCACATCGCCACACACTGAGATGACTGAAAAAGATGTGACCAAAACATACCCGGAAAAGTATGATGGAGATGAACCAGGCAGCTAGTTAGTAAAAACGTCTTGTTGGTTTTTCAGATTTTGTGTATTTGTCCGAGTTCAAAGTTGTCTTCATTTTTTCTCACTCTAAATAAATGTTCCCTTTCATACCTAATTTTGTTTCTGTAACTTTGCATTCTCTTCTGTAAAGAGAGCCCCAAGCTGTGTGAGCTTCAGGTCCCATTAAGCTCCCTGGATCCCACTTGCCCCCTGCCTCCTGCCTGCTGGGCCGGGGTGGAGGAAGGACCCGGCGGAGGCTGGGGGGTGTGGAGCTCGTGAGGCCTGGGGTCATCGCTGGATGGGGCCTTGTGCACGGCAGGGGCAAGACAGAACTTCCTAGATCCCTGCTTGAGGTGACCGCCTGCAGTGATCAGAGCAGCACCTGACGCACACGGGCCTCGACAAACTAGAGCTCCCTCGAGGTCACCCCATAGTGTGACCTCGCTCTCACGTCCTGCCCTGCTTCCTTCCTCCCTTCCTCCCCTCCCCAGGGTGGGGCCCGGTGCTGGGTGGGCTTGGTTTATAAAAACCTGAGCTGGATGAGGCCTGGGCCTGAGGAGAAGGACTCAGACAGACTCCCTGTTTGCAGAAGGAGTCAGAGATGGTAAAAAGGATGCTCTGGTCTCCAGATCACTAGTTCTCGACTGGGGAAAGTTTCTGCACCCCCCTCCCCCCCCGGGGACAGTTGGCAAGGGGGTCATCGCCAGCTAGTAGAAAGAGGAAAACCAGCCTCTCGGGGCTGGAGGCCAGGGATGCCAGGGGCAGCCCTGCCCCACAGGCTATCCAGTCCCATGTGTAGTGCTGGGAGGGGGAAGGGCCTGGTGCCTAGCAGAGGTGCTGGCTTGGCCCAGGGCTGGGGCGATCTCGGGGATCTATGGGTCTGTGCCATCTGGTGGTCAGGGAAGCAATAAAACAAGACGTTTTATTGCTGGGAGTTGGGGTGGGCGCAAGGACGCCTGTCCCCGTTTCACAGAAAGACAGAGTCCTGGAGGCCTGGGTCCCCCTGCCTGCCCGAGCCAGCCCCACAGCTCAGGGTCTGCCTCCCAGTTACTCTGCCTCAGAAACTCCTCAAGTGTGGAGAAATTCAACCTTCCAGATCGCGTCCTTATTTTGTCCTCCTGCGCTTCTGAGAATCAAGAAGGAAAGACTTTCGTCCCCATTTTGCAGATGCAGCTGGTGAAGCCAGGCCAGGAGCAGTGTCCAGAACCACTCCCACCTCATAAGACCCTCCCCCCGCAACTGCACCTCCAGACCTGGGCCCACCCGAGCGAGCCTGGAATCTGTAACCGCAGGTCCTGAGGCCTTCTGAGCTTGTCCGGCGAGATTCCACGGTGGGATCACTAAGGTTACCTGTTGGGGAAGAAAATCACCTTCGTGAGGCCTCGAGGGCCTCTTTGCACTTGTGAGGGGTGGTCACAGCTGGGTTCCTGAGGAGCTCGGAGCGGTGTGAGGAGGGGGCGGGATGTGGGGTGCAGCAGCCGTCCCCCGGCGCGCCCGCAGCCCCGGGCTCTGCACACTCAAGTGCGGCACCCCTTGTGTGGATAAAGGACCTGCGGTTCAGAAAGGAGCCCCAGCCCCTGACTCCCCGGCTGGCCAGAGGCAGGGCTGAGTGGCCCCCGGCCTGGCTGCCTGCTGGACAGGACGCTCCTTGGGGGCCGGGTGATCTGAGCAGAGGAGCCGTGGCTGCTGTCTGCCTCCTGATTGTGCAGCGCCAGTTCTGACCTGACCTCTCGGAGCCTCCGCTGCTTTGCTTGCTGTGTAAGGGGCTGGGCTCTGACCATCCGGTCCTCTCCCACAGTGGAGAGGGCTCCAATGAGAATGGTGCTTGGGGTCCCCAGGGGAGAGGGGCGGGTCTGAGCCGGCCTCAGGGCCCAGCCAGGGTCGCTCTGGGGTAGGGAGGGTCTGGAGACAGGAATGTGCAGCTCCCAGGTGGGGCAGTGCAGACCCCTCGGGGTGGGTGGGGACCCGGACACCCTCAGGCTGTCCGGAGACCTGTGAGTCAGGACCTCGGAGGGAAGGCGGGCCCAGGGCCAGAGGGGAGGGGCTTGGAGAGGGGAGGAGCTTGGAGTGGGGGGGCTTGGAGGGGGAGGGGCTTGGCCTGGTTGGGGGTGGGACAGCGGTGTCCTTTGCTTACTGGCCAGAGGTATGTCTCTAGGAGGGTGTTTCCACCTCCTCTGAGTGGGGGATCTGGTGATGGGGGTGGGCGACTGGCTGTGGAATGTGGTGCCTGGGCCAGACAAGGTAGGCAAATATGGCTGCTGAAATAGGGACGAACACCATATAGTTCCAGTAGGGATGCTCAGATTGAGGGTTGGGCCATGAAGAAAGCCGAGCACCAGAGAAATGGTGTTTTCCAACTGTGGTGTTGGAGAAGACCCTTGAGAATCCCTTGGACTGCAAGGAGATGAAACCAGTCCATCCTAAAGGAGATCAGTCCTGAATATTCATTGGAAGGACTGATGCTGAAGCTGAAACTCCAATACTTTGGCCACCTGATGCAAAGAGCTGACTTACTGGAAAATATTCTGATGACGGGAAAGAAAGGGGTGACAGAGGATGAGATGGTTGGATGGCATCACCAACTCAATGGACGTGAATCTGAGCAAACTCCAGGAGATAGTGAAGGATGGGAAGCTTGGATTGCTGCAGTCCACAGGGTCGCAAAGAGCCGAACACGACTGAGTGAACAACAGCTGTTAGACAGGTCTTTCCTCCCAACTTTTCCCGTGCAAGTTTCAGACTGAAACTCGAGGCTGATTCTACAGTGAGAGCTCGGGGTGTGGTGTCACTTTGTAGCTTGATGTCAGCTGCAGCGGGAGTCTGTGCAAACACTGCACACCAGCCTCTCCCGAGAGCCGGGTGTGAACAGTCACACACGATGAGTCCTGGGGGTACCTGCACCCCAGCTGCCGCCTCCCCGACAGGGACGCCTGCAAAGGCTGGCAGAAGAAGGCGTCTAGGTGGGTCTCATGTCATGGGGTGGGAAAGGAAGCTCATCCAGGATCTCCCCCCGCAGCCTCTGCTCACACCCCTCCTGGCGTCCTGGAGGACATGGCAGCCCTGTGGCCAAGGGCTCCCCAGCGGCAGCTATGGCAACCGGCCTGGGAGCCAGCCTGGTCCCTGGAGGAGCCTCAGGCTGGGCCTGCCCCTTCCCTGGCCCAGCACCTCCTCCTCACCAGCCTGGTAAGTGCACGACCCCCTCTGCCCTGGGAGGGAAGGGGGTCTCCACTGCTCACCCACGGCAGGACCCCCACTGTGGTCTTAGGGCCAGAACCCCCACGGCCACCTGAGCCCCTGGGCCCCTGCCAGACCCCCAGGAGGAAGCAGAGGCTGCCGGGGTTACCACCCACCTCGTCCGTGAGAGCCAGACTGACTCCAGGCATGCTCACCCTGGGCCCCGACTTGCCTGGGGCAGGGGTCCGGAGCCTGGTGGGGGTCCTTCCACACTGGGGGTCCTGGGAGTGTGGGAGGGTCTGGGGTTCCGCAGGGGAGACACTGCAGGCCCTTCGTCTGGGACATTACACAGCAGAGGGAATGTGGTAAAGCCCAGGATTAACATGGGGGGACATCCCTGGGCTGGAAAGAAGGGCTTACACAGGATCTGAACCTGCAGCTTTAGGATCAACACCCACCGCTGGGCCGGTCCTACTGGGTGTCTGTGTGGTCACCACCCCTCGCAGGAAACTGTTGGGTGAGTCTGCTTAGGAACCGCGCTTGAGGCCGTTGTCTGGACGTGTGTGTGTGTGTGTGTGTGTGGGTTGGGGGTGTCCGGCTCGTATCTCCCAGCCCGTCTCCATCTTCCCTCACTCCCCACCTGGTCAGGAATTCTCTCTATGGGCTTGCTCTGTGCTGCTGAATGCACCCTCTGCCCTCCAGTGCTTACAAGCTGAGCCTGGAGCCCGAGGTGTTTTTCTCTTGTCTCCCCAGTTTGTTGGTTTATTCTCTCTGTGTCATTGTCTGATGACACATTTGCATTCAGTTTCTGTTAGGCCAGTCTCATTCCCACTCTTGATAATTTTTAAAAAAGTCTTCAGTTAATTGCACTTAATGCTCTCCGCCCCTCCTTTGCCAAAATCCTCCTTCTGCAGAGAGAAGCCTTGCCCAGCAGTTCCTCCAGGAGACCGTGTGTGCCCCCCGCTTTCTGTGCTCTTAGCTTGCCGGCGACCCCGAGCTTGTGGCTGAAACACGCCAATCTCTGCGTCCCCATCACACGGCCTCCTCCCCGTGTCTGCATCTTTTTTTCCCTTCTTATAAGGACACCAGTCATCTTGGATCGGGGCCTACCCGAATAGAGTATGATCTCATCTTAACGTGAGCACACCTACGGAGACCCTACCTCCACAGCAGATCACGTTCACAAGTGCGGGGCTCAGGGCTTCAGCGTAGATTTTGGAAAGGGGGACACTTTCAACCCACAGGTATCTTTTAGAGGTGACAGAGGATGAGATGGTTGGATGGCATCATTGACTCAAGGAACATGAGTTTGAGCAAGCTCCGGTAGATGGTGATGGACAGAGAAGCCTGGTGAGCTACAGTCTATGAGGTCGCAATGAGTCAGACATGGCACATCCTTCTAGATATTGTTCTGTTTCTTCTGGTGTTCGATGGTCCTGTTGAGAATCTAATGCCAGCCTGGTCCTCCTCCCCTGATAAGAAGCTTGTTCTTTCTGTCCAGTTGCCCAGAATGTTTTTTTCTCTTCCTTTTAATACAGGTTATTTGCCAGGCTATGTCCTGCTGTTGAGCGCTCTGTGGTCAGTATGCCCACGCACACGGCATGTACTCTGTACACAGATGCACAACCTCAAGAAAGTGTTTCAAGTTATTTCAAAAAAACATTCTTGAGCAATTGTTCAAATACTCTGTTTTTGGTGGTCACCTCGCAGAACTCCAATTATGCCCGTGTTTTAACTCTTCCCCTGCCTTTTATGGTTGCCATTTTCTCTCGAATCCTGTTTAATCTCTCCCCTATTTCCTCTCATTCGTTCACTCCCCCCACCCCTTCTTAATGTCCCTTGCTGTGATCTCCGTCTATCTTCTCACCTCCCTCGTAAAGTCATCGCTTTGTTTCTGAAACGGTTTTGCCTTTCCTCGCATTTCTTCCCTGAATCACGTCGGTTCCCGTGTCAGACTCCGTGCTGTTTGCCCACCTGCCCTGAATCGCGGTCTTCTTCAGAGCTGAAGTTCATGTTGGAGATTCAGGTGCCAGGTTTGCGTCGGTTCCCGTGTCAGACTCCGTGCTGTTTGCCCACCTGCCCTGAATCGCGGTCTTCCTTCAGAGCTGAAGTTCATGTTGGAGATTCAGGTGCCAGGTTTGCTGGTTGTGGCGGCAATCGTCGGCTGAGACTTCAGCTGCGGGGCCACGGTGCGGTCCCCAAAGTGGAGACGGCGCTCCTGTCCTGTCACTGGCCTTCACGTGGCGTGCTTTTCCCTGGACGTGCAGACAGTTCCTGCCCTCAGCGCAGTGCGTTCCTGCCTGGCCTGTGGACCGGCTCCGCCTCGAGGTCCTGCTGCCCCGCTGGGGCTGGTGGTGGTGCTGGTGCCGGAGGGACAGCGGCCCTGCGCCCGGGCCTGCCAGCTCAGCCCGGCTTCACTGGTAGAAGTTCGAGAACAGCCCGGTCTGTGGGGAGGAGGCGGGACGGGGCCGCCTCTGCAGGGGTGGCCACGCAGGACGGGGGGAGACCTCCGGTGACGGTCACGCTTGGTCGCTTGATGGGGTTTGCGTCTGCCGAGCTCTGTGGGTGGCCCACTGGAGGTCTGTACATCTCACTGCCACAGGGTGAGTCATGTTCCCCCCCAGATTCATACGTGAAGCCCCCAGCTCCTCAGAATGCGACCTTATCTGGACACAGGTCCCTGCAGACGGAATTAGTTAAGACGATGTCATACTGGGGCAGGGTGCATCCCGAATCCAGTCTCACTGGCATCCTTGTGCAGGTGGAAGCTCGGGACACAGACACGACTACAGGCGGAAGGCCATGCACAGAGGTCCCTCAGCATCTCAGAAGGATCCTGCCCTGCTGACACCTTGACTGGGCACGTCTGGTTTCCAGAACTGAGACGATAACCTCCTGGTTCAAGTCACCCAGCCTGAGGGACTCTGACATCGTATCTGGAGACCCTGCTTAGAACTCTGAGTGTGAGCTCTAGTTCAGGGTCCAGATGTGGAGTTGTCTCGACGTGGAGTTTCCTGATGTCTCCATCAGGAATGTGGACAGGGATACCAGGAGGGTTTGTGGCAGGAAAGTGGGAACGTGGCAGGAAACCTGGGGGACAGACGGACAGATGGAGGGGGGTCCCTGCCCGGAGCGGGGCAGACTGAGTTTAAACAACGATGACAGGGGCTTCCCAGGTGGTCCAATCCGCCAGCCTGTGCAGGAGACATGGGTTCGGTCCCCGGCTCAGGACGATTCCACATGTCACAGAGGAATGAAACGCGGGAGCCATGACCACTGATGCCCAAGTGCCTAGAGCCCTAGGTTAGCCGAGCTAATCCAGGTTAGGCTAACCCGGTGAGCCGAGCGCCCGTGGTCCACAGCAAGAGAAGCCCACTGTCTGCGCCCGGAGAAGAGCCCGCACAGCAGTGAGGACCCAGCACAGCCAAAAGTAAACAAAAAAACCAAAGCATATCTACAAAAAAATAAAAAGCAGTGACAAGGACATCCAGTGGCTAAGACTCTGTGCTTCTACTGCAGGGTCGGGGTTTGATCCCTGGTTGGGGATCTAAGATGATGCAAACTGAAAAAAAAAAAAGAAGGCAGTGACTTTGTGTGTTGGAAGATTTTTCTAATAAAATTTTAATTAAAAATGTTTCACTAGATACTCTGGGTGTCTGTGAATAATCAAGTGCAAAGAAACCTTCACGAGAGCCGGGGATCTCAGCCGGCGCTCAGGTCCAGGTCCCATGAGAGCACGCGCCCGCCCCCCGCCCGCCATCCACCTGCAGAGCCCCCGGGTCAGAGGTCGCCAGCCCAGCTCCCCACCTCCCCAAAGGGCCCACGTGAGGGGCATCTAGTCCAGGCCTGTCTGAGAGCCTCGGCGGGGGGTCTGTCCCACCCTGGCTGTCACAGTCTCCTCCTACCTCAGGGGAGCCAGTGTGTGTCCCCCACCGGGCAGGTCGAGGCCGCCGTAAACAGAATGCCACAGACGGGCCTTAAGCAGACACTCACCCCTCCGTCTGCCGGAGGGACTCCAGGGTCAGGCTGGGTTCTGGGGAGGCCCCTGCCTGGTTCATCCTCACAGCCTTTCTGGGGGTGCACACGGTGAGTGGGGCTGACAGATCTCCCCTCTGGTCCCAATTAGAAGAAGAAGCTAATCAGGGCCCCACCCCTGTGACCTCATCTGACCCCCGTCACTCCACAAGGCATCACACTGGGGGTTAGGGTTCCAGCACATGAATTTGGGGGGATGCAGTAAAAAGTCCACAGTAAGGGGGTGAGGGGAGAGGAGGGGGCAGGAAGGGAGCAGAGGGAGAGGCCCCTCGCCCAGGCAGCCCCAGGACTTCCCTGCCCTGGATGGCGTCTGCCTCGGCACCTTCTCTGATGTGGTTTTGTCCCCTTGCACCCTGGTCCCCTCCTGGCTGCAGGAGGACCTGCCTGGGCTGGATGCTGGTGAAGGGGGTGTGACTTCAGGACAGGAGGAGTTGTGGGCGGTCCCCGGGGATGCTGGCGACGTCAGCAAGAGCAGCGGCTCCGTTGATTACGGGTCAGCCTCATGCTGGGACCACGTCCTCCTGGGCATCCCTGCCCCCTGTCCTCTGTGGGAACACACCCCGAGTTTTATCTGGCCAAGGAGTTGGTCTGAATAAAAGGCTACATCTCCTAACCCCCCTCCCTGGCAGCTAAATGGGGCCAAGCAACTGCATTCTGGCTAATGAAATAAAAGAGGAAGTTCTCTGTGAGGCTTTCAGATGGCTGCTTGAAAAACGAGCTGACTCAACTGGGACTCCCGGGAGGGGCCCTTCCTGCCCTGTACTTCCTCAGCCTTCTTCTTCCTGTCCTGTGTTCTTGATGGCTGGAGCTCTGGCAGCCACTCTGGACCATGAAGTGGGCATGGAGGCCGTGCACTGAGGATGGGGAACAGCGGACAGCAAGCGTCTGGGCCCCTGAGGACACTGCAGAGCTGCCGTGCTTCCCTGGACTTGTCAACCTGAGGCTTTTTTACGTAGGAAAGAAATAAGGCTCTGTCTTGTTTATGCCTCTCTGGTTGGGATGGCTTGTGTGCAGCCAAGCCGAACTGATGGATGTGTATTATTGCCAATAGTCGTCATAACCCTGACCACTCATCTCCAGAAGGGCAAATGGAGGCTCAGAGAAGTGAGGGCACTTTCTCAGGGTCACACAGCTGGAAGTGGTAGGTAAGCCTTGAGTGCAGAGGGGGCATTCACTCAAGGACACCTTCATGGAAAGACAGGTGGGTGCAGACTCCTAATGTGCCCCTCCTTCCGGCTGGCAGCGTCTGCATTCCGGCATCAACGTGACTCTGACCCCGGCAGCCTGGGGTGCAGATAACATCCTCCTCCTGGCCAAGTGTCCCCACAGGTGGCGTGCACGGGAGCAGAGCCACAGCGGCTCACCCTGGGGGCTCCTGCAGCTCGCCGGCTGCTGTTTCTGGGATGTTGGGCAGAGAGAGGGCTGCTGGAGACAAATACCTGTAGAGTCACTTTCCGGCCTCGACGGGGGGGGGCAGGTTTAGAGCGCCTGCTGTTGCCGTCACTCTGAAGGGAAGGACTCACCCTGCCTGTGCTGTCTGCGCACACCTGGTGTGCGTGCATGCTGTGTGTGTGTGGATCGGTTCTGCCCTGGAGCGCCTGCTGCTTCCCACGTCCTCCTGAACAGCAGTCCTGCATCAGGAGCGGTGCCGTCACTGTGCGAAGCCCTCGGAGTCTTGCATCATTCATTCATTCACCTGCATTGAGCACTCGCCTCGTACCAGGCCCCTCGCTGAGTGCCAGGAGGAGGCTGGGTGGACAGCGGCTGGGCTCTTGCACAGCCCAACAGTTTGGTGAGGGACATGGAGGGGCTGACTGATGCGTTTGAACCATGGTGATGGAGAAGACTCCTGAGAGTCCCTTGGACTGCAAGGAGATCAAACCAGTCAATCCTGAAGGAAATCAACCCTGAATATTCATTGGAAGGACTGATGCTGAAGCTCCAATACTTTGGCCACCTGATGCGAAGAGCTGACTCATTGGAAAAGACCCTGATGCTGGGAGAGATTGAGGGCAGGAGGAGAAGGGGACGACAGAGGATGAGATGGTTGGATGGCATCACTGACTCAGTGGACGTGAGTCTGAGCAAACTCTGGGAGATAGTGAAGGACAGGGAAACCTGGAATGCTACAGTCCATGGGGTCACAAAGAGTCAGACACGACTGAGCGACTGAATGACAGCGAAGAGAGCAGCTGAGGGCAGATGCAGGACGGCTCTCTTGGGGGAGGTGGGGGGAGGGGCACAAGACCCCCTCCAGCTTCCCAGGGGAACAGCTGTATTCCAGTTGGCTTTGTAAATGGCCGCACAGAATCGAGCCTGTTCAATGTCATGGTGACCTGTGCGTTGGTCCTCGTGACCAGAAACAGGAGCCGATGGGAGAGAGAAGCCGTGAAGTTTGCACAGGAGGAGCCCGGAGGCAGCCCCCAGGCCTGGGCTGAGTTGTGGCCCTCAGAGTGGCTGGGGATGGAGACAGGGGGCTTGTGGGGGGCCCTGGTCTGGGGGACAGGCCCGGGGGTCATCTCAGTCCCTGTGACGATGCCTTGACTGGCTCTAGCACACCACTCAGCCCCTCTCTCTGCGCCCAGCCCAGGGCTGGCGATGCAGGGACCCACAGAGCACAGCGCTGAGGCTGCTCTGCGATCCATCCATCCTTCTGTCCACCCACCTGCCTCTCCATCTTCTATCCATCTGCCTCCCAGCTTCTCCCTCACTCCCTCCCTTCTTTCCTTCTCCCTTCCTTCTTTCATCCACCCCCATTCCACTTCCGTTCTTCCATCCATCTGCTCACACCTCATCCATTTATCATTTGTCCATCTGCCCGTCTATCCATCTCCCACACGTGCCACCCCCACCGAGGCCTCTATCCCTCCTTCTTTTCTTCCTTCCACCCTTCCCCCATCCTGCATCCATTACCATCCATCGCTCCATCCAGCAGTGGTCGACAGACCACCTGCGATGCTGAGGTGCTGGGGTCAGCCACAGGCCTGCTCTGCGCACTGGGCTTCCTGGCGGGAAGGCAGACGCTTCGGATGGTTCCGACGGTGATAAGCGCGGCTGAGGAAGTGAAACAGAGTGATGGGGTAGAGAGTTGCGGGGTCTCCGAGGGGACCAGGGATCGCTCACGCTTCCGTTGTGAGTCCTGAACCCATGGAGAAATGAGGCAGGAACTGGGCACCTGAACCACTTCTTACCAAGTCCGCCTCCTCCCCGGGCACGGCAGAGAATTATTCTGAATTATTATTGTGTGTTCTCAGTCACTAAGACGTGTTCGACTCTGTGACCCCAGGGACTGTGGCCCGCCAGGCTCCTCTGTCCATGGGATTCTCCAGGCAAGAACACTGGAGTGGGGTACCATTTCCTCCCCCATCTAAATGCAATCACAAGTGTCCTTAGAAGGGGGAGAGAGACCAGTCGGAGGAAAACGTGATGTGACGATGGAGGAAGAGGCTGGAGGTGGAGGAGGGCCACATGGGAGGTGAGGAGGGGGCAGGTGCCTCGGGAAGCTGGGGAGGACACGCGTCTCCCCTGGAGCCTCTGGAAGGAACCTCCCCTGGGATACGGTGACCTCAGCCCAGTGAGGCCCCTTTGGACTCCTGATCCATGGACCATAAGAGAATAATTTCATATTGTTTAGAGCACTGAGTTCATGGTCACTTGTTTCAGAAGCAGCAGGAGACGAACTCAGTTGCTGAGACCATTGAGTTAAAGGCTGTTGGGGACAGGAAGTTCACGCTCAGAGAAACACCCCATCACTGACTCACTGACCACAGAGGAAAAGGGGAACTATTGGGTGGGGGTGTTGGGGGACCCGTACCCAAGTGGTGCAACTTAGCATCGCCTGCAAAGGGGTAGCCGGACGTCACATGTCCCCGCAGAATGTCCCAGCATCCCTTAGAGTGTTGGTGCCCCAGCTGAGTCTGACCGTGGCCAGTCCACAGGGTTTCTATGTGCTATAGAAACAGGCCTGACCCCTTCAAGGCGGCCAGGGTCATTAAAGGAAAATCAGACACAGGAACTCCAGCACCCAGACTCCACGAGTCTCCCTTGTTGGGTCCTGGGTCCAAAAATATGGCCAGAAGGGACATTGGGAGAAGTCTGAGTATTGACTGTGTATCAGGCAACGTTATCGCATCAGTGCTAACTGGTTTTGCAAGTGTGCATGTGTGTACGTGTATGTGATGAGGAAGTGTAGGGGTACTCACTATACTATTCTTGCGTCTTTTTTCCAGGTTGTTAATGTTCCTAATTAAAACGTTAGGAAGCCCCTCCCCCAGCTCTAGGCCCAGGGGCTGGTGCTGACCCCGGAGGTGGGCGGTGGTGGTGGGGAGTGGGGGATGGGGGGGTGGGGTGGGGGTGGGGACGCTGCTCCAAGGCTCCTGGTCCCCGTGGATCAGCTTTTCCTCCGGGAAGGCTCCCTGGTTCTCAGGACAGCTCAGCGCACTGAACCCTGCTGTTTCTCCTCCATCCTCGCTGGCCTGCGTCCTTTAGGTTCCGGTTTACTTTTGTGGCCTGGGAGAGTCCATGGCTGTCGTGGGGGTTCCCCGAGGGGCCAGGACACGCACAGGAAGGAGGGTTAGGGTCAAGGCAGACCAGAGTCAGAGGCGGCCCCTGCATTCTGGAGGGAGAATGGGGAGCCATGCCTCCTCGGGGTGGGGATTGCGGGAGCCATGCCCCCTCAGGGCGGGGATGGGGAGCCACGCCCCCACAGGGTGGGGATTGGGGAGCCACGCCCCCTCAGGGCAGGGATGGGGAGCCATGCCTCCCTGGGGTGTGGATTTGGGGAGCCACGCCTCCTCATCGGCCGAGGACCAGGGATGCTGTTAGTGGTGGGCGGGCGGGGCCATCCACCTCTATCTCCCCACGCCGAGTCCTCCTGAAGCCGTAGCGCCGGCTCGACTGAGCAGCGTGAGCCTCTCCACCTGCTGACTCCACAGCCAGGGTTCTTTCTCCTCAGTGCCGCCGCTGAGAACTGGGGCCCTGAACATGCCTGCACCATCTGTTTTCCAGTTTAGAAATCTTGGTGACAAACGGCGCGTTGTTACAATGTGGAATTCCTCATCCCAGCAAATTCGACCCAGTGGTGAACTTTGGTGCTTGATGAAGGAGGGAGCTTGGAGCCCAGCGCTCTGCCGGAGAGGCGGGGAGGGGTGCAGTGTCCACACTGCCTGATGGACCAGGGTCTTGTGTTCAAGCTCATCCTCCAGGGCAGACAGAGACCCTGAGGAAGAGGAGGCTGTTGCCAGGGGAGCTTTGGCTGCTTAAAAACCCTCAAAACTTAAGTGACTTAAAACATCAGCAACCGGACTTCCCTGATGGTCCAGTGGTTAGGATACCATTCTTAGGACTTCCCTGGTGGTCCAGTGGATAAAGAGTCCGACCGCCAATGCAGGAGACATGGGTTCGCTTCCTGGTCTGGGAAGATTTCCACATGCAGTGGAGCAACTAAGTCCGTGCACCCACCTCCTGAGACCACACTCCGCAACAAGAGAAGCACCGTGGCGGAGCATGGCCCCTGCTCACGCAACTAGAGAAAGCCCGAGCACAGCGACGAAGACCCAGTGCTGTCAAAAATCAGTAAATTAATTAATTAAAAAAAAAGATTCCATTCTTCCAATGCAGGGGGTGCAGGTTTGATCCCCGTTTGGGAGCTAAAATGTCACAGGCCACCCGGTGAGGCCACAGTCAAACACATCAGCGACCTCATTCAGCTCAAGACTCCTGGGCTGAGTGGGCAGCTCCTCTGGTCCCAGCGGGCTGGGCTGGGCTGGGCTCTTCCCTCAGCGGGTGGCACGGCTGGATCTGGGTCAGGTATGTGGCCTCTCTCCTGTGTCTGGAGCTGGGCTGAGGGTCAGCCGGCAGGCGGAGGTGTGAGCGCAAACCCCAGGCTCTGGAGCTTTTCAAGTCTCCTCTGGCATCGCAGGTGCTGATTCCCTTTGGCTAAAGGGGCACGTGGCCCAGCGAGCCACAGGGATCAGAGAAGCCGCCCACTCAGTGGCCGCCCCCGCCAGGCACTGCCCGCGTAGCTCTGGCCATAGACACTTCCTCGTGTGGAGCCACCTCCTAGACCACCCTCTCCGCAGGGACAACCCCACCTGCCCCTCCGCTTCCTGGCCCCCCTCCCCCTCCCTCTCTCTCCTTCCTTCCCCTCCCCTCGCCAGGTTCCCCACTTGTCCCTCTGGGTTGGGAAGCCCAGTGCCTGCCCTGGGGTTAGCGTGGAAGGAGGGACCCACAGAGTCGGCTTCCCAAGGTCAAATGTGCCCAAGCTCTGGGCACAGCCGCACACAGCCCGACTGTGAGGGGGACGCTCGCTGAGTCAGAGTTGTCAAGCCGCGGGTCCCGGGGACATTCAGGTGTCAGCCCCCTCCTCACCTCCTGCTGTGGCACAAATAGCCCTTTTCCTCCCTCCAGGCACTGCGACGTAGACGGCTGGGCCCCAGGGGTGGCTGGGGTCAGCCTGATCTGGCCGTCACACTTGCTCCAAAGCACCATCAGGGGCCAGGCTGGCCCAGTGCCTCTAGACACACCCTTGGCTCGGTTCCGTCCGCTCCAAAACGCTCGCTTGAAGACCAGTGGCCCCATGTAGGCATGGAGGCCAGTATTTATCAGGTTGACTGCCCAGGTCGGGGGCTGGGGCCCCAGATGGGGGAGGGTCTCTGGAGGGTGGGACCCTGGAGGGACCTGGGGTCGCTGGAGATGCCAAGATGTGTGTGGCTCTGGGTCTCAGCTTTCCCATCAATAAAACCAGGGAACTGGGCCTGGTGGCCTGAGGCCCGCCTCCTAGGTTGAGGCTGTGCCTTCAGCTGCGTTTGTGTCTGGAGAAAGCAAACCCAGAGGGGGCTCCATTGGCCTGGGCCCCTCTGTCCACAAGCTGGTCACTCATCAACCTCTCCAACCCTGTTCCAGCCCTTCGCGGGGCCTCTCTGGCCCCCAAGGTGGGAGAATGAGCCTCACCCCACATCCCTCCCGCCCCGGGTGGGGGTGCAGGGTGGACAGGACACAGGCAGGGTGGGGCCCCGGGTGGGCCTGACTGTGGTCTCAGGCCTCTCCCTTGGTTTCCTGGTCTGTAGGTGAGGTTTCAAGCCACCCACAAGGTGTGATGCTCACACGCTTGTCTGACCTCCCGCCAGGACTTCCAGACTGAGCAGCCTCCTGTTGGGGCTCAGGCCAGACTTGGATCCTGTGGACAAGCTGCTCCGTCTCGGGAGCAGCTCAGTGGCTAATCCTTGATTTACAGTCGGAAGCACAGAAGTATCTAACAGCCGCCTCGGGCCCTTCCCGAGTCTCTCCAGCCAGGCTGGGACCAGCATGCGCAGACTCCCTCGTTGGGCTGCAGGTCAGCGAGGGTCGGTCTGGAGGCAGAGCCAGCTCCCCGCAGCTGCCGGGCACCCCCAGACCCAGGCGTGCAGGACCCTGTCTCACTGGCCCTGCTCTGGGTGCCCAGAGGCTGGCTCGTGGGCGCCGCGTCCGGGAACCCCCAGTCCTACTCCTGAGGCCCCCAAGTCATAGTGGAGCCCACCGAGGGGTCGCCCTGGGCCGTGAGTTCCCTGACTGGCTCCTGGCGGGGTGGGGGGTCCCATGACCCCATTGGGCTGTGCAGGAGGGAGCCTGGCGTCTCCTACCACAGGGGCACCCAGCCCCTGGGAGCCTGCTTGGGGAGACTGCCATGAGGGCTCCACGGATGCTGGGCCCAGAGCCCACCCCCGGGGCCTTCAGATCTGAAAGGGGGGCTGCCAGCAGCTCAGCCCCACCCAAACTCATGGTCAGAAAGGCAGAGCCCTGGGGAAACTGAAGTTGCTCAGTCGTGTCTGACTCTTTGGGATCTTCCCAGCCCAGGAATTGAACCCGGGTCTCCTGCACTGCAGACAGAGGCTTCACCATCTGAGCCACCTGGAAGCCCCCAGAGCCCTGGGGAAGTAGGCGCCCAACTCGCCGCTGGGACTCAGGGAGGGCAGCAAGGAGAGGAGGCAGGAGAAGGGTCCCCACCCGACCTCCCAGTTGACCCCCTGCGGCTGCCCAGGCCCCGTGCTCAGACCCTGGTCCTGAGCCCAGGCTGGAGCCGTGCCCTCCCAGGCCCCTCGTGCCTTTGCTCTCCGGGCCTCAAACTTACCCACCCTGAG
Organism: Odocoileus virginianus; assembly: GCF_023699985.2. Taxonomy (NCBI): domain Eukaryota; kingdom Metazoa; phylum Chordata; class Mammalia; order Artiodactyla; family Cervidae; genus Odocoileus; species Odocoileus virginianus. The sequence continues at coordinate 287,021 of NW_027224267.1, forward strand.
GCAGGGTGCTGTGCGCTAAGTCGCTTAGTCACATCCGTCTCTTTGCGACCCCATGGACTGTAGCCCACCAGGCTCCTCTGTCCATGGGGTTCTCCAGGCGAGAATACTAGAGTGGGTTACCTTTTCCTCCTCCAGGGTCTTGGCCACTAGTGCCACCTGCGAAGATGTTCCCTACGGTGGCAACACCCTTCCCCCAGCTCTTGGCTTGATGACACCTCCTCCAGGTTGCCCTCCCTGACCACTGCAGCCAAACTGGCCATATCCCTTGACCAGAGAGTGGCTGCCTAACTGATTCCCTGCAGGAAGGCCCGGAATCCTGGAATCCTGTGAGAGCATCAGACTCACAGAAATGCAGGCCTGGGTGGGAATTCACAGCTCTCACTGACCCCCGGACTCTTCAACCTGCCTGCCAGGTGGTCGAGTGGCTTCAACTAGCACAGTTCCAAGGATGGGGAGCTCGCCATCTCTGGGGCTGTGGGTGCCCATGGCCACCTGCTCCACTGGGAGTCTGTCTTCCTGCAGCCCCCACGGCCCTACCGTGCCCACCACCCACCTCTGCACACGCGGGCCCCGCAGAGCCGCCCGCACTCTTGCCTGGTCTTTATCATCATCTGACTCCCCTTCCTGCCCCTGGTTCCCCAACACCCCCTGACACCAGACCCTGCTAGACCAAGCCTTGTCCAGGGAGCCCCGTCAGCCTTATTTGTGGCAGAAAAGGTCAGCTGGCTCTCGGGAAATGTCAGGGGACGAGTCAGAGCTGGCCAGAGGCAAGGACCCGCTAGGCGCTGTCACTTTACGGGTCGCTTTCCTTAATCAGTGGAGGAGAAAAGCAAGCAGCGAGGGGTTTCCTATAGCAACCAGCGGTGACAGAGCGTACTCTCCCGGTCCAGCTGGCCCCTAGGGGGCGAGCCTGGCCAGTGGCTGCTGACCCTGGCCCAGGGGCAAGTGCTGTGTCCTGGGGTGTCACTCCCAGGCACCCGGGCTTGACCTGGAGGCTGGACGGCTGCAGCGGGTGCAGCTGCTCCATCCGTGCCAAGATGCTCGCGGAGCAGATGGGGAACAGCCCAGCAAAAGGGGAGACGCTCAGAGAGGGTTCTGGGAGGGGTATCGGTCCCCTTTATTTGTCTATTTTTGTGGGATCTTGGCTCCCCAACCAGAGATCAGACCCTTGACAGTGAAGGTGTCAAGTCCTAACCACTGGATCGCCAGGTAACTTCCGACAAGCCATCTGAACTCAAAGCTTCTATGTTTACTGCGTCCGCCAGCCTCCCATCCCTCCTCTGTCCCTTCACCCAGTCCCCTGCCCCTCCACCCACTCACCCCCCTCTCACTTGTCCCCCTGCTCATTCATCCATCCCCCCACAAACCAGCTGAACACGGTTCCCCCCACATTTCCCCCAATTCATCTACCTGCCCCTCCATCCACCTCCCTGTGGCCGCATCCAGCCACGCGTTCCTCAACCTACCCACCACTGTTAACCAGGCACACGCCCACCTCCTCCACTGGCTCCATGCCGGGCCACACGCCCAGCTGCCCCTCCTCCATCCACAGCCCCCCTCCCCGTCACCCACCACTTGCTCACCTCCTACACACCCACCTGCTCCCCCACCCCCCACTCACCTGCCCTACTGCCACTTACCCCACACTCGTGAAACTTGTATCCACCCACATACACCCCTGCTCTGATATCCGCTGGCCAACCCATCTCTCCACTGCATCACAGTCCCTCATCCACCGAGTTATCCGAACATCACACAGCAGTGGTGGGCTCTTAGAAGGCCTGTCTGCAGACTCCAACTCCGTTTTGAGATTTTTGCCATCCGGTTGGCATCCTCTGAGCACCTGGGAATTGTGGTCTTACCAGGAAGGCTGTGCTCCTCGTGGAGGGTTTGATAAATGCAAAATCCAGTAGAGCTTCTGGGCTGGGGTTTGGGGCTGTGCATGAGAGGACGGGGATGGGAACGTATGGGGTCAAGGGCTGAAGACTGGACTCAGTTCTGAAGTCCTAGTACATAATAAAGCATAAATAGGTCTCTGCAAGTTTCCTCTATGCAGATGGATGTATCATCAAAGCACCAAAAAAACCCAGCGATGTGAGGGGCTCGTATGTTACAACCTCGGATCAGCAGGATGATGGCCCCCAAAGCTCTTGGTGATTTGCTTAGTCAATAAGGGATTTAAACTCAGAAGTATATTAAGAATTAAGACCAGTTCAGTTCAGTCACTCAGTCGTGTCCGACTCTTTGCGACCCCATGGACTGCAGCACGCCAGGCCTCCCTGTCCATCACCAGCTCCCGGAGTTTACTCAAACTCATGTCCATTGAGTCGGTGATGCCATCCAACCATCTCATCCTCTGTTGTCCCCTTCTCCTCCTGCCCTCAATCTTTCCCAGCATCAGGGTTCTTTTCAAATGAGTCAGCTCTTCACATTAGGTGGCCAAAGTATTGGAGTTTCAACTTCAACATCAGTCCTTCCAATGAACATTCAGAACTGATTTCCTTTAGGATGGACTGGTTGGATCTCCTCACAGTCCAAGGGAATCTCAGGAGTCTTCTCCAGCACCACAGCTCAAAATCATCAATTCTTCGGCTCTCAGATTTCTTTATAGTCCAACTCTCATATCCATACATGACGACAAGAAAAACCATAGCCTTGACTAGATGGACCTTTGTTGGCAAAGTAATGTCTCTGCCTTTTAAAATGCTGTCTAGGTTGGTCATAACTTTTCTTCAAAGGAGTACGCATCTTTTAATTTCATGGCTGCAGTCACCATCGGCAGTGATTTGGGAGCCCCCCAAAATAAAGTCTGCCACTATTTCCACTGTTTCCCCATCTATTTGCCATGAAGTGATGGGACTGGATGCCATGATCTTAGTTTTCTGAATGTTGAGCTTTAAGCCAACTTTTTCACTCTCCTCTTTCACTTTCATCAAGAGGCTCTTTAGTTCTTCTTCACTTTCTGCCATAAGGGTGGTGTCATCTGCATATCTGAGGTTACTGATATTTCTCCCGGCAATCTTGATTCCAGCTTGTGCTTCCTCCAGTCCAGCGTTTCTCATGATGTACTCTGCATATAAGTTAAATAAGCAGGTGACAATATACAACCTTGATGTACTCCTTTCCCTATTTGGAACCAGTCTGTTGTTCCATGTTCAGTTCTAACTGTTGCTTCCTGACCTGCATACAGGTTTCTCAAGAGGCAGGTCAGGTGGTCTGGTATTCCCATCTCTTTCAGAATTTTCCACAGTTTATTGTGATCCACACAGTCAAAGGCTTTGGCATAGTCAATAAAGCAGAAATAGATGTTTCTCTGGAACTCTCTTGCTTTTTCAATGATCCAGCGGATGTTGGCAATTTGATCTCTGGTTCCTCTGCCTTTTCTAAAACCAGTTTGAATATCTGGAAATTCACAGTTCACGTATTGCTGAAGCCTGGCTTGGAGAATTTTGAACATTACTTTACTAGTGTGTGAGATGAGTGCAATTGTGCGGTAGTTTGAGCATTTTTTGGCATTGCCTTTCTTTGGGATTGGAATGAAAACTGACCTTTTCCAGTCCTGTGGCCACTGCTGAGTTTTCCAAATTTGCTGGCATATTGAGTGTAGCACTTTCACAGCATCATCTTTTAGAATTTGAAATAGCTCAACTGGAATTCCATCACCTCCACTAGCTTTGTTCATAGTGATGCTTCCTAAGGCCCACTTGACTTCACATTCCAGGATGTCTGGCTCTAGGTGAGTGATCACACCATCATGATTATCTGGGTCATGAAGATCTTTTTTTGTATAGTTCTTCTGTGTATTCTTGCCACCTCTTCTTAATATCTTCTGCTTCTGTTAGGTTCATACAATTTCTGTCCTTTATTGTGCCCATTTTTGCATGAAATGTTCCCTTGGTATCTCTAATTTTCTTGAAGAGATCTGTAGTCTTTCCCATTCTATTGTTTTCCTCTATTTCTTTGCACTGATCACTGAGAAAAGCTTTCTTATCTCTCCTTGCTATTCTTTGGAACTCTGCATTCAAATGGGTATATCTTTCCTTTTCTCCTTTGCTTTTCACTTCCCTTCTTTTCACAGCTATTTGTAAGGCCTCCTCAGACAGCCATTTTGCTTTTTTGCATTTCTTTTTCTTGGGGATGGTCTTGATCCCTGTCTCCTGTACAGTGTCACGAACCTCTGTCCATAGTTCATCAGGCACTCTGTCTATCAGATCTAGTCCCTTAAATCTATTTCTCACTTCCATTGTATAGAAATGTTTAATGGTATCCACTCCACAGTACTGATATTTTTGTGGGAAGGAATCTAGGCATCTGATATTGTAAGTGTTTGTGATGTTTGAGGGAATTTGGACAATCAGGAGAACATGTCAACCTTTTAATTCAGATTTAAAACATATACTTAATTATTTAACTTAGACTTATGAACTTAGACCTTCCTTGCAGCATGTAGAATCTAGTTCCCAGACTGGGGATCGAACCTGGGGCCCCCTGCTCTGGGAGCACAGAGTCTTAGCCACCGGACCACCAGGGAAGTCCCAAGAAGTTATCTTTTTAGATTTATAAGAATTACCTAACATATTGGGAAGATTCACCAGATAAAATAAAGTACATCAAGTTTATGAATGTAATTATATTTCTGAAGATGTTTTGTTAAGTAAGTTTGAACATGGGACATAATGTTAATCAAAGAACACTTAAAAAGAATTTTGAAATTTGTTAGACTTAAAAGTATAATGAGATTGAATTGAGTTTAAAGGAGAAAAAAAATCTAGGTTTCTGGTTTTGTAACATTCATAAATGAAAATTTAATTAAGAAAACGGATTTCTGAATAGTTTTCCTAAGAAAAAAGCCAGCTCGCAGACCTAGAAACAGTGTCACATTAACACCACCACCCACTCCTCCTCTTCACCCTGCGTCCTCCGCACCCTAGCCTCTTGTCCAACGGCCCGACAAGCCTCCCACCTGCTCATTCACGTATTCACCCACCCACCCACCCATCTGTCCATCAGCCCACCCTCCCATCCAGCCACCCACCCGTTCATTCATCTACCCGCTCATCCAGCCAGCCAACAAGCACTGCCTAAAGGACCTAGCAGGTGGCAGACGCTAGAAAAACACCCACAGCTAAAGGGAGGCCCCTTCTGGACGGCAGGACTTGAGCGACGTCTGGGCGTGGGGAGGACCTGCCCGCGCCCCCTCTGGCCTTTTCCCCTCCTTGTCCTGTCTCGTCCCCACCGTCGGGGATCGCAGGTGCAGACGTAGGTGTGTGCGCCCTGGCACCAGTGGCCAGATTCAACGCCCAGTTCCTCCTTCCGTGTGATGCTGGCTGTGGAGCTCACTGAAAGAAGCCTCGACATCGAAGGTTCACGGTGAAGGCTCCGGGGGCTTGGGGCTCCTGCCAGCCCTTGGTCAGAGCTGCTCCTGTCGGGTCTGTGGCCAGGAGCCCTGCTGGACACCCCCGACGGGCGTGTGTGTGTGTGTGTGTGTGTGTGTGTACACTTAGGGGTTGGGTTCACGGGAGAGATGGGCACAGACAAATGGACAGTCGCAGGCGTCACAGGAGCTACGAGGCCGTGAACTTGGTCTGTGAGAGGATGGACAGGAGGCAGCTCTCCGTGGGGGACAGTGTCTTCGGCATCGAAGGGGAGCTGACCAAGCCTCCTCACAGCCCCTCCCGGGCAGCCCCCTGCCGGGCACCCCACCGCCAGGCCTGGACTGAGGGACGGCCTAGGAGAGATGAGCTGGCCCGGGAGCCCGTGCAGACAGCCAGGCCCGCAGCCTCCCTGGAGCACGGCGTGCAGGGGAGGACCAGCCTGGCGCTCACATCCGGGATGTCGGTCCTCTTGCTCTGTCTGCTGACATGGTGAGGGCTCTGCCCGCCCCAGGAGATCAGCATCTTCCCGGACGTGTGTGGCCTGGCTGCTTGAGCCCCCAGGGCCCCTTGACCCTTGGCATCACGTTGAATGCTGTCTCCTCCATGTTTACTATGGAGCCCTGAATCAACATCACAGGACAAAGTTTTTCTAAATGTCCTATGGACATCTAATAACAATGTATGAGATACAAAATTTTAAATATATTTCTGTAGGATATAAGGATTAAAATAAATGAATACAAATAGAGATCCATTATATTTAAATTATTAATGACATCATTCAAGATGCTCCTATTCTTATTTTTTCTGTACTTGATAAAATATTCTCAGAGAAATGTTAAAAAGTAAAAAAAAGATCACAGGGCAAAAATCTCGAACTGGCCCAGCCACATAGCAGCTACTGCCATGAGCCTCCAGACTTAATCCAGCCAGTTTTCTGACCCCATACTAGGTAAAATACCTACCCTATTACCCACCCCAGAGCATTGTAACCAATCACCTAATACCACCCTTCCAGTGGGAATTTTCTCTGTCTCGAGGATGTAAAAACTGGCTGCAAGTCAGCGAAAGCGTTTGGCTCTCCCTTGAGCCGGCCTGCTGTTCTAACAGTGTCTCCCTCTCATAACTTTGCTCTCCTCTTACTCGGCCTCGTGTCTGGAAATTCCTTTCCAGTCCACACATGGACACGTACCTGAAATCATCTGTTCATCCCGGCCGCCCCAGCAGACCCCACTGGACATGGAGGCCTCAGGGCTCCAGCTGTTCCCTGTCCACCGCCGTCCCGGGGCCACAGAAGGTCCCCTGCCCGCGGCCATCTGCCCCGCCGCCCACCCTCCTGCTTGGGACGGTCCCTGGGGGGGGGGGGGGTTGGCCCCTGGGTCCTCAGAGTCTACACTTGCTGTGTGCGTGTGAGTGTGTGCAGAGCAAATGCACTGGCTGGAGGGAGAAGACGCTGCTTGAGCTCCTACTGTATGCCAGGCTCCAGCTTGTGTGGGTGGTCGGGTCCCTGGGGGGTGGGTTTTCAGAAAAAGGGGGGAGTGGGGGGAGAGGGAGGGAGAACCCCCGGGGCCGAGTGAAGCGAGGAGAGAGGTGATGTAAGGGCAGTGGTGTTGGAGATGACTCTGGAGAGTCCCTTGGACTGCAAGGAGATCCAACCAGTCCATCCTAAAGGAGATCAGTCCTGGGTGTTCATTGGAAGGACTGATGCTGAAGCTGAAGCTCCAATATTTTGGCCACCTGATGTGAAGAGCTGACTCATTGGAAAAGACCCTGATGCTGGGAGGGGTTGGGGGCAGGAGGAGAAGGGGACAATAGGATGAGATGGCTGGATGGCATCACCAACTCGATGTGCATGAGTCTGAGTAAACTCCGGGAGTTGGTGATGGACAGGGAGGCCTGGTGTGCTGCGGTCCATGGGGTCGCAGAGAGCCGGATGCGACTGAGCGACTGAGCTGAAGGACAGAAAGTCGTGCAGCCCAGAGGCCTGGGGACTGGAGGAGGACAGGGTTGGTGGTTGGGCTGGGGAGGGGGTTTCTGGGGCGGGAGGGGCAGCAGGAATCCTGGACTTGGACACGCAGCTGCCAAGGGAGGTGAGATCTGGAGGGTTCGATGACCCTTTCTCCCTTTAAGAGGGACTGGAGGGGCCCAGTGAGTGCTGCGAGCAGGATGGTGGGGGGCGTGGCCTGCAGAGGAGGAGGGAGGGGCGGGGGAGGAGGGGCGGGGCTAATCACTCACTCACTCCTTCCCTCATTTCTGGGCCCTCCTGCCCCCTCCCGGGGAAACTGAGGCTGTGAGGGGCTGGGAGTTGCCCTGGGTCACGAGACCAAAGTGTGCACATCCAGCGCTGGACCCAGGACCCAGGGCCCCCTCCCACACAGGCAGGCCCCTCCCGGCCAGGCGGCTCGGTCCCTGGAGCTTCGGACCCCACAGACCTCGGGGTATGGGCCAGGAGGAGGCCCTTCTGCAGGTGACCTGGACGTTAACTGTGGGGTAGGGGAACAGGGGAAAGGATGAGGGGCTCTCTTCAGCTCGCCTTAAAGGGGGCTGGGGGTGGGCCCTGTCTGGCTGTAGTTCCTCCGGTGGGGGGCGGACGTAGCCCCCTCGCGCTTTGGAAGCCCTAAGGCTACTTCTGGGGCAGCCGGTCTGGCTCCCGCGACAGTGTCTCCACCACAGGTACAACTCTGGACCCGGGCGGCCCGCTCCTTTGTGTCTGAATTTGCCGTAACCGGGGCCACGCGGTCGGATCCCTTTGGTGCCTCGCTGCAGTGAGGCTGGCGTCAGCTGAGGGTCACTGTCGTTGCCGCGAGTGACCTGTGATCACAGGGCCCACCCTGCCGTGCACGCTGGAAGCACCGTATTCTGGCGCCCGGCTCACCAAATCTCCTTTACTGAAAGGCCCAGAAGGGACCTGCTGTGTTCACGGTCCTCACCCCTTCAGCTTCCCTGGACTCGCGGGCTGGTGGCCGAGGGGCTGGTGCCCAGGCGTCCTCTGAGCCTGACCCATGCTCCGTGTCCCACCAACCCTGGGATCTGTCCGATTTCAGCACTTTAACGGAGTGAATGGCCAAGAGGACTGCCTGTGGTCCATTCGCATTTCCTTAAATATTTGTGGTACTTCCCTGATAGCTCAGTTGGTAAAGACTCCGCCTACAATGCAGGAGACCCTGGTTCGACTCCTGCGTCGGGAAGATCCCCTGGAGAAGGGTTAGGCTACCCACTCCAGTATTCTTGGGCTTCCCTTGCGGCTCAGCTGGTAAAGAATCCGCCCGCAATGCGGGAGACCTGGGTTCAGTTCCTGGGTTGGGAAGATCTCCTGGAGAAGGGAAAGGCTGCCCACTCCAGTATTCTGGCCTGGAGAATTCCATGGACTGTACAGTCCAGGGGGTCGCAAAGAGTCAGACCTGACTGAGCGCCTTCCACTTTCATGTTCGTGACTTTCCTGGTGGCTCAGTGGTAAAGAATCCAGCTGCCAGTGCAGGAGACACGGGTTCGATCCCTGATCTGGGAAGGTCCCCTGGAGAAGGAAATGGCAGCCTGCTCCAGTATTCTGGCCTGGAGAAGGACATGGACCGTACAGTCCAAGGGGTCGCCAAGAGTTGGACTCGAACTGAGTGACTTTCACTTTCCCTTCAAGTGTTCGTGTGTTCCCTTGCCATTTGATTTTTTCTCCCCTGAAGCACCCGTTCAAGGCTTTAGTCCATTAAAAATATTTTTTTGGTCTTTTCCTTAGGGAACAGTCAAGTTCCCCACATATTTCCTAATGAGTCTTTGCCGGTTGTCTGTGCTGCAAATGTGTCCTCCCAGCGTGGCTTATCTTTTCATTTTCTGTGTGGTGTCTGGTGAACTGAAGGGACTATGTTTTAATGTCGCCCAATTAATTCTTCCTTCTCTTTATAGTTTGTGCCCTTTGTGTTCTGCTTAAGAAATTCCTCCCTACCCTGAAATCATCGCATTTTCTTCTCTACGCCTTTCTGAAAGATCTGTGGATTTGTCGTTCGTATTTCAGTCTTTAATCCACCTAGTATTGCTTTTAATTTAGTACTTTTTTTTCCCCGCTGGCATTGAATTTTGTGGACGGTGTGAAACAGGAATCTCATTAATATTTTTTCCTCTCTGGATAATCAGGTCTACAGACTTGCTGTAAGGAAAGGCCTGCCCTTTATCCACTGGTCCCTGGGGCCAGCAAACAGGTGAGGGTGTATTTTCCTAGTGTAGAAGGTACCCATGCTCTTCTTCCTCACTAGTGGCTTTATTGTAGCTTTAAAGGAAATCTTGGCATCTGGTAGGGCAGGCAGGCCCTCCTACCTTGTTATTCTATTTTTTTTTTTTTTTTGCCATTTCCTGCAGCGTGCCAGATCTTAGGTCCCTGCCCAGGGATCGAACCTGTGCCCCCTGCATCGGAAGCATGGAGTACTAACCACTGAACCGTCAGGGATGTCCCCCTACCTTGTTATTCTTCAAGAGTATCTGGGCTAATCTTGGTAATTTGTGAATCAGATTGTCAAGTGCTACACACACACACACACACAGAGGAGATTGTGATCGGCATTGAATCGACCCTACAAGTCGTTTGGGGGTTAGCACTATAGGGACTTCTAATTCACACACATGTTTTGGTTTTTATTCTTGTAGGAGAACAGCTTAACTTTTACTACTATTTAAAAATGTTTTAATCTCTTTGATTTTGGCTGTGCTGGGTCTTTGTTGCTGCGCACGGGCTTCCTCTAGTTACGGTGACTGGGGGCGACTCTGTCGCGGTGCTCAGGCCTCTCTTGTTGTGGACACGGGCTCTGGGGCCCAAGGACTTCAGTAGCTGCCGCACGTGGGCTTATTAGCTGCCCCGTGGCTTGTCCACAGCGGGAGAGCCCTGGGCCAGCCAGGGGATGGGCGGCTGGGGCTGCTGGATGGCCCTTTGCTCAGCTAGTGCAGGGCACTGCATCCCTGAGTGTCGGGAGCGTCCGGGGGCTCCCTCTCCTTGAAGCAGACCCAGGGCACCCTTGTGAGTCTGCGTGCATCAGGGTGGTGGGACCTGGGGTGAGGGTGCCAGCAGCGTCAGCCGGGGGGCTCGGTCAGGCCAGGCCTCGGCTGCTCGGTGCCGTGGGGTGTCTTCCGTGAACGTCGCCCACGAGGGAGGGCTCTGGCTTTGTTGTTCCAGTCATTTTGGAGAAAACTCTCCTGAGATACACCGCACGCAGCGTCTTCTGGGTATTCAGTTCGGTTCAGTGGCTCGGTCGGGTCCGACCGTCTGTGACCCCACAGACAGCAGCACGCCAGGCCTCTGGGTGTCAGCTCACCCCTTTCTGACGCCTCCAGCCACTGTATTCCATCTGCAGTGCTGGATTTTTCCCTAGCACGCCTCGTCCATTTATATTCAATGTATTTCTGATACATTGAAGTTCGCAGCTTCTATTTCGTGCTTCCTATTTGTCCACTGATTCTGTGTATATTTTCTTCCCTTTCTGGCGTTCTTTTACTTTATTTTCCCTGAGCTTATTTTAGAGAATTTTCAAGCAAACCGGAAAGTTGAAAGAACAAGCCTGTGACCACCTTTATGCCCTCCAATTAGATTTACTGCTACTAAGTCACTTCAGTCGTGTCCGACTCTGTGCGACCCCATAGACAGCAGCCCACCAGGCTCCCCCGTCCCTGGGATTCTCCAGGCAAGAACACTGGAGTGGGTTGCCATTTCCTTCTCCAGCGCATGAAAGTGAAAAGTGAAAGTGAAGTCGCTCAGTCGTGTCTGACTCTTAGCGACCTCATGGACTGCAGCCCACCAGGCTCCTCCGTCCATGGGATTTTCCAGGCAAGAGGACTGGAGTGGGGTGCCGTTGCCTTCTCCTAATTAGATTTACTAGTCCTTACTATTTTGCCATATAAACATAAATACTTATATACACATAGACCTACACACATATGCATACATATAATGCAAATTGCAGACACAAGTATATGTGTATATGCACATGTATATGTGTGCTAAACTGCTTTCTTTTAGACATTTAAAATAAAAAAAATTGTTTTTATTTAAAAATTTTTACTTTAAATTGGAGTATAGTTGCTTTACACTGCTGCATTAGTTTCAGGTGTACTAAGTTGCTTTCTGAAGTACGCTCCATGAATTGACACTCCTACTGACAGTTTGCTGCGGTGAGCCATGTGTCATGCTGGGATTCGTGACCTCCAGAGGAGAGCGTTTTCATCCGGGGCCAGAGGTGAGGCTTGACTACTTGGAACATTTTGTGTAGAGAATTTTTACTCGAGTATAACAGAGATAGGGAAGGCTTTTGACACAGACATCAGAAGAGGGCAGAAAGAGTGCCCCTGCTAGTTTGTCTCAAGCTGTTTTATGTCTGTTAGAAAGCTATTAATCAGATAAGAGAGACACCCTGAGGCTGAGGGAGTTTCACCAGGCCCCTCTCCCACAATATGCATTTTTGAGATAGGATGGCATGAGGTGTGTCATCCCCCAGCCATAAAACAATTGATATGAATACTGGTTTGTTGAGCTATTATCAGCCCAAGGTTTGAGAAAAGGAAAAAAAGTTAGTCTTAGGTGGAACCATTTTGAAGAAAGGCAAATTCCAAAGCAAATACATAGTTTCATTAACATAGCTTAAGAAAACATTTCCATAAGAAAAACGCATTGGTTAGCTCAAGGCAGAAGCAGGTGTCTTCAACACGGAATTAAAAGAAGCCTCTTAATTTTGTGTGTGTGGGTTTAGTCGCTCAGTCGTGTCCGACTCTTTGCGACCCCGTGGACTGTAGCCGGCCAGGCTCCTCTGTCCATGGGATTCTCCAGGCAAGAGTACTGGAGTGGGTTGCCATGCCCTCCTCCAGGGGATCTTCCCAACCCAGGGATGGAACCCAGGTCTCCCGCATTGCAGGTGGATTCTTTACTGTCTGAGCCACCAAAAAACGTCTGCCACTTGCAGTTTATTTCCTCCTGCTACCCTTTCATTACCAGCAGTGTGTGAACAGTCTAGATATTACACATCCCTGCCAGCATTTGATATTACCCTGGTTTTGCTGGTTTTGCCAGCCTGGTGGGTGTGAAGCGCTCTCTTATTGTGACTTTTTTTTTTTTTTAATTTATTTGGCTGCACTGGGTCTTAGTTGCAGCATGTGAACTCTTAGTTGAGGCATGTGGGATCTAGTTCCCTGACCAGGGATCGAACCCAGGCCCCTGCATTGGGAGCATGGAGTCTTAGCCACTGGACCACCAGGGAAGCCCTTCCCTGTGGCTTTAATACGCAGTTCTCTGGTCATGCACAAGGGTGAGCATCTGGTTTCTTTTATGAAGGGCCCATGTGCTCATGTGCTGTTGGCGTGCCTGCCTGTAGCTGCCCCTCGCTCTCCTAAATTTTAGGGTATACAATCCTGAGTTCTGGGAAATAAGCTACTGAATCTTTTGCTGGTTTAAGCTGTAATTGAGGGCCTGAAGGATTCCCCTTTAAAATTGTATAGCATTAAAAGATGCTTTAGCTTGCAAGCAACAGGAATGCAACCTAAGTGAACCTATTAGCGTCTACAGCAGACCAGCCCAGTGGGACCGGCAGCTTCAGGTGGGGCTTGCTCCAGCAGCTCGCCTGTCACCCAGGACCCAGTCTTTAGCCTCCTCATGCTGCTTCTGCAGGGCTGGCTTGCCCCAGGGCTGCCTCCCCTTTCTGTTCTCAGCTGTCTGCCAGCAACTCCTGAGGCGACTCTTTGCCCACACCCGCCCTGAACTGGCTGGGCTGATTTAGGTCACCTGAGCATCCTGGAACCAGTCTCTGTTGTTGGAGGCTGGAATGTTCAGATTGGGGTGGAGCCAGCTTCCCGCAAACCATGCGGATCCCCAGATGGAAATCAGAGCAGATGGGTGGGGTGGGGTAGCTGCTGGGGCTCCACCAGTCAACTCCCACACAGCACGTGCGGCCTGCATGCCTGGTGCTGGCCACGGTGGCCGCTGAGCAGCCCTTCTTGCTCAGTCTTGGGCGTGTGCCCGTGTGCCAGATGGTTGAACCTCCTGGAAATCTGAACTGCGCGTAACTATGAGATTTTTTTTACAAATATTTTCGCAATGGGAGGATAATATGGAAGATGAACACAATGAATGCCTGTATCTCCCCCACCTGGTCCAATGGTTACCAGCATCTTGACATGTATGTTCTTCCTCCCCGTCCCTCTTTTAATATTTTACTGAACATTTCAAATAAATTACAGACACAGGGATACTTAACCCTAAATACAGAGCCATAATGCCACTGTCACACCTCAGAAAACTAACCATCAGTTCTCAAATATCATCTAATATCCTGTCCAGATAGAAAGTATGTCCCCCAAATCTGTTTCGTAGCTGTTAGTTCGAACCAAGACCCAGCCAGGGTTCCTGTATTGCCTCACTGGTTTGCCTCTTTGGTATCTTTTCATCTACAAGAGTCTTTCTAGATTCAAAGTTTGGGGTTAGAACCAGAGATTCTCAACGCATTTTCTCATGACGTTCATTCTGAAGGGCTGCTCAGGGATGGGTGGTGTCCACCTCCTGCATCTATCCCCACCCCCGGCATGCTCATGCGTCCCCGTGTCTCGGTTTTCTCTCTAAATGGGAATTCAGGCGTGAGTGCTTCATGAGCGACGTTTCCCTTTTATTTTCCATCAGTGAGCTGTGTTCTTCTACTACTCTTCTCCAGAAGCACAGATGGGAAGACGTTAACTGTCTTTGCTTTTAGTCTCTTTCCCCCTCTTTTCTTGCCATCTTTGTTTTGATAGAACACTTAAAAATTCCATTCATCTCCTTTTTGACTTATTAGGCCTCTTTTAAAAATGTTTTAGCTGTTTACCGAGGTTGACAATATACATTTTTAGATGGTCCACACGGTTGGGTCTGGACTGTTGAATTGTGCCCCAGGTGGCAGTTATTTGACTGGTAGGTCAACTGTATGTGGGGGTAGTTTGTTCCCCATGAAACGTGGTCCAGGCCCGACTCACCTGGTCTTTCCAGCCCCCGGTCAGAGGTGGGTGGACACCAGCCAGCAGGTGGTTTAAAACCTTACCCACCTAGCTGAGAGACTGAGTATACAAATGAACACTGACCAGGCTGTATGTGAAGACAGAACTCTGACCCTCGGTCCGCAGCCGCCTACCCAGGGCACCAGCCTGCCGTGATTCTGAGCTGCAGGACGACAGCCTGCCGTCTCCAGCGACAACCCAGAAGCTGGACAACGACCCCCGTGACAGGCAGCCAGGACTCGATCAATGACTGCCGGCCTCCTAAACTGTCATCCTGCTTCCGACTCAGGACCAACCTGCCTGGCCCCGACCCGTCGCCTGGAACGCTCCCCTCTAGAGCATCCCCGGGCCTCCGGCTCCATCAGGCATGCTGAGCCCCCTTTCTTTCTGCTGGGAAGCTCTCCCAGTCCTGCCTGCCTCTGGGTCTCTGCTGAGTGATGAGGCCGACCCCTGGCTCACTAGACAGCTCCTACCAGACAGCCTCGCTTTCTGGGTGGGGGTCTCCGCTTTACTCCACACCCCTTTCTCGCGGCAGCCTGGGTCTCCTGGAGGCCGGGTCTCTCCAGGGCCCTTCAGCAGGACGGAGCGGTAGCTGCGAGGGACGCCCACGTGGTGGTTGATCCCCTGAGGGAGGCGGCCGAGGGCTCGAGGGCCAGGCTGAGAGCGGCCCGACCGTCCCCTGAACACGGAGCCGAGGCGGCCACGCAGGCACAGGCGGCCCTGGTGAAGCTTAACACCGAGGGCCTCTCCGCTCTGGAGACTGGAGTCTGAGATCGAGGGGGCCAGGCTGGCTACGTCTGAGCCCGGGACGGCGGGGCACTCTGCTCCAGGCCCCTTTCCCAGCTTCGGGGGTTCGGGGGCCCGTCTCCAGCTTCGGGGGTCTGCTGGCCAAGTGGGCTGCTCCTTGGCTTATACACGCCTCGCCATCTCTCCCTCTGCTGGAGCACATCTGTGTGTCCAAATGTCCCCTTTTTGTAAAAGCCGCGTGACTGAGAGCCCACCCCAGTGAGCTTATCCTAACTGGTGACGTGGCTGTGACTTTGCCCAGCAGGTCACATTCTGAGGGCCTGCGGGTTAGGACCTCACCTCTAGAGTGATTCAGCCCGTAACAGCACATCACTCCCTCTAAGCCCTGCTGGTTGAGCTCAGCCACACGGCCAGACTTGGCTGGAAGGGGGTCAGGGTGCGTGGCCCAGCTGGGACTGCCCCAAGGCAGCCCCAAAGCAGGGAGCCTTCTGTAGGCAGGGGGTGGACGCTGCTGGAGTGGCCTTCCAGGGAACTGACCAAGCTTCCAGCCCTGCCCTAGGGCCTCACACACCCTCTGTCCTCTGCTCCCTCAGCCCCAGGCAACGAGTGAGCGAGCGAGTGAAAGCCGCTCAGTTGTGTCCGACTCTTTGCGACCCCACGAGGTTCTCCAGGCAAGAACACTGGAGTGGGTTGCTGTTTCCTTCTCCAGGGGATCTTCCCGATCCAGGGATCGAACCCAGGTCTCCTGCACCCCAGGCAGGTTCTTTACCATCTGAGCCCCCAGGGATGCCCCAGGCAGTGGGTGACACTGTCCCGCTTTACAGAGGAGGAGACAGGGGGTCAGAGAGGTCCCCGCCAGAGCCTCCCAGCTCGTCCATGGTGGGGATGGGCACCCCGGGCTTCTGTGTCTCAGCCTCAGCCCCTGCCCACCACCGCCTTCCTCACGGTGGCCGAGCCAGCCCCAGGACCCCTGCGGGGGAGCGGCTTCCTCGATTCTTATCTGCATGTGCGGCTGGGAGCCAGGGCTGGGAGCCCGCTTGCCCGTGCCGAGAGGAGCGGCTGGCATCCGTGTGCACCCCTGGCACTTGGCCTTTCCCCTTGAGCTCTCAGGTGACTCTCATGGAGCGACGGTGCTGGGTTACCCCCGGGCAGGGGCAGCTGTGACTCCCAGGAGGTGGCCCTGGGCAGGGAGGGTCAGGGCTTGGCCGCAGTCCTCAAGGTGTGTCCCCCAGGGCAGAGGGGTGGCCCCCCAGGAGCCTGGGCTTGCATCCCCTGCTTGCCCACAGGGCTCATGCTCTCATTAGCTCATTTACCCACATGGTTTTGAGGGTCCGAGAAGGAAGCCGCTGGGACAGGATTTGACCTGGGTCTGTATCTGTCCCTGGTGGCTCAGAGGGTAAAGAGTCTGCCTGCAGTGCGGGAGACCTGGTTTCGATCCCTGGGTTGGGAAGATCCCCTGGAGAAGGGCATGGCAACCCACTCCAGTATTCTTGCCTGGAGAATCCCAAGGACAGAGAAGCCTGGTGGGCTACAGTCCATGGGGTGGCAAAGAGTCAGACATGACTGAGCGGCTGACCCTTTATCTGTCCGTGAGCGGCTGCTGGTGGGGTCAGTGTGGAGGCCAGAAGCTGGGACCCTCCGGGGGGAGCTTGCTGAGAGGCGTCGAGACGGAGAAGGGGGAGGCTGTGTGGTTGCTGGATTGGCCAGGATGGGCGTATGGCACGTGGGGCTTGCAGGGATGCTGCCTGGTGACTGCTGCCGTGTCTAGAGAGGGCCCCTGGGGCACAGGTGAGCCCGTGACCCGAGCGTGGAGGAGGGACTGGGCAGGCTCGGGAGGCGGCCAGGGGTCCACACGCACAGTTCTGGGATGGGTGGAAGGGCAGCCACTGTCAGCCTGCAAGTCCCGCAGAGGGGACACACAGTCTGTTCTTCATCCAGACAGAAGTCAAGGCTGGTAAGAGGCCGGGCGGTCTCTCCCAGGAAGTGTGGGGATGTTGGGCTGGCTGGTGGGCCGTGCAGATTCTGACCAGGGACAGTGGCTGTGCCCCCAACCTGGGGCTGTTGGATCTGGCCATGTGACGGAGGGACGGGCCTGCCTGACTCTTGGGTCGGGGGTGCAGCATGCTGGGGGTTTAGGGTTAGGCTGGTGGCTCCCAGCAGCCTCCCTCTGTGTGAGTGGAAATGCCCGGGAGGCAGGTGTGGGACCCCCAAAGGGGTGTGTTGCTGGGCAGACCCTGAGGGTGAGAGGCAGGGACCTGACCCCCAACATGGAAAGGTCACCTGCCGCTGAGTAGAGAGTGGCCTGTGATCCGGCTCCCACGGGGACCCAGGGTGGCCCAGGTCACCCTTGGCTGAGACAGTGACTGCTGTTCACAGAGCTCTGGGGGCCGGGGCCCTGGGTGACCGGCGCTGCCCGGGTGCCTTCTGCTCTGTGGGGTCAGTGGGCAGGGCTGGGCGGGACTTCTGTGCCCTTCCCGAGGGGGCTGCAGGGGCTGCCATGCCCTCCGGCACCTCTGCTCTGTTGCCCCGCCAGGTGACGTACAGAGCAGCCCCACTTCCGGGGCCCCCACTCAGGACACCCAGACCCAGTCAAGGGACAGCCCCTAAGTAGGGGGTGGCTCTGTGTGCTGGGCTCGGTCAGCACCTCAGCCCATAGACGGCGGCCTCCGCTCCGCTGGCCCCGAGAAGCTGAGGTTCAACATGGCCGCGGCTTCCAGAAGGTCCAGCATCATCTTAAGGACAGGGTGGGGCCATCCTGGCGCTTTACCGCCCCCTCCGGCCGCGAGGGCAGGAGCCAATGAAAAGTGCTGAGCCATCTGGCCCTGAGAGGTCTTCTCCGAGAGGCAGCAGAATGAGGGGAGAGCCATGCTTCTCATGAGCCAGGACCAAACCCAGGGTCCATGGGTGGTGGTGGTGGGGAGGTTGCCATGGCAACTGCGGAGCTGCAGGCCCTCACACTGACTCTTGCCTGGTTCCATGAGACCGTGATGTGGAGCCTTGGTGAGTGTGCGTGTGCACGGGTGCCTGCGTGTGTGTAGCTGAGCGCCCCGTGTGTGCCCGTGTGCAGGAATGCATGCTCTCGAGTGGGTGTGGGCACGGCTCTCCCGACCCGTGTGTGGATGGGGGATGGGGCAGCTTTTCGGGGCAGGTTGAGGCTGCTGGAACGGGGGAGGCGGGAAGGCGAGCTAAAAGGGAGAAGGGAGTGCTGCGCTGTGCTCAGTCGTGTCCGACTCTTTGCGACCCCGTGGACTGCAGCCCGCCAGGCTCCTCTGTCCACAGGATTCTCCAGGCAAGAATGACTGGAGTGGGTTGCCATGCCCTCCTCCAGGGGATCTTCCCAACCCAGGGGTGGAAGCTGTGTCTTCCACCTTGCAGGCAGATTCTTTACCATCATAGCCTCCAGGGAAGCCCGTCTTAAGGCATAGGAGGAGTTATTTCCTCAGGGCAAGAATTCTTAAGAATTTCCTTCAAGCTTTCTCTGGAGTCTAGTGACCACACTGTCAAAGCTGTGTTTTTCCATGGTTATAGTTTCATAGCCAAAATTTAGACCACATAGTGCTCAGATTGGCAGATTGGTCCTAGCAGGCATTGTCCCTCTGGGTAAATGGGGGGTTCTTGGTCAGCCCCAGGCTGGTGATTATAGGAGAGTGTCCTGGACCTAAGGGGACATTAGTCCATTTTCCTATCCTGTGTCAATAAAGATCTCATATTTTTAGGCCAGTTTTTCTGATTGTTGGATCAGATCCATAGGTTGACAAGGAGTTCCCAGGTTGGGTGTGGAAACTTAGAGGAAGCGCTTCCTAGACTAGCTCCAGCAGTTTGAACCAGATATCTGCACAATCAAGCCAACCAAATAAAACCAAACCAGAACTTCACCATCCGGGAGTCACACTCCAAATAAAACAGAAGGCAAAGAGATGCCCAGAAACCAAATGCCAGGAGGCAAGAGTGCCTCAAAAGAGGTGGGGCCAAAGGACAGGAGCTCCTCAGAGTCTGGAGGCTGCTGGGAGAAGAAGGCAGAAAGGAATAGATGGGTGGACCACACGGTGTGTCCCTGCACAGCCTGCCGGGCAGACAGTCAGTCAGTTCAGTTCAGTCGCTCAGTCGTGTCTGACTCTTTGTGACCCCATGGACTGTAGCATGCCAGACCTCCCTGTCCATCACCAACTCCTGGAGCTTACTCAAACTCATGTCCATCGAGTCAGTGATGCCATCCAACCATCTCATCCTCTGTTGTCCCCTTCTCCTCCTGCCTTCAGTCTTTCCCAGCATCAGGGTCTTTTCCAATGAGTCAGCTCTTTTGCATCAGGTGGCCAAAGTATTGGAGTTTCAGCTTCAACATCAGTCCTTCCAATGAATATTCAGGACTGATTTCCTTTAGGATTGACTGGTTGGATCTCCTTGCAGTCCAAGGGACTCTCAAGAGTCTTCTCCAATATCATAGTTCAAAAGCATCGATTCTTTGGCGCTCAGCTTTCTTTATGGCCCAACTCTCACATCCATACTTGACTACTGGAAAAACCATAGCTTTGACTAGACAGACCTTTGTTGACAAAGTAATGTCTCTGCTTTTTGATATGCTGTCTAGGTGAGTCATAACTTTTCTTTCAAGGAGCAAGCGTCTCTTGATTTCATTGCTGAGGTCACCATCTGCAGTGATTTTGGAGCCCAAGAAAAGAAAGTCTGTCACTGTTTCCATTGTTTCCCCATCTATTTGCCATGAAGTGATGGGAACAGATGCCATGATCTTAGTTTTCTGAATGTTGAGTTTTAAGCCAACTTTTTCACTCTCCTCTTTCAACTTTCATCAAGAGGCTCTTTAGTTCTTCTTCACGTTATGCCATAAAGGTGGTGTCATCTGCATATCTCAGGTTGATATTTCTCCCGGCAATCTTGATTCCAGCTTGTGCTTCATCCAGTCTGGCATTTCACATGATGTACTCTGCATATAAGTTAAATAAGCAGGGTGACAATATACAGCCTTGACGTACTCCTTTTCCTAATTTGGAACCAGTCTGTTGTTCCATATCCAGTTCTAACTGTTGCTTCTTGACCTGCATACAGATTTCTCAAGAGGCAGGTCAGGTGGTCTGGTATTCCCATCTCTTTAAGAATTTTCCATAGTTTGTTGTGGTCCACACAGTCAAAGGCTTTGGCATAGTCAATAAGGCAGAAATAGATGTTTTTCTGGAACTCCTTTGTTTCTCTATGATCCAGTGGCGGAAGTTACCGACCGTGACTGCCTCCAGACCTTCAGGGGATGATGTGTTCCTGTAGCATCCTTCCTGTGCCTGTTCATCTGCTGAACTCCTGCTTAGCCTTCAGGGCCAGCTCAGGAGCCACTGCCTCCAGGAGGCCCTCCAAGCTCCTCTTTGTAACCCCATTCCCCTTCCTTTGCTAGGCATTAGCGCTCACACCTTTCATTCTGTCTCCCTCTCTGCTCTGCGAGTTTCCAGAGGGTGGCGGGCGGGGGACAGGGCTATCTCCCCAGGCTCCTGTGCCCAGCCAGCTCCCAGGAGTGACAGGAGACTCTAACTGTCTATGTCCGATCCCATCTCTCTGAAGCCCGAAGACTCCTTGGTCCTGGTGGGGAGGGGTCCTTAGGCTTTCCTTTGCATCTCTGTTTTGCCCGCCAGAGGTAGATCTCTGTGTTCCCTGCCCTCCCAGCCCAGAGTGCCTCCCCTCTGAACATCCAGGGGAACCACACACTTGGAGGGCCCAGACAGAGCCTCAGGGTGTCTGATGAGGAGGCCTAGTCACAGACAGGCTGGGACAAGAAAAGAAACAGCCATTTTTTGGCACCTTCTTTAAAGGAAAACAACAACATCAGTATGTTAAAAATAAACTATTTTTACTTTAAAAGGTCAAAAACAACCCAAACAAACACGGAGCTAATGAAAAGGGCTTGGCTGAAAGTACTGGAGGCTTACTCATAGCTGCCTGCGGATGGAAATTATTCAGACTGGGGTGGATCCGATAGGGCTGGCGCCTCGCTGTGCAGCAGGCGATGGAGAGAAGACCTGCAGAGGGACGCGGTTCTTCCCTGAATGCGTCATATGAGCTAATGACAAGTTGTCTGCCACGGGAGAGGGGCAGTCTACCCAAGCTGGCTGTGGGGGGGAGAAGTCAGGGAGGGCTTCCTGGAGGAGGTGACCTGTCTGCCCGGAACTTTGAGGGACATTCCAACTAGAGGAAACGCCTGGGAGAATGAGCTGGGGAGTGTGTGTGTGGGATCCATGGGTAAAAGGGACGTTCATAAATCAAAGACCCCTGAGTTCAAATTTCACTTCTTTCTGTGGGAGGTGTGACCCCAGACAATGTACAACCTTTCCGGCCTCAGTCTGCTCATCGACAACCAGTGAGCAGTAAAGAGACGCGGGAGACCAAGCCGCACAAGGGAAGCTCCGTCCCTGCCCCGAGACCAGGGGAGGGTGGGCCCCGGAGCCACACGTGCGGGGGCAGCCCAGGCTCTGACCCAGTCACGCCTCTGCTCCCCCCAGGATGAAGATCAACTTGCAAATGCATGTCCGCGGGAGCCCCGAGCTTCATCAGTCATCAGCCGCCATCCCTGCGGGGCTCTCCTCAAGCCCTGTCTTTCCGTAAGCCTAGGGCCTGGGAGGACCCTGCAGGGCTGGCCTCCTGGGCATTCTGAGCTTCCACCAGCCAGACAGAGATTGGGCTCCAGGCTCCCCAGAGTGAAACGGTGGGTCCTGGGCCCCCTGCTTCCCGCCGTCTGCCAAATGCTCACCTGTACCCCAGGAGGGGTCAGCCATGTGTAGGGGTCCTGGGGCCTTGGCTCCCCACCCCCTCACGGCCAGCCACCCTGAGCCTGTTACTGTGAGTGAACTGCAGAGACTGTACCCATTGCTTCCCCACCCCCCCAAACTTTAAGTATTTCTTTTGTATTGGGGTTTAGCCGATTAACAATGTGGTAGTTTCAGGAGACCAGCAAAGAGACCCAGCCACACATACACAAGGACCCATTCTCTCCCAGCCCCCCGTCCCTTCCAGCCTGGCACATAACACTGAGCAGATTCCATGTGCTGTGCCGTAGGCCTTTGGCCGTTATCCATTTTAAATAGAGCAGTGTGCATGTGACCTCCCTGAAGTCCCTAATTATCCCCTCCCCCCAGCAACCAGAAGTCCGTTTTCTGTCTGCGCATCTCCTTCTGTTTCGTAAGTTCTTTTTAGATTCCACATATAAGGGATATTATACAACATTTCTCCTTGTCTGTCTGACTCACTTCACTCAGTAGGACTCTCTGTAGGCGCATCCATGGTGCTGCAAATGGCATGATTCCATTCTTTTTAATGGCCCAGTAATATTCCACTATATACATGCTGCTCACTGTTAAGAGGCGCTGGACGGAGCCAAAGGATGACATGCTGGGCGTGGCTGTGGGGCTCAGTAACTATGGCAACCACTCCCAGGTGGTACCACGCGTGAGCCCACGCATCTGGGAGGCCACGGGGCTGGGTAGAACCAAACTCGGATGCAGGCCACGCTCTCTGGGGGCCTTGTTAGTCTCCTCTGGGCACGGTAACCAAGAACCACAGGCAGGGTGACTTCAACCACATACGTTCATTTCTCACAGTCCTGAATGCTGGGGATCCAAGGTCAGGGTGTGGACAGGGTTGGCTCCTCCCGAGGCTTCTCTGCTTGGCGTGTAGATGGCCATCTTCTCTGGCCTGTCCCTCCCTGTGTGTCTAGGTCCTGATCTCCTCTTCCCAGAAGGACGTCGGTCATATTGGGTTAGGGCCACCCTGATCACCTCCAAACACAGTCACGTGCTAAGAACTGGAGGTTAACATGTCAGCATGTGAACCTGGGGACGTGATTCAGCACAGAGCAGCTCTTCTGCGGGAGGGACGGGGGCTCTCTCTCACTTCGGCCTCTGCTGCTTCTGGACTCTGGGACCTGTCTCACACCTCTCGGCTGATCTTGTCCACTCAGCTGGACCAAGGCCAGGACGTGTCACTTCCCCTCCTGCCCTCAATCTAACCTTGGCTCTCGGGACCCCAGACTCCAAGTCTCCTGCCTGAGGTCTGGCCTGAGCAACTCCACTGGCCTTTGTGTGCCAGAGCGCCTGGCAGGCTCAGGCTGCCCCTGCCTCGTGCCCGTCTGCCGGCCTCCTGAAGCTCTGTGGTCAGCAGAGCGTCTGGGCCAGTCGGGATGGTAGGCTGGCTCTGTGCCACCCCTCTAGGTCACTGGCAGGTGACACTTTCTCTTCCTGGCCCAGGACACAGGGTGGTTTGGGGTGGCAGGAGACCTCAGGGTCTCATGTCCCTAAAGATCCTAGCAGGTTATGGACAGTGTGGCCCTAAAGGCTGGGAGCAAGTGGCCATCCCCCTGATGATGGAGTGTCTTCTGGCTGCTGCCCAGGAAAGGGTCTCCTCACGCTCAGCCGTTCGTGCACATTCCCCACTGTGGTTCTTTTCTGCATCCATGGACCCCTCCAGCCGTGGGTGGGCCTGTGTCCTCAGTGTGGGCTTGGGGAGCGGGTGGGGCTTAGTGGGATTCGTTCAATAAATGAGTGAGTGAATGAATGACTGAATGGATGAATGAGTGATTAATGAGTGAACAAATGAATGAGTGAGCTAATGAATAAGTGAATGAGTGAACAAATGAATGAGTGAGCTAATGAATAAGTGAATGAGTGAGCAAATGAATGAGTGAGTGACTGAATGAATGAGTGAGCAAATGAATGAGTGAATGGATGAATGAGTGAATGAATGATTAATGAGTGAGCGAGTGAATGCATGAGAAATGAATGACTGAGTGAGTGAGTGAGTGAATGAATGAGTGAGTGAGTGGGTGGGGAGTCAGTGGACGTTCGTGTTCAATGATCTGAGGGACTTGGAAGCCTGCAGCTCCTCCGTTTTGTGAGTTCTGGGAGGGTCACTGACACCTCATGTTCTGTGCTCTGGTCCGTGACCCGGGCCAGACGGGACTGGCCTGGGCGGGGGTGGGGAGGAGAGGCCCCGTCCTCAGGACACACATCCAGGTGGGGCGGGCACAGGTGTGGGCTTACCCGCTGTGCAGCCCTGGTATGCTACTGCCTGTCTCTGTGCTTATTTATCTGCAGACTGGCATCCTGAGGGGGTTGCTCTGAGGGTTAAACTACTGCACAGGCACCCACGTGTGCCTAGGACGGTGCCTGGAACAGGGAAGGTTGTCACTCTTGGCCGGGCACTCTGCAGGCTGCCTGTTGCGTCTCCTGCTCTGAATCCTCTCGACGGCCCGTCGGCCACTCACCACTCTCTGCCCATCCAGCCTCACGGCCTTTCTGCTCGTCCTTCCAACTCCCCAGGGTGCTCCCGCCTCACGGCTCCCCATGTCCACTCTGCTCAAAGCCTCAGCCCTGGGGTCTCTGCCTATAGGGCACTTTCTTCTGTAAAATGCATTATCTAGAGGGAGTTGAGGTGTGGTGACTGGTGGGGGCAAGCAGAGATGAGTGGCAGAGAGAGTTTCTCTTCTCGAAGGCCCTGGAAGGCAGGTCCCAGGCAGCAGCGGGCACGTCCAGAGAGCAGAGGGCACCTGGGAGTGTCTCCAGAGCCTGGGCCATGACTGCGTAAGGATCTGCATGACCCAGATAACCACGATGGTGTGACCACTCACCTAGAACCAGACATCCTGGAATGCGAAGTCAGGTGGGCTTTAGCATCACTACGAACAAAGCTAGTGGAGGTGATGGAATTCCAGTTGAGCTATTTCAAATCCTAAAAGACGATGCTGTGAAAGTGCTGTGCTCAATATGCCAGCAAATTTGGAAAACTCAGCAGTGGCCACAGGACTGGAAAAGTTCAGTTTTCATTCCAGTCCCTGAGAAAGCATGCCAAAGAATGCTCAAATTACCGCACAATTGCACTCATCTCACACGCTAGCAAAGTAATGCTCAAAATTCTCCAAGCCAGGCTTCAACAGTACGTGAACTGTGAACTTCCAGATGTTCAAGCTGGTTTTAGAAAAGGCAGAGGAACCAGAGATCAAATTGCCAACATCTGCTGGATCATTGAAAAAGCAAGAGAGTTCCAGAAAAGCATCTATTTCTGCTTTATTGACTATGCCAAAGCCTTTGACTGTATGGATCACAACAAACTGTGGAAAATTCTTAAAGAGATGGGAATACCAGACCACCTTACCTGCCTCCTGAGAAACCTGTATGTGGGTCAAGAAGCAACAGTTAGAACTGGACATGAAACAACAGACTGGTTCCAAATAGGGAAAGGAGTACGTCAAGGCTGTATATTGTCACCCTGCTTATTTAACTTATATGCAGAGTACATCATGAGAAACGCTGGGCTGGATGAAGCACAAGCTGGAATCAAGATTGCCGGGAGAAATATCAATAATGAGAGAGTCATTTCCTAGGCAGGTTGATAAGAAGTCTAGGGGTCCCCAAGGAGAGAGAGGTCTGGGATATTCAAGGAGGAAGAAAGGACAAACTTTTTTACTTTTTTTCCTCTACATTCCTTAGGATTATATAACAATGTATCCTGCCTGAGGACAGTCTTTGGATTAAACCCTCTGGCTAATTCTGTTATCTTAAAACATAAATTATGGGAGTAGGTCTGGTCTTTACAAGGATGTATCCTGCCTGAGGACAATCTTTGGATTAAACCTTCTGGCCAACTCTGTTATCTTAAAATGTAAATTATGGGAGTAGGTCTGGTGAGGTCTTTACAACCTCCAGACATTCTTTGGATTCATTGGAGAGTATATAACTCCATTGCTAATACTAGCAAAGGGGTACTCTTTTGCCCCCTTCTGATGCCTATGTCAGAAGCTTTCTCTATCTCCTTTATACTTTAATAAAACTTTATTACACAAAAGCTCTGAGCGATCCAGCCTTGTCTCTGGCCCCGGATTGAATTAGTCTCCTCCGGAGGCCAAGAATCCCGAGTCTTATCATTCAGCAACAACCTTTCAATAACCTCAGATATGCAGATGACACCACCCTTATGGCAGAAAGTGAAGAAGAACTAAAGAGCCTCTTGATGAAAGTGAAAGAGGAGAGTGAAAAAGTTGGCTTAAAGCCCAACATTCAGAAAACGAAGATCATGGCATCCAGTCCCATCACTTCATGGCAAATAGATGGGGAAACAGTGGAAATAGTGGCAGACTTTATTTTGGGGGGCTCCAAAATCACTGCAGATGGTGACTGCAGCCATGAAATTAAAAGATGCGTACTCCTCAGAAGAAAAGCTATGACCAACCTAGACAGCATTTTAAAAAGCAGAGACATTGCCAACAAAGGTCCATCTAGTCAAGGCTATGGTTTTTCCAGTAGTCATGTATGGATGTGAGAGTTGGATTATAAAGAAAGCTGAGTGCCAAATAATTGATGCTTTTGAACTGTGGTGTTGGAGAAGATTCTTGAGAGTCCCTTGGACTGCAAGGAGATCCAACCAGTCCATCCTAAAGGAAGATCAGTCCTGAATATTCATTGGAAGGACTGATGCTGAAGCTGAAACTCCAATACTTTGGCCACCTGATGTGAAGAACTGACTCATTGGAAAAGACCCTGATGCTGGGAAAGATTGAAGACGGGAGGAGAAGGGGACGACAGAGGATGAGATGGTTGGATGCCATCACTGACTCAATGGACATGAGTTTGAGCAAGCTCTGGGAGTTGGTGATGGACAGGGAAGCCTGGCGTGCTGCAGTCTATGGGGTCGCAGAGAGTCAGACACGACTGAGCGACTGAACTGAACTGACTTGAACTGTGGCAGGGAGGGCACAGCCAGGCCTGGCCCAGCAGCAGAGACTTTCCAGGTGGGCAGTCAGGCCGGGGCTCGGTCCTGAGGGCAGTGGGAGCCATGGACGGCTGTGGGCGGCACCAGGATGGAGTCAGAGCCTCCCCGGAGAAGGTGGCTGCTGGGGGCAGGCAGGCCCAGCGCAGGCCGGGGTGGCAGAGCTGGCAGCAAGCGCGTGTGCAGATGGTGAGATGCTCTGAGGGGTGGGGGCCGTGGCAGAGGCCATCTGACCTCCCTGGACTTGGAGGAGCCTCTTCCCTCTGTGCACACGCCGGGGTGGACCCCCGGCCATGGTCTGCCAAGTGCCTGCTCCCCTCCCTCTGCCCAGGGCCGCGGGCACTGTTTCCCCATCTCTGTGGCGGGGACCCGGGCAAGGGGGCTGAGAGCTCCGTGAGTGTGTGTGTGCCTATGTGTGTGTGTCTGTGTGTTTGTTTCTCCTCAGCAGGAGGGGAAAGGTTTCAGAGGTCAGGACCTGGGCCAGCAGTCCCCAGGGCATCACCCTGCGTGCGTGATGGACCCAGGGCGGACATGGCCTGGCCTGACCTGGGGGTGTTCTCTGATGTCCCCCCCTCAGGCTCTTTGGCTTAGAGCCCCCGGTGGGGCTGCGGGGGAACAGATGATCTCAGCGGATGCTCTGGGGGTCAGGTGGTCAGGAGAGTGTCCTGCCCACCCCACCTGGGCCCTCGCTTGCGGGGCCCCAGAATCAGGCCTGGGCAGCTGGTCCGGTGGTGAGGGAAGCTGGCCTGCCAGTTGCCATGGCAACTAGCTGATTCTTTCTCCTGCGAGGGAGATGAGACCAGGCCGTCTTAGCGGACTCCGTTCTGGCCTGCAGCCGGGGGGCACAGACTCCACGCTCTGGAGGGCCAGGCATCTGAGCCCCAGAGGGGGCGGCAGACAAGCTCTCCTGCAGTCCGCCCGGGCCAGGGTCCTGCTGGATCGCAGAGTGCCGAGGGGCTGGGGTCCGTGGCAGAGGGCCCCTGCCTGGTCCCTGGGGGTGGGGGCGGCTCCGGTGGAGATCCTCCCCTCCCCCCACCACACCGAGTCTCCATCACAGATCCGGCCCCTCATCACTGGGGTCACATAGCTGGATTCATTCCTCTGGTCAGCGTCTGGTCCCCTGGCTGGCAGTTTCACAGCCGGAAGCCAGGCTGCATCCTCGGACACCTGCTCCCTCGGTCCTGGGCCCCCAGGGGTCCCTGGGGTCAGAGGGTTTCCTTTCGAGCTTCGTTCTCATCTCTCACCCTCCCCCTGGCCGGCCCGAGTCAGGCCTTGGTCGTCTTGCCTCTGCGTGCTGACCTGCGGTCACCCCTGAGTCACCCCCCCGTCCTGATACTCCACCGCCCTTGCTCTGGGTCACTTGCTGACAGCTCCTTATCACCCTAGGAGCGGGGCCAGGTTCTTCAGCCATGACAGCAGATGGCATCCTTGGTCACAGCTCTTCACCCTGTCCTGCGTCCAAGCCCTTTGCCACCAGACTGCTTTCCTGATGGAAGGAGGAGCGGGCGTCTGGGACCCTGGGGGGCGGCCCCTGATGGGCCTCGAGCCTGGATGGAAGACAGCCCATGCCGTCTGGGGCTTGCGTTGGGAGGGCGGCTTTCCTCCTCTCCCCCCGGTTTCTCAGTCGCTGTCCTGGGAAGGGCGTCCTGGCCAGGCCACCGGACCTCGGGGGGATGGGGAACACGTGGAGCAGGCCCAGACCCACGCGGCGGCTCGGAGCTGGCCTCCCAGCTCAAGCCCAGCCTTGATCAGCCGACAGAAGGGCCGGGCTTGTCCGCCAAGGAGGGCGTCACCAGGCAGCACCTGCTGAATTTGACAAGGCCTCTGAGACCTCAGCTCAGTTCAGTTCAGTCACTCAGTCACGTCCGACTCTTTGTGACCCCATGGACTGGGAGTGTCTCCAGAGCCTGAGTCGTGAATGCATAAAAATCTTCATGACCCAGATAATCACAATGGTGTGATCACTCGCCTAGAGCCGGACATCCTGGAATGTGAAGTCAAGTGGGCTTTAGGAAGCATCACTATGAACAAAGCTAGGGGAGGTGATGGAATTCCCGCTGAGCTATTTCAAATCCTGAAAGATGCTGCTATGAAAGTGCTGCACTCACTATGCCAGCCAATTTGGAAGCCTCTGAGACCTCAGCCCCACCCCAAACGTCATCTTCCCCAGGCAGCCTGCACACCATGCACCACCCTTGCGCCTACGGCCACCGCTGCCCAGAAATGTTCAGTGATTACCGCTTGCTCCGCCCTCCGCCCCTGCCCCGCCCGTGTGGCCAGAGCTCCAGCCGTCTGGAATACTTGAGACCAAGGCTCTCTTCTCCCCAGTTGTTCAGCGCAGGAGCGGGAGGAGGAGGGCAGGGCCTGTGGGATCTTAGTTCCTCGACCAGGGGCCACACCCACACCTGCAGTGAAAGCCCAGAGTCGTAACCACTAGACCCCCAGGGAGTTCCCTCTGTGTTCCTTGAAGAGCCAGGAATTGATTGCAAGCAGTCTGAGAGGAAAACCGCATCATTCCCCAGAAGAGGCACAGTTCTCAGGGGCTGTGAATTCCCCCACCTGTCCCTGGACTGCTTCCTCAAGGGGATTGTGTGGCCTCAGCAGAGCTCCCAGGAAAGCGCCCGAGGCCGTCATACCTGGATTGATTTTCTCAGGAAACAGATGCTGCTACAGATTAGAGAGAAAAGGAAGCAACATCCATGCGAGGGCCGTGAATAAACGCCAGCTCTTGGAGAGCCAACTCATGGAAAAGACCCTGATGCTGGGAAAGACTGAAGGCAGGAGGAGAAGGGGATGACAGAGGATGAGATGGTTGGATGGCATCACCAACTCAATGGACATGAGTTTGAGCAAGCTCCAGGAGTTGGTGATGGACAGGGAGGCCTGGTGTGCTGCAGTCCATGGGATCGCAAAGAGTCGGACACGACTGAGCGACTGAACAACAACAGCTTCCCTCTTGAGGTCACACTGCTCCTGATGGCTTCGTCTGAAACGGGGTGGGGGGGGGGGGAGTGCTAAACCACAAACAACCAGCTGTGCTGAAATCATTGCCAAGGGCAGTGACTGTGGCCAACCCAGCCCCGGGATCTACATGCAGCCATCACGGGGCGCTGGAAGCTCAAACCTGGGTCACTGAGAATGAACGAGGTCAGGGGTGGTCCACCTCTCTGGCACCTGGGGGCAGGGGTCTTGCCATGAAGGTGGGGACTGGGCTCCAGATTTTCTCCACTCGATCCCATTTGACCTTGGGTCTCACTTTAAATAAGATTAAATGCACAGTCGTTGGTTTGACTGATTTGGGTTTTTCCAGTAGTCACATATGGATGTGAGAGCTGGACCATAAAGAAGGCTGAGCGCCGAAGAATTGATGCTTTCAAACTGTGGTGTTGGAGAAGACTCTTGAGAGTTCCTTGGACTGCAAGGAGATCAAACCAGTCCATCCTAAAGGAAATCAACCCTGAATATTCATTGGAAGGACTGATGCTGAAGCTGAAACTCCAATACTTTGGCCACCTGATGTGAAGAGCTGACTCATTGGAAAAGACCCTGATGCTGGGAAAGATGGAGGGCAGGAGGAGAAGGGAGGTGATGATAGAGGATGAGATGGTTGGATGGCATCACCGACTCAATAGACATGAATGTGAGCAAACTCCAGGAGATAGTGAAGGACAGGGAAGCCTGGCATGCTGCAGTCCATGGGGTCGCAGAGTCGGACACGACTGAGTGACTGAACAACCACAGCAAACGCACGGTGTCTGCTGTGACTGATCTGGGTGAGATGGGAGGAAACAGGCGCTCTTCCTCGAGTCTGGAGGGTTTGCTTGGGTTGCCACGCACGGAGCTCCCAGGGTGCTGAGCTCTACCCCTTCTCCCCGTCGAGGACCTTGGACACTTGCCACCTGTCTCGGCAAGGGTCCCCCTCGCCCAGGTCATGGCGAGGTGGACACTCTCCTCCCCTCACTCCATGCATCCCCTTCCTGGCCCCGTTCACCCAAAAGGCACTGCCCACCCCCCGCCTTCCTGGGTCCGCCAGCCCCTCCTGCGGTTCCTACCCTGGAACCTGCCTGCTAGATGGAAGAGTGGGCTCTGGGCCCAGGCAGAATCTCGGTGAACATGGGGCCGATCCGTTTCCAGGCTGCGTGTCCAGGTGAGAAAGGAGTGGTGGGCAAATCGCGCTGGCTGGCGCGGGTCCCGGCGTCCGCGGAGGCTCAGCACGTTTCGCCCTTGTGCTGGACTGAACATCCTGCCGCTTGGCAGCTCGCTTTGTTTCTGGCTGGGCCAGGTTTGGGGCCTTAATTAAAAATGCTCTTGGATCGTTGCCTCCTGCTGAGAATGGGAAAAGCCAGATGAAGACCACAGCAAAACAAATACCATTTGTTAGAAGGTGTTGAGTGGCTGCTGGGGCACCAGAACCCCAAGCACGCAGGACTCGCTGGATGGGAACGCAGGGGGGTGAACAGTCTGACGGGGCTTCCCAGGGCGTGCTGGCGGTAAAGAGCCTGCCTGCCAGTGTAGGAGACGCAAGAGACATGGGTTCGATCCCTGGGGTCGGGAAGATCCCCTGGAGGAGGGCATGGCAACCCACTCCAGTATTCCTGCCTGGAGAATCCCATGGACAGAGGAGCCTGGTGGGCTACAGTCCATAGGGTTGCAAAGAGTCAGACACGACTGAAGCGACTTAGCATGCACGCAAGCACGGCCAGGCTGACATGTGTGTGATGGCCTCCAGCAGACAGGGGTGGGCAGGTGGGGCGGGGGGTGGGGAGGGAAGCAGAAAGAATACAGCAGAAGCAGTATTTATAGAGATATCGGCCAGTGTTTGCAGACTAATGAAATGCTTGAATCTGCAGATTCAAGGAATGCAATGACTGCCAAGAAGAAAGACAAGCACGCCTGGCCCATCCCAGCGAGGATGCAGGAGAACCCAGGCAGGAGGGACGGGGCTGCAGTGGGGGTGAGACTTCGGTGGGAGGCCTGCAGGTAGCAGGCAGGGTGCGGGCGGCACGCAGGGAGAGTGGAGATCAGCAGCCCCCCGTGCGGTCAGCCTAGCATCCCCGCCAACACCCACAGGGGTGATGGCCAGCAAGTCCTGGAGGGCCTGCAGGGGTGGGTGGCTGGCAGTGGTGGCCGGTAAGGCGGGCAGACTGGAAATCAGCAACACTGACGGCTCTCTGCCTGCTTTTCCTGCCCAGCCAGGGTGACTTGCCCTAGCTCTTCATTCTGCCCAGAAGTGGCTGTACGACCCATCCTCACCTCCCCAGGCGCGAGCAGTCATCCATCCCGGGCCTTCTTGCTCAGTCTTCAAGACTCAGCTCAAGCACTGCCTCCCCCAGGCAGGCTTCCTGGATGCCCTGTGTCCTGCAGCTCCAGCACTGCCCTTGGGCATGGTACTCGCCCAGGATTTAACCTGTAAGAATACAGCATATTTACTATGTGCGTCATCTTCTGCCTCCCCACCAGTGCTAAGTATTGGAAGGCAGGCGTTCATGGTCTGTCTGGCTTGGACTTTCTTTTTTTTGTTGTTGTTCAGAAAGGCCACTTTATTGATGGAGATAAAACTGAAAGGTGTTCTCCACAGCCCTCCCTCACTCGCGTCAGTGCTTCACTGGGCACTGGCTTGGACTTTCAAGCGTGTCCTGGTTTTCCCTCTCTGGTCCCTGACCTCCTGCTGGGGAGGAGGTGGGGGAGCAACCTGTCAAGAGGTGCCCGATGGCTGGGTGAGCTGTGACGGGCTGGGGAAGAGGGTGCGGCGGAAAGATGGGGACCTGTCCTCACAGTGGAGCCGCGGGCAGGAAAATGGGCCGATAATCTCCCAGATTCACTTTCTGCTTCACCACAGCCTCTGCCAGGCATTCCAGTGTCTTTCCCAGTCTTCATTCTGTGTGGTTTTCCCTCAGATTTTCTGTAATTTGTCTGCAAGTGGGGAAGCACCCAGGCTGCTGTGTTTGAGGGCAGACAGCCCCTCGGAGAGTGGGCCCCTGGGCGGTGAATTCCCATGAGCAGGCGGAACTCACCTGGGTGATGTGCACTCCAGGATGATGCCAGCATCCTCAGGCACACCTGAGGTCCTTCCCAGGGGACCGTCTGGGTCTCATGGAGGCATCTGCTAGTTGCAAGGACCCAGGGGTCCCTGGTGAGGAAGGAAGCCCAGAGCCTCTTAGCAGTCTGTCCGCTGTGTATTATTTATTTGGTCCGTGTCCTCAATTTTAGCTCATGCCATGTCTTCTTCAAGAAGCGTTTCTGCTGTGTCTGCCTTTCTGCCCACCTCAGTCACCCTGCTGCCGGCTCCAGGCTGGGCCCGCTCTTACTTCTTTTCATTCCATATCTTCTTTCTGTGGTTTTGTGCTTTATTGCCGTTTGTCAGAGTTCTCTTGGTTCATCTAACAGAGTTCACAAGATGAAAATGTGGGAGGTTGATCCGATCATCCTTTGTCTCTGTGGGGAAGCACCCAGGCTGCTGTGTTTGAGGGCAGACAGCCCCTCGGAGAGTGGGCCCCTGGGTGGTGAATTCCATCAAGGGGGCGGAACTCACCCGGGTGACATGCAATCCCATCAGGTACACCTGTGGGATGACGCTGGCGTCCTCCTGCACACCCGAGGCCTGTTGCTTCCTGGGCTGTTGTGCTAGTCAGCTCAGGCTAAGTAACAAGGTACTGCTACCTGGGAGGCCCAAACAGCAGAAATTTATCTTCTCACCATCCTGGAGGCTGGGAGTCTGGGATCAAGATGTGGACATGTTGGTTTCTTCTGGGGCCTCTCTCCCTGGCTTGTAGAAAGGCATCTTTTCTCTGGGTCCATTTGCGCGTGTCTGTGTCCTAATCTGATAAGGACACTAATTGAATTAGATTAGGACCCACCCCAATGACCTCATTTTACTTCAATCACCTCTTTAAAACTCCTCTCTCTGAGCATAGTCACATTCCAAGGTCCCGGGTGTTAGGGTGTCAATATGTGGATTTGAGACACATGTCAGCCCATCAGCCCTGGTAGTTCAGCTGGTAAAGAATCCACCTGCAATGCAGGAGACCTGGGTTCGATCCCTGGGTTGGGAAGATCCCCTGGAGAAGGGAACGGCTACCCACTCCAGTATCCTGGCCTGGAGAATCCCATGGCCTGTATGGGTCCATGGGGTCACAGAGTCGGATGTGACTGAGTGACTTTCACTTTCTTTCTTTTTTCAGCCCATCAAGCTGGGTACAAGGTTCTTGGGCCACAGTGAAAGGTTGTGATGGGTTTAGGTGGTGCAGAAGGAAGAGGGGATGTGACTGTCACCCCAAAAGGCACTGTGTCATGGTAGAAGGATGCTGGGGTCCCACCTGGAGCCAGACGCAGGGTCGCCTGATGGGGGTAGGCGCAGGTGAGGGGCGGTCCTGCGATGACCCTCCCGTGTCCCCAGCACGGGTCACTCGTCTGATGCAGGAGCCGGCGGTTCTGTGTGTGCGGCTCTGTCTATGGATGGCCTTCTCTCCAGCAGGAAGTCTCGGGGTCTGTCAAGGGCTGCTGGCCAAACAGCCTTTTAAATCAGGAATATTTTTCAAACTCCCAAGTTGAACGCCAAGCATATTTCTTTAGTCTTTTAAAAATTGCATTAGCTCTTGCAGCTATGGATTTGTGCCTGCTGACAGTTTTGGCTCTGTCTCATATGTTTCGATCTTTAGTATCCTTATATTTATTTTATTATAAACAATACAGTATTTCATATCCGTCTTGCTCCAAAACTTTCACATTTCTAAGTGGTTGACTTTTCTGCTTAAACTTTCAATATTTGTAGCTTCGTCACACGCTGGTAAGAAGACAAGAGCTGTATAAATCTTTTGTTTCCAGCACAGATGGAGATCCACGTTGAGTCCGCAGGAATATGAGCGTGCGTCCTGCAGGGTGCCCACCTCACCCACCTGCTGGCTCGCCTCCACCCTGCCATCCCTGTTTATCTGGCCCACAGAGCACATCTCATCCTATCTCCCTGCGTGGATAATCATTTTCTTTTCCCTTTGTTGTTTTCTTGCTGTCTCGGTCAGCTCACAAACGTTTCTTACCACGCTCCATCTTCATTCGCGTATTTGAACAACGTAAAAATGACCCGTGTTCACATTGAGTGTGCTTTTGCTATAAACTCAATTTTTCTTGACTAAAGCGGCTTTCTGTATTTTTTTCAATCTGTGCCCTTCCTTATCTTTTAATTTTATACTCCCCTGTGTTATTTTGTTTTCTGATATCTCTCATAAATAGTAAGACATTGCAGTGTTGTTAAAAAAAAGAGGCAGAAATCCTGATACGAGTTTTTGACACAGTTTTAGTCCTTTCCTGCTTCCCTTTGCCTGCTGGGTTGTAGTTTCTCTTCTTTCTTTCTTTCTTTTTTTGGAAATTGAAGTACGAATGATTGATTTGCAATGTTGTGTTAGTCTCAAGTGTGTGGCTCTCTAACTCGGTGATACATCCTTTTTCAGACTCTTTTGTCTTACTTGTTATTGTTTGTTTTGTCTCTGCCCACAGCTTTTTCCCTTTTAGAAAAGAATATCTGTTGTAATGGTTTAGAAGGCAGACATCATGCTTTTTATTCTACCATTTTTCTTTTTTAAACAAACAGTCCTAAATTTATGTTTCTCTAATAATCAAAATCTAAAGAATAACTTCTGACCCCCTTCTTTGGAAGACAGAAGGCTTTCCTCTTTCTCTCTCTCTTTTTTTTAAATTGCTTATTTTTATTTTTAAACATTTTTTGGCTGCATCTCATGGCATGTGGGATCTTGGTTCTCCAATCAGAGAAGGAACCTCTGCCCCCTGAAGTGGAAGGCGGGGTCTTAACTGCTGGACCACGGTGGAAGAACCTCTTCCTCTTCATTCCTTCTCTAAGTGCATCTAAGTCCTCAGAACCTGGAAACCTCACTCTTCCTGCTTGAATGTTTAAATCACCCTGAGGTGTTAAACGCATCCTGCTTGGTTGGCGTTGTATTAATAACTTGATTTTAAATCAGTGTCGGCAGCAGCATTCTCCCTAGTGGTGAGGGCTTTTATTCTCTTGTTTCTGTCTGGCTCCCACTTCCCAGACATGCACTTTCTAGCACGACACCTCCTCGTCGTATGATTTAAAATGGATCCCGTGGGTCTTTGAAGAGTCACGTTTGTGGGGGCATCTTTCTGGGGCTTTCCGATCTTAGGTCCTGAAGCTTCCTACACAGACGTGCCGTCCTCTGGCAGCCTTCATTTTGGTGGGAAACGTGAGCGCAACTTGCCTGCAGCTTCTTTCAAGATCATCTACTTATTTTTCCTCTTGGGAGCTTTTCAGACGCCTCGATTTCCCTGAAAATGGATCGCCTGATTGTTTTACTGCTCTCTCTGAGTTTTCACTTTTCCCTGCAGTCTTGTTTCTGGGTGCTTCTGCCGCTTCCTTTTCTACCTCGTTTGGGAGTTCCTAGTAATTGGGGTCAGGTGATGCAAGACCAGAGGATGAGATGGTTGGATGGCATCACTGACTGGATGGACATGAATTTGAGCAAGCTCCGGGAGTTGGTGATGGACAGGGAGGCCTGGCGTGCTGTAGTCCGTGTGGTTGCAAAGAGTCAGACACGACTGAGAGACGGAACTGAACTGATGCAAGACCACCATCCTCCCTGACTTCTTGCTTCCATGTTTTCCTTTTCCTTTTCTTTTGCATTTTGAAAACGTTTTTCAAACTCTTCCTCTGCATCGTGGTTTTGCTTTGCTCCAGCTTCCAGCCTGCCCTCGAGCCCGCCATCTCTTCCTCCTTAAAGGTTTTATTACAGCCACTGCATTGCGTTTCTTCAGATCCAGAGAGGGCGTTATCTGGGGTTCTGTTCGGGATTTTGTTGCTTTGAGCTGCGGTGAAAGAAAAGCGAGTTTGAGCCTTGTAAGTGTGAGGACAGGAGAGCGCAGCTAGCCATCTTGCTCTGGTCAGCAGCACCCAGTCTCTCGCTCTGGTTTTCATCCTGGTCCGGTTCAGCATCGTGTGTGCTAAGTCGCTTCAGTTGCGTCCGATTCTTTGTGACCCCATGGACTGCAGCTTGCCAGGCTCCTCTGTCCGTGGGATTCTCCAGGCAAGGATACTGGAGTGGATTACCATGCCCTCCTCCAGGGGACCTTCCCAACCCCAGGATCCAACACAGGTCTCTTAAGTCTCCTGCACAGCGTCCCGTCCGTCTAAAGACAGAGCTGTGGGCCACGCCTCTCCCTCTTTCCTCCGTGGATGTAGGAGCTGCTAGAAGATGCATCAGAGCCCAGGCCTGGCTGAGCCAGACTTGTGTGTGGGTCTTGCTCTGAGCTGCAG
This sequence comes from Odocoileus virginianus, assembly GCF_023699985.2. NCBI lineage: Eukaryota > Metazoa > Chordata > Mammalia > Artiodactyla > Cervidae > Odocoileus > Odocoileus virginianus. Next base: position 324,170 of record NW_027224267.1, read on the forward strand.
TCCTGGACATGACACAGGAGCCTGGTACATCCTCCAAAGGGTGGGTGCCCTGGGGTAGGAGGGCTGCCTGCCTCAGACAGGCCCCCTCCCTTTCTCTCCACTGCACCCCAAATCTGCGCCTCTGTTCCAAGGATCTGGAGCAATGGTCTGAGGGTGACGTAATGCTTGCAAAATATATGGAGCTATGCCCAGCTCCTCATAAATGTTTAATCCACTTCAGCTACTTTTATTGTTAACTCAAAAACCCCACTTTTATTGCAGTCTAATGTACTTTATAGACATGTACGCATGCTGTGGATTGAATTGTGTTCCTCCAAGATTCATATGCTGAAGTCTTAAACCCCCAGGACCCCAGGAGATGGCCTTATTTGCTAACAGGATTGATGCAGGCATCATTAGTTAAGATGAGGCTGTTAGTGCGAGCTCTTCCCCAGTCTGACCCGTGTCCCTGTCAAAAGTGGACATTTGGATGCAGACACACCCAGGGAGGAGGCCATGTGAGGATGCAGCTGGGAAGCAGAGTGATGCTTCCACAACTCAAGGATCGTGGAAGATGCTGGCAACCTCCAGAAGCCGGGAGAGAGGACTCGGGAGGAACCAGCCCTGCTGACACCTTGATCTCGGACTTCTGGTCTCTGGAACTGAGACAGTTTCTGCTGTCTAGGTCCCCAGTCTAAGTTACAGCAGCTCCGGGACAGTAATACCTGCCTACCCCTTCTCCAGGGGATCTTCCCGACCCAGGAATGGAACCGGGGTCTCCTGCGTTACAGGCGGATTCTTTACCAACGGAGCTATCAGGGAAGACCACAGTAACACGCGTATCTTTGTATATTTCGCATCGTAAGTGGGTTTTTATGAGCCGGACATGCTGTGTAGCTAGCACGGTGCCCAGGTCAAGAGAAAGAGCATACCGAACACCCAGCAGACGCTTCCTCCCAGCCCCAGGGGGCAGGGCCGGGTTTCCTGCCCTCGGTGGGACACGGGCCTGCCTCCTCGCTCCCCGCGAGGCCAGGTGCTGTGTGAGGCCTCCTCCTCCTCGCCAGGGCTGTGCGTCCACTGTGGGCATCGGCGGCTTCCGGCTTGAGGCGATCACGGTAGCAGCTGCTGTGACTGTTCCAGCAGGCGTCTATGGGACCTCAGGGGTGTGTTTCCCCCACACGTCCTGGGTGGGATCCTGGGATCGTGGGGTGGGCGAGTGTTCCACCAAACGTGTTTCCACGGGGCCAGCACCACTTCCGCCCCCACCAGCAGTGGTGTGAGGGCCCAGCTGGGCTGCAGCCTTACCAACACCTGGGATTATCTGTCTTTTCATTTTGGTTAGGCTGGCGGGTACGGAAGTGTGTCACGTGATGGTTTGAAAATTTGTGATTTCCTGGTAACCAGGGATGTTGGACATCTTTTGATATGCTTGTCTCCATCGAAGTTTCCTCTTTTGCGAAGTGCCTTTCATGTTTTCTGCCCACTTTTCTGTGCTGTTTTCAACATTTCTGTACCCATTTATATGAATTCTTTACCTGTTTTAAGTCCTTTTTCACTTGCAAGAATTGAGTGGCTCCTTATGGTGTCTTTTGATGATAAGAAATTTTTTCCAATATAGTCTAGTTTGTCAAACGTTTTGAGGCAAATGCTTTCTGTGCTTGTTTAAGAAATCTTCGCTTAGGCTGAAGTCATGAAGACGTTTACTTGTATTTTCCTCTAAAAGCTTTGTTGTTTTATGTTTCCCTGCTAGGTCTCAGCCCACCTGGGATTTATCGTGGTGTATGGTGTGAGGTAGGGGTCAAGCTCTTTCCTCCATCTAACTGTCCAGTCGACTCAGTGCTGTTGTCTGAAGGATGGTCTTCCCCGTCCGTCTTGACTAGCACTGCGGTATCACCTTCGTTACAGGTCACCTGACCGACCACACGGAGGTGGATGGGTTTCTGGGCCCTCTCGTGTCCCATCCACCAGTTTGTCTGACTGTTGAAGAAGAACTAAAGAGCCTCCTGATGAAGGTGAAAGAGAAGAGAGAAAAACCTGGCTTACAAGTCAGCATTAAAAAAGCTGCAATCATGGCATCTGGTCCCATCACTTCATGGCAAATAGAAGGGGAAGCAGTGGAAACAGTGACAGTGGCGGCCTCAACACTGATGCTCTTTTTGGCCATGACTCACCCTCCCGGGAGGAGGGCAGCTCCCTGCACGGGGGTCTGGTTTCCTCTTCCGTCCCCGAGGGGGGCGGGCTGAAGCCCCTGCCCGGGACTGCAGAGCAGGTGACCGTGATCGCTGCATGCTTAGTCTGTGACCCGCTGACCGCTCCTGTGGAACTCGCGTCCTGCTCCCCCCTCCCCACTCAGGCATGGTCCCAGGGATGCAGAGGGCAAAGCTGGGCCACCTTTCAGCGCGGAACCAGCGAGGAGAGGTCACCCTGGGGCTTCTCAAAGCCATTTCTGGGCTCAGATTGCTGTGGAAACAAGAAACAAAAGGCAAGTTCCAAGGGTGATTCCTCCAGGGAGACGCAGCCTCCCCACCTTAGCTCAGTGCCCTGGGCACGGCCGTCAGCCTGGCACCCCCCAGGGCATTCCAAGAGGAGCCTGGTCTGCCTCTGTCTCCGCCCTCCTTGGCACCTCCACGGCCTGCCAGCCTGGGGACCGGATCTGGGGTCTAGGAGCAGCGGGACTGGGGCTCACGGGGCACCAGGCTGCCCTCTGCCCTCCTGCCACTCTCAGTGCTGTCTCTTCTCTCCCTGTGGGGTGACCACGTGCTCCCTGCCTCCGGGCTAAACAGGGCCCCCCCTTTACAGTTGGGGCAGGGTGCCTTGGCCTTCCCTTCATGAGGGTGCATGGTGGCGGCTGATGAGGCAGAAGCTTGGCTGTCACGGCCCCACCCCAGCTCCGCCAGCCTCTGTGTGGCTCCTGGGGGCCGAGGGTCCCCAGCAGTGAGGTCTGCAGGGGCAGCTCCCAGCTCTGAGAGTGGAAAAGCCAGGGCCACCCTCACAGTGGTCAGGGCTGTGTCTTCTTGGTGATTCCTAGTTGGGAGGACAATGCTGGAGCCTGGGAGGAGCCTGAGAGGTGATGCAGAAACATCCGGCCCTGTGGAGGGTACTAGAGAGGAGGCTGCTGTGGGATCTCGGAGGAAAAAGAGGCAGACTGAGGGATGGGTGTGTGGTGGGTTGTTTAAATGAGTGGGTGCTGGCTGGTTGGATGGATGTGTGAGTGGGAGGATGGGGTGGTTCCTGGGTTGTAGACGGGAGGCGGGTTAATTGATACGTGATTAGATGATTGAATGGGGTTGTATAGGTGGTTGTAGGGGGCTTCCCTGGTGGCTCAGATGGTAGAGAATCTGCCTGCAATGCAGGAGACCTGGGTTCGATCCCTGAGTTGAGAAGATCCCCTGGAGGAGGGCATGGCAACCCACTCCAGTATTCTTGCCTGGAGAATCTCCATGGACAGAGGAGCTTGGAAGGCTACAGTGCATGGGGTGGCAGAGTTGGACATGAGTGAGTGACTAAGCCCAGCATATGGGTGGTTAGGGCTAGGGTGTGGGGGATGGATTCCTGGTTGGATGAATGGGTGGATCTATGAATTTTTGATGGTCAAGTGGAAGATTGGGTGATGTACTAGTTACCGGCTGGATGATCATCAGTGAATGGCTAGATAATTGTCTGCTACGTGTATGCTGGGTAGATGAATGGCATGTGGATGAGGACCAGGTCAGCAGCTGGCTGGACGTCTGGATGGATGGGTGGGTGTGCAGGTAGGTGGACGGTGGGTGGATGGTTTGATCAAAGGATGCTGTAAGTGGGTGGTGGGTGGATGTGCTTGTCAAGGTTGAATGGTCAAGATGGGTTTAGCTGGGTGTGTGGATGGGTGACTGGGGAACTGGACTGGTGATGTTGTGAGGGGGGATGAATTGGTGGCTGGATGAGTGGATGCATGAAGGCTGGCTGGCCTGATCACGGGGTGGGTCCTCTTCACCAGCCAACCCTGCCACCTACCTGTTCCCCGGGGGGCTGGTGGGACTGGGTCCTGGGGGGAGGCAGTGCTTTGTCTCGAGTCTCCCTCCTGACACCCCACAGATGAGGCTCTCCTCTGGTCTCCATGGACTTGAGTCTGTTCTCGAGGCCCCATTCTTTTCAGGAAGCCCCAGCTCAATGTGGGCCCTTCTTGGGTCCTCTTGACCTGAAATCTTGCCATGGGGGTGGTCAGGGTGCCTGCTGTAGTGATTTCCTGAGAAGCGGTGGGTGAAGGCAGCTGTCCCATCCAGAGGCTGAGGCTGGGGCTTCCCAGGGGGCACCTTACAGGAGACACTGACCAGGCAGAAAAAGCCCATGTCTCCTGTAGCTGCTTCCTGCTTAAAAGTCAAGGAGCCAAAACCCACTGCTGCCAGGAGGATCCAATTGCAAGAAAGGAGCGATTTCGTAGCTCGGCCTTAGTGGGCCTGGAATTCCCCGTGGACCAGTGTTAGCTTAAGTGACTGGGTTCTCACGATCTCTGTTAGAAGATTTTGAAGCTCCCCTGCCAGATCTCCAGGGACGCAGCTGCCCCAGGGGCCCTCCTTTCCCGCCCCCTCCTTGCACTGAGCACCGCGGCTCCTTCTGCCTGAGTGGATCCAGCACCCAGCGGGGGGAATGTTGGGCCTCCAGGGGCTCAGGACTCTTTCCTCCCTGGTGCCCCTTCCAGGCTGACCACAGGGCTGCCCTTACCTTATAAACCCCGTAACATGCAGAGAGCTGGCGGGCCTCTTGGGCTGACATCCGGTTTTACCGGTGAGGACAAGCAGGGGGCCAGAGGGAGGGGAGCTGGGCTGAGGTCTCTTGTGGGTCCTGTCACAGCCAGGGCAGTCTCTGGCCTTGGATTCTGGGTTCTGGAGCCTCCTTTTCGTGGGCAGTCGTGGTTCACCAATGCCCTCCAGCCACCACTGGATACCCGCCAGGCCCACTTCAGTATCCCGACTGCCAGCAGGTGATGGCCGAGCTGCCCAGCTTGCTTGCAGACGGTGACAGGACATGTCCCTCACCTCCTCCTTCCTCCTCTGGTCACTTAGCTCCTCCAGGCAGGGAGTGCTGTACGTTGCTGCTGTGTGCTAATACCAGTGCCTTGGGCCCCTGGGCCTTTGCACGTGCTGTTTCTTTGGCCTGAAAAAGGCTTCTTTTCCTTCATCCCTCAGCTTAGCCGTCCCCTCCTCCAGGAAGCCCTCTGGACTCTCTGTTCATGTGTTCCGAGTTATTGCAACACCCCGCTTTACTCTAGGGGGGCACGGGATCCAGGAATGGCCCGTAGGAAGCACCCTGTGTCCCTCTAGCCCCAGCGAAGGACCCACACTGGACAGGTCAGTACTGAGCATGGGGCTATGGCTGCCACTGTTGGTCTTGCTATGCTTCTGGGGCCATCCAGCACCCACCCCTCTGGGGAGCAGTTGTCTGAGGATGAGTCCAATGCAGAAGAAAGCAGTGAGAGACAGCCAGAGGCCATGCCACTGAGTCCCTGGGTCCAGCGGTGCCTGAAGGTGCACGGTTTCTCAATGACAGGAACCAGGAAATCAGCTGCAATTTTAAATTAAAAAGTGAATAAATAATTATTTAAAGATTATTGCACATTTTGCATTTTTATTTGAGATTCAGTTTTGCTTGAGCTGGTTTGAGTCAGCCCCTGTTCCTTACAGCTGACCGGAAAAACGTCAGACGCTCTCCCGCTGATCTTGGAGCCAGGCCTCGAGGCTGCAGCTTTTCCTCTAGGTTGGCTTGAGCCGGTCCTCAGCAGGACTTTAGCACCAGCGTGCCTTTCACATGAGGATCACAGAGCTGGAGCCGGGCAGGGCAGCGGTGGCCAACGCTCAAGGCCTGGGGAGGCTGTGTAGGCTCCAGGGCCATGCAGGCCGTTGGCAGCGGTGCCAGAGTCTTGGCTCTCTGTGCACTGATGCTGAAAAGAAATATGGAGACTGAGTTTTGGAGGAAAAAACTAAAGACAAAATAGCTTTATTCTTTGCCAGGAGAAAGGGGAAACAGAGCAGGCTCATGCCTCAAGAACCAACCCCCCCACCCCGTCCCTGGGGAATAGAGGAAGGTTTATATCCTGGGGCCTGTGGTCTGGGAGAGGCGATAAGGCTCAGAGTAATGAAGGTTTTGAATTTTTTTCCCTTTCCTTCTGCAACCATATGGACAAAGCTGGTGTCAGGCGGCTCACCAACCAGGTCTGGTGTCCCTGAAGTTATTGGCCTGACTTTCTTTCTGAAATGCAGAATGCTACAGGGAGCATGTTGGGGGAAGAAGGTCAGGTGCAGAGTGCAGTTCATAGGCAGTTAGAGAGTAATTAGCTTTGTGCAGCTCTGTGAAGGACAAGTCCAGCTACAAGTGTTTGTTAGTAGTAACAGCCAAAGAATAACCCAGCCTGCTTAACTCCTTCAGGCCCATTTGTGCTGTTTCTGCAGCCCGTTCCTTATTTTCTATCAGAAAACTCTGACTTCTATTTTTGTTCCAACAGTGGGCCCAGGACCCAGGTCCCAGCCTTCTGCTCTGGGAAGTCCAGCTCGAAAGTCGCTGACCCTATGGGGCTGGTTTGTCCCTGCTGGATGGGGACCCCCGGGGCCGACCTCAGGGCCTGGCCTTGGATGAATCCTGGGGTGTCCCAAGGCCTGGGGGAGCTGGCAGCAGGGCCTTGGCCAAGGACAGCCCACTGCTTCCTGGAGGCCTCACAAAGGACGTGCTTGGTGGGGCCAGAGAGAGCTGGGTGAGGTTGCGTCTGGGAAGAGCTTCAGGCCCTGCGTGTCCCATCCACCCCGCCTGCCGTGCCTAAGGGACACCCTGGGAGGGGAAGGGGGTGTGGTGGGGGGCCCACAGCCTCTCCCAGGCCGACCTGGGGTGTGCTGAGGGTGGGGTGGGTTCTGTGCTCCCCCAGGCCGGTTCCTGCTGGGGAGTCAGAGGTGAGCTTCTCAGGCATACAAGGATGGAGATATCCCCAGAGACCCCAGAGACCCCAGCCCGGGAGCCTGGGCTGGACCTTGGTGACTGGGAGAGACTCGCTGTGTCGGGGAGGACATGGCGGCCTTTGGGCGGGCGGAGGCCAGTGGCAGGCCTTGACCCTGAGGCCTGGACTGTCCCCACTGCCCTCCTTGGTTGGGGGCTGTGGGCCTGGGAATACCCGAGCCTGGAGGTGGGCCCAAGTGCCCTTCTTGGCTTTGCCTGTTGGTGTGGACCCCCCTGCCCCGCCCTCCAGGAAGCTCAGGGAAGACCTCTCCCTTCTGTGTGGCCAGACCTCCTAGGGGGGCCGTGACTGTTCTCAGATCACTAGTCTACCTGACGATGGAGGAGGGAGTCTGGGGGTGCAGATGAGCCCTGAAGAGCGGGGTTGGGTCCTTCGGCAGAGGGCGACCCCCTGCTCTGCCCACCCAGGCTGGCCTGTCGCTGCAGACCGCGGGGGAGGGAGGTGGTGATAGAGTTGGGGGTTGGTGCGGGGCTCCTGTGAAGGTCTGGGGCGGAGCTGGAGCCCCAAAGCAGGTGTGACCTCGAGGGGATGAGGGGTCGCCGTAGGCAGGGGTGCTGGCCCAGGGTGGGGTGTCGGCCCTGGAGGCCCGACTTTGCTGGCGCTGGCGAAGGTCACCGTGTACCTGGGGCTGAGCCTGGCAAGGTGAAGCATTGCTTCCTTTTCACAGGAGCCCGTGATGCCGGCATTCGTGGGTGAGGGAAAGAGGTCCGCGGAAGGGAGACAGCCTGCCTGAGTCAGAACCACCCAGCCGCGGCTGGAGCTCCTGGGCCCACGCGTCCTCCAGCACCCCGAACCCCGAGTTCACCATCCTTTGAGACGGTGGCATTGCCAGGCACCCCCCCACCAGCCCCCGCTTTCAAGGCCAGCTGCCCAGACGCCTGGAGAAGACACTGTCTCTGCTTGATGATTTGGTCCCAAGAGGGCTCTGAGTGGTCTGGAGACGGCGCTTCCTGGAGAGCGAGCCGTCCTGCCTCCAGACTCTCGACTCCCTCTCCGTGCTCCCCTCCTGCCCTCCTCCGCTCAAGAGCCCACGTTCATCTGAGAAGTGATATCACATTGCCGGAACTTGCCACTGGAGGGGAGAGACGGGGGAGGACGACCCGGCCCCCGTCCCCGCCCTGGCCCGTGGCACTGGGACCCTTCTTCCCATAGAAGACCAGCATCCCAGCAGGTGCCGTCCCGCCGCTGGTCCGCGCCCCTCCCGAGCCAGCACACAGCAGGTGCTCAGCAGAGCTGAACGCAAGATTCCACTGAGGGCGACTTCCCCCTGCCAGCTGGCTCTCAGGGTTCCGGGGTCCCGGGGCCACCCCTAAGTTCCTCCTGAAGACTTCCCAGGGCCCCAGCAGGGCATCCTGGGGGGAGGCCACTTACAGGTGAGTGTGGGTTCTCCACGCTCGAGGGGGCGTTGTCTGGGAGCCTGGGGGTTCCAGGTAGGCTAGGTGAGTATTCGGGTGATCCAGATGGGTGGGGGGGTGCCCAGGCTGGGGTGGAGGGGTACCCAGGAAGGGGAGGGGCAGAAGACATGGCGCTTGGAAAAGTCCAGGCGTGCTGCTTCTTTGGGCCTGAATATCTGACCTCACTTTTTAATTTAAATAGGGTGATCATTTCAAAGATCGTTTCAAAGAACAAGCTATAAAAACTCTGTTCTGCAAATGTTTCTCCATCAGTTGAAACAGATGGTGTTTACCTTGGGCAAGAACCAAACAAACTCGAAGCCCGGAGTCCTAAAATCATAGCCGAGACGGAGGCCAAGAAACTGAGGACTGAGGCGGGGATGGGGAGGCAGGGTGGGGTGGGAGATGGCCCATCTGACGCTGGGGCCGGGGGTGGTCCTTGCAGTGGACCCCACTATTCAGGCATCTCTGTCAGCGTCGGACACGCTGCCGGGTCCCTGACCTGCATTTCAGCGGGACAGCCTCCTGCCTCCCCGTCCCGATGCAGCCAGGCTGGTGGGGGGCCTTCCTGAGCTCAGGGCCCCTTTACAGGGAGGCCCCCAGCACTGTGATTAACATGACGCCAGGCCACCCCTCCCCACGCTCGGGGCTCTGACCAGGCTGTGCGGCTAGCCACCACCCCCCGCCGCCCTGGAATAACCCCTTACTCATTCGGTCAGCTGCATGTTAACTGTCTCCACGGACAGAGGCTCCTGTATGTCTCAGTCCCTGATGCTTGGAGCAGACGCTCAGTGATGCTTGTCCAATGACCTCGGCGACGTAGCAAGTAAGCACCACAGATGGGACCATGAGCAGCCCCGAGGCCGAGCCTCTCCAGTCCCAGCTCACGGGGTCTGCAGAAGGACCGGGGTGGGGGAGGGGGGCAGGTGCTGCTGCAGCCCCCGGAAGACAAGCTGAGAGAGGGAGGAGGAGTGAGCCCCAGGCCTCGAAGGAGCAGTTTGGGGACCTGGCTCACCCTCGTCGCGCAGCAGCCAGCCCCAGATCTAACTGCGAAGCATGCCTTTCCCGAGGCGCTTGGTTCTTCCCCAGGCACGAAAGGCTTGGGATCTCCTGGGTGGCAGAGGGGAGATCCACTGATCTGGGAAATCCCATGGACAGAGGAGCCTGGTGGGCCACAGTGCACTGGGTCACAGAGTCGGACGCAGCTGAAATGACTTAGAATACTGCTGCTGCTGCTAAGTCGCTTCAGTCGTGTCCGACTGTGCGACCCTGTAGACGGCAGCCCACCAGGCTCCCCCGTCCCTGGGATTCTCCAGGCAAGAACACTGGAGTGCGTTGCCATTTCTTAGTGTGAAAGACACACAAAGAGAAAGTGACTTTGACAAAAAGGGATTAATAGAGAGAGAGGAGAGGAGAAAGGCAGTTCCCCTGATGACGAAGCTAGAGATCATCATACTGGGCGAAGCCAGTCAAACAGAGAAAGACGGATACCTCAGGACATCACTAACACGTGAAATACACAGTGTGACACCAACGCACTTATCTGTGACGCAGAGACAGGCTCACAGACCCGGGGGACAGTCTTGTGGTGGCCGAGGGGGCGGGGGCCGGGGAGGGATGGAGCTCGAGGTTGGGGTTAGCAGGTGCCAGCTATTATGCGTGGAATACGAGCAGCAAGGTCCTGTTGTATAGCAAGCACTGGGCGCGTAGTCGCTCGGCTCTGTCTGACTCTGCGACCCCATGGACCGCAGCCTGCCAGGCTCCTCTGTCTGTGGGATTATCTAGGCAAGAACACGTGAGTGGCGTACCACGCCCTCCTCCAGGGGATCTTCTCAACCCAGGGATCAAACCCAGGTCTCCCGCATTGCAGGCAGATTCTTTACCTGTCTGAGCCCCCAGGGAAGCCCACCCGTGTAGCATAGGGAACTGTATTCAACATCCTGTGATAAACCACAATGGAAAGAATATGAGAAAGAGTGTACATGTGTGTGTAACTGAATCGTTCACTGTCCCGCAGAAATTAAGACAATGTGGTAAAGCAAATATACTTCAGTTAAAACAATACCAAAAAACAGGAGTAGGGATTTCTACTTCCAGCCAAAATGATGTAGCGGGGAACAATAAAAAACAACAAAAAACCCCGAGAAAAGGTATGACCCGAAGGTGTTTGGGACATCAAACAGCATTCAGCTGAGGGGTATGATCACTGGGAAACTGGAGGTGAGCCGAGGTGAGGAGAATCATAGACGTTAACACAGGAAGTTATCAATCATCAACCAACAAGGGAGATACGATGGAATCACAACAAATTCTCGATTAACCCAAAAGAAGACAGAAAAAGAGGAAAAGGAACAAAGAAAAAGTGGGAAAGGAAATAGCAAAATGGTAGATTTAAACTCAATCATCAATAAATACACTAACTATAAGTGTTCTAAACACTGCAATATAAAGGCAGAGGTTGCCAGCTGGAGAGAGAAAAAGTAAGATCCAATAATACGCTGCTTATAAGGGACTTTATTTCATTTCTTTAAATGGAAGTGTTTTTAATTTACAGTATTGTATTAGTTTCAGGTGTATAGCAAAGTTATTCATGTATGTATATTAGATTATTTTCCATTATATGTTATTACAAGATATTGTATGTAATTTTCTATGCTATGCAGTAGGTCCTTCTTGTTCATCTGTTTTATATAGTAGTGCATATATGTTAATCACATATAATTAACTAATGGGATTAATCCCTTAGTCCCAATTAATTCCTCTTTCCCCTTTGGTAACTATTAATTTGTATTCTATATGAGTCTGCGTCTGTTTTGTATGTAGATTCATTTGTATTATTTTTCAGATTCCACATGTAAGTGATGTCATATATGTATTTCTCTGTCTGATTTACTTCACATAGTTTGAAAATCTCTAGGTCCATCCCTGTGGCTGCACGTGGCAACATTTCATTCTTTTTTATGGCTGAGTGATTTTCCACTATAGATATATATGCATATTGTATACATATTTATATATATATATACACACACAAAGCCTTAAGCAAATGAGTCACCCAACAGACCTAACTGACATTTGTAAGCACTCTTTCCTACCTCAGTGGAAACATTCACAGAGAACTTTCACCAAGACAGACCAAATCCGAGTCATACAATTGGTCTCAGTAACCTAAAAAGATTCCAATGATTTAAAGTGTGTTCTCTGGACACAATGGAACTAAATTAAAATTCAACTGCAGCAGCAGAATGCTAGCTAGCCAACCCCAAATATTTGGAAACCAACTAACACACTTCCATATAACCCTTGGGCCAAAGGAGAAAGCAGGAGGAAAACGAGAACCTATTTTAAAACAAATGACATATCAGAATTTACGGCGTGTATATGGAGCAGTACTCGGAGGGGATGCTTGTATCAGAAAAGATGACTGGTCTCAGGTCAGTGAACTTAGCTCCACCTTTAAGAAGTAGGAAGAAGAAGAGCAAATTGAAGAGAGGAAACAAATCAGAAGAGAGGAAAACATAAAGAGAATGGAAAATCAGTGGATAGAAAACAGGAAAGTAATAGAGAAAACAAATGAAACCAAAAGACGCTTTTTTGGAAAATCAACACAGTTGATAACCTCTAGCCAGAGTGATCAGGAAAAAGAGAAAGAAGATGTATATCTCCAACATCAGGATGGAGGGAGGTGATTTCATCAGATTCTACAGGTATTTGAATGATAACAAGGGACTATGATGAACAACTTAAGGCTGATAAAAGGGTGACTTAGACGAAATGGGCAAGTTCCTTGAGAGACACAAACCATCAAAGCTTGCTGGAGAAGAAACAGCATCTGAGCAGCTGCACCTGCATTGAAGAAATCGAATTTGTGGTTAAAACCTTTCCATAAAGCGAACTCCAGGCCCAGAGGGCTCCACTGGAGGGATCTACCCCAGGCCTGAGGAACAGAGGAAGCCAGCGTGTACATTCTCCCAGGAAGCTGAAGGGGAGGGAGCCCCTGCCCTGCTAGCTTACCGGTTCCCCGTGGCTCTGCCGGGGGTCGGTGGCGTTCAGCTGAAAGGAAGAACATTCTCCGCTCCCGAACGTCAGCACTCGGCTGGGATATCCACTGTTCAGTCGCTCAGTTGTGTCCGACTTTTTGCGACCCCATGAACTGCAGCACGCCAGGCTTCCCTGTCCATCACCAACTCCTGGAGCCTGCTCAAACGATGTCCATTGAGTCGGTGATGCCATCCAATCATCTCATCCTCTGTCATCCCCTTCTCCTCCCTCCTTCGATCTTTCCCAGCATCAGGATCTTTTCCAATGAGTCAGTTCTTTGCATCAGGTGGCCAAAGGATTCAGCTTCATCAGTCCTCCCAACGAATATTCAGGACGGTTTCCTTTAGGAGGATTGGATCTCCTTGCGGTCCAGAGGACTCTCACGATGCTCATGGGTAGTGCCAAGTGCTCAGACAAGGGAAACATCCATTTAATTAGCACCGCCTCATCCCGCCCCCTGCAAGCGTGGAGTGCACGTTATTTTGCTGACTTTTCACAGCCCCCACGGTGCTAGGAATTATTTTCCTGATTTTAAAGATGAGGTTCACAGAGTGTGGTGACTTGGCCATAGACACGCAGGCAGAGAGCAGAGGTTCCAGGCCCGTGAGCCAGCGCTGCTTCCGAATGGGGTCATGGTGCTCCCGGCCAGGCTGAAGGGAGGGTGGCGTTGGTCGAAGGTTGATGACACGCGGGACTCAGGGAGGGTGGGGGGACAGGTCAGCAGGAGGAGGAGGACTTGTGAGCTCTCAGGGCATCGTGACCGTACTGCTTCCCTGGGGCAGAGGGGAAGGCTTGGCTGGCATGTGGGGCTTCACCCGGGGGTCTTGAGCAGGGGGTGGCAGGTCGTGGGAGCCCAGGGAGGTTCTAGAGCAGGTGTGTGGGCAGGTGAGGACAAAGCCCCAGGAGGAGGACTGCGGTAGCTAGCGCAGGGCAGGAGGACGGGGCAGCGAGCTCAGAGCCGTTCCCGCGGTGCCGAGCTCAGGCCAGAGTTGGGAGAAGCGGGCGAGCTGCTCTAGGAGGAGACGTGGGCTGGGAAGGGTCACTTCAGAGAGGCTTCAGAGTCCGGGGGCGCAGGAGTCCATCTGGGCAGGAGGTCTAGAGGGGTGTGGGTCTGGGGGGTGTTCGGGGAGGTTGAGATGTGGGAGCAGAGGGCCCGGGGAGGGGAGCCCCCTGGCACATCCAGGCCCAGGGAGAGGACTTGGGCCGGAGACACTGGACAGGGAGGCGGAGGTGGAGGCCGAGCCGCATCAGGCCGCCTTGGGGCAGGTCTGAACGCCGCCAGGGTGACCCCCGGGTGGCTGGGGATGCAGACACTGCTGAAGGAAGGGGAGACAGGGCCTGAGGGCGCGGGTGGCAGGAGGCGGCTGGCAGCCCCAGACGGCCCTGGGGACTGTGACTCACCCAGGCTTCCAGGGAGTGAGATTGGCTTCTCCAGGGACGTGGGGCAGGAGTGGGGGGAGCTGGCCAGGCACCCTGAGGCGTCACGGCCCAGAGGCCACCGCCCCACCCCTGTACCTGCCCTGGGAGGTCCCAGGCCTCCTGGGGGTGGCGACAGGCAGGGACCAGTCATTGTGATTCTGTTACAGAAAATTCTGCCTATAGTCAAACAGATAAAGGATGCTGAGAGGCCACCCCCCTCCCACCCTCATGGGCCTCAGGTGAGCCCAGACTGAGCACTTCTGAGGCTCTTCCCTGGCTTCTTGGAGTGTCTGCACGGTCACCACACAACGCGCTCACCCTGGGGTTTGCCAGCCCGCACGCCGGTTATGGTGGTCGAGGCCACAGCTTTCCCAAGCTGGCCTCTCCTCCCCATCCTTTCAAGGTGTCACGTCACAATCTGGGGTCCCAGCCCCTGACTGTGGTCTGGGTTGGGGCCTCCAGGCCAGCCTGCCCGAGTTTGAACCCTGCCTCTGCAGTTGGCAGCTGTGTGGCCTCGGGCAAGTTACTAAGCCTTTCTGTGCCTGTTTCCCCATCTGTAGAGTGTGTGAGTGACGGTCGGGGTTATTATAGAGTGATGCTAGGGGTCGCCCAGTGCAGAGAGACCCACCAGCGTCAGCTGTCCCTGCTGGGCTGTGTTAGCTCCATTCTTGGCTGAGTTTTCCTTTTCTTGAAGTTAAATACCCGTTTTGCTTTTTATAAAAAAATATTTATTTGTTTCTTGCCATGCTGGATCTTCGTCGCTGTCAGGCGTTTCCTTTAGCTGAAGAGGGTGGAGGCTCCTCTGGTGTGCAGGCTTCGCTGGCTTGGCTTCACTTGCTGCAGAGAGGCGTGGACTCTAGGTGTGCCGGCTCACGGGTTGCGGCTCCCGGGCTCTGGAGCACAGAGTCAGGCGTTGTGGCCCACGGGCTTAGTCGCCCTGCGGCACACGGCATCTTCCTGGACCAGGGATTGAACCTGTGTCTCCTGCGCCGGCAGGCAGATTCTTCACCACTGAGCCACCAGGAAGACAATTACCCATTTTTCATTTGCTTATTTTCTATGTATCTATCAGTGTTCTCCAGTGAGAAGAACCACATGTGTGCGGTAAATCTGCCTGCCAGTGCAGGAGACACAGGAGATGCAGGTTCGATCCCTGCATGGGGAGAAGGTAATAGCAACCCACGTCAGTATTCTTGCCTGGAGAATCCCATGGACAGAGGCGCCTGGTGGGCTGCAGTCCATGGGGTTGTGAAAACACACACACATGCATGTGTATATATATATGTGTGTGTGTGTATGAGATTGCTAATAATATATATTAATTAATGTATAAATTAATTATATGTTGTATATATTATATACTTATATAATTATTTAATATATATATAAAGAGTTGTTTTCAGAGAACTGGCTTTGTGGGGTCTAGCTAAGTCTGAAGTCAGCGTGGAGGTCTAGGGTCTGTCGAGGGTGGGGTGGAGGTTCCAAAAGAAGTGTTGACGACCTCGTCCCAGAGCCTGTGAACCTGACCCTATCTGAGGAAAGGGTTTTGCAGATGTGCTTAAAAGTGTCTTGAGATGAGACTGTCCTGGACGGGCCCTACATCCAACAACGGGGGCCCTTATAAGACAGGAGAGGAGGCCCAGACACGCACGGGGAGGAGGCCACGTGGAGACAGGGGCGGAGGCGGGGGTGACGCGGGCAGGTGCCCGGGGCCGCAGGAGCTGCAGGAGACAGGAAGCCCCTCCCTGGAGCCCCCAGAGGACGCCCGGCCCCACCGGCCCCTGGGTTTCGGACTTCGGCCTCCAGGGCCGGCAGAGAGCAGGGTCCTGTTGCTTCAAGCCCCCAGTCTGCAGGCCTTTGTTACAGCAGCCGCAGGACGCTGGTCCCGGGGGGCTCGGGAGCACCCAGGGTCTGTCTGCAGCGTGGGGGTGCCTGGCGCTGGGCCTGGGCGAAGCTGGAGGGGCCTGCGCGTCCTGCAGCAGCAGCCACTCGGGACTGCTCCTCCCGAGGCTGCCGCTGTCGCCTCCCCACGTCCTCAGGGGGGCCTCCACCCGAGCTGGGGGCCAGGGCGCGCTGCGTGCCTCCCTGGGGGACGGGGAGGGGCTCAGGGCTCCCCCAGGGCAGACATCCCCTTGGTGGTGCTGGGGTGGGGGGGACGCCTCCTTCTGAGACACAGTCTCAAGGTCTGGACAGCAGCATTTCCCGAATGAAAGAATGAATGAATGAGGTGTGCAGCGGAGCTAGGGTGAGGCCTCACGCCCAGGCCGTGAATCTGGCTGGCTGCGGTGGGGTCGGTCCTGAGGAGGCCTGAGAGGATTCCCGGAGGCACAGCAGTCCTGCCTGGCCTGTGAGCTCTGGTGGAACCCCAGTGTCCCCCCAGTCTGGGGTTGGGGAGCTGGCCTGGGCCTCAGGCACGCAGACGCGGGTCCTGGGGGGACCCGCAGCGTCCTGAGGACGGCAGCCCCCTCCCACGAGGCCTGACTCACCACGTCCTGCCAGTCGCGGCCGCCGTCGGATGATTCAGCCCTGCCATCACACAGCATTTGCCGTTTTTCTCACCAGTTTCTATTTTGAAAGCCGTGTCCTTTCGCATCTGTAGTCATTCTGGGCCTCTTTTTACTACAACCTTCAGCGCCCTTTAACACATTTTATACTCATTGAAAAGGACAGGCTTAAAACGGTCGTAAACCTCAAGGCTAATTCCAGACGCTCTACAGAGCGGACGTTGGTGGTGGGGCCTCGGGACCCCCACGCGACCCCCGCCCCCAGTCCCCTGGCTGGGTTGTGGGCAGCGTGTCAGGCCCACCCATGGACTCCTGCCCTGCCCAGGGGGCCTTCTCCCGTCCAAGTACTAACCGGGCCCCACCCTGCTTCGCTTCCGAGATCAGACGAGACCGGGCGCGGTCAGCGTGGTGTGGCCGTAGACCAGTGGGCCGACTCTGTTTCCTTGAAGAGACTGATTCTGAGATACCTTCAGCAAGGCCTGACTCACCCCTCTGTTAACCCGGGGGGTAGGGCTAGGGGGCTTCTCGAAGGCAGCTCTGATGCCCCTGGAAGGGCTGCTCCATCTCTGGGAAGGTCCCTGGGCCTTCGGTCATCACAGTGGACCGGTCGGGGCAGGGGTCCAGGGTTCCCACCCATGTGCTCTCCCTTGAGTCTGGTTTGGGTCTAGGGGGAGCGACCGTCCCCGTGGACGCCCAGGAGATGGGACTGCAGAGCTGGGCCTCCAGGAAGGGCCGGGGCTCTCAGTTCCAGGCCAGCAGGACCCGAGGGGCAGGGACCCTTCTAGAACACGCCCCAGACAGAGGCTGACACTCAGACAGTGCTGGGTGGTGAGCCTGGCCCTCCTGGAGCCTTGGGGTGCTGAGACACGCGTGTTCGGACACCAGCTCCACTGTCTTCTGATTCTCGAGGCCGTCCCACGGCACGGCTGTCACGGGCTGTGGGATTTATCGGGGTGCTCTCTCTCAGGACAAGGGAGCAGGTCTGGGCAGGGAAAGCAGACGGGGTCCCTGGAGCCCCATCCCTCGGTCCCTCAGGGAGCTGGGTGTGCGGTCAGTCTCGGGAGGGCCCGGCTCGTGGTGGGGAGGCCGGCCTCCCGGTACAGCCGGCCCCCTTGGGATGGAAGGCAAAGCTCCAGCTCCGGGGCTTCCTGGTGGCTCAGATGGTAAAGAATCTGCCTACCGTGCAGGAGGCCTGGGTTTGATTCCTGGGTCGGGGAGACCCCCGGAGGAGGAAATGGCAAGCCCACTCCAGTAGTCTTGCCTGGAGAATCCCAGGGACAGAGGAGCCTGGAGGGCTGCCAGCCATGGGGTCGGGAAGAGTCGGGCACGGCTGAGAGACTAAACCACCAAAAGTGCCAGGGAACGGAGCAGCTGACGCCCCCAGAACAGCTGGTGGTGCAGCAGCTAGGGGGACGGGGGGCCCCTGTTCCCACGACGGTCCACACACGCCCCCGAATTCACACGGGGCACGTTCGCTGTCCACCATGAGCCACACGTGTGCTACCGAAAATTTGGGATGAGCACACAAACTGTGAGAGAGAGAGAGAGAGAGAAAGAGAGACCAAGAAAGGAAGAGGAAAGGAGGGAGGGAAGGAAGGTACGACGTAGGATTTCGTCATATAGGAATAGCCGTGATTGACTCGGGGGCGTGTTTTAGTATAGCTTTTAACCTTTTTTTTGAATATTTAAATTAGGTTTTTCTCTGTTACCTTTGACCTCCTCCACTCCTTTCTTCGGTCCTCCTCTTTGCCCCAGAAACCAGCAACGTATTCTCTGTACTTATGAGCTTGTATCTTAAAAAAAACTTTTTTTTCAGACGCCACACACGAGCGAGATCATACGGCATCCATCCTCCTCTGTCTGATCGCTTCACTTAGTGCCAGACCCTCAGGGTCCGTCCACGTGGTCAGAAATGGCAAGGCTTCATTCCTTTCCATGGCTGACATTCCATCGTTGTACGCACGCCGCGTCTTCTCTTTCCATTCACCCGTCTGTGGGCACTTGGTTGCTTTTATGTGTTGGCTCCCCAGGTGGCTCAGTGGAAAAGGTTCACCTGCCCACAAAGGAGAGGCAGGAGACGCACGTTCGATCCCTGGGTCAGGAAGATCCCCAGGAGAAGGGAATGGCTACCCTCTCCAATATTCTTGCCTGGAGAATCCCATGGACGGAGGAGCCTGGCGGGCTACAGTCCATGGCGTCACAAAGAGTCGGACACCATTGAGCGACTAAGCACACGTGCCTGCCCGTTTTTAAACTGGACTCTTTGGCCTTTTTGCTACTGAGCTGTATGAATTCTCCATGTGTTTTGAACGTTAGCCCTCTGTCAGATGATACGCTTTGCAAACTCGTTCTCCCATTTGTGCGCTGCCTTCTTACTTGGTCGGCGGTTCCTTTGCTGCTGGGCGGAATGTTCTTAGTGTGATGTAGTCCCACTTGTTTATTTGTGCTTTTGCTTTTGCATCCAAAGCTCAGTATAGCCTTTTTATTCTTTTAACATACTTTGTGCCTGAGGCACACGGCTGAGGACATTCTGCATATGGTGACTTTTGGGCGTGATTGAGAAGGTAACGGGATGACACACCGGGGCAAGTTTGAGGGATGGTGAGTGCAGATCTGGTGTGTCACGGGGAGCATTGTCGGCCTCTCGGTGCAAAAATAACCCTATGACTTGTGACATTAAATATAAGCTAGAACATCACCGTGCAGGAACTCGTAACTCAAGTACTGCGGCGATAAAAGACTGCCTTCATGTGAGTCAGGGTTGCTTTCTTTTTTTAAAGGGGGAGAGTGAAATATTCTGTCCAGTCACTGCTCTCGGCCTGGTGTCCAGCCTGCCAGTGACTTCCTGATGGAAGGACCAGGCACCAGGAAGAGAACTGAGGCATCCTCAGACAGGCCCGTACTCTCCCTCTGAAGTGCAGGGTCACGGGTCAGGATGGACCAGATGGGGGTTTTGACCTAAAAGAGGACAAGTTCATGTGCTTTCTCCAGTTGGTCAGAAGCACCTTTGGTAGCCTGTGCCCAGAGGTGGGGCAGGGCAGTGGCGTGGGGCCACACTGGCTTCACGGACCATGCCCCCTACCCCACCCCGGGTCCCCAGGCTGGAGTCTTAGAAGATGGAATCCTTAGCTTTGAATCACCTCCGTGGGGGTGGGGTGGGGGGGGTGGGGGGTGGGGTCCTCTTTAAATCTCTTTCCAGAGGCGCTCACGAGGACAGAACAGGCCCGCCTCTTAACCCGGGAGCCTCTGACCTTCGGGAGCAGGAGGGCACCCAGGCTGGGGGCAGGGTACCAGACCCTTTTCCCCACCTCCCCGATGGCCTCCGGCCTCCGTTCCCCCGCCCGCCCGCCTCGGGTGGCACAGCGAGCCCAGCGCAGGGTGCTGCTTTGTCCTTGTTGCTCACACTGTGTCCAGAACCTGGGCTCCCCTTGAACAGATTTGTGTAACCCTTTTGACTACAACCCCCGGCCCCTCTCCCAGATGCCCGTGTCGCCAGCTGGTCACTGTCGGTCCCCGGGTTGTTCCACCTGCTCCCCCGTGGGGCGGGTGTCTGCTCCCCGTCCAGCTCCGATCTCAGCATCCTCTCAGGTCAAGGTGTCAAGTCTTCCTTCCCATCTGCTCCGTACCCCGCATCCCCTCTTCCCCCGCGTAATTTTGCATTCCACTGCCGCCAAGGCCTATTCTGTCCTTACCCACTTTCTTTGTTGCTGTCTTCACCTGATCCTCCTGTGCTCCCCTGGAGGTTTCCAAAATGAGCTTCTGGCTCCCCCATAAGCCATTTTTGGGGCGCCATCTCCCCTCTGAGGCTCTCAAAGGAAGTTGTGTCTGACTTGACCTGCGGTGTTTTTCAAAGGCTTTTTCTCTTCCTGGTCCTTGGGTGAGAAAGGAGCGGCCCCTGTGGTTTGACCACAGCCTGGAGAACCGTCGGCCCTTGGCCTGGACGGCTGAGCTGGGGAGGACAGTCTAGCCCCTCCTTGGGTCCCTGGGGTCCCCAGCCCCCGGAAGACACACTCTGGCCCTGCTCTGCGGGGAGCCCCATCCCCCCGCTGAGGGGGCAGACACATGGATGGGGTGGCTTCTCTGGCTGTGGGTCGTCAGGGCTCCCTCTGCCTGCTGCCTTGCAGGCCGCCATCCAACAGATCTGGGCCCCTCCCGGTGAGGCTGTCCCCATCGCCTGCTCCGTCGGATTCTGAAGATCTGTCAGCAGAGCCCGTGGATGGAAAAACTTGCTTCTGACGCTGGAAAATGGAGATGAGATGAAGCACCTCCCCACATCCACCCTGCAGGCTTCTCTGTGCCCACGCGGGAGGGGCCGCCTCCATCCTCAGGGTCCTGAGTGCTGTCCTTCCACGAGCCCCAAGTCGGCGAGGCTGTGTCGGGTCCACCTGGAGCCAGAAGCCTGAGGACTGTTCTAGGGTTTCCCGCCCGGAGGACTCTGCTCCTCTCCTTAACGAGTGCTTGTTTTTGCAGGACAGAGGCGATGCCTGGAGATCTCTCTGCATCCACTTTGGGTCTGATGTCATGATGGGTGCAGAGCTGATGCTCGGCGCAGTGGTTTCCTCTCCTGTTGGGCTGACAGCTCAAAGCTTCTGGGTTTGGAGTTGGTGGAAGGACCCGTGCTGTGAGATAAGCCCACGCATCCACGTTAGTTAGGGTCTAGCGCAGGTGTCCGCGTGGTGGCGTGTTCTGGGCTGACGTGTCCCCTCACTGCTGATCAAAGTCTTTCCAGCCTCAGTTTTCCCATCTGTAACATGGAGCTGATGCTGCCCATTGCCTTGGGCGTTTCTGTGGGAAGCGTGAGGCCTGGTACAGGCTTTCCAGGTGGCTCTAGAGATAAAAAACAACCGCCTGCCCATGCAGGAGAGGTAAGAGATGCGGGTTCGACCCCTGGGTCAGAAGATCCCCTGGAGGAGGGGATGGCAGCCCTCCATGGGAGGCGGGTGACCTGCTCCTCCCCTTGTCCTGCCTGGAGGAGACAGGCCCCCTGGTTCGTGGCCCCTCGAGGATGCAGCCCCTCCCCAGCCCCACGGGCGCTGCCCGGCGGGCCCAGCTCTCCCAGCTTGCTGGCTCCGCTTCGCTCCGCCCTGAGCTCTGCCTGCTCATGTTTTCCCCGGGCTCAGCTCCTTCCTCGGACCTCGGGCGGCGGGAGTCCGTCTCTGCCCAGAAGCCCGCCCTTCTCTCGGGTTTTCTCCTCACTTCCGCCAGGCCCTTTGCCTCCTGGTTACCTCTGTCCTGGCGCACACCCATCTGACCACAAGTCCCCCAGAGCAGGGGCGGGACCTGTTCTGATGACCGTATCACCCTCAGCATCGTGTCTGCTTTGTGGGCAATGGTGAAAGGACCTTTAAAAAATTTTAATTGTGGTAAAAATACATTTTTTTTTAAACCACAAAAAAGACCCTGATGCTGGGAAAGATTGAAGGCAAGAGGAGAAGGGGACAACAGAGGATGAGATGGTTGGATGGCATTGCTGACTCAATGGACATGAATCTGAGCAAGCTCCGGGAAGGACAGGGAGGCTGGGCGTGCTGCACTCCATGGGGTCGCAAAGGGTCAGACACGACTCAGCCATGGAACAACAGAACCATCACGTGAAACTGACCATTGTGATCATCCTAAGGGTGCAGTGAAAGTGCACAGTTCAGGGTATCAGGTGCATCTACACTGTCAGCTGTCACTACCCGCCTTGACTCTCTTCATCTTGGAAATCAGAAACTCCGTCTCCGTTCAACACGAACTCCCCACCTCCCTCTCCTTCCAGCCCCCATCCCAGTTCTCTGTCTCTAAACCTGACTCCTGCAGGGACCCCCTGGGGAGGGAGGGAACCACACAGGATGTATACTTTCCTGTCTGCTTTATTCCACTCAGCCTCATGTCTTTAAGATCCTCCCCTGTTGTAGCCTGAGTCACAGTGTCCTTCCTTTTTAAGCCTGAATCACACTATGAACACATTTTGAATGTGTGCATACAACCCTTCTGAGACTTAACCTCTGTTTGGACCCTTCCAGGCAGGGGCCCACCCATTACTGGGCAGCTCCGATACCTAGACCGCTGTCTCTTCATGCCGAGCAGGTCCTGGCGCCGCACTCTGGGGTCCAGGAGACATCCACTCCTCCAGTCCCACAGTCGTCCTTCAGAGACCTGGAGACCGGAGTCCCCGAGTCCCTGGGTCCTGGGCGGTGGTCGTTCATTGCTGGGCAGCCCGAGGCACCTGCATGTCACACTCGTCCCCCACTGGCTGCCCAGGGGTGCAGAGGCGAGGAGCTGGTGTCTTGGCCGAGCCTCTGCTGACCAGCCTGGACACACTCGTGGGTTTGCTTGAGGCCAAATAGGCATGATGGAGCCTGCTTTCCTCTTGAATCTCACTCCACCCTCTGGATTGGCCTCCATGGGCGGAGCTGAGCGGTCGTCTTTGGCAGCCAGAGCTACCCACGTGTGTAGACGGCGAGCCGCAGCGCCCGGGCTCCCAGGGCGTCCACACCACCAGGGTCCCCACACCATCTCCCATCGATCAGCGCCCTGCATACAGCGTCCATGCGCTGTGGAACCCGGGAGCCTGGGGCCCTTGGGGGCGACAGAAAGGGAGCGGTTCCTTGACAGCCCGTCTCCGGGGGCATCAAGAGAAGCCTGGCTGCAGGGCGGCTCCTGCCTTTGGGTGGCGGTCAGCAAGGGGGTGTCATGGGGTGCATGCTGGCCTCCCACAAAATATACCTACATTCCCCTATAAGCCCCCGAACCTGTGAGTGGGAACTTATTTGGAAAAAGCACCTTTGCAGATGCTAAGGATCCTGATACGAGGAGGTCACCCTGCATTCTGGGACTGGCCCTAAATCTAAGATGTGTCTTTATGAGAGAAAGGAGAGGAGAAGCCACAGACCCGGGGGAAGAGGCCACGTGATGACAAAGGCAGGGAGTGTGCGTTGCAGCCCTGGGCCCTAGGGCGCCTGGAGCTCCCAGGAGCCGGGAGAGGCAGGAAGGGCCTGCCCCTGGAGATTTCGGAAGGACCACAGCCCTGCTGGTTTTGGACCTGTGTCCTCCGGAGCCGTGCGAGAATCAGCTTCACTGTTTTAACCCTCAGCATTTGGTCTTCTGTTATGTTCCACATAGGATTCTCATCTAAGTGCTCCAGGAAGTCTTCCTGGACCAGGGTCCCCAGACACCCATTGTCCTGGGGTGGTTGTGGGGAGGAGGCTTCCAAGAGGGCCCAGTAGGTAGCCTCCTGGGAGGGGCAGAGTGATTCTGGAGCATTCCAGGAGGTGGTGATTTGACATCCCTGGTTAAATACAGTTCAGTGGTCACCATGTGGCTCAGAACCCTGGAGCCAGGCTCCTGGCCACACTGCTATGGGTCGATCAGAGGGCAGCTGGCTGGTCCTCTGGTGTTTCTGGGTTAGCCCCCTCTCAAGGGCTAGGTGGGAAAAGAAAGGATTGCCCAGTAGCAAACCTCAGCTTAGTTGGCTTTAGAGAAATCACTGCATAATATTACGTTTCGTGAGACATCAGATGATGTGGAAAATGTATGATGAATACCAGGAGATGCCAGCTGCCCAATGGCCAAGCGAGCTCAGCAGGGCCTGGGGAGGCAGGGTGGGGCCTGGGCTCGTGACCTCTGGCAGTGGGCCCTCCTCCCCAGGCTTGACCGGGGGGCCCGTCTCTGCACCACCACCCCGAGGACCTCTGCCAGGTGTGCCGATCTGGGCAGGGGAAGACATGACTGCCAGTCAGCGAAGCTGGCTGCTGGGTCAGAGAGAGCGAGCAGGAAAATCCAGGGAACTTCCTGGTGGTTCAGTGGTGAGGACTGGGCACTTTTCAAGCTGTGTCTGGGTTCAATTCCTGGTCAGGGAACCGAGATCTTACAAGCTCCATGGCATGGCAAAAAAAAAAAAAAAATGCAAGTACTCCAAAGCCCATTCTTTGCCCCCAGATCGGTGCCTCGGTGGTCTGTGTGTACTGAGGGGTTCCCTGAGGGAGGGGTCAGACACTGACCACCCCCGGGTGTGGGGCAGGGGCTCTGGCAACGCTGCTGCCCTGGGGAGGGACGAGGTGGGGGACGGTCTGTGACCTCAAGCAGGGTGCTCCTTCTCTCCTGGGGGCGGGGCCCCCCTGTGCACAGAGGTTTGGCCCCCTCCCCACCCCCCACCCTGAGCCCTGCCTGCCCCCGCCCACTTTGGGTTCTCCCTAGGTCCACGAAACAGTGTACAAATTGCTGGCCTGAGAGCTGACCCTTCTGTTCTCTGCGGATTGGTGGAAGGCTTGCAGAGACGCCCAGGCCCTCAGGACCCCTTGTTTCTCTCCAGGACTCTAGTAGGTAGCCCAGCTGAACGCAGCCCGAGGGCAGTGGTCTCCTCTGCACTCTGCCCACCCCGCCCCCGCCAAGCCCCACCCCCGGCCATCAGCGGTCTGCTGGTGGACGTCACCTTCAGATGCCTCTGCTCCTCACCCCAAGACCCATCAGCTTGGTCCCGGCCACCTCTGCTTCCTCCCAGACTGTTCCCGTGGCCTGGGCCTGGTGCCCTGGCTCTCACCCCGCCTGCCGTCCAGGCTGTGTCCTGAGAGAGGCTGGCTGTGCTGCCACCCACGGTGGGCAAACCCCTGTCCGGGTGCTGTGACCCTTAAGTCTCAGCCTCCAGCCCTGGCCGGCCCTCTGGGCCTCCGTCAGAGGAAGGGGCATCGGTGAGTCCACGGAGGGCTCGTGGTTGAGCGTGCCGGCCTCAGGGCCTTTGCACCTGCTGCTTCTCCCTGATTTCACACAGTCGCTGTCCCTCTGCAGGGACACCTCCCTTGAGCCTAAACTGCCTGTTTCCCATCAGTTCACCCTGCTGAAGGGTCAGTTCTGCTGCTGCCCACCTCCCTCCACGCTGCCCCCCAAAGTCTCCCCCTCCTCCTTCCAGCTAAGCTGCTGCTCTGCTTTTACGGCTCGCTGTGGCCCCTGCCCAAGACCCTGAAGCCTGCCCCCTGCTGGCTTCGAGGTCCTCAGCAACCAGAACGGTGTCTGCAAACCAAGACGGTCTTCACAAACACTTGTTGGAGGAGTGGGCTGTGTGTGTGCTCAGAGTGAAGCGTCGCAGCAGGAGGAGCCCCTGGCGGCAGTCCAGTCCCGGCCCCATGGTCTAGGATGAGGCCGGGGCAGGCAAGGAGGTGCAGAGAAACGTGAGTAACCCGTGGCTCCCACCCGCGTCCCAGAGGATCCTGTCCACTAGGTGGGACCAGGGACCATTATCTCCACTTGCTGAGGGAGAAACAGGCCCAGGTGATGCGTTAGCTCCTCAGCAATCCCTCCGGCACCCAAAGCCCCGGCTCTTTCTGCTGCTGCAGTCTCGGCAGGCGGGCTGGGACAAGCCCGGGTGCTAGGGAGGTGTGGCCGCGGTCTGATCAGCCTCTGGGAAGAACGGAGAGAGGTTCTGGGAGGTTCTGGGGTGCTGCCCCTCGCCCACCTGCCTGTCCCGAGGAGGCTGCCCACCTGGGCAGAGGCTGGCATAGCCCGGGTCCTCGCGCTCTGCAGTTCCGGAACCCATCTGTCTCGTCTGTGCCCATCTGTCTGGTCTGCTGCTCTGGGAAGTTCCCCCGAAGCTCCTGTCCCGGGACAGACACAGCTCGGACACCCGCAGGACCCCGGGCTAGCCTGGTGTGTCCCCGGGGAGGGGGCCTCCTCCCGCGCGGCTGTCGGAGTCTTGATGGGAGCTTGGTGTGTTGCTGTGGCCTCGAGAGACCGGTCGCCCCCCAGGACCGGCGCCTCTGCTGGGGCCTCCCCGAGAGTGCCGGGGGAGGGCACTGGCAGGACCCCGGGGCAGGCCGAGGGGGGTCCAGTCGCTCGCAAGTGCGGGGGGTCTCTTGGTGCCAGTACAGCCCCCAGGGCTCCTCATATGGACGCAGAGTGGAGTCGGCCCTGGGTGGGGGGCAGGCAGGAGGACCCGCAGACCTGGGGGCAGCCTCCTCACCGGCCGAGGGCCCTGGTCACCTGTAGAGGTTCCTGTCCTGATGGGCGGCTGGACCCAGGACTAAGGCTGAGCTGAGACCGGGGTGTCCTGGTGAAAGAGCGCGCAGGGACAAGGAGACACTGCGGTCTGGTCGCCAAGGGAAGGGTCAGCTCCAGGGGGCAGTGACAGGCCTTCTGTCCCTGGCTGGGGGAGGAGAAAGCCGCTTCTGAAACCCTGAGACGCCCCAGGGTGTCTCACGCCCACCCTGAGGCGTTTCAGAGGCAGCAGGCCGAGGTCTCTGCCTCTGGGTTGCCCGTCCTGGAGGTGCTGCTTGTTTCTGATGCTTGATTTGAGTTGTTCTCTGTATGAATATTAGTAATCAGTGAACTAAAATGAACTGAAATGGGCAAATTTAATTCAGATGACCATTATATCTAGGGCTTCCTTGACAGTTCAGTTGATAAAGAATCTGCCTGCAATGCAGGAAACCCTGGTTTGATTCCTGGGTCGGGAAGATCCCTGGAGAAGGGATAGGCTACCCACTCCAGTATTCTTGGGCTTCCCTTGTGGCTTAGCTGGTAAAGAATCCACCTGCAATGCGGGAGACCTGGGTTGGGAAGATCCCCTGGAGAAGGGAAAGGCTACCCACTCCAGTATTCTGGCCTGGAGAATTCCATGGACTGTATAGTCCATAGGGTCACAAAGAGTTGGACACGACTGAGTGTGGGCAAGAATCCCTTAGAAGAAATGGAGTAGCCCTCATAGTCAACAAAAGAGTCTGAAATGCAGTACTTGGGTGCAATCTCAAAAATGACAGAATGATCTCTGTTTGTTTCCAAGGCAAACAATTCAATATCATAGTAATCCAAGTCTATGCCCCAACCAGTAATGCTGAAAAAACTGAAGTTTAACTGTTCTATGAAAACCCATAAGACCTTTTAGAATTAACACCCAAAAAAGATGTCCTTTTCATCATAAGGGACTGGAATGCAAAAGTAGAAAATCAAGAGATACCTGGAGTAACAGGCAAGTTTGGCCTTGGAGTACAAAATGAAGCAGGGCAAAGGCTAACAGAGTTTTGCCAAGAGAATGCACTGGTCATAGCAAACACACTCTTCCAACAACACAGGAGACAGCTCTACACGTGGACATCACCAGGTGGTCAATACCAAAAGTAGATTGATTGTATTCTTTGCAGCTGAAGATGGAGAAGCTCTACATAGTAAAAACAAGACTGGGAGCTGACTGTGACTATGTGACCATCACACTATATAATTCTAGACCATTTTCATCACCCCCTAAGAGCTGACTGGGGCTCAGATCATGAACTCCTTATTGTAAAATTCAGACTTAAATTGAAGAAAGTAGAGAAAACCACAAGACCATTCAGGTCATACCTAAATCAAATCCCTTACAATTATACAGTGGAAGTGACAAACAGATTCAAGAGATTAGATCTGATAGACAGAGTGCCTGAAGAACTATGGACAGAGGTTCATGACATTGTACAGGAGGTGGTGATCAAAACCATTCCCAAGAAAAAGAAATGCAAAAAGGCAAAATGGTTGTCTGAGGAGGCCTTACAAATAGCTGAGAAAAGAAGAGATGTGAAAAGCAAAGGAAAAAATGAAAGATACATACACCTGAAGGCAGAATTCCAAAGAATAGCAAGGAGAGTTAAGAAAGCCTTCCTCAGTGATCAATGCAAAGAAATAGAGGAAAACAGTAGAATGGAAAGACTAGCGATCTCTTCAAGAAAATTAGAGATACCAAGGGAAAATTTCAAGCAAAAATGGGCACAATGAAGGGCAGAAATGGTATGGACCTAACAGAAGCAGAAGCGATTAAGAAGAGGTGGCAAGAATACAAAGAAGAACTATACAAAAAAGATCTTCATGACCCAGATAAACACGACGGTGTGATCACTCACCTAAAACCAGACATCCTGGAATGTGAAATCAAGTGGGCCTTAGGAAGCATCACTATGAACAAAGCTAGTGGAGGGGATGGAATTCCAGCTGAGCTATTTCAATGTCCTAAAAGATGATGCTGCACTCAATATGCCAGCATATTTTAAAAACTCAGCAGTGGCCACAGGACTGGAAAAGGTCAGCTTTCATTCCAATCCCTAAGAAAGGCAATGCCAAAGAATGTCCAAACTACTGCACCCATTTCGAATGCTAGTAAGGTAATGCTCAAAATTCTCCAAGCCAGGCTTCAGCAACACGTGAACAGAGAACTTCCAGATGTTCAAGCTGGATTTAGAAAAGGCAGAGGAACCAGAGATAAAATTACCAACATCTGTGTTGGATCATTAAAAAAGCAAGAGAGTTCCAGAAAAACATCTATTTCTGCCTTATTGAGGATGCCAACGCCTTTGACTGTGGGACCACCACAAATTATGGGAAATTCTTCAGGAGATGGGAGTACCAGACCACCTGACCTGCCTCCTGAGAAATTGGTATGCAGGTCAAGAAGCAACAGTTAGAACTGGACACAGAACAACGGACTGTTTCCTAATTGGGAAAGGAGTACGTCAAGGCTGTTTACTGTCACCCTGCTTCACTTATATGCAGAGTACATCATGTGAAATGCCAGGCTGGATGAAGCACAAGCTGGAATCAAGATTGCCGGGAGAAATATCAATAACTTCAGATATGCAGATGACACCACCCTTATGGCAGAAAGTGAAGAAGAACTGAAGAGCCTCTTGATGAAAGTGAAAGAGGAGAGCTGAAAAGCCGGCTTAAAACTCAACATTCAAAAACAAAGATCATGGCATCTGGTCCCATCACTTCATGGCAAATAGATGGAGAAACAATGGAAACAGTGAGAGACTTTATTTTCTTGGGCTCCAAAATCACTGCAGATGGTGACTGCAGCCATGAAATTAAAAGATGCTTGCTCCTTGGAAGAAAAGCTATGACCAACCTAGACAGCATATTAAAAAGCAGAGACATTACTTTGCCAACAAAAGTTTGTCTAGTCAAAGCTATGGTTTTTCCAGTAGTCATGTATGGATGTGAGAGTTAAGGGACTATAAAGAAAGCTGAGCGCTGAAGAATTGATGCTTTTGAACTGTGGTGTTGGAGAAGACTCTTGAGAGTCCCTTGGACTGCAAGGAGATCCAATCAGTCCATCCTAAAGGAAATCAGTCCTGGGTGTTCATTGGAAGGATTGATGCTGAAGCTCCAATACTTTGGTCACCTGATGCAAAGAACTGACTCATTAGAAAAGACCCTGATGCTGGGAAAGATTGAAGGCAGGAGGAGAAGGGGTGACAGAGGATAAGATGGTTGGATGGCATTGCTGACTCAATGGACATGAGTTTGAGCAAGCTCTGGGAGATAGTGAAGGACAGGGAAGCCTGGAGTGCTGCAATCCATGGGTCGCAAAGAGTTGGACACGACTGAGTGAATGAGCAACAAGTGGGCACTTGATCTTTCGGTGGCAGCTGTTCTCGACGGATGTTTGAAGGCAGCAGGTGACAGGTTCCGTTTTCTCTCCTCTGACCACCAGGGATGCTGCTCCTGGGGGCTCTCCCATGGGCTCTCCTTGGAGTTGCCTGTCACTGACCTTGGCTGGCTCTCTCCAACCTTTGAAGCAGCAACTTGGAATGCTGATCAGGAAGAGGGGTCTCCTGCCTCCTCATCAAGGCTGAGATCACCCACTCCCTCCTGTCCCCAAATTTTCGGGGGGCTCTGCCTCTTCTGGGAATGGGACGACTACCTGGGTGGGGGCAGGGCAGAGCGCTTGTTTGCCTGCCGCCTGTGGCCCGGGCTCCAGGCCTGTGTGACTGTCGTTGCCTTCAGTGTGGAGTCTTGCCTCTTTGGTGCTGTTTCACCAAGTGGCCACCATCCTTTGTCCCCGTGCCAGCGTTTTACCGCTGTTATCACAGATGCTGGTGTTCTGGTGGACATGACCTGTTACCTCTGGTCTCTGTTGGGATGCGAGGCCCAGGGCTGAAGCATCTCCATGCATCTGATCTTCTTCAAAGCTCACCCTGCCTCACTTTCCATTGAGTGCTGACTTGGACTGTCACACGGATGGACACCCTGGGCCGTGTCCTGCTCGCGGTGCTGGGCTTGTGGCAAAGGTGAGAAGGAGCGTCCTGGCCACTTGTAGATTAGGATCTACTGGCTGAGAGCGTGGGGAGGGCGGCCACTGCCACCCCACCATGCGCTCTCGGTGGGATTCTGCAGGGAAGAGGGCCCGTCTGTCTGTCCGTCCGTCGCGTGCCCCCAGCTCCGGGTCCAGGCCTGAGCTCATTGGCCCCTGGAGCCGTGAGGCCAGACCCCAGCTAGGCTGCTGCGTTGCTCATGAGAACGTGTTGGCTGTGTGCATTGGAAGAGGAGAGGAGGGAATGGCCAGGAGCCTGGCCACTTCCCTCTCCTGCCGCAGGGCATGAGGTCTGGGGCAGGCGCAGGAGCAGCTGAGGGTCCCGCACCCGAGCGAGGCCCTTGAGCCCATCCACAGCCCCACCAGGACGGTACCACCGTGCCCATCTTATAGCTTGGCAAGGCGAGGCCTCGGGGAGCAGCATATCCAGGGGGCAGCCGTAGCTGAGCCCCACAGCGGGGCAGGGGGGCCTCGGTGGCAGGGCCTCCCTCACCCTGCCCCCACAGGGGCTTCCCCACCGACGCACTTTCTTCGGCCTCTGTAAACACAGTTCCCTCACGTTGGTGACAATGGAAGCCCTGGATGCTTTAGCGAGAGTACATTCACCTTTCTCCCTGAGCAGAAACACCAGGAACGAAGGCTCGAGTCCAAGTCCCCACCCTCGGCGTGGCCGAGGGGAACTGAACCCCCTAGGCGGAGGGAGGCCCGCCCCTCCACCAGCGGCCACGGACGTCGGCGTGTGATTGGCTCTGGGCTTCTCCAAGTGTTTTTTCTAAAATTGTTAAAAATAACACAGTCTTGATTCAATTTCACTACCAAGTATGCACAGGCTGGCACTGGGAAGGAGTGTGCGTCATGGATTCCCGGCTGGTCAGGAGGTGCCTGGGCTCAGAATAGGCCTGAGGCTGCCGGCCTTGCGGACGGAAAGTAATAACCCCACGGCCCCGGGGCGCTGTCCCCATCACCCCACCACACGCACATGTGCACGCACCCAGGCATGCACGTGTACTCCATGACATGCTCACGCTTGCACGCAAATACCCTCCCCCCTGCACACGGGCATGCTCAAGTTTGCATCCACACTCCTGGGGGCTCTATCTCCCCTGGTTCTCACACCCCACCCCAGGATCCTTCTCTGCCTTAGCACAGCCTCCAGTGTGCCCAACCCCACCCCAGGGTCAGGGTGCCTGCCTTGACTCCAGGGCCCTGCTGTCAGCTACACCAGCCCCCTGGGGTCTGCACCTGGCCCAGCCTCCCTGTCCCAGCACACCCCCGTTCCTCTACCCTCCGTCCGTGGCCCCTGGAAGGGAGCCCCTGCAGTACCCACCTCTCCTCCAGCCCTCGGCCCCCCGCCTCTCAATCCTGTCCTTCCCTTCAGCTGCCACCCCCACCCCCGGCCTGGACCCCGAGCCTGGAGCCAGTCGAGCTTCCCTTCCTGTGTTTGTTAGGAAATCAGAATCAGGCTGGGTGTCTACCCTTGCTGCATATGAGCATGTGTGTGTCAGGGTGTGCACACATGTCTCTGTGTGCACGTGTCTGTGTGCATGTGTGTGTCGGCGTGTATATGTATGTGTCAGTACGTGCATGTGTGTGTCGGCGTGTATATGTATGTGTCAGTGTGTGCATGTGTGTGTCGGCGTGTATATGTATGTGTCAGTGCGTGCATGTGTGTGTCGACGTGTATATGTATGTGTCTCTGTGTGCATGTGTGTCAGTGTGTGCACCTGCACACTGCCTGCCTGTGCTGTGTGCACATGTACACACAGGACCATGCATGCATGTGCGCACATGTACAGTTCCACGCGTGCAGGGCATTTTCTGGGAGGAGCGTCTTGCTCTTTCTTAACCACTGCTCAGCCTGGTAACCGGAGCCCGGCGTCAGCTGGTAACTAAGGCACCTTCTTGTCACTGTGGGCATTTCGGGTTTTGGAAATTTCTCGATGGTTATGTAGCATTCTCCCCATATATGGTCTCCTTTTCCTGCATTTTTTCTTTCATCTTCTGCTGGCGTTCCAGCTCTGATTTCTTTCAGGCTCCAGTACCCAGGCACTGGGCTGTTTGCGCTCTTCTGGACTATAACTCACGTCAGTCCTGATGAGTCCCAGCCACGTCCCAGGCAGAGCGGCCAAGGGAGGAAAGCTGTGGAGTGGCCAGGACCCTCCCGTTGTTCCTCCCGAGGGCTGGGGGCCGGGGGCGGTCCAGGGGCCCAGGCCAGTGGCGGGAGATGCTGAGGGTGGTCCAGCTCTGAGGCCAGGTGGGGTCTGAGCCCACAGCCCCTGGGCCTGCAGGCTGCATTGCTCTCAGGACTGGTGTCTGACTTCTCATTCATTTTGATCCCCCTGGAGTCCTCCCAGGTCATAAGGTCACGACTCCCTTTCAGAGAGGAGAAAAATGAGGTGCGAGTAGTCCCTAGCCCACCATGTAATGCGGAGCTCTGACCCGCAGCCTCCAGCACCCAGCAGGGCTGGTGGGCACAAGCCCCTGGGCCCACTGCCAGCAAACCCACCGCTGGCGCTCAACTGAGCAGAGAGGAGGTGCTGTCTCTAAG
This sequence comes from Odocoileus virginianus, assembly GCF_023699985.2. NCBI lineage: Eukaryota > Metazoa > Chordata > Mammalia > Artiodactyla > Cervidae > Odocoileus > Odocoileus virginianus. The sequence continues at coordinate 357,069 of NW_027224267.1, forward strand.
GTGCCCCACCAGACTCCAGGGCCCGAGGCCAGCACGGAGGCCAGGCAAGGGCCGGGCGGTCCCCTCCCACCGGAGCCGTCCTCCCCTTGGAACACTGAGGACCCTCCTCCTGCAGCCAGTCCACCGGGGAAGGAAGGGGCCGTGCAGTGACTGGACAGGCTCCAAGGTGGAGGGCAGAGCCCCCACCCCAGGCTCTCCTAAAACAGGACCAGAGAGGGGAAACTGAGGCCTAGAGGGACACAACGGGCCTGAGGCCACAGGCGATGAAGGTGCCCCCACAGGACACAGCCCCGCGGAGAAGGGGCCACCGAGATGGACGCTGGGGTGAGGCGGCCAAGAGCCAAGATGCTGGGAGAGGCAGGAAGTTTCCTCCCCAGGAGCCTCCCCTCGGCAGTGAGCCCTGCCTTGCCGCCACCCGGGATGGGAGTTCCGGCCTCCAGGACTGTGAGAGAATCAATGTCTGCTGTTGTAAACTCCAGCTTGTGGTCATTTGCCTGGCGGCCCGCTGTCCTCTGAACTGTGCCCCTTCCCCGTTCCTGTGCTGAAAGCCCTACTGGCCAGTGTGACTGTATTTGGAGATGGGGCCTCTGGAGGTCATTAACATGAGGTGGGGTTGTAAGTGTGGGGCCCTGATCTCATGGGATGGTGGTCTTTTTTTAAAAAAATAATGATTATTTTTGGCTGCACTGGGTCTTCGTTGCTGCACGTGGGCTTTCTCTAGTTGTGTAGGATGGCTTCGTTGACCCGAGGCACGTGGAATCTTCCCCGACCAGGGATTGAAACTGTGTCCCCTGCGTCGGCAGGCAGATTCTTAACCACTGAAGCACCAGGGAAGTCCAGGTCTTACGAGTAGAGACAGAGGAAGAAATATTCGCCCACCTCACACCCCTCTCTGCCCTGCAGACACAGCCGGGCCGGGAGCCACGACCCGAGAACTGGGCTGTGGCCGTGGGCGGAGCTGACACGTGGGCCTGAGGCCCTGGCTGCACCGGCTCCTTGGAGTTTCTTTCTAGGGTTCAGATGTCCGAAAAGAGGGGAACGGGTCAAAGGCCAAGGACTCTCCTCTGGGTTAGGGTGCGAAACACGGCACTGTTTCCTGGAGACCCGCTGCAGGGAGACCCCTCTGCACCCCGTCCTTGCTGCCTGGACCGCCCCTCCGGGAGGTGGAGACGAGGCTGGACATGGCCTGTCTCCCTCCAGGGGTCACGACACCTGTGCTCCGGTGACTTGACTCTGAGCAGGACAGCAGGTGAGAGACGGAGGTTTCCCTGCACTGGGGACTTGGGCTCGCGGGCAAGTCTCTAGGTCTGTCTCAGCCGCCTCCGGATGGTGGGCACCAGGGGGCTGACTGCCAGAGAGAGCTCCATCCCAGGGGGGGCTCTGGGTCCTCTGCCTGGGTAACTGCAGGTGTCGTATCCATCCTCCCCCTCCCTCCCCTGCCTCTCCCTTCTTCTGCCTCCCACCGCTTCCTTCCTCTCTTTTTCTCTCTGACTTTTAAATTCGGTTATTTTTTTGGCATACAAAAGGTTTAATTTTCTGTAGTCAAATCCATCAATCTTTTCATTTGTGCCTTGTTTCACTTCTTTAAGTGTGGAAAGGCCCCCCACCCCCAGGGATCTGTGAAAGCCGCCTACTCGAGCTTGGGGGCGCTTGGGGTCTGGTGCACATGCGCGGTTGCGCGGGGTGGGGGGCGCTCTGCTCTGAGCGCTCGGGGGTCCCAGGGGAGGCCCCTCAGTTCCCCTTTCTCTGGCAGGTGCAGGGGAGGGCGCTTCTCTCCGCCCTCCCACTCCAAGCTCTTGGCTCCCTGCTGACTCCCACGGGACCTACACCGAAGCCTGGCTGTCTGCTCCCCGTTTAAGACACGTCGTCCTCCGGGGCAACCGCGCCCCGCCACCCAAGCCAGCCTCTGCAGCTCCAGCCCCGAGTCCAGCACGGGCCTCTGGCAGCCAGGCCAGTGATGGACGGTGCTGCGGGCCAGGGGTCTCTGTGGGCTGGTGTGTGGAGTTAGTCTCGAGCTGAAGGTGTGCCGGGTGCCAACTCTGTCCCAGGCCCTGGGAACCCGGGGCGGGGGGTGGGGTGGGTGGAGGGCACACACGAACCCTCACCCCTGGGAGCCCCTTGGGTGCAGGCTGTCCTTGTGGCGGGAGGCCCGTGGGGGCTAGCTGGCCCCGCCCCCCGGCCCCGGCCCCGCCCCTGACCCCTCCGGCCCCGCCCCTCCGGCCCCCGCCCCGCCCCTCCGGCCCCGCCCCTCCGGCCCCGGCCCCGCCCCTTCCCTCCCTCCCTTCCCTTTTGTGGACTCTGTTGGTGTCTCTTTTTTTCCTCCCAGAGGGCTGTTCATTTTTATTTTTACTCATTTTTATTTTTAAATTTAAATTAATTTAATTTTGACCACACCTTGAAGCATTCAGTTCTTCCCTGACCAGGGATCAAACCTGAGCCCCCTGCAGTGGAAGCGTTGAATCCTAACCACTGGACGGCCAGGGAGGCCTGCTCTGTTCGTTTCTAATTGCTGCTGAAACCAGCTTCCACAAACTCAGTGGCTTAAAACGACTCAGATTTATTCCCTGGTAGTCTAGGAGATCCAACCAGTCCATCCTAAAGGAAATCAACCCTGAATATTCATTGGAAGGACTGATGCTGAAGCTGAAGCTCCAATACTTTGGCCATCTGATGCAAAAGCTGACTCACTGGAAAAGACCCTGATGCTGGGAAAGATTGAGGGCAGGAGGAGAAGGGGACGACAGAGGATGAGATGGCTGGGTGGCATCACCAACTCCACTGACATGAGTTTGAATAAACTCCGGGAGTTGGCAATGGACAGGGAGGCCTGGCATGCTGCAGTCCATGGAGGGTTGCAAAGAGTCGGACATGACTGAGCAACTGAACTGAACTGAATTTAAGTGACTTCAAAAAAAGAGAGATGTCTGTGGCAGCAGTGTGTTGCCAATCTGTTGGGTTGCCAGCCAGTGACGCTCAAGGGGCCTCTCAGGAGGGGTGGGTGTAGAGCAGATCCCCCAGGGAAATGCCCCAGCCTCCTGGAGCTGCGGGGACCCACTCTGGTGAGTTTCCCTGCTTCCTTCCCGTGATCCCCAGCGCATGGGGAGCTGTGGGGGGGCAGGGGTCACACCAGACTCCCCCCACCTGGTGCAGGCTCACTTGCAGGACCCTTTGGCCCAAGGATGGTTCTCTGTGGGCGGGGGCAGCTGCTGGAGCCCCCAGAGGGGTCTCAGATTAGGAGTAGTGTGTGTGAGTGTCCGTGTGCATATGCGGCTGTGTGTACTTGCGTGTGGCAGGGTGTGTGTGTGTATGTGTGGTGTGTCTGTCTTTGGGGTGTGGATCCTGGGTCTTGACTCCCAGTCTCTGCACCGTGCCCCACGTATAGTGGTTCCCCCATATACAAACCCATGTATGTGCTGAGAGCACATTTGTAAGTCCGATTTGATCATAAGTCCAACAAAGTGAGCCCAGGTACCCAGCTAACACGGTCGGCTATATAGTACTGTCCTGTAATAGGTCTGTAATACTTTTCACAAATAATACATGAAAGACAAACCCCAAAAATAAACATTCTTGATCTTACAGCGCAGTACCTTGAAAAGTACAGTAAGAAGTCCAGGACAGCAGCGGGCACACAGGGGCTGGCATCCGGTAAGCAGGCAAGAAGAGCCACTGACTGGAGGGGGCAGAGGGGGCAGGAGAGGGCAGAGACGAAGGGGCGTCGGCAACAGGAGACGGGGCGAGCTGCAGCGTCACTCACGCCTGATGCTGAGGGCGCAGGGTCTGGCTCCTTGCTGGATGCAATTCTATTGACTGTCTTGAAAAAATGACCCAGTGACGTCTGAGTGGTAGCTCTATTTTTCTCATTGTAGATGACTCGGTAGCGCTGGATTGCATTCTGAACAACTGCTGCAACCTTCGTGCACCATCTGCGTTTGGGTCCTACGCTGCAAGAGCTAACGGTGCCTCCTTAAGTAAAGAAAATCCCCTGGCCACTTCCTGCATCGCGAATCTCTTGGCTTCTTCACTTACTTCTTCCTCTCGTCCCTCCTCGTCCTTTCTCCGGGCCTCCAACTCCGTCTTTATTATGAGCTCCTCGAGCCGCAAGGTAACAGCACCACAAAGCGAAGTACACAGAAGCACAGCCACGCGGACAGGATGCACACACGTGACCACGTGCGCTGCACACGTGGACGGACATGCGTGAGTGAACATGTGAATACATGTTCCCATCTTTGAAACTTCAGTTTGAAGGTTCGTATTCGGGGGACTTTCTGTATTACAGCCGTCATCTCCCTCGGGGGCTTCCCGGTGGCTCAGCTGGTAAAGAACCCGCCTGCCATGCTCGAGACCAGGGTCCGATCCCTGTGTTGGGAAGATTCCCTGGAGGAGCACATGGCAACCCACTCCAGTATTCTTGCCTGGAGAATCCCCATGGACAGAGGAGCCTGGCGGGCTGCAGCCCACGGGGTCGCAAAGAGTCGGACATGACTGAGCGACTATGCACAGCACCCAGCCTCTCTCCCACGGAGCCCCCAGCTGCCCGTCTGCGTACAGGCTCCATGAGATGCTGTCACCAAGCACGTCCCAGGGAAGAGCGGCCTGCGGGCCGTTCAAGGTCCCACGTGGGGGTGAGGGGTGAGCCGGGACCCTCCTGGCTCTGCTTGCCGCCTCTCCCAAGAGAGAGCCCGAACATGGATTGATAGGCTGTGGAGAGGGGACCTGAGACCCCTGCCCAGGGGGTGGGGCTGCCAGGTGGCTCCCCAAGGTGTGGCAGACCGTGCGCAAGTCCCTGGCTGGCAGGTGGAGTCCCGTGGGCAAGGCCCTAGGATGGGCGGTGCTGGCTGAGGCAGACGGCTCTTTATCCAGGCCCAGGCAGGCGATGGCCCCAGCCGTTTTGTGTGGTCAGAGAGCCCCTGGACAAAGTGTGGAGGGCAAAACATCAGTGGGAGGAGTTCCTCCCATAGGCCGTGTTACTTCCCCAGTGCCACCTCCTCCAGGAAGCCCGCCCTGGTCTTCCTGGCAGGGTGGGGCACGTCCCCAGCTCCTGGCCCAGCCTTGCGTGTCACCATCATCTGTCTCTGGGCGGCCTCTCTCCCTGGAGGCTGGGGACTGTGTGTGGGCCTTGACTCTGTGTCCGGTGGGGGGCTCTGCACGGGTCTGAGAGTTGGTCATCGACGGAGAAGAGGATCACGAAGCCCAAGGAAGTGGGGTCAGCGGTGGGGAGAAGAGCTGGGGTCCTGCCTTGCCCTGGAGGACGTCCTCAGGGACCCACGGCCACACGCCCAAGTGGGGAGGAAGGGGACAAGCGGGAAGTCGCTTTCCCTCACTGACGAGATGGCCCTGTTCCTGGTGGAGAGAAGGGAGCTGCTTCCTCCCCATTTTCATTTCCATTTTCTCAGCTCCAGTGCTGGCTGGCCGCCTCTCACTCCCTGTGTTGGCTGCACTGGGGCCAGCGGGGAAGCAGGCCCATCCCTTGCTCTGTTTCCATGGAAACTGGTGGGGTCCACCAATGCTCCAGCCAGGCTGGAGGGCTCCCCCAGGAGAAGACCACCCAGGATGACCTCAGCCTGAAAGCCCCAGGGCCGGGCTGGGGCCTCCGCGTGTGCCTCAGCCTCTTCCCGTAAGGTTGGAGGCAGAGAGGTGGTCCTGGGACATCCTGGGGGGGGCCTGGGACCAGAGAACAGGATCCTAGAGTCAGGGAATTTTGAAAGGATCTGGGGGGAAGGAAGAGACGGCGAGAAAGAACTTCCCTGGAGGGGTCAGAGCAGCCAGAGGAAACCCATGACACAGTGACCCCTCCACCCAGCTGCTCCCACAGTGTGGGGCTCCCCGGGGGCGGTGGCATGGCCAGCAGGCTGGGGGCCAGTCGGGGCTCCGTCCCTGAGGACCAGGTGAAAGCAGGAAGGATTCATGCACTGGTGGAGGGGCAAGCTGTGGGTGTCCAAGGTTAGAGAAAGCCCCAAAGACCCCGGGAACCCAGGCCAAGAGTCCCTCTGGGTAAACAGGATCTGTGAGGCTCGGGACAGGGTGGGGCTGTCCCAGGGTCAGGAGCAGAGGGAGGATAACCCAGCAGCTCTGCTGCCCAGCCGGGGGCTTCTAAGAATTCACCTGTGAGGAGGGCGGGAGGAGCAGGGCCCTGCCTCTGGGTGGTCATCAGAGCCGAGCATCCATCCAGTGGAAATACGGGGTTTCCCGGCCACTCAGAGAACACCCCTCCCTGCCCACCTCCCGCCTCATCCTCCAGCACCTGGGTACTTGTGGTTCTGAGCATCCTGCTCTAAGGAAGGGTTAGTACAAGCCGAAACTCCAAGGGGGCGTTGCCGACATTGTGGAAACCCATCAGGGTTTCTTGGATGAGTGAGAGCGAGGGGGGAGACGGTCCCCACTCATGCCCAGGAGGGACCTGTGAGGGTGTGTGTATCGGCCAGCTGCTGCTGTGTAAGGGCCGTCACGCGGCCTCTGAGCCCTACGGTGGGCGGGGACCGCGGGGAGGCCTGTGGATGAGGGAAGGCCCCTGGGCCACAGACAAAGTCCTTCTGATGTTTGCAGATGGCGCTGCTGACGATCGTGCCTGGAAAGTCAATCGGAGAACGATGAGAAATCTATCGCCCTTCCAGCCCCAGAGCTCCACCTGAACGATCGCAAATATCCCCAAACCAACCAGCGGCTCTTTTGTCCGTTTTAAGGAGTAGCACTTAATTGCCATGGTGACCGCGACCTTGCTAAGTAGAAAAGAAAATAAGCTTGTTTCTTTAGCTTTGGTTTCCCGCCGAGGGTATAGCATCCCCACCAAGCAGAGTGGCCGCGATGATCCTCTCAGCTGTGGTCTCTGATTTCCAGGGCGCTCTCTGAAGATGGAGTCGTCTCTCACGCGCTGACCCTGGGCTGATGACCTAGGGGAATGGCTGCGGGCCGGGCTCTGGAACCTGTCCAAGAGGGGTGAAATATTTCAGCGTCGTGTCCAGGTGCCAACAAGAAAGCGAATTTTATCCTCTCTGATCAGATTTGACAGGTGCTGTGGAGGCCGGGGGTTGGGGGAGGGGGTGCTTTGGCTCAGGTGTGTGAACAGAGGCAACTTGGGAGTGTTTCCTGCCTTCTCATTAGATGGAAACCGGGTCCAATTAAAGAACCCAAGAGGAGGATGGCTGAAAACGCAGCAGGAACTGGTTAAACCAGTGTGAGCCCATGACTGATGCTAAAGCAGGATTAAAATGTAAAGGTGGTTATTGAAAGAAAGATGGCGAATATCAGCGCTGATGATGAAGTTTAACTGATGGGAGAAGGGGGAGTCAGCCCCTTACCTGAGAGTAAGTCAGCCAAGGCAGGGACCTGGGCGATCGCAGCCACGTCCTCTGAGAGCGCAGCAGTGGGGGGCCCTGGGGAAGCCTCCAGCACCACCAGGAGCCCCCTGAGACCCAAACGCCACTTGCTCACTGTCCGCAGAGTCAGCAGAAGACGGAGACAGTTTTGATAAAACCAAAGTAAACAGGTTCAGAAATGAAAGCTCCGCAGAGGTGATAATTAAACCCGAGCTGGCTCTTTGAAAACATTCTGTAAAATGAACAGGCGCTGGAAAATGTGATGGAGAAGAGTCAGTGCCTCCAGAACAAGCGGAGGCGGGTGGGGTCGAGCCAGTGCCTGCACCAAGGTCCCCTCGGTCTGGGTCATTCTCACCTCTCTGGCTAAAGGGAGTGGCGGAGATGCAGCTGAGCTCGGAGGAGATGTGGGTCAGAGCAGAGACTAAAAGGGGACGGTGAACCAGAGGGGAAAGGATGGAGTCCCGGAACCGCGAGGGACGACCGTCCTGGCAAAGCCCCACATGTCCACAGCTCGCTGGGGACAAGATCACGAAAACCCCCACCACCAGCAGCAGCAGGTGGCCTGGGTCAGACCCCCCACCCCAGGTCACGGGAGTGTGGGAACCTTTGCCAGCATGTCCGCAAAGCCGGCCCAGGAGAGGCTGGGGCAGGGGGGTGGGGCTGGTCCCTGCCACCGCACGGCATGGGCCGCCCGCAGTGGATGACTCCAAACTGGGAGGCCCTAGAGGGCCCTGGAGTCAAGGACGTGAGAGCAGGTGACGGGATCCAACGAGTTTTGCGAGGTGTGGCCCATGCAGTCTCTTTACCCTCTGAGCCATTGGGGAGCCCTGGCCGTGCAGTCTCTAAGGCCCACCGTCGGGGGGGGCCACTGGCGGGGCTGGGGCTTCAGAGACCCTCGCTTGGGGTCCGTGGTCAGGGATGTCCGTCCTCTGAGGGTCCACTCTCAGGAGAGCTCAGAATGGATCGGACGCTCTGCCGTCCCCGCCTCGATTGTCGGCGGGTTTCGGACAAGAGCCCTGCATTTTCATGCATCGCTGGGCCTTGTGACATGAGGGTTTCCGCCTCACTCACAGATGGGGACGGCGCAGGGCTTCTCTGATGTGGATGCAGAGCGGCTGGGACTCCCGGGAGGGCGGGGGGCCTGTGATTGTCGGGGGTGTCCCTGTGCTGGGCATCCTGGAGGGGGTGGCCGTCATGGGGGTGCCCTCACGCCCAGTAGGTACCAACCCTTTTCTCCCCGAGAGTCTGCTCAATGGACAGCAGCTCCTGGGGCAGGGGCAGGTCCCTCTCCCTAGACCACCCCCCACCCCGAGACCACCCCCTGGTGGGTCTGGAGAGCGTGCTCAGAGACGCCCCATGGGGCATGGGTGAGGGTGGGGGCCAGAGGTCCTGGAGGGGGAGACACGCCCTGGGGTGTCCCCCTGGTGGAGGCAGTTTGGGAGGGAGCAGAGGCCTGGTCCAGGCCCTGGGGACCCCGGGTCCTGCTCAGGAGGACCCTTTCCGGGAGTCAGTTCTTCTTCAGACAGCGAGCCCCCTCCCAGCCGCGGGCAGACGCGCCTCATTGGCATGCTGGGGCCCTCTCGGCTCAATGCACAGCCAGCGCCCGGAGATCTGGTTTCAAGACCATTACTGAGAAGTCCAGCTTTCCTGTAAGCATGAGTTATTACTCGGGAATCAAAGCCCAGGTGAAGGCAGATGACAAAAATCTGCTGTCTGCCAAACACGTCTGCTGGGGGATGGACGGTGAGAAACGCTGCCACGCCTGTCTCCTGCACAGTGGCGCTGCGAGCAGATGAAACAGGTTTGGCCGATCCCCGGCGGGCATGGGCTAGTCCTGAGCACTTGAAGGGGGAAAAAAAACCCCAAAATTCGTGATTGGACTCCATGGCGTTGTTTGCGGGGCAGACTGGGTCAATGGAGGAGGTTATGGGGACTCAGACCACCTTAGGTCTCAGGACAACCAGGCATCCAGGTGTGTGCTCGCTCCCCTCGCCCCGCCCACATCCGTCCACCGACCCCTCCCCCCACCTCATCCATCCATCGTCCGCCCATCCGTGGACCACAGGAGCTGTCTGAGTTTGCAGCCTGTGTGGGTGATTGGTCCAGGAGGAGCCTCGTGGGAGAGACGGGCAGGGGAGTTTCTGAGAGGACGGGCAGCTCGGGAGCCAGGGGAGGGCAGAGGGGGCTCCCAGCACAGCGGGCAGTGAGAGGGGAGAAGGCTTCTGTGGGAAGGGGTCCTACGCTGAGTCCCGCGGAATGGGGCAGGCGGGGGCCCAGGTGGGTGGGAACCACAGAGCAGATGGGGGACCCTGTGAACAGGGTGTGGAGGCCAGACCCGGGTACCTGGAGCATCCTGCACTTCTAGGACAGGAGGAGACGGGGACCCAGCTGGCAGAGGCCACAGTTCCCGAGACAGAGGGGCGCCGGGATGTCGTCCTGTGGCCTGGGAGCCTCTGCAGAGTTCAAACGTGGAGCAGGAGATAAAGGTTTAGAAAGGCCCATGGGTGAAGTGCTAACACAGAACGGGGCTCCCCAAACCTTTCTGCATGGGCAGAACGTTGGGCCTTTTGGTTTTCTCATCTACGCCCGGTGGAAGGATGACCCAGGTTGGACGGGCGCCCAGGGTGGTCGGGGGGGAAGGCTTTACTGAGAGACCCAGGCATTGACCAGGTTTGCCTTCCAGCCCTCTTTAGCCTGAGTCCGAGGGGTCCCTCTCCTTGGAGGCTGTCCCCGTGGACTGACCCCCACCCAGTGCCGCCGGCCTTGCCCTCTCGAGGGCTCGTCTTGCACTAGGTCTCCCCTTGTCCCCACGGCACCTCCCCTTCCTCACCCCAGCCCGTTGCCCTGCCAGCCCTGAAGCCCGTGTGTGGGCAATGATGAGTCCTGCCCTGTCTGAGCTGTGGATTTATCACCTGCTAGCTCCTCAGTTCAGTTCAGTTCAGTTGCTCAGTCGTGTCCGAATCCTTGTGACCCCGTGGACTGCAGCGCGCCAGGCCTCCCTGTCCATCACCAACTCCAGGAGTTTACTCATGCTCATGTCCATGGAGTCATGTCTTCGGCGTATGGTTAGATGTGATGCCATCCAAACACCTCATCCTCTGTCGTCCTCTCCCTCAATCTCTTCCAGCATCAGGGTCTTTTCCAATGAGTCGGCTCTTCACATCAGGTGGCCAAAGTATCGGAGCTTCAGCTTCTGCATCAGTCTTTCTAATGAATATTCAGGACTGATTTTCTCTAGTATTTATTTGGGGCTGAGGACTGACTCATTTGAAAAGACCCTGATGCTGGGAAAGACTGAAGGCAGGAGGAGAAGGGGACGACAGAGGATGAGATGGTTGGATGGCATCACCGACTCAATGGACATGGGTTTGAGCAAGCTCTGGGAGTTGGTGATGGACAGGGAGGCCTGGCGTGCTGCAGTCCATGGGGTTGCAAAGAGTAGGACACGACTGAGCGACTGAACTGAGCTGAACTGATCCTCCTCAGTGTCCCCATAAGGAGGGCGTCTGAGTGATATCTGTGTGGCCCACGGAGGGGTCGGGAGGCAGGTAGAGAGAGGCCATCTTCCCGGCTGGGACGCCCGGCGCTGAGGGAAGAGGCCCCAGGTGTTGTCCAGGGTCTCCGGGAGGCACTGTCCGCGCTCCATCCATCTCGGGGGAGGGGGTGGGGGCACTTTCCTGGCCGGCTTCCTGCAGCCACTGCAGCTGTGGAGACCAAACTGGCTGCTCATTTTGTGATTAAAATCCCGATTAAGCTGCAGGCGTCACACGTCGAGCACGCCTCAGCTTTGCATACCCCTAAGTCCAGCTCTGTGGACTGAACTCAAAAGCAAAACGTGCAAAACCCAGCCCGTTGTGACGTTTTCTGTCTCTAAAGTGAAGCTGCCGGCCATGCACGAGAGGCCCGGGCCAGTGGGGGCCCTGGATCTAGAGGGTCCTCTCGTCTGGTCTTGGGGCCACAGGGGTGGAGCCTGGTTAATCACACCGAGGTGTTTCTGTCCCCGGTGAGACTCAGAGGGCCACCCCCTAGACTCCATCAGGCCGGTGGGGACAACATTTAACTGGGCCAGAGGAGCCTTGATTGATGCTGTCCCTGCAATGATAAGGTTTTAGGGCTCCCAGCTGCTGGACCCTTACTGTTAATTTCCTTGGCATGAAAATGCATCCGAGCTCATTTCAGTCCTGTCGTGAGCTAAAGAAATTCCCCCATTTCAGACAAACAGTTTAAGCAAGAGAAAATGACTAAGCGAGCGCTTTATATAACAACCATTAAGATAATTTGACGCTGCGTTTTGATTCAGGGCACAATATTCTCTTGAAAAGAGACATTCTCTGCTTTCTTGAGCATTTCCAAAAGACTGAGAATTAAATCTCATCCCCAATAAAAATAAAAAGCCTGGTTTTCCATCTCAATATTAAAGTTTAGCTGAGGCAGGAAACAGTCTCAAATTATGCAGGAGTCTCATTAACACAGATTTTATGTAATGAAAGCTGCTGACATTTATGGGGTGTTTAATATTTACCGAGCCCCAGCTTTAGAACAGAGGCTACTGTGACCCCACTTTATGGGGGAGGAAGCTGAGGCAGAGACGGGGGAGGACCCCCCCCACCCCCGGGCAGCCTCTGTGTTGGCCAGGCAGGGGACCCTCAGTGGAGCCGAGGCGGGGGGTGGTCAGGGCCCCCCAGGTGTGTTCTCTGCATGTGGGGGCAGCACAGGGAAGACTTGGGGTGAGCAGGGGTTGCCAGCTGGCGTGAGGCTCACTCTCCTGCATCCTCGTCCCAGGCCACCTTCGAAACACGAAACCCTGACCCCGTCCCCACCGCCAACGACCTCAGGATCGCGTCAGAGGTCCACTTCCTTAGCAGACGTGCCGAGGGCCCAAGACAGCCCAGCTCACCTCTCCAACAACTTCCTGTCTGCTCTGGAAGCCCCGGCAACCCCAGATCCCTGCGGCCCCACCCCCAGACTTGCTGGCCCGGCTTCACCCTCACGTGTGGCCTGAGAGCCCTCCCGGGGCCTGCCAGCCTGGGGGGCGCCCCCCCGGTCCTCAGTCACCCTGCACCGATGCCTGCCCACTTCTCTTTCCTTGGGCACGCTTTCACTCTCGCCGACTGCAGCTGGAGTGGCTGTTTCTGCCCCAGCTCTGCCTCCTGGGCGCAGGGCTCTTCCTGTTCCAGCCTGAAGCCCAGAGGCCCCGGGAGGGGGTGCAGGGAGGCTGCAGGGCGCACCGCGGGCCTCTCGCCCACCCCTGGGCACCCATCCCGGCCGGGCGACTCCCGGCGCAGGTGCTGCTTCCATGCTACACAAACTCGCAGCTGCCCAGAGGCGCTGGGCTGTCCCGGCCTCCCTGCCTGAAGTCCTGGGGGCCTCTGATCACGGTTGTTTGGAGTAAGTCTCCCCACTTTGCTCTTCTTTCTCAAGGTTGTCTTGGTTATTCTGGGCCCCTGGCACTTCTATATGAATTTTGGAATTTCCAAAATTTATTAAAGCTTATCAGTTTCTTCAAAGAAGTCACTTGGGATCCCCGTCTGTGTGTGTGTGAGCATGTGTGTGTGAGTGTGAGCATGTGTGTGTGAGCATGTGTGTGTACATCAGTGTGAGCGTGTGTGTGTGTGCATCAGTGTGAGTGTGTGTGTGTCTGTGTGTGTGTCTGTGTGTGAGCATGTGTGTGTGTGTGTGTGTGTCTGTGTGTGAGCATGTGTGTGTGTATCTATGCATCTGTGTGTGTGACTATATGTGTGGTCTGTGAGTGTGTGTGTGTGCGTGTGTCTCTGTGCGTGCATGATTTTCTAGGCGGGGACACAGACGGCAGGAGCACGGTCCCGAGCTCTGGCTCAGCCAGCCAGGGCTGGAATCCAGCTGTGAGACCAACCCCAGGTTAGATAACCGCTCTGAGCCTCGGTGTTCCTAATCCATAAGATGGGAAGAATAAGGCTGTGGCAGGGATCAGATCCGACGCTCAGTGTCATGCAGACACAGAGACGCTCTCGGGACCTGTAGCCTCGAGTACCATGAGATGCTTTTTGTTTGCTGCTGTGGGCGTTTGGTCTTCAGAGAAGAGTGGAGGGACCCCAGGGACCCCACGTCCAGCGGCTGAGAGCTGATCCGGGCGCGGCGAGCCGCTGGCTTCGAGGCCGCCTCCCCGGGACAGTCCCAGCTCCCCTGGGGGGGCAGGTGGAGAGATTGCTTCCAATGTCCTGAGCCCCCGGGGTGTGGGTGCTGGCAGAGGCAGCTGGCGCCCTGAGGAGGCACCCGTGTGGTGCAGGGTCAGATGGGGTGAGACTGGGGGCCTCCACGTTCCCTCCAGACCCAGAGCTCCAGGGACTCCACGCTCTGGAGCATGACGACCGCTCGGTGGGTTTCACTCCGGCAGCCTGATTAAATTCTCACGCTCCGGGTCGTTGGGGCATCTGCTCAGGGGCTCTTTGTACTTGGCTGGCTCCTCTCCCCTGCCAAGCGTGTAACCCTTTGCTGCTGAAGAGTGGGTCCAGACTTTCTGCTGGGGCCCCCCTCCACCTCCTGCCCGGAGCTCCCCATGCAGCCGCCCGCCTGGGTTCCCTGCGCCGGGAAGGCTGCCTGGGGCCCTGTGTGGAGTCTGAGCTGTCGAGTCACAGGCCTGGGTGGGAATCGGGGCTGGGCATGGCCGGGGCTCTACTTGCCCACCTGTAGAATGGGCAGGACGCGGTGGGGGAGGGGGAGGAGCCCGAGGAGACGGGCAGCGAGCGCGGCGCCTGTGAGCAGCGCTGCTGCTACCTGGGGGCACGTGTGGTCACTCTGCGGCCCTGGGCCCCGAGACCCACGTGCACTCAGCATCTCGCCAGAGCCTGGGGGTGAGGAGGCCTGGCGGCTCCCTGCTCCTCCCCGGGGGCGCTGGCCTGGAACAGGAGCCCCACGGCCCACCCCGTCTGACTCGTCTCGCCCTGAGGACACCCCAGCTCTGGGGTTCCCCTGCTTGACCACGGAGGAGACAAGTCGTGTCCCACGAAGTGACGCCTGCTGGGCTCCCCTGGAAGAGATTCAGAGTGTGGACGAGGAGGTGAGGAGGTGAGGAAGCGTGCCTCCCTGCCCCCTGTCCCGCTAGACCCGGCCTCGGCATCTCAGGGCGGTTCTCCCGAGGTTCACCCCCGGGGCTCTGGGGACCAGGCAGTGGTCCTGTGACTCAGCCCTGCTGGGCTTGGGGCTGCAACCCCTGCAGACTCGCTCTGAGATCCTCAGGCCCCAGCCTCTCCCCTGGGCTGAGTGAGGTCCGATACCAGGACCTCGATGACCTTCCAGTCCTTGCCGGGAGGGGGCCACAGAGACACACCTCTCACGGGCACCTGGTCCCCTTTTGCCAGCCAGGCCTGAGGTCAGCTCTGGGAGTGAGGAGGCCTGGGGGGTCCCCGGAGGCGGTGGGGGATGAGTGGGAGTGGGCTGGACATGTGGGCTCAGGGTTGATCCTCCACCGGTCTCTCAGCCTGGAGGAGGACGGGGCTCCACTCAGCAGCTTCTGGCTCTCGCCCCGTCCGTGATGAAATGTGGGGAGCATCAGGTCCGTGTTCTGAGATTTCTGCAGGATCTGGGGTGGACGAGGGTGGGCAGAGGGGCCGCCTGAAGCCAGGGGCCTTGGGAACCTCTCCCCTCACTGAGTCTCTGGGTCATTGTGCCCCATGTGAAAACTCCAGACAGAAAAATGCCAACAATCTCATGATCCCGCTGCACGTTCCTAGCGCCTCCTCTGGGTTCACAGGACGGGTGAGTCCAGACTCAGCGCTGGCCCCCAGCTCTGCCCCCTGCTCCTGCAGAGGGTGCAAGTTCCACTCCCGGCCCAGCCAGCAGAACCCCGAGGGCCTCGCCGCCCCCCGCCCTGCCCTGGCGGGCTGGGAAAGGCTGGGGCATGGTGACCAAGGGCATCCACGTGGGTACTCTGCCCTCGGACCTGGGCAAGACCACTCTTATCTGCAGCCGCAGCCCCTGATGGAAATGAGAAGCCGCAGAAAGCGTCATTGGCTCCTGCCCCGAGCCCACATTCCTCCCCTTAAATAATTTAGACAAACACACATCCCTGTCACAATGGCTGCGCAGCGCCCTTTTATCAAAACCAGAGGAGGGGAGGTGGCCACAAGCCATCAGATTCGGTGAAGATGCATAATGGATGAGTGGAGACCGTTCCCCGCCAGCCACTGCGGAATCAGAGCAACTCAGCCTCGACCTGACAAAAATTAAAGTGATTCTTGGCCCTTTTCCTTATAAATAAGGATCTGACTGTGGTTCCGGCCGAGCTGTTTGCTCAGTAGATTTATGTGTAATTGGCTCGGCTCGGGGACCGCGGTTCTGTCCTGTGGTAGGGGCACTGGTCTGGGGCTGAGAGAGCTGGCCGGGCCTCGGTGGTCATTCTCTGGACCCTCCTCTTGGAGACGGAGGACAGTGATGTCCTGTGCTTTCCTGGAAGAAACCCCGGGAGACACTGAGGTGCCCGGCGGATGGCGGCTTCTCCTCCCAATGGGGCCAGGGTCTCCATGCCCCAGGCTGGTGGCTTTTCAACAAGTTGGCATGGGGCGCGGGGCGAGGGGTGTGGCACATGGCTCGGTCTGCACCTTTGTTGAGTTCCGTGCACAGGAGGCTGGGTTCACCTGTCCTCAACATGGGGACCGCGTTCTCTCTTGTTCTCTGCCCTCTAGTTGTTACTGATGGGATGGTAGCTTTTGGTTTGACCTTCACCAGCATCTCTGTTTGGGGGTTTCAAGACATTCTTTCTTGTCTTACCCGCTCCACCTGCCGTACGCCTTCTATTTTCAGTCTGAGGACGCCTGTCTTTCACCCTTCTGGAAAACTCCATCATCCCCTGAGAACTGGCCCCTGGGTTATCTATCTTTTCTCACCAGAAGTATAGCTTCTGGTTCATACTGAGTTCCCCTAAACTAGCCCGCGTGCCGCTTAGGGCCTGCCATCACCCTGTCTCTCTAACCTGCTCTCTGTGCTCCTGGGAAATCACTTCTGTTACGTTCTAATCATTGCCAGTCCCATTTTCCAGCTGTGACAAACCTGTATTGCCCATCTATGGAATTGTCTTCTTCAAAAGCTACATTTTTGAAATAAAAATAGAGTTGTCATATGATCCAGCAATTTCACTCCTGGGCATATATCTGGAAAATATGATAGCTCTAATTAAAAAAGATACATGCACCCCTAGTTTCACAAAAGAATTATTTACAGTAGCCAAGTCATGGAAGCAACCTTAGTGTCCATCAGACAAAGAAGATAAACAGACAAAGATGTGATGCATAAAGTACACAGTGAAGTGTCACTCAGCCTAAAAAGAATAAAATGTTGCCGTTTGCAGCAACATGGATGGGCCTAGAGAGGATCACACTGAGCCAGGTGAGTCAGACGGAGAAGGACAAGTATCACATGGTATCACTTACATGTGGAATCTTACACATGGCATAAATGAGCCTATCCACACAACAGAAACACACTCTGGGGTGCCTCTAGTAAGGTTATGCTCAAAATCCAAGCCAGGCTGCAACAGTACGTGAGCCAAGAACTTCCAGATGTACAAGCCGGATTTAGAAAAGGCAGAGGGACCAGAGATCAAATTGCCGACATCCGTCGGGTTCATCGAGGGCTTCTCTGATGGCTCAGATGGTAAAGCGTCTGCCTGCAATGCGGGAGACCTGGGTTTGACCCCTGGGTCGGGAAGATCCCCTGGAGAAGGAAACGGCAACCCACTCCAGTACTCTTGCCTGGAAAATCCCATGGACAGGGGAGCCTGGTAGGTTACAGCCCATAGGATCACGAAGAGTCAGACATGACTGAACAACTTTACATGGTCATGGTTGGATCATTGAAAAAGCAAGAGAATACCAGAAAAACATGTACTTCTGCTTTATTGACTGTGCTAAAGCCTTGACTGTGTGGATCACAACAAACTGGAAAATTCTCAAAGAGATGGAAATACCAGACCACCTTACCTGTCTCCTGAGAAACCTGTATGCAGGTCAAGAAGCAACAGTTAGAACCAGACATGGAACAATGGACTGGTTCAAAATTGGGAAAGGAGTACGTCAAGGCTATATATTGTCACCCTGCTTATTTAACTTGTATGCAGAGTACATCATGTGAAATGCCGGGCTGAATGAAGCACAAGCTGGAATCAAGATTGCCAGGAGAAATATCAGGTGTGCAGATGACACCACCCTTATGGCAGAAAGCAAAGAGGAACTAAAGAGCCTCTTGATGAAAGTGAAAGAGGAGAGTGAAAAAGCTGGCTTAAACTCAACATTCAAAAAACTAAGATCATGGTGCATCTGGTCCCATCACTTCATGGCAAACAGATGGGGAAAAAATGGAAATAGTGACAGATTTTATTTTCTTGGGTTCTAAAATCACTGAAGATGGTGGTTGTAGGCATGAAATTGAACGATGCCTGCTCCTTGGAAGGAAAGCTATGACAAGCCTAGACAGTGGTACGCATCCCTTTGCTGACAAAGGTCTGTCTAGTCACGGCTGTGGTTTTTCCAGTGTCATGTATGGACATGAGAGCTGGGCCGTTAGGAAGGCTGAGCACCAAAGAATTGACAGCTTCAAACTGTAGTGTTAGAGAAGACTCTTGAGAGTCCCTGGGATGGCAAGGAGATCAAACCAGTCAATCCTAAAGGAAATCAACCCTGAATATTCATTGGGAGGACTGTTGCTTGAAGTTGAAGCTCCAATACTCTGGCAACCTGATGTGAAGAGCCAACTCAGCGGGAAAGACTCCGATGCTGGGAAAGACTGAAGGCAGGAGAAGGGGATGACAGAGGATGAGATGGTTAGGTAGCATCACTGGTTCAACGGACATGAGTTTGACCTGACTCCGGGAGATACTGGAGGGCAGAGGAGCTTGTGTTGCCGTCCGTGGGGGTCGCAAAGAGTCGGACATGACTTAGCTACTGAACGACAGCAGTAACTGCACTGGGTGCTGAGTTTTCTTTTATCCCTTATTGCCGAGCAGGGCTACACTCTGAGAACCCCCTCACTGAATCGCCTGGGTTCCAGCCAGAGTGCCCCCACTGCACTGGTCTCCCCGAGCATCTCCTTGATGATCACGGTGGTAGAGGAATGACTTCTCTGCCCGCTGGCCTCATGTTACAGCAGGAGAGGCCAGAAGGAGACCCCAGCTTCCAGACTGAGGGAACATGCTGTGCTCCCTGCAAGAAGCGTCCTTTCCTGGGAAATTGAAGCTCTCAGGTCTCTAGCAAGTCCAAAGCCCAGGGCTAGGCAGCAGCACGCTTTAAGTGGGTTACCTGGAGTAACAGCAAGAGGTGGTTCTCATCTCCAAACCTTGGCCTCCAATTGTGTATGAGGGGTTGCAGGAAATAAGACCTGGTACTGGCCATTGGTTTAAGACACGCGCTGCATCTTCAGGGCAGCACCCTCATAGCTCCGGGACTGTGTCTGCTCTGTGTCAGGCCAGCCATGTCCAGGTGATGTGCTGTGTGCTGGGCCAGTGAAATCCATGGACATAAGTCCGTAGCTGCACCGCTTTCAGAGGAGATTGAGTTCCTGGGTGGAATGGGAGGCCGCGGCAGTGACGAGGGCTTTCTTCAGCACCATGGAGAGCGGTGCTGGGCCCTCCCTGCGTTTAGGAAGACCCTGGTAGACCTGCTTGTCCCCAGGAGGGTGTTCACAGCTGAGGACAGGATTTCAACTCCACGTGGGCAGGCTGCAGCGTTACAAGTGCAGCTTCATCACAATCTTTCCCCGACCCCTCATTTTGGAAGGATCTCAAGGAATCATCCTTGTGGCTCAGCTGGTAAAGAACTCCACCTGCAATGCAGGAGACCTGGGTTCGATCCCTGGGTTGGGAAGATCCCCTGGAGAAGGGAAAGGCTACCCACTCCAGTATTCTGGCCTGGAGAATTCCATGGACTGTGTAGTCCATGGGGTCGCAAAGAGTCGGACACGACTGAGCAACTTTCATTTTCCTGGAATCATCCTACCAACCTGGGCCCCAGGGATGGAACCTCATTCCAGGTCCGCGTTGGCCCCTGGCAGGCCATTGGCAGACAGAACCTGCAGCAGGGCTGTGGCCAGGCTGGGGCCCTGGGCCCTGGCATAGCCTGCAGCAGCACTGCCACCCCACACCCCCTCCCTTGGCCTCCGTGCTGTTTCCCGATCAACCTGCCAGTGGACCGCAGGCCCCATACAGGCCAAGCTCCAGACCTTTCAAGAGAAGGCTGAAGTTTGGATAGCTGGGAAAATGTTCTGGTTTTAAAATACTGATTACGAAGTCAAATTTAAAACAAATAAACATACATGCCAATCCAAAAAACAAAAAGCAAAAACCACATGAGGGGCTTAGACTGACGCGTGCTTGGGGCTCCCACTGCTTGGCGATGGTTAGTTCAGCTCTCTCTGCTGGCTGATGGGGCTGACCGGCTGTGGCCATTGGGCTGAGTTTTCTGCTTGTGTCTTAAATTATGGAAACGGTCTGACATCCACACGGCGGGAGAGCAGCTGGGCTTGCATAGCTGACTTCCTGTGTCACCGTGGTTCTCTCACATGTGCCGTGGGCCCCACGCACCCCTGGAGACTGGAGGACCACCCCCACTGACCTCCAGAGCAGTCAGGGCAGCCCTGAGACAGGCTCAGAGGACACGGGGACCCTGGAGCTGGGGTTTCGGGGCTCAGTGGCTGTGGAGGGGGCGGGAGGAAGAGAGGCGGGGGTGACCACCTCTACCCTGGTGCCCAGGGCACAGGTGACTTGGGGGCACCTCTTGGGGGTGCGTCTGACTAGTCGTCTGCACCCAGGAAGGTCCCCAGAAGGAGCGGAAGCCAAGTCCAACGCTGTCCCGAGGGTGGGGGCCAGGGAGTGGGCAGTGGTAGTGGATGTAGGCGGCGCGCTCTCAGGTGGAAGGGGTTGGTGCACGAGGTCCCCCTGGGCAGGTCCTGCCCCGTGCCACCTCCTTCTGCTGGGAACCAGGGACCCTTTACAGGGCATCAGCCCACACAAGTTCACCCACAGAATAAGCGCGCATGCACCCATAGATTATGAGCGTCGTTTTAAGGATTATTGAATATGGAGAAAAAAAGGATGCTGATATCCTGTGGTCCTAGTTAGTAAAAATCATACAATAGATACAATCATCAGAGCTTTAATAAGAATCTACGTAACAGGAGATTACAAGTGTCATTTTAAGGAATACTGAATATGGAGAAAAATGGTGCTGACATTCTGAGGTCCTGGTTATTAAAAATTATACAATAGATATGACCCTCAGAAAAGATGAGAAACCACTTGCACGTCTAACACTAAGGAATAATTGAGATAAATTCAGCACCATCAGTAGATCGGAATTCCGTGGAGCAATTCAGAATGGGGTGTCTAAGGGCCTCGAGGCCTCAGGGAAGGTGCTCTCTGGTTCTATTTCATGTGACTGTCAATGTGACTGTGTTTCATGCATTTCGTATATTAATCATGTGAAATATTAATTTGAAGTTCTTTTAAACCCCCAAACTTGACAAACCTCCAAGATAGGGTATGAAATTCAGCTGCTATTTCTCTAATAGGAGAGACCACAGCAAATTCACCAGGGACTGGGCTGCTTTAATTCCCTGAAACCGTCTGATCGTCTGTCACGTGGGAAGAGGGGAGGGGAGAGCTGCTTCAGGGACGTGGACTCTGGCAGTTTGGAAGCTGGGAAGACGGCTCTGCCCGGCAAGGAGCTGGGGAACGTGGGGTAGGAGCTGCCCGGAGGCCCAGTTTCCGGGCTCCCGGGAAAGGCCCAGCACTTCAGATTTGGGTTCATGGCAGAGGTCATTCCCTGCCCACGGGTTCTGCTCGGCCCTGGAGTGCAGGGCAGCCGACACATGGAGAATGGGTGGGAACGCCAGCGTCCCCGTCACCATCAAACACCCAGGAGGCACCACCCTGCACTGGCCCTGCCCGGGTCCCTGGATGGCAGCGCCCAGCTCTGAACCCGGGGAAGGCGGAGGGTGTGTGGGGGAGGGTCCTGGGCCCATGGAATCGCAGAGGATGCGTTGTCTCTGGGAAGCCACACGGGGGGATCCTAGGGTCCCGAGACAACTGCCGTCCTCTGTCTCGTGCCCCCCAGTGGGTGTGACTCAGCCTGGTCCTCATCGCCCCAAGGCTGGAGCAGGAGGGAGGTGCAAACGGGTGCTGGCGGGAGGACTGCCTGGAAGAGGGGGCGCGGGACAAGTGCCGGGTGGGAAATCCTTCACTGAGGTGGGGAAATACTGGCTTATGGATGAGCTTCCAGAAGATATGGGCTGCCCGAGGTCGCCTGGTTGAGGCGTGTCGCTGGCGAGCCTGGCACAGCCTTCAGGACACACCCTTCTGGGCATTCCTCGTTTTCCCCTAGGGCTCACAGGGCCACCCAGAAGGGTGTGCACATCTGAGCTACAGGGGAAACGCTGCTCTTCATCCGACTCCTGTGCCATGTGACTCAGTTACGTAGCACAGTTATCAGGATCTGCTGCTGCAGAGGGTCCCCTGCGGGCTCTGGAGGCGCTAGTGGTAAAGAACCTGCCTGCCAATGCAGGAGACGTAAGAGACACGGGTTCGATCCCTGGGTGGGGAAGATCCCCTGGAGGAGGCATGGCAACCCACTCCAGTGTTCTTGCCTGGAGAATCCCATGGACAGAGGAACCTGGTGGGTTACAGACCACAGGGTTGCCAAGAGTAGGACACGCCTGAAGCAACTTAGCATGCACGGTCATGAATCTCTCAAAGCTGCGTCTCTTCCTGCGTCCTTAACGACCTCTGTGGGGTCAGTCCCTAGCAGCGGGCCTCCCAGGCGGCATCTTGCCATGCCTGAGGTGCACTTGGCCACAGCTCTGCAGAGGGTGTCTGTGGGGACCACTCACTGGCTGAGGATGGGGATGGTGGGGGATTTTTAAGCAAGGCATGATCTGATCTGCACTTGAAGGGTCTCCATGGCTGCTGAGTTAGGGGCTTCCCTGGTGGCTCAGCCAGCTAAGAACCCACTTGCAGTGTAGGAGACCCAGGTTCGATCCTTGGGTCAGGAAGATCCCCAGAGAAGGGAATGGTAACCCACTCCAGTATTCTTGCCTAGAGAATCCCATGGACAGAGGAGCCTGGCAGGCTATGGTCCATGTGGTTGCAAAGAGCTGGACTGAGTGCCTAACACTTTCACTCTCACAGGCTGCTGAGTTGGAGCAGTCTTTGGGGGCAGAATGGAGGCGGCAGGACCAGCTTGGAGGAGGAGGCTGGCTCTCTGGCCAGAGAGGCTGTGCCTGGGGAGGGGGGCTGGGGGGAGGGCAGTGGGTGGTGGGGAGGGGTGGGGTTCCCCTGTGCTGGGGGGCAGCGCCAACGGGACTGGCTGATGACGTGGTGGAGGTGGGCATGAGAAAGGGGGGTCACAGGTGACTCTGGCCACAGTACTGATGTCACAGATATGCATGGCATCTCCCCAAGGAGGGTCACGCTTCCCACTGTGGAAGGCAGATGTGGCCACGGGACCCGCGGCCAGGGACGTGGAGCGGGAACCCCTATGTCCCTCTGGGCAGCAGCCCAAGAGCCAGTGTACAGAGAAGCCTGTCATCCCGGGTCCTCGCGTGATACAACGAACAAGCGGAAACACAAGCCAAACTCACTCATCTGAAGCCCTTGGGACGTGTGTGGTTTGTTGGCATCATCTGGGCTGGCCTGGCTGCTGCAGACTCCAGGGTTTCTGGTCTGAGCCAGGGCAGGACAAGGTCATCAGTGGACTGAGGAAGGCAAGATGGGTGCCGGAGTGGGGAGCAGTTTGGGGCATGCATGAAATCTGGAACCCTGTTAATGTCGGGGGACAGCTGGGGTTCCCCGAATGTTGATGCTGTTTCAAGCCATAGCAGTCACATTGGCTGACACAAGCTTGGGCTCTTTTCCAAGGGCTTTACGTAGATTAACTCTGGGTCTTCGGGGCAGGAAGCTGAGACACAGCAAGCGTAAGTGAGAGGCCAAAGTCCCCCACTCCTCAGTTGTGGCGTAGAGTTGACCTCGGGGGTCCTTGCACGTAACTGCTCCGCGTTCCCCACCAGACCAGGGCAGAGGGCTGGTCCCCTGCCCCTTGCCTGTGTTGTCCAAGTGGGCGGCTGGGCTGGGCGTGGACCCTCATTGCTCAGGGGGTCCAGGCCCACCGGCTACCTGGCCCGTGTGGCCAGGCTCCCAGGGCCTTGGCTGTGTCTCTTTCTCCTCTGGACCTCCAGCTTCGCAAGGGCCTCACCTTCCAGGACGGTGGGGGTTCTGGTTTCTGCATCGACTGTTCAATAATTATGAGGGCTTTTCCGACTTCATTGTGGGGGAGAGAGAGCTCCCACAGGCAAGGTGGTTAACCAAGAGTCGCCAGATCATGCAGACAACAGCTTCAAGGCTTGCGCTTAAGCTGATTACTCCTGTTGGTAACAAAGGAACAGATGTTTCCAACCATCTCAAAAAAAAAAAAAAAAGTGAGCCTTTGTGAACGTGAAAGTCGCTCAGGCCTCTCCAGCTCTTTGCAACCCGTGGCTCATACAGTCCAGGGAATCCTCCAGGCCAGAACACTGGGGTGGGCAGCCTTTCCCTTCTCCAGGGGATCTTCCCAACCCAGGAATCAAACCGGGGTCTCCTCCATTGCAGGCAGATTCTTTACTAACTGAGCCATGTGAATCTTTGCACACTGCCTCTGGTACAAGTAACATGCTCGCCTTTATCTCCGGAACCCGGCACCCAGGGCATGTCAGCGTCAACACCACTGACGGGCAGGGTGGTTCCCGAGCCCCTGCCTCCTGGGTTTGTTCATCTGCAAGCTTCCATCCCTCCTGGGTGAGCTGGGGCGGACCACGTTGCGTCTCTATGGCCTCGCCTCCACAATGATGATCCCCTTATAATTTCCGGGATGGTTAAGTGGGACAAACGTGGTCCACTGGAGAAGGGAATGGCTGACCACTTCAGTGCTCTTGCCTTGAGAACCCCATGAACAGTATGAAAAGGTTAATTGAGAAGCTGTGTTGAAAGCCTCAGTACAAAGTAGCTGCTAAGCAAAGGCTTTTGGGGACGATTAGACACCTGCGTGGGGTATGCCAGGTGCTGGGGTGCGCGGCCACCCCCAGGAGCTGCGTGCATTTCTCACACACCCTCCAGCTGAGTCTGCAGCCTTGGGCCATGGCCTCAGCCCTCCTGTTGTCCGCGTCTTGCTTCGTGCTACCTGGCAGGTCTCAGGTGGAGACGGTACCTCCTTGTGCCCTTTTCATTTCTGAGTTTGCTTAGGGGATGAGCTCGCAATAGGCAAATATTCATTTGTCATTTGTGTTCCTCTTGTGTAACCCCTGTCCCTGCCTTCGTCCATGTTTCCTTTGCGTCACTGTCGTTTCCTTGCTGGCTTGTGAGAGCTCTTGGCCTGTTCTGGCCCTGAGTCCCGTCCTGAGCGCTGTGGGCCGCGGTGAGGGGCTCACCTCGCCACTTTCCTTTTTGGTGTCTTCTTTTGTTCTTGCCACAGTTGCTTGAATCCATTTTGCATCAAAACATCAATTCCTCTTCACTTGCTTGCAAATATTTCAGTATGTGTTTTTTAAATACGGAGAGTATATGCAGGATTTTAAGAAACAGAATTTATTCCCTTAATGGAGCTAAATTGATGGAACTTTTTGCTGTGTCTAGTGGTCTTTGGACTTATTATGAAATCTCTGCCCACTCTGAGGTTACAAAAGCAGTTCTCCTTTCTTCTTGTTAAGTTTTAGAGTTTTGCCTTTCATGCTGAAATCTCTAAACTGCCTAAGTTTCAGGTTTTTTGGCCTCTGTTGTGAAGAATGAAACCAGTTCACTCTTATCCACACAGATTTCCATTTTCTCATCGTCGTGTATGAAGGGAGTCCACCCTCCTCTCACAGATGGGCAACCCACTGCTGCCACAAACATCTCTCTTTGTTCAAAGTCACTTAAATTCAGTTCAGTTCAGTTCAGTTGCTCAGTCATATCTGACTCTTTGCAACCACGTGGACTGCAGCACGCCAGGCTTCCCTGTCTATCGCCAGCTCCTGGAGTTTACGCAAACTCAGTTACACTGAGTCAGTGATGCCATCCAACCATCTCATCCTCTGTCTTCCCCTTCTCCTCCTGCCTTCAGTCTTTCCCAGCATCAGGGTCTTTTCCAATGAGTCAGCTCTTCGCATCAGGTGGCCAAAGTATTGGAGTTTCAGCTTCAGCATCAGTCCTTCCAATGAATATTCAAGACTGATTTCCTTTACAATGGACTGGTTGGATCTCCTTGCAGTCCAAGGGACTCTCAAGGGTCTTCTCCAACACCACAGTTCAGAAGCATCAGTTCTTCGGCACTCAGCTTTCTTTATAGTCCAACTCTCACATCCATATGTGACTGCTGTAAAAACCATAGCTTTGACTAGGTGGACCTTTGTTGGCAAAGTAATGTCTCTGCTTTTTAATATGCTGTCTAGGTTGGTCATAACTTTTCTTACAAGGAGCAGGCGTTTTTTTATTTCCTGGCTGTGGTTACCATCTGCACTGATTTTGGAGCCCAAGAAAATAAAATCTGCCACTGTTTCCACTGTTTCCCCATCTATTTGCCATGAAGTGATAGGACCAGATGCCATGATCTTAGTTTTCTGAATGTTGAGTTTTAAGCCAACTTTTTCACTCTCCTCTTTCACTTTCATCAAGAGGCTCTTTAGTTCTTCACTTTCTGCCATAAGGGTGGTGTCATCTGCATATCTGAGATTATTGATATTTCTCCCGGCAATCTTGATTCCAGCTTGTGCTTCTTCCAGCCCAGCGTTTCTCATGATGTACTCTGCATGTAAGTTAAATAAGCAGGGTGACAATATACAGCCTTGATGTACTCCTTTCCTATTTGGAACCAGTCTGTTCTATATCCAGTTCTAACTATTGTTTCCTGACCTGCATACAGATTTCTCAAAAGGCAGGTCAGGTGGTTTGGTATTCCCATCTCTTTCAGAATCTCCCACAGTTTATTGTGATCCACACAGTCAAAGGTTTGGCATAATCAATAAAGCAGAAGTAGGTATTTTTCTGGAACTCTCTTGTTTTTTCAATGACCCAACAGATGTTGGCAATTTGACCTCCTGTTCCTCTGCCTTTTCTAAAACCAGCTTGAACATCTGGAAGATCTCAGTTCACATACTATTGAAGGCTGGGCTTGGAGAATTTTGAGCATTACTTTACTAGTGTGTGAGATGAGTACAATTGTGCGGTAGTTTGAGCATTCTTTGGTATTGCCTTTCTTTGGGATTGGAGTGAAAACTGACTTTTCCAGTCCTGTGGCCACTGCTGAGTTTTCCAAATTTTGCTGGCATATTGAGTGCAGCACTTTCACAGCATTGTCTTTCAGGATTTGAAATAGCTCAGCTGGAATTCCATCACCTCCACTAGCTTTGTTCATAGTGATGCTTTCTAAGGCCCACTTGACTTCACATTCCAGGATGTCTGGCTCTAGGTGAGTGATCACACCATCGTGGTTATCTGGGTCATGAAGATCTTTTTTGTACAATTCTTCTGTGTATTCTTGCCACCTCTTCTTAATCCCTTCTGCTTCTGTTAGGTCTATACCATTTGTGTCCTTTATTTTGCCCATCTTTGCATGAAATGTTCCCTTGGTATCTCCAATTTTCTTGAAGAGGTCTCTAGTCTTTCCCATTCTATTGTTTTCCTCTATTTCTTTGCACTGATCGCTGAGGAAGGCTTTCTTATCTCTCCTTGCTCTTCTTTGGAACTCTGCATTCAGATGCTTATATCTTTCCTTTTCTCCTTTGCCTTTCACTTCTCTTCTTTTCACAGCTATTTGTAAGGCCTCCTCAGACAGCCATTTTGCCTTTTTGCATTTCTTTTTCTTGGGATGGTCTTGCTCCCTGTCTCCTGTACAATGTCATGAACTCCATCCATAGTTCATTAGGCACTCTGTCTATCACATCTAATCCCTTGAATCTATTTCTCACTTCCATTGTATAATCATAAAGAATTTGATTTAGGTCATACCTGAATGATCTAGTGGTTTTCCCTACTTTCTTCAATTTAAGCCTGAATTTGGCAATAAGGAGTTCATGATCTGAGCCACAGTCAGCTCCCGGTCTTGTTTTTGCTGACTGTATAGAGCTTCTCCATCTTTGGCTGCAAAGAATATAATCAGTCTGATTTCGGTGTTGACCATCTGGTGATGTCCACGTGTGGAGTCTTCTCTTGTGTTGTTGAAAGAGGGTGTTTGCTATGAGCAGTGCGTTCTCTTGGCAAAGCTCTGTTAGCCTTTGCGCTGCTGCATTCCGTACGCCAAGGCCACCGCTCCCCCTCATTTAAATTCGTTGGTTAATTAATTTTTATCCAACTTCCCTGGTGCCTCAGGGGGTAAAGCGTCTGCCTATAACGCGGGAGACCTGGTTTCAATCCCTGGGTTGGGAAGATCTCCTGGTGAAGGAAACGGCACCCCACTCCAGTGCTCTTGCCTGGAAAATCCCATGGATGGAGGAGCCTGTTAGGCTACAGTCCATGGGGCTGCCAAGAGTTGGACACAGCTGAGCGACTTCACTTTCACTTTCAGTTAATTTTTGGCCTCACCGTGCGGTTTGCGGGATCTTAGCTTCCTGCCAGAGACTGAACCTGTGTCCCCTGCAGTGGGAGCGCAGGGCCTTAGCTACTGGACCGCCAGGGAAGTCCTCGGCCACAGACCCTTCTACGGTGTAACTGGATTCCTTTGGAGGCACCATCCAATTACACTGGCTATTTTGCCCATCTTTGCTCAAAACCACCTTCCTTTAAGATGTGATAACATTCCTTCACCATGAAGTGTGATATGATCTATATATTTTTCATTGCTCCTCTTGTCAGGTTGAGGAAATTTCCCATCTATTCTTCGTTTGATAAGAGTGTTTATGATGAAAAGGTGTTGAACTTCGTGACATTCTCTTCCTTTTCTGGATCTATTGAGGTGATATTATCAATTTTCTCTTTCAGTCTGTTGAAGGGGTGAATTACATGGGATGGTTTTCAAATGTTGGACTCACTTAACATTCTTGGAATAAATCCACTTAGTTGTGAAGTTTTACCACATATGTTTCACCATGTATCTTGGGTTCCATCTGCTAATACTCTGTTATGAATTTTTGTTATCTATATTCATGAGAGATTCCAGCCTGTGGTTTTCTTTTCTCTCAATATCTTTGCCTGGTTTTGATATGGAGTATCACAAAACAAGGAGGGAAGTGTCACTCATATCAGTACGGATTCATGGATGTGGGGTTTTAACCCAGGACGGCTTTGCTTTTGCTCGGAGTTTTCCAGGTTTGGCCACTGGGGACCCTTTGAGTTGGCTCCTGTGTCCCCCCGACTCAACGCCTTCACTCTCTGCTCGTGTGTACCCTTTTCTGAGCACGTTCTTTCTTTTTGGCACCGCAGGACCCTGGAGCAGCACTGGAACCAGCCATTTCTCTGAGGAGCCCTGTTTCCTTTTGTTGGGAGAAGGCATTAGAAACCAAGCATTGGGCCCTAGGTGCTTATTGCTGCTGGGGAATCATTCCTCTCAGGGCCCTTCAGATCCCAGAGCAAGGAGGCACATGTGTTCATCGTTACCCATGTATATGTACACACATGTCTATAAAGGTGTCTACATGTAACCATGTGCACCTGTATTAAACGGAATATGAGTTCACACTCTCTAATCCCTCGTCACCGGGATCGTTCTAGTCTCCCCCTCTTGCTTATCCGTAACCTCCCACACACAGAGAAACCTGGTTTGCAGTGTCTGTCATCCATTTATTAAATCGTCCGGTTCCAGTAAACACGCTTTGGTTGGTTTTGGTTGACTTGTGTCTTTCACTTTTCATCCATTCCACCGGCGCCGCTGAGCGCACTGGTCTAAGGGCTTGCCAGGGCTGCAGTGAGCCTCCTCTTTGATTCATAATGTTCGTGATTTGTGTCTTTTCTTCTTCCTTAATCAGGGTGAGAGCTGTATTTCGCCAGGGCTGCGGTTTTGCTGGTTGAGTGTCATAAACGCGGCGAGGGGTAAGAGAGGGGGAAGGTGTGTGCGCGCGTGTCCACTCTGGTAGAGGAGAGATTCTATGCAGCATAGAGACTAGCTGAGCGATGAGGGAGTTGAGGGCGTGAAGCGGGTGAGAGCCCTAAGTGGTGCGGGGGACGATGGACCGTGAGTCCCGGGTGCTCAGGGGCCGCTGGCCCGCAAGACCCAGAAAGACAGGACCCTGCAGGCCATGATGAGGGAGATGCTTGGATGGGAGGAGGCGGTGAGTTTAAAGGTCATGCCGAGTCCAGGGGACATCCGTGGAGGAGACGCTGGAGGAGTGGACGGCACGTTGGGAGAGGAGGTCAAGGAACCGGGAGTCCGGCCGGCCTGAGCTGCTATCCTGCTCTGGGCTCCATCCACAGAGACACAGCGGCCACTCTGTTTCCCATGGGGACGAGCAATCGGCAGGGTCTGGCACGGTTTGGATCTTCGCTGGGCCACCCGCCAGCAGGGTGACCTTGTACTAGTCTAACTTTCCTGAGCCTCAGCGTCTCCGCCTTTAAACTGGGATAATGGGCACTTGCCCAGCGGTCCCGTGGTTGGGACTCTGAGCTTCCACTGCACGGGGCGCAGGTTCAGTCCCTGGTCAGGGAAGTGAGATCCCATGTGCCATGTGGTGGGGCCAGGTTTTTAAAAAATGGGATGATAATATCCACCTCATAGGGTTGTTGGTTACATTGAATGAGGTAAAACGCCTATGTGTTGCTTGGCACAGAGAAAGAACGCGAGAAAACCGAGTCCCCCGTTAACTATATTTAAAGATTGTTCTGCTGTACTTCCTCTCTTCTTGGTACGTCTCAGGAGAACGATTCTAACAGGAGTGCTTAAACCAGGGTGCACTATACCCGTCTGACCTCCTCTGAACTGAACTCATTACATCACGACTATTTCCAAATAACGTCACATCCACAGGGACCGGGGATTAGGACCTGGGTATAGTTTGGTGGGGAGGGGGACCTTACAACCCATAACAGCATTCCCCCCAAAATAACAATAAAATACAAGAAAGGTGGACATAGATGATAAAATATTGGCAAAAATTGACTGTGGTCAAAGCTGAGGGTGGTTAACTGGGGGCTTGTTACACAAGTCTGTTCGTTTTTGTGTATGTTTGGAAAATTCCATAATAAGATTTTTGTAAAAAAAAAATCATGCTTTCAATGAATATTTAATAAACTAGAAAATGTTGAGTGCAGAAGATAATATACAAAGCTAGACATATAATAGAAGCCTGTGCAGAAGAAATGACTCTAAAATGCTCAAGGCTGTTTTCTCTGGGGACTATGAGGCTTGCTGTTTTCTTTCTTCTCTCTTTTTTGGGGCATTTAATTTTTTTGTATTTTCCAAAATTCCCACCCTGAGTGTGGATTATTTGTATAACCACAAAATAATTTTATTTGAGCAAATCAAGCCATCCCTCTATGCATCTATTCACATGTCCATTCAACACGCAGGCCTTTCTGGAGCCCCTAGCGCTGCCAGTGGAAAGGTCCCTGCCTCTCGGGGTGGTGACCCCGAGCCCTGGGGCAAATCTCCGGCATCACAGTGGATTCAAACCATTGCCATGGAGGCTGGAGAAGCAGAACCCTCTGTAGAATGTTTGAAGTTGTTAACAATTTGGGTAAAACCGATCCGGAGGCTGTCAGTGTTCCAGGAGGACGATGAGTAAGCCAGGGGACCAGGCTCCTTAATCAGGGCGGGAGATTCGGACCGAACAAGCAGCTGGGAGCCCAGCAGGCACAATCAGGGACCTCTCCCCCGGCGGGGAGGCAGGGAGGGGCTGCTCGGCGAGGGGGGAGAGAGGGAGAGGCCTGCGAGCAGCGCGGGAAGGAGCTGCTGCCCAGCAGGAGGCTTCAGAGAGCAGCCTCGCTGTGAGCAGCAGACACCCCCTCCCAGGGCCTGGTGGGGGTGCTCGGTGGTTAGGGACAGGCCTGGAGTTGGGCAGCCTGGGCCTCACTCCTGGATGCGACGAAAGCCACCAGCTCGTGCATCACTGGGGGCGACCGTCCTCTCCCCCAGCATCCTGGCTTTCCCTTCTGGGAAGCAGAGCTGGCGGCGCGCACCTGTGTTGTGAGATGGAAGAGCCATGTTTGGGTATTGCTCAAAACTCTGCCGCAGACACGCTGTCCCTCGGGTGTCCACGGGGATGGGGTCCAGGACCGCCCCTCTCCCCAGGAGCAAATCCCTGGATGCTTGTGTCCCTTATCGAAAAGGCCTGTATTT
Organism: Odocoileus virginianus; assembly: GCF_023699985.2. Taxonomy (NCBI): domain Eukaryota; kingdom Metazoa; phylum Chordata; class Mammalia; order Artiodactyla; family Cervidae; genus Odocoileus; species Odocoileus virginianus. The sequence goes on from NW_027224267.1 coordinate 388,618, forward strand.
GCACGCGTGCTAAATCATTTCAGTGTCCAACTCTCTGCGATGCGATGGACTATAACCCTCCAGGCTCCTCTGTCTGTGGGATCCTCTAGGCAAGAACGCTGGAATGGGTTGCCATTTCCTTCTCCAGGGGATCTTCCAGACCCAAGGATCGAACCCTGCATCTCTTATGTCTTCTGCACTGGCAGGTGGGTTCTTTAGCCCTAGTACCACCTGGGAACCTAGCAAATCCTCCCACACATTTTAGATAGTCTCTGGACTCTGTGTACCTAATACAATGTAAGTGCTGTGTGCATAGCTGCCACTGTGCAGGCCAAATTCAAGTTTTGCTCTTTGAGAACTTTCAAGAGTTTTTTTTTTAATATTTTTGATCTATGGTTGGTTGAATCCATGGATGTGGATCCTGTGGATATGGAGGGCCAACCACAAAGGCCCAGCAAAGACGAAGGTGGTGGTCACAAGGACCGTGGCAAAGAAACGATGACGGGGAAGATGAAGCCGTGATGAAGGAGGCCAGGGGAGGAAGTAATGAAGAATTAAAGGAGGATGAAGATGACGATGATGATAGAGCATGATAAAGATGGCGATGCAGATGGCGATGATGGTGATGAGAAGGAGAAATAGAAGGAGGGGGAGGAGTCCATGCCGGGGGCAGTAATGAGCAAGACCCCAGCCTTAGCCTTGCCTTCTCCGTTTGCATTCTGCCAGGGCAGACAGCTGGGCTGACCACCCAGGTGGGTAGACAGGTGGGTGATCTGCACTAGGTTTGGGGGGCAAGTTATCTGAAGGCCCCTCACAGGAGATGCCGCTCCTTCAATCCTGGGCGGATTGATTAGGGGTGAGCTGAATTCTGACCGGGTTGAGTTAAAATAAAATACATTTTGGATTTCCATTGAGTTGGAGTTGGACTGAATTGAACTGAAATGAACTGCACTAAATTAAATATGGGTTGAGTTGGCTGAAGTTGGGTTGGTGGAATTTGCCGAGATTTGAGCTTGCAATCTGAGAGCCTTCCAGTCTCAAGGGTCCCCCAGCAGCCCAGAGCTCAGTACCGTCTGGCTTGGTGGCCCTGGGAATGTTTGCAGCGCTGGGGACGTCCGTTCACAGCGTCACCACCCCCCCAGTGCTCTCTGCCTCCCATCTTCCGGGTGCCCTGGCGGTCAGGGATCCCCCACTTTTGACTGCCTGGAAGTGTACATGGGGATGTGTGTTTGTGCGGGTTTCTGTGGGTGTATGTCGTGGGGGGAGGGGGCATAGAAGCACCCATCCCAAAGAGGGGCTGGGGCCCCCTCTACTGCAGGGGGGGCTGCAGGCGTCAGGGACTCCAAAGTAGCCTGTCTGTGGTCCCCTGTTCACTCAAGGCTGGGGCTCCTTCAGCAAACCCTTTCAAAGGGTTGGTCCCTAGGAGTATGGTCAGGGTTCCTGACCCTCCCTCGAGGAACTCCAGAAGGGGCCCAGCTGAGTCCACCGCTGGGGGCCGTGGGCACCTTCCCACTTGGATGCCCCATGGACAGGGGGATCGCTGCTTCTCAGAGCAAAAGCTGATTCTGTCACTCCCCTGCACCACTTCAAGTTCGGCTGTTAGGTGCCGCAGAAGTCTCTGGCACTTTGCCAGCCCCACGTGTGTGGGGCTCTGACCCCGGCATCGGGAGGTGGGGGCTCGGGAGCCAACAGCCCTGACAGCTCTCTCCAGGGTGGCGTCTCGGGCCTGGTAGCTGCCCAGAGCCGAACAGGGGCTGGGTCTCACCTGGCTGCTCATCCAGCCCAGGGTGGGGGTGATAACGCCCTCCTCCCGGGAGGCTGGGGGCAGAGGCTGGGAAAGTGGGGAAGGCAGGGAAGCAGGCCAGGCAGGCAGGTCAGCCCAGGTAGGTTGAGATTCCTTGATGTTGGGGAGAGGGTACCCGCTTCCTGGCTTAGACTCCAACCCTGGCCCCTCCCGGAGACGGTGAGAGACCCAGGCTGCAGACAGAGCCAGCTTCTCTGCACCCAGGGCCTGTCCTTCAGTGCCCCGAGGCCCGGGGGGACCAGGGCTCAGCCAGCCCCTGGTCCTGGCTCTTTCCCCTCCTTCAGCCCGGCCCCCAACCCCAGGACTGCCCGGAGCCGCAAGGTCCTCTACAGAACCAGCGCTGAGTGCCGCTCCCGGTTGCCGTAGAAACAGAAAGCCTCTGAGGTTTGCAGCCTAGGTGATGCAGGCTCCTCCCCTCTCTGCCAGCTTCCAGGTCCCCACCCCCCACCCGCGGGAGCAGCACGGCTCTGGGCGATTCTATCTCCTTTCAGGTCACATCACTAATAAGCCCCTGGCACTGCCAGGAAGCCCACCAACAGATGGAGAAACAGGCCCAGAGAGGGAGAGCAGCCGGCCCAAGGCCACACAGCTCCCACGGGCAGGGCGGGGTCTGGCTCCAGGGCTGCCCTCCAGGCCGGCCTGGGTTCCCCCAAGGTCATGAATCAGGGGCCTCCCAGGGGGTTGGGAGGCTCCCACCCACACAAAGCCCCAGGTTGCGTGGTGTCTGGGGTGGAGGAGATGTCTGCATGGGTGAGAGTCCCACCCCAGGCCTGAGTCCTGGGCAAGCTCCCCTCAGCCTGTGCTGGGGGGCGAGGGCCCCCAAAGAGGGAGGAAGTGCTTCATCAGTGGACACGGCATGCGGAGGGCGGCGGAGCCGTCCTTGGGAAGCTGCACTGGTGAATACAGGACGTTTGTCAAAACCCCAGGGTTCAGACCATGGGGAGGGAGCCTGCCGTAAACCCTGTAACGACAAGGTATCCCAGGCAGCTTGTCCAGGGTCCTGGCCACACGGCACCCCTGCCAGATGGGGCCTGTCACGGGAGTTGGGGGGCGGGTATGGAGACTCCCGGCCTTCCACCCATTGCTTCTGTCAACCTGAAATCCCTCAAAACTGTCAAGTTCGTTGGTTAAAAAGATTAAAAAAAAAAAAAAAGGAAGGAGAGAGTGGGGGACCAGCATGGGGTGAGGGAGGCAGCACTTCAGCTGGGAGGGGGTGGTCCTGGAATCCGTCCCTGCCCCCGGGACTCGTGGCCCCGGTCATCTGGGGGCCGCACGAGGTTGCCCCCAGCGCTGTGACAGGTGGCCAGGTGGCCGCAGCCGCCTTCCAGAACGTTCTGGGTGGTCTCCAGAGGCCCCGTCTGGCTCCACTGGCCAGGAGAGGGGGAGGGTGGGGAGCGATCAGACCCAGGGTTGGGGCTTGTGCAGTAGTGGAGGGGCGCTCAGTGGACATCAAAGACCTGGCCCAGTTCTTCAGGCACCAATCATTTTGTTGTGTCCGTGTGACGTCAGCCAAGATCTGGTGGGGAGGCCACCGTGCCAGCCCCCAGGGAGACGGGCTAGTCTGAGCTTCTGGGAACATGGGCTTCACCGGGGCGGGGGGCAGTGGGCCGGGCCCCCTGTGCCGGCAGGCAGAACCCCAGAGGGTGCCTTCATCACCCGCCTCCTGGAATCTTCCAGCCAGAGCTGCCCCAGGCCTTTGCACAGAGCTGGAAACCCACTGAGGCCCTCGGAAGATGGGGACTGCATTTTGCTGTAATCTGCAGCTCTCTCGATTTTATTTTATTTGCTCTTCCCTGTAATTATCCCATCGGTGGGTGAAAATAAGCCTCGACAAGGAGACAGCCTCCCAGAAGGAGGCAGGCAGAGGGGGTGCGGCGCTTTCAACCTTCCTGGCCTCCCCTCCCCTCGGGGGGCTGGATGGCGGGGGCAGGGTGCCCCTGCAGGCACTGGTCATTCAGGTTTGTCCGCGACTGTGGCTGCTTAGCACAGAAATCCCAGGTCCCAGGAACCCCGTCCTGGGTGAATGGGGAGGTTGGACGTCCTTTGCACAAACTCCTGAGGGTCTCTGGGACCACACCTCGAGGTCGGCTTCTCCTGGGGCCCCACCTCACCTCCATCCTTGGGGCTTCTCTCCCAACGCCCTTTGTTCACCCCAGGCCTTGGGCTTCTCCTCCTTCCTCCCTCGGAAAGCCCACCCAGATCCGCCCCCCAGTTCCATGCATGTCTCCCCCACAGAGCTCCAGACCCCAACTTTCAGCTGATGGCCAAGCAGTCAGGCTGCTGAAGAGCAGATGGGTTACACGCGAGGCCTTGGTCTCCCGTTCTTTGAAATGGGAATGGCTGTGACTCTGCTTGTGGGGCCTGCAAGGGCTTCAGCGATGAGTGAACTCAGGGCTTCGACCCAGTGCTCATCCCATCAGTTAGCCACAGGCACCCCTGATAGTGGGTCCTGGAATTCCCGAAGCCAGGGCGGGGATCTGCACGTTACAGACAAGAGGCCTGAAGCTCAGAGAAATGAAACAACTTGGGAAGACCCAGCCGGTCAGGGCCCATGGCCAGACCCACACTGCCCGGCAGGGACTACGAGGCCACCCGCCCCCCACCACCCGGCTTCCTCCTGCGGGTGGCGGTGTGAGGTCGTCCTGGACTGGCCTTTGGGGCAAATTCTACGTTTCGGCTCTCAGAAACATCTCCTAACTCAGCCAACAGCAGAAACAGGGAGAAGGCCATGCATCCGAGACAGCTTATTCACAGGGGAGCTGTCTCTGTTATTTAGCTCTGAAGCAAGGAACTCCGCTTTGGGGGAAATAAGAATTATTTTCCCCCTTTCCCGCCTGGACTCTGAATCGCTGGGGGTGTGAGACTAGCTGCTGGTCATTATTTCTGCTCCCACGGGAGGCGCCCCCCCCCCCCCGGAGCGTTTAAGCCTCTTGGCCGGCTCTGTGGCTGTCCTGTGGGACCCCCACCCACCCGGCCGCTCCTCCTCCTCGGGGGCCTGTCTTTGGAATAAGAGCGTTTAGCATCTTCACAGGGTTCTCAGCAGAGGAGGGGGTTCCCTGCCCCTCCCTGTGGGGACGTTCGGCCCTGTCTGCTGACCCTTTCGGTTGTCACAGCTCTGGAGTGGGGAAGCCTGGTGTGAATGGTCACGTCCAGTGGGGGCCCTGAGGCAGGGACCCCTCTGGGTCAGGGAGCAGGAAGGGGAATGCTGGGCGGGGGAGTATTCACCCATCTCCCCTCACTCCAACTTCTCAAGAGTTGGATAAGACTCTTGAGAGTCCCTTAGACTGCAAGGAGATCCAACCAGTCCATCTTGAAGGAAATCAGTCCTGAGTGTTCATTGGAAGGACTGGTGCTGAAGCTGAAGCTCCAATACTTTGGCAACCTGGTGTGAAGAGCTGATTCATTGGGAAAGACCCTGGTGCTGGGAAAGACTGAAGGAGGTAGGAGAAGGGGACGACAGGAGGAGATGGTTGGATGGCATCACTGACTCGATGGACATGAGTTTGAACAAGCTCCAGGAGTTGGTGATGGACAGGGAGGCCTGGCGTGCTGCAGTCCATGGGGTCTCAGAGTCGGACATGACTGAGCGACTGAACTGAACTGACTGGGAACGGTGGGGGGAGCCTGGGGAATGGTGGGGCAAGAAGCTGGGAGGAGAAGGCAGGCGCACCTCGAATGGGGATGGTCTGGTGAAGCCCCGGCTTCCCTGTTAGACGGGTTCTGGGATGGCCGGTCCAACGGCCGTGTCTCCTGGAGGCTCTGGACCTTCCTTGACGGGAAGGCACTCTGGTGGTGGGAACTTGGCTGGTTTGGAGAGGCTGTGGGCTTGCAAAGAGTTGGACACGACTGGCCGACTGAGCCGCAGACCCTGACTCTGCCCCCTGCGTCGGTGTCTATTCTTGCTCCCCGAACACAGGGACGCTGCCGCCCAGGGTGACCTGCCCTGTCCGGGGCTGGGGGAGGGTGGGGAGTCACTTCCTGGCCCACCCAGCTCAGCCAGACCCCTTTGGGCTGCCTCTGGCCAGGCCGCTGGGCCCTAGTGGAGGGGCAGCAGGCCACCCCGGGCTGGGTCTGCTCCCCCCTGGGGACCCCTGAGCCCCGCCCAGGGGGTGAGTCAAGGAAGCCGCTGGCCCTGGGGCCCTGGGCTGCAGCCAGGCCCTGTGGCCAAGATGGATTGGGAAGACAAAGATAACACTTTGTAAGATAATTTTCTTTTCTTTCTTCTTTTTTTTTTCCCCAAAGAAATTGAAGAAACCTGTGGTTTGCAAATCTGCTGACCCAGCAGGAGGCTTCCGTTGAACCACCAGGGGCCAGGAAGAGGCCTGAGCCAGGGAAGACACCTCCAGGCGGATTCCAGCCTGTGTCGGGGAGAAAGTGGGTCACAGTTGGCTGGTCGAGGTTGATCGGTTGGAGGGCCCCTGGGCACGGGGCGTGGGGTGGGGAGCAGAGAGACGTGCCCCCTCCCCAGGAGGGTGTCCCTGGGTCTCCTCCTCACGTCCGTCTGTCCATCTCCCGGTGCCGCGAGGCCAGGCTCTGCAGTCCTGCCTCTGGGCCCTCGGCTTTCTCACCGGAGGCTCCCGCCCGCGGGAAGGAGCTGAACACGCCCAGGAGCAGGGCATCACTGGGAGGGAGCATGTGACAGATTTCAGCGCCAGGTGGCCCCCCCGTGACTCTGCAGGAGGACACGACACCCGGAGTTCGTGGTCACCGCGTGCTCGTCCTTCCCGCCCTAACTTCTGGAAGCATCCCACGCTCATCCGGTGATGAGAGGCGAGGGGGCCTCCCGGTTGAGGCGGGGGCTTCCCTAGTGACTCAGATGGTAAAGAATCCACCTGTAATGTGGGAGACCCTGGTTCGATCCCTGGGTTGGGAAGATCCCCTGGAGAAGGGAAAGGCTACCCACTCCAGTCTTCTGGCCTGGAGAATCCCATGGCCTGTACAGTCCGGTCCATTGGGTTGTAAAGAGTCGGACATGACCAAGCGACTTTGGCTTCGCTGCCCCCTGTCCCGGCTTCTCCTCGCTTTCTCTTTTCCGATCCGCCCCCCCCTGCCCACCCCTTCCCGGGGCAGTGAACCACGCATCCGCGGGGCTCCGCCGTCCTGCACCACCTCCCCTGGACACACCAAGGCTCTGCCTCTCTTCCCCAGCGCTGACCGCAGCCTGGGTGTCCATCTGCCTCCCGGGTGCCCCTCGGAGCCTCAGCTGAGGCACCAGACGGGCCCCATCCTCCTCCTCACTCATCATGCGGGCAGTCCAAAGGCTCCGGGGCCCAGACTCTGGAACCTTCCACGGCGTGGTTTTGGAAGAGGCCAGGAGGGGGGTGGGGGGCAGAGGCCAGGGCCGAGGAGGAGGAGGGGAGCCCGCAGGGCTGTGGGGCAGGCGACCGGGGGTCCCAGGTGGTGGGCTGAGCGCCGGCCGAGGGAGGCGGCTCTGGTCCGGATATGTGGCCCCCACGTGTGAACTGTGTGGGCGACTGCCCCTGGAAAGCCGCGGTTTCAGGAGCCCCAGGTGGGGGAGGCACGCGGAAGGCACTCACCGCACAGACACTGTCACTAACTGTTGGCCGTATTTTCTGAGAACTCTTGAAGCTGGATGCTTGCACACCAGGCCGCTGGCTCGAGTCCGGGCCCTGCCCCCCAGACCCCCCTGCCTTGCTCTGCGGGGCCTGGCTGGCCGTGTGTTACGTCCAACTGCTCCTTGCTGCGTGGCGAGAAGCTTTCAAACTCTTGGGAATCTGTAGCCGCCCCACCTCTCCCCTCCCGCCGGGGCAGGGGGCTGGTGACGGGGGAAAGTTGTGGTCTGGGTGCCTCAGCCCAGAGTTCATCTCCCCCCCTAGGTCACGCCTTGGTGAGGGCAAGGGATGGAGAGGAGGCTGGGTGGGAGCGGCCTCTGCTGGGGCTGGACGGGCCTGTGGACCAGTCTTTCCCCTACCCCGGGACTGGGTTTTCCCTCCTTCACGACAGGACCAACCATCTCTGGATTCCTACACGGTCGAGGTGGGTGGTGGACCAACCCGCGCTTAAAGGATTGAGGCCCACAGGGCTCCTCTCAGGAGGGACACCTTGCCAGCCCCATCCCCGCTCCAGGCTGCTGAGGGTCCTGGAGACTGAAACCCCCCCCCTTCCCCTCCAGTTCTTCATCATTGCCTGCTCCCCGGTCCTTCTGCAGACACGCAGTTCAGCAAGCTGCAGGTGCCGCCCTGGAGCCCCTGACCAGCTCTGATGGGGCTACTAGTGGCTTCTCTGTGCTGGGTCATGAGGAGCCCGGAGGTGGGACCTACGGCCTCGACAAAGCGGGAGGGGCGGTGCCGCGCTGGGGACCTCAGCGGGGCTGGTGGTCACCCTCTGGCTGGCCTGGGGGCCTTTCAGCCCCTTTTGGGCCCAGTTCACATGTGGTAGATTGGGAGGTCATGTCTCCCAACATCGTTCTCGTATATTCATGGTGCTTGGATTATTCAGGCATCCCCCAGAGGTGAGGCTACAACCTTCCACCTCAGGCTTTTGCCTGTTTTTTTTTTTCTTTAAAGATTATCTTTATCTTTCTCCTATCCATTCACTATCTGTAAACCATACACCATTTCATCCACATACCCACCCACCCATCCATCCATCCATCCACCCACAATCTACAACCCATATACCACTGTATTCACTTACCCACCCATCTATCCATCCATCCACCCATCCACCATTCATCCATCCACCCACCCACCATCCATCCATCCACCCACCATCCATCCATCCACCCATTCACCCATCCATCCACCTGTCCACCATCCATCCATCTGTCACGCGAGTGTATGCTCCTCGGTTCTTTGTCTCGTCACAACAAAAATTTGGAGTGACGGACATTAAAGCCCCTTGGCGGGTCACAGCTCTCGGAGGACAGACCGTGTTATAGCTCTCAGGTCTCGAACGGACCGTGTTATAGCTCTTAAATAAATCAGTGTTACAGCTCAGTGTTACAGCTCTATTTATTTAGATAATAGCAGGAAAATCCATCTTTGAGGCGTGAGGGCACGTCGATCCAAAGACGCGAAGAGAAGATCGCCCCATCGCGCGGGGGAGAGGGAGGGAGCAAAAAAAGGGGAGAAGAGGGCTTTGGCTCCTCTTTTTATATGTTTCTCTGTCCCTGGGCCTGTCTTATGTAAATTGGGCTTAGGCAGGAGCGTTGTTTGTTTTACCTGAGGTTCTCACTCCGGTCCTCGGACCTTCCTTTGTTCTATTTTCGCGGGCTTTCCCTTCCAGGTCTTTTAGCCACCGCCATTTTGGACTCTTTTTCCCTATTCTAACTACCTAACACATCCATCCACCCACAACACATGTATCATTCTCTCCACTTCCCCACTCCTCCTTCCATCCATCCATCTATTCACCCATCCCACCATCTGTCCATCCAACCACCCATTGTCTCCAAGGCATTCGTTTGCTGTGCATGCATTCACCAGCCAGGTCCTCAGCCTTACTCCCCTCTTCCATTCTTCGGCAGACAGACGCCCAACTTCTCACCATCCAGCCCCTCACCATCTGCACTCACCTGTCTACCCGTCTGCCCGTCCACCCACCCATTCATCCGTGTAGATCCTCTGAACACCTACTTTCTCCATCCCAGGCCTCGTGGGTCCCAGGCACTCTGACATTCTCCAGGCTGCCTGTATTTAATATTAGATCAAAGCATCCGACCTGCTTACCACATCTTATGCTTTGAGGATTCTGATCAATGTCCAGATGTTTAGAGAGCAGCCTTATCGTGTACGTATGAAGTGGAATTTCCAGCACAGGCTGGAAGGGTGTGTCCATTCCCCTCATGGAATCAGCTACTGTGGGGGGAGGGAAATGTACCACTCTAGAATCTAGAATGGAAATGGAATTTATCAGGGAGAGAGCCCAAAGTGGGCTGTTTCATGGCACATGCGAGATTCGCTGCTTCTGTCCTAGGGCTTCCTTCTGTGCTGTTTATTTAGCAACAGTGTTGAGGCCCTGCTTGCCCCGGAGTGGGGCTGGGGGTGATGATTCGGTAGGAACAATACGGTCACGGCCGCTCCATCATGCGCCTTGAGGGGAGGGCTCCTGACCCACTGACCACAGTGGAGGCATGTTGTGCCCCGAGGGACCCAGAGGAGCATGCAAAGGGGGGCCCTTCCCCACCGTCTCCCCAGATGTGGAGGCAATTTTGGGGGAGCAGGAGGCGAGAGGGGCTTGCATTTATTGGGGAGGGCTCACTGGTGGGGAAGGCAGTGCAGAGCTGCTGGCCTGGAGTGAGTGCGGGGCTGGGGGGGACGCAGGAAGGGCTGCAGCCTCATGCACTACCCCGGGAGGTGGGGGAGGGGCACCCCCTGCCCCGTGTCTTGCCCAGGAACCTAGGAACCGCCAGAGTCAAGCTCTGAAGACCCCTAGGGGCGGGGGGCCACCGATGACCTCCTCCAAGGGAAAGAGACCCAGCTGCGTCCTCAGCCGCCTTGACCTGAATCTCTGCTCAACCGAGGTCCCGCCCCAGGGTTTGCATAATTATTATCTCCTAACCTAATTACAGAACTTCCTGCTAATTCCCGGGGTGCTCTTGAGGGCAGTCTGCAGCCCCTCCTTCACGTGGATGCTGGAGGAAGAGGCAGAGGGTATTGCTTGGAAGTCAGACCCGCCGCCTTCAATCTTTGCGTTGCTGCTTCAAGCTGTGTGACCTTGGGTGTGTGGCTTAACTTCTCTGAGTCTCATTTCAGGGACCCTAAAATGGGGGTAGGGATGCTATCTACCCTGAAAGGTGTAGAAGAGTGGATGAGAGAAAGTGGCTGAGAGAAAGTTTCTGCCCCAGCCGCATTCCTGGCCTGGAAGAGGGTCTGGGGGGGGGGGGGTGCCTCTCCCCTCCCCCCTTCCCTCCCCTTCCCCTCCCGCTCCCCTCCCCCTCCCCACCCTCCCCCTCTCCCCTGGTCGCTGGGCGCAGCTCTCCCAGAACACTTTGCCGGCTGGAAACGGCTTGGACTCCTGTATTCTTGTATGAAAGTCTTAAATCTAGGCTAAGACAATTAGGATAATCCTGCAGATGAGTTGTGAGAAATCAGTCTGGCTGCAGTGCGGGTAAAGAGAGCCAGCCGTCCGCCTGCCTGCCGACCTGTTTTGCGCCGGAAACAGGACAACTTCACCCTGATTTGTTGCCTTATTTACTCAGCAAACCCCTGCTTCCAGGCCAGCCCTGTGGGGCAGCGGTCCAGGCTCACAAGGAGAGGGGGTGACTCAGGGCCTGCAAGGTTCCCCCGGGTCTGGGCAGGGGGCCGCGGGCCTCAGGCCGCTTTGTCACCCTGATGCCCCCCTCTCCCAGGCCCTAGCTGGCCCATCGTGTCCTGGGGGGCCACCAGCCTGTCCCCCGATGGCTCCCCTGCCCCCGTGTCTCAGGGGCTGGGACCCTGTGGGGGCCTCACCCTGCTGACCCGGCCCTTTGGCCACGAGCTCCCCCAAGCCTCCTTGGCAGGAGCATCTGCCGGGCCCAGACAGCCCTCCTAGGAGGAGATCGCTCCTCTGTAGCCCCGCGTCCTGCACTGTCTTCCCCAGGCTTTGGAGGGTCCCTCGCGTCACCCCCACTAGGCTCTGCCTGGGACAGACCCAGGATTCCAAACCCTTCATGACACGGACGGACAGACGGATGGCTGACTCTCCCACGAAACACTCCACGTGCCAGCTGCCGTTCTAGAAGTTTCCACGTGTGTTAGCTCACTCACTCCTGGGACAGCCGCACTGGAGGCACCCTGATGACTCCCTGCTTTGCAGATGGAGAGCCTGGAACGTGGAGCGTGAGACCCTCACGGGGATGGGAGGGACGGGAGCCGGGAGGACACTCCCTGCGGCATCTCTGCCCAGCGCGAGCCCGTGGGGAAGGCGGGGCGGCCCCTGCTCGCCCTGCTCCCGCCACCTCCAGGATCAGCGGCCCCTTCCCTGCCGATCTGCCCGTCCTGGGACGTGGCTTGCAGCCCCCTTCCCTCCACCGCTCCTGGCTTTTCATCCAGAGATGCGATCTGGTTACTGCCCCCCATGGGACCCGTGGCTCTCCTGGCATCCGAGCTCTTCCCTGGCCGTGACTGCTCACCTGTCACAGTGGGTTGAGAGGGGGCCCCCAGAGATGGGTGCATGTCCTGAGCACTGGAACCTTGGAACGTGATTGCATTTGAAAAAAGGGGTCCTTGATGAGAGGTAAGCAGTTGCAGATCTCTAGATGAGGTTGTCCTGAATCGCCTGGGCGCCCCCAGATCCAACAGCCACTGCCCTTGTGAGAGACACAGGTGAGGAGACGGAGGAGGGGCTGTGTGACGACGCAGCAGAGGTTGGGCGGATGTGACCGCAATTGCAGGAGCCCCTGGACCCCCAGGAGCTGGCGAGGGGTGGAGGGTCCTCGCCTAGAGCTTCCGGAAGGAGTCTCGACACCTTGATCTGGATTTCGGGGCCAGAAAGGTAAGAAGGTAAATTTCTGTTGCTGCAAGTCACCCAGGTGGTGGTAATCTGTACTGCAGTGGGAAGACGCTCACGCATTCCTGGGGGGGAGTGGGGCGTGATGCTCTATTGCCTACACTTTGCGGTTCCGAGAGGGGATATCACTTTCCGAGGACGACGGGCTCCAGGGTGACTGAGCCTTCCCCTCACCCCAGGGTACCTCGAGGCAGGGTTTGGGTGACTGAGCCTTCCCCTCGCCCCAGCGTACCTCGAGGCAGGGTTTGGGGAGCACGTGGGGACACAGCCCTGGGCACCTTCTCAGCCCCTGAGGGCTGCCTTCTCCCTCGGCTGGCACCCTGCCTGTGCCAGGTGGACCCCCATCCATGTGGATGCAACCCCCGCTTCAGGCCCTGGGGGCTGGCTTCCTGGGTGGCCAGGTGATGCGAGTCCAGACAGCAGGGATCGGCGCCCGGCGGGGAATGGTCAGGAGACAGAGAGGATGGGCAGCTTCCAGTCCACGGACCATGTGAGTCCTGCGTGCTGACCGTCCTGAGACACCGCTTATGCCGACCAAGCAGGGCTGCCTGCCTCTTCCTGCTCACAGTCCGGCGGCGGCCAGCGCGGGGGCGTCTCACCCCGAGCCCCTCTCCTGGTCTGCTTCTCGTCCCCTGACGCCCCCCGTCCTGGCCTTGCCCCTCTCACGAGAAGTGGCGGCAACTTAACCCTTGTCTCAGGCTCCTCTTTCCGGAGGACCTGAGCTGAGACAGGCAGCCTCACATCCTGAACCCCTCTGCCTGTCCGTGGTCCCCCCACTCCCGCTGTGTGCTCCTGATTCCTCACCAGCCTCATCCTTCTACCGAAATTTGCCCCCGGCGATCTCAAGGCGGCCGAAACGCAGGCCGGGACAGCCCTCTTTCTATCAGCCAGCAGCGGCCAAGGTCCTTTTCAGGCGTTCACCCCTCCCTTCTTCAATCTGGGCTGGCCTGGGAGTTCTGGGAAGTTAGACGCGCCAGAAATGCTCAGAAAAGACAACGGGGCAGGCAGGAGTGGTCAGGCAGGGCCTGTGGACGGCGGTGCTGGGCTGGCCCCTGCGAACGGGGAGGAAGAGGATGGACAAGGACCCGAGGGCCTGGGACTGCGGGGCGGCTGGGGGAGGGCCCAGCTGGCCCGCAGCGGCTCCCGGGGAAAGGCTGCTGCAGAGGTGCCAGCGAGGATCGAGGCGGCGAGTCCCGCCGTGCCTGCCCCTGCCCGGGGCGCCGGGGCTGCTGTGTCTGCAGCCCCGACTCAGAAGCAGAGCCAGTCCTGCAGGTGCCGGGGATGTGCCCCTGTGTGTGTGCGTGTCCGGTGGAGTGGGGGCCGTCTTGAGGGAGATCCAAGCTCTCCTCCATCACTGTCCATAAATATGGATCAGTTGTGTGCCAGGCCCGAGGGGCACCTGCAGGCATCAGACTCCTCCCTAGTCCAGAGTGGGCACCCAGAGGGGAGAAAGGCAATGCAGGGACCAGCGCCGCAGCTCCAGGAATCACCGGTCCGGGACTCTGGGAACTTCTGTGCTCCCAGGGTCTCCCGGGATCCTGACCCCCTCCCCTGCCCCCGTCCTGCCCCCCGCAGTGCTCAGCCAGACCCCTCCCTTCGCCTCAGCACCTGCAGCGTCCTTGGGGACTCTGAGCTCTCAGAGGCTCAGGTTGCCATGGTCACCAGACTCTCCTCTCCCCAGGACCTGCTTATTCCTGATTCAGCACACAGCAGGGTGGGCTCGGGGGACCCTCGGTGTCCCTGCCACACTGGGGGGTGTGGGGGAAGTCACGTGGGCACGAGGTTCCCCTGCCGACTGATCCCCTACCGGCCAAAGGTGAGCCGGAGGCTGGGGGAGGGTTCTGGTCTTCCTCGTTGGTGGGACTTCAGGCTAGAGCTGGCAGTTGAGACGTCGGGATGGACGAGGTCCTGCTAGCTGACTCACTAGGGACAAGGACGAAGCCCCATACCCAAGTCCACGCTGACCACCTGGGGGTGTCCGGGGGCTGCCTGGCCTGCCCCTCCCCCTCTGCGGGCTCCTCAACTGTAGACCCCTGGGGTGTCCAGGGAGACCCCCGGATCTCCCCAGCACCCCGACCTGTGACTCTCCTCTGCATCCTGGGGGTCCCGTCGGGGTCCTGGGGACGGGCGGGGGGTCCTGTTCAGCTTCTCAGCTTCCCCCGCAGCCCCATCACGTGTCCAGTGGGGACTTTACCACCAATGTGACAAAGTCCCCATCACATTGCTCTGCTTCAGAGCAATCTGACATTTTGAGAGACAAATTAAGAAAATGAATGTCAGCAGAGCGCTTGGCCGTGGAAATCATCACCGTCTTCCCACAAGCGCAGTCGTGCGGGGCTCGCTGGGTTTAACTGGCCCGTGGGGTGCTGCTGCCCTGGGCAGGCTTTCTCGGCCCTGCAGGGGGCCAGCCCCCACTCCCCACCCCCCCCCCTGGGTTCAGGCACAGCCACGAGCCCATCTGGTCTGGACACCGCTCGTGACGGGGAGGAAGAAGACAGGGACAGAGACACGAGCCCGCTGTCCTCGCCACCTGTGGCTCTTCTTGGTGACACATGGATTTACCGTGCTAAATCCCTCCCCACCTCCCCAGGGCAGCTCTGGGGGGCAGGGGCTTGTCAGATCAGCTCGCTCCCAGTTCCCCAGAACCTGGGCGGGACCTGGCCCACAGTGGAAGCTCAAGATTTGTTCAATAAATGGATGGATGGATGAGTGGGTGGATGGATGGATGAGTGGGTGGGTGGGTGAGTGGGTGATGGGTGGATGGGTGGATGGATGGATGATAGACGTTGGATGAGCAGTTGATGAATGATGGCTGCTGGCTGCCTGGCTGGCTGGGTGGGCAGGTGGGTGGGTGGTGGGTGGATGGGTGGTTGAGAGAAGGGGGTGGATGATGGACCAGTGGGTAAGTGGATGCATGGGTAGATGGATGGGTTAGTGGGTAATGGATAGAGGCTTCCTAGGTGGTTCCGTGGTAAAGAATCCACCTGCCAATTCAGGAGATGCAGGAGACATGGGTTCCATCCCTGGGTCAGGAAGATCCCCTGGAGGAGGGCATGGCAACCCACTCCAGTATTCTTGCCTGGAGAATCCCGTGGACAGAGGAGCCTGGTGGGCTGCAGTCCATGGGTCGCAGAGAGTCAGACACAACTGCATGCTTGCACACACTGGTCAGTGGATGAGCAGGTGGATGGAGGGGTAGGTGGATGGATGGATGGATATTCCCCAAGTGCCAGGCCCTGATGTGGGTGCTCTCAGGCCCTTGCTTCTCCATTCCTCACCCAGCTGCTGGAGGTGGAGGCTTTGTTTTGTCATCCACTTCCTGCCTATGTGTGATGAGTATTTCACAGTTAACCCCAAACTTGCTCTGCGCAGTGAGACGGTTGCCTGAGGGTACATGCTGGAATGTGTCCACTTACCGTGGGGTCCTGGGGTCACCAAGAGGGCACTCATGCCGGGGCCAGCCTCTGGCTAGTCTCCGTCACTCACTGGTACATCCTCCCTCCTTCCCGGGCGGGGTCCCTGTTCCCGGCAAGGTTTGGGCTGGGGTCTTCAGAGTTCAGCCTTGGAAATCAGCTGTGGGCTTTGGGCAGCCCCTGAGAGGAACGTTCATGGTCAGCTTTGCGGTTAAGAATGAGTCCTTTCCTGCTCTCCCCCAAACCTGAGCTGGCGTCGGGGGGAGGGGACAGGAGCCAGCCCACCCCTTGAACGAAAGAAGGCTGATGTGGGGGTGCCCCTCCCTTGCCCCGTGCTCCTTCCCCACCCGGGCACTCTCCCCTAGCAGACTCCTACATATACGTCAAAATCCAGAAGGCCCACTCAGGTCCAGAGTGGAGACCGAGTCTTTTCTCCCTTCCTGTCCCCACACAGGTCAGACCCTTGGGGGTGACTCAGCGAAGACAGTCTCCTGCTTACTGATGAGGAAACTGGGGCCACGACGAGAGCCCCGGGCCCAGGCCTCGCGGACCCTGATGGCTAGTCCTGATCCCGACCTGCCGTGGTCTCTGCGCCCCTGTGATGGTCAGGCTTGTGTGTCCACTCGGCCAGCCCACTGGCCCCAGTGATTCAAACACTCCTCTCGGTGTTGCTGTGACGGTATCATGAGTGCATTCACTTCTACCTCCTTCAAGTGATCGGGCGAGGCCCACCCACCCTGGGGCGAGCCGTCTGCTTTACGCCATCGACGGCTGCAAAAGTTAAGCTCATCCAGACACCCCTGCAGACACACACAGAGTTGTGTTGACCGAACAGCCGGCCTCCGATCAGACTGACACGTACAAGGAACCACCTCAATTATAAACACGAATTTAGAGCCGTGGCCCCGCTTTGGGCCTCATGCTCCAGGCCCGGGCCCAGTCCCTTCACCTCACTGCATACGGAGGGACGGGCACACGGCCACAGCACAGGCCCCAGGCCCCCAGAGCTCCCTCTGGGAAGACAACGGCAGCTGCTCTGATGGTGACGTGATGCTGAGGCCCAGAGAGGGCAGGCATTCCCCCAAGGTCACACAGCAGGCCCTGCGGCAGCGACTCACACTTTTAGTTCTCCACCAGCTGGGCTGGGAAAGTCATGGGTCCCCAGTCCTTCCCTGGTCCCTGGGCCCCGGCGTGGGGTGGCTGCGTTATCATCACAGGGACCTCTGTTTTTGACCTCAGCAGCACACACTTAACACTTTTTTTCAACTTCTCAATTGCCTCTCCCAACAACCTGGGAGGCAGGGATGATCCCATTTCACAGATGGGGAGACTGAGGTACACAGCATGGGAGGGATTCACCCGGAGTCCCAGCAACCCATGGGTACAGACCCGGCCTCGATGGGGTCACAATTCAGTCATTTTTTCTGCCCTTGCGCCCCCCTTCAGCCTCCTCCTCCTTCCTGAGTCCTGTGGGGAGAAAGGGGGTCTGGGGGTCTCCGTTTAAGATGCCTCTGTGTCTGTAGGGGGTGAGTGTGTGTGAGTGCATGTGTGTGTGTGCACACATGTGCACGCCCATGTGATCAGGGCAGCGACGGGATTACTCCTCTGAGCCCTGAGCCCACCGTGAACCCGCAGTTGGTTGTTTTGACCCAAACTTGAACTCCACACACTTGAACACCACGCCGCGGTTCACTGGCGGCCTCGGTTTCAAAGAAATTTCCTTTCTGAAGAAAAACAAAAAGCCAACAAACAAACTTGAAAGAGTGGAGAAAAGGCCAAGGGCAGCCGTGGCGGGAGCAGGGCTAGATCGGAAGCAGATGGTCCAGACTCGCACGCGGACTGGGGAGCTGGGGGCAGGTCCGGGAGGCGAGTGAGGGGCGCCTGCCTTGGCCTGTGGATGCCCTCCGTCTGGGCGGGTCCAGGGTCCCCCCGGGCCTGGCATAGAAGCCAGAGCCCGGTGGCCGGCCCTCCCCGTAAGCCGACTCACCCTCCCGATCCCCCAGCAGCCCTGTGGAGGGGTCCAGGCCCTCCTGCAGTGACGGGAGAGGGAGCAGCCCCCAGCGCTGAGCTGGAATCTAACCCAGCACGACCCCAGGCCGGGCACCGCCGCCCCCTGCTCCCCACACCCCGACCCCGGGCACGTCCTGGCTGCTCCTGCCCTCCTGCACGCACCTTTGCTCAGCCTGCTCGCTCCGACAGAGACTCCTTCCTCCGCCTCCCTTGTCTCCGTGGAGCCCCCACGACGAGGGGGATGGTGGCCGCCCCGTGGGACCCTGTGAGGGGTCAGGACGAGAACCCAGGCTGGGCGCGGAGGAACACCCTGCCCGCCTCGGTGCCCTCCACGCGCGGGGTGGGGAGCAAGGGGTCTGGCTCTGCGCTTCCTTCCCTTGCCGCTGTCTCCTCTTCCTCTCAGGGCCCCAGGGCCAGATGGAGCATTTCTGCAGCCCCGAGGAGCGTGTGTCCTGGATTTTTAAGTCCAAACTGGGTTTAATTCCCTGCCATTTGGACCTGAGCACCCGGGGCAGGGGCAGTTAGGGGGTAGGTTTCCACGTCTCCATCAGTCTTGTTTATTGCTCCTCCCTCCCCTTGGGCGGGGGTTCCAGGGACCCTCCTGGGCTCCTATTCCAGGACAGAGGGTCTGGTCCCTGGGAGGGAGGAGTGGGCGGGGATGAGTGGGCCCCCCAGGCTCTGATCTCAGCCAAGCTTGACTCTGCTGCTGGGCCAGGCTCCACTCGCTGTGGGGTCATGATCAGGGCGGCGGGAGGTGGGTGACTGAGGGGAAGGAATGTTCCAGAGGCCGGCCCCCACCTCAGAGAAGCCCTTGCTGGGGCCCCACCCTGGGCCTTGGGGCTCTGCTCCGAGGGCGGCCCTGTGGCCAAGACTGCCTGCCTCTAGAGCCTCTGGGGAAGGATTTGTTCAGCCAGGACCTTGCTGAGGGCCTCCTGGGTGCAGGGGGAACCAGACAAGGTGACCACACTGTGGGGTCCCTGCTGGGAACAAGGGGCCCTGAGGCCGGGGAGCATGGGGACACCCCTGGTCCCCCAACTCCCTCAAGGTTGTATTGAGACTGGGTCTTGAAGGCAAAGCTGACATTTGACGTCTGGAGGGGGAGGAGAGGGGAGGAGGGGGAGGGGAGGGGAGGAGGGAGATGTTACATCAGAGGGACAGCATCCACAGCAGCTTCATGGTTTTATCCACAGATAAAATTCGGATCTCCGGCCACTGCAGGTCCCTGGACCAGCACGGCCAGAGCTGCATTTAGGACACCCTGCAGGTTCTCGTCTGAGTAACACCAATGATGGATTGCAACGTCCCAGGTGGCCACCCCACCTCCTCTTGGGCCCCACGTCCGTGTCCCTGAGCCCCGGGCTCCCAGCTGCGCCTGCTGCGCACCGGCCTCCCCCTGGACTTGGTCAGCCCCCCTCCCGCTCTCTCAGAAGACTCGGGCAGGCAGCCCGTGGAGAGGAGGTGTCCGGCCGGGAGCTGGCCACCTTCCCGGAGACCCCATCACGCCCCTCCCTCTCTCAGACTCACTGTCTAGGGAGCCTGGACATCCAGGGCCGCCTCATTGTCCAAGGCTCCATGGTGGCTCCCGACTTGGGCTGGGGATCTCTGGGGCCCTGGGGAGGTCGTGAGACCTCAGGCTGCCAGTACCCCACCCCAGGAGGAGACCCCCACACCCTGTGCTGGGCAGTGGTCTTCCTGGCGGGGCTAGACCCTCGGATTCCTATAGCCAGCTGGGCAGGCTGCTGACCCACAAGCAGGGCTCGAGGCAGAGTGGCAGTGACCGAGGCGGGGTGACCACCTGGCCCGGGCCCCAGGGCGAGTGCAGACACTGGTGGGCCCAGGCAGGGGGCAGAGGCCATGCTGGGGGCAGGCTGGCTGAGGACTGTTGGGAGAGCCGTTTGTGTGTTCTGTGCCTGGAGCAGGAGGTGGCCTCTGCCCTCTGCCCAGCAGACAGGCCTCCGAGGGCCTGGACTCAGGGTTTCTCCCTCCCTGGGGCAGGGGTGAGGAGGTGCTTTTGAAAATCTGTTTTCAGAGCCATTTGCACAATGGCTCTCCAGCCCTCATTTCCAGAAGGTTCCACAGTTGAGCGAGGCTGTAATCTTGACACGGAAGTCAGTTCAACAAATTATGTGCATCCTGGGTCCTCTCATTCCATCAGGTGGCCTCAGGTGTCCTGCCATCAGCTTGGGTCCTTCCTGCCGGCAGGCCCTACCCGTGTCTCTGATCCGTCTGTCTACACCCGTAAGGCCTCCCTCAGACCAGCCCCTGGGCCAGGCAGGGCCAGGGCCTCCTTCCTAGGGCACTTGCTGGGAGTGGTCTGGTCAGCAACGCTGGAGTCGGGGTCTGGGCACTGGCCTCCGACGGTGAGCCAGGCCCGAGCCCAGAGGGGGTCCCGGGAGGACCCGGTACTTGGATGCAGTTTCCAGACAGGAGCTCCACGACTAAGGACGAGACGCTCCTGATCCCCGGCCAGGTCAGCACACACCCCTTGAATGCTACCTTATCTTTCATCTCACTGAAACAACAGTGTTCAGTGCACCATTCAAAAAGCCAGATCGTTCTTCAGGGTGTTTCACAAAAACCACCGTCTCTGGGTCGCCCCTGCTTTGATTCCCCCTCCCCGAAAGCTTTTGACTTTTCATCTGCTTTGGTTTTGGTTTGGCTTTCTGGGTTGGGCACGCACACCCTCCCTGCTTCTAAATGACGTGTTATCTTCTGTGTTGATTTTTCAGGGTAGACACCACCCCTTCACTTTGATGGTGACAGACCCTCTCTGAATTCTCTCAGGGCTCCCACCTCCCCATAGAGGGTAACTGCATGTGGGATTCAGTCACTATTCAGTATTAATCAGTTCGTCAACGTATGGATTAGATCTTTTAAATGAGACCCATCAATCCATCTCCAGGACTTTGGCCACCTGATGCAAAGAACTGACTCATTAGAAAAGATCCTGATGCTGGGAAAGATTGAAGGTGGGAGGAGAAGGGGACGACAGAGGATGAGATGGTTGGATGGCATCACCAACTCAATGGACATGAGTTTGAGCAAACTCCAGGAGATGGTGAAGGACAGGGAGGCCTGGCGTGCTGCAGTCCATGGGGTTGCAAAGAGTCGGACACGACTGAGAGACTGTCCATCATCCTCAGTCCATCAATCCTCTAGTCAAATGCTGTGTCTCATCAGTATTTTTCCTGATCTCTCCGAAGTGAGCTCTTTGGGGGCTACATTCTACCTTTTCTTGGGTTTCCAGCACAAATTCTTCCCCTGATCTTTTCACAGAAGCCTGTGAAAACTCATTCCCCTCTGTGTCCCCTGAAGCGGGCGGCTGGTCCAGCCCAGTCTCCTCCCTGGAGACGCCAGCCCGAAGCCGTCCTCGCTCCCTGCCCTCAGCTGCTCAGTCTTTCCTGGATGTGTTCTTCGGTCATGTCCATCTCTTTGTGACCCCATGGACTGCAGCCCACCAGGCTCCCCTGTCCATGGGGATTCTCCAAGCAAGAATACTAGAGTGGGTTGCCACGCCCTCCTCCAGAGGATCTTCCTGACTCAGGGATCAAACCTGCATCTCTTGCGTCTCCTGCACTGGCAGGCGGGTTCTTTACCACCAGCTCCGCCCATGTCTCCTGCAGCTGGTTTCACTATCTCCTTCTATGTGAGAGGTCCCCCAGGCGGTCCTGGCCGGGGACACGGGGGTTGTGCGCTTCCTGAGTGATGTAGGGCCCCGTCTGTCCCCGTCTCTGGGTGGCGGCCGGGCGGGCTGTGGGATCTGGGTGCGAGTGAACTTTCTTGGCCATGGATGCTCCACCCTCTCCGAGCTTCCAGGACGCAGCAGAGAAGGTTGAGTCCGTGGTGCATCCTGGTCTTTTGTGGCCTGTTTCTGCTCCCCTCCCCAAGGAAACCTTACTTCCCGTGCAGGGACGCTGCGCCGGGCTGCCCTTGGTGGCTCCGCTCCACGCCTGTGCCAGGCCCTTGGAGGCTCCGTGAGCTGGAGGGAACGTTTTCACTCCGGGACACAAGTCTGCCTCCCTCCCTCCGTCATCCCGGCTTGTGCCCCGGGGCTCGCTTCTCCCATCCCTGCCCCCTCTTCTCTCTTGAATCCTTGCTCTCCCTCACCCCTGTGTCCTCATCATTAGCTTCTCAGTCTTCCACCGTCACCTAATTAGTGTGCGGCAATTTTTCCTTTTTGCTGAATGTTCACTTTTATGGGGCCACGCTCTGATTTTTGTGAACGCATTATCTTTCCTCATCCCTTCGAGCCGCTGTCTCTATTTTTTCCGGGAGTTTCCCCCCCCCTCTCTGTTTATGCTCAGTTCGCTTTTCCCGTTTGAGTCTGCTTTTCTGTCTTTCGTGTTGGATGCCTTCTCTGACGTCGGTGAGCCGGGGTCCGTGGGTCAGGGTCCGTGACACGTGGTCTAACGAGCGGACCCTGAGCTGTGCCCACGCTCCCTGCCTCCCGGGGTGGAGCCGGGCACAGCGGGCTGTCTGCTCCTGGTGCTGCCCGCATCCCGCTGGCAGAGACCGCGCAGGGGGTGCCCGGTGGCGGCGCTGTCTGTGACTCTGAAAACCTAGACAGACCTACAAGTGCTGATCCGGGGCATCGGCTGCATGTGGCTGGTCCACCCTTCCGGGGAACACCATGTGGTTTGCAGTGATGGGCAGGGCTGTGTCCCTTGCTACGGAGGTCCATCCAAGATACCACAAGGGCAGCTCACAGATCATCAGGTAGAACTTGAGTCTTTATGCAGAGAGACCTGTGTGTGCATTCAGAGGTCAACGTCTGGAAGGACGTTTAGCAAAAATTCACCAGAGATTCTAATTTCTGGGTGATGAGATCTGGAGTGATTTCCCTTTTCTTGTGTTTTTCTACCTTGTCTGAATTTTAACTGCAAGTGTGGGTTGCCTTTATAGTCATCTTCATCTCGGAGAAGGAAAACCACTCACTGGAATAGTTCTCTAGCTGCTTAAAAGCAGGTGCCGGCTCCCCATGGCTCACCAACAGGGTGTCCCAGCATCTGGACGAGATGTCCCAGCATCTGGACGAGACGTCCCCGCTTTCCAGGGCTGCGTGGTGCTTCCTCCCGGTCACATCATGGTCACCAGTGTCCTTGCCCTGTCCCCGCCTGTCCTCACGTTCACAGGGCCTTTCTAGCCTCTGCATCCCCATTCCCCGCCGCGGCTGTTCCTTCTCCTTTCTGGCCTTACCAGGGTCGAGTGCCAGTTGCCAGCACTGCCCTGGGGCTCCCTCAGGTCAGCCCACTTGTGTGGCCCGGTTTGGGGTCTTCAGAGGCACCCATCCCTGCTTTCTAGCACTGTCAACGGATTCTGGCGTATCTTAGATTTCTCGGGTCTTTTCTATGGGCTGGAGGCAGGACAATGAGTGCAGAGAGATTGTGGGTGATTTACTCACTGATGTTCCCCTCCCAGGGGCCCAGCATGGTGCCCGGGACAAAGCAGACAAGGGAGATACTGAAGAATCAGGGAATGAGGACAGAGTGAATTTGAAGGAGGGGACAAGGAGAACAAATGTGTAAGCTAGAATTCTCGATTCTGTTCTCTTGTAAGAGATAAAATGAGAAGGTACTGGAATAGCCGTGATCCAATTTAAGTAAATGTGAAAAATCACTTTACAGCCGAGTTAAGAATGGTTTATTTATCCGAGAAATTGGTGTTTTCCTTAACAAGTCAGTGAAGAGTGGCTTTGAAAAGTGGGGCTTGTTGCTCAGCCCTGTGTGTGCATATCTGCTCAATTGTTAGAAGTCAGGTTTAAACCTAGGGACGGAATCACTGCAGTGTTTACTTTCCTCTTTCTGTGATAAGCTGGATAGCCAGGAGCTCATTTGCTTTGGGCTGACTCAGGCTACTCTGTTTGAGGCCTGAGAGTGAAAGGTCTCTCTTGTAAGGCATGCGATTTGCACTGTGAGCTGAGAGCGGCAGGCTGGTTGAATAACAAATGTTATTAGGAATCAGAGTTCACCGATTTTTGTTCCTCAGATTTAAGTGCGTGTGTCTGCTCAGGGCGTTTAGAAGCCGGCAGAAGAAAACGTGGGCCCTGTTTGCAGCCATAACGCACCCCCTCTGAGCTCCCTGCGGAGCAGCATCGGGGTGTTGTGGCCAGAGGCTGGGTGGTCCCCGGGCCCCACTCGTGGTAGGGCTCAGCCTCACGGGGCCGGCAGGGGGACGGTGACAGCAGTGGCCAGGGTGCTGTGGGGTCGGGTGGATTTGTGCTCCAGGAGAAGAGTGTGCAGGGAAGGGTGTGTCCTGCGGGGTCCTGCGGGGTAGAGGAAGGCGGGAGGAGGAGGCCAAGGCTGCTCTCAGCCCCTCTGCTGTGGGGAGCAGGAACTCGGGCGGTCTCCCGGGAGGGCCAGGGGCGGAGGGGCCCTTAGGCCTCGGAGGGCCCGGGAGGGCCTATGAGCCTGTGTCCCCGTCCACCTGGGCCCCGGGAGGGCCTATGAGCCTGTGTCCCCGTCCTCCTGGGCTCCGGGAGGACCTTCAGGCATGTGTCCCCCTCCTCCTGGGCCCTGGGAGGGCCTGTGAGCCTGTGAACCTGTTAGCCTGTGTCCCTGACCTCCTGGGCCCCGGGAGGGCCTGTGAGCCTGCGGTCTCCATCCTCCTGGGACCCGGGAGGACCTTCAGGCCTGTGTCCCCGTCCTCCTGGGCCCCGGGAGGGCCTATGAGCCTGTGTCCCCGTCCTCCTGGGCTCCGGGAGGACCTTCAGGCCTGTGTCCCTGTCCTCCTGGGCCCCGGGAGGGCCTGTGAGCCTGCGGTCTCCATCCTCCTGGGACCCGGGAGGACCTTCAGGCCTGTGTCCCTGTCCTCCTGGGCCCGGGAGGGCCTGTGAGCCTGTGTCCCCGTCCTCCTGGGCCCTGGGAGGGCCTGTGAGCCTGTGTCCCCATCCTCCTGGGTCCCAGGCAGAGGTCCAGGACACGTTGGAGCCAGTTAGCCGATAATGGAGCCAAAATGGAGCATTTCTTCTCATGGGCTAAGCAGCCCATTTTTCTCCATCTCCGAGGCTGACAGCGTGGAATGTACTCTGGGCACCGAGCTCCGCTTATGAAAGAGGCCAGCACTATCGGACAGACAGCCCGCCGCCTGGGAGCCCGCTGGCCGCGGGAGGGGCGCAGGGCAGGGCAGACCGAGGCCCTTCTGACGTCTGGGGCGCTGGGTCTCCAGGTGAGGGCAGGCAGGAATGCCCGCCCTGAGCCCACCTGCAGCTGCTGGTTCTCCAGAGGCAGGACTGGGAAACCACGTGCTGCTGTGCCCTGCCAGTCCGGGTGATGCCCCGTCCGAGCACCTGGGTGGTAGAGTCATCCCCTGGCCAAGCCTGCTTCTGTCACCAGGCAGAGAGCACTCGGGGCTTCCGGCAGAGGTGGAGGGCTGCTGGCCAGAGTGCTGAGGTCCCTGCTGGCCAGTGGGAGACCCAGCAAACGGGGGTGGAGAAGGGTCGAGGAGAGGACTGCCCTGCTAGGCAGAGGCCTGGAGCTGGGGCTGGGTGGAGAGTCAGGTGGGGGGGGTGGTGGAGAATCAGGGTGCTGGTTGTGTAAAGGATCAAGGCACATCTATTGGGTTTTGGCGCACACTCCTTGTGGGGTGAGCGAATGATCCAGGGGTTCTAGGAGGGGTCTTAGGCCGGAGATGGGTTCTGATGCTCAGCAGAGCCCAGGGAGTGGAGGTTGGGGGAGAGGACTGTCCTTGGCATCTCTCCCATGCTGGGCAGACCCTGAGGACGCACTGGCTCTGCCTGGTCACGGGCTTGGGGAGCAGCCTCCTGTGCTGGGCGCTGGGCAGGGTGGGAGCTGTGTGCAGAGCCGGTGGAGCTGTGGGGTTGGGGGGTGCCTGGGCACACCCTGTCCCTGTGTTCATCCTTCCCTTTGCCAGGAGGCAGGGGGAGCCCTGCCCGACCTGGCCACCCCCTGCTGGACGCAAGGCTCCAGAATCGGCATTGCTCCTTGTGTGGGTTAGCTCCGGTCACAGTGATGCTGCGTAACGAACCATCCAAACTCTGCAGCTCACCGCAGACACCGTGAGCCTCTTGCTTACCAGCCTGCCCTGGGCCAGGGCTTGGTGGCTCCCAGCTGAGCACATGCAGGGCTCCAGGCCGCGGGCTCACATCGGCTCTGTGCTCTGCCTCCCTCCCCATCCAGCCCAGTTGCGCTCTCCCCTCAGCTGGTCTCAGGGGGATGAGATGACGCTCCCAATAGATAAAGCCCAGAGGCTCAGGGTGAGGACGCACACTCTCCTCTCTGCCGCCCTCCATCGGCCAGGTTACGGGGGGAGGGTGCTTGCCACACAGTGTGGTCATCTGTATTCAGATGGAAGGGCCCCCGGGGGTCCCCAAGATCTCGACAGGCCCTCGCTCTGATGACGTGACACAGCCCCGCGTGGGGTGCTCACGGCCATCTGCCTGTCCACGAGCTGGCTGTCCTGAGGGCAGGGGTCACTGTGATCCACAGTGGACGCAACACGTCTGCGCGCAGGAGGCGCTTTGCGAGGCGTGGGGTGGGGGGGACACCGGGATGAGGGACCTGCCCCTCTGCCCCTTCCCCGGGGGCCCGGTGCTGGGCAGCGCCTGCTCTGTGATGTCCTCCTGCCCCGCTGGGACCGGCCCTTCCTCTGCAGCGCCTCACACCTTGGGCTCCCTGAGGAGAGCCTGGGAGGTGTGGGCAGGGTGAGAGGAGAGGGGAGGGGGCACCCCCAGAGCGCACCCGGAGCCTGAGGACGCAGCACCTGTGGAAGAGGGGGCCCGGAGCGCCGAGCTGCCCCCAGCAGGGCCCTGCAGCATAGAGCAGCCGGCTTTCATCCCGAAAAACGGGGGCCCGGCTCGGAACACCTCCGGACGCCTTTATAGAGCGAGTAATTGCTTAACTGCAATTATTTTAGGAGGTTTAACGAGGCTGCATGGATGCTCTTTAAGAATACCTCTTCAGCTTAAAAATTCCGCCCACGGCCCCCTGAGGGTGGAGCCGAGAAGCCTGCCTCCTTCAAGGCTCAGCTGTGCCCCGAGGCGGGGTGGTGGCGGGGGGGGGGGGGGGGTCTCTGGAGGGGCTTCTGGCAAGGCAGTCAGCCCTGCCCAGGGAGGCAGAAGGACCCTGTTGCCAAGGGAACGGCCTCCTTTGCACTCCGAGGAGGCTGGGCCCCTCCTGACGAGGATCCGCTGGACCAGAACTCAGTGGGTGGGTGGGGGGGATGAGGAAGAAGACGGAGGGACGGAGGAAACAGTGATCGCCTTCACATCGGGCACTTTTCTGAGCCCCCGCTTCCTTATGGGAAAGAGCCTTCCCTGTGGGTTCTTGCAAGGGTGACCTAAGAGGCCGCACGTGAGACGCCTGCACGGGGACCAGTGCCTCCTCCAGGGATGCTCGCCACCCCTCACCGGCCCGGGCCGGTTCATCTTCCCGATCGGCCGTGAGGTTGGTGACACCAGCTTCTGGAAGAGCTGCCCTCACCCATCGAGGTGCAATAGACACAAGTGAGGCCTGCTCAGCCACCCCGGGAGGTCTGTCACCTGATGTGCGCGTGGGCAGAGGCCTGGAGAAGGCTTCTAGGGAACAGTTTATGTTTGCAGAGTCAACCCCCCAAACCGTGAAAGGCAGCGTGTGAAGCGACAAAAGAGATGAGCAGTGAGCACAGTTTAGTGAAAGTTATTTAAAAACGTGTCACAACTGCAACGTGTCTGCACAGGCTGGCGCGTCCTCACGTGTGGACTGCTGGCTGCAAAAGGCATTTTGGGGAAAAGGATGGCTCGGGGTCCAGCCGTCTGACCAGGGCTGTGTGGTTTGGGCTCTGTAGCAACCACGCTCCAGCCACGTGGTCAGGCCACAGACGGGTGGGCCATGGCCTCGGAGAGCGCATCCTCTCTCTCCACCCACCGGGGCCGCTTAGTAAGGACAACAGTGATGAAGGCAGCTGAATCGGGCTGGCGGGAGACCCTAACGCGTCAAGCTCCGAGATAAGCGTGGTTCCCACTCCTGTTGGGGCTTCCCTGCTGGCTCAGACGGTAACGCGTCGGCCTGCAGTGCTGGAGACCCGGGTTCCATCCCTGGGTCGGGAAGATCCCCTGGAGAAGGAAATGGCAACCCACTCCAGTACTCTTGCCTGGAAAATCCCATGGATGGAGGAGCCTGGTAGGCTACAGTCCATGGGGTCGCAGAGTCAGACACGACTGAGCGACTTCACTTTTTCATTGTCCACTCCTGTTTGATGGAGAAACCGAGGCACAGAACAGCTGAGCAACAGCGGAGGGGCTTGGCCGGTGGTCAGCGGCACAGACCGGCTTCAGGCTGCGGCCATCGGGTGCCAGGCCCGCAGTCTACCTGTCGGTTGTCCTCCTTTGCTGATTCCCCCAGCCCCCACCAGCCAGCTCCCGTCCCCCAGGCCGGAACGCTCCCTCGAGAAGGACATGGCCGTGGACCCCAGAGCGAGGCTGTCGGGGAAGGCTCAGGGCAGCCTCTGAGCGGCCCACAGCCCAGGGCAGCCCCTCCCTGACTCTGCTCCTTACAGACGACCGAGAAGGAAAAATACTCCTTCCCTCAGCTCCTTGACCCCAGGACGCAAAGAGGATGACGGAGGATGGAATCAGTCCAGGCTCACGGCCTCGAATTAGTTACCGTGGACCCAACTACTCGTCCCTCCCTTGGAGGGCTGAGAGGCCAGACGACACGAGAACCAGCCTCCAGGCAGGCTGGGTCTGCAGGAGCAGGCTTCTCCCTGGTTAAGTGCTTTTAAACCAAAACACTGAAGCCTCGGCCTTAAGCCCAGCTGATGCGGCTTGCGTCTCTTTTCATCCAGGGAGGAAGACTCGCGGTGGTAGCAGGAGGCACCGTTCTCCACGGCCGCTAACCCAGGGAGTGTCTTTTCCAGGTGAGCGCCACGTGCAGGCTTTGGGAACCCCTGCTCAGAGCGGGGTCCTGGTGCCATCCCCCCGCCAGCCTGTGAGCTGGGGCAAGACCGCCCCAGGCTGCAGACCCTCCCTTCTCCCCGTGAACCCAGAGGAGGGTCTCTGCAGTGGCCTACGCTCGGACCTCAAGGATGCTCGTGGCTTTGTTCCCAGCGGGGCCAGCTCTGGTTGTTCTCCAGGCTCACCCCGCAGTGAGGGGCCCTGGGGCCCTGGCAGCCAGGTCAGCCACAGGCCCACACGCTGGCCACGTGCCCCTCTGTCCCCCCACCCCACTGTCCCTGAAGGTGGCAGTAGGGGGTCTTGCCACCGGAGACCTCTCGGGGAGCCCGGAATCTCGCAGCTGGTCTCAGGGACCTCACCTCCTCCTGCATTTATACCTTTCACCACGTGATTCGAGCCCAGACATGGCTTTTCCATTCAGTCGTGGCATTGACTGGGGGCCGAATGGTCCATCACGGTCTCAGGAGGCTCGTCCCCTCCCAGAGCCCGCCCCTGCCGTGTCCACGGCCATAGCAACTCAGGGGGCCGGGGGTCCCGATGAGCTTCACATTCGTTGCCTTTTCTTATGTCTTCCACAGTTCCTGCGGTGGGACCGGCTTGTTTTCACAATCAGAAAAGGAAGAAGCTTGACGCAGCGTCCTGCCTGCCCTGAGCCGTGCAGAGGAGGCGGGCATCCGTGCATGTTCCCTGACTCTCGAGCCGGTTAAGGCCCAGGGCTCCTCGCCGGCCGTGGTCTCAGAGCCCGGCCCGGTGTAGGGAGGACCCCCAGCCCAGGCCGAGCGTCTTCCCATCTCCTCCGGGCCCTGGGGGCCGCCGCACTCCGCCTGGCTCCAGCTCCCTCGTTGGAGGGAAGGGGGAAACCTGGTTCTCTGGCACGAGTCTGGCCGTCTCCTTGTACCGCCGTGATGTCCGGGAAACACACGCGGGGAGCACTGGCCTCGCCTAGCCAGCCGACTCTCCTCCTGGGCCCCCGTCTGCCCACACCGCAGACTGCCGCATCCTGCCTCCATGTTGACCCAGGCATGGTGTCCAGCCTCTTGCGGGGGTCCCCGTCCCTCCACGGAGGAGAGCCCTGCCACTCACGGGAGCCTCAGGACGGTCTGACTTCAAGGCCAGAGTCAGAAGTCGTGTCCCTCCCTCCCTTGCCTTCGCCCCAGCGCGGGCGTCTGGGTAGCACCTCACCTGTGTTCCCGCCCCCAGGCAGGGGTGGGCACTCATGAACGCGGGGGAGGAGTTTTATGATTTCCCCGCAGAAGAACCCATCTGGTCAGACTCCTGCTTCCACGGCCTTCCACCCTGCGCAGGGCTGTCTGTGCACACGTGCTTCGTCCCCAGCCTGCCCCCAAACAGCTTCTCCATGGTCGGACCGAACCAGCCTCCGCTCTGCGTGGACCGAGCTGGGATGCTCTTAATATTGTCGCCCCCACAGTGCCTAGGCTGGGGTGGGAGACCCCACCACATCTGGGGCCCCCAGTGGAGATCCAGGCAGTCACGGGGGCTCCCTGGGAGAGTTCTGGCATCACTGGATCCTCCGTTCCCACCTGTGACGCAGGCAAAGCAAGCATCATCACGCCGTGAGGGAGTTAGCAGGTTTTACAGTTCAGTTCAGTTGCTTAGTCATGTCCGACTCTCTGCGACCCCATGGACTGCAGCATGCCAGGCCTCCCTGTCTATCACCAACTCCTGGAGTTCACCCAAACTCATGTCCATTGAGTCGGTGATACCATCCAACCATCTCATCCTCTGTCATCCCCTTCTCCTCCTGCCTTCAATCTTTCCCAGCATCAGGGTCTTTTCCAATGAGTCAGTTCTTTGCATCAGGTGGCCAAAGTATTGGAGTTTCAGCTTCAGTATCAGTCCTTCCAATGAACACCCAGGACTGATTTCCTTTAGGATGGACTGGTTTGATCTCCTTGCAGTCCAAGGGACTCTCAAGAGTCTTCTCCAACACCACAGTTCAAAAGCATCAATTCTTCAGCTTTCTTTATGGTCCACCTCTTACACACCTCTTACACACCCCCTCATTCATCCATCCACTCATGCATGCTCACAGTCACTCGCTAGCAATTACACAGCCCCTGTGTCAGGGGCTGACCAGGAAAGCATGGGTCTTGCTCTTTCCCGAGGTCGCAGAACCATCTCTGGCTCCCAGCTCCCTGGCGCCTCCTCACCCCCTGCGGTCAGTCTCTCTTGCGTGCTGCTTGATTCCATCCCTTGTGTTTCAATCGCTCTTTAAGCTCTTCTGAAGCCTTGGCTTTGGTGAAACAGATTTCAAAGGAGAGGGAAATAATGTTCCATTAAAGGCACTGAAAAAATTGATCATTTGATTTCAGTGCGATCTCCGAGGCGGAGGTGCCGACCACTGTTGGAACTGAATGTTCATCCTTCTTGCTCGAGGTTTAGCGTCAACCCCAAGCTGACAGCCGCTAAGAGCCGCCACAGGACAGGAAGTCGGGGCCCAGGAATGTCCGAAGCTTCAGGATTCCTGCACGGCTGAGCCAGCGTGCCTCTTGCTGAATTCCTCTTTGAGAGGCAATAGATAGGCTCGATCACTGATGCCCCGAACACACAGCTCCCACTCACCCGGCCCTCAGGAGGCTGGGAGGGCCTTGAAGTGCACGGGATGCGGGGGGCACCTGGGGCCTCATCTCAGCCCCCCGAGGCCATGCCGACCCTGTGCTCACCCTCCCACTGCCTCTCACAGCACCCCTCTCCCTCAGGTTGGGGTTCTTTCTTTCCCACCTCCAGGTCAGATGCTGTGACCCCCCCCACCCCAGCTTCTTGTGCCACTCGGGTCCTCAATGACCAGCGGGCACACAGACCCTCCTCCCACCGAGAAACAAGTGGGAGTGTTGGGGCCCTTCCCCTCTGCCCCCTGGCTCTGGGATGCTCCTGGGCCCCACGGACTGCTCCCTCCCGCACGCCTGCATCCGCCAGGGGGGCTGTCTTGCAGGGCATCCTTGGCCCAGAGCCTCCAGGGCCGCTGGGGCTTGAGAGCACCACCCGAGACCGCCCCCCACCCCGTCAGTCCTCTGTCCCCACTTCCTGGGGTTCAGGATAGTTCCATCCGCGTTGACACGGGAGACACAGACAGGCCAGGCGTTTACAAACGTCCCGCCTGGCGTGAATGCTGGGGGTGGGGGGTGGTCTACGGGGAGTCTCTGTGCTCACTTTGCCGTGAGCCTGACACTGCTCTGGAGAGTGAGCGATGTATGTGCACACAGCAGAAGGCGGCCCCGCGGAGGCGGGGGTCCCCCTCTCCCCGCCCCACGTGGCAGGCTCCTCCCACCGCCTCGCAGGACACAGGGTGTCCCACGCTTCGGGCCACAGTCACTGTAGCAGAGCTCCCCGCAGCCACCCCGGGCTCCCCCAGAACCAGGGGGCAGCCACGGCAGGCAGGGGTGTGGGGCAGCGGGGGTGAGGGCCGAGGCTCTGGATACGCAGCTGGGGGGTAGAAGGATGTAGGGGGATGGTTAAACAGGGGGGAGGGTCAAACGTGGGCTGGGGACTCACAGAAACCTTCCCACTGCACAGTGTACAGTAGGTGCTCCCCCGCCCTCCTGGGCGCATCTCTGGGCAGAGACAGTGGTACACTCTGGGGATGGTAGGATTTGGCTCCCGGGTGGTATGGGCTGGAGCTCCAAGGAGCAGGCCCACACCTCAGGTGAGAAGTGGTCCCGGCAGGACTGGCCAGTGGGCTCCGTCCTGGGGAAGGTGAGGCCGAAGCAGGGGGCCTGGGCAAGCTGACAGCTGCAGGCCTCACCCACGTGCTGGGGGGCGGAGCCCTGGGTGCGTACACTTCGTGTACCAGACAGGCTTGGCACAGAGGGGGACCACAGAGGTGCTTCGGAGACCAGAGCAGGGCCAGGCCCACCCCGGCTTAGCAGTGGGAGCGGGCCGACGGCCACCCGAGCCCCCCTCCTGCCGCCCCCACGCAATCACGCTTCAGACTCAGCGCTGACGAGTGAACCGGGCCTCCGGGCGCCTCTCCACAGGGAAGCCTGCAGGTCCAGAGCAGACGGCTCTGTGCCCCCAGCTCCTCCGCTGAGGAAAATAGAGACAGTCCCAGTTCGCTCTTTCTGAAAGTTCCGCAAGTGTAGCTTTGGAGAAGAAATTCGTCAGCTCAGAGAATTCGTGTGCGTCTCGAGACGACTCAGGAGATCACAAAAAGCCCTTGGGGGCCTGCAGCGGAGGACTGTGGTGGAGACGCAGGGGCCGGGGCTGAGACTGACCGGCGTGGTTCGGAAGCCCTCACTCCGGGCGCAGCAACCTGCTCCAGCCAGAGCCAGCGGGGTCTGGGGGACCCTCACACCTCTCATCACCCAACATCCAGGGGAAAACCAGCCCCGTTCCCGGCCTTGCAGGCGGATGTCTGAGACAGAGCCCCTGGGAGAGACGGGTGGGTCAGGGATCTGGGTTCAAGCCCAGCGGAGCCTGCAAACTGAGCTCCTCCCCTGCCTGAGGCCGAAGGGGAGGGGCTTGAAGGATCAGACAAGGCAAGGAGTTCCAGGTGCAGCCACAGACCAGGTCCCCACGAGGTGCCCATGACTGCCATCCCGGCTCGTAGCCACAGCCGAGACCGCCCGCGGGCAGCTCTGGTTCCCACAGCACAGACCCTCGAATGGTCACGGGGACCGTCGGTGACCACACCTGCTATTTACTGGGTGCCAGCCTCTCTCGTGGAGGAGAAATTAGCAGCCCGCTCCAGTGTTCTTGCCTGGAGGATCCCATGGACAGAGGAGCCTGGCAGGCTGCAGTCCACAGCGTCGCAAAGAGTCGGACATGGCTGAGTGACTAGCACACAGGCTTTCTCGTGCCCACCGTAGATGGGGACTTGATGAACTGGATCATCGAAGCCAGAGAGTAAGGGGTCCCCGTGAAAGGTGGGGATGACTGTGGTCCCTGCGGAGGGGCATCCCCCAGCATGGTGCTCCCGAGCACGTGCCCACCACGACCTCTTGGCTGTGAATGCTAAGGCTAAACGCAGCCTGAGGTTTTAAGGGCTCATGTCGTTGAGGGTCTGGGGACGGCACAGAGACTCTCTGCCCCAGTGCAGGCTGCTGTCCGCTTAGGACATGTGTGACGGTTCCCCCATCACCCCAGCCCTGCAGCCCAGGGGAAGAAGGTTCTGATGGAGCCACTCATGCTAACACCTTAGGGGACGGAGGGTGAGGTCTAGGCCATGCACCCACTCAGAGACCACGGGGGCGTGGGGATCGGCCACCCCCAGAACCAGGGGAGCAGAGGTTGGTGACCAGAAAAGAGAGCAAAGGCTACAAACCAGGTGTCCGTTCAAGGGCCCCCTAAGTAGGAACAGGGGCCACTCCTGGAGGTGGGGGGGGGATACGGAATTTCACCCTGTTCTCAACCATAGGTGTGGGACCTACACCCAATTGTTTTCATAAAACTTGGTCCAACAACCGGGCCACAATTTTCTCTTGATTGAAGCAAAGTCTGAGGCTTCGATGACTTCACTAGGTTCTCAGCAGACAAACCCAACTTCCTAGAAACCAACAAGATGGCAGATGGATTTTGAGCACCACTTGTTTGCCAGGCACTGCCCTGAGCTCCTAGAAGCCCCGAGTCGGGGCTGGTGCCCTTGCGGAGCCCCCAGTCCCCCTGGAGGAGAAGGTCCAGCTGTGGGCAGATGGCAAAGAGGAGGCACTGGGGAGGGGATGGGGGCAGACTCACGGGGAGAGACGTCGGGTGCCCCTGAAGCGGGGAGCCTGGCATGGACTTTGGCGCTGGGTGGGACTTGAGATCGAGGGATGCGGTGGTGACCGGCTTCCCCCGGGAGCCTGGTGGCCACTGCGCTGGTGTGGTCCAGTCGGCCGTGAATAGTGACCAAGCACCCACCTGTTCCCAGGCCCTGTGTGGCGGCCCAGGCGGGAGGGAACTGGAGCTCCTGGGTGGGGCTCGTGTTCTGGTGGAGAAGGAGGGAAGCCACCGACAGACAAGTGGACGGAATGGACAAGAATCTCTGCAGACTGGTGCCCCTGTTCTGTGTCCCCTTCTGCCAGTGACACGGTTTATTTTTACCTTGTCAAAGCAGTTGACGTTCACAGCAGACCCTGTGACCACGCCTGACCCTGGGCCGGGTTAGAAATGAGAAAGCCGGGGAAGAACATTTAGATTGTTCTGACGGTGTAAACACCATTCAGAGCTGGCCTAGGCCTGTGCTGAGACGATGCCCCCTTTCCACCGGTCCTTTGTCACAGCCCCTGGATTTTCAAGGACCCTTCCTGCAATTCCAAGGCAAATGCATTCTTTCTCCTCATCATCCACTAATTGCTCAATGTCTTGTCACTTGCCAATTTTCCCCAAAGATCTAGTACAGCTTTTTTCTTTTCCTGCAGTTTTCAGTGGCATTTGTTTTTAGACATGTGCTTTATTACATCATCATTTCCTCCCTAAAAATGTTCACTTTTGTGTCATCACATCTGCAAGTTGCCTTTTCTGTAGACTTCGCTCTCTGCTCCAGTGAAGACCAGTGGCAGACGGGGCCTCCTAGGACACAGTGCTGCCCTGGGCCTTGCCTCAGCCCTGCACAGTGTCGGGCTCCCTGATCCTCAGCTTCTACGCCTTTTTCTGTCTTGGTCTTACTCCCTGCTTTTGCTGGAGTACACCCTTGGTTAACTCTCTCACACCAGATGCATGAGAAACACACCTTATGCTCTTGCGATTCTGAACATGCTTAGGGCTCCTCCAGTGTCTGTGTTTCCTCTGGGGTCAGTTTTTCCCACATCGGCTCTTGCTCCACCTGCCTGGGGATCTCGGCGATGTTCCCCATTTAGGAGGGAGCACCTGGCTGACTGGAGTGAGTTTCCCCTGCTGTCATGTCAGAGCTGTTTCTCCTCTGGGCAGATGAGCCATGTCCCCTGGAAGCTTAGCTGTAGGGGAATGTCAAGAAGCTGCTTTGCGACTGGCCTTTCCAGGAGCTGGAAAGGATTTGTGGGGGACAACTGGTGCTCCCTGAAGGACAATTTCGTTGCTAGGACATCTCACCCAGGGAGTGTTTTATTCCCTGGGGGTCCGAGCAGCCTGCCTGCCCTCTAAGTGAGGAAATGGGTGGGGCTGGGGGACAGGGTCCCCTCCCCCTTCTCCCCTGCAGACCGTGAGCCCAGCACTGCCGTGCGCTTCTGTCGGGCACGTGGGCTCACCCTCCTTCTGCGGCCCCTCCTGCAGGTTTTAGGCTCCGATCTCCCTTCGTACCAGCCATCAACCCACGTGCCTCTCTTCCACCATCTAGACATTTACCGAAACCTCCCCTTGGCTGGTGACCTACGCCGCTCCTAAGCACTCTCCTCCTGAGGGCGTGTCATTGTCACTGTAGTTCTGTGGGTCTCAGAGGGGACGGGAGGTGAGCACAGGTTCTGGTCTGCCATCCGGAGCTGGGTATCTGCTGGGGTAACAACGCTCTCATTTCAGAGGGGAGCAGAGTCCCTTGAAGGCCACTCGGAGAATGGTCTGGAGAAGGAGACAGCAGGTGGGAGGAGGGCAGGAGGGGCTACCCAGGTGTCCAGGGGTGTGACAGTGAGGCTGACCATGGACCCTCAACCTATCAGGGACCAAGGATGGATTGAGGCTGAACATCTTCATCTGCTTGGTGCCCGAGGCGAGGCTGGGCAGGGACAGGCAGAGAGGAGTGAAGGAAGGAGAAGAGGGTGAGGGGTCCCAGGCCAAGGCTCCACGTGGACCCTCAGCAGAGAGAATGGTGGGACCCAGGGTCGGGGCTGGGGGACCGGGCCAGCAGGTGATGGAGAGGACGGAGTCGGGAAACCAGCCGTGGACAGTGCAGGCCGCAAGGGAGCCAGGACCTCCCGGGCCCCAAGGGGTCCAAGAAGGGGCGTGGCCGGACCCCAGAGGGAGGGCTGTGGTTGTGGCCGAGGGACAGGGCTGCCCCGGACGTGCCGCAGCCTCGGTTCCCTGGCCTGGCAAGCCCCTGAATCAACCTGTCTCTCTCACCTCATCCTGTTCTCTCCGGCAGCTTCCTATTGGCCAGACACGCAGAGAAGCTAGAGTTAAGGGGCCCCTTGAAGAGGCCACGTGGGTCTGAGGGCAGCGGCCGGAAGGGGATGGGAGGGTCAGGGAGTGGGGGGGATGCCAACTGGCTGGCAGCCCAGGCCCTGCTCCACAGCCCCCGGCAGGCAGCTTGACAAGACATGTGCAGAGCCCATGTGAAAGAAACCATAAAACACTCCTGCGAGGCACGAAGAAGACCCAAAATAGAAAGGTTAGGACGTTCCAGCATCATCAAGATGTCAGTTCTCTCTAATTTAGGGTATAAATTTAATGGGCTCCTAATAAAAATTCCAATGAGCATTTTTTCACGGAGCTACACGGTTGATGTTAACATTCGTATGGAAAAATAAACAGGCAAGAATAGCTGAGGGCGGCGAGGAGGAGGGGCTCAGGGTGGGCATTACGACACGCTGCGCAGACTTCTCCTGGAGACAGCGGGCTGATGACACGGGAGAGCCACGGAGCCAGACCACGGTGGGGGAGTCCGGTGAGTTATGAAGGACGCGTTTCAGTTCCCCGCAGCCGTCATGATCCGTCAAGTAAAATGATGCCAGGCGAGTAGATCATTGTTTGGAAAAAGATAAAATTAGATCCATTTCTCACACCAGGCAGAAGAATAAACTCACAAGATCAAAGCTCTGGAAGTACGAAGCTTCGATATACAAATACCAGAAGCAAACACAGGTGAATCCTTCTGTAAGCAGTGTGCAGAGAGAGGCTTTCCAGCTGTGAGTAAAAACCCAGCTCCAATAAAGAAAACAGCAACACATTTGTCTGCAAAAATGGGGAGTCTTGCATGAAAAATAAGTAAAGTAAAAGACACATTAGAAGAAAATATTTGGAACTTACCTCGTAGATGAAAGGCTTGATATACGAAGAATTTTTAAAAGGTGAGAAACAAAAGTGCAAAAATCCTGTAGAAAAAAGAGCAAACTACACGAAAAATCTTACCCCAAAAGGGCTATAAAAGTGGCCCTCGGACAAGTGAAAAGTCATTTTGCTTCTCCATATAAGAGAGATAGACTGAAGCCAGGCAAGGTGCCATCTCTTATCCATCCGACTGGCAAAAACACAAAAGTCTGACAACATGCTTTGCCGGCGAAGCTGTGGGTAAACAGACAGGCTCAGACGCTGCCGACGGCAACGAACCCAGCGTAGCCCTTGTGCGTGGACAAATCCACGCGGGCATTTACGCTTTGACCCGGCAACCTCACTTTGAAGAATTCACCCCAAAGATACGCTTTCAGCATCACAAAATACAGAGGCATGGGGTGTTCCCTCCATCAATATTCATCGCGGCAGAGTAGGGAGAGTTAAGGTGCAAGAGGAGGCGGGGACCGCGCACCCCACACCCTCAGCGGGGTGGGGCCGGGCCACTCGCCAAAGGGTCTCTGCCGAGCACTTTGGAGTGATTTCGAGGATGCAACGTTGAGCGAGAAATTTCAAGGGCAGCAACAGCACATCCACGTGCCAACTCGTATGTCATAAAGAAAGGGAGCAGGAAGGGAACCCAGTCGGCCTGCGTTTGCAAGAAGACAGTCAGGACAAGTAAGCCAGGGGAGAGTGAGATCCATCCCCTGCCCGAGCGGGGTGTGGGGGGACTCCTCCGCGCAGTTCGCCTTTGAAAGCAGGTTCTTGTTCTACACACTCAAGTCAAGTCACTCAGTGAGGAGGAAAAAGGGGAAGACAAAATTGAAAGCAAACTGGTAGAAACCAATCCCCACTGGTTCAGAGGCACCCTGAAGACCAAAATGGAAACAAAAGCAAATCCAGGTGACTTTAGAACAGAGTGATGGTCTGGACACCCCGAGTCTTGGATGGGGCTGGAGATGGGGCAGAGAAAAGCGGGAACAGATTAGAACAAATTACAGCTAGATGGGTTCTTGTCCATCTAGTCAAGGCTATGGATTTTGCACCAGTCATGCATTGATGTGAGAGTTGGACCACAAAGAAAGCTGAGCATTGAAGGATTAATGCTTTTGAACTGTGGTGTTGGAAAAGACTCTGGAGAGTCCCTTGGACTGCAAGGAGATCCAATCAGTCTACCTTAAAGGAAATCAGTCCTGAATATTCACTGGAAGGACTGATGCTGAAGCTGAAGCTCCAATACTTTGACCACCTGATGCAAAGAGCCGACTCATTGGAAAAGACCCTGATTCTGGGAAAGACTGAGGGCAGGAGGAGAAGGGGACGACAGAGGATGAGATGGTTGGATGGCATCACCGACTCAATGGACACGAGTTTGAGTAAACTCTGGGAGTTGGTGATGGACAGGGAGGCCTGGTGTGCTGCAGTCCATGGGGTCACAGAGTCGGACACGACTGAGGGACTGAACTGAACTGAACTGGACTTGTCGGGCTGCTGAGAAGCTAAGGGCACACCCCCGGGGGCACCGCTGCCAGAAAAGAGACCTAACTGCGGCGTGGGGAGGGCGCCAGCCCAGGTCATCGGTATGAACACAACATCTCTACAGCATCCGGGGGGCTTCACTGGTGGCTCAGATGGTAAAGAATCTGCCCGCAGTGTGGAAAACCCAGGTTTGGTCCCTGGGCTAGGAAGATCCCCTGGAGAAGGGAATGGCAACCCACTGGCAGCCCAGTGTTCTTGCCTGGAGAATCCCATGGACAGAGGAGCCCAGTGGGCTACAGTCCACGGGGCTGCACAGAGTCAGGCACGTCTGAGCGAGTACCCCTTCACTTTGACATTTTCACGGTGTCCTTGCAGTGCGTTTGTACGCATGCATGTGTGCCCGTCTGCTGCATGCGTGCCCGGGTACACATGTGCGCACAGCCCCTCCGTCTCTCTGCCGACGGGCCTGGAAGCCTGAATCCATGACCCCTGGCACCCAGACACTTTCTGGTTTCTAAGCCACTTTCTACTAAAAGGAAGCAGGCTTCCAGGAGAAAGGCTGATTTTAGGGCTGCGGCAGGGAAAGCCTGCCTTGAGCCTGGAACCTCTTGTCCACCAGCGAGTAAAGAGGTGCTAACAGAGGTGGGATGTCACAGAGATCCCCGAGCCGGCTTGGTGGGGCACTCAGGGGCCAGCGTTTGGGGTGATCTGAGCATCAAACTAACGAAGGACCCCGATAGATTATAGATGTTCACGCTGATAAAAGACACCTACCTACATTCACAATACATAGACGGAGTGATGGATTGATCGGTAGATGATGATATGGATGCATCTATCTGCACAAACATACCTACAAACCTGCACACCTACCTACCTACCTGACAGATGATATAGAGGGGGACAGACAGGTGGATAGATGGATGGATGACAGACGAGACAGAAGACTTTCTGCATTCCTTGCACGCTGGATGCCAACTGCTTCACGTGCAGCAACTGCTGGTTTGGAAAATCGATGTTTAGCAACTGAAGATTGGATCAGCAAGTCACTAATGGATGCTAAATCTAGGGGGACGTTTTGATGAGACGCAGACCATTTCCAGGGTCCTTAAAGAGTCTGCTTTCCGGACTGCGTATCAGTTGCAAGGAAATACAGCAGGTGAATCAGACAGTTCCTTGAGCAGCTCACCAGAAACAGCCTCACTGGTGAGAGGCAGAAGCTTGTCGTGTGCTCTCGACGTGGAAGCGGGGAGGACATGTCATCCGTGCGTTACTGCAGTCAGAATCTAATAGAGAGGAAGGATCAGACAAACCCCAAGGAGCACCGTTCTATTAAAAAAAAAAAACCTGTAGTCTTCAAAATGTCAGTGACATGAAAGACAAAGACTATGGAAATGTACCAGGTGAAAGGAAACTAAAGAGACAGGCAGATAAGTGCAATCCCTGATCCCCAAGAGACCCTGGGCCTGAGAGCGGGCGAGAAAGGGCGTCATCCGGTCAGTTGGCAGAACCGGAGTGTGAGTGGCAGCTTAGATAAGGGTATGGGAGCTGTGTTGATAATCACACTGATGTTATGTAAGAGAAGGGCTCTGTCCCGAAGGGTGAAGGGTGCCTGCAGCTCGGCCTCCAACAGTTCAGAGAAAAATTGCAGGTTCCCAAGGTAGTGAAGGGGGGAGGGGGGGAGGGGCATGGGAGAGGGAGGGAGGGGGAGGGGAGGGGCAGGGCCAAGGAGGAGGAGGGGAGAGGAGGGAGGGGGAGGGGAGAGGAGGCGAGGGGGAGGGGAGAGGAGGGAGGGGAGGGGCAGGGCAGGGGAGGGAGAGGGAGGGAGAAGGGAGGGGGATGGGAGGAGGAGGGGGAGGAGCAAATTAATGATGAAATAAATGGGGTAAAACATTAGCAGTGATGGAATCCAGGTAAACGGTAGGTGGCATTCCTTGTGCTACTTTCATTCTCATAACTTACCTGCAGTTTGAGATTATTCCCAAATGAAAAATTTAAAGACAGCAGCCACCTGCTCCCCACCCGTGTCTAAGTGAGGCGCCCAAATAATACTCTGCTGTTGGCAGTCACACACACTCCCACCCAGCGACCTCCCCCTTCTAGGGACCCCCAGATAAACAGTGCCAGAACGTCCCACCCTCCTCAGAGTACTTGTTCAGTAAAAACAGTAATAATCCACCACAATAATAAACCCTTCTCTGTGTATACAGCACTCAACAGTTTATAAAGCACTTTCCAGACCCAGTACGATCTTGATAGCAATTC
Source organism: Odocoileus virginianus (assembly GCF_023699985.2). NCBI lineage: Eukaryota > Metazoa > Chordata > Mammalia > Artiodactyla > Cervidae > Odocoileus > Odocoileus virginianus. The sequence continues at coordinate 429,800 of NW_027224267.1, forward strand.
TGAGAGAGACTTGTAACAGCTAAAATTTGTGTTATATTAAATCATGGTTCAAAAACATTGCTTTAAAAGGGGGCTTCATAATGTTTATTTTGCTAGGCTCTGATAAGGATGAAGTGGAATCAGACAACTGTAAATGCTGGGAATTCTCAAGCAGTTTATCTGAAGCAGTCCCTCAGGCCTCTTGGGATCAGCTAGAGAGCTTATGAAATGCAGATTCCTAAAAAAAAAGAAAGAAAGAAATGCAGATTCCCAGGTGCCATGCCCAGATCTCAGGACTGGGGACTGGCGTCTCCACGGTAGCAGACCGCCCAGAGGAAATTGGTTCAGAGGAGACTTGCCGGCAGACACAGATATGGGGTGACCCTGCCCCCTGGGCTGGAGCTCGGCGGGGCCAACCTCGGGCAGGACCACACACCCTGTATCCCAGTCCTGCGAGGGGCCAGGCAGGGCCCCCACATGTTCTTACCCCATTCTCCACTGGGAAGTTTCGGTCGGCCAGCTGGGGCCCTGCACACCCGTCCGCCGGCTCAGCGGGGCTCGGCTGTGGGCTCCCTGGGCAGAGCTGGGACCCGCTGCAGCCCTGGGGGAGCCTGGCTTTTCAGAGAGGGTGTTCACATCACCTCTTACCCGAGACACAGGCAGAGGGCCTTTCCTATGTATTTTATTTTTATTTTTAATTGTGGTTGAATATACATGAGTTGACTACACAGGGCTTCTCTGGGCACATAGACGGTAAAGAACCTGCCTGCAACGCGGGAGACCCGGGTTCCATTCCTGGGCTGGAAGATCCCCTGGAGAAGGGAACAGCAACCCACTCCAGTATCCTTGTCTGGTTAGAGAATCCCATGGACAGAGGAGTTACAGTCCATGGGGTCGCAAAGAGTCGGACACGACTGAGCGACTTCACTTCACACAGATGGACCATGACCGTCCTTGTTAAAATACAGCTCACCGCGATCAGCATCAGCTCCAGGACCGCGCCCTGCTCCCAGTCTCTGGGGTTTGGTTTCAGCGGTGCCAGCAAGCTGACACAGCAGTACAGAGTTGGGGTCCCTCTGCGCGGACAGGGGGCAGGGGAGCGCCAAGCCGTAGGTGTGGCCGGGGAGTGAGTGTCTGATCACTCAGGCCGGCGTGAGCTCATCAAGGAGGCGGCGAAGGACCCGTCACGTGAGGGACGGGTGTCTGTGAGCCCTGGAGGCTGGAACAGAGGGGCTCTCTCATTAGAGATCGGACCCGAGCTTTCGGAGAGAAAACGATTCCATGGTCCTGAATTTCTGCGTCTTCCTTATGCCAAGGACTGACTGCCACTGGCGGACGTGTCCAAGGGCTGACCGCCACTAGGGGACGTGGCCAAGGGCTGACCGCCACTGGCGGACGTGTCCGGGATCGCCCTGTTCCAGCTCATCCACTCGCTCTTCTGCTCAGCATTGATTGAGGTTTTTAGATTGAAGCCCAGTTGACTTGGGCTTCCCTGGTAACTCCGTGGTAAAGAACCGGCCTGCCAGTGCAGGAGACGTGGGTTCGATCCCTAGATGGGGAAGGTCCCCTGGAGAAGGAAACAGCAACCCACTCCAGTATTCTTGCCTGGGACTTTCCGTGGACGGAGGAGCCTGAGGGCTACAGTCCATGGGGTTGCCGAGTCAGACACCACTGCGCGGCCGAGCAGCGGCAACACTTGTCTGAGGATGTTGCGTTCATTTCAGACGCGCGGCACAGGGATTCGGCTCCACGTGTCCATCTCACATCGGGTTTGGGGCCTTCCCTCACCTCCAACAGTGTCCGTCTTACCTGGAAGGTCTGCCATGGCCGTTCCAGTAGCTCTGTTCACTGGGGAGCTGGTTAGTTCTCGATCGCGGCATCCCCCTTCCTCCTGGTTCCTCCCCGCCGCCTCCTGACTTTGCACCTCTAACCCCCATGGTGACGGCCGGCTCTGTCCTCACTCACTGCCAGCTCCGGGGAGGGCTGACACCTATTAAGATGGGTGCACATCTCGGGGCCTTGGTGAGAGTGAGGCAGGAGCTGGGGATCCCGGGGTCCGGGGCTCCTGGGCAGGGGCTGGTCTTCTGAACCAGTGACCGCTCCTCTGAACCAGTCTGAACCAGTCACTCATCTTCTGAACCAGTCTGAACCAGTGACCGCTCCTCTGAACCCGTCTGAACCAGTCACTCGTCTTCTGAACCGCTGGGCAGGGGCCGCTCCGTTGTGCTTCTCCCCCTGCGGACCCCTCTCAGCCTCCGGCCCCTGGAGGCGAGCCCCGCCTCCCCGCTGTGGGGAGGAGAGCTGCTGGGCGCAAGGCAGTTCCTGAAAGGCCCCCCTGCCCCCTCCCCAGGCGCGGTGGGGCGGCCTGAGCGCCTGGCTCCTGGCTCTCCTCACCTGGCTGGACCTTCCTCACCTTTCCTGGTCCTCTGTGGCAAAACCAGGAGGACGGCTGAGTGCTGGGCGGGGCTCCCTCTGCGGTCCGGGGCGTCACCTTCCGCCCTCAGCATCTGGTCCTCGCATGGGATGCATTCGCTTGGTGAAGACAGCTTTGCCTGTGAGATCTGGAGCAGGAGGAGGCGGGGGAGAGGGGGTGCAGCCTGCTTCTTGAATCAGAAAAAAAAAAGGCACTCCCCTGGCGGTCCAGGGGTTAAGACTCCGTGCTGCTCATGCAGGAGGCGTGGGTTCCTCCCCTGGTTGGGAAACTGAGATCCCATATGTCGTGCAGTGTGGCCAAAATGTAAGAACATAAACGTAATAATAATAAGCAGGTGTCCAGACAGCAGTCCTAAGAGGTAAGCATTTTGATTCCTACTTGGCCCCCCAGTGATACTTAGCAGAGGAGAGCCTGCTGCTATAGGAAGAGTCAGGATTTGAACTTGGGTCTCACGGCGTGATGGGTCTGCCATGTGAGCCCAAAATCCATGGTGCAGTCTGCATGGCCTGGGTGGGGCTACTGGTCTGGGCAGCCCTGGTCTTCCCTGTCCATTTTCCCAGCATCCCACCGTGGACATGATTTCATTTCACACCGCTCAATTCAGTTCAGCTTTCTCCGCTTCAACGAGCACGTCTCCTGGGCCACCCTGTGCCTCACCGCGGCTGGGGCATTGATGGTTGAGTAGGAGGTCGGGCTCTGCGTCCTGGCGGCTGCTCCCGGGCCAGAGGGATGGGCTGAAGGCGAGTGGATGTGTGCCTGCTTCTGAGAAAGGTTGGAGATCTTGTCTGCTCTCCCTTTGGGGTCACCTCGATTCTACCCTTTCACCACCTGACTTGTCCTTCCTCAGACTGGTGGTCACTGAACCATCCCTTGAAAGGGCAGCTGAAACTGGGATGCGCGGGGCGGGGGTTGGTCCCCAGAGCAGGGAGAGGAGTCCCTGCTGGACACACAGGAGCGTCCGCACCCACCTCTCCAACCACGTGTCTGTCCCGAAGCAACAATGCCGGTGATGAAAGAGCCAGAAGCGGGTGAATAATGAGACAGCGGATTTAGTTCTGAGCAGAAAGCCAGCCATGCTCGGAGGCGCGGAGCAGCCCCCGTGGGCGGGGACCTGGCCAGGAAGGAGGTGAGGGTCCAACCTCGTCCACCTCCGGGGCTGTGGGCACGGCTCCTCAGGCACACGGCGCTGGGCCTGCTCAGGCCGTCACATGGTAATGAGGTGCCGTGTGCCCTGCGCTGGGGGGCCTCCACCCCGATACAGTGAGGAAACCACGGCTTCGGGCAGTGAAGCGGCAGAGCCAGCCCCAGTCCTGCCCTGTGACCCCAATCTCTGCTCGGAGGGCTGCCAAGACCACATTCTAATACATGAAGGGTATGTGTCTGTGACCCTGACCTTCCACCACCAGAGACAGCTTCGCACCAGAGACCCTGGTTCTGGAACCTTTCATGTGCCAAACGTCACTTTCCAGGGGGCGGGCAACAAGTTAAATGAATGCATTTTCCTTTTACGAAATGTAACCTTGGAGGAGGAGCGCGCCTGGTCCCTGGAAACGGGGAGCAGTCAGAAAGGGGGGATCCCTCCCCTGTCTCACAAAGTGCCCCCCGGCGACCAGGACCCACACTCCTGGGTGACGACCTGCTTCCCGTGCAGGAGACTGAGCCAGCCCTTGGGAGGCAATGGACGCACCGGGACGTGCAAACCCTCCCCACGCGCATCCCAGCCACATCTGAGCCGCGCCTGGGAAGCAGCGAGTTCCCCTGGGGGCACAGCCTGGCCCGGGCACCACTCAGGCCTGCAGGGTCCTCGAACTCTAGGCTGGTAGGAGATGAAATTTTCATGGGCGTTTCTGATGACCGGTCCCAGGCTAGGATCCCGCAGGACATTCTGTTCAGAACACAGCCACAAGTGCAGACTTGCACGTGGGCATTAAGTCTACCAAAGGTGGACGGAGTGACCCTCGCCCCTGGCCTCCACGTGCCAGGCTCCCTGGGTCCTCCCCCCGAGTACCAGGCTGTGCCAGGCCCCGGACATGCTCTGCCCCTTAAACCCCTCCCCAGCAGCCTGACAAGGTCCAGGCGTGGTTTGAGTGTCTGTTCCCTCACAACTCACATGCTGAACTCCTACCCCCAGCCTGAGGGTATCTGTGGGTGGGCCTCGGGAGATGGTCTGATTCTCCAGCTCTGGGCGGGATCTGTGTCCTTGTAGAGGAGGCCGACAGAGCCCCTCAGCCCCCCATCTCATGAGGATGGAACGAGAAGGGCCGGCTGCAACCCAGGAAGACGGTCCTCACCCGGATGTGACCGCACGCGCTGATCCCTGGCTTCCAGCGGCCAGAACCACGAGCGGTAAACGTCTGTGGTTCATGGGGCTGCCACGTCTGCGGGCTTTTGTTACAAGCATGCAGACAGACCAAGTCAGGGGCGGTGAGTGGGATGACCAGGGCGCCCCTGGTGGCTCAGATGGTAAAGAATCCCCTGTAGTGTCGGAGAACCGAGTTCGATCCCTGGGTCGGGAAGATCGCCTGGAGAAGGGAGTGGCAACCCACTCCAGTATGCTTGCCTGGAGGATCCCATGGACAGACCATGGGGTCACAAAGAGTCGGCCACGACACGACTGAGTGACTACCTTCCCACTTTCACAGATGACCTGGAGGGCATGGGCAAGTCACGCCGCGGCTCAAGGCCACTCATCCTTCGTGTCAGGCTGTGGGGAGGAGCCCCACTTCCAGCCAGACCCTCTGGGGTTCACATTCATCCTCCGGACTCGTGTGGGCAGCCCCCTTCCCCTGGGCCTTTGTCTTCTGTACAGTGGCGGCGACAGCGACCCGATCGTGTGGGTGAAAGGCCGAGGCCTCAGCGTGTCCTCCCCAGAAGACTCAGTCCCCAGGACCCCCCACGCTGGTCACTGCAGGAAGCCACGGTCTCCCCGGCACCCCGTGCCCTGATCTTTGAATATTCATCTGTGTGGAGTCCCCCAGTGCAGTGGTTTCCATGGAGACCCACTCCAAATGGCTTAAATAGACGAGGGCGCGGGTTTTCCAAGCCTGCACGCAGGCCAGCGTGGACGCAAGCTTCCCCATCCATGGTGGGTCTTGTTGACCTCTCTGGAGACACTGGAGATGGGGGGTGGGGGGGAGGGGGGCCGGGGGAGCCTGGGGTGGAGGTGAGGCACAGAGGAGTCGGTCCCCACAACATGTCACTCGGTGATGCTTGCGTCGAGTCGCTGGCAGGCAGCACGTGTGCCATCCTGGACGCTGCCCGTCCACACAGGCTTCCACCGTGACCCCAGCACATCCCGTCCTGAGAGGCTGAGGCCCCGAGCCCAGGCCTCCCACCACCATCACCCCAGCCGCCCCCAGAGCCACCGTGTTTGGGTGGGTGGGGGCGGGTAGGACCTGCCTCCTTCCGGCCTTTGAACACTGTCTGAAGGGTGATCGCCGCACACCGACCCATCCTGTTCTGACCTGAGCCCTTGACCCACCCTGGCTTCTCAGGCCGGGCCGTCTTCAATGCTCTCTGCTTGGCTCCCAGCAGATAGCAGAACGCCTGGCGTGAGTTTGACGGTCAGTGTCAGGGACCGCGGGATGGCCTGGGTGCAGGAAGGTGGGGCCTTGTGGTCCAGGGAGGCGTCTGGTCCAAAGCGGCCTGAGGGCCTGCTCGCCACTGCCCAGGGAGCAGCTATGGACCGCGCCCCTCCGCACTGCAGCCCTTACCCAGCGGCTGGGCCTCGGCAGGACGCAGTCAGAGGCCAGAGGGGAAGGGCGGGCGTCCGGGGAGTGGAGGGCGAGGTGCCCACAGATCTCGCATCCGTGACCCAGCCCACATGCACCGCCGTTTGCCCCTCGGGAGATGAGAGGCGGGAGGTCGAGGGTTGCGGGTGTGGACGGCTCCCGGGGCCGAGTCCGTCTGTCTGTCTGTTGGAGCAGGGGCTGCGCCGGCCAGGAGCTCAGCGCTGACCCTGTGAGGCCTGTGTGCAGCTGGAGGGCTGGGCAGGCACCCTGGGCTGTCGAGCACGGATGTGGGGAGATGCCGCCCTGATTCCTTGCTGCCCCCAGCGGGCCGGCCAGCGCCCGTGAAAGCTGGCTTCCCCCACACTTTCTGGGGCATCCACTCTGTCCACTCGGATGCTCACTCTTCCCGCTAAGATGACTGGAGCCTGTGCACCGGTGAGCAGGCCGGTCATCCTCGCTGACCCGCTCACCCACTCATGTGTCCATCCAACAGTCCTCCTGAAGGAGTCCACCCTCTAATGGACCCGGGATGCTGCAAGTGAAGCATCTGGGTTCCTGCCCCGAGGAGCCCTGAGCGCACGAAGAGGCACCCAGGAAGACTGAGATAATGAGCCCCCGTGACGGGGCCTTGGCAGCCCTCCGGTGTCCTGAGGAGCCCCAGGAGGGCTTCCTGGAAGAGGTGGCTGAACTTGTTTTGAAGGACGAGGAAGAGAGAGCTGTGAAGGGTCACGCTGGGAAGAGTGCTCTGGGCAGAGGGGTCCCGGTGACGAAGGTGTGGAGGTGGGGAGGCTCGGGGGGCGTCAGGGAGGAACAGAGCAGAGCAGAGCAGCTGGCATTCCTGAAGCAAAGTGGGTGAGGTCGGGAGGGATGAGGGAGGCGCCAGGGCTCAGCCACGCTGCCGCGGGGGTGGGGGTCTGTGTACTGGCTCAGACGCCCTCCTGCCCGTGAGGCCACAGGGAGCGTGGGCTCAGAGTTCGGCCTGGAAGGGCCCCTCTGGGTGAGGGGGAGACTGAAGGGCCAGTCCCACGGGCGGACAGTGGAGGGCGGGGTGAGGCCGGCCGGGCCATCACTGCGGCTGCCGTGGCGCCCCGTCCACAGCTGTGCTGCCGTTGTTCAGCCCCTCAGTCGTGTCCGGCTCTGCGACCCCATGGGCTGCAGCTCGCCAGGCCTCCCTGTCCATCACCATCTCTCCCGGAGCTTGCTCAAACTCATGTCCATCAAGTCAGTGATGCCATCCAACCATCTCATCCTCTGTCGCCCCCTTCTCCTCCCGCCTTCAATCTTTCCCAGCATCAGGGTCTTTTCCAATGAGTCAGCTCTTCACATCAGGTGGCCAAAGTACTGGAGCTTCAACTTCAGCATCAGTCCTTCCAGTGAATATTCAGGGTTGATTTCCTTTGAGATTGGGACCCACTAATTCCCTTTCTGTCCCCCACAAGACTTCAAGCACTGGGACCAGTCTGGAGGGGTGGGGCCTTGGATGTTGCCCCCTGCTGGACACCGGCCCACCTTGCAGCCATACCAAGCGATGCTTCAAATTTCCAAAATGCACCTGATGTCGCCTTCACCTCCTCCAGAAGGGCTGTGGCTATGAAAGTCGCTCAGTCGTGTCCGACTCTTTGCAACCCCGTGGACTATACAGTCCATGGACTTCTCCAGGCCAGAATACTGGAGTAGGTAGCCTTTCCCTTCTCCAGGGGAATCTTCCCAAGCCAGGGATCGAACCCAAGTCTCCCGCATTGCAGGCAGATTCTTTACCAGCAGAGCCACGAGCAAGCCCAGAAGGGCAGGGGCCGCCACATCCCCAGGGCCTCCCACCGGGCTCCCTGTTAGTGTGGGGCTCTTCCGACATCAGGAAAGGGCGCCTTCTTGGGAATGAAAAGGAGATACTTGCTTCCTCCTGGAATTTGTATATATATATATATATTTTCTGCTGTAATTGAAACAATATCTGGAATGAGGCATCTAATTACTCCTCTTTCCTCGAAATTGAACGATAACATGTCCTGTCGATACAAAGCTTTTGTGGAAGCCACACACACGTTTTCCCAGAGCGATTCTGATGAACACACGGCAGAAGAAAGTATTTGGGTTTCAAATAGTTTCTCTAAGTGCAACAGCAGAGCTTGACACTGCCAGCTCCATCTTTTGTTCTGCTCCAGTTTGAAAGTATCTCTGTACTCCTGGGTTCCTGCATAACAATAGCTCATAATTCGAGCCTGGAGAGGAGGCTGCCTAATTAGAATTTTTAGAGCTGGGAGAGCCTTGAGGAAACCAGGGAGGAGCCACGCATTCAGAAAGGTAAACTGAGGCCTGGGCAGTGGCAAGGTGTCAAAGGTGACGGAGCTTTGGATCAAGGTGAGGCTGGATGCTCAGAGGCCAGACCAGGAGAGCCGCGGAGAGAGCAGCTGGTCTCTGCAATCTCAGCAAGGGGTGAGGGTTCAAATTCCAGCTCTGCCTTAACTCAACCCAGCCCAGCCCACTTCTGACCCTCTCCTGCAGGCATGCACGCTTAATCGCTTCAGTCACGTCCAACTCTCTGCAACCCTGTGGACTGTAGCCCACTAGGCTCTTCTGTCCATGGGATTCTCCAGGCAAGAATACTGGAGTAAGCTGCCATTTCCTTCTCTCAGAGCTTCCCTGATAGCTCCATCGGTAAAGAATCCGCCTGCAGTGCAGATTCCTGGGTTGGGAAGATCTGCGGGAGAAGGGGAAAAGCTACTCACTCCAGTCTTCTGGCCTGGAGAGCTCCATGGACTGCAGTCCAGGGGGTCACAAAGATTCAGACAGGACTGAGCGACTTTCACTTTCATCCAGCTTTCCTTGTGGCCCAGACGGTAAAGAGTCTGCCTGCAAGCCAGGAGGAGACCTGGGTTCGACCCCTGGGTTGGGAAGATCCCCTGGAGAAGGAAATGGCAATCCACTTCAGTAATCTTGCCTGGAAAAATCCCATGGATGGAGGAGCCTGGCAGGTACAGTCCATGCAGTGGCAAAGAGTCGGACACAACTGAGGGGCTTCACTTTCACTTTTCTCCAGGGGATCTTCCAGACCCAGGGATCGAACCCAGGTCTCCTGCGTTTCCTGATTTGTTTACCGCTGAGCCGTCAGGGAACCCAAACCCTCACCTGACCCGAAGCCTAATCCTGATTCAAACCGCATCTTAAATACTGGATCTACCCTCAAGGTTAACCCTAACTCATCCCAACTCAAATCCTATTTTTAAACTTAGCCTCAACCAAACCCCAGCTAAATGCCAGTCAAAACGCTCAGCACCATTGTTCTGTTGTTGTTGACTAAACCTTAAGTCTAACCTTAATCCCAACCCCAACCTTAACCCTGACCTCAGCTCAACTGCCTTCAGCCAGAGCAGAGCTCACATTTCTGCAGAGTTGGCACTTTCCCACCTGCTCTCGGGTCCTCCGCAGTTTTCTGCATCCCCTGGTCCCCGACAGGCCCCGACACACTGGTCCCTGCATCTGGGTTTGCCCGAGTGACCCAGCGTGGCGTCAACGGCCACCTGGTGTGCACCGGCTGGGCAGTACTCACGCAGGCCTGTCCTGTCCCCAGGGAAACTTTCTCCCCATTTGCTGGATGAGGAAACTGAGAGTCTGAGAGGACCCAGCAGCACTGCACGTAGACTGCAGCAAGGCGGGAGGGCCCTCTGGCGGTGTGTTCCTGACACCGGTCCCGCTCCTGGCCAGGTTCTCGGGGGTGTCAGGCTTGGACTCTGGTAGTTTGTGGCTGGACTTGTCCGTCTGACCTGTCTTGCTGTCTCAGGGACCCCAGAGGTAAGGGTCTGGTAGATGTGCAGCCACTTCGTGTAGCTGGTCTCAATCGACAAGCTGAAGCCAGACCCACAGGACAGCCTGTCAAGTTGGGGGTGTGGGCAGGGGCTGCAGGAAGCCCCTCGCCCAGAGGCGCAGCAGCACTGGCCCGCTGAGTTGGTTCCCTGTGACTGCGGCGCAGAATACCATGAGCCGGGCAGCTTAAAGCAAGAGAAGCTTAATCTCACAGCTCTGGAGACCAGAGGTCAGATCAAGGTGCTGGGAGGGTGGTCCCCCCTCTGGAGGCTCTCAGGGCGGGTCCGTCCTGCCTCCTCCGGCTTCTGGTGGCCCTAGGCACCCCCCCGACCCCGGCCTCTGTGTTCAGCTGGCCTCTTCTTCCTGTGTCTCTTCTTGTAAGGACACCAGCCCTGTTGAATCAGGGCCCACCCCATTCCAGTATGACGTCACTGAACATGATTCCATCTGCAGAGACCCTATTTCCAAATAAGGGCATCGTCACATGTTCCAGGCATTGAACTCGAACACACCTTTTTTGAAAGTGAAAGTGAAAGTGAAGTCGCTCAGTCATGTCCAACTCTTTGTGACCCCATGGACCATATCTGCCAGGCTTCTCCATCCATGGGATTTTCCAGGCAAGAATACTGGAGTGGGGTTGCCATTTCCTTCTCCAGGGAATCTTCCCAACTCAGGGATCAAACCCAAGTCTCCTGCCTTGCAGGCAGACTCTTTACCATCTGAGCCACAAGGGAAGCTCTTTTTGGGGGTCACAATTAAACTCATAATGACAGGGCAGCTTCTTTCACTTTTTAATTAGGTGTCATCAGTACGGGCTTCCCTGGTGGTTCAGAGGGTAAAGAATCCATCTTTACCGAGGTTCAACCCCTCGGTTGGGAAGATGCCCTGGAGAAGGAAATGGCTATCTGCTCCAGTATTACTGGCTGGAGAATCCCCTGAACAGAGGAGCCTGGTGGGCTACAGTCCATGGCATCATCAGTAAGCTCTGAGGCTATTTCACATGAAAAGCTGGACCTGTGTCTTCTTCCTGCATGAGACCTGGCAAAGTGGACCCCAGAGGAAGCTGTTCTCTCTTGATGAGGCAGGCTTCTTGCCCCACCCCCAGCCCCCCAACCCCTCTCCTGCCTGGTGCTGTAGACATAGAGATTGGGATCCTTGATTCAGCCCAGGGGTTCCCGACTAGGAGTGATTTTGCCTTGGGGACGTTTGGTAATGTCTGAGGACACTCTTGGCTGTCATGACTGGAAGATGCTACTGGCTCTGGTGTGAGAGGCCATGGATGTTGCTAAACATCCTGCAATTCACAGGATGGGCCCCCCTGACAAAGAAGTTCCCATCTCCAAATGTCAGCGATGCCCAGGTTGGGAAATCTTCAATACTTTAACCTTGGCTCATGGCTGCCCTGTTAAAGACTACATTTCCCAGTTTCCTTTGTAGAAGGTATGGCCACTTGACCATATTCTAACCAATGGGGTGTTAGCATAAGCGCTCTGGGCATCCTCCAGTTGAGGATGCCCTGTGATTGGCAGATGAGGCCCTCCCACTCCCACTAAGTGGACCACGGATGTGATGGCAATGGCTGGAACTAGAGCAGCCAACATAGACCTCGAGGTGGGAGCTGCTTTCTGGGAATGGCCAAGGAAAGGTGGAAGGCACCAGGATCCTTGACCCCCATCAGGCCACCGTGCTGGTCCTGCCCAGACTTCTGCGTGCATCACCTGTACCCTGACTTACTCACAGTTCTAAGTCCCGGGCAGTCCCGTTCCCTCCCGTGACGAATTACTAGTTTAAATCAGAGCTTTTCTGGGAAGGAAAAACTCAAGAAGAAAACATAGCAGATCTCGCTGAATTCGAGCCTGCAGTGTCCAGGCTCCAACACAAACATTCCAGTGCTCTGGGCAGTGGCGAGGACAGCTGGGCCTGCCCCCCGCCTTCTAGAAATACTTGGGAATCAGGGTCAACATAGGAGGCTGGAGCGGCTTCACAGGGTCAGGGTGGTGTGAGCGTTTCTTAGCTTGTTTTCCCAAACATGTCAAGCGCTCTTCACTTTCTAATCTGAGAAAAATCAAAGCCAAACAAAACGGCAATCTCTCTGAACCCCCTCCAGCTGTGGAGCGCATATCCGCTACGGTCAGATTCACAAATCGTGGGCATGACATTGCTTTCATTTGTTTATCTTTTCCCATCAGGCACTAGGATGGGACGATGCCGTAGGAGGCGTCAGGCCTCAGGATGGAGAGAGAAGACCCTCAGTGAACACGGAGATGCTGGCCCAATAGGATGCGGGGATACTCCTGGGCGTGGCCTGCGTGTTCCTCTCGCCCACGACAGCAGGCGGCATCCCAGGCGCGCGTCACCTCTGGTCACCATTAGGGACGGGATTTGAGCCCTTCTCTCTCTCCCTATGAACCTTGCACATATTTGGTGCTCGAGAATGAAAGGCAGTAAAGCAGAGGGAAAGATGGGGCTTTAATAGAGAAGTCAGGCTCTCTGGGTTGGGACCATCTCAAATAGGAAGCAGGAACGAAAGGGCCTTCCTTGTGGCGGGGTCTGCGGAAATCCCGTTCATTCCTTCATCCATCACCGCGTCGGGGGCTGGGATTGAAGGGATGATGAGCACTTGGGTGCCCGTCCTGAATAGGCCACAGGGAGAGGGCAGCCCCCAGCCCTGGGGCAGATGTGGTTAACGGGAACTCCCCAGAAAGATGCTCTGGAGGTAGAGAAGGCCCCCACATGGATCCAGGGCCCCTGCAGCGGAGAGGGGGCTGTTTCTCTAGGAAGGGGTGGTGACCACAGAGGCATTCACCATGGGCAGTGAGGCCGGAGCTGGTAGGGGCCTGCCCCCACACTCTGGGGGACCGAGGCTGCCGTGTGTGCCCCCAGAAGCCTCCGTTTTGTCATCTGTCTGCAAAGCGGGGGTGTTGGTAGCACCCAGCTCTCACAAGTTCCGTGAGAGTGAAATAAAATGGGAGGCTTCGAATCTGCTGACTGACGGTCCTGACAACTTCCCAGAGGGCCCTGGACAGGGGACCTGGAGGGGGGGGCAGTTGTCTCCAGCGGGAGGCCCCGGGCCAACTCCAGGGTCGTGCTGGGAGCCACCTGGCTGAGGTGGGGCAGCGGCGGAGGCCTCCCCTCTGCTGTCAAGGCCAGGGACAGAAGCCCCCTCTCCAGGGACCCCTACACCACTCGGCCCCTTCAGTAACCAGAGACCAGGCATCCCGCCCCCCCCCCCCCCAGGAAGGCAGCCTGGTGCCCATAGGAGCAGGCAGGAGGGTGATCTCCATGTGTCCCCCCTGGGGCCAGCCTGGAGCCTGGCAGAGAGGTGCTCCATGTCGAAAACAATCAGAGCTCCCCTAAGATGAACTGTATTGTTCAGAAAAAGCAGTGAGCTCCCCGTTGCCCAGAGTGTGCAAGCACAGGCTGGGGACAGGCCTGAAGGGCCATTGCAAAGTGGGCTCGTTCAGCTGGGATAAGAGTGATCATCGTGATGATAATGTAATTAAAATGTACCCAGAGCTCGCTAAGCCCCAGCAACAGTAAAATCTTCGTTCTCTTTTGTTAGAAATTTTTTTTTTTAATTTGCCACAGTAACTCAAGCTCTCAGAACAAGTTAAACAATACAGAGATATATAAAGAAAAATCTAACATCAGCCCTCCTCCGAGGCCTCTTTCCCTCCCACAAGCCAGGTACCTGGGCTGACAGCGAAGGTGTCATCCTTCCAGGCACCCGACAGAGAGGATCCCTCGTCATCCTTCAGATGCTCTGAGGAGGCTCAGAGAGGGGAAGCCATTCATCCAAAGGTCGCTAGCTGCTTAGAGGTTGCAGACCAAGCAGGCTTAAGTTGCCTCTTCAACCCAGACGCCCCCAGCTCAGCCTGGCTCTCCTCTCTTCTCCGGGAAGCCTGACCTGTGGGAGACACAGAGCCTCCCCTGGGATGGCCTGGGACTCCTGGGCCAGTTCATTCCAACCAGAACTGACCAGTCCTTGAGCCCCCACCTTCCAACTTGAATTTGGCAGGACTGACTTTTTTTCCTAAGTGATGAAAATATGATAACATATTTACAGGAGACTTCCCCAACAGCTCAGTTGGTAAAGAATCCGCCTATAAGATAGGAGACCCCGGTTCAATTCCTGGGTCGAGAAGATCCGCTGGAGAAGGGAATGGCTACCCACTCCAGTATTCTGGCCTGGAGAATTCCATGGACTGTATAGTCCATGGGGTTGCAAAGAGTCGGACACGACTGAGAGACTTTCACTTTCACTTGGAAAATACAGAACAAAGTTACATATAGTTTCACTATATATTATAGTTAAGATTCTTAGTAGGAGTTTCAATATCAAATGCTCAGAAATTAATGGAATGAATGTACAGAGAAGTAGAAGAATACAGTAGACCTGAAAAGCATTGTGAAACAATTTAACATAAGTAAGATTTATACATTTTCATACAGCAGTAGGATACAAATTCTATTCACGTTCCCACAGACTGTAAACCAGGAGACACTAGAACGTATCTGGAAACATAAGACCAGGGGCAGAAATTTCATGGCCTAAAGGTATTGAAATCATAATGAGGCTCTTCTCTTGTTACTGTGCAATTCCGTTAGAGATCAAAATCAAAAGATATTTCAAAATAACCCACATATTTTCAAGAGCAGTGTGTTATTTACCAAGAGAGATCTCCGGCTTAGACCCCGAGAAAGCCTCAATAAAGTTAGACTGAATAAAACACAGAGGGTGATTGCAGAGAAGGAAGCATTAAATGAGAAATTAATATCAAAGATACTTTAAAAACTCCCATGCATTTGGAAATTAAATGTCTGCTTTTAAATGAAGGCTAAGAAGCTGTAATAAGGAAGGCATTCTGATCTCCTTCTGTCAGACTCTCCCAGCTCCAACAAAGTCCTCCTAGACTCAAAGGGCCTGCAAGCGCCCAGGAAGACCACTGAGTCCTATCCCTCAGCTCACAGCTGGGGACACGGAGGCTCAGGAAGGGCAGGGGGCTTGTAACATCACACAGAGACTCAATTCCTTGTGCTTAATCTGATCATTTACGAAGCTCCATTGTCCATTTGAACCATTGCACTCATTCATATCCTAACTATTGCACTCATTCATTCATTCATTCATTCCCAAACACGCACGGAGCCTGCATGCATTTCCCATTGCTGCTTTACCAAATGAGCACAAGCCTAGGAGCTTGTGACAACAAGCTGACGACTGCACAGCTCTGGCGTCCCAAAGAATGAAATGCCTGGCGGGGCTGGTTCCCGCTGGAGCCTCTGGGGAGAATCGTGTCTGCTCGTCTCCACCTGCTTCTGGAGGCTCCTGCATCTCGGAGCTTGTGGCCCTCCTCCCATCGCCCTACCCTCTGCCTCCATGATCATCTCTCTTCCACTTAGAAGGGCCCTTGAGACGATGTGACCACGTGTAGGGATTGCTCAGATAATATAGGATAATCTCTCATCTCCCTAATTTAATTAAGTCCCTAACTTAATCTCATCAGCAAAATCCCCTTTTTGGTCACAGCCACAGGTTCTGGAGAAGAGGCTGTGGATGCTTTTGAGTGATACTTTGCCTACTTGCACAGTAATTATCAAAGGAGGCAGGACAGGGCTGTGCACAGCAAATCAGCCAGGATGCGTCCGGTGGCTCATTATGGAACCATCCTCCTAAAGGGCCTTAAACAGTGAGGCTGCTTAGCGTCTCCCTTGGCAGGAAGTCTGACCAAAGGCTGTCTCCAGGGTGGGTTCATTCGGAGGCTCAAGAACAACAGCATTAGGGACACGGACTCTTTTCCCCCGTGATTGTTGGCATCATCTCCTCATGGCCCCAAGAGAGCTGCTGCAGCTCCAGGTATCACATCATCACACATCCATGACTAAACAGGAAGGAAGGCAGTGAGTTTTCTAGTACATTCCCTGCCTGTCATCAGGGAGGTCTCATGGGCTGAGCCTGGGTCGTATGACCTCTCTCCGGCCACTGGAGAAGGGTGTCCCCCTTTCCAGGGCACATCACTGCTCCCCCATCAAAACGAATCAGGTATGCAGGTGCGTTCATGATCTCCACTGCATAACAAAGCACCATGAATTTATCAGCTAAAAGCAACACACATTTACTATCTCAGTTTCCATGGGCCAAGAGTCCAGGTACAGGCCAGCTGACTCCTTGCTCATGGTCTGGAGGCTGAAATTACAGTGTCAGCTGAGACCAGGTTCTCACCCGAGGCCAGGGACCGCCCCTCTTCTTCCAGGCTCACCCAGCTGTCGAGAGTTCAGTTTCCAGAGGCTGAATGGCCAAGGTGAGCTTTCTTCTGGTTTTCCAGGGACCATCCAGCCCGTAAAGGCTACACTCAGGTCCTCACCCAGGGACTGCCTCTCTTCGGCATGGCCAGCAGGGGAGCCCCTCTGATGCTTCTAAAGGCTTCACCTGATCAGGTCAGGCCCAGACAGGATAATCTCCTTTAAGAGGATGAGATGGCTGGATGGCATCACTGATTCAATGGACACGAACTTGGGCAAACTCTGGGAGGTGGTGAGGGACGGGGCGGCCTGGCGTGCTGCAGTCTGTGGCATCGGGAAGAGTCAGGCACGACTTGGGAGCCTGAAAAACAAGAAACCAAAAGCCAGCTGGTTAGGAGCCTGGATGAGGCGGCGACGTCCCACCCCATTCACGCAGGAAGGGGTGTGCCCCCGGGCCTGGGTCACTGCGGCCACCGGAGCATCCTGCCGCCTCACCCTCCAGTCTGAGCGGGGCCCCTCCTCCTGCCAGAAGGTCCTCCCTGAGCCCCCGGCAGGTCCCTAGAGGTCGGGGGCCCGTGCCCCGAGCCCTCAGCTGGGCCTGGGGGGTGCTGTGGTCTCTCCGTGGGCACTGTCCACACTTGGCAAAGAGCAGGTGCCCAGGAGATGCCCTCTGGACAAATGCAGAGCCCCCACAGTGCTGGGAAGAACTTGAAGCTCAGAAAAAGTGATGGGGGCTGGGCCTAGGATTCTGGCCTCGGGAGAGCAGACTGGGGCGGGGGCGGGGGGGCTGGCTTGGGGATAGGATCATGCCAGGCCCTCAATGCTCCCCCCTTCAGAAAGCCCTTCCAAGGTCCCCCACTAACTGAGGCCAATGGCCAGGGAGGCACCGGTGAGCAGACGGCAGGCAGCGTGGAGACAGCAGGATAGGGGACCTGAGCTCGCACCCATGCGTGATCCGGAGCAACCTAGCCTCCACCCTCATCTGCAGGATGGGATGCCACCCAGCACGCACCGTGAGGGGGATGCGAGGAGGGTGAGGGGGGCCCATCACCCAGGGACTGATCAGGACAGGACCTGGCGAAGCGTGGCGGCTCGTGAGTGCTGACGGGCAGGGGCCGAGGAACAGGAGGGGTCGGAGGGGCAGCTGCAGGTGACGCTTCCCCAGGACATGACCCCCGGAGCTGCCAAGGGGCCCTGCAGCTGCCATGGGCCAGGGACCCTGTCGGGGATTCCGAGTAGGAGCCCCCGCTCCCTGGTGCTGAGGGGGTGTGGCACTGTGCCTCCCGCCTGCTCAGGTGGGTGACAGGCGGGGGCGGGTGCTCCAGGCCCAGGGAACGGCAGCAGAGACGGGTACCGCCGGGGCACCCAGGGCTGAGAGCTCTGCGTGCATCTTTCCGGAGAACCTGCTCGCCTGCCGTGGAGGGTGGGGGCTCCGTCGTCCCCATTCACGGGCTCGGAGAGGGGTGCTCACGAGGCGATGCCTGGTCAGCTCAAGCCCAGAGTCCAGGTCAAGGCCAGGCCACGGAGGGCCCTGATCACCAGGCTCAGGAGTCTGGGCAGCAGCAAGGCCCGGGACGGAGGACCGGTCAGCCTGGAGCGGCGGGCAGAGGGGAGCCCTGAGCGGGCCCCCATGTGATGGGTGGATGTGAGCTTGAGCCCCAGCGGGCCCCCAGGCTGAGCGAGGTGCAGAGCAGATGCTCCACAAGCATGCTGACTCGCAGCCTGAATCCATTACGCTCCCTGCAAGTCCAAGACAGTCCCCAAAGCCGTTCTTCCCCCAGAGGGCCCCATGCCAGCCCTGGAGGAGCTCAGCGGTGCCAAGTCCATCACTGTGATCGATATCGCAGTGGAGTTAGTGCACGCAGATCCCGGCCGCGTTCTGACAAGACAAAGCGGTTCTGGAATTCTTCGAGGAGGGGCGGGGAGAGGAAGCAAGCTGCCTTTTTTCCCCTGCCTCAGCCTTAAAAATGAAATTACAAGTAAAGTTGGGGACACAATATCCTCAGACCAGTTGGGGACAAATCAAGTCTTGAGGTCCGAGACTGGAATGCCGGGCTGGCCCACCCCTGGCTCGGCACCAGCCAGCGGAGTGCAAAGGCCCTTCCCCCTCCCTGCAGGCACCAGCTGAGGGCAAAGACCGCAGACACAGCAAAACTCCCAGCGGCTGGAGGCCCAGCCGGGGAGGAGCCGGCGCGGACCTTACAACCATCCAGTCAATAGCCCCACTTTACAGATGGGAAAACGGAGGCCAGGGGAGGCAGGAGGTTCTCGGACTGCCAGACAGAAGGTAAGGGGATAAGCAGGAGCGTAAATCCAGGACCTCCACAGAACGGAGCCAGGAAGGGCCCGCCGGGCGGGGAGGCCGGGTCTGGCTCTGGGTGAACTGCCGCTGTGCTCTGCCGACCGCCACCCGCACGGGCGACCCCACCGCATCCAGTGTGGCCAGGGAGGATGGAGGTCACCAGGCCCTTCGGACCACCCATTCCTCCTGCATGCTTCCACCGCGAGCTGTGAGTCAGGCCTCCCCCAGACAGAGGGACAGAGATGTGGCCCATCCGCAAGAGCCCACAGCAGAGATGAGGTCTGATGATGGTTTGCCCCGAGGGGCACACAGAAGCCCAGTGAAGTGGCTCCCCGCCAGCCGGGGAAAGCAGGCAGGCCTCCCGGGGAGGAATCTCAAGCCTCATGTTTTGGAGGAAGAGGAGAGCGCGCAGGATAGAGGGGGCAGAGCTGCCAGCCTGGAGAAGGGCCTGTGACGGAGCCCCAAGTCCACGGCAGGCAGGGACAAAAGGGCCCCCGCGGAGGCCGAGGAGGCAAGGTGGAAGCCAGCCCGACGCCTGGAAGAGCTGCCCGCACTGGGGCACCAGAGATACAGCCTGCCTGCATCTGGGAGGGTGAGCGAGGCCACAGGCACGTGTGCATGTGTGGGTGTGCACACGTGTGCCAGCGCGTGGGTGGGCATGTGCAGGAACGCACATGTGGAAAGGCACGCCTGTGTGCTGGATGCTTGTATGTACACAAATGAAGTGTGCACACAAATCCCTGCATGTGAGCACACAGTATGTGTGACTGGACGTGTGTGGATATGTGTGTGCACACATACATGTATGAGCATAGCGTGTGTGACCTATGCATGCGTGTGTGGGTAGGTGTGCACACATGGTGCTTGCAGGTACATGAATACACATGTGTGTGCATCGCTGACACATGGATGCTTCTGTGAATGCATGGTCATGTACGTGGCTGTGTGTCTAAATATTCCTGGATGCGTGTGAGTGTGTGTGAAGATACAAGACTAGGTGTGCGTGGATATGTGTGCACACAGATATGTACGTGTGCATTTGTGCACACGCATACCTGCGCATTCAGGGAGGCAGCTCAAGGAGATGCATCCTCCTCCCCTTCGCCTGAGCTGAGGCCACTCGAGCACAGACCTTACACAGATACCGCACCCAGATCCCTCCTCCCAGGAGCGGGCCCGGGACCCAGCATGCCATGGGTCGCAGGGGATGAAGGTGAGGACACCCTTATAGCCCCAGCATGATCCACCTCCACATTCTCCTCCTGAGACGCCCCCAACGCCCCCTTCCCCACCAGCTCAGCCTGACTCCCCAGAGCACCCTCCTGTCACCCACCCTGTCCTGCCAAGCCCGGGCCTGGTGGGCATGACCCCCAGGACAGGAAGTCTCCCAGGGCACAGGAGGTTTCGTCTGCTCCAGGGCAGCGGGGAGCCGTCTGTTGAGCCTCAGGCTCTGTCTCGGGGTAAGAGGCCTCTCCAGCTCCACAGTGCACAGCTGAGACCCCGGGGCCTCCCTCCAGTGCACGGAGCAGGCCTGCCCGCGGTGCCGTCCAGGCCAGGGCTCTCTACCGCAAGGACCCCGCAGGGACCAGGCCCTCTGCCGCCCCTTGCCTCTGGGCCTTGGACCCTCAGGAGCGGCCCTTCCTCCTGCCTCCTCCCAGCTCGGCCAGCCAGGCACTGTCTGCTCTCTGAGGTCAGAAGGCCGGCCCAGCGTCCCCCAGGGGCCTGGGTCCCTCGGCTGCCAGACTCTGCAGAAGTTCCCAGCCTGGCCGGGCTGGAGAGCCACTGCCTGGGCGGTGGGCCGTGCTGTCTGCTCTGCGGCCCCTAGAGCTCCGCCTTGCTTTTCCTTCAAATCCCTCATGCCAGGCTGGCCTTGCCTGTGGACACGTAGGGTGTCGCATGGAGCAGGACCCTTGGACTCAGCCCCCAAAGTGCTTCTCGAAAGATAAGAGTCCCTCAAGGCCAGGAAGAGGCCCACACCGCGGTCCAGCTGATGGCAGGGCAGACCTCTCCAGAATCTGTATGTGACAAGCACCGTGTCCCTTCCGAGGACATGCCCACCAGGACAAAGCCCAACCCACCCCAAGGAGCACAATGAACAGGGCCCTCTCACTTCCTAACAGTTCCCCTCACTCTCAAACGCAGCTCAAGAGGTCACCTCCTCCAGGAAGCCCTCCTTGATAACCCCACTCCCAGGTTGGAGGAGGGCCCCCCAGGGCACTGATGGCATTCCCTGCACCCATCTCAGTGCGTGGCACCATCGACGCCAGACAGCCACCATTCGAGACGGGAGGTCTGATCCAGACAGAGCCAGGGCGAGCCAAAGATGGAGGCGCAGGGGTCTCCCTGCAGAGTGCACCCCTCAGCACCCTGACTGCTGGCACCTTTCAGGCTCCAGGACCAGAGGGCCTTTCACAAAGATGGGGCCTCTACCTTCCCTGGGTCACACGCGATCATGGCTTTGCTCCCCAAACTGCATAAATGCCAAGGACTGGCCCAGGAGAGTTAACCTTCCTCTGCAGGTCTGCCATCAGGACGATCTGATTTCCAGCCTGGCCCTGGCCTGACCCTGCCCCGCCCCATTAGTGGAACCATGTTAACAAGGACGGCGGTGCTCCACGTGAGCCTCTCTGCTGAGACAGCCTGCTCTCCGGGGAAGGCCTTTGAGCTTTTCCGGAGCTCAGAGCAGAGAGAAGCAGCCCTGCACCAGGGCACAGTTCTAGGCATCATGGTGGGGTGTGTGTGTGTGGCTCCAACCCCTCCCTGAGCTAGCCTCCTAGTACCCGGGGGCATCCCCCTCCCCCCTCCCAGACACAACCCCCGTCCCCTCCGCCCCCGGGGAATTCGAAGAGAGCTGCAGGCCAGCCCGGGTCTTTCTGCTCTGCTGGGAGCAACGGTCTTACCGTCAGTCCTAGTGAAAAACGCCTGGCCGGGACCGCGGTCCTCCTCCCCAGGCTCCGTATGCCACAGACCTCGGCTGCCTGGAGGTGGGGGCCAGCACGCAGCAGCGCACAACTGCAGAACAGACGCACACGGGCGTGGGGCAGGGGTCGGTGGGGGTTACCCCAACACCTCTCCCCTAAGCAGGAATGTGGCTCCCACGCCGAACAGCCCCTCATCTGGCAATTCAGTTTGGGGCGTTTGTCAGAGGCGGAGATACAGAACATCCCCCAGCCTTTAAAAAGCAGGGCTTATGGAGCATAACAATTCAACTTCAGGAATTGCCAACAAGGGTGCAGAGCCTGGGAGCCTGCCCAGGGCTTCCACAGGCACCGCCGTCATGATTCACGCTCCAGCAGAGGCCGGGGGTGGGGAGGCGGCTGGGCCCCCGAGCATCCCCCAGAGACGGGAGTCGGCCCTCGCAGCGAGGGCGCACCCTAGCCGCGTCGCGTACTCCGCCGGGCTGCGAGTGGCTGGCTCTCCGGTCAGGCCGCGGACCCCCCCGAGCAGGCCCCGCTGCGGGCGAGCGCGCGCGTGTGCCCGGACAGGTGAGGAGGTGGCCGTCTTAGAAAGAGCAGGGTTCTAGAACTCACCGCCCAGGCCAGCCGGCACTCGGCCCCGGCGCGCAGGCTGCGGACAGCCCTGGAGGAGGCGCCCTTGCCGGGCGCGCGCGCCCCGCGCCACCGCCCCGGGCTCCTCCCCGGCGCCGCGCGGGCAGGTTCGCCGAGGCGGCCGCGGGCTCGGGCTGCTGGGCCCGCTCCCCCCCGGCCGGCGGCGCTGGCCTGCCCGCCAGGCCGCCCCCGCCCGCCCGCGCCCCGCCCCGCCCCGCTGCGCAACTCTACCCAAGTTGGAAGCCGAGCCGGAGCGGTGACACTCGCGCCGAGCGCACGGCGGCGGAGGAGGCGGCGGCGGCGCAGCTCCCGCGAGCCGAGGCAGGCGAGGCGGCGCCCGCACGGCGGAGCGCGAACCGCGGGGGGTGCCCGCGCCGGGAGCGGCAGGAGGAGGAGCCGGGGAGGACGCTCGGCGGCGCCGGCGCCCTGCCCGGGAAAGTAAAGTTGGAGCCGGAGGCAGCGCGCGGGCGCGGGGGCCCCGAGCAGCGGGGGCCCGCGCCCCGGCGCGCCGAGCCCTAGCCGGCCGGATGGGAGGCGGAGCGCCCGGGCCGCCGCCGCCGCCGCCGCCTGCAGCCTGCGCCCCGGCCGGGTGCCGGGGCCGCGGGGCCGCCCGGGCACGCCCGCTCGGGCGCCGAGTCGCCGCGGGCTCGCGGCCCGGGCGCTCCCCGTGAACCGGGCCGAGGGCGGGGCCGCGCGAGGACCCCGGGACCTGCCCCCTCCCCCTCGGCGCCGCGTCGCTGCTCGCTCCGGGCGCCTCCTGCTCTGCACTTACGCGTGCGGCGGCGGCGGCGGCGGCGGCTGGGAGCCGGGCAGCCACGCTCTCCGGCGCGCCGCGCGCTAGCCGGGCCGCCACGGCCGAGGGCCGCCTGCGGGGCGCCGAGGTCCCCGGCGGGCGCGCCCTAGGCGCAGGCGGCGATGCGGGCTCCGACCCGGGCTGGGGGGCGCCCGAGCTGCCGCGACTGCGCCCCGGCTCCAGGCGGGACCGCGTAGCTTGCGGGAGGACCATGGCGTCCCCGGCGCTGGCGGCGGCGCTGGCGGCGGCGGCGGCGGCAGCGGCGGGCCCCAACGCGAGCGGCGCCGGCGACGGGGGCAACGGCAGGGTCGCCAACGGCTCGGGGGCCCCCTGGGGACCGCCCCCGGGCCAGTACTCGGCGGGCGCCGTGGCGGGGCTGGCGGCCGTGGTGGGCTTCCTCATCGTCTTCACCGTGGTGGGCAACGTGCTGGTAGTGATCGCCGTGCTGACCAGCCGCGCGCTGCGCGCGCCGCAGAACCTCTTCCTGGTGTCGCTGGCTTCTGCTGACATCCTGGTGGCCACGCTGGTCATGCCCTTCTCGCTAGCCAACGAGCTCATGGCCTACTGGTACTTCGGGCAGGTGTGGTGCGGCGTGTACCTGGCGCTAGACGTCCTCTTCTGCACCTCGTCCATCGTGCACCTGTGCGCCATCAGCCTGGACCGCTACTGGTCCGTGACCCAGGCCGTCGAGTACAACCTGAAGCGCACGCCGCGCCGCGTCAAGGCCACCATCGTGGCCGTGTGGCTCATCTCGGCCGTCATCTCCTTCCCGCCGCTCGTCTCGCTCTACCGCCAGCCCGACGGCGCCGCCTACCCGCAGTGTGGTCTCAACGACGAGACCTGGTACATCCTGTCTTCCTGCATCGGCTCCTTCTTCGCTCCCTGCCTCATCATGGGCCTGGTCTATGCGCGCATCTACCGGGTGGCCAAGCTGCGTACGCGCACGCTCAGCGAGAAGCGCGAGCCCGCGGGCCCCGACGGCGCGTCCCCGACCACGGAGAACGGGCTGGGCGCCGGCGAGAACGGGCACTGTGTGCCCGCGCGCCGCCCGCGCGCCGAAGTGGAGCCGGAGGACAGCAGCGCGGCGGCCGAGAGACGGCGGCGCCGGGGCGCGCTGCGGCGGGGCGGGCGGCGGCGCGGGGCCGGCGAGGGGGCCGCGGACGCCGAAGGCGCGGGCCCCGGGATGGTGACGGCCGAGCCGGGCGCGCTGGCCGCCGCGAGGTCCCCAGGCCCCGGCGGACGCCTGTCCCGCGCCAGCTCGCGCTCCGTCGAGTTCTTCCTGTCGCGCCGGCGCCGGGCGCGCAGCAGCGTGTGCCGCCGCAAGGTGGCCCAGGCGCGGGAGAAGCGCTTCACCTTCGTGCTGGCGGTGGTCATGGGCGTGTTCGTGATTTGCTGGTTCCCCTTCTTCTTCACCTACAGCCTGTACGGCATCTGCCGCGAAGCCTGCCAGGTGCCTGGCCCGCTCTTCAAGTTCTTCTTCTGGATCGGCTACTGCAACAGCTCGCTCAACCCGGTCATCTACACCGTCTTCAACCAGGACTTCCGGCGCTCTTTCAAGCACATCCTCTTCCGACGGAGGAGAAGGGGCTTCAGGCAGTGACCTGCGCGCCCTTCCCGGGCGTGGACGCCCTGGACAGCTCCTGTCGGAGGCGGGCAAAGCCGGCCTCCCAGGGACCCAAGGATGGATTGGCCTTCGGGGTGCAGGGGCGGGTACACAGGGCTCAGAGACTGCAAGGCCCCCGGGGAGCGGGGAAGGAGAGAGGGGAGAGCCCTCTGCCTTCCTGTCTCAGCCAGGGGCTGCTTCTGGGGCTCTAGGCCTGAATCCAGCTCCCCGGAGGGGCCCCCGCCCAAGTGTGGTCGTGGGGCCGGGTGGTAGACTCCACTGGCACTAGGTTTATCCTCCCAAATTGACGAGAAAGGAGCCTTCTCCGCCCCCAACACATGCCACCCTACCCCCCTCTCCACCTCTGAGCAAGGGCTGACCTCCCAGGACCTCGTGGGTGGCTTTCCAGGGGTGGGGGTGGGGGAGGAACCAAGGCACTGGCAATCTTTGGTTACCCAAAGTATTTAAATGTTTGCCAAAAACGACTGACAGCCAAAACAACCAAACTCTTTTTCTAAATAAACCTTTGTAATCTAAGTGGTGGGTGCCATGTCAGTCCTTCAGCCCTGGGTGTGGGGGCCCTCCAGACCCTCACCCTGCCCGACACCCCCCACCTCCCACCTTTTCTTGCATCAGGTGGGGGTGGGGGTATTTGTTTAAAGGTAACTATCTTACAGATGTCCAGAGCATGTGCTCAAAATGCTTGTGTTGTTACTGGCCCAGAGACCAAGGAAATCAAGAGACCCCCAGATTAACTGCAGATACAGTTGCTGGAGGGCGGTCTTCCATCCATACCCACCCCTCTCTGAATCTAGGCTTCCCCCAGCACAGCCAGCCTCACCCCCATGCCCAGCCCACAACAGCCTCCAGGGAGTCTGGGCTCATCCCGCGCTAAGGCTTGGGGAGGGGCGGCTAGAAGAGAGGAAAGGATCAGAGAGGGTCTCCCCCTGGCGCCTCCAGCCCCCTACACAGAGCCCAGGAGCTCCTGGGATAGCTGTGGGAGAGAAACACGAGGCGCACCTCTGAGACACACAGACGCCCGTGTGTGCGCACACGCACGGACGCACGCATGCTCAGTGAGCAAGCGGGGCTCAGTGCCAGGGGTCCCTGCTCTGACCACCCAACCCTCCCGCCCCACTCTGCCTCTCCCGGCCTTCCTGTATGTCCCCTCCCCTGCCCAGCCCTTGTCTGCCAGCCCGGCTCTGCTTAATCACCACCCACCTGCCTTTGGCCTGGGATGGCTGTCTCCGGAAGGGGTCAGCCCTGGGTCCTGCTTTTTCAAGCCCCCTTCCCCTGAATCCGGAGCCAGAACAGGCCCCTTTCCTGGTCCGACATGCCAGGGCGGACCCTGTGGGGGAACTCTGCAGCTATCTGGATTCATCACCCCAACTTACGGGCCCTCAGGATACCCTGCTAGGAAGAGCTCTCACGGACTGGGGTCACGGTGGGCAGAGGGGTGCAGGAAACGGCTGGTCAAGGCTGGTGGCAACCTCCCTAACCTCCGCATCACCCAGGCCTGGACGGAGTGTCCATGTTGTAGGCCCAGCTCTCACCAGGACTGCTGAGTGAGCCCCCAGTAAAGCCCTGCCCTGTCTGAGTCTTATCACTGCTCTGCCCCTGTCAAGTGGGTCAGGGCTGGAAGCTCAGGCCTGTTGTCTGGGAGCCAACTTACCAGCTGAATGGGGGGCAGGTGGCTCAAGAGCAGGGACCTTCCCTTGGAGAGAGCCTCACCGACAGAGGTATTGCCTCCCCAGTGCAATGGGGTGATACCACACCCTCCCCCTGCTCCTGGGGGGTGAACCCCAAGACTCTGGCAGGAGTATGTAGCCGGACACAACCCATGGAAGAGTGTCAGCAAACCCTTCCCCTTCCCCGTCCCTAATCCTGAGCATTGCACCTTCCAGGGCTGTGGCTGGGAACGCTGGCGCCCGGTGCTTAATGCCCCATTCAGCCAACAGATGTTCACCACTTGATCATAATTGCTGCCTGGAGAGGCTTTCTTTTAAGCTGGATAAACAGAGACAGAACCTGGCTTCTCACCCTGCCTGCCGCAGGGAGATGGGCCAGTCGCCCTGCTCCAGGTCTCCGGCTCCGTCAGTGAAGTGGGGGTGCTGACACCCCCCGAGGGTGCCTGAGGGTGCCCGCGTGGTCCGGGAGCCAGCCCGCAGGGAGACAGGTTTCTCTGTGATGCAGAGGCGGGTCCCGCCCTCGTCTAGCGGGCCCATGCACTGCGCATGGTCACGGGCGCAAAGATGCCCTGAGGTGCTTGCCTCTCTCCGGGCACCTTGGTGTCTGCTCCATGGCACCGTCACTGTCCACTTCTGTCTGGGGCTGAGGAAACGCAGGCCCAGAGCTGACTGTCTGGGCCAAGACCCACAGGATGGGGAGGGCAGAGCCTGCCACGAGCCTGGAAACGTACAGGCCAGGAGATCTCTGCCTCGAGCGCCCCAGCTCCGGTCCTGTGAGCAGGGGCGACCCCTGGGCTTTGCTGCTGGAGAAGTATGGCCCTCCGCCACCTTCCTGCCCCCCGCTTCCTTCCCCTTGGCTCTCCCGAGGTTTCAGGCAAAATCAAAAAAACACCCGCAAGCAGGTTAAAGGAGAACAGGGTACTGGATGGGGGGGTTGGCTTCAGTGCTGTCTGGGACAGAGCCCACCACTGATGTAGTTAGTTCTCAGAGACAAGCATAGACGTACATTCGTTTAAACAATTCATTCCTGTATTTTAATTCAACTGCTGAGTTTGTAGAAGGCGGCGGGGGGGAGGGGCGGGGGGGGCGGGGAGAAGAATAATCCAAATATTCCCTTACAGCTCAGTATGGAATTAAAAAAAAAAAAGTCGCTTGGAGCAGGCAGGATTGTTCACACTTCAGAAGAGCAGCTCCAGTCTTTGAGTCCTGCCCCCAGCTCCGGGGGTGGGGGCTGAGGGCTGGGAGAAGACTCGTTGCCGGGGCGCCCGCTGGCGAGGAAGCGGTCCTTCCCGGGTGTGCTGGCAGCCGGCTGTATTTTTATATCACATCCGTCGGCAGGGCTCAAATATTCCAGTGCAGCCTGGGATCAAAACACCCGGCGCCTGCAGGCCCATCTTGAGTCTGCTTGGCCAGCTGTGGTGCTTCGCGGAGCAGAACCCGGGCCTCTGGTCCCGGCAAGCCCCCGCAGCCCCCCACCACGTGCAGCGAGGAGGGGCAGGAGGCATTCTGGCTGAAGATGCCTTGCACTTGCGGCGCTGGAAGGATGTGAGTTCTGTGTTAGTAGAAGCCCGGCTCATTGGAGCCGAGGAACAGATGAGAACTATAGGGGAGACCCAAGTGAGAGTGTCCCACTGTGAGGACCCCCAAGTTCCCTTGAGCACTGCCAGGGGACCTCAGCATGCCCTCCCCCCCTTCACCACATGACAGAAGGTCAGGCTCCCATTCGACCTGCTGGACTCTTGAGATTATCAAAGGGGCAAGGAGGGCTTCCCCGGGGTCTCAGACGGTAAAGAGTCTGCCTGCAGTGCGGGAGACCCGGGTTTGATCCCTGGGTTGGGAATATCCCTTGGAGAAGGGCATGGCAACCCACTCCAGTATTCTTGCCTGGAGAATCCCATGGACAGAGGAGCCTGGCCGGCTGCAGTCCATGGGGTCACAGAGTCAGACACGACTGAGGGACTGAACACCCAAGGGACAAGGAGGCTGAGGGTAGAAGCATCCAGTTTGCCTGAGAGGGACCCAGGCAGGCAACCTAAGTCCGCTCTCTGTGTGACCCCACCCCATCTCGCACCGTCTGTAAACAGCGGGCACATCCTCTCCTGCCTCGGTGCGGTAGGGGGGCATGCATGTGAGAGGACCGCTGACCTCCAGGCGGGGCACAGCTCCTCTGAAATCTGCCCAGGGAGCAGAGTCATGGGCCAACCATGGGCCAAGGGAAAGCCCTGGGTCCCCAAGGCTTTTCTTCCCGCCAGAAGGATTTACGGCCACTCCCAGGAAAAGCTCGGGCACAATGGGACCATCCTGTCAAGCTAAGGGACGGCCATACTGGGCGGAGAGGGAGCGCTGGCCCGGAACGCCCCGCTTGAGGGCATCCGCTCTCCTGGCTGAGCACGCAGTGCGCCCGAGCTGCCTGGCAGCGAAGGAGGGAAGGGAGACAGGACGCACACCTGCCGTCTGATGCTGAGAGCGCTGGGCCGGCCGCTGGAAGCCCGCCCGTCATCCCGCCCGTGCTGGGCGCCATCCCGCAGGCCTCCGCTGTCTGTCTCCAGGGCTGGGGGCTTCGGGGGGCCACACAGGGAACCCTGGAGGGGCATTCTCGCCATAGTGCCTGTCGGGGATGGGTGGGAGGGAATGCCCACTCCCACCCTCCCTGGTGCATCAGACAAGGCCATCTCCAGGTCATCCCAGCAGACCCTAAGCCTGCGCTTCCCTGGGCCCGGCCCTGGATCTCGGGTCCCCTGGCTCAGAGCGGGAGGGCTGAAAAGCAGGGCGGTCACGGGGCGGGGTGGGGCGGGCGGGGGCTGCCTGGGTCCGAGACCACCGCCGCCGCCTGGCCCTGGGGCCGGAGCGAGCTGTAGGGGCGGCAGAGTCGACGTGGTCCAAGCCTGCCCCTGGGCCGTCCCCGTCGGGCCTGAGCTCCGCTGTCGCTCGCCCTGCCCTGCTCCCCTCTTCGCTGATGCTCTGCCTTCGGCCAGGAGTGCCTTTCCCGGCTTCCCTGAGCGCCTCTCATAGACCCCTGTGAGGCCCAGACTAGCCTTCGCCTCCAGAAAGACTTCAGGAGTCTCCTCCCACCCCCTCCCGACCCAGCTGCAAGACCCCAAGGCTGGCCAGGCCCGCAGCCCAGCGGGGACTGGGGGTGGGGCATGGACGGCCCGTTGTCCTGGCCAGGGGGCCTTGCGGATGCAGGGCTGTCCTCCTTGTCCCCCGGAGACGCCGCTGAGGAGCATCCCTGGACGCCAAACCCGAGAGCCTCCTGGGGCACCTGGGGCTCGTCTACCACGTGGCCGGGACAGCGCCCCACGGGCGGTGCCGGGAGCCCCAAAGTGGACGCCCCACACCTGCCCTCAGGCCGCTGGGGAGAGACTTCCCGCAGCAAAGGCGGCTGAGCTGGCCGCAGCTCGGGCTGGGCTGTGGGGCTGCGGGGACCCACAGCGGCACGTGCAGGCCGGCTGCTGAAGCCGTCCGCTCAAATACAGCTGGGCGGGTCCGCCCTACCCAGTTAATTAGCTCTTAACTGACTGTGCAGAAGCTTCAAAAACAGAAGACTCTCCATGGCCTTCAGGGGTGGGGCTGGACTCCTCCAAGAGCTCTGGGTGGAAGTTACTCTGTGAGTGGCCTGGTTCAGTAGCCCCCTCCCCATTTTGCAGAGGGGCCCAGAGAGGGAAGTCATGACAGAGATAATCACACAGAGCAGACGTGACGGTGAGCCCCTGGCCAGCATTTGCTGCCTGCGCTCTGCTTGACGGCTTTGGGCCGGCGTTCTGTATGACTGATTCTGCCAGGAGGTGGGGTGCGTGCTAAGTCACTTCAGTTGTGTCTGACTCTCTGCGACCCTATGGACTGTAGACTGCCAGGCTTCTCTGTCCATGGGACTCTCTGGGCAAGAATACTGGAGTGGGTTCCCCCTCTCCAGGGGA
This sequence comes from Odocoileus virginianus, assembly GCF_023699985.2. Lineage (NCBI taxonomy): Eukaryota > Metazoa > Chordata > Mammalia > Artiodactyla > Cervidae > Odocoileus > Odocoileus virginianus. The sequence goes on from NW_027224267.1 coordinate 459,839, forward strand.
TCTTCCTGACCCAGGAATCAAACCCGTGTCTCCTATGGTTCCTACATGGCAGGTGGATTTTTTACCGCTGAGTCACCGGGGAAGCGTGGGGTGGATGGTCCCATTTTACAGATGAGAAAACTGAGGTCCAGAGAGGGAATGCCATGACAAGGTGCTGCCTTGAAGCCAGATACTGGGCCGTTCACGTGAATAACCCCGCCCTTGTTGAGTCCCCATAAGCCCTCTGCATAGATGTGAACTAGCCTTGTTTCATGGAGGAGAAACCTGAGTCTTGCACCTTCTGCACACAGAACCTGCCTTTGAGCTGTTTCCCATCCGTTTGCTGAGATTAGATGTTAGGCCAAAAGAATCCTGCAGGGCCCAGGAATCACAAACCTTCCTTACCTGTGATGAGATCCACCCTCTGAAACCTCGGTTGCCCGGTAAAAACCTCCGCATCCCAGGCTCTTCCTGGTGTGAATGAGGGGCCGGCTTTGTTTTTATTCTGTCGTCTCAGAAATGATGCCGAATAATGAAGCCGCTTTTAAAGATCACCCCACCCAGGATATAAAAAATGCCAAAATGTTTGTGGTGAAAAATAATCCAGTTACCCGTTTCCTAGAGTGTGCTGCCATCGCAAATCGAATTGAAAGCAAAATCGGTCCTCTTTTAATTGGTTCAAATGAAGCTGTTATTCAAAATCTGATTGTTGTTGCTGCTTCCACGAGGATTCAAGTAGGAGGCAAAACAATGGAGCGATTCTCTTGCGCTGGGCGTCGCTCTGTAATCGGCAGGGCCCAGCTGCCCGGGGCCCAGGGCCTCGCGGCTGGGGCGGGACTTGCCGGTCTCGGCCCTGGGTAAATGCAGACGTGCCTGGAGCCCAGTTGTGGGACCCCTGCCTGGCGTGGGGGAGGTGCCCCCGGCCACTCAGTCTGGGCACAGAGTGATGTCAGCTTCCCAAGGCCCCGACTGGGCTTAGAATCTGACTGAGCTGTGCGATCCCTGAGCCTCAGTTTCCTTCTCCGGAAAGTGGGTACAAGGCACAGGGTCCCCTCCTCTCACTTCCCATGGCTTCTGCAGGGAACCAGCGAGGACCTGGAGGCCCCAGTGGCGACTGTACCACGCGGGAGTTGAGAGCCTAACCGGCACTTCCCTTGGGCAGGCCTGGCCCCGCTTTAGGCCCAGAGTCCTTCCACACTGGGCTCCGAGGGCCAGCCATTGGGGGGGGGCAAGGGGTTTCTGAAGCTCCGAGCACAGGGCTGGGGGGTCAGGTTCATGGGTCCTCACCGCCAGGGGTGGGACCAGCCCCTTGGCGGCACAGAGGGGCCCTGGGATGGCAGGGGCTCTGGCCTGGACACTTGCCTCCTCCAGGGCTTGTGGACATGCCAGTCACATGCAGGAGCATGGCAGGGCTTGTCTCTGAAGACGGCAGGAAATCCAGATCTGATGCTAATCCCAGCAGGATTGAACCAGCCTGGATCGACCCAGATCTGTGAGGTGCCCGAAGTCGCCTCTGTCTCTGGTGCTCAGGGGGAGGTCACTGGGGGAGGGGGCATTCACTCATTAGTTGGCCCATCCACTCACCCATTTCACTCATTCAGGAAGCATTTATGGAGACTTTCCTTGTGGTCCAGTGGCTAAGACTCCCTGCTCCCAATGCAGGGGGGCCTGGGTTCCATCTCTGGTCAGGCAGCTAGATTCCACATGCCTGCAACGGAAAATAAGCCGATCCCCAAAGAAGATGGAAGATCCCGCCTGCCACATCTAAGACCTGGCGCAGCCAAAGAAAGAATAAATGTTTAAGTGAAAGTGTTCGTTGCTGTCCTGTCTGACTTTCTGCCACCCCTTAAAGTGTAGTCCTCCAAGCTCCTGTCCATGGGATTCTCCAGGCAAGACTACTGGAGTGGGGTGCCATGCCCTCCTCCAGGGCACCTTCCGGAAACCCAGGGATCCAACCCACGTCTCCTGCATTGCCTGCGGGCTCTTTACCATCTGAACTACCATGAGAGAAGCACTGATGGACTCGCGCTGGACGTGGGTTGTGGGGACACGACAATGAGATCCTACAAGCGCTTAATGCCCTCCTGTAACGGGGATGGTCTTTATGGCACAAACAGGGCACGCTTATCACCATTCTGTCAAAAAAGATCTCTACTGAGAGCCCACAGCCCACCAGGCACCAGCTTAGCCACGTGAAGACCCCTGCCACCCCGTGGAGCTCGCAGTCCTCGGGAGGATGGGCAGCTGGCCGCAGAAGCGCTGAGGCAAATACGACTTTACAGACTCTGGTGTGCGGTATGCGGGGGCCTGACCTGGGGTGAGAGGTGGGGCTCGGGGGAGCAGCTGGGGGTGAGCCGCCCCCTCCTGGCGTGTCTGTCTGGGACACGGCCTTACCTGGGGATGCAGCGGCTGGAGTGTGTACTCTGGATTTAGGCCTGTATCTGTCCTGGAGCCGCCCTAATGCGTATACCCGAGATGGGCAGAAATGTAATTCCTCGCGGTCCTGGGGGCGTGGAGCCTGAGATCAAGGTGTCTGCAGGGTGGGTGCCTCTGAGGCTTCTCCCCAGGGTGTGTACATGGCCATCTTCTCCCTGTGTCCTCTCGAGATGGCCCCTCTGGGTCCTTTCTTGTAAGGACACTGGTCAGATGGCACCAGGACGCTCCCCGAAGACCTCACGTTCCTTCCTCAGCTCTGTCAAGCTCTTCTCTCCAAAGCAGCCCCATTCCCAGGGGTCGGGGACTCAGGCCTCAACACGTGAATTTGGGGGAGGGGGGACGTAGATCCTTGTAGCTCCATTTCCGGGCTGCACACAAGGCAAGTGACGTGGACAAGTTCCCCCAGCCTCCTGCCTTGGTTTCCCCACTTGCAGCCTGAGAGAGGACTGTTACCGCCTGTCCCACGGGTTTCCTAGAAAAAAACACTGGAGGAGTGCTCGGGGTCGGTCAGCTCCCAGGGGAGGTCAGGGTCCCGGGGCAGCTGCTCTCAGCCTGCTCACCAACCCCGAGGGGGTGGGGGTGTCTTTGGGGGTGCTTCAGGCCACCCCCCAGGGACTTGCAGCTGCAGGGAGGCAGGGCCGGGAGGTCCCAGGCTAACATTCCTGGGCTGGCAGGAAGTCTTGGCGGGCCTCACAAGTTGTCACCAAGCCAAAGAGGCTCGCTGAGTGTGGAGCTGGGCCCTGCAGCCTGCCACCTCTGTGACCCCCGGGTGGTTAAAAAAAAAAATGTTTATAACAGTTTTATTTATAATAGCCAAAAGACTGGAAACCATTCAAAAATCCATCAGCTGATAAGTGAACAAATAAATGGCTGCCTCCGTGCAGTGGAAAACTGTTCAGCGGTACAAAAGGGCCAGCTCCGGATGTGTGCAAAATGTGACGGCTCTCCCATGCCTTACATGAGAGGAGGAGGCCAGGCTCAGAAGGCCACAGACTCGAGGGTTTCCATTTACACGCTTTTTAAAAATAGACTTTATGTTTTTAGGGCAGCTTTAAGTTCACTGACTCAACGGACTTGAGTTTGAGGAAGCTCCGGGAGTTGGTGATGGACAGGGAGGCCTGGTGTGCTGTGGTCCATGGCGTCACAAAGAGTCGGACACGGCTGAGCTACTGAACTGAGCTGAACCAGGTTCATATCACGACTAAGCAGGAATCGTGGTGAGTTCCCACACAGCCCTGGGGCTTCAGCTGATTCCTCCAGGATCACAGGGGGAGACGGACAGGGCTCCGGCAGGGAGGCTGCGAAGGCCACCAGCTGCTCGTCCTGACCCCACGGGCTGTGGCCCACCAGGCTCCTCTGTCCATGGGACTCTTTCCAGGCAAGAATGTTGGAGTGGGTTGTCATTTCCTCCTCCAGGGGATCTTCCCAACCCAGGGATCAAACCCACGTCTCCTGCATCTCCTGCATTGGCAGGCAGGTTCTTTACGCCACCAGGGAAGGTCGTCAGGTGCCACGCCCAGGAGGTTCTCAGAGGCTTGATAAATGCATGGTGGAGGTGGATGGCTGGCTGGCCAGCTGGCCGGCCCCCAGAGCTTGCAGATGGTGGGAGAGGCAGGCTCCGGAGGGTTCTGGAAAGCTGCCCCCCAGCCGGGCTGCTCAGAGCCGGGAGGAGGGATCCTCCAGCCCCGCCTGGCCTCCTGCGAGGCTGATCACTTGCTCTAATGATGGAAAACTACCAGCTTGGCCTCTAGGCTTCCGCAGGAGCCAGCTCTTATCTCACATCAGCAGCCCGCTGAGGCCTGGGGGGCTGAGGGGATGCGGGGGCCCCTTTCTGCTCCTGGAGATGCCGGACGGCGAGGCTGCACACGAGCCTGGTGGCGTCTCCACCCATCGGGCTAGAGTCCTGCCAGGTCCCCACCCACCTCGGCCACGGTCAGATGAGGGGGCCTGCACCAGGGGATGATGGCCTGTCTGCGGGGATGCGGCTCAGGTCCTGGCTGTCACTGTCCTGGCTGTGTGACCCCCCTGAAAGAAGCCCCCCAACAGGGGCTCTGTTCATCACCTGCCACCTGCTGATGGCAAAGAGACCAACCACTCGCCCTGCCGCCGGGGAGCCTGTGGCTCAGGCAGAGTAGGGCCCGCCAGGGGCTGCAGGCACCAAGGCTGGGCTTGAACCCCCGTCCCAGGGCCTGGGCTCCTGGGAGGGGCACCAGGACCCCTGCTGCCGGGGATGCCCTGCTTGAGAAGCTGCAGGTGCCCCTGGCTCCCCTCCCCTCTCTCTCCCCCTCCCCTCTCTCTCCCCTCCCCTCTCCCTCTCCCCCTCCCCTCTCTAGTGAGTGAATGAGTGAGTTAAAGAATGAGTATGTGACTGAATGAGTGAGTGAATAAATGAATGAGTGAGTAAATCAGTGAGTGAGTGTGTGTGTGAATGAGTGAGTGTGTGAGTTTGTGAGTGAGTATTTGAGTGAGTGAATGAGTGAGGGAATGAGTGAGTGAGTGTGTGTGTGAGACAGTGAGTGAGTGGGTAAAGTGTGTGAGTGAGCAAACGAGTGAGTGAGTGAACGAGCAAGCGGCCGGTCTGGGGGGTGAGGACGTCCCAGGGCCTGCTAGCCGAGTGCCGCCCTCAGCCGGGCTCCCTGCAACCACCCCCCTCCTCCCTGGCGTCCACTGTTCTCTCCCCCGGGGACTGGGGTGTCCTGAGCCCCCCTCAGTCCAGGGAGACGGGGCCCTGCACAGTGGGGGATGGGGGGTGCCCGGGAGGGCGCAGGGGCTGCCTTCTCAGGGGCAGGGCTGGGGGCAGGCCCGTGGCCAGGCGTGCTCAGGACAGCATGCGGGACAAGAGGGGGGTGCGGGGCCCTCGGGTGAGGGGATGAGCGGAAGGATGTGGGGCCCCTGGGTGCGGGATGAGAGGGGGGCGCGGAGCCCCTGGGAGCGGGGACGAGCCAGGGGGTGCGGGCCCTCAAGGAGACACTGCCCGTGTCGGCCCCCGGGACAGATGCAGGTGGCCGCACGCCCTCCCCGCTGCCGCTCAGACGCGAACAACAAAAGCTTTGTCGTTGCCTTTCCAGCCTGGATGAGATCAATAAGTTCTGGAAACGGGAGAACAGCTGACCTTTGAGATTTCCAGCAAAACTTCAAAGTTTGCTTTGGGCTCTGGCTCAGGACCGGGGGCAAGTCTCAAGGTGCCCGAAAGACCCTCCTGCCCCGACATGGTCCCCCCACTCGGGGGTCCGGCAGAGGCGAAGGGGCAAGACCAGGTCCACACAGGCCCCCTGAGGGGCGGGCTCTGCGGAGGCATGGATCCGGCAGGTTGCGTAGACTAGCCGCTCCCCGGGGGCCCCGCTGTGGCTTCGAAGCTTTGGGGGCGCCATGGGGGCTGGCACCTGACGCCAGGTCCACTCTGCTGCCTGCCTCAGCGCCCCCCGACTGGCAGGCGGGGCACTGGGGACCGTGGATGCACCACCCAACATACATACGCTGCAGGCACGCAGTGGACCGGGAGCCCCGGCGGCCTCTCTGCTCCTGGAGCCCACGGGGTCCAGGGGTGAGGAGGGCACACACATCAACAGGTACCGGAGCTGGTAGTGGGGGGCCCTACTGTAGGGGTTACGGGCTGGGGGAGGGGGCAGCAGGACGCCCAGCGGGTGTGACAGGGCCCAGCCCCCTGCCGGCCCAGCCACCGTGGGGTCTGCGGAGCTGGACGCTGCTTGGAGGGGGTCTTTGGAAACTTCCTAGAAACAGCAGCATCTGGCCTGAGCTTTGGGAAATGCGTAAACCGTCTCTGGGATGGACTCGTCTCTCGGGCAGGACATCTGGGGAGAGCGCGCCAGCTCCCAGTCAGTACCTGCCGCCTGCAGCCACGTGGAGCACGTCCACGGTGGACACATCAGTAGCGGACGTGAGGTGCTGGCAGGCTGGGGGCGGGGGGAGGAGGTGGGGGTGCAGGGCTCACCCCTCACCCCTCGCTTCTAAACGCCTTCCCCACCCGCTGTGTCCTCCGCAGCCCCCTTGCCCCGCTTGCTGGCTCTTCCCTGATAGGTCCTGCTTCTCGTGAGTGCGTGTGCTAAGTCACTTCAGTCATGTCTGACTCTTTGCGAGACCCCAGGGACTGTAGCCCACCAGGCTCCTCTGTCCAAGGGATTCTCCAGGCAAGAATACTGGAGTGGGTTGCCATGCCCTCCTCCAGGGAGTCTTCCTGACCCAGGGATCGAACCTGCGTCTCTTACGTCTCCTGCATTGGCAGGTGGGTTCTTTAGAGCCAGCACCACCCAGAAGGCCCACACTGAGGGCCCCACCCCCTGAGCATTGGGTCCCCCCTTGTGTTTGGCCCCAGACAGAGCTTTTTGTTGCCCAGACATCTGTGGCCCCGCAGGCGGCTCCTCCTGCCCAGAGGCTCACATCCCTGCCTCCCCGCCTCTCGCGGCCCCGTGTCCAGCCCCCAGTCCCACTCGAGGGGACAGCGCGGGGCTCTGCTGATGGGTCAGGTGTGGCTTCCAGACTGGTGTGGACAGCTCCCCCGGAGGGAGGGCCGGCTGGTGGGACAGGGGCGGGCTCGTCTTACACGCGGTATGAGAGCCGGCCGTGAGGGGTGTGTGTGTGAATGTGAGGACGGACGGGGCTGGGCACCCCTATGCGGGAGCTGAAGGCACGGCGGGGAGAGGGGGCCCTGGGAGCTGGGGTCCCTGCAGCAGATTGAGGGTCAGTCTCACAGTGACCCAGAGGGTCCCCGGGAGCTCCACACGAGCCAGCAAGGCCGGCACTGCTGACCAGTGTGGACACTGAGGCCTGGAGATGGGACAGACCTGCTCATTGCCGCCGAAGGAGGGGGCCCAGACTCCTCGGGCTTCTAGCTCCCCTTTGTAGGAGCTTCCCATGCCAGCAGGGGACCCCAAACATATTGGCCAGTTACTAGGATGAAAGGAGAAGCCTCCCCCGAAAACAGGTGTGGAGTGGCGGCTGTCTCCTGCAGGTGAGCCACCTGGCCCCGTGGATTTCAAGGTCTCGGAACAAGCCTTTTCAGAGAGCACCCGGTCTTGCCTGCACCCAGGCCAAGTCAGCTTTCCCTGCCGGTTTTGGGAGGGGGTTGGCTCTTTCTTGGGGCTTCCCAGGTGGCGCTAGTGGTAAAGAACCCACCGGCCAATGCAGGAGATGTAAGAGACCCAGGTTTGATCCCTGGATCAGAAGATCCCCTGAAGGAGGGCATGGCACCCCGCTCCAAAATTCTTGCCTGGAGAATCCCATGGACAGAGGAGGCTGGTGGGCTGCAGTCCCTGGGGTCTCAAGAGCTGGATGCAACTGAAGGGACTTAGCAAGCAAGCACACACGCTCTTTCTCAGACATCCCATCTCTCCAACTTCAACAGGAAGAGTGGCTGTTGTTATTCAGTCGCTCAGTCGTGTCGACTCTTTGCCCCATGGACTGCAGCACGCCAGGCCTCCCTGTCTGTCACCAACTCCCAGAGTTTACTCAAACTCATGTCCATTGAGTCGGTGATGCCATCCAACCATCTCATCCTCTGTCATCCCCTTCTCCTCCCGCCTTCAATCTTTCCCAGCATCAGGGTCTTTTCCAATGAGTCAGCTCTTTGCATCAGGTGGCCAAAGTATTGGAGCTTCAGCATCAGTCAGACAGCAGTTGTGGATTTCAGCTCAGACAAGGTTCGGATGCTTGTGCGTGTGTGGGGGGGTTGGTGAGGGGCCACGTGCGGGCCTATTTTGTGTGTGTGTGTGTGTGTGTGTGTGTGTGTGAGCGCGCACAGTGTCCCAGTGGGCATTCTTATTAAGAAAAGCATCTCCTTAGGTTATATATACAGAGGCAAGCTGCAGGCAGCATTTTAAGTTTCTCTTTTCTTAAAAGGACTGAAAGAAACACCTCTCTCAGCGACCATGGAGTGCTTGCATCAGCAAAACAGGGCTGGGTTGCTTCGGGGATCTCATTAACTCCCCAGCATAGCACAGCTAACTTCCCCTCCGGGGGACAACGTGGGCTCTCCCGACTTTTTTCTGATTTTTCCCGAGTGTCAGGCATCGGGCGTCTGCCTGCACCCTGGGGAGGTGGGGGGGGGAGGACTCTCCATTCTCAGCCCCCGCCCTCCTCGCCCCTCTCATTTCCCTGCACGTGGTTGAATTTGGCGTGCGTGTTGGGTTTACAGAGACGCAGGGTCCAATCAGCCTCTCTCCTGGGCAGCTGGGTCAGCGTCCCCTCTGGGAGATGAGGTGACGCGGAGAAGACCGTCCCCTTCGTTCCTGACTTCTCATGGCTGTAGTCAGGTTTAAACGAACGTCTGGGGCAGCTGTGATGGGAGAGGAGTCGGGCCGGGGGTGGTCAGCAGGTTTCTGATTCCCCGCCGGGGAACCCGAGGCTGCAGCTGTGGTCTGCGGGGAGGAGGATGGTCATTGACCCTTGACGCCTGCCAAGGGCGGGCGCAGGAAGTGGGGGCAGGGGTCCCATGTACCGAGCAGGGCTGAGCCGCCATCGTGGGTGTGGCTATGAGGAGTGAGGACAGCCGTGGTTCCTGGTGACAGTCAGCTCTCCTGAGCGTCACTAGAGCCCGCCCAGCGTCGGTGCCTCAGGCCATTTGCACCTGCTGCTCCGTCCGCCTGGAGCACCGCCCCTCACCTGTGACCTCACTCATCCCCTGCTGTCCAGCTTGAGCGGGTCCTCCCCCATGCCACCACCTCACCCACCCTGTCCCAGGCGGGCACCCAGCCCCTGGACCCCACTGCTCTGTCTCCACCCTGTCTCCCCACGCCCGGCTGGATGGGGCCCTCCCGGTACGCCTCGGTGCCCAGTGCCCTCCCAGGAGCCTGGCGCCACCCAGGGTGCCCGCCTTCTGCAACTGGTGCCGACTTCTAGCTCTGGCTCCAGGCAGGCAACCCCCCTTGGCAAGAGCCCCCAACTTGCCTCAGAGAAATCGGGTCTCACTCCAGGGTCTCCATTGCACTGGTCAATCATTTCTAGATATTTGAGAGTCACTTCTTCAGCTAGGTTGTACGTTTTCCCCTGGGTGTTCTGGGGAGGCAGGGGCCCAGTGATGACTGATTTTGCAGTTCCCCGGGGACACCTTGAATTCGTGGGCGAACTCCCTCTGGCCTTGAGAGGCCATAGTCACGCCCCAGGGCTTTGAGATGCAGAAGCTGACGGCTGGTGTGGAAGGGCTGCTGAGAAGGGGACCCCAGGGGACCCCCAGCGGCCAGAGTGCAGAGAGCTCAGGGTAGACTGTGCAGAATGCAGGGAGCAGGTCTCTTCCTTGGGGGCTGAGCAGCCTCGCACGGAACAGACAACGCTGACGGCAAGAGTGCCTGCGATTCAGCCGGGTGGGGGCGGGGTGGCTCTAGGAAGCAGGAGGTGTGTACATGGGGCGGGGGCGCCGAGCCCTGCGGAGGGAGCGGCGTGGCCAAGGCTGGCCCCTCTTGGAAGCAACGGGGGGTGGGGTGCTCACCAGGGTCGTCCAGCTACGGGGAAGAACAGGGACCTTCACCCAAGCGCCGCGGAGCGTGGTGGGGCCAGACGGCCACGCTCACGTCCCCATGCGGCTGTTACTGTTCAAACACTCACTGTCTTTTCCTACTGTTCATGGGTTCTCAAGGCAAGAATGCTGAAGCGGTTTGCCATTCCCTTCTCCAGTAGACCACATTTTGTCAGAACTCTCCACCGTGACCCGTCTGTCTTGGGTGGCCCTAGGCATGGCTCATAGTTTTATTGATGTATGGATGTGAGAGTTGGACTATAAAGAAAGCTGAGGGCCGAAGAATTGATGCTTTTGAACTGTGGTGTTGGAGAAAACTCTTGAGAGTCCCTTGGACAGCAAGGAGATCCAACCAGTCCATCCTAAAGGAAATCAGTCCTGAATATTCACTGGAAGGACTGATGCTGAAGCTGAAACTCCAATACTTTGGCCACCTGATGGGAAGAGCGACTCACTGGAAAAGACCCTGATGCTGGGAAAGTTTGAAGGCGGGAGAAGGGGACGACAGATGAGATGGTTGGATGGCATCACTGACTCAATGGAGAGGAGTTTGAGTAAACTCTGGGAGTTGGTGATGGACAGGGAGGCCTGGCTGGCTGCAATCCCTGGGGTCCCAAAGAGTCGGACACGACTGAGTGACTGAGCTGAACTGGACAGACCTCACTGTCTGGTCGCGCCCTCGGCTCGGGAGTGTGGCCCGGGTCCCTGTGGCCAATGAGAGGAGGCTGGAAGTGGCTTGTTCCCCTGGGAGCAGAAGCTTGGCTTCCTCTCCTTCCCTCAGCAGTGCCCCCACCCCAGCAAACTGGGAGCTGGAACAGAGAGACAGACAGACATGCAGCCTGAGGAAGAGGCAGACTTATTTCTCCAGGCCCCCGGGTCTGGGGGGCTGTTTGTCCCTGCAGTGTGACTCAGCCTTCGCTGCCTGAGACTCCCAGCTTCACTGTCTGGCCTCAGTTTTCCCAGCTGTAGAATGGGGGAATGACAGGCCCCCTCCAGGGCTGCATGTTAGAATGGGCTACTCCTTACATGTAAAGCACCCAGTAAAGGCGCTCAGCTTGAAGTGAACGCTCTTAGCAAGAAGTAAGAGCAAGAAAAATTCTGATTTCTATCGAGACCTCAGCCTTGATTCCGGTCACCTCAGTCCAGAGACCCATCCACACAGTAACTTCCCCACCTGGAGCCCCACGGAACACTGGTCCTTAGCATGCTGACAGATGGGCCATGAAAACTGCAACTTGGAGAGCTGAGAGTTAAACCAAATTAAATTGTTGATTTTGATGCCCGGCTTCTTGGAGCCTTGCATATGCTAACAGGCCTTTGACTTTCCAAGAGTCTGCTTCCCACGTGTGATCATGAGAGTGTGACGATATGCGTGCGTGCGTGTGTGCACCCTGGCTGGCGGGAGTGGGCCTCGGAGTCTGACCCAGGGGCAGAATGAGGGAGGAGGAGCATGATTGAGGGGCGGGGATCCCAGGGCTGGGGCACCTGAGCCTTTGTCTTTAAAGACGGCAGGGAGACGGAAGGCGGCCAGGACTGCTTGATGGCTTGGGGGCACCTTGGTCTCGGGGCTGGTGTCTGGGAGACGGGAAGGGGAGGGCCCTGGGGTTCAGACCCCGCGGGTGCTCTCAGAGCCAGGCGGCTGTAGCGGGCAGTGAGCGGCTGGGTCCCGCCTTGGGGTGCGGGTCCACCTCCGGCTGCCTGGAGCCTGAGGCTACGGGACTCTCGAAGTCTGGCCTGCTCCCTTGCTCTTGGCAAGTGGCTCGGGCAGAGGCTAATTGGATCTGCGGATTTGGTGCGGCTGTTTACAGAAAGCTTTTAGTCCCCAGGACAGGGTGGAAATTGGATTTCAGGCTCCTGGCTTAAAGATGCTCCCTGATTCCCAACGCCCATCCTTCTGTGTGTCGGGGGCTCGGGCAGCTGCCTCCATCCAGGGGAGACGATAAATTATGCATCCATTTAATACCAGCTCAGGCCAGATGGATGCCAGGGGCTTGAGCTGTCCAGCGTGTCTCATCTCTGAACAAATCCATTTTGCTCACATGAGCACAGAACTCCGGGCTGGCGGTCATTCGAGAAGTTTCCTCAGAGAGCACTATGCCTGGGTCGTGTGTCTGGGTCTGCGGGACCCTGCGGGGAGGGCAGCCCTCTGTGCCCCGGGCTACCTGGTGAAGCCCCTGGGAGGAGCGATGCATCATCTTCTCTTCACAGAAGCACCTGGCGGCTTCTGGGCAGTTGGTCTTGGCAGAGATGCTTTAAATGCGCCGGCCGGGGTGCTGGGGAACGTTTACACTCCTTGTGTGACTCTCGGACTGTGATTGTGTCCACCCTGTTCCCGTCCATCTCAAGCTGAAAAGCCGCCTCCTTCAGGAAGCCCTCGATGCGTTTTCTCACTTCTCTGACCTGTCACTGCTGGAACCACTACCTGGCCCAGATGCAGGCTGCCTGGGGTAGCCTCTTCCAAGGGTGAGTGTCCCGAGGCGTGTTGGAATCCTCTCCCTGGGGACGACCTCTCTATCTCTCTGGAAACCCTTCTTGAGCGAGAGAGGCAGAGAGAGGGCATCTCCAGGGAGAACCAGGACTTGAATAGAGGGGAAAGAGAGACGGGGCAGAGCTGCCCTCCACTGTCTGCGTGGAGGGCAGGGCCTGGCCACGCTCTCCCTGTTTCCACGAGAAGCTTCCAGAAAGATGTGTTCTATGACTCTGCTTGGGAAGGGAGGAGACTGAGGCCCAGGAGGGTGGAGGCTTGACCAGGATGAGCTCTCTGCTCCAGGGGCCTCCCAGACACCCCCTGCCCCGTCTCTGTCTCCCCCCGGGGCCAGCCCCGTTCCTGTCCACGCGGGGCACCTCGCCTCCCAGGTGCAAACACAGAGTGGACAGTGACGTGGGTCCCGGGTCGTGGTGGGGACCCAACCCCAGGCCTACAGGGACTCGGCCCTCGGACATGCTCAGAGGCAGCCGTGTCCACACGCGTGTTCACAGCACAAGGGCATCGCATGCCAGCTGGGATGATGCACATGTGCGACGACATTTCACATGATCGGCTCTGCTTGGTGAGCAGAGCTTCAAACAATCGAACCCGGAGGCAAGTGACTTTGCCTCCCTGACTTCAGTCTTCTCCACGGGCCAAGCTTCGGAGCATCTTCCCTGAGCTGGCAGCAGCAACAAGCATCTGAGAAAGGGTGTCAGAAGCCAGACAGGCCAGGAATGTGGAGGGCGGGCCCTTGTGTGTCCCCATCAAGGTGGCCATCTGCGAGACACCTGCTGTCGGCCCGGGGCTCGGCCGGGAGCCAGGAGCAGAGACGGCATCCCCGCAGCGTCCAAGTGTCTCCTGAAGCTACAGGGCTTGCGATCAGGGGTGCGGGGGGGAGGGGTGCCCTTGTAAACCCCCAGGCTCAGATTCAGCTGCGAGGGAGGGGCCAGGTCAGTGGGGACGGCCACCGCTCGGTCCCGCGTGCCCTCCGCCAGCTGGGGTGTCAGCAAGACGGGCTCCGTGGGGAGAAGGGCTGTAGGCTGCTCGCTGATTCCTCATTCCCGCCACGCTGCCTCTGCTGAGAGCACAGCCCAGCCCTCCCCTGCAGGAGGGCCAGGCCCCCTCACTCCAGGGCAGCCAAGCAGAGGTAAAAGTGTCAGTAACCCAGTGTGGAGAGGTGCCCGAGACGACCGGTCCAGAAAAATGGGGACGCGAGTCCGTAAGAAGAGAAGCTTACAGAGGCGCATATGCTCCTGGCAGAGGCCAGAAAGCGATGTTTTTAAAAGCCGAGCTGGGGGCAGTGAGACCTCAGGCACCTGGCTTCTCACCCCTTCCCTGGCCCCTCCACCTTCTCCTGGCCATGGTGGGTGTGTTCCCGTAAGAGGGACGAGACGCAGGATTGCAGACGCATCATTGGACGAGAGCCCAGGTGAGCCGCGGGCTCCCCTGGGGTGGGAAGACCTGTCCCGCTGGGGGCGTCAGGAGCACTGGGTGTCCCAGGCTGGTGGAAACATCAGAGACAGAAGAGGAGGGAGCTTCTCTCGCAAGAAATTAATCCAGAAATTAATCACCAGGAGAGGAGCCAATTCCCAACCCCCCCAAAAAAAATTTGTTAGAAATGGAAGATGCTTGCCACCTGGAACTGGGCAAGAATGATGAATAATAAATGTCACTATTTTTCTGGAGGAGACAATGCAACGCTGTGATTTAGTTATTACCCACATGTCTTTGTCAAACCCTTCGAAGGGTCCCCCAGAATGCTCACACTGTCGTGTTGCGTTTTCAGAGGGAGGAGGAAAAGTGGAGGCCCAGGTGGGAAGGGCCACCTTGGCAGGGGGGTGCTCAGACGGGTCCGGTGCCGAGTGCTGGGTCCCACCGACAATCCTTGCATCATTGCTCACCCGAACAGTTCTCCTTTTTAGAGATGAGGACACGGGGCCCCAGAGAGGTTGAGTCACCTGCCCAAAGACCCACAGCAGAAATGCCAACCCAGGATTCAGTCCTAAGACCATGTGACCCCCCAAACCTGTGTTCAGCCCTTTAATTTAGTCCATACAAGAGGACGGGGTCCAGGACAGCACTGCCTCCCTGCCGTCCACCAGACGGAGCCCCTGTTCAGCACTGGGTCCTGGGAAAAGAGGCTGACCCTGGGGTCAGCAGAACAGTGGGATGAGCCAGATTCACCAGGTGAAGAGACAGGACTGCCTTCAAAGTTCAACCTCAGAAACACGATGACTAAATCCGAAGTATATCCCACAGGATATTAGGAAATACACTATGAACACAGTCATTGTTTATCTGAAATTGAAATTTAAGTGGGTGCCCCTTTTTATCTGGCGATGCTGTTAGGAGGGAGGCCAGAGCGGGCATCCACGCAGGCCCGCTTCTCGGGTGGCGTGAAATCCCCAGGGCAGCTGAAGGGCCGCGTGCCAGGCACCCTCTGTCCCCGCGGCCCTCTGTTCCTCTGCTCCAGCTACTGCAGCCTCTGGCCCCGCCCCGTCCCCGGGCTGGGTGTGGGGATGACCAGTCCCTCCTGGAGACCCTCACCGGCCAGGATCTGAAGAATATCCTTGTTTCCGCGTCGCTGCTCTTGGCCCAGCACCACCTGGGGAGCGCTGTTTTTATGCCACTGTTAGTCTCACCACTTTTTTTTTACAGACAGGACACCAGAGCCCAGAGCGGATGGTGTGACTCTCACAACATCCCACAGTGAGGAGCGGGCACGTGGCTATGCCCCCGAGCTGAGGCCTCTGCATGGGCGCCTGGCTGGGAGGGAGGCCGGGTGGGCCGCATGGTCCAGCCTGGAGTCGTCCCGCAGTCACTGTTTTCTGGGGTACCCGAGTCCTGGGGTGTGCGGGGGAGTGTCCTCCCCGGCTGCTGACTCCGGGGTGTGGGGGCGCTCCTGGGAGCACTCCTGGAGCGGTTTTGTGTTTCTCAGTGAGACGCCGCTCTGATGGGAAGGTGGCCGACTCCACGGCCAGGGAAACAGGAGGCAAACAGCAACGAGGGAAGCTCCCCAGCGCTTCATTCTACAAAACAGATGCCCACGGCAGTAATGGTGTAAGAGCAGGCCCCCGGGCTGGGGAGGCGAGCAGGGTCCCGCCTCTGGAGGCGTCCCACCCCGGCTGTAACCTGTGTTCCCCCGTCCCTCGCCTCCACGCCCTTTGGGGAAAAGGAAGACTAGGTACTCGGAACCGACAGACCCAGGGCCGCGCAGGTGCACCCCCGGAGCTCTGACGGCCCAACTCTCTGTTCTGGTCTTTCCCTTAGTCATCCGTCTGGCGGCAGGACCCGTCCCGAGACGACACACGGACAGTCGGTCTGTCCTGTTTCTGAAGCTCTCGTCTTGCTGCATGTCTGTGATGCGTTTGGTTAACGAGGGTCCCGGCCCCTGCGGCACCGTGAAACGTGCCGAGTGTGCGGTGGTGTTGGTCTCTGTAAAGGTTGAGTCCCCAAGCCCACCTGCCCAGGGCCTCCTGGGGGGGGGCCCCCACACTTCGGCTGAGGGACGGAGCCCAGTCAGAGGCCCGCCACCCCCACCCCACTTCTCCTGGGAGAACCCTGCCCATCCTGGTTCAGAAGCCCGCCCCACCAGACGGTGCTGGGCATGCAGTACCTGGGCCACTGGGCTGCAGGCCTGGGAGGGACGGTGCGATCCCCCAGCTAATAGCGCCCAGCTTGGGGCTCCACGCTCTGCAGTCCTAACGTTTTATCCTTGCCTGTGTTTTCTATGAGTGAAGGGCGGGGTGTAGTTCGTGGGGTCCTGCCTCCCACCCTCTCCAGGCCGGACTCAAGGGAGGGGCTCCGGGGGCCCCTCTGCACCGCCCAGCGACCACTCCCTGCTGGGCAGAGCCTGGTCCACCTCAGTCTCGGGGTGGAGCTCCGGGGTCTGCATGCACACCTCAGAACCCCTCACACCGGCGGTGCACAGGACACGACAGGGCAAGAGAGAGGGGCAGAGAAAGGAGACGGGGCTCCTCCTGCCTGTTTCTTTTTTAACTGAGGTCACATTGGTTGATAAGGGATCCCGCCCTGGTGGCTCAGACGGTAAAGACTCCGCCTGCAATGAAGGAGAACCAGGTTAGATCCCGGGGTCGGGAGGATCCCCTGGAGAAGGGAATGGCAACCCACCTCAGTATTCCTGCCTGGAGGATCCCCATGGACAGAGGAGCCAGGTGGGCTACAGTCCATGGGGTCGCAGAGAGTTGGACATGAGTGAGCGACTAGCCCTTTAGTTGATAACGTCATATGTTCCCGTGACAACATTGTGTTTCTATTTCTGTGTCCATGACAGCGTTGTTGTTATTCAGTCGCTCAGTCGTGTCCAAGTCTTTGTGATTCCCGGGACTGCAGTTCACCAGGTTTCCTTGCCCTACACTATCTCCAGGAGTTGGCTCAAACTCACGTCCACTGGTCCATTGAGTCGGTGATGCCATCCAACCATCTCATCCTGTGTCATCCCCTTCCTTTTACCTCAATCTTTCCCAGCATCAGGGTCTTTTCCAATGAAGTCGGCTCTTCGCATCAGATGGCCAAAGTATTGGAGCTTCAACTTCAGCATCAATCCTTCCAATGAACATTCAGGGTTGATTTCCTTTAGGATGGACTGGTTTGATCTCCTGCTGTCCAAGGGACTCTCAAGAGTCTTCTCCAACACCACAGTTCAAAAGCATCAACTCTTCTGTGGTCAGCCTTCTTTATGGTCCCTGTTTTCACATCCATATATGACTACTGGAAAAACCATAGCTTTGATTACATGGACCTTTGTCAGCAAGGTGATGTCTCTGCTTTTTAATACACTGTCTAGGTTTGTCATAGCTTTTCTTCCAAGGAGCAAGTGTCTTAATTTCGTGGCTGCAGTCACCATCCACAGTGATTTTAGAGTCCAAGAAAATAAAATCTGCTACTGTTTCCACTTTTCCCCCATCTATTTGCCATGAAGTGATGGGACCGGATGCTATGATCTTAGTTTTTTGAATGTTGAGTTTTAAGCCAGCTTTTTCACTCTCCTCTTTCATTTTCATCAAGAGGCTCTTTAGTTCTCTTTGCTTTCTGCCATTAGAGTGGTATCATCTGCATATCTGAAGTTGTTGATATTTCTCCCAGCAATCTTGATTCCAGCTTGTGATTCATCCAGCATTTTGCATGATGTACTCTGCATATAAATTGAATAAGCAGGGTGAAAACATACAGCCTTGACCTACTCCTTTCTCTATTTGGAACCAGTCTGTTGTTTCATGTCCAGTTCTAACTGTTGCTTCTTGACCCACATACAGGTTTCTCAGGAGGCAGGTAAGGTGGTCTGGTATTCCCATCTCTTTAAGAATTTTCCACAGTTTGTTGTGATCCACATAGTCAAAGGCTTCAGCATCATCAATGAAGCAGAAGTAGATGTTTTTCTGGTATTCCCTTGCTTTTTCTATAATCCAATGTCATGAGGTCAAGTGGGCCTTAGGACGCATCACTACAAACACAGCTAGTGAAGGTGATGGAATTCCAGCTGAGCTGTTTAAAATCCTAAAAGATGATGCTGTGAAAGTGTTGTCTTTGATATGCCAGTAAATTTGGAAAACTCAGCAGTGGCCTCAGGACTGGAAAAGGTCAATTTTCATTCCAATCCCAAAGAAGGGCAATGCCAAAGAATGTTCAAACTATCATACAATTGTGCTCATTTCACATGCTAGCAAAGTAATGCTCAAAATCCTTCAAGCCAGGCTTCAGCAGCATGCAAACCGAGAACTTCCGGATGTACAGGTCAGTGTTCCTACCACCAAGAGCAGCTCCGTCCGTCATCGTGTGTAGCTGGCCCCTCTACCCACCCTGCCCTCCCCGAGCCCCCACTTCAGGCAACCCCTGCTCTGCTCTCTATCTACGTGTTTGATTTGTTCGTTTATTTTGTTCTTGTTGGTTTGATTACTTTCTTCGACTCCAAATGTGGCTGAAATCCTACAGGATTTGCCTTTTTCCGTCTGACTTATTCCACTTAACATAATGCCTTCAAGGCCCCCGTCTTCCTCAAGGCCCTTCGAGAGAAGGACCGGCTCTTCCACTGATGCTGGGCCTGCCATCCCGTGGCCTTGCTGCTCTGCAGAGCTGGGCGGGGGTGGGGGTCTTTCTTGTGCACCCCACTTTCCCCTCGGCCAGCCGGGCTCACCTTCCACTCGGACTACACCTCCTTGGAGCCCCTGGGACCTGTTCTGGTCCGCCCTCCACCTCACACCTCCTGAGGGATGTTCTCCAGGCCTCCAAGATGTGGCCTCTTTTTTTCCCATCCCCCTGGGGTGTGGGCCGATTGGCACCCCCTCAGATCCACAGGTTGGAGCCCTGAGCCCCGGAATGAGACTGTACTTGCAGAGAGGGCCTTTAAAGAGGGGAGGATGGTAAAAGGGGGTAGTTGGGGTGGCCCTAACCCAGCCTGACTGGTGTCCCAACAATCGGAGGTCAGGACAGGGACAAGCAAGGGGCAGACAGCCACCTGTGGCCGAGGAGAGATGCCTCGGGGGGCATAAGCCCTCACCCCGAGCTTGGATGTCTGCCCCCAAGACTGTGAGGAGCATGAGTTTCTGCCGATGATGCTGCTGGTCTAGTGCTTTGCTGGGTGGCTGATAGGCTGGTACAGTTGGCAGGTCGGCCTTGGACCTGGGTTGAGGACCTCTCCCCCAGTTCCCTCTTGGGGACCGTCATCGTGAAAACTGACATCGGCTCATCCATGCCGCTGTCCATCACCACGTCCTCCTCCCTTCCTTCCACGCTGCCCAGGTGCCCGCTAGCCCGGAGGAACGGGGTGGGGGGGGACTTCCTGGGGCCTCCATGCTGGGTCCTATGAAGCCAGGTGCTGCCTACCTGACTTTGTGGAGCCCTTGCTCTCAGAACCCTGGTGCCATCCCAGGAGAAGCCCCAGCCACGTGGAGAGGTGACCACCTCATGGTCAGCAGCCCCGGCTGAACCCCCATCCTCTGCCCCCCGCAGCTGCGAGCTGTGTGAGGGGCCGACCTGCTCATCCAGCCCAGCTGACCACGTCCCCCAGCAACCACGTGGGAGACCCAAGCGAGAACCTCGTAGCTGACCCCTCTCAACCACAGAACCGTGGGAGATAAGCCAGCTGCTTGGGGGGCAGTTGCTACACAGCAGTGGATAAGCAAAGTACCCCCCAAGTGGCCCTGGCTCTGCCTTCGGGGCCACACGACACCAGTCTGAGTGCCCGGGCAGCCCTTCGGAAGTCAGACAGTAGTGACCCCCGGAGCCCCCTCTCCTGGTAAGCAGCCCTGACTCCTGCGTGCCTTCCCCCAAAGATCCAGCCTCAGGCCGCCTTTCCAACCTTCTCGCCGCTGACAAGCCCATTCTAACCTGCCAAGACCCAGGTTACCCAAAGGGACCCACCACCAGCCGTAACACCGCCAAGGATGTGCGACCCACCCAGGATGCTGCAGAACCATCACCTCCTTTATTCTGGACGCTCTGCTCCTATTATTATAACCGAAGGCGAAATGTTCTGTCTAATCACGCTCATCTTATCACCTGCTTAAACGAACCTTGTGTCACTTACACACTCTGCATCCTTTTTAACCAAGCAGATGCCTAGGCAGTTTCCACACTTTTCCTGGGAGCACCGGAGACCAGCTGACCCCTGGCATAGAGGTCACCAACCAAGAGTTCCAGGTGGTTGCTGTGTGTCCCCTCTGCCAGTGGGCATGCATCCTAAATCATTTCAGCTGTGTCTGGCTCTGTGAGGCCCTATGGGTGATAGCCTGCCAGGCTCCTCCATCCATGGGATTTTCCAGGCAAGAATACTGGAGTGGGTTGCCATTTCCTTCTCCAGGGGATCTTCCCAACCCAGGAATCGAACCTGCATCTCTTATGTCTCCTGCATTGGCAGGCAGGTTCTTTACCACTAGCGTCACCTGGGAAGCCCCCCTCTGCTAGCAGGGAGGTGCTAATGAGTGAGTAGGGAGATACAGGATTCATGCTTCGGAAAATTGCACTCCCCCCCCAACCCAAATAAATCTGATGCAACCAGACGAAGCAGTTTGTCACACAGAGTGATGTACATTTTTAAAAGAATTTCAGGTTTAAGAAATTCAGTGATTTTTCATCACCCATCTCAAAAATACCAGAGGAAAAGAAAGAAAACACAGATCCCATCACTTAAAAAAATCAAAATACTTTCTCTTCCAGGGTTTGAATCACCAGTCCCCAGCTCACACGTGGGTTTTCTGAGAATGTCTCGTTCATTTAACTATTTTCCAACCTGGAGGAAGAAATTGTCAGTCAGACGCTATTTCGAGAACAGAAGCTTCTACAGAAGACGCCAAGGAAGCTCCGAGTGCTGTGGGCAGGGACCGAGCTCACCCCCCTAGATGTGTGGCTCAGCCGAGGCCCGTGGGAGACCCCCACACCCTGCAGAGGTTACTGACTGGTTGGGCTGACCTCTGGGGGACTCAGGGTCCCCACCCCGCGGAGCCCTAGTCGTCCAAGTCTCTGAGCAATGAAAGAAGAGTGTTTATCACAACCACCCCCTGTGACGGCCTCGTTTCATTTTGGAATCTCCAAATCTTCAACCACTTAGCGAGGAGACAAAGAAAGGACATGTTTCTACGGGGGAAAGCTTGTCGGTTTAATCTCAGAGCCCTAAGACACGAGGCTCAGAGCGGATTTAAGTGGTTTTCACATATGCCGCTCTCCGCGTGAGAAATATGAACGTGACCACCCAGGCGGCTTTTCTGGGAGTTTTAATGCATTATATAAGCACGTTTACATAAATGTTTTCCTGGGTTGGATAAACAGTGTCTTTCTATTTAAATTTTAATCTGGGTCCTTGACAATGAAGTTTATGATCTTTTCGTAACCCTGGAGATTTATCCTTGATGCAGATCTCAAACGTGAAGTGAAACGTCACTGAGTTCACGAGTCTCTAGCCAGACCCCTGGGAAGCCATCAAGAGGGCGGACAGGAGGGCTCATCCCACGGATGTGTTCTGAGAGTGTGCTGCGTCTGTGCGTCCCGTCCAGGAGGAAACGGAGGACCCAACGCCTGCCTACGCGCTGGAGCCTCTGCTGCAGCGGGAGGGGCTGACCCTAAACCCGCAGAGGGAGGTGTTGGGAGGAGCCGTGTGCTCAGGGGGAAGCAGCGCCGGCTGTGAAGGGAGCAGAGGCTAAGGGAAGAGGCTGTGGTGCCGTCTCAGGGGGTGCGCCAGGCCGAGGGAGGGGCAGGCGCAAAGGCCCTGGGGCAGACACCGCAGCAGAAGGTAGGAGTAGCAGGTGTGAGCAGGGACGGGAGGGACGAGCAAGGTCAGGTCTGGCGTGGAGATGGGGGAGGGGGCAGGGCTGACCCTCCAGGAGGCTCTGGGTGGGGCCCGTCCTGCCATCGCGCCTGCCCCAGGGGTGGGGTTCTCCAGCCGGTGCTGACCCAGGCCACCCGCCTTGCCCTGAGTCTTCATTGTCTAGGTCCTGGCTCAGCCCCTCCCGGCTGTGGGACCTGGAGAAACCTCCCTGGAAGGTGGGGGTCATGGGTTACTGCGGGTGGGGGGGGGTCAGGTGAGCACGGAGCGCGGTGCCCAGAGGGCCTGTGAGCGCTGGTTCTGCTGTGAGGACAAGGCTCGGGCCCTCGAGGGCCCTCGCTGCTTACTCCACCTGGCGGCCCTCCCTGACTGCACGTCCCTCCCACCCTCCTCCAGGGCCTCCTCCAGCAGGCCTCCCTGATTGCCCCAGTTGGGCCCCAGCCTGTCTCACTCTCTCTGGGCCTTACTGGGAGGGATGCTCGCCGACCCCCTCTGTGTCCCTGGTACCCCAGAGGGGGCCAGGTGTCCAGGAGATGCTCACTCCAGGGATGACTGATGAGTGAGCGGGGCTGACTCGGGGACGTCCTGAGTCAGGGGTTGGGCCCCAGGCAATGGGGTCCTCCCCATGGATGGAGCCACCTCCCAGCTTGCTGTCTTCTCTGCTGCCATCTGCAGAGCGTGCCCAGCACATCAGGAGCCCGTGAAGACTGCTCACCTGACACAGGGCAGGCACACAGCTGTGAAGACGGCCAGGACCCAGGGGAGAGACCTGCACCAAGTCCCTAGACAAGGGTCGCACCCTGGCTGGGGCTCTGTTGCTGTGGCCCAGGTAAGTCTGCTTCCCTGACGGTGGGATGGAGGGGGCGGGAATGTTGGTACTCCATGGTTGAGAGGATAGAGCAAGCCACAGGCCTTATGCTCAGAGCCCAGCCTGGGAACACAAGGGGGTGTCTTGGGTCCACTGTGGGGGTGTCCTTTATGGAGCACTGCCAGGACCCTGGCCCTGGGTGGACGGGCCATCCAGGGCCCCATGCCGAAGGACGTCTGAGAAGGTGGGCAGGTGGGTGACCTCAGGCTCTGCGCGGCCCCCCTCAGGGTGCAGTCGGGGATGCAGTAGCCCAGTGAGGTCTTCTCATAGGGTTTCCCACCTTGATGATGTCCATGGGAGGATGCTCTCGTCAGAAGTGGCCAGCAGACCAGGGCTGGTTGGTCCAGGGCAGAGGGGGAGCATTTCTGGAAGTCGGTGGCCCAGCAGTGACTGTCGCCCGGGCAGGAGCTCAAGGCAGCGGCGGGACAGGCGGTGAGGGACCACTGGCTTCCCATCACGGGCTCTGGGAACTCTTCTGAGAGCAAAGAGCAACATTTGGAAGTTTCTTGATTTGTTCTGGAGTAAAGATATGATTAGGATTTCCCTGTGGCTCAGCTGGTAAAGAGTCTGCCTGCAATGCAGAAGACCCCGGTTCGATTCCTGGGTCAGAAAGATCTGCTAGAGAAGGGATAGGCTGCCCACTCCACTGTTCTTGGGTTTCCTTGGTGGCTCAGACAGTAAAGAATCAGCCTGCAATGCGGGAGACCTGGGTTCGATTCCTGGGTTGGGAAGGTCCCCTGGAAAAGGGAACGGCTACCCACTCCAGTATTCTTGCCTGGAGAATCCCATGGACAGAGGAGCCTGGCAGGGCTACAGTCCATGGGGTCACAAAGAGTCAGACACGACTGAGCAACTAAGCCCAACACAGACGATCTGATTCGTTTGCTTGGAGTCTGAGCCCAAACTATCTTTGGTGAAAACACTGGCTTGGCCAAGCTGGCCACAAGGGTGTGCCCCATGGCTGAGCCTGGGTCCCAGGAGGGGCCGGCCTGCCCTGGACGGCGTCCCCATCGCGGCGGGAGCCTGGGATGAGCAGAGGGGCAGGCTAGGAGGGCGACTCGGTGTCCTCAGGTGTCAGCTGGCCGGAAGCCACAAGGGGCTGTCTGATCGGGGCTGACGTTCGGGGTGCTCCCTGGGTTGGCTGTTTCAGATGCTCCCCCGGCACGGAGCATCAGGGCGCGGGCCTCCCTGGGTCCCCTCAGTGGGTGCTCACCTGCTGGGGTTCAGCGGGCACCCTCTGCCCACGCCTGCACGCCTTCCCCCGGAAACGCCTGCACAGACCATGATGTCGTCTCACCTGGCGTCTATGAGTAGGACCCATATTCCCCATTTTCACCTGAATCCCCCTGGTGACCCAAAGACACGCTGTTTTGATCAGTCCCATTTGAAGGATGGGAAAACTGAGGCCAGGCAGCTGGCTCTTATGTTTTCAGTGGGTCCAGAGCTTGCCTGTGGGCGGCTGGCAGGACAGCGGGCCTTCAGACAGGTGGCGTCCTGGTTGAGGAGGGTGGGGTGGGACCATGACCTGGTCCCACAGAAGCCCAGGTTCTAGTCCCTGAAACCTGTGGCTGTGTCAGCTTACAGGGCAAGGGGCTGTGCAGGTCAGATGAAGGGCCTTGAGGAGGGGTTATCTAGGCTGGGGAGCGGGGAGGCCAGGGAGTCACTGGCCAGCAGCCCGGGACTACAGGCAGCCCTAGGACCTGGACACGGAACAGGCTCAGAGGCCCTGGACACCTGGACGTCAGGCTCTGACGCCCAGAGCGGTTAGAGGTTAAGCTCATGCTGTTTCCGCCCATTGCTGTGGAGGCAACTCGTGAGAGCAGCCGGAGCAAGCTCGCACACAGCGGACGTGGGCAGCCGGGCTGGGGAGGTCGGTGTATCGATGCGTCCTGGCCCAGAACCTGCTGGAACTTTTAGTGGGAATGAGGCAGTTTTCTTAAGGCCATGGCGGTGTTGGAATTAGAAAACCGGCGGCCTGTTCCAACCCTGTTCTGTCTCTGGACCACCTGCTCTCCCTGTGACGGTTCTGCCCGCCCTGGGCTCCGCCTGGATGGGGTGTGGGGGCTGGGACCTGCCCTGAACACAAGGGTCCAGCAGGTCGTGCACCAGCAGGTCCCCCCAGCCTCACCCAGGCCTCCCTCAGCCCGTCAACATACGGCCTGTGACCCAGCCAGAGCGTGAAGTGCCGCATGGGGCTTCTGGCCATTGCTGAGAGCGCCCATGCAGCTCAGGAAGCTTCTCCACGCTCAGCTCAGTTCAGTCACTCAGTCGTGACTGACTGTCTGTGACCCCAGGGACTGCAGCACGCCAGGTCTCCCTGTCCATCACCAACTCTCAGAATTTACTCAAACTCATGTCTATCGAATCAGTGATGTCATCCAACCATCTCATTCTCTGTCGTCCCCTTCTCCTCCTGCCTTCAATCTTTCCCAGCATCAGGGTCTTTTCCAATGAGTCTTTGCATCAGGTGGCCAAAGTATTAGAGCTTCAGCTTTAGCATCAGTCCTTCCAATGAATATTCAGGACTGATTTCCTTTAGGATGGACTGGTTGGATCTCCTTGCAGTCCAAGGGACTCTCAAGAGTCTTCTCCAACACCACAGCAACAAGAAACAACCTGCGGAGGTGTCAGAGCCCCGCGAGGGGTGCCTGAGGAGTGTTCACTCGTGTTCTGATGATAATAATTATTGTCAGTATGTGACGCAATGCTGAGGCTGAAAGGACTCGCTTGTTGGGAGAACACACGGCTAAACACACCTAGACTTGCGGGGCCGGGGACGCCTGTGTCTCTTCACTCCTCCTAAACCACTTGGGAGCCAGCGCCCTTGCTGGAGCGGCTGCTGAAGCCAGCGGCCAGCTCTCTGTCCACCGAGCCCTGGACCTTTCACCATCTGAGGACGCAGCTTATCACCCCGAGGCCCTTTTCTCTTGGCCTCCCAGGACCCCAGCTTCGGTCTCCTCCCTGCTGCCCCTGTGGTTCTCCCCTCAGATCACACCGCTCCTTGGGGCTGTCTGCACTTCCGGCCTCGGGGTTTAATACCTCCTGTGGTCAGGGACTC
The DNA here is from genome assembly GCF_023699985.2 of Odocoileus virginianus. Classification (NCBI taxonomy): domain Eukaryota; kingdom Metazoa; phylum Chordata; class Mammalia; order Artiodactyla; family Cervidae; genus Odocoileus; species Odocoileus virginianus. The sequence goes on from NW_027224267.1 coordinate 485,395, forward strand.
GCCAGTGTGCGTGTCCACGTGAGACGCTGCCCCAGCTCCAGACGCACACCCACCACCGCCCCACTGACTCCCCGGGGCCCCTGGGGCGCCTCAGACCCCAGCCCACCGCAAGCCTGGTGGTCCCACCTGGCTGATGGTCGTCCTTGGACTTGCTCCAGCCACATGAGGTCTGTTTTGTAAGAGCTGAAGGGTCTGTGGGTGGTGGACCCAGCACCCTGGCCAGTTGGGAAATAGAAGGCAGAGCCCGCTCTGTGCAGTTCCGGATGGGGAAGGTTATAAACAACACGGGTTTATCTCCCACCATCTGGAGGCTGGATGAGGAGATGCACCTGGTCCAGCCCGGTCCGGTCACAGGCGGGGAAAATGAGGCCCAGGGGGACCGGCAGGGCTGGGGTCCGGCCTCCTCCTGGCCCGTAGGCAGCTGCCACCGTGCCGCATGCTCACATGGAGCCTTTGTGCGTCTCAGGAAGGGGGGTTGCGAGCGAGGGAGAAGGCAGGCACCTCTTCCTTCAAGGGCACAGAGCCCAGCGTGGGGCAGGCGGGCACAGCCGAGGTCTTGGGACCTGACCTTGGCAAGGCCACTGGCAGACTGAGGCAGGGCCCCGGGCTCTCTGCGGAGGATGGAGGTGGGGCTGGAGTTTGGGGTGCTGGAGTCTGCTGGAGTTTGGGGTGCCAGTCTGCCCCATTTCATCAGCTGCTTCCCCAAATCCACACTCACTCTGCTTTCTCTGACCCCTTTGAGCCTGGCTCTGTGTCAGGCGAGCAGGACTCAGCAAACCAGGCTCCCGGACGCCCCGTGGAGCCCTGGTCTCTCAGGGGCCCCAGGACTAAGCAGAGTGAAGCAAGTAAATAGGCATGCAAGCTGGGTTTGCTCTGAAGCCTGCTGCGCTCAGCCTGGACGGGCCCCTCGGGGCCTGGCCCTCCCAGTGCCCTCAGCCCTCGGTCGTGAGGAAGCCGCTGCGGTCTCTCCAGCCTCGTCCTTGCCGCCCCCCTTGCGGCCCAGGCCCCCCTCCCCACCCATTCTTCTCATCGCTGCAGGTCCCGGGCCCGCTAAGGGGTGCCCCCGGCTGTTCCTGCCAGCCCCCCGCCCTCCAGACAGCGAGGCCTCGCTCAGCGTCCACCCCTGGCTTCCCTCCCCACTCCTCGGGTTCCCTGGAGTCGAGCTCCGCGGACACCACGAACAACGACACACGGAGTCCCAGTGTGCCCCGGCCGGTAACCCAGCTTTCCTGCTTCCGGTCCGCACAGCCTGACCCCTCGTGTGACCGGTACGCCCCGCACAAGCGTCCTCTGAGCTTCCTGGGGATGTTGTGACAAACCACCGCTCGCCTGGGGGCTGGAAGCAACACGTGCCTAATCTCTCATGGCCAGGAGGCCCGGAGGCCCGGAGGCCCGGAGTCAGCGGTCAGCTGGTTCCTCTTCTCTCTCCTCCAGGGAAGAATTGCCCCAGCCTTTTCCAGCTTCTAGAGGCGTCGCAGTCTTTGGCTTGTGGTCCCTCCTCCCTCTTCAAAGCCAGCTGGGCTTTGTCCGGCTCTCTGTCCCCCCGTCTCCTCCCCGTCTGACCCTCCTCCCGCCCTCTTACGAGGGCCCCGAGATGACCCTGGACTCCCCTGGAGAATCTAGGGCCTTACCTCCATCACGCCCACAAAGTCCTCCTTCACCACGCGCAGTGACCTGTTCACAGAGTCCCGGGACTGGGACCTGGGCGTTGTTGGGGACCGTTGTTCATCCGACCGCAGACACCGGAAGTCGTTTGCTGGTCCGTGTTGTTGACACTCAGCCGATTCTGACCTGTCACTCTCACCACGGCTTTAGTGAGAAAGAGAGCCCTGCAGCTGCCGTGACATCCACCCAGGGTCCTCGCTGAAGCCCTATGTGTGCAAGTTCTGGGTTGAAAGCAATAAAAAATTCTCGGCTTTTAAAACATACTTTGCCGGTTTCTTTCCTGAAAGGCTGTGGCGCTTACACTTCCTTTGCTGTCACCGCACTTGGGATTCTCATGTGTCTAAGTCCATCCAGGCCACGGTGATGACAGTAAACACCGCTGACCGCAGGGACAAGATGCAGTTGACCGCAGGGACAAGGCTCCGCTGACTTCAGGCCTTGGCAACAACACACATTTATTACTTATGGTTCGGGAAGCTGGACGTCCAAGTTGAGGGTGCAGGCATGATGGTGACAGATAGCAGGTGGGTCCCTGAGTCCTTGCAGGTGGAAGGGGCCAGGGAGCACCCTAGGGTCTATTATTTTGATTGAAGCACAGTTGATTTATGATGTTGTGTTCATTTCAGGTGTACCTCAAAGTGATTCAGATTCTTTCCCTTTATAGGTTACTATCAGATATAGAGGAGCTTACCCCTCATCGAAGGTCAGGGGCGGCAGCAGAGAGCCCTGGGCTGGAGGAAGCACAAGCTGGAATCAAGATTGCCGGGAGAAATAACCTCAGATATGCAGATGACACCACCCTTATGGCAGAAAGTGAAGAGGAACTAAAGAGCCTCTTGATGAAAGTGAAAGAGGAGAGTGAAAAAGTTGGCTTAAAGCTCAATATTCAGAAAACTAAGATCATGGCATCCAGTCCCATCACTTCATGGCAAATAGATGGGAAACAGCAGAAACAGTGGCTGACTTTAGTTTTTTGGGCTCCAAAATCACTGCAGATGGTGATTGCAGCCATGAAATTAAAAAACGCTTACTCCTTGGCAAAGGAAAGTTATGACCAACCTAGACAGCATATTAAAAAGCAGAGACATTACTTTGCCAGCAAAAGTCTGTCTAGTCAAGGCTATGGTTTTTCCAGTGGTCATGTATGGATGTGAGAGTTGGACTATAAAGAAAGCTGAGCACTGAAGAATTGATGCTTTTGAACTGTGGTGTTGGAGGAGACTCTTGAGAGTCCCTTGGACTGCAAGGAGATCCAACCAGTCCATCCTAAAGGAGATCAGTCCTGGATGTTCATTGGAAGGACTGATGCTGAAGCTGAAACTCCAATACTTTGGCCACCTGATGTGAAGAGCTGACTCATTGGAAAAGACCCTGATGCTGGGAGGGATTGAGGGCAGGAGGAGAAGGGGGCGACAGAGGATGAGATGGTTGGATGGCATCACCGACTCGATGGACATGGGTTTGGGTGGACTCCAGGAGTTGGTGATGGACAGGGAGGCCTGGGGTGCTGCAGTTCATGGGGTCGCAAAGTGTCGGACACGACTGAGCGACTGGACTGAACTGATTAGATATTAGGGCTTCCCTGGTAGCTCAGACAGTAAAGAATCTGCCTGCAATGCGGGAGACCTGGGTTTGATCCCTGGGTCGGGAAGATCCCCTGGAGGAGGAAATGGCAACCCACCCCAGTATTCTTGCCTGGAGAATCCCATGGACAGAGGAGCCTGGCAGGCTGCAGTCCACGGGGTCACAGAGAGTCAGACACGATTTAGTGAGTTGCGCGCGCACACACTCACACACACTAGATATTGAATACGGTTCCCTGTGCTATACGGTAGGTCCTTGTTTATTTGTTTTATGCATAGTGGCATGTATCTTTTTTTACCTTAGATGGTATTTATTTGATTCGTTTTTAAAATACACTTCTTCAGGGCTCAAAGTCAGTTTTGAATTCTCTGTTGCACTGTTTTCTATTTTCTGATTGCAGGAGCATTACTTGAGAAAGGCAGACAGACTGTATTGTATGTATCTTTTAATCCCAAGCATCTTATTTATTTCCCACCCTTTCCTCTTTTGTTTTGTAAGTTTGTTTTCTATTTCTGTGAATCTTTTTCTGTTTTGTAAATAAGTCATTTGCATACATTATTTTAGACTTCCCATATTAACAGCATATGATGTTTGTTTTTCTCTGACTTATTTCACTCAGTATGATCATTTCTAGGCCCATTCATGTTGCTGCAAATGGCTTTATTTCATCCCTTTAAATGGCTGAGTAATATTCTTCTGTGTAAACATACTGAATCTTCTTTATCCGTTCCTCTGTTGATGGACATCTAGGTTGCTTCTGTGTCTTGGCTAATTAGTGAATAATGCTGTTATGAACATAGGGGTACATGTATCTTTTCAATTATAGTTTTCTCTGGATATATGCCCAGGAATGGGATTGCTGGATCATATGGTAGCTCTATTTTTAGTTTTTTAAAGGACCTCCATACTGTTTTCCATAGTGACTGCACCAATTTACATTCTCATCAACACTGTAGGAGGGTTTCCTTTTCTCCACACCCTCCTCAGCATTTACTGTTGGTAGAGATTTTAATGATGGCCTTTCTGACCTGTTTGAGGTAGTATCTCATTTTAGTTTTGATTTGAATTTCTCATCCCATTGGATCATTAAAAAAGCAAGAGAGTTCCAGAAAAACATCTACTTCTGCTTCATTGACTATGCCAAAGCCTTTGACTGCGTGGATCACAACAAACTGTGGAAAATCTGAAAGAGATGGGAATACCAGGCCACCTGACCTGCCTCCTGAGAAATCTGTATGCAGGTCAAGAAGTAACAGAGAAGGACGTGGAACAACAGACTGGTTCTAAATTGGTAAAGGAGTACGTCAAGGCTGTGTATTGTCACCCTGCTTATTTAACTTATATGCAGAGTACATCATGAGAAATGCTGGGCTTGATGAAGCACAAGCTGAAATCAAGATTGCTGGGAGAAATATCAAAAACCTCAGATATGCAGATGACACCACCCTTATGGCAGAAAGTGAAGAACTAAAGAGCCTCTTGATGAAAGTGAAAGAGGAGAGTGAAAAAGTTGGCTTAAAACTCAACATTCAGAAAACTAAGATCATGACATCTGGTCCCATCACTTCATGGCAAATAGATGGGAAACAGTGGAAACAGTGGCTGACTTTATTTTTTTGGGCTCCAAAATCACTGCAGATGGTGATTGCAGCCATGAAATTAAAAGACGCTTGCTCTTGGAAGAAAAGTTATGACCAACCTAGACAGTTTATTAAAAAGTAGAGACATTACTTTGCCAACAAAGGTCCGTCTAGTCAAAGCTATGGTTTTTCCAGTGGTCATGTATGGATGTGAGAGTTGGACTGTGAAGCACCAAAAACTTGTTGCTTTTGAACTGTGGTGTTGGAGAAGACTCTTAAGAGTCCCTTGGATTGCAGGGAGATCCAACCAGTCCATCCTAGAGGAAATCAGTCCTGAATATTCATTGGAAGGACTGATGCTGAAGCTGAAACTCCAACATTTTGGTCACCTGATGTGAAGAACTAACTCATTTTAAAGGACCCTGATGGTGGGAAAGATTGAAGGCGGGATGAGAGGGGGGTGACAGAGGATGAGATGGTTGGATGGCATCACCGACTTGATGGACATGAGTTTGAGTAAACTCTGGGAGTTGGTGATGGACAGGGAGGTCTGGTGTGCTGCGGTCCATGGGGTCGCAAAGAGTCAGACACGACTGAGCAACTGAACTGAACTGAACTGAATCATTAGTGATGTTGAGCATCTTTTCATGTGTGTTTTGGCCATTGGTACGTTTTCTTTGGAGAAATGTCGACCTAAGTCCTTTGCCCATTTATGGCTGGGTTGTTTGTTTGGGTTGTTTTTTTTTTAATATTGAACTGTGAGCTATTTATGTAACTCAGAAATTGAACCTTTATTGGTCATATCATTTCCAAATATTTTCTCCCATCTGCAGATTGTCTGTTTGCTTTGTCTATGGTTTCCTTTGCTGCGCAGAAGTTTAAAGTTCGAGTCTATCCCATTTGTTCATGTTTTGCTTTTGTTTCTTCTGCCTTGGGAGACGGACATAAGGAAACATTGGTACAACTTACGTCAAAGAGTGTTTTCCTTTCGTTCCCTTCCAGGAGTTTTATGGTTTCATGTCTTATATTTAAGTCTTCAGTTAAACTCTGAGTTTACTTTTACTTGTGGTGAAAGGGAGTGTTCCAAGTTCACTGATTTACGGGTCTGGGGTCTCTTTTCTAAGAGCCCTGATCCCTTTCTTGGGGCTCCACCCTCATGACCCAATCACCTCCCAAAGGCCCTCCTCCTAACGCCGTCACTGGAGGGTGGGATTTCAGCAGATGGGTTTTGGGGGACACAGACCCTGGCATGGAGTGTTGCATTGGTCACTCTGCAGTCACATGGGTGGAGAGGAAGACCCTGTGTCCGTCACGTGGGTTACTCTGCCCAGCCCACCCGCTGACTTTGTCACCAAGGATCCTGCCCTGGAATCAGACTTGGGTCCCCCACGCCTGGTTCTGAATCACGCCTTAACTTCATCTGCTAAATGGAGACCACGACATCATGAATGGGTGCGGAATGAAACCCGGGGATACTGTGGCTCGGCGGATTGTGGAAGCTGGCCTGTGTGGGCCACGGGGGCCGCTCGTACCCGCCCTGGTGCTGGGTGAAGGGCAGGGTGTGGACAGAAGCAAGGTCCTGGTGTGGGCCGTGGGCAGCAGCGAGCTCTGCTCATGGAGACCCCACCCCCTCGGGTCCGGAGATGCAGTCAGACCAGCCGGCATCTCCACCACGGAGATCAGGTGACTCACTCTGTGCAAGTTATTTTTAAGTGACTGGAAGACTAGCGAGGAAGCCGCCTGACAGCAGTGCTAATTACCGCCCCCCACATGGAGGGAGCAGGCCTGCGGGCTACAGGCAGACGCTGAGCCCCCACCCCCGGCAGCTCTGCAGAGGGGCAGACCCTCAGGCCTGGGCACAGCCGAGAGTCAGGGCAGGCAACCCGTCCTCCTGGACAGCCATCCTCACCCCAGTCACCCCAGGAGACTGTCTATGAGTCTCCCCATCCCAGCCAGCACCCAGGATCTCACTCCACCTGCCAACTCAGCCTTGTGAGCCCGTGGCTAAGAGTGGGGCCCTGGCCTGCACCCCAGTCTCAGGCCAGCACTCCCCCAGCCCCATGCTGCACCCTGACCCCCAGGCCCGTGCAGGCCCAGCGGTCTGTTAGCTCGCTGTCCCATCTTGTCTAAGTCTGGTCTCTAATGCCCATTTGCAAACAAACCCCTCCCCTCGCCAGTGCTCAAACGGCCTCCTCAGAGGACACCACTGATTACGGAAAAGCTGGACAAGCAGGAGACAGGAGGACAGCACCTTTATTCTCTCACCCCTCCACTCGCGGGAGCATGCACACACATGCATCCACATACACGCATGAGCACATGTGCGAAAGCACACACATGTGTGCACACACGCATGGTGGCACACGCGTGCATGCATAAACATGAACACACATGCATGCGTGCACACATACATGCACACGTGCATGCTTGCACACACCCATAGCGCATATGTGTGCATACATGCACAAGCAGACACACGCAGGCACATGTGTGCGTGAATATATGCACGAGCACACACATACATGCACAGGTGTGTGCGTGCATGCACGTGTGCATGCATTGTGAGCACATGCACGCACACACCTGTGTGTATACACACACAAGTGCGCCCATGCATGTACACACGTGTATGCATCCGTGCACGAACACACACATGCAGGACACACACATGTGTATGCATACGTGCACAAGTGCACACATGCAGGCACATGAGTGTGCACGTCTATGTATGAGTGCATGTGTGCAGGCACACACACGTGCACAGCCACTCACTGGCGTGCCTTCCTCCCCAGCTGATGCGCTCCCTGGCAAGTTTCAGGCAATGCTGGCTCTTCCCATGGCGCTCAGCTCGAGTCCAGGCGGGCCTGAGAGGGGAACTGCAGTCCTGGCTCTGTTCAAAGGTCTCCCTCTCCCCGGGCTGGCCCGCAGGGTCCCCAGACGCACCGGGAGGGGGTAGGTCGGCAGCTCTGTCCTCCGCTCGGCCCTGAAGCCCGGTGCAGGCAGGGGAGGGGGCGGCCCGGCCTGGGGGAGGGGTCCCGAGGTGACACTGGGAGCTGGCTCCTCCCCAGCTTGCCTGTGGGGCCCCGGCTCCCCTCAGCACCCACTCCTGCTGGTCTGGCCTCAGCAGGCTCAGCCGTGCCCTCCCACGCATCCCCTCAGAGGGGACCCTCTTAGAGGACCCTGTCTGGCTGGCTCCGTGGGGTCCCTGCACGCGGGTTCTGCCTAGCTGGCTCCATCAGCTCGTCTCTGGGTTGACTGATGTCCCCCTCCTCCTTGGGGGGCTTTCCTACCTGGCTTCCATCGGGGCACTCTGCGCCCCTCCCCACCCCTGCTTCCCCTGACTCTGTTCTGGGTGCCATGCCCCTCCCCTCCAGTCCTCTCCGCGTCGGGGCTCCCAGGCTCTCACCCTGGTGCCCCGCATCCCACGGTGGCCTCTCTCAGGCCCAGGGCCGTGCAGTCCGTTGTGAACTGTGTGTCCAGCCTGGCTCCCCCTCCTGGACCCCTGAAGCCTGTAACCAACCCTCTCAGCAGCATCTCCCCCGGGGGCTCCGGCTTCTGAGCCAGACAGGCCCCGGGGCCACCATCTCTCCTCCCCACTGCTGCTCCGCCTCTTCCCGTCGGAAGCGGGGGCTGCATTCTGCCAGCCCTGGGTGGATGCCAGCTCCGTCTTCTGGCCCCGTGTCTGGACGCAGGCAACCTGCCAGCTGCCCCTCTGCTCCCCGTGGTCCCCCTGCTACGCCCGCCGTCGTCCAGCCTGGATGGCTGGATCAGCCCCTTGCTGCTCTCTCTTGGCCCCACAGCCCCTTCCGACAGAGCCTCCGGAAGGACCCTGGAAAATTCTCACCAGATCCTGCCACATCTGCACCAAGGCCCCCCCAGCATGCCCGCCCCCCAGTTAGTCCTTCCTGTGTCCTCCAGGACTGGACCACACATGCCCCACCCCCTCTGAGCACCTCACTTCCTGGGGCCTCTCCCCTCTCGCGCTGCCCCTGCACACAGCACTTGGCAACTCTGTCCCCCTGCCAGGCCCACACCTGCCTCAGGACCTTTGCACAAGCTGTGCCCTCTGTCTGTGATGCTCCTCCCCGAGATCCCGCCTCGTTCCCTCACTTGCCCCAGGTTTTACCCAAACACTCCCTTTAAGATGTAGAATCCGAAATTTTGACAGTCACCCCTGCAACCTCTCATTTTCTCTTACTTGCCTTTCCTGCAGCACTTACCAGTATGTAATTCACCATCTATGTCATCAGTCTTGTTCGTATCTGCTTCACTTAGAATAAAAGTGCTACTCGGGCAGGAATTTGCATTGATGGCTGATGGATCCCAGCACCTCCGACCCTCTGACCAGTATAGGGCCTGGCATTGGGCAGATGCACATTATCTACTGAATGACTGAACGAGCAAATGAATTAGTGGATGTGTCCTAACCCTCCCAGTAGAAGTCTGACTTCCTGGTCAGGCCATGCATAGAGGGCCTGGCCATCACCCCAGTGAGCCCAGCCTTCCAGTCATCCCAGCCAACGAGCCAGACCTGAATGCCACCATCTTGGACCTTCCAGCCCAGACCACCCCACAGGCGAGGGCCACTGAGTGACCTCAGAAAGGCCACTGGCAGAGCCCTGTCGGTGTTCCTGACCCACAGAGCCATGAGCTAGAATTAAATGACTCTAGCTTTGTACAAGCAAATCTCAGCAGTAGGAGCTGGGACACGGGTGATGGGCTGATGCAGCAGAACCAGCTTCATCCCACGCTCCCCAGGACTGCACAGATGGCCCCTCCTGTCTCAAGGGTGGAATCTGGTGCCGAATGTTGTGCTGTCAGCTTTCGGGCTCCTGGCTGGAGCAGTGAGAAGACAGGGACGCTGCCCTCAGCACCCAGTTCCTGAGCCCACGTCCAGGGCCGTGACAATCACTGTGCCATTCATCACACGATGACTGCTGGCCAGATACTGGCTCAAGGGCTTTGTAAACACTTCCTTGTTTGAAAACAGCAACAACAAGGGCAAACGTTTCCGGAGTGGCGGCCTTGTGCGGGACGCTACTGTCAGCCTCTGTCACGCCAGCCCCATTTTACGGGTGGGGGACTGGAGACGGGAGAGGCCGAGCCCGCTGTCCCCTCAGAAGCTGTCTGCAGCTAAACCAACGTCTGAAGGCGGAGACCACGGTCCTCCCACATTCCTGGCTGACCCACGGGTCTGGGGAAATCCCGACTAAATCACAAAAGGGTTTGGTTTGACGGAACATAAGAGCCGTGGGACTCCTGACTGGCCGCCTTGGATCAATCCTGGCCCCTCTGTATCGTTTCCCGGCCTGTTGTACCAAAGTACCACAAACGAGGGGCTTAAGACAGCTGAAGTGGGTCCTCTCGCAGCTCTGGGGGCCAGATGTCTGAAACCCAGCCGTCCTCAGGGCCAGGCTGCCTCTGGGGGCCCCCAGGAAGACCACACCCGTGCGTGTCCTGGCTTCCGTCAGCTGCAGAAATGCTCGCATCCCTTGGCTCGTGGCCGCCTCCCTTGGTTTCTGCCCCTATGTGTGTCTCCTCTCTTCCTATAGGTACATCAGTTGTGTGAGATTAGTGTTGTTGTCGTGTCTGACTCTTTGTGACCCCATGGACTGCAGCACACCAGGCTTCCCTGTCTTTCACTATCTCCTGGAGTTTGCTCAAACTCATGCCCATTGAGTTGGTGATGCCATCCAACCATCTCACACTCTGTCGCCCCCTTCTCCTCCTGCCTTCAATCTTTACCAGCATCAGGGTCTTTTCCAATGAGTTGGCCAAAGGATTGTAGCTTCTGCTTCATCAGTCCCTCCAGTGAATGTTCAGAGTTGATTGGCATTACGGGATTAGGACTGACTTCAGCATAATTAATTACGTCTGCAAAGACCCTATTTCCAGGTGAGGTTTCATTCGGAGGTTCCAAGTAGACGTGAATTTGGGGGGACATGTTCACCCAGTATATCCTTCCGGAGCCCACAGTCCCTTACCTGTCCAGGCCCCCTTTTTCTGATCGGAATGTTCTTGGTGGGGGAGGGTCCACAGGGCCTGTGTACAACCCCGTCCCAGCCCTGCCCTACGCACCTGCCTCCCACGCACATGAGAGCTGATGGGAGACGGCAGGTTCACGTCAGGGGCTGGGGTGGCGGGCCGCTCACCTCACTGTTACATACCTGTCTGCACGCAGTAAAAGAGCCCCCAGCAGGGGGCGTCCAGGGAAGCCTAGGGTGCTGAGCCCATGCTGTGTGGTCTGGCCTTGGCCTCCCCGCACCCCTGCACTCGGGAAAGTTCGGTCGTGATGCCAGAGCCCTGGAGGCAGGCTCAGCGATGTGTCCAGTCCCCCCTGGCAGCTTGGGGGGCCCGGAGCGGGGTCGGCCAAGGCTACCCAGAGCTTGGCTTGGCCGCAGGGCTGAAGTCGAGACGGCAGTGCACCCGGGCAACCCAGGCCCAGGGGCAGGCTGGCGTCTGTGCATCGTCCGTGTTCAGCTCTAGGAAGACGGTGTGCGCCGGGCCTCCGGGCAGAGGGCCACCACCAGGGGAACTGGCTGCGGGCCCAGCCTCACTCCACGGGAAGGCTGCCCTGCTGACCCCGGCGGGCTGCTCGGGAAGGCGGTCAGGCCGGGCGCCAGGCGCTGCTGCCTGGGTTTCAGGGAGCAGAGCGCCGGGTCTCGCAGCCAACGGCCCCGGGATTCCTGCAGGAGGACGGACCCCTGTCCTGGGCCGGGCCCCGCGGACTCCCCAAGGGCAGTTCGGGGAGGAGGCCAGGGGAGGGGGCTCAGGGTCACTCGCTGCCCACCCCCATCAGGCCCTCCCCGCGGCCCTGGGGCCCTGCACGCCTGGCAGCAGATCCACGGTCCACCCGAGGTGAGGGGGCACTCAAGGGGGCAGTGAGAGAACGCACTTGGAAGACCCCAGAGAAGGCCACCCAGGGCCTGCTCCCCCCACCCCCGTGTACCCCGTGGACTTGTGACACAGGCGTCCCCTGGGGGTGTGTTAGAAACACAGACACTCGGGCATCCCAGACCCCTGAAGGGGACACCGCAGTCAACGAGATACCCCGGGGACTCTGTAGCTGCCGGTGCAGGTCTGAGCCACCCGGCTCCCCCAGGACCCAGCTCACCCCGACTCGGAGAGCCTGTCCAAGCTCGACAATCCAGCCGCCGCTGTCCGTTCGGGGCCAGGAGCCTGGCTTTGGAAAGCCCTTCATATCCACAGCCAAAAGTGCTCCGAGGACCGCTTGGACAGGTGGCTGCCCGAGCCCTTCTTGAACGCCTGGAGTGACGGGGAGCTCACTGCCGCGTGAGGAGCTGGGTCGGCCGTGCCAGGGGCTCAGAGGTGATCCCAGCGGGGCTGCACTTGGGGTTTGGACCACCTCACCTCCCTCAGACTCAGTTTCCCCATCAGTGCCAGGCACGAAACAGGTCCCCTCTCTCCCCCCATCATGAGGTCATTTGTGCTTTGGGGATGGCGACGGGCCGACCAGCCAAAGCACGCTGTGGGGCAGCTCTCTGGCATCGCAGAGACGACCTGTCGCTCCCATCCAGTGTGGTCAGTGGGGACACCGTGGGAATGACCAGGATCAGAGGGCAGCCTCTGTGAGGCTCAGAGGCGCTCAGGGCCACTTACTAAAATGCAAACTCCAGGGCCCTGCTCCCCAAGCCCTGATCCAGGAGATCCAGACAGCCTGGATGCAGGAGCTGGAAGGGCCACAGTCTGGGGAGTCGGGGCTACCAGGACCTTCCAGGGGTGGAGTGTCAGCCCCAGCCGGCCCTGAGGCCAGAGGGCCCTCTGCCCGGGGAGAGAAGCATGTGACTGCTCGTGCCTCTGTGAAAACCGCATGTCCACACGCACGTCTGCAGTGTGCCCGCAGCCCGCCGGGCGTGCACACGTACACACACGTGGTCTGCCGCATGTCCACACGCACGTCTGCAGTGTGCCCGCAGCCCGCCGGGCATGCACACGTACACACACGTGGTCTGCACGCACATCGCAGCACACCACGTGCCCAGGGCACTGACGCAGGCATGGGCACTTGCCCACGGGACACACACACACACACACACTCCACCCATGTGTCCTGTCAACCCCCAGCCTGCTTTGCGCTGATACAAGACCCTCCATCACATCTTCTCCTAGGCCCTGGGCTGTGTCTGCAAAGACAGGGTGAATCCCTCATCACAGCCGACCCGGCAGGTGGGCACCGCTTGCCGGTTCCGTGCCAGGCCCTGCAATGAGCCCTGTGGAGGAGCCGCCTGGAGACCAGCGAGCTCACGTCTACCGGGCAGTCAGAGAGGTGAGCAGGCAGGGGTCACCCGGGGCCATCTGGATTGGTCCAGGGCAGCCCGGGTGAACAGACAGTGTGTGGGTGCCTGAGGGCGCAGGGGGAGGCTGGGGGGAGGCTGGGGGAGCTGAGGCCCCTGCCGGGCACAGGTGGGGTGGAGGTGTGCTGGGGACCAGGTGAGTCCAGCCCGGGGCGTGAGAGGAGCAGGCGCACGTGAGGACGGGTAGGCAATTATTCCAGGGGCCCGGGGCGGGGAGCGTGGCCGGGAGGGCCCTGGGGTGGGAGCCCTGCTCCCCACCACCAGCTGCACTGTGTCACCTCCTTTTTGCAGACACCCCGCCCTTGCCTCCTTTGTCCCTTTAATCCCTCCGGTGGGGCCTGAGAAGAGACTGGGGCTAATTAGGTTTTCTGCTCAGTCAAGGTCAGAGGCATCTCCCCCGCCCTTCTCCCCTCAGGCTCTGCCCCCAGCCCATCCTCCTCTCCTCCCAGAGACAGGGAGGCCCCTCCGGTCCCGATCCTCTCAGAGAGATGACAGGCCACCTGGCGGGACACCCCGTAAGCACAGCGGCCTGCCGCTCCAGGCGGAGACGGAGTGTGTGGCCACAGGTCAGCAGAGCGTGGCCCACCTGCCCACCCGCTCCCTCCCGACTCCCGCCCGTCGGTCAATGGCAGGCACCCCGTGTCCATCCCGACCATGCCGGGCCCCACAGCTCTCACGAGGACTCTGAGCTGGCCCTGCCCTCAGGGACCGAGAGACAAGCCAGCAGGCTGGCGGGGACATGTCCCTGCCCTGAGTGGAGGTCCCAGTGCCTGCAGAAGCCCCGGGGAGGACTGTCACTTCTGTGGGATTCCCCAGAAGCAGGTGATGCTCTCAGGGGTTTGACAAACGAACAGGTGTTCTCCGGGGAGTGGAGGAGGGAAGGGAGACAAAGGATGGTCCGGGGGAGGGACTCGGGGGGAGACTTGCTGGGGAGGCTCGGACTGTAGATGCACAAACCTCGGCCCTTGGAAAGAAAGGCAGAAACAGGCAACTGGCTGGAGGAGCGTCAAAGGGAGACAGTACAATCCGGGCAGGCTTCCGGGAGGCGGCAGCATGGGAGCCCTGGTGCGATAGGAGGTACGGCCTGGAGAGCTCACACAGCAGGTGGGCCTGGAAGCCCTTTGGGAGCTGGGTCAGGCCCTGAGGACAGAGGCCCCGGGAGTCCAGAGGGCTCCCCGTCTCTCCAGGGCTCCCAGCCTCCGTGCCAGTGGCGCTGCCCGCAGCACCTGGCGCACCATCGCCTGCTAGGAGGGGCTCTTGGGCTGGGATCCCCAGAAGCAGATCCCGAGACAAGGGTCCCGGGTAAGCAGCTTGTCTGCGGTGAGATCCCAGGAGGGAAGTGGGGACTGAGGCGAGGAGGGGGCCGGCCCCTCCAGGCACATGCTCTGAGCAGGCCCCTGCTTGTCAAGGGGTCCCTACCCCTCTGGGGGCCCTGAGCCCAGAGCATGTGGCTCGGGGGTGCTGGGAGCGGTCCTGGGGGGCGCCTCAGGCATTGCAAGACAGGTGGGCAGGGAGGGCCGGGCCAGGCTCAGGGTTACCTGGCACAAAGGCAGAGGGGCAGCAGGAGGCAGGTCCTAGCTCCACCCAGCGCCCCAGAAAGGCCGGCTGGGGGCACCTTCTGCCACAAAACCCTAAGCCCATTGGCGTCAGTCCTGGGGAGGCGGGTGGGTGGGGCCCGTGTCCATCACAGTGCCTTGGATGGCTCTTGTGGCCCCCGAGATCCTGACTCTGATGGGCAGGCAGTCTCCCACCAGGGCCTTTCCAGACAGACATCGCTGCCCCCACTTCCCACTGCCCCCCCCAACTTCAGCTGTACCCGGACCCTGGGCACTCTCCCACTGCAGAGCCTCTGCGTGGCCTCTGCCCTCTGCCTGCACACGCCTCCCGCCTCCCGGCCCCAGAACCTCTGTTTCAGCCTAACAATCTGGTCACCCTCTTGGCTGAGGAACCCTCTCCCACCCTTGGTGTGTTGAAAGCGCAGCTGCCGGTGGATCCGTGTGAGCAGGTGTGGGCCACAGGTATGCCTGCTGCCCCCACCCTCCCGGGGCTCAGACCCACCCACCGTGGTGGCCGAGGGCCCGAGCGTGGCCAGCGCTCCAGGAGACAGGCATTTTGCTCCTCTTCTACTCCGTGCAAATGCCACCTCCTCCAGGAAGCCTTCCCAGATCCCCCTCCATCTCTGTCGCCTGCATATCCCACACCATGGGGTCCTGAGGGTGGCCCTTGAGTGCCCCCAGGGCAGCCTGGGTCTGCAGGGGTAGGTGCTCAGGGGACCGGGCCTGATAGCAGAGACTATCCGTGAGGTGAGGAAGGGGTGCCTTGCACAGATGAAGGGTGGGCTCTGGGATACGGTCTGGCGTGACAGGCCATGGTACAGGTCCGAAACATGAGAGCTAGTTGCTGAGTGCCAGAGGGGCCCTGGGGCCCGGGCGTGTCCTCCTAGTGGACTGACAGAGCCCCGGTCGCCCTGGAATGAAGGGCTCCGTGGAGGACCGGCCGTTCCTGCTGCTCCTGGGTCCCCCGGTCCACGTGGGGACCTCTCCCCGCCCACCCACCGCCTCCCTGAGCTCCTCTGATCCACTCGTCCCTCGTGGATCTATCAGCAAAACTCCTTCCTCAGCTGCCTCCACAGCACGGCCCCCTCGCCGCCCACGGTCTCATCAGCCCCGCTGAGCCCAGGTGGGCACTGACTGTCCCCTCCCCAGGCTGGCTGGGCTCCTCTGCCCGCCCCTCCCCTGGGCCTTCTCCGGTCAAGAAATGCTCCAGCCTGGCCCGCCTGCTTAGCCGTCTCCACGGGCTCCCGCTGCCCCCTGTGGCCCCCCAGCTCCCGGATGGGAGGCTGGGCCTCTGACTCCAGAGCCCAGGAGCTGCTCAGCGCACGTCTCTGAGCCAAAGCCAGGAAGCTGGCAGTCACTCGGTGGCCCCTGGCTCCCGCCATCCAAACCCAGCCTGACGCCCTCCAATAGGCAGGCTCAGGGAAGTTTAGAGATGGCATGCTGCCCCTCCGTGGGGGAAGGGGAGAAGGAGGGGGAGGGGAGAGATGGGTAGAATGGGGGAGGGGAGAGATGGGGAGAGTGGGGGAGGGGAGAGATGGGGAGAGTGGGGGAGGGGAGAGATGGGGAGAGTGGGGGAGGGGAGAGTGGGGGAGGGGAGAGTGGGGGAGAGTGGGGGAGGGGAGAGTGGGGGAGAGTGGGCGAGGGGGCCAGTGAGGGATGGGGAGAGGCAGGGGAGACTGGGGGAGGAGGAGGGCGAGAGGGAGGGGAGGAAGCCAAGTCAAGCGCTGATGACAGCTGGGCCCAGGGCCTCAGACCTGCCAGCAATATCTGTGCTGCTCCCCCGCCCCTGGAAACCGCCCCCCGCCCCCCCCCCGGACTCCTCGGTACCTGGACGATGGCACATGAGGCAGATGGCGGGGACGACATGGCATTTGAGTGCTTCCAAACCCTTACATGAAAGCAGGGCACGTCGCTAGGGAAACTCAGAAGCCAGGGACAGTGTTGCTGTTTTAGCGACACGGGACACCCACGAAGACCCCCCCACACAGGCTGAGGGCCGACACCCATAGCTCAAGACCTGGAGGGGTGTCGGCGGGAGCGGCGGGGGGGGGGACAGAGGCCTGGAGGGACCGCCGGGGCCTGGGAGGGCGCAGCCCGGCACGGGTGAGCACCAGCGTCCACACGGGGACAGAAGGGACTGTCTCCCAGGATCCCCTCTGGGACATCCTCCAAAACAGAGCACCCCCAAGGGACCCGCCCACGGGACAGCTCCGGCCAAGCCTTCCACGTCCATCACACTGAAACGTGCTCGGAAAAGTCAGGACTCACCCCACAGACGCAGAGGCACACGGTGCCCACCCTCAGGAAAGAACCGCAAATAGTGTTTAAAACACACCCAGGACCAGACTCACCTAGAATAAGCACAACCGACGGTGCTTTATGGCAATACCCGGGGAAAGGAAGAGGGGCTTAAAAATCACAGAAATAACAGAGAGAGGAAGCCGAGCTTCCGCATAGGAAGCAAGATCCCCCGAGGGTGGTGGGGCCGTCCAGAGCGCAGCTGCCGGAGCCCTGCCAGGAGGGACCCGGCCCCTGGGCACTGCCCAGCACGGTCCCCGACTCTGTGGACCTTCGGTCGGGGCGGGAGCACGATGTCCCCGGTCTCACGCCCAGCAGACGGCGAGTGAGGCTCCGGCCGACTCCTGACTGATCCCCCGGAGAACACACGCTGACCCCAGCACTCCCAGGACCCGGACCTGCAGAAGGAAGGGAACGGGAGGTCCCACCGCCCCACTGCCTGTCCTTGATGCTCCTCCCCACGTGTCACTTCTCGGCCTGCATCAGTGTGACGGTGGCAGGGACATGAGCCCTGGAGAGGCCTCCAGGCCAAACCTGGCTCCCTGCTTGCTGGCTGGGTGACCTCGGGCAGGTAGCTCAACCTTTCTGAACCTCGTTTCTTGAGGCACAAATAAGGGTGATACACCCTGAGAACAACACCTGGAATCTGCCCAGCCTTGACTCCGAACCCCCCCGGGACTCGGAGCCCTGTAGGCGTGCTGCCCATTTAGTCCCCTCCGGGACCCAACAAAGACAACCCTGGGCTGGCCTAGAGAGGGACAGTCCCCGGGAAGCTTTCCCTCCAGCCCACAGTGGGCAAGGAGGGCTCTTCGGGATTTGCAAAGAGACGCACGGGTGGAATGATCCTTTTCCACCACACGCAGCCACCTGGGCACCAGACCCCAGCCGGGGGCACCCCCACGAGGGCCTTGCGGGGACACCGAGGTGGCGGAGCAGACAGAGGACAACCCCATTCTCGACGGTCTCCCTGAAGCCCCCCACCCGGGGTTTCTGTTACCTCACTTCACGAATGACTTCTTTATATGTTTATGGAGGTAGAGTTGGCTTCCCCAGTGACTCAGAAGTAAAGAATCTGCCTGATAAGGCAGAAGCCACAAGAGAAGCAGGTTCGATCCCGGGTAGATACCCTGGAAGAGAAAATGGCAACCCACTCCAGTATTCTTGCTGGGATAATCCCATGGACAGAGGAGCCCGGCAGGCTGCAGTCCATGGGGCCGCAGAGTCAGGCATTACTGAGCGACTGGGCTCATGAGCACCACGGCGGTACTTTTTGTGGGTGAAAATCCTCTTGCTGGATGGCTGAACCTGGAAACTAGCTATTTTACAAACAATCACTGAGGTGGTCTTTCAGATCGTTTTAATACAAGCTGCTTTTCCCGGAAAGCTTTTCCCGGAAAGCACCTATCATGTAAATTGGGGAAGAATAGAACTTGCTTATTTTAGCACTTTATAAGGAATCTCGCCCCATTCACCGAAAATGGAAACGTCACCAGCGTCCCCCTGCTACTGACCACAGTGAGTCCCAGATGCACTGTGGCCCCACCAGCGTCCACACACGGACACGCGGGCTGTTGAAGTGATAACCCTCTTTCCCCCCGTCTCTTCTGTGCCTTGTGTTAGGGCATTATGTTGCCTTTCAAAATGTGTGCGCTGTGCTCAGCTGTGTCTGACTCTGCGGCCCCACGGACCATAGACCACCAGGCTCATCTGTCCATGGGATTCCCAGACAAGAATACTGGAGTGGGTTTCCACTTCCTCCTCCAGGGGATCTGCCCGACCCAGGGATCGAACCCAGGTCTCATGTGTCTCCTGCATTGGCAGGCGGGTTCTTTACCACTAGGACAATCTGGGAAGACATTTGTGTGCTAGGTTAAACTGCTTCTTTCCTTCCAGCGTTGTAACTAGTATAGAAGCAAGGCGTGTATGAAATAGTTTTTTAAATCAATAATTATAGCTTGCAATCCAGTACCATTTGCTAAGTATCTATTGTGTGCGGAGGAACGTGGCAGACGTAGGCACCCGCACTGCCTCCGTCCTTGTAAATTCCTGCAAACAGGAGGTGCAGGATCTCTGTCTGCAGAAGAGAAAATGGGGTGAGATTTGCAGGGAGAAAGCATGGTAAGTGGTGAAGCAGGGAGTCCCATGGGACTGACCCTCCAGAGACACGTGCGATGTACCCGCTGAAGATGCATCTGTCCAGGGCAGAAACCAGACCAAGGACAGTTTGATTAGGACTGCCCTGAGCAGGCAGCCTCTCTCACTGCCCACCTGCATGCTTCGTGGGGTGACAAAACCGACGCTCAGGTTACTATGAAGCAGAAGGAACCACACACCTTCCTGCAGGAAGCCCCGCCGCGGAGACTCACCTGTGCCCTGAGACCGCGGCGGCCCTTGAGGTCGAGTTCCCGGGCAGGATCTCCTCTCCTCTAGCAGCTCCTCTGACCTTCCAGCCTGGTGGAATGCTCTCCAACTCTCTCCCGCTGCTTTCCCAGCAGCCCGCCAGCCTCACTGACCCCTTTAACAGACTGACCAGTGCCCACAAGAGGCCTTCCCAGCCCCTGCTGACCAGGCCAGCTCTTTGAGACAAACGTTTTCCCCGAGTCCTCGTCTCTCTCTTTCTCTCTCTTTTATTTTTATCATATAGTTATTATGCCATCTAACAAAATCACTTGGGAACAACTGACAAAAGAAGCCAACAGAGAAAATTCAGGAATAATGAATCATCCTGAAATGAATTGTGGCAACACTTTGCTATTTTTCCTCAAACAATATTTGTCTTGTAAAAACAGATTATCTTCGTTTGCAAGGAAAGGACACACACAGAACTCCCTCCGTGATGGAGACTTGTCAGGAGGGTCCTTGGAGACGTTCCCGAGCGGGAATCCAGCCCAGGCCAGCACCTCTTTCCTTTGGTCAGTTTGTGATTTTGCTTCACACACTTTGCCCCTCTGTTGTTGGGTGGGCGCACATTGAAGATTGCTGTGTCTTCCTGACAGAGTGATCTTTTGAAAAACGTATTATTTATTTACTCATTCATTTATTACTGTATTTCTTGGCTGTGCCACACAGCATATGGGATCCTACTTCCCTGACCAGGGATGGAACCTGTGCCCCGCCACAGTGGAAGCTGAGAGTCTTAACTCAGAGGACCATCTGGGAATACCCCAGAGTGATGTGTTTGTCGTTATATCATTTTGTATGCGCCTCCTTGTCCCCGGTACGTCCCTTGCTTTGAGGTCTACTTTACATGCTATTAATATCATCTACATAATACTGTGTGGTCGTAACGTGACCACTCAAGCTTTCTTCTGATGAATGTTCGCCTGATTTATTTTTCTCCATTCGTTTGTTGTCAACGTATGTTTTCATTAAATTTGGAGTAAATTTCTTATTCACAGAATATACTGAGGTCATGTATTTTTTTTCTCATTCTGCCAATCTGTCATTTAATTGCTGTAGTTAGACCGTTTGCATTTAATGTGGTTGTTAATATGTTTGCGCTTATGTTTGTTATTTTTTTGTTGTTTTCTCAGTTTTCCCATCTCTGCTTTTTGCCCCTACTTTGCTTTGGGTTACCTGAACATCTATTTTTTTCAGAATTCCACGTTGATTTATCCATTGTTGTGGACTGTGCTTCTCGATACAGGTTTTTATAGGGTTGCTCCAGTTAACTTATCAGGCCAGCACTGCCATTATTTTTCTGTTTTAAAGAATATAAAAACATTACCTCCCTGGAGCTCCTTTTGCTGCTCCACAGTTATCATATAAATGCCTTAAATAACTCCCACACATACGTCGAGAATCACAACAGACAGTGTTATAATTTTTGCTTCAGCTTTCAAATACTATTTAGAAAATTCCAGACAAGGGAAGCTTGCTTTATTTACACGTATTTTTTGCTTGTCGTGTTCTTCCTTCCTTCCTGACATTCCAAGTCCCCTTATTTTTTTTTAATCACTTTCTTTATGTTTAGAGAATTTCCTTTAACCAGTGTATAAGGATAGGTCTGCTGATGACAAACACGAATAGTTCTTTTTCATCTCAGACTGTCTTGATTACCCCTAATTCCTGAAGAACATTTTCTCTGAGTTTAGAGTTCCTTCTGGGTTGATGGTTCTTTTCTTCCAGCATGGCCTGTGATGAGAAATCTGCTTTTCACTCACACAGTCTCCCCAGCAGGTATCATTTTTCTCGGTCTGCTTTCAAGACTTCTCTTTGTCTTTCCTTCTAAAGCTTAATTATGATGAGTCTTGGCGTGGATTTATTTGGGTTGATCCTGTTCAGGGTTCACGCATCTTGAATCTGTAGGTTTCTGTCTGTATCTGCCCTCGGACCCAGGTCCATCCCGGCTCTGTGCCACCTGCTTCCTCCCTGTCCTCGGGTCACTCATGACGGGCAGGACCACCCAGGATTCTGACCTTCCATTCTGGAGGCCAAGAGACACGTGGCCCTGGGCGTGAGTCAGGGGACGGTCCTGCAGCTGGACACCCTCTGGTCCAGCCAGGGCTCCGCATTCAGCTGTGGGGTGGGAAAGGCAGGCAGGAGTGCCCCAGGGTAGGCAGCCGGCGAGGGGAAGGGTTCCCCACTACCTGGGGTCCCCGCCATAGCATGTCTGCCTGTTTTATCCCGCTGTGCCTGGGTCATGTCCCTGCCAGCCTCAGAACAGGGAGAGGAGAGCAGAGACCACCCCTCTGTCTCTCTCAGCAGAGAGAACCGAATCTGGCCCCCAGCACACAGGAGGCTCTCAGCAAGTGCTCAGAGAAGGACTGGATGCCTGGGTACATGGATGCATGGATGGGGTTCAGTTCAGTTCAGTCACTCAGTCGTGTCCGACTCTCTGCGACCCCATGAACTGCAGCACGCCAGGCCTCCCTGTCCATCACCAACTCCTGGAGTTTACTCAAACCATGTCCATCGAGTCGGTGATGCCATCCAGCCATCTCATCTTCTGCCATCCCCTTCTCCTCCTGCCTTCAATCTTTCCCAGAATCAGAGTCTTTTCAATGATGAGTCTTCCCATCAGGTGGCCAAAGTATTGGAGTTTCAGCTTCAACATCAGTCCTTCCAATGAGTATTCAGGACTGATTTCCTTTAGGATGGACTGGTTTGATCTCCTTGCAGTCCAAGGGACTCTCAAGAGTCTTCTCCAACACCACAGTTCAAAAGCACCAATTCTTTGGCACTCAGCTTTTCTTTATAGTCCAACTCTCACATCCATACATGACTACTAGAAAAACCATAGCCTTGACTAGACGGACCTTTGTTGGCAGAAGCCTGCAAAACTAGAACCCGGGAAAGAGGAGACTTGGGGAGTGTGGCTCAGTCTGGGGGAAGGGCAAGGCTTGGACAGCTCAGCGCTGTTTCCCCAGCAGTGCCTGGCATGGGGCAGGCGTCCAGTGTCTAGTCTCCGAGCAGAGGTCATGAGCACCGACTTGGGGGTTCTCACCCCAAGGACAGCACGTGGCTTTGTGGAGGGTGGGGGTTTCACTCACACCTGCATCTGGGACCACAGTGACCAAGTCCCTGCCCTTCCCCATGCCTCCCAGGGATGGGGATGCTTCTCTGGGAGCATCGTGAGGTGGGGAGTTACAGCTGAGGCATTCAGGAGGGCGCTGGGCAGCTGCTGGGCGCCTAGCAACGGGAGTTGGTGTCAGCTGCCTCCCGTGTGAGACGGAGCGTGTTGGCAGGTGGACCATCAACCTCATTCTACAAAAAAGGGAACAGGCTCAGAGAGGCTCAGTCACCTGTCTGCAGTCACACAGGAATCCATACTGACCAAGCACTTGCTGTATGTCCAGCCCCATGCTGGCTCTGACACTGTGAAAGCGAATCGGGTCCTCTCCCCTCACCCCTGGGGTGGGGGGCTAGGGGACTAGCACCCAGGGATGCTCATATGTGCCTGGCGGTGGGCTGGGGGCATTGAAAATGGCAGCTCATGTGACCACTGCAAACGCTCTGTGGCTTGAATGTGCCAAAATCTGCTCATCTTTCTGCCTGCATGTGGCTGCCTGCTGCTCAGACCTGCCAGCTGTCGGGGTGGTCACAGGGGTGGAAAGAGACCCCGAGTGGGACCCACTCTCACCTCCGAACCACAAGCAAGCTTGGAAGGGCGGGAGCTGTCATCGGAAGCCCCAGTCTCACTGCCACGTGGGGCCTAGCTTCTGGCTCCTCTGCTCTGACCATCTCTCCTAGGGAGCCGGTTGCTGCAGACATGCTCAGAAACTGACCTGATCAGCAGAGACTGTGCTCAGCAAACCGCATCAAACTCCTAAATCAATTTCAAGTCTGCCAAGAGCATCCAGTGGGACGCCCGTAACTCAGTTGACTGAGGAAGAAAATATCCTTCAGAGCCCCGATGGCCCTGTGAGAACCCACACAGACGTCCTCAAACGAGTTATCTTGGAAAGAAATTACGATGCAGGAAAGTGCTTTCTCCACTTTGGGGCGGTGGGGGCGGTGGAGGCGGTGGGGGGGAGAACCAGGCACCCAGGTGGCTGGGATGAGGTTTGCACAACTCGAGGGAGGAGCGGAGTCTTTACCGGTCCTAAATGCAGATCAGATTTCCTACGGCCAACTGGAGAATTCCCAAGGCAGCGGGCACTCCCAGGGCTCTCTCCGAAATGAAGTGAAAGTCGCTCAGTCGTGCCCGACTCTCTGCAACCCCATGGACTATACAGCCCATGGAATTCTCCAAGGCCAGAATACTGGAGTGGGTAGCCTTTCCCTTCTCCAGGGCATCTTCCCAGCCCAGGGATCGAACCCAGGTCTCCCGCATTGCAGGCGGATTCTTTACCAGCTGAGCCACCAGGGAAGCCCAAGAATACTGGAGTGGGGAGCCTGTCCCTTCTCCAGTGGATCTTCCCGACCCAGGAATCAAACTGGGGTCTCCTGCCTTGCAGGCGGATTCTTTACCAGCTGAGCTCTCAGGGAAGCCCCAGGGAATCTCTCTAGGGTCTTGCAAAAGGCAGTTTCTTTTAATTCAAAGGAAGAAGCTTTTAAGCAGATGGGAGGACCCCTGGCTGCGGGGCAGGAGCAGAAATGCACGACGCTGTGTGAGCCTCCGTGTAGCTTCAGCGTGCCATGGCCTGCAGCCAGGCGAGACGTCAGCGCTCCCTGGTGAGTGGGGCTTTCCAAGGGGCAGGAAGGCCGGGGTGGGTGGTGGAGTGGCAGGAAGGGTCAGCTGCTCAGCAGCCCACCAGCAGACACCAGAAGTCTCCCGCAGACTGAGCCCTTTGGCCATTAGCGGAGAGGGTGACGTGTCCCGGAGATAGCAGGTAGAGGGATGTGGTCGTTGCCTCGGCTGTCTTCTGTGGACCGGATGCGTCCCGGAATCCATGTGTGGAAGCTCTAACCCCCAGGAGGGTGGCATTCGGCGGTGGCACCTTCGGGAGCTGGTAGATGAATGACCCAGCGAGCACACACAGGCGTGAGGGAGGGACCCGGCGTGGGCCGTGGCGGTGGTGGTTTAGTTGTTCAGCTGTGTTTAACTCTTGCGACCCCATGGACTGCAGCCCGCCAGGCTCCTCTGTCCCTGGGATTCTCCAGGCCAGAATACCGGAGCGGGTTTCCATTCCCTTCTCCGGGAGATCTTCCCAGCCCAGTGATGGAACGCACTGCAGGTGGATTCTTTATTGACTGAACCTCCGGGGGGCCCGTGGTCCATGGGGCACCCCCGTACGCCCCGCGCCACCCCAGCAGCCTCCTCGGGGGTGGGTGTGGGGAGAGGAGGAGCCCCGCACCCCCACGCCCTCCAGGGCACCCGCCCAGGCACCGGCTCACACCCGCTGTCACACCAGGTCCCTCTTGGTGCCAGGACCAAGGAGGACGGGAGGCCCTGCTGACCATCCCACCCACAGCCTGGAGGGCCCAGGATGGGTGTGGGGGCGGGGAGACCCCCAGGCAGCTCTCCTAGCGGCTGGGGGCCGCAGGCACCTAACAGAGGTGGCAGCCACTGACCCCAGTGCTGCCCAGTCACTCCTTTCCAATCCCCACCAAGAGCCCAGGGCGACAGGCCCAGGATCACCCTGTCCCTGGCATGTCCCAGTCTGCCTCCAGGAGCACGGCTCTTTAGCCTTATGACCTGGGGTGCCCTTGGGAACCCCTAGCTGCCTCAGCACCCCAACCAGGCAGAGGGCTAAAGAGGGGCATGCAGACCCCTCCAAACACTGCCAACCAGCCCTGGTTTCCCGTCTGAGCACCCTCTGTCAGAATTGGGGTTGTGGTCCCTTGGGAGAGTCTGGACTGGGCTCTTGTCAAACTGGCCCCCTTGGCACCCGCCCAGAGCCACGGCTGGTCCTACAGACACACAGACGGGGCGCAGCCATCTCTGGGGACATGTGGGCTCCGTCCTGTCCACCCCCAGCAGCTCCAGGGGGTCGTTTTTTGCCTCTGTGCGGGGCAGATTCCCGTGTTGATAAGAAAACATGCAAAGGAGGCTTGTTCTGTGTTGACCTTCGTGGGAGGAATCACAGTGGGGAATCCATGAAGGATGGGGAGCCAGGCTGAGCCTGGGATCCCACCGCCTTCGTGGCCCAGATGTCCCTGAGCCCCAGGGGTCCCCAGGACAGACGACTCTCCCTGCATGTCACAGACGGGAGACAAGCCCCCAGAGGAGGCAGATGAACCTGCTGCCATCTGTGCATTTCCTGCTAGAATCCACTCTCTGCAGGGACCCCGCGAGGCCAGCTTGACCAGAAACCCCTGCCTGGATATTGGATCAAAGTCCTCATCCCGCTGGCCCGAGCCGCTGCCTGACGCCTGGTCTGCCTCCAGCGAGGATGCCACTGGGGAGTTTAGCCAGAATCCCTTTACCCCTGACCTTCTGCCTCACTGAGCCTCCATCCACTGACCCCACCTGCTCCTCAGTCAGACCCGCTCCTGTCCAGCCTGCATCCAGAGTTAAGCCTGGTTCCACATGGATGGCTCATTTCCTCTATTGCAATAGCCCCTGGGTAAAATCTGCCCTCACCGATTTAACCGCTGTTTCTCTCTGACACTTCGCCCCGCCCCAGGCCAGCCCGCAGGAGGGCCCAGGGCAGCAGTTACCACTGTGACCCCATCTGTCCCCTCCATGGGGTCCCTAGGGTGCGGGGACGAGGCACTTGTCCCTGAAGGCTCTCCGTCCCCCCAGATGAGGAGATCTTCGCGGCCAGGTGGGGAATGTCACCGTCAGCCATGGTTCTGGCAGAGCTGCCTGGGCACAGAAGACCGATTCAGCCTGTTCCTTATAGCCCAGCAGGGCTCCGTCTGATCCAGTCCACCCTTTGAGCCCCAGTCCCGGGGGGTCTGGCTCCCATGGGGCGCCCCTCCTCCCAAGGTGCCCAGTCTGCAGCCCTGGCCGCTCCCTTCCCCCCGGGAGAGAACGTTTCCTCCAGAGAGACCCTCCCCCTGAGGTCTCCGCTCCCCTAGGGCATCACCCACCCCTTCGGCTAAGTCTGTCACTTCCTCAGTTCAGTTCAGTTCAGTTCAGTCACTCAGTCATGTCCGACTCTTTGTGACCCCATGGACTGCAGCACGCCAGGCCTCCCTGTCCATCACCAACTCCCGGAGTTTACTCAAACTCATGCCCATCAAGTCGGTGATGCCATCCAGCCATCTCATCCTCTGTCGTCCCCTTCTCCTCCTGCCCCCAATCCCTCCCAGCATCAAGGTCTTTTCCAATGAGTCAACTCTTGGCATGAGGTGGCCAAAGTATTGGAGTTTCAGCTTCAGCATCAGTCTTTCCAATGAACACCCAGGACTGATCTGCTTTATTGACTATGCCAAAGCCTTCGACTGTGTGGATCGCAATAAACTGTGGAAAATTCTGAAAGAGATGGGAATACCAGACCACCTGACTTGCCTCTTGAGAAACCTGTATCAGGTCAGGAAGCAACAGTTAGAACTGGACGTGGAACAACAGAATGGTTCCAAATAGGAAAAGGATTATGTCAAGGCTGTATATTGTCACCCTGCTTATTTAACTAATATGCAGAGTACATCATGAGAAACGCTGGGCTGGAAGAAGCACAAGCTGGAATCAAGATGGCCGGGAGAAATATCGATAACCTCAGATATGCAGATGACACCACTTTTATGTCAGAAAGTCCCTCGCTCATGAAGATCTAATCCAGAGGTCCGGCAGCTCTGGATGGTTTAGTTGTGCTCGGCCGCTGGATGCACGGAGAGTCTACCAGCTGGTGGCCTTGTGCAGGTCATGGCCCCTCTCTGGGGCTCAGTCTTCTCATCTGAAAAATGGGGGCACAGACAAATTCCCTTCAGTTCGCAAATGGGTGAGGAAAGCTGTTTCCGTGGTGTGGCAGTTATCACGTTTGCCTCCAGGACTAAAGCACGCTGGTGACCCCGAGCCGCCAATGGGCATCCGTGAGGGGTGAGGGCAGCAAAGGCGCATTTGCATGAGGCTCGAAGGCGATGGAAGTCCAGCCCAGGTGCCTGGAGGCCAGCCCTCCCACTCCCCGCTCTCAGCCCTGCCCGTCTGGGTGTGTGGGGTAGCCAGGAGCCCCAGAGGAGCAGGCAGTGACGCCGCCCCGGGCACGCTTTAGAGAAACGAGACGGCGTTCGCCTGCTCGTCCCCTGACCGAGCGCCGTTCCCCTTGCTTCCTGTCTCAGGAGCCGGCAGGCCGGCCCTGAGCTCCCTGCGGCACCTGTGCTGCCCACATCGGTCCTTCCAGGGTCTGGGCCACGGCCGGGGAGGGCGTGGGGTGGGAGTGCGGCCCCGGCTCCCTCTACTTTGTCTTTAGAAGCAGAACCTCCCCCCCAACCCGCCCCTGCCACTGGCCTGGATGCTTCAAAAGTGGAACAGCTCCTAGAAGACCAGAAACTGGTGGCGAATGTTCTAGAATAAGAGTGTCTGAGGGGACGGCACGCTCCCCGGGGGACAGTGGACAGAGGGGTTCCCCTCCCCAGAGCCTGGCACCATGAGGGGTCTGCTGGCCTTGAGGGATGGACTGGCCAGGAAGGTGACGTCTGAGCCAAGACTTGCAGGGGGTGAGAAACGAGAATGCAGAGGGGGCTTTGGCGGAGGACAGGGCCGGGTCTGGGGGAGCTGGCAGGCTGGAGCGAAGGGCCCGGGCCGGGGCGGCGAGGAGCAGAGGATGGGGGTCCGGGGCTGGGGAGCTGACCTCCGAGCAGGCCAGGCCACGCAGGGCCTCTGCTCCCCCGAGTCTCTTGCAGGTGGGGCCCCTGTGTGGCTTGCCTCTCAAGGTCTGGGGGTCTGAGAACAGATGGGTGGGGGGCGGGGGCAGGCAGCAGGCCCCTGCCACGGTCCAGGTGAGCGCTGAGGGGTCAGGGGGCCAGGCGGACACAGCAGAGGGGAGGGCAGGCCCAGACTCCGGCTGAGGTCTGAGATGAGGCAACAGCCTGGCTTCAGGCGGCAAGAAAAAAGGGGGTGAGTGGGAGGGGCCATGGGAAGAGGTCCAAGATGGGACACCAAAGGTCGAAGGTGAGAGGTCAGAGAACGGAAGGACAGAGCGACCAGGGTGGCAGAGAGCAAGCCAGGACCTGGAAGCCGACGGAGGAGCCCGGGGGAGACGGGCGGGCCAGGAGGCTGTGCGGAGCAGGGGTCGCGGGGATCGCGGGGGTCACGGGGGTCATGGGGGTCGCAGCGTCACGGTGTTCGGGAGCTGGGAGCCAGCATGCCCGGGGTGGACTCAGAAAGGAGCGAACCCAGAGGGCTCCCTTGCTGAGTTCTGCTCAAACAAGGAGGAGCAGACACCTTCAGGGTGGGGGGGTGGAATCGGGAGGAGGGGGCTGAAGATGGGAAGGACCTGGGGTGGGGGATGGCGTGGGCCCCTGGAAGGTTCCCTTGGGAAGAAGAGGCTGGGGAAGTGTGAGCATGTGGCCAGGGGGCAGCAGGAAGTGGGGGCACTGGCCTCAGCGGACCAGAGGGCTGGGGAGGGGGTCATCCCACCACCTTCATGCCCTTTGGGCTCGGTCGCTCAGTCGTGTCTGACTCTTTGCGACCCCATGGACTGCAGCCTGCCAGCCTCCTCTGTCCATGAGACTCTCCAGGCAAGAACACTGGAGTAGGTTGCGGTGCCCTTCTCCAGCGGATCTTCCCGACCCAGGGATCGAGCCCAGGCCTCCTGCTTCGCGGGCGGATTCTTTACCGTCCACACTGTGCTCTTTATGAGTGTGCGCTCACAGCCGGACACTGACGGGCATCCCTGCCCCCTTGCTATTCTCCCCATTTCACAGACGAGGAAACTGAGGCTGGGGGCTGTCTGCCCGCGGCGGGGGAGTGACTGCGGTCCCCATCGTTGGTGCCCTGCTCCCCGCCTCCTCACCGCGCTGTGACCCAGTGGCACCTCTGCCCTCGTCTTACGGCCGATCCGCATTGTTCAGGGGAGGAAAAGCCCCTTGGATTTCATTTCCTCTCCATTGTCGGAGACGAACGCCCTTGGCCAGCCCGCAGGAACGGGCGCCCGTCCCCCTCGCTGTGGTTCTCGATATTAAAACCGCCACCGTCTGGGCTGGAAATGCACCGGTGAGAACATTTCCGTTAGTGAGTCCAGCATCAGAGGGCAGCCTGGGCCGTGGTTCTCGGGGAGCTCCAGGTGGCAGGGGCAGGGTGGGAGACCACGACTCCCAGGCCCTGGGGCCAGCACCGACTCCCTTCGCCCCCACCCCCTGCTTGGCAAGCCAGGCACCAGGGCACCCCAGCCCACACTGCGGAGTGCAGCTGGCCCTCTGGGCTTCAATGTCAGCTTCTCCACCGATGCTGGCAAGTTCTGGGCGTGCATTTGCGTCCCCACAGCCCTCCACACTTCTTGCTTGCTGGCAAGGCTAGGTTTTGTTGGGTGTTCCCCATTTCCCTGCCAATGACTTTGGGAAGGGTAGCTAACTCCTCCCCAGCTACAGGGCGAAATACTTCACAGTGGAAACACTCACTGTTCTAACCACAGATGGGGGTGGAGGCTACTGGGGTCTTCAGGGAAATGTTTTCTTCCTCTCCAAAAGGCTCAGGAAAAGATGGTCTCCTCTAAAGAAAAAAAAAAAAGATGATCTCTTCTTCCACTAAACTTGGCTGCATCTGCTGTGACTTCTGGAGCAGCAGCAGCCACCCTGTAGCCACGAGGAGGATGTGTCTGAGGCCAGAGCACAGAGGTGGGAAGATCCTGTGATTTGGTGCTTTCTTCTGTGCCTCTGAATTGTCCAGCTCTGGAGCCAGCCCCCATCCTCCCCAGAACTTTCTGTTCAGAGAGTTAAGACTTAGTACTTATAGTTAATACCATTCTGAGATGAGCTTCCTTCTGTTTGCAGACAGGAGTATTCTGATGTTCTCAGAACCCTCATCTCAGAATCTTTACCCCTATTATAAAAGGTTGCTACTGCTAAGGTGCTTCAGTCGTGTCCGACTCTGTGCGACCCCATAGACGGCAGCCCACCAGGCTCCCCCAGCCCTGGGATTCTTCAGGCAAGAACACTGGAGTGGGTTTCCATTTCCTTCTCCAATGCATGAAAGTGAAAAGTGAAACTGAAGTCGCTCAGTCGTGTCTGACTCTTAGTGACCCCATGGACTGCAGCCTAACAGGCTCTTCCGTCCATGGGATTTTCCAGGCAAGAGTACTGGAGTGGGGTGCCATTGGGGATACCTACAATATCCCCTTCTCAAATCAAATAAAGCCTGGAATTTCCCAAATTGGCCCTGGCAGGAGACCCATCTATCATCCACCCATCGTTTATGTATCTATGTATCTCTATCTATCATCTACCTACCTGTCTTCTGTTCACCATCCCTTTATCATCTGTTTCCCCATCGCCTATCTGTATATCGATTACTCATCTGTTATCTGTGTATCTATCTCACTATCACCCCCCCTGCATCTCTCACCTCCTTCTTTCTGGCTTCGCTGTTTAACCTCCTTCTCCGTCTCTGGGTCTCTCACTGGGCTCTCAGCCTCACTATGCGTCCCAGGCAGCAGCCCCCAGACCCTCCCTCTCCTGGAAAGGCAGCCCGGATGACTGTTCTTGGCCAGGGGCCCGTGAGGACCTCCCCCTGCACCCGCCTCATTGCTGTGGGCTTGGCTCGGCCTGAGGCATCCGAGTCGTGCTGGCCTCTCCCCACGTGGCCAGGAGCCTGGGCTCTGGGGCAGGTGGGTCCCTTGCTTTCTGGAGCCTCCGGTTGTCACTGGGGGCACCCCTGAAGGGCAGAGTCTGGGGTGGAGTCTGGGGAGCGGGATGTTTATTCGGGGATGAGCTTGGGGTCTAGACTGAGGAGGGGAGGCCAGTAGAAGGGTGAGGACCCTGTGTGAGGAGCATAGGCCCTAAACCCAGAGCCCGTGGCCATGACCGCGCGTGGAGACAGGGACGCTGGACGTGATGGAGGGGAGGGCCCTGAGGTGCTGGGTTCCCTGAGTGTCCTGCAAAGAGACGAGGAGGCGAGGAGAGGCTGTGTGAAGGGGGAGGCACACAGCCCGGGGACGCCGGGAGCCTGGAAGCACCAGGGCCCTGCCCACACCTTGACCTTGGGCTGCCAGCCCTGAGGATGGATTCCCATCCGGTGGAGGCCCTGGTTCACGGTCCTTTATTTCAGCAGCCCCAGGACACGGATCCAGGAAAAGCAGGACCACACGGGGGGCGACCTTACAGCCGCCAGCCTTGGTCGGGCCCCCAGCCGGGAGCTCCTCAGCCCGGAGCAACTGAACTGGGCTGGCTGAGCACTGGGGGACACCCTCAGCCCTGGAGGGGGTCCCGGCGGCTCACTGTGGAGGTCAGGCCCCGCAGATGGCCGGCCTTGTCCCACCCCCAGCACAGCTCTGTCTCTTGAGAACTTAGGGGGACTTCCAGCTGGGCTTTTCAAATGGAAATGCCCCCGGGAGGGTCCACACTTGGCAGTCACACCCAGCAGCCCCTAAGCCGCAAGCAGAGGCAGGTGTGCGTGTGAGAAGGGCGTGGGGCCTGGGCTGCACCTGCTTTGTCCCGAGCACCTGTGCAGACAGGCCCGTCCTCCCTCCGGCTCTCAGCTCTCTGGGTGTGGAGCACTCACCTGGAGGACCGAAGGGGCAGGGCTGGGAGGAGCCCGGCAGCTTCCCAGGGCTGGGCCCGTGTCCAGCTCGCCTCCCCAGGGTGACGGCGGGTCATCCCCACCCTCCCAGCTCCCCCACTCCACCCCCACTTCCAGTGACGCCTGTCTGACTGCAGGCTGTGGAGGGCGGTCAGATCCAGGAAGAGGCTGCATCGATCGGCCCTGAATTGGATGAGACAGAGAACTTGCCCAGCCTGCTGACCTTTTCAGCGGGCCAGTAATCTGATGACCCCTGCCTCCCAGCCCCACCGAGAGCGGCAGTTAACATGATTAATGGGCGTCAGGGGCCCCGTGGAGCGGGCCCAGGGAAGCAGGAGCCTTGCTAGGCCCTCGCTTGGCCTGAGTTGGTGGGAGGCCAGGGAGAGCCTCTACCCAGCCTCCCTGCCTCCATCACCCCTGGAACTTTCTCCATTTGGAGTAGAACCTATCACCCCCACCTCAGCTTCCTCCAAAGTCCTGACCCCTTGTTGTGACCGTGGCCCTCGAGGCCCCCTGCTGATGGAGGGCGACCCAGAGCGAGCAAAGCATCAGAGAGAGTTCTGGGTCCCCTGGCTGTGTCATGGTGGCGGGTGGGGGGGGTACCCAGGAGCATGGGGGACTCCATCCTGCCTCCTCTTCCCTGTCTCTACTGTCCAACCCATCTCCCCGGCCTCCTGAGTCCACCTCTTGGCACCCTGGAAGCCCGTCTACTTCCTCACGACCACCGCCCCGGCTGGGCCCCTCCCTGGCCTCCAGTCTCCCCCACCTCCCTGTCCCCTGTCACTTCAGACAAGGCGGTCTTCCGGAAACACGCCTGGCAACACCACGGCCTTGCATAACCACGTCCAGTGGCACCATGCCTGCCGGACATCTATTCATCTTTCAGTTCAGTTCAGTCACTCAGTCATATCCGACTCTGTGACCCCATGGACCGCAGCACGCCAGGCCTCCCTGTCCATCACCAACTCGCGGAGCTCGCTCAAAGTCATGTCCATTGAGTCAGTGATGCCATCCTACCATCTTATCCTCTGTCATTCCCTTCTCCTCCCGCCTTCAATCATTGCCAGCATCAGGGTCTTTTCCAATGGGTCAGGTCTTTGCCAAAGTATAGGAGTTTCAGCTTCAGCATCAGTCCTTCCAATGAACACCCAGGACTGGTCTCCTTTAGGATGGACTGGTTGGATCCTCCTTGCAGTCCAAGGGACTCTTCAGAGTCTTCTTCAGCACCACAGTTCAAATGCATCAATTCATCTTTCAACGCCCACCCCGATCGTCCTGGGAGACCCGGTGGCCATGATCATATCCCCACTACAGGCGTGTGAAGCTGTTTTTGCAAGCCCAGTCAGGTGTCTGTAACCCAGGGCCCCTCAGAGGTCGCTCCGCCCCGACGTGCAGGCTTCCTGGTGGTGGACTCGCAGCCAGGACCTGCCTGGTCCTGGTGAGGTGGGGGCACCATCAAGGCCGAGGCTATCAGAGCTGCCGGGGGGCCTGGAAGCCTTTCCTCTTCGGTCCACCCTGAGTAATGAGGCCACAGCGGGTCAGGGATTGATTTCTCATTTCTGTGATTAATCCACAGCCCGGAACACCCGGCTGCTGCTTCCCCAGAGGGTCAGGCCCCGCCTGCCGTGTCCACACCAGCCCTGCAAAGGTCACACTCGGCCTCCAGGTGCAAACGGGATGCCCCTCCCGCCAAGGGGTGGGGCCCCAGGGCCATCCTGAGAAGGAGGACGGCTGGAGCCCCTCTATGCTGTGACTCCGGGCGGCAGGCCGCTCAGCCCCTCTCGGTCCCCATGGCGTCTCCTGGAAGGACATGCACTCCTGCCCTGCCTCCCAGAGTGGTGGTGAGCCTCGGGGGTGACCAGGCTGCTTCCGCCGGAAGGTCTCCACCACTTTGCTTCTGACCACCAGCTGGCTGGGGTCTCCCACCCTCACCCTGCCCCTGCCCAAGGACCCTCGCCTGGCGTCCTAGCCTCTCTGAGTCTCTCCGATGGGGACAGACAGGTGCCCTTTGTCCCCTCACCTGAGGACTGGGAGCAGGCTGGGTTTATGGCTGCGGGCCCGGTGCACAGGGCCGGGGTGGGGATGAGGTGCCCCGGGGCAATAGGGGTCTGGTCCCCTTTTCTTGGGCCCACGTTTGGGGGTCATCTGCTCTCACACAGACTGGTGGTGGGGATGTGGCCAGGCGTCGCACTCCCTGGGTGATCTGTGGTCACCACGTGGATGCTGGGGAGGACACTCAAAGCTCTCGTCTCCACCCCCCGCCATGGCCTAGAGCCTCCCCCTACCCCGGCTTGCTTAAGCCCCCTCCCTCCCTGCAGCCTATCTCAGCTCTGGAAGCCCCTCACCCAGAGAGCCCACTGGGCCATGCAGTACATATCCCCGAGCCTGCCTTCCCCTGGGGTGGGAGTCCGTGCTGGACACTGTCCCCCCAGGGCCAGTCTGGGCGGCCCTGGGCCAGCACTGTGTCCCAGAGCCGGCGGCCTGCTTGGGCACCCTTCTTAAAGGAGCCCCAGCCCCGAAGGACGCGGGCAGCCCTGGCTCCTGCTGTGCCTCAAGTGACGCTGGCTGTACCCTCAACCCAACAGACTGCCCAGCCACGCTCACTGCCCTGTGCCCACAGCGACATGCTGGGTTTAAAGAGAGCATGTCCAGGGCAGCTGCAGCCCACTCCCCTATTGCCTGTCTCCAGCTCCGCCTGTTTCCCGTGGAGAAAGGGTGGTGCTTGTGGGGCTACAGAGCTGGGAAGAGAAGACTTTACCAACATGTCATTTAACTTCCGACTTCTGGGCTCCCGTCGGATCGTGTCAGGGCCTTAAGATCATTTCAGCGTTTTCACATTTAACTTGCGGGTCCGCAGCTGCTCGGCAGGACGAGGGAGATGCAGCCCCACCCTGCATCCCTGCCGGCTCTGCGGCCCCCTCCTGCCAAGGTGGAGGCCCCACATTTCACCCTCTGAGGAGTCTGGGTCCCCCCACCCAGGGGGGCTCAAAGGGAGACAGGGCACCCCCCAGCCCAGCTGGCGGGGGGAGCAAGATCAGTGTTGGAAACTTCCACCCACCCCTGCCAGCCAGACCCCCGCAGGCCAAGATGATGTCTCACCCTCACTGTGCCCCCTCCTCTCCCAGGGAGCCTGCTGTCTTCTGATTGCCCAGGTCCAGCCATTTCTTCTGGAACCAACCCGTGCACCATCTCTGGATGCTGGGTCATCCTTTAATCCATTCCTTGATTTGCCCTTTCATTTATCCATTCATCCACATAGTCATCCATCCATCTACCATCCATCCATCCATCCATCCATCCATCCATCCATCCATCCACCATCCATCCATCATCAATCTATCTGCCCAACCATACATTTACTCACTCATCCATCTGCCCATTCATTCATCCACCCATCCACTCATCTACTCATCATCCATGTATCCATCATCCATGTATCCATCCATCCATCCATCCATCCAATAAATATTTCTTTTACTCAGCATTCATCTTTAAACTGGAGGAGAGTTGATTTACAATATTATATTAGTTTTAGATATACAGCAAAGTGATCCAGTTATCCATACAGTTTTTCAGATTCTTTTCCATTATAGCTTATTATAAGATATTGAATATAGTTCCCTGTGCTACACAGTAAATCCTTATTGTTTTATCTATTTTATATATATCAGAATTCATCCAGAATGCTGTTAAAGTGCTGCACTCAATATGCCAGCAAATTTGGAAAACTCAGCAGTGGCCACAGGACTGGAAAAGGTCAGTTTTCACTTCAATTGCAAAGAAAGGCAATGCCAAAGATTGCTCAAACTACCGCACAATTGTGCTCATCTCACACGCTAGTAAAGTAATGCTCAAAATTCTCCAAGCCAGGCTTCAACAGTACGTGAACTGTGAACTTCCAGATGTTCAAGCTGATTTTAGAAAAGGCAGAGGAACCAGAGATCAAACTGCCAACATCTGTTGGATCATTGAAAAAGCAAGGGAGTTCCAGAAAAACATCTATTTCTGCTTTATTGACTATGCCAAAGCCTTTGACTGTGTGGATCACAACAAACTGGAAAATTCTTCAAGAGATGGGAATACCAGACCACCTGACCTGCCTCCTGAGAAATCTGTTTGCAGGTCAAGAAGCAACAGTTAGAACTGGACGTGGAACAACAGACTGGTTCCAAATAGGGAATAGGAGTACGTCAAGGCTGTATATTGTCACCCTGCTTATTAACTTATATGCAGAGTACATCATGAGAAATGCCGGGCTGGATGAAGCACAAGCTGGAATCAAGATTGCCGGGAGAAATATCAATGATCTCAGATATGCAAATGACACCACCTTTA
Organism: Odocoileus virginianus; assembly: GCF_023699985.2. Lineage (NCBI taxonomy): Eukaryota > Metazoa > Chordata > Mammalia > Artiodactyla > Cervidae > Odocoileus > Odocoileus virginianus. Next base: position 521,732 of record NW_027224267.1, read on the forward strand.
TGGCAGAAAGCCAAGCACTAAAGAGCCTCTTGTTGAAAGTGGAAGAAGAGAATGAAAACGTTGGCTTAAAGCTCAACATTCAGAAAACTAAGATCATCGCATCTGGTCCCATCACTTCATGGCAAATAGATTGAGAAACAATAGAAGCAGTGAGAGACTTTTATTTTTCTGGGCTCCAAAATTCACTGCAGATGGTGACTGCAGCCATGAAATTAAAAGATGCTTGCTCCTTGGAAGAAAAGCTATGACCAACCTAGACAGCATATTAAAAAGCAGAGACATTACTTTGCCAATAAAGGTCCATCTAGTCAAAGCTATGGTTTTTCCAGTAGTCATGTATGGATGTGAGAGTTGGACCATAAAGAAAGCTGAGCACCGAAGAATTGATGGTTTTGAACTGTGGTGTTGGAGAAGACTCTTGAGAGTCCCTTGGACTGCAAGGAGATCCAACCAGTCCATCCTAAAGGAGATCAGTCCTGGGTGTTCATTGGAAGGACTGATGCTGAAGCTGAAACTCCAATACTTTGGCCACCTGATGTGAAGAGCTGACTCATTGGAAAAGACCCTGATGCTGGGAAAGATTGAAGGTGGGAGGAGAAGGGGATGACAGAGGATGAGATGGTTGGATGGCATCACTGACTCGATGGACATGAGTTTGAGCAAGCTCTGGGAGTTGGTGATGGACAGGGAGGCCTGGCGTGCTGCAGTCCATGGGGTCACAAAGAGTCAGACACAACTGAGCAACTGAACTGAACTGAAGTGATTCATCAAGAAAGAAACATTTAGTCAAGATCCCTGTAGCAGTACTGATCAGTGGTACAGATCTCAGTACTGATCTCACCCTATAAAATGCACCTATGCACTTAATTTCTCTTATTGTGTTTATCTTCAAGCACATGGCAGAGACGCCGAGCTGCCCATCAAAGTCCTCCTGGAGCATGGCTCTATGACCTCTCCTAGGCTCCCTTGCAGCTAGCTGCAGCCACGTGACTGAGTTCTGACCCGAGAGATGACGGGAAGTGAAGGGTGCCATTTCCAGGCCAAGGCCCTGGGGAGGCCGGCGCACCTGCGTTGTGCTCCCCATCCCCCCGCCCCCGGCTGGATGCAGGTGACGCCGGGGCTCGAGGGAGGCAGGGTCCCGGGGGACAGAGGGGGGGTCCATGAAGCAATAGAGGGGGACACTGCCTGCCCACCAGCTGCCTGGGACGGCTTTGTGAGCAAGAAAAAAACTTCCATCCTGGTTGAGTCCTCATGCGTTTTGAGGTCTTCCTGTTACCACAGCCAAACCTACTTTAACAGATCAGGCATTTCCCCCTCCAAGTACAAAGGAGGAAACCGAGGACCCCAGGAGAAAGGAATTGACTTGGCAATGATCGCTTGGATCTGGTACCGAGAGCATCAGCAACAAAGGCAAAAACAGAAGTGGGATTACACCAAACCAAAAGAATTCTTCACGGCAAAGGCATCATCAACAGAATTAAAAAAACAACAGCAAAAAACTGTGGAATGGAAGAAAACATTTGCAAACCACACAGCTGATAAGGAGTCAATATCCAAAATATATAAGGAACTCCTACAATTCAATAGTTAAAGCAACACCACCCACAGCAAAGCAGATAACCCAAGTGAAATACAAAGGACTTGAACAGATGTTTCTCCAAAGCAGACAGACAAACGGCCAGCAGCTATATAAAAAGATGCTCAACTCTACAACAGGGAAATGCAAATCAAAACCATGAGGAGATACCACCACCTCGCTTACACCTGTTAGAATGGATATTATCGCCAGAGGAGAGGGGAGAAAGGAAAAAATATTGGTGTTGATGTAGAAAACTTGGAAACCTGTGCACTTTTGATGGAATCTAAATGAATACAACCATTATGGAAAACAGAATGGTAATTCCTCAGAAAAGTAAACCATCAATCCCACTTCTGGGTCTTTATCCAAAGGAAATGAAATCAGCATCTTAGAGAGATAGCCACACTCCTATATTCACTGCTGCTGCTGCTGCTGCCGAGTCGCTTCAGTCGTGTCTGACCCTGCGCGACCCCATAGACGGCAGCCCACCAGGCTCCCCCGTCCCTGGGATTCTCCAGGCAAGAACACGGGAGTGGGTTGCCATTTCCTTCTCCGATATTCACTGCAGCATTTTCAAAATAGTCAAGATATAGGCAGAAGCAGAGTGTCCATCTACAGGTGAGTAGCTAAAGGAAACTGGTCTCAAGAGAGAATGGAATAGTACTCAGCCCTGAAAAAGAAGAAAACCTTGCTTTTGCAGCGCCACAGATGGACCTTAAAGAGGTTACGCTGAGTGAAGTGAGCCAGACAGAGAAAGACGAACTGCGTGATCTCACATCTATGGGGAATCTGTCTGCCAACGCAGGAGATGCAGGAGACGCGAGTTCGATCCCTGGGTCGGGAAGATCCCCTGGAGGAGGAAATGGCAACTCACTCCAACACTCTTGTCTGGCAATCCCGCGGGCAGAGGCTTGCGGGCTGTGGTCCATCGTGTAGAGCTGGACGTGACTGAGCGACTGAACACGTAGGAGCAGAGAGAAGGACGGAGGCTGATGGGGTGGAGAGGCAGACGGGGACGGGTTGGTCACAGTGCAGCGGGGAGAACCTTTGCTCTATTACAAGTTAATCACAGCAGGGATGTGAGCTGGGGGTGGGGGCGGGGACTCGGGCTTCTGGGAGGAGGCTTCCTTCAGGCAGAGGGCACGGTGCATGTGAAGGCTCTGAGCCCTGTGGGTCCCCGGCTCCCATCTACCCCCAAGGTGCCCGGGGGTTCAGTGAAGTGACAGGCACGGGTCCCAAGATCCCCCGGGGATGGGGCCTTGGGGTCTTTGGCCACTGGCCACTATGGCAGGGACCTTCACAGAGCCAGGCTCTCCTTCCAGACGGTGGAGGAGATGAGGAACCCCCAGGGTGGGAGTGGGGTTCAGGCCAGGACCCCCTGGAACAGTGGCCTTGACCCCTGCACTCTGGGGACGTGGAAGATGGCAAGGCCACGACCCCAGCAGGAATTAGAACACCGCGGTACAACCGGCAACATCGCGAAAGGTCACGAAATATCAAAGCTATTGACAGAAGGAAAGTATCGCAGATTTGATTTCGTCAGCCATTTCTTGGCCTATTTTTGCAACATTAACTTTTTAATTAAAATTGACTGCCTGAGACTTTCCAATGGAACCCGACATGCTAAGGTGAAAACAGCACATTTGCTCCAGGGAATCTTGACCCAGGAAGCTCTCTGGTGCCCCAGAGGCGGGCGTGCCCCCTTCCAAGAGCCGCCAGTGTCTCCCCTTTTCTCAGGACGAGTCCCCAGCTCCCCTCACCACTCTGCCCTTGTGAGCTGTGCGCCCACCTTACTCGGCCGCCCTGAGCCTCAGTTTCTTCTCCTGAGAACTGGGGCCAGCGACGGTGCCAACCTCACAGGACCCGAGGGGAAGCCAGGGAGGCTGGTCCACGGACGTGCCTAGCCGGGGCTCTCACATAGGGGAGGCTCGTCATCAGCATCGGCACCACGCTGACCAGTCCTGGGTTCCCACCCGCCCCCGAGGCACCGATGGGCCCCCAGATGCCCCTGCCGCCCGGCGTCCATGCCGTCAAGCCTGCCCAGCGTCCCTCTCCCGGAATTCTCCCCTGTGGTCCAAACTTGAGCCCACGCTCAGCAGCTCCACCTCTCAGGAGCCTTCCCTGAACCCCTGCTGAATCAGAGGGCTCGCTCTGCTCTCTGCTCCGGCCCCCGTGACCCCTCCCCTGACACCCCAGTCCCCTAAGGCTTCTCTTGTGACCCAGCTCAGGCCTGGCACACCATGCACCCAGGCTCCCACCAAAGGGAGGGAGGGAGGGAGAGAGAAGAAAGACCCAGAAATAGAGACCCAGAGATGCAGAGAGACGGAATGAAAGATTCGCAGAGGGAGACAGGAGACCTCGCGAGTTCTAGGGGCCAAGAGAGACTCCAAGAGACGGAGAGACAGAGGAAGGGGAGAGGGGTGAGGACACAGAGGAGCTGATGAGAAAGACTCGGATCCAATGAGACAGCTGAGTCAGGCGGTCAGAGGCAGGAGATGCACTTGGCCATGGAGGCGTCAGCCTGCCCATCCGTGCCCGCCCAGGGCCCGGGGCCCCCTGGGGAGTTCGGCTGGGGTGGGAGAGACCAACCTCACCCCCAGGGAAGCGGCCATCCATTCCCTCGGGTTGGAGAAAGAGGCTCCGGGGGAGGAGAGTGGACGGCTGGGCCCACACCTGCCTCCAGGGTAGTTGAGGGACGGGGGTGACAGGTTGAGCTCCATGGGGTAGCTGTCAGCTGTTTTCAGGGGGTCTGGGCCTGGGGTCGCCCGTTCACCTCCAGCCAAGCCCTCCGTGGAGAAGGCTGGGAGCATGAGGCCTGAGTGGGCTGGGGTCACCCTGTGAGAGGGCGGGCCCCTGGGTTGCCATGGAGACCAAGAGCCCAGACTCAGGCTTGCCCAGGAAGCACCCGCGGAGGGCCAGCCCTGCCCCCTCGGAGCCCAGGGCATTCCCTGCCCTGGGGTGGGGACGGGGAGGAGGGAAGCTGGCTTCCACACAGCTGAACAAAAGGAAGATGCCTGTTTGCCAACCAGGAAACAGAGATACAGCCTCCCTTGTCCAAGCTGCCCAGGCCTCTAAGCACAGACCCTGAGCTTGGTCACCTTCCACGCCAGGGCTGTTCCTTCTCCGTGGGGCAGTGGGCCGGCCCCTCAGACCGAGGCCATAGGCTGGGTGTAGGGCAGCAGAGAGAGCTCCCCAGTGGAGAGCATGGAAATGTTCGGAAGAAAGGACATCTTTCCCTAATGTGCACAACAGCCCCAAAGACCACAGAAGCTCCAAAGAGGCAATGGCCCAACCCAGGGCTATCAGGGAGGGCTTCCTGGAGGAGGAGGCAGCACGGACCCCCCTCCCCCCACCGAGTCCGAGGGGAAGTAAGGGTCTGCCAGGCAGCCGATGTGGGGAAGAGCGCTCGGCGTCCCCCTCATTCATCACCCCCGCGGCTGCCCCCAGGACTTGGAGCAGCTCTGCTGAGCGGTGTGGGGGAGGGTTCACCCCGGACAGTGTCCCAGTCTGCCCAGGTCCCAACCTTTCTGTAAGTGACGCCCCCTTCTAAGAGCCAGGTGGGGGGGCACGACCCCCTGCTCTGCCTCCCTGCCCTCCCCTTCACGCTCTGAGCCAGGCCAGGCAGAGGCAGAACTGACCACGCCCCTACCCCCCGACTTCATCCTGCTCCTGCTCAGTTAATGCACTTGATTGAAACAGCTCCGTGGAGGCCAGGCCTGCGTCCACGTGTGTCCTGAGGGGAGGAAGGCTGTTTTAATCACTGCCCGGTAATCGAGGCTCACAGAGAAAACTCAGACGGGGACAGTGGCCAGAGGGCGATGGGGCTGGGGGCTTAAAGGAGGAAGAGTCTGGCATCTGGTAGGAAGGTATTCATCAGGCCTGGCAGCGGGGATCTGGCCCACTCCAATTCAACAAGGTTGGGGTGGGGTGGGTGGGGTGGGGGGCAGACGGAAATGCCAAGAGGACATGTTTAGGGAACCCTTCCGGGTCAAGGCCCAGGCGGGTCCAGGCTCCGAGGCGCCCGGCCGAAGTTCGGTCTGGGACGGCAGGTCCTCGTCAGGGGCGCAATTTCCCTCAAAGGCATCCGTGGAACCTGGCGGGTGGGCCTAAGATGTGGAATTGAGGATGAGCGCTGAGGATTCAGTGCTGTGACGGGGTCTGAGGCCCCGGTAGCAGGCAGGAGACCCCTCTGGTTCTGGGGCTGCCGGCAGTCTCGCCTTGCCACCCACCCAGCTAAGAACCAGGCTGAGGCCGCCAACCACCGACAGATCCTCCATCCCACAGGCTGGTCCCGGCGCCCTGGGTCTGGGACGAGACTCCTCCAGGCCCTGCTTGGCTCCCTCTCTCCTGCCCTCCTCCAAGACACACCCAGGTGAGATGACCCCAGGACAGTCAGGAAGGTCAGTCCACGCACGGGCAGGAATCCCAAGTCGGGCTCCCCAGACCCTGCCCCAGCAAAGCAGCGGTAGCCACGGTCCCATTTCACAGATGGGACACCTGAGGCATCCAGGGCCCAGGTGTGCAGAGACCCCAGGCTCCTAGCCATCCAGGCCGCTCTGATGGCAGAGCCTGAGGATGGACTGGACCCCAGGCACTCCCTACCCCACTGGGGCACGCAGCGGGTCCTTTGCAAACAGAAAGATAAGGTGCTGCCTGAATCTGCCTGGATCCAGAAACTCCGACCGTGTGCTGGGAAGAGCAGGTGGGGTTGAGGTTCCACCGGGGAGCAAGCTGGGGCCCCTCCTCTCCAGGGCCTGCAGGAGACCCCTGCCCCTGGCCTGGGCACAGGCAGAGCTCACCTGCTGCTCCCCTCCACCCGGACCCCCACCCCACGGCGCGCACAGGTGCTTCCTCCCACGGATCTGCAGACTCACGCCGTCCCAGCCAGAGCCGGGATCCTCCTCACTTACTACCCTTCAGTAAGTCGCCGGGCTGGCTCCCTGCTCGGGAAGGAAGGGATTTGCTGCCATCTGCGGGTGGTTTGCTTCTCTGGTGGTTCAGCTGGTAAGGAATCTGCCTGCAAGGCAGGAGAGCCTGGCTCGACTCCTGGGTCGGGAAGACCCGCTGGAGAAGGGACAGGCTGCCCACTCCAGTATTCTTGGGCTTCCCTGGTGGTTCAGACATTAAAGACTCTGCCTGCCGTGCGGGAGACCTGGGACGATCCCCTGGAGGAGGGCATGGCAGCCCACTCCAGCATTCCTGCCTGGAGAATCCCGTGGACAGAGGAGCCTGGCGGGCTATAGTCTATGGGGTCGCAAAGAGTCAGCATGACTGAGCGACTGACCTCAGCACAGCCGGCGGTTTGCCAAAGAGATGGGAAAGTGAAAGTGAAAGTCGCTCAGTCGGGTCCAACTCTTTGCGACCCCATGGACTGTACAGTCCCTGGAATTCTCCAGGCCAGAATCCTGGAGTGGGTAGCCTGTCCCTTCTCCAGGGGATCTTCCTGACCCAGGGACCTGCTTTCAACTAGGAGCTTGCGAGGGTGGGCAGGAAGGGAAGGGGAGGGAAGGGAAGGGAAGGGAAGGGAAGGGAAGGGGAAGTGCGGAAGGGGTTTTTGAAGGAAAGAGGGGTCACAGTTTGGACCAGACATGGGCGCTGACTGTGGCTGTGTGACCTCAGGCAGCTTACTTACATCTCTGGGCCTCATTTCCTTTGTCTATGAAATGGGGGTGACCAAGCTCACCCCGGAAGGGTAGCAACCACAGAGAGTCACAAAGCTCCCCACGCCCACTCCTGCCCCAGGGGCTGCCGGCCCACCCAGGCTTTCCTTAGAGGCTAAAAGACTTTGTTTCTCACTCCCTGCCTCACAGTGAAAAAGCGAAAGTTGTAGTTGCCGAGTTGTGTCTGACTCTTCATACAGGGACATCGTCAGGGGCAAGAGCGCACGTCTCTCTGAGACAGAGAACTTCCTTCGCTTGTGTGAGAACCACACTCCTCACCAGTATCCACCCGTCCATTCACTGAATCACTCCAAGTACCAGGCTCCATTCGGGACGTCTGACAGACAGCAGCGCGCAAAACAAAATTCCCATCTTTACGGTGCCTGTGCTGGGTGGAGGCCAGCAGGAAAGAGATCCAATGGGACTTCTAAGCTTTATGTATGATTGCAGGCTGGAATGGGTGTGGGAGGAAAGGGAGGCAGCTAAGAGGATGGAGGAGGTGCCGACGTTTAAGCAGAGGCCTTGAGGAAAGGTGATGCAAGCGGAAAGACTTGCGCAATGAGGGCAACTTTGGTGACTGCCAGGGGAATAGCACACCCAGCTAAGGGTACAGCTGGTGCAAAGGCCCTGAGGTGCGACGCAGCTTGGTGACCCTGTCAGGCAGCCCTGGATGCCTGCCCAGAACTGTAATACCTTGGCAGTTACGTGGTGGAGGTCAGGGAACTTTGCAGATGCAATAAAGGTGGCTGGACAGTCGCTCTAAAAATAGGGAAATTGTCCTGGATTAGAAGGTGGGCCAATGTCACCATAAGTGAGTGTTAGTTGCTCAGTGTCTGTGACCATATGGACTATAGCCCACCAGGATCCTCTGTCCATGGAATTCTCCAGGCAAGAACACTGGAGTGGGTTGCCATTCCCTTCTCCAGGGGATCTTCCCGACCCAGGGATTGAACCCGCGTCTCCTGCATTGCAGGTGGAGTCTTTACCATCTGAGCCACCATCAGACGGTTAACGTCAAGATGAGGCCCTTTAGAAGTGGAATCGGGAGGCGGAGGGAAAGACCAGAATGGTGTGACAGTGTGGCCAGACCCTGCTGGCTCTGGGGGTGGAGGGCTGTGATCCAAGAAGTGTAGGCACCTCTTGATGCTGGGGAAGGAACTGGCTTCTCCCTGGGAGGCTCCAGAAGGAGCAGGGCCTGCCCACGCTGTGAGTTTAGCCAGGGGAGGACCCTGCCAGGCTTCTGATCTCCAGAACAGCAAAATAATACGCTTGTGTTGCTTTAAGGCAGCAGGTCTGGGGTGGTTGGTTTCAGCAGTCTCTGGAAACTAGCTCTGTGCTCTAGAGAACCAGAAACATTGCCAGTGGATTAAGGCAGCTCTCTCCATCCCCTGGGGCCTCAGTCTTCCTGTCTGTAAAGAGAATCGTGTACCCAATTAGAGGCTGATTTCCCTTTCCCAGAACTTACCAGCTAGCATAAGGATGCTATGTGGGAGAGCAGACGTCTCTGGGCTCAGGGGCCTGCCTGGGTTGCCATGACAACTGTCTCCAGGGCTGGAGGGGCTGGGATGGGGTGGGTAACACTGGCAAGAATCAGTGCCGACTGTGCTGCCCTCGCCAAGGGCTGGTGGTCAGGGAAGGGGGGCCAGCCTTTACGTGGGTGCATCTCTCTCTCCTGCCCGGTCCAAGCGGGCCCCACCCCCATACCATGCCCCGGTGTACCCAGCTGACACCTGATGCCTTCACATGCGGGGTCCACGGAGCTTCGCACACTCGATGTTGGCGAAGACGCCATCTGCCAGGGCAACGCCAGCCCTCCCATCATCCTCGGCTCCTCGCTTTCTCGACCCGTGAGAAACCCTTGGCAGCGATGAAGACAGACCCCAGACCTGCTCATCTGTCCCTCTCTGCCTTCTCTCACCACCCACAGATGCTTCCAGCTGCTTCTTCACAAGCTCTCCCACCGTCTGCCCAGAAATAAGCGGATCGGCTCCCTGCTCACAGCCCCAGGGTGGGGTGGGGGGCTCTGGGATGACCTCTGGGTCCCTCTGATGCGGTTCAGCCCCACCCCCACCATGCCTCTGCTCAAGCACCCCCCGCCCCCGCCGGCTGCCCTGTGCGGTGCCCCAGGGTCTCCTAGCTCTGGCGCTTTGTGCCCACTGGGCCCACTGCTGGGAGCTCTTCTTCCGCTGGGAGTCACGCTGTCTGTGTCTTCCGTGACCCCTGCTTTCCTGCACCTCCACCCCCGTCCCGTCCTCCGCGGAGGCCCTGGAGCCCGCTTCTCCCCCCGTCCTCCGCAGAGGCCCTGGAGCCCGCTCTCCGTGAGGACAGACACTGCTGGCCAGTTGCACTCACCAAAGGCGGGTTCACAGCTGCCCGGCCCCCCTTAGGCCTGTCCCTAGAAGAGCAGGTGTCCTCAGCCCGTCGCTGGACAGAGTGTTGCAGAGTGAGAGTCCCCACCCCACCACCGGGAGGCGGAACAAGGGGGCTGAGGCCTCGGACCACCGCTCCCATGTGCTAGGAGCCCCGCCCTGGGCGGCCCTCTGCACCCCGGGAGAGGTCTGGCTTTCCCGCAGGGGTCCGCCTGCGTCCTGGGAGCTCCAGGCCTGAGTTCTGGGGACGCTGTGGGCGGGAAGTGCGGGGGCTCTCGGGGAGCCCAGCCGAGGCCCAGTCCTGGCTGGTGTCTCGTCCATGAGCCGTGTGACCGCAGCCAGGCCTCCACCTCTCTGACTGTTCTCCTTGGAAGACAGGTGTGTCCCCCTGCTCCCGGGAAGGGCCCCCTCGTGCTCCGTCCTGGGCTCGGCTCGGAAGCTGCATGTGACTCACTGGTGGTCTGCTGACCTCTCTGGGCCCGAGACGGCAGTCTCCCACTCACTGTCCCTGCGCTCACCATCGCTACAATCTACTCACTGTCTACTCACCACCACTACAATCTACTCACCATCACCACACTCTCCCACTCACTGTCCCTGCGCTAGGGAGGGGGCAGGAGCCCTGGAGCCCTTCCCAGCTGAGACCAAGTCTCTGTGCCTGTCCCAGCCTCAGCTTCCCCATCCTTCAGGCGACCACAGCGAGGCACGTGAGGGTTAAATGAAAGAACACGTGAGCGCCTGGCACGCTCTGGCAGCTCCCAGGGCTGGGAGATGCACTGCGGTTCTCCGGGGCTGCTCTGTCTCCCGAGGGGTGACTGTCAGGAGACTCGGACCCCCCCAACTGCAAAGCCCCCAGTGTGTTTACCCCAGAGCAGGAAATCTTGGTGGTTGTTAAGAGTCAGGGCTGAGGTTGAAGAGAAACTATAGGAAGCTCAGTTCAATGTGCATTTCAGACAAAGGGGGAATCGTTTTTAGCATAAGTATGCCCTTAATGCTTAGGACGGAATCCCACTAAGGAGGCACTCCTCGTTCCTCTGAAACTCACCCTTAGAGGATGTCCTCTGTCTTCAGTGCCTTTCGGCCCTGCGTGGTGGCCTCACAGGTGCAGACCCCACCAGCTGAGAAGGCCCCCCGGGGGAGCGTGGTGGGGAGGTGAAGTCCCAGCGTGGGCCCCCCGCCGGCAGGAACGTGTCCACCACACGGGCCCGCTTCGAGGCTGAAGTTCGTGGAAGGCCCACGAGGTGGCGCCATTGGGCCACGGGCGCCGGTGCTCCGCGTCTCCTGCGGGAGGCTCCCCACGGGCCCCTGCGAAGCCCCTCACCTGGGCCCGGGGGGCCCTCCTGGGGCAGATCTTGTCCCCTCGACCCCCGGTCAGGAGGGTGCACTCAGGCGCTGAGGGGCTGGAGGAGGGGGCAGGCCTCACCCCACCCCCAGGAGAATTTCACTCCCTCCTCACTCCCCCCTTCTCTCGACTTCTATCTCAGGATCTCTGTCCGTCTGTCTGTCTCCAGGTCTTTCTGTGGGTCTCTCCCTCCATCCAGCCCTGGGACCACTGATACGGGTCCCCAGCCCTCTGACCTGGGCGGGCACAGGGCCTCCCATAAGCCATGTCCCTCCCTGACAAGCCCCAGCGCAGGGCCCCGGGCCGCACACAGCAAGACCCCATGACGCTTCACTGGGAGGCCTGGGCCTGCGTCTGGGTCTGGGCTGGGCAGGGCCCGGGGCCCAGAGGGCGGGTGCTGGCGAGGAGGCCCTGTAAGACGCCGGCCTTCCCTCCTTGAGCACCGGCCGTGTCCTGGGAGGCTGCAAGTCCTCTGGGAACCGCCCCGTCTGATCACCACGGCAGACGTGAAGCTGGAAACCGTGCTGTTTCTCAGGACAGCCTGAGACAGGGGAAACTGAGTCAGTGACCGGACCTGGGGGGCAGTGCACTCAGGCATGAGTGAATGGACGGCATCGTCTGGACTTCTCAGCAGGGGCCGGAAGGGTCCCAGGTAGCGGTGTAGCCCCCCACCGGCTCTGAGCCTGCAGGTCATGGGGGAAGGGCCGGCTTGATCAAGCCACCTGGACGAATGACCCCAGCAGCCCTCCTTGGGAGCCCTGGCCTGTCCTCGGGTGGCCCTGGGCCGGGGAAGCCGGGAGGCAGACACATGGGGCCGCAGAGATGGTGGGAGGGGAAATCGGGGCAGCTCGAGGGCCCTGGGTGGGCTGGGGCCTGGAGAGACCCCCCTCCCAGCCACTGGCGCTCGGGTTTGGAGCCTGACTGTGGGCACCTGAATTCCAAAAGGAGCCCCTGGAGCAGCTCCACTCACTGCTGAAAAGTGGGCGGTGTCATGGGGTCCCTTTCTGCTGAAGATTCGTCTCCATGGTCAGATTATTCTAACCACGAGCTGGATTCCTCACGGTGACCTTGCTCACGCTGCACACACGCCTTCAGCGCCTCTTACCGAGCCAGACAGCGGCCGCGTTCCGCGTGCTCACGTGTGCTCTGAGAAGCGGGTGAGGCGCCCATAGCATCTGCCCAGTGCACCCCCCGCCACCACACACACACAGGCCCTCAGTAACTCCAGACATCTGCAGCCACCCCACTTCCAAGTAAGGTCACTTCTGAGGTCCTGCGGTTACGACCTGGGGGACATGGTCCAGCCCATCACACAGGTCCACGCATCTGACCTGGCAGGAGCTACTCTCCTTGGGATGGCGTGTGAGTGAAACATGTGGATTTTCCGTGATGGCCGTCAGTGGCAGGAAAAGGAGACCCCCCACCACCACCACAGACAGACCCCCAGTGAGTTAGGAGCAAAGGTCTTCGCAAGAAACTTTGGTAAACTCTGTGTAGTGGGTGGTGCATTTCTTTGGGGGTAAAATGGGGGAATCGATACAGTGTGTGTGGCTTTTTCAGCTCTGTTCTCCTCTGCATGGTGACCATGCCACAAACCACTTACCACCCCCATTAAGCTGGCAAGCATGCTCAGAAATAGAAAAACAATTTTTTTAAATGGCATTTACTGCTCAGACCTACCCACTCAGCTAAGGAGACAGTGCCCCATGAAGAATGCAGCTGGCTTTAGGCTCCCCCATGGCGTTTGGTCGTGTCTGGAATTACGCTCACGACAGGTAACTTGCTGCAGCAGCACTGCATGAATGAATGAACGAATGTGTGAAGATATGTGGTCCAGGCCCAGACTCCATGGGGACCACACCAGCCACCTCGTCACCCCTTTCTGGGGTTCTAGAATATTCTGATGCACTGGATGACTCCATCCGGAAGGGCCCTGGGTGTCTTCCCTAACTTGTCTTTGCGCTAACTTGCTATGGGAAATATTCAGTTTTGTTCTGCTTTTTCCCTGCAGCATCTTCTGTGGAACCAGAGCACAGCTGGGGGGAGGTGAGGGCGTAGAGGCCAGCGTGTCCCGTCGCCAGGGGGGCCAAGGAGACAGAAGGTCCCGGGAGGGGTTGCTGCTGTCGTCCATCTAAAGAGTTGCCACGGGGATGAGGGGGCTCAAGCACGTTGTCTGGGCTCTGTCTCAGGAACGCAGCTAGAGTTGGCATGTGGAGCTTCTAGGGAGGCAGATAATGATCCGCACACGCCATTGCGTGGGAAGGGCAAACTTGATAGGTAGTGAGCTCACCACTCTCAGAGGCATGCAAGCTGAATCCGGTCAGCCATCCACTGGGAAGTTAGTGAAAAGCACCCAGTGGATACAAAATTGGTGTGGGGGGAGCATGTAACGTGAGAGCGGGGTGGTGAGAGGCCAGGAAGGGGGTTCCTGCAGGGACACAGCTCTGATGACCATCCTGACTCAATGTCAGGCTTCCAGGGCGGCTGGTGGCGCTTTTCCTGATTTACCGAAGGGAAAGCTGAGTTCTCGCAAGAGCACGGGGTGAAGCCCCTCTCTCTGCAGGCTTGTCTCCGGGGTAGAGGCTCCCAGGTGGGAACCCCCCCAACCCCGCTCCCCACCAGGCCTGGGGGCCACCCACCGGCAGGATAGCTGGGAAGGGAGGAGGAGACCGGGACTGAGGGAGAGGGTGGGGGCAGGCGGTCTGGGCAAGGTGTTAGAGAAGCGCCAGGAATGATGATTGCTTCAGCCTGCGTGCGGGGTGGGGAGCCCCTCTTGCCGCCCCTTCAGGCGGAGCGGCCGGCCTGGGCTCCCGACGAGCTGCCAGCTTCCACCCTCCAGTGGTGATATCACGGGCTGCGTCCACACATCCCGCCAGCCCCCCGCCCCCCGTAATGGGGAGCAGATGCTCCCAGAGGGGCCCAAGCGGGGAGGGCTGGTGCAGGGGCGCTGGCTCCCAGGACCCAGCTGGAGGCCACGGAGCTCCAAGCATTTGTCACTTACTAGAAGCTTCCCTGTGCTGCCGGCCCTGGGGGTCCCTCACTGCCGACCCCACCGTGGCGGAGCGAGGGGACACCGCGTCCATCTGGTAGAGGAGAGTCGGGAGATGTGGGGACACTGGCGCTGGATGCAGGGTGGATCCCGAACTCGGGTCCTGGGGTCCACCCTGTGTCCACTCAGCATCCACTCCATGTCCACCCTGTGTCCCCTCCATGTCCACTCCACGTCCACTCAGTGTCCGCTCAGTGTCCCCCGCTGGCCACTCACCACGTCCCTCCCCAGGACCACCCTCCCTCCTGTGGCCTCACCTGGGCGGGCCCCACCTGGCTGACGGGCTGGAGGGACCGGGGCCGTCTGGAGGTGGCCGCTTCCTGCTTCCTTCCCTCCCTGGGTTGGCAACACCCCATCTCGGATCCGATCCGAGCGCAGAGGCCGCAGACACTCAGTGAGACCCTCTCACGGTCCTCCCGGGCGGGACAGGGAACCTCCTTTCAAACTCAGTTCAGCAAACAGCTGACCGAGCGCCTCCTTCCTGGGGCCAGGCTGCGTCCTGCCCTGGTTCAGGGGGCCAGGTGGGGCGAGCAAGGCAGTGGGCGAGAGGGCCCACGGCACATGGGCGGAGGGTCTGGCGCGAAGGAGGAAAATGAAATGGGAGGCAGTCTGGGGGTGCGGGTGAGGTGGTCAGGGGACGGGGACCTTTACACGAAGACCTGGGGGCACCAGAGGCGAGCAGGCAGCCCCAGCACCAGGCATGCCAGGAAGCAAAGGCCCTGAGGCGGGGGCCCCCTATGCGTTTGAGGACCATGGGCATCGCACCAGCTCCCGCAGCCCAGACCTTTAGATGGTGTCAGTGACCACAAGCCAAGGCTTAAAACGATCCCATTTTATTCTCTCTCGGTCCTAGAGGCAAGAAGTCAAAGCCAAGGTGTGTTGGGGGCTGGTGGGGGGGCGGCTCACTCCCTCTGGCGGCTCCAGAGGGTTCTCCCAGCGCCCGGTGCCCGCCAGCATTCTGGATGCCAGCGTCTGCCCCCGCCCCCACGCGGCCGTCTCTGCACCCATCTGTGACCTCCGCCTGCCTCTCTTATAAGGAGCCTCTGGTCTCACTCTGAGCCCAGGGGCTGATCACCCAGGACACCCTCCCCAAGCCAAGGTCCTTAAAAGCCCTTAAAGGCAGCATTTGCAGGGTCCAGGGAGAGAAGGTGATGCCTCTGAACGGGGCTGTTTCCGGACAGGCCAGGGCCAGGGCCGCGTCCCCCCTTGCCCCCGCCATTGGGTGCTGAGTGCTTGGTGAGTGACAGTGAGGCCCAGCGGGCTCAGAGAGCCCAGCAGCCTGGCGGCCGTGGACACTTGTCCCCTCACGCTGCCACATTCCCTCCGGCTCGGCAGCCAGGGGCCCACTGTTCACTGCCAGCTCACACCCTGTGGCCCGAGGCCCCCTCCTCCTCTGCGCGCCCCTCCTCCGTAAGGCGGCTCGAGGCTGGAGCGGGGCCGGGGCAGGACGGGGCAGGGGCGCTGGGGGTCTCTGTCCCTGGCGTCTGGGTCCCCCAGGGCTGTGCGCTGAAGGAGTGTGGCTCCCCAAATGTGGGGGAAGGCGGCGTGCCGGGCGTGATGCCGCCGCTCGCTGACGGCCCGGGGGCCTCTGACGCCCAGCGCAGGGGACTGAGGGGCGGGGCTGTCCTGTCACCTGAAAAAAAAAAAAAAAAAGAAATGGATGGTGAAAGCGGTGAGCGCCTGAGTCCTGCTTCCCGCTGAGCATCCTGACTCTGCCGCACACAGCTGTGGGGACGCGGTGGGACCACGAATCGCAGGCCTGGCCAGACGCAATGTAGGGGCCCTCTTCAAGGAAAAAGACACAAAACTATGAATGCAAAAATCAGAGCAAAGGTGAATACTAAGTTACAAGTAGAAAGAATCACAAACGTTATCCTTTTTCTAAAATGGACAAGTACCTCAGACACTAAGAAATCTGCGGGGCGGGGCGGGGGGGGGGGACACACATGATTTTTATGACCCTTGACAGCGTGAGTGACGTTTTCTCCTCCATTTTCTGTGTCCATTCTGCTGCAGCCGCTTCATACAACAATCCTATAATCTCATTTTCTCCATGAAGCACCTGAAAGATAACTCTAGCTTCCCAATATCAAGTGCAATTTGTTTTTGATCACTGGTGGTTGAGAACGTTATCTTGTTTTCTTGTTCCATTTGGGGCCTCTCCTCTCATTACTGGGAACCGCAAAAAGTCGACTCCTTGGGCCTAATTGGATTATTCAACAGTCTGTTCCCGGCTTCTATTTGAAATGCAGAAACGCGCCTCCGCTTCAGAACCTCTGCAGAGGGCCTGGTCCGAGAACGGGCCTGGATCTAACTTGTATCTCCGCGTTGGAACGGCTTCTCCGGGGTTCACCACCATCCTTTGTGGCCCTTATTTCACATTCCGGCCATTTTAGCTGAGTTTTTTTTTTTTTTTCTTTTTTTTCTCAGCTGCTTAAGAGATAAATTCAGAGTTGACAATAAGGCAGCTTTGATGTCAATCCAAACCGGGAATCTGCGATTTCTCACTTGTTTTGGTGAATCGCTCCAAACTGTCTCGGCAAATTACAGTTTAAACAGATCTCTGGAGCAAGTTTTCCCGTCTCGTTGGCGTTCGCCCCTTCCAGGTGTCAGGGCATTTCCCTTCACTTCCTGGGGGGCTCTGACCCCGCAGAGACTCCCCAGGACCACCCCCGCCCCATCCCCATCCACCCCGTCCCCGGTGTTCCTGGGCAGCCTGGGCGTCAGCCACTGACCGCAGGCCTGGCCAGGACTTGCTTTGCTCAGTGAACTGGCCACGTCGATTGGCAGGACATGGACACTCAACAGGACCTTCCCCTATGACGCACGTCATGGTCATTGCCCATCCACGTGCCCCTAGATGGACCGAGTCTGCCAGGGGCGGGGAGGGTCCACCGTCCACGCTTCTCCCGCTGCCCAGGGGACCAGGAACACCGGAGAGCCCAGGGCCCTCCTCCCTGGGCAGGGGCACCGGCGTGCTCACAGGCAGGTTGCGTCTCTGCCTCGGTGGGGACTGAGGCGGGGGCCTCCCTGCGTCCCGGCAGAGGCCCCCAGGGCATGACCGGGGTGGGGGGTGGCGGTCAGCAGGGAGCCGACTTCTCTAAGCAGCAGGGGGCAGTCCTGGCAGGATACAGGAGCGCGGCCTTGAGAACAAACAGGTGTTGGTTCTAATCCCCCCTGACCCCCCGATGGCTGACCCCCGATGGTGAGGCAGGTTACCTCGCCCCCCTCGGTCACCCTGAAGTACAGAAGGCAGAGGAGGGCACGTGTCCGGCAAAGCAGAGAGGCTGGCCCAGGCGCTGCCCACCCGAGGCCACTGGTTTCCCTCCAAACCCTTGAGCAGAGAGCAGGGAACCGAGCGGCCCTCCTTCACGTTCCGCCAGATGGTGCGGCCCACCTCCGCCTGAGTCTGGGCCGCGGGCAGCTGCTGGCCTCCTGGAGGCTGGTGGGGCTGGGACAGCTGTTCGCCAGCCCCAGGCCTGTAATTGCTTGAGGATGCTGCAGTCTGGAGCTCTGCTCAGCCTCCCAGGAGCGGCCTGGAGCTCCTTGCCAGCACCCTGCAGACGGCCCAGGAGCCCCCACCCTGCCTGGGCTCAGCCGGCCCCTGGACCGAGGAGCAAGGCAGGCGCTGGGCGAGAATAGCCCCACCGTGTCCTGTCGCATCTTGGCCGGAGGACCAAACCCACCAGGTCCGCTGCCCTGGGCCCTGGGAGGACCTGGCAGAGAGTGCAGCAGTCTGCGTGCAGGTCACCTCAGCCGTCAGCCCTGCAGGCTGGGAATGGGGGTCGAGGGGGCCACAGCCAGAGAGGGAGGAGCTCTGCTGCCCCCTCCTCCCCCGTGGAGGTCCCCTCTGACCCCCGCCCAGCACCGGGCTCCCAGCACCTGAAGGAAGGGAAGGAGGAGAAAGCAGGCCCCGCGTGCTCATCCATCACTCAGTCCTGCAGGCACGTGTGTCCGTCCAGCTGTGGAGGCTGGACAATGCTACTCCGGGCTGTCCACGCCCGAGGCCCTGGAATCTGTGATGTGCGATCTGTCAGGGCAACGGTGACCTCGCAGGTGTGACCAAGGGAAGGGTCTGACAATGGCGGGGGTATCCTGGATGATCGGGTGGGCCCCACATCATCACAGGGTCCCCGTAGGAAGGAGTGAGGAAGCTCAGCGCGAGAGGAGGAGCTGGGGCAGAGGTCAGTGAGAGGGGACGCCGCGCTGCTGACTCTGAAGACTGAGGAGGGGCCACGAGCCAAGGGCTGCGGGCGCCTCTAGAGAAGACAAGGAGACAGCTCCTCCCTGGACCCTCCGTAGGAACCAGCCCTGCGACCCCTGGAGTTCAGGCCTCCAGGCTGTACAAGAGGATGCTCCTGTTACTGTTGTGGTGACATGCCCCAACGGCTGCAGGAAACAAAGGTACCAGCCCACACGCCCGCTCTTCCTCCCTGCCTTCAGCCTGGTCCCAGCCTGGCCTTGGAGCTTGTGATCCGGTCGGGTGGGCAAGACCTGTCCTGCTGAAAAGTCAATGGACCCCAGAGAGGGACCTTTAAAAGGGGAAGAACTAGCACTGGACTAGATGAACTAGCGGTGTCCGAGCGCTGGATGCCGGCTGGCACACAGCTACTAGGCCCACTAGGCAGGGCCTCCAAGGCTGCGGGCATAAGAGAGATGCAGACCAGGGAGCGGGGGGCCCGAGGGCGGAGAGGGGTCCCTGGGCCTTCCTGCTGCAGGAACTGAGCTGGGTCCAGCGCCAGGAAGGCCTTCAAGGGGGCCGGGCTGAGGGTATAGACCCAGACACCCTGGGGAGGGCGGAAGGCCAGGCCCGGGCCCTCCCTGATTCCACCCTCTCCCCCCCGTCCTGCCTCCTGTCTGTCCATCTTTCATTCTGTCCAGCAGAGCTCTCACTCTGCAGGCTTCATTGATGTCTCCCCCAAACCCCAGATTCTGGTTCATCTGGCTTGTCCTACTATCCGTGGGGGGCCTGTCTGGGCCGTCTCCCCACGATCAAGGACCCAGGAGGCCAAGCTCCTGGAGGCAGGGTCCAGGCCCAAGTGGGGCAGGTGGAGAAATCCCCACATGAGGGTCCCTGGAAAAGGTCCAGATGTGGGGAAATGGTGATGCCACCCGTGCCTGTTTATAAATGTGCTCAGGGACGGGGTGCCCGCTGCTCAGGGCAAAAGGCAGGGCCAAGGGCGGACACCTGCTCTGATCCCCTCAAGCTTGGCCCAGGGCACAGAGGGGTTTGAACACGGCGTCTAGGCTAGAGGGAGTGTTGGTGAGTTTGCTGTAGAGAAATTACCTGTAATAAACTCCCTGAGCTGAGGAGGTAACGATGATGGTGAGGGGAGGTGGCGGCCAGCAAGGAGGCTGTCCCGTCCATGGGCATTGGTCACAGAGGTTTTCCACGTTTTCTTGGGCCCCTCGCATGTGCCAGGCTGGCCACTGAGGGTACAAGGGTGCCAAGTGGGCACCCCTTCCCTGTCCCTGAGGCTTAGCATCCGGGACAGGAGTGGGACCAAATAATCCCCCAAATGCACGTGGAACTGCAGCAGGAAGTGGTGCTCCCAGGACACAAGAAGGGCCAGGAAGTCTTCCTGGAGGCGGTGGGCACTGAGCAGAGATTGGAAGGAAGGATGCGTAGGACAAGAGTGGGGAAAACACTGAACACTGAAGGGAATCCCGGAAGGGCAGTGAGTAGGCGAGTGGGGCGGTGGGTGGATGCCCTGTTTTTCCTTCTGTGCCTATAGAGCTGATGTCCAGCCTCACGCAGGCAACACTGTGATAGGCAGCACATATTTAAAGGAAAACAAGGAAGGAACATAGGGGGAAGGAGGATGGAAGACAGGGTCTCGGGGCGATGCCTTTGGGAAGGAGGAACAGCTCGGGGGTGCAGGAGCCGCAGGGCGCAGGAGCCGCAGGCGTCCCAGAAGCATCTCCCCTGGGGGAAGGGGGGTGAAGGGTGAGGGGGTCTCTGCAGGGCGGCGGGGACCTGCTGGTGCCTGCAGCTTCCTTTCAACCTCGTGGGCTAGCCTTCCAGAGCCTCAGGTGTGAAACAGAGGGATGTGAAGATTATTAGCCATCAGCCTCCCAGGTGCCCAGAGGGAGGCAGGTGGCCTGAGCTCCTCACCCCAAGTGCCTTTCAGCATCAGACAGAGAACAAACGCGCCCCGGCGGAGACACGCTGCAGACACCCGCGTGCTTCAGCCTGGGCCGTGACCCCGCAGCGGACAGACGCCTTGAACATCTGGGACTGTGTCCGCAGGCCCGCAGGCGCATGTGGATGCAAGATGGGCCCCCCTGCCCGAGAGCCTCGGCTAGGGCAGGGCCGTCTTGCTGTTTGGGGGCTGCCCCCCCCCCCCCCGCTCCCCGTCCCCCCTATCCCCCACTGGAGCAGCACCAGCCCACCTTGTACCATGGGGAGGGAGCAGGTGGCGGAGATTCAAGATGGCAAGATCCAGAGCAAAACAGGGAAGGTGTGGGGTCCCAGTTCCGAGAAGGGGAGCTGGTCAGAGCCTGGCATCCTGGGCCGCTGCGGCTCCCAGAACCAAAGCCCAGGGCACCTGTCCAGAGATGCACTCCCACAACACAGGCTCTCCTGGAGATGCTCCAAGTGAAAACGGCGAGCGGCGCTTGTACCACTGAGGCGTCCCAGCTCTTCCCACCAAGAGCTGGCGTCCTCTGCAAGCCACCCGGAAGAATAAAAGCTGCTTTACCGGCAGGGCTGTCGGCCTGGCCAGCAGCTGCTGTGCAGACCTTCACATCTGCGTCTTCCCACTGCAGACTTCGATGACCAGCTCGGTGGTCATGGCCTGGGGTCCATGCGGCCTCCGTTGAATCCTGCTGCGGTCCCTCCCTGGCTGAGTGGTCTTGAGCAAGCTGCTTGCCCTCTCTGAGCCTCTGTTTCCTTGTCTGTAAAATGTGAGTTTTGACAGCATCCACCCCCAGGAGGCTGCCACAAAGATGAAAGGAATGAACACTTGCAGAATACCGGGCCCATTTTAAGTGTCCGATTTATGTTAGTGGGAAATACCATCAGGTGTGACTAGCAGCTTTCACCAATTGCTTCCTCTACGCCAAGCACTCTGCACTTGTTTTCATCATCCCAGTTGCCCTGTGACACCTTCTGTTTTACTTGTGCAGAAACTAAAGCTCAAAAGTTCATGTGGCAGGGACTCAAACACTAGTATGTACATGCGTGTGTTAAATCAGAAATGAAAGAGGAGAAATTACAGCTGATGCCGCTGAAATACAAAGGATCCTAAGAAACCACTAAACAAACGCCAACTAATGAAACAACCCAGAACAAATGGATACATCCCGAGAAACACACAGCTAATAAGACTGAACCAGAAAAAAATCTGAATAGACCTTTAACTAGTGAGAAGATGGAATCAGGAATCAAAAATCCCCCAGGAAAGAAAAGCCCAAGACCAGATGGCTTCACTGGTGAATTCTACCACATATTTAATCAAGAGCTGATATCAGCCAATGTGTTCTTAAAAAAAAAAAAAAAAACAGAGAAGGAAACACTTCCAAAGTCATTCTATAAGGCCAGCATTACCTTGATACCAGCTCCAGACAAGGTCACCATAAGAAAAGGAAACTACAGGCTGGCATTCCCGATGAATATAGATTCAACATTCCTCAACAAAATACTAGCAAAGCAAACTCAGTAGCAGATTAGAAGGATCAAACACATGGTTAAGTGGAATTTATCCTTGGGCTGCGAGGATGGTTCCACAGACACAAATCAGTTTATGGGATATACCACATTAATAGGATGAAGCATAAAAATCATATGATTAGCTAAACAGCTGCAGAAAAAGCATTTGACAAAATTCACCATCCTTTCATGATTAAAAAAAAAAACCTTGACAAAGTAGGTGTAGAAAGAATGCACCTATAATAAAGGCTATGTGTGACATGCCTACAGCTAATATCACACCCAGTGGCGAAGAGCTGAAAACTTTTCCTCTAAAATCAGAAACAAAACAAGGATGCTCACTCTCACCACTTAGCCAACATAATACTGGAAGTACTAGACAGAGCAGTCAGCCAAGAAAAAAATAAAAATAAGAAGCATCCAAGTTGGAAAGAAAAAAGTAAAACTGTCTTTGCAGATGACATGAGTCTGTATTTAGAAAACCCTAGAGTCCAACAACAGCAACCACAAAACGTTAAAACTAATAAACGAATTTGGTTCAGTTGCAGGAGACAAAATAAACATACAAAGTCAGGTACATTTCTATATACTACCAGTAAATTGCCTGAAAGAAAAATGAAAGAAGCAATCACACTTACAAAAATATCAAAAAGGATAAAATATCTAGGAATACATTTAACCAAGGAACTGAAAGACCTGTTCATTGAAAACTATAGCAGTGAAGAAAGAAGTGGTTGATGACACAAATAAATGGAAAGATATTTTGTATTCTTGGAGTGGAAGAATTAATATTGTTAGGATGTCTGTACTATGTAAGGCACTCTATGGATTCAACACAATTCCTATTAAAATTCTGATGGCATTTGTCACAGAAATGGAAAAAAAATCCTAAAATTTGTATAGAATCACAAAAGACCCCAAATAGCTGAAGCAATCTTGAAAAAGAAGAATAAAGCTGAAGGTATCATACTTGCTGATTTTAAAGCATATTACCAAGTTACAGTAAAATAACACACTATACTACATCAAAATATATTACGAAGCAGTATGCTATTGGCATATAAACAGACACATGGACCAATAAGGACAGCGTAGAGAGCCCAGAAATAAACTCATTAAATGACATGTATATGGTCAGTTAACTTACGATAAGTATTCCAAGAACACACAATGTGGAAAGATCTTCAATAAATGGTGTTGGAAAAACTGCATATCCACTTACAAAAGAACTGGAGCCCTATTTTATACTGCTTACAAAGTGAACTCAAGATGGATTAAAGATATAAATGTTAAGACCTAAAACTGTCAAACTCCCCGAAGAAAACACAGAGACACAGCTCCTTTCCACTGGTTTTGGCAGTGATTATTTTGGATGCATCTGATACCAAGACATGAGCAACAGAAGCAAAAATGAACAAGTGGGAATGTATGAAACTGAAATCTTCTGCAGAGCTAGGGGAACTGTCAGCAAACTGAAAAGGCAGCCTCCGGAAGGAGAGAGATCATTTCCAAACCACATATATAAGCTAAGGGGTTAATATACAAAACGCATAAGGAAGTCTTATAACTCGATAACAAAAGAACCAAACAACCCAGTTTTTAAATGGGTAAAGGGCCTAAATAAACATTTTTCCAAAGGACATAGAAAACAGGGACAAAGAAAAGCTGCTCAGCATCACTGATCATCAGAGACATGCCAGTCAAAGTATAAGGAAACATCACCTCACCCTGTGAGGACGGCTGCTACTGAAAAGACGAGAGGCAGCAAGTATTGGTGTGGACGTGCAGAGAGGGAAGCCGCGCGCTGTATTAGTGGGAATGCAGACCGGCGCAGATTCCACAAAAACTCAAAACGGGAGCTGCCACATGAGCCAGCCACCCCACTTCTGGGTATATATCCAAAGGAAACAAAACCAGTGTCTCAAAGAGACAGCTACATCCCTGTGTTTGCTCTAGCATTTGTGTATTAGCAGAGTTGAGACATGGAAGCAAACTGTCAAAGGATGATTGGATAAAGAAAATGCTATATGTATATATATACACAATTAAATGTTATTCAAGCATAAAAATGAAGGAAATCTTGCTATTTGTGACATGAACACACTTGGAGGGCATTATGCCGAATAATATAATGCAGACAGAACAAGACTAAAATTTTCTGTGTATGGTGTCACTGATATGTGAATTATAAAAAATACGGTCAAACTCGTAGAAACCAAGAGAAGGACGGTGGTTGCTCAGGGCTGGGGGTAGGGAAAACGGGGACATGCAGGTCCAAGGGTCTGAACTCTCGGTTCTAAGATAAATAAGTTCTGGGATCTAATTTGTGACCACAGTTATTAATAGTTATTTATACAAAAATGTAAAATGCATTGTACATTTCAAATTTGCTAAGAGGGGGGATCTTGAACGTTCTCACCCCAAAGGAAATTTTTCTTTAAAGGTAACTGTGTGAGGTGACCTTTTGTGATAAATAACTGGGCCGTAGGAATCATTTCACAACATAATCACCTATCAGAGCAGCATGCTGTATGCTGGAAACATATGCAGTCTTCTCTGTGAATGATACTTCAGCACGTTTGCAGGGAAAGCAGATGAATGTGTAAATAAATTGTGGTGTGTCCATAGGCCATGCCTAAGGAATGTTTTTTTCAGCCATAAGAAGGAATGAAGTAGTGATTTGTGCTACTGTATGGAGGGAATTTGAAAATGTCTTGCCAAGTAAAAGAAGCTGATTATGAATGGCCCCGTGGTGTCGGACTCCATCTACGTGAAATGCCCAGAATGGACAAGTCCGTGGAGGCAGAAAGGAGACTAGCAGTTCCAAGGGCTAGGGGTGGGGGTGGAGGCCGCCTGCTAATGGGTACGGGTTTCTTTCGGATGACGGAAATGTTCTGCAAGAGACAGAAGGTGGAGGTGGCGAAACATTGTGAATGTCCTAAATGCCCCTGAATCGCACCCCCTGGCGTGGTCAGCCCTACGTATGTGAATTTCACCGCACCTCCACAAACACAGCAGCTGGCAGTAGCTCCCAGCATCTCGGCCCAGCCCCGGGGCAGTGCCCCTTGCCAGGGCATCCTTTTGAAGTCCCCTGGGTGGGGGTGGGGGGTGCTGGTGATGGTATCATTCGTGAACTCAGCTGCTATTTTCTAGGTTGCTATTTGCCTAAAAGTGCTCAGTTCCACCCCCGCCCCACCCGCCACTCTCCAGCTCTGCGGGCTACGGGGTGGGGCTCCGTGGTCACAGGACCTGGCAAGCTTCAGCCACAGAGGGTGGTTCATGCCCACCCGCCACCCCAAAGCTTCGCTGGTCGGGGCTGGCTGTGGCGGGCGGAAGTCTACAGGATAGGGCTGTGAACCAGCCAGTCCTTCCACTCTAAGCAATGCGGATCCGACGTGGGAGCAGAGGTGGGGCCGGCGTGGGGAGTCAGAGCCCAGGAAGAAGAGGACCCCCATACGCAGTGAACCGAGCCGCAGAGCGAGTCATGTCAGTGACGGGCGATAACCTACGGAACCATGGAGGGATGCACGGCCAGCGCTTTCAGAGGTTGGGGGGTGGCGGTGGTGGTTGGTCACTCAGTCGTGTCCAGCTCTCGTGACCCTGCGGACTGTAGCCCGCCAGGCTCCTCTGTCCACAGGATTCTCCAGGCAAGAACGCTGGAGCAGGCTGCCACTTCCTTCTCCTGGGGGATCTTTCCGACTCCGGGACTGCGCCTGCATCTCCTGCATTGCAGGCAGATTCCTTACTGCTGAACCACCATAGGAGCCCTTTTCATAGCGTAATGAATGGTTAATTGTAAACAAGATGAAGGAATGGGGTATTTACAAAGTCTCCGTGTACCTCCTACATGGCGTTTCCTGATTTCTAAAGGAAAAGGAGTCGCTCCGCAATGGAGACCCCGGAAGACCCCAGGGGGTCGCTTTAATCAAGCTATCAAAGTCGGTGTCACCAGTGCTGGGTGCAGTCAGATGCGATGGGAGCCCAGAAGCACCACCTCTGCGACTTTCCAGCCAGAGACGTAACGACTCACGAGAAATGTTGACTGGTGCTCTGCTGGGTCACCAAGACATCTTGCAAAGAAGAGCCGTGTGCACAAGTCTTTCTGTAACTCCCCCCTGTGCGTCTCTGGAGCAGGCCCCTAGCACAGCCTTGCACAATGAAAGCGTGAACACACACCTGAATGAGTCGGCGATGCGCCTAAGAGCATCTCTGCTCTGACCCACCTGGTACTGGGTGGTTGGCTGTGAGCGTGTCTCAGAGAGGGGGGCCCCTCCTGGCTCTTTCTTAAAGATGCAGGGAACTCCCGAGCCAGCACTCGGGGAAGCCGGGGCCCGAAAACGTCCTGCATCGCTTTCATTTTCCCGCAGTAGTTTTTTTCTAGCACTGCTATTACAATGTGATGCAAGCGAGGTGGCTTCAACAGCAGAAATCTAATTCTGGGGCAGAAGTCAGAGGTCAAGGGGCGGGCAAGGCTGGCTCCTTCTGAGGTGGTAAGGGATACTCCTCTAGGCCTCCTCCCCAGGGGTCCGTGGGTTCCCTGACGGCGTCACGCTAGGCCTCCACCTTCACCGGCACGGGGCCTACTCCCAGCGATCATGCTGTGTCCCCATTTTGCCTTTTTATAAGGATAGCAGGGGTTTCCCAGGTGGCTTAGTGGTAAAGAATCCACCTGCCAATGCAGGAGATCGTGGGTTCAATCCCTGGGTCAAGAAGATCCCCTGGAGAAGGAAACGGCAACCCACTCCAGTATTCTTGCCTGGAGAATTCCATGGGCAGAGAAGCCTGGTGGGCTACAGTCCGTGGCATCGCAAAAGAGTCAGACACGACTTGGCAACAAAGAACAGTGACACGGCACACCAGACATAGTTGGGCGGGCGGGGCCCCCCAGCTCCAGTAGGACCTCGTGTTATTAATAACTAATCACGTCCCTGTTGACCCTGCTTCCCGATAAGGTCACTTCTGAGATCCTGGGGGTTAGGACTTCACCATGAATTTGGAGGAGACACAATTCCGCCCGTGACATTTCTCTTCCGGTCCAAAGGGCTCCTTGAGCCCCCTGGATGGGATGAAAACTCTCAGACCTTCAGGACTCAGAGGTAAGATCATGAGTCACCTGTTGCTGCGGAAAACCACCCCTACCCCTGGTGCACGCGTGTGGCTGTGGTCGCTGCTACTCACCGTGGTGGGCACGGTGGGGTCGCCTCCCGGGCGCAGGCTGACCGCTTCTGGCTTCTCCTCCAGCCCGGGGCTGGCCTGGCTCCTGCACATGGCGGTATCGGGGCCCATGAGGGCCGGAACCCCACACCGTCACAGCCTCTGGGGCCAAAGCAAGTCACAAGGCCAGATTCAAGGAGACGGCTCGCCTCTGGCTGGTGAGAGGCCACGCCACCAGGCAAAGAGGCCAGAGGGGCGCGTGCAGGGGCAGTGGAGAGACGGCAGGCATGTCCGCATCTAGGGCGAGTCTGCATCCGAATTCGAGCGTCTACAGCCTCCCATCTTTAGGTAGTGTGAGGAGGAGGAGCCCCGGGCCTTGGGGTCAGACCAGCCTGCTCTCCAGCCCCTCTTGTCCAGACCCAGGCTCAGACCCACCCCCACCCCGGGTCTGCACCCCCAGCCTCCCCATCATGCCCCGACTCTCTCACCTCCTTCTGCAGGGGCTGGGTGGTTCCTAGCCGGCCGAGGTCACCCTGCCAGGGACAGGACCCCGCGTCCCGCTCCCATGGGCTGCTCTGACCCCGAGCTGGCTTCTCGGATGTGACCCCGGCGCCCTTCTCTAATTTGTAAAGCAAACTCCGGGGAGGGTTGGGAGGAGGGGTTGCGGAAAGGGGCTCTTCACGGCCCACTGGGTCCCCTCCGCTCCGTTCAGGACAGATTACCTAGCCATCCATCAGCAGGCCCCGCCGGGCCTTTGGGAAAGAAAGCTGGAGCAGAGTTCAGTGGGCGGCCCTCCCTTCCTGCCCCCAGAACCTTCCAGCGGCCCCTGGCTCACCCCCTCCCCCGTGAGGTCACTGGGTAGAGCGGGGTGCAGGCCAGAGGCTGGTCTGCCTGGCCCCTCGGGCTCCGTGACTGGGCATCGCTCCCGCTGATCCTTGAAGCCCTGCGACAGCGGGGCGGCTGCTCCGGGCCATTTGTTTCTGAATGGCCCAGCCCGCCCATCCCGGAGAGGGGAGGCCCTCTCCCGAAGCCCCAGGGAAGGGAGGGGTGGTGGGCCC
Source organism: Odocoileus virginianus (assembly GCF_023699985.2). NCBI lineage: Eukaryota > Metazoa > Chordata > Mammalia > Artiodactyla > Cervidae > Odocoileus > Odocoileus virginianus. Next base: position 549,594 of record NW_027224267.1, read on the forward strand.
CCAAGTGGCCGCCAAGGCCTAAAGCCCTGATGCCTTCTGAAGTTGAGACAGAAACGTCAAGGCGTCTGAGAGTTTTCATTAGGTCCTAGAGGATCAGCCACTCTCAGCCCTCCCGGTCCTCCTTTCTCTGGCCGCAGCACCCAGCGGGAGCATCCCGGAAGCCCCTCCAGCACACGGGCACCAGCCCAGGGTGCGCTGGAGGGGAAAGACGGCGGGGCTCGGGTGAGGTGAACGCAGGGCTGGCAGGGAAACTGAGGCCCTCTGCTGCTGACCTGCTGAGCCCCTGCGACTAGCCACTACCCCCTCCCCGAGGGTCACTAGTGCCAGGAGGGCTGGCGTTACCAACCCACTTCCCAGAAAGCCAGGAGAAGCTGAGTGATGAAGGCTGGGAGGCGGGGAGGGGAGAACGCTCTGGGCCCCTCTAGAGCCAACAGCCAGAGATCCGGCCGGCACTGCTGCTGACCGCAGGTTCCGAGGGACCTGCCTCACTGGCTCCCCGTTCGTGCCAGCAGCAACTGGGCACTGGGCAGACGGTGCTTAATAAGTGTGGGGCGGAGGCTACTGCATGATTGAAGGTACAAAAGGATGGAAGGCTGGATGGATGGAGGGTGTGTAGGTGGATAGGTGGATGGAAGGAAGGAGGGATGGATAGAAGGATGGAAGGAAGGGTGGGTGGATGAACCGATATCATCACGGAGGTGCGTGTAGGGCTCTAAGAAGCGCAGAGAAGGGTCTGACGTCAGTGGGAGTGAGGGACGCCCTCACAGTGGAGGTGACTTCTCAGCTGCATCTCACGTTCAGCAGCAGTCGTGAACTGGTCCCTCTGCACGCCTTCGGCGGCTGGTGTCCTTCCAAGAGAACCAGAAGAAAGGGAGATTTGGATGCAGGCCCACGGGGAGGAGCCGTGTGATGGAAGCAGAGACAGGAGTGATGTGGCCACGAGCCCAGGCACACCTGGCGTCTCCAGGGGCTGGAAGAGACAGGAAGGCTTCTCCCTCCCCCCAGGGCTGCTGGAGGGGGTTCGCTCCTGCCACACCCCAATTCTGGCCGTCTGACTCCAGGGCTGGGACAGAGGAAACCTCTGCCGTTTCAGACAATTACTCTGGGGTCACCTGCGACCGCAACCTCAGGAGCGGAACATGCCCGGGGAATGCTGGTCCATGCTGGGGGGAGCTCACGGTGTGATGGAAGCTTTGAGGTGGGATTTGCAGGGGAGACACACTCCTTGTTGCCACTGGGCTCCGCACCCCTGATCTGAAGCTCCTCCTGTTGCTGTCCCCCGAGTCCAGCTAGCAGTCTTCCCACCTCCGGGGTGGGGGGCTCGTGGCCTGCGCCCCCTCCTCCCCTGACCCGTCGCCCCAGCCCCAGGGGGGCACCTGCATCTTGGGTCTCTTTCTGCCCCTTTCAGTTCTCTGACCCCTGGTCGGCTGGTCTCTATATGAAGGCCTCTGTTGAATGACCGGGGGTGGTTCCGGTCCCCTGAGTGCGCCCCACAGAGGTCAGGACAAGGGCTCTCCATGCACGGGGAGAGGGAGGTGCCCGCTTAGCTGACATCACATGGGTGCTCTGTGGGGTCAGGGGTTGGGGGGAAAGCGGGAGCCAGCATCCCACACCAGCCAGACCCTTCTCCGAGGAGCCCTGCGGGACAAGGCTCTTCAACGCGAGACTCGGGGTGTCGAGGGGGCCGCTCAGGGTTTGGGGTGTACCGGGAAGCGACGGGACGCTCAGCTCTGAGGGTTCAGCCTTGAGCCCTGCAGGGGCCACTCGATCCACCCCCACCTAACTTCTCAGGGGAGAGGCCACTCGAGGGCTTCCGTCAGAGCCCTCTGTCCACCTGAGCAGAGCCTGGACCAGTGCCACCCCGGGACTCACAGGCTGGATGCTCGGGAGACCAGTATCTCTGAAGACATCTTTTCATCTCTCGGATGATGAGTCTGTTTGAGGCTGTGAGAGCTGAGGCCCACCACGGTGGGTGGGGGGAGAGAGAGGTGATGGGGGGACCGGGCCCCCACTGCCCCCCAGCTCACAGCTGCTTCTGGGGCAAATGAGGAGAACAGTCTGCTACAGTCAGACTGGCCTCCCCAGCCCTCCTTCCTGAACGAGAGTGGACAGGGCAAGATTTCCAAGAGAAAACGGTGAGGCTCAGAAGAGCCGGACGTAAACCCCTTCCCCGCAGCTGTCTGTTAGCCGGACCAGCCCGCCAGCACCAGGGGGCCGGACCCCCTTCCAGAGACGGGAAATCCTCAACACTGGTTTGGGAAATAAAGCCAAGACACAGCAGGAACCTGGGTCCCGTTTCTGGGCCCCACCGGCCACTCTGCTCAGGCGTGGTCTTCCCAGCTGTGAAACGGGCTCGGTGATTGAGGAATTACTGTGGGAAAGCGAAGAACTAAGCCACGGAGCGCCAGATTTCAAGGACCCACAATGAGAGACGCCAGCAGCCCTCAAGGTGCTAGCTTGATATGACCCTCATAACTCAGCAGCTCTGGGAGTAGGGGGTGGGGTACATATTCTTAAAACATAAAAAACGATGATAAACATTACCCAGATGTATCTCTGTGATTCCTCCAAGGAAACACATGGAAACACAATTGCTCTGAGCATGCCGAAGCTTCACGCAGGAATCAGCTTCGCCTCCATCAAAAGATACTTTCTCCTAAAGATCATTATCACGTTTCCAGACAGGAAAAAATTTACTGTTGTGAGCATTAGACAAATATTATGCTAATCTCAAATCGAGAGCCAAAAACGTGCTCTGACAACATTATGGATGTTATTTTTTTTTCTTTTTTCTGGGTTTCCTCCCATGTTTGATCAACAGATGTAAGCCAAAGTGCTTTTAGCTCCTACAGGGCTGCGGGAAGCGCCAGACTCTAATTAAAACCACGGTGGGGTGATGATGCCTGCCGAGGGGAATGGCATTCTTCTGCTTAGACTCTGTCTTTGGCTCCTGGGGCCCTTCCTTGCTCAGCCAGCCAATTGCCGCGCGAGCCCGGCGCTGCGGTCCAGGCCGGGTGCCGGGGTCCAGCCCAGGGCGGGTCAGCCCTCAGACTGCGGGCGGGTCAGTGGGCGGGACAAAGGCCGTGACGGACAGCGCAGGGGCGGGACGGCCTCCGCGCACGCGCTCAGCGTGGGTTAAGGAACCTACCCATTTGCTGGGCGACCTTAGGCAAGTCACTTCACCTCCCTGGGCCTCAGCGTCTGTGTTTCTAAAGTGAATTTGGTGAACGAGCTGCCTCACAGGCCAGCGGAGGTTAACGAAAGCCACGAGTCCCGCGTGGGCGGGACCCTGGTTACTTCCTCTTGGTCCAGAAACTAGACGGATGCTTGGTGCATCCTAGGCACCTGGAAAGACTCTTTGCGAGAAGGAAGGAGGCACAGAGGGAAGGAGGAAGCGAGGAGGAAGACACTTATGGACGGGGGAGGGGTCGTATGTGTTGCTTTTTGCATAGAATATTGAGCTACTTGGAAACTGCTGTCTTAGATTCCAAACTCCAGAGCCATTTCTGGGTGAACTATCCCTAAAAGTGTTCATTTGAGGAAAAAAAAAATCAGACTCCTTAGGGGGAAACGTTGAAAACCCTCCAGCTTCCCAGGTAACACCTGCTTTCATCTGGGCTGGGATGTCATATCATGAAGGATAGAGCATGCATGCCTGAGACGACTTCTTCCCAAGCTGAGCCCTCTGAAGGGCTTGGCAGAGTTGTCTCTAAACCTGTTGGTCCTATCGAGCCTAACTTAATCAGAGCCTGCGATGGGCTGAAAAACCTGGGGTGCTAGGGATTTGTTTTTCCGGAACTTATTTTCATGTAAATTGCTGCCCTGCAGAGTCGGGCCTTTCAAAATGCGGGTGCTCTGGAAGGCAGATCGCTCAAAGCCTGGAGGAAGTGGGCTTGTAGTTCGCATCTTCCAGGCGGGTTTCTGCCCGCACCCCCACAGTTCCTGCACGCAGCTACACGCACGGCTGGCGGCAGGCAGTAATCCCGTGTCCGGGATTTAGATCCACCCTCCCCGGTGCTGCGTGGCCTCAGCAAGCTCTCTAACCTCTCGCTGCCTGTTTCCTGGGCAGTGGGCAGAGGGCAGCCGGTTACCCCCCAAGATTGTTGACAGAACTCCGCACTGGCTTTGAAATCCTCACCCCATCCTCCTCACCCTCCACTCCCACATCGCCCAAACCCCCACCATCACCCCCTTCCACCCCCACCCCATTCCAGCTCCCCCTGGGGAGTGGGAAAAGGCCCGCTCATCCTGGAGGTCAATCCCGGGACGCTCCGTCCCTAACCCACACCAGGTGGAAGGTCAAGGGGAAGAGGGCCCGGGGTCCCCACGGAGTCCTTGTCCAGGCGCCCATGTGGCGTGGCCCCAGCCTCCTGTCCCATCAACCCCCCGCAGCCCAGCCGCACGCTGGGAGAGCCGGGTGGGTCAGGGGCCAGCCACCAGCGGGGACCCAGCATTCTCCCCCGAAGCTCTTGGCAGCAAGGATGGAGTGTCAGGCTGGGTCTCCAGGATCCCAGGCTCTGTCAGCCTCCGACACACACCGTCAAGGGGCTCTCATGCTTCCTGCAACCGCCATGGGCCCCGAGGCCCATCAGGGGAGCAGCGTGTGCCGGGTGAGGGTGCTAGGTTACCCACACCGACGCCCCTTCCCTGGGGGTGGGGGTGCTCTGGAAGCCTCCAGCGGCTGCCCCAACTTGAGTGACAGCAGACTGTGCACTGCTTTACAGGGAGGGAAGCCAAGGCCCAAGAGGAGCCGACGCCTGGGCCAGGTGCCCCCTGAGGAGGGGGGGCTCCACCCCGAGGCAGGAGAAGAGGGGCGTCTTTGGGTGCGAGAGACGCGGGGGTCGGGGCGAGCTGGGGTGGGGGCCGTGCCTTGTCTACCCGGGGGTCTCCACAGACTCTGCCCTGGGTCCCTCTGGCTTCTCCAGCCCTACTGGGTCCCCGGAGCTAGGACATCCTGCCTGAATGGAACCCAGTGCCCACCCACTGGTGTGGACCATCGAGTTGGGGCCAGAGCCCAGCATCAGCCTGATGATTTGGGGCGAGTTGCCCCGCTCCTCTGGGCCTCCATTTCCCGGCCTCCCGAAAGGACGTGACAGTCCTTTGAGGCTAAAACAGGAAAATGAAGACGCCCTTGAGCACGAGCTGCCCCTGGGGATGTGAGGTCCAGGTGTTTCCAGCCCCTCCCAGCCCTCCACACCTGGAGGCCACTTACCCTCCCCGCCGTCCAGCGAGCAAGACTCTTAGCGTGGGAGAAACACGCCCAGGGGTGCAGAGGAGCGGGTGGGCCCCGCTGTTCAGTCGCTCAGTTGTGTCCAACCCTCTGAGACCCCGTGGACTGCAGCCCGCCAGGCTCCCTGCCCTTCACTGTCTCCCAGAGTTGCTCAGACTTACTTCCGTTAATTCACTGATGGACTCTGTGGACCTAAAATTAATATAATCACTGGGCTTTTGCTTGAAAAGCATAGCAATATAACACTTTTTTGGACCCACCTTAAACCCTGGTGAACACCGGTCTTGGGCCCCCCAGGGCTTTGGGGCCCAGAGCGCATCTACCCTAAAATCCAGGTGTCCAGACCCCACCTGATGAGCCTTCTGCACACCGAGGTCACCGGGGCTTCAGAGCAAGCAGGCTGGACCCCGAGTTGCCCAGGGCTCTAGGGCTGGCCGTGGCCACAGACCCGGGGTCCCCAGCCTGGCCCGGTGCCCCCTGACTTCTGTGTAGCAGATTGTTCCTCAAGACCAAACTCCCCAGCCTGTGCTCAGCCAAGCTGCTCTGGCTTGGGGGTGGCTTGGCCATGACCCAATGCCAGGGGCCTGAGAACGAGCTTGCAGACCCACTTGCGGGCTTGGTCTCCCACCTGCTGTCCAGCCCACCTACCTGCCCTGCTTCCGGGTCCCCCTACTTCCCAGAGCAGAGGGCCCCAGGCCTGAACTCTTGAAGAAAGAGAGGGAAAGGCCTGGAGAGAGGCCCGTGAGTTTGTGGGGACCTGTCCAGCCACCCTGGGCCCGATGCTCAGCAAGGCTCTTGGCTGGCGCTGCCTTGAAGTCTTTACGCTTCTCAATTTGTAAATAAGAGGCCACGTTTCGCCTTGACTGGGCCACAGGACTGTGTAGCCCGAGCTGCGGGGCCCTGGGCACCCCGTGGGCAGTGAGAGCAGAGGGATACTTGGTTCCCAGGAAGATGTCAAAGCGGACAGCCGCCCTCCTGCGGCAGGTGCGGAGGAGCTCTGCCCCCCCAGGCCTCTCTGGCGTCCCTGCGCTTCCAGGATGGAGGAGCGGAGGGTCTGTCACTCACCGCCGGGTCTCGGCCTGCCTGGCCCCAAGCCCCCGCTGCCTGACCCGGCTGGCAGCGCCCGGCGGGGTGCGGGGTCAGCACTCGGTGGGAAGGTTAAGCAAGCAGACGCTGCGGCAGAGGGGCGACGCTGGTGGGGTGGGGGGGGGCCAGTTCTCATCTGTGGGGGCCAGTCTGCTCCCCGCCCCCCCCCCCCCCCGGGGTCTGGTGGGGGTGGGGACATCAGCCTTCTGGGCGGAAGTGCCTCCCGTCCCAAGTTCCCGGCCGGGGTCAGTCTGCTGCCTGCCCGGGGCCCCGGGGTGATGAGCGCAGATCCGGGGAGCGCAGAGCTGTGGGAGTGCAGGGCCGGGCCGGCAGTGGTAAGAACTGGGTCACCGGAACCAGGCCGACCTGGGCCCGGGGCGGGAGGCGGCAGCCGCAGGACTCGGCCAGGCCGGAAGGGGCTCAGGGTCCGCCGAGCGGAGCGGGGCTGGCGCAGAGCGGCTGCGGGGACTGTCGGGGTGAGAGGCTGCGGCTTTGTTTGGGAGTTTAAAACCGAGGGGAGACACAGGAGCCCCCGACGCTGCGTCCACAGCCGTGACCCAAGGGCACAGGCAGGGCTTGGTGGGGTCAAGGTCAGACCTGGGTCCCTGGGAACGCGTTCGGCTAGGGGCCGACAGGGCAGCACGTTGGGAGAGCGCAGCCAGGTTCCGCAGTTTCCGCGCCGGGGGCTGAGGTCGAGCAGGTTTTCGGCGTCGGGGAGGCCCGGGCTCCTGGGCTTTGGGGCACCTTTGCGGGTTCGCCCACGGCGCTCTGGTTCTGACGGGGGCCACAGGTTTTGGTGGATGGGTGACGTGCTCCGGGCTCATTTTTAGAGAGGGCATTACTGCCTGCGGGCTTGGGGGAAACGTAGGCCGGCAATCCGCGCACTCAGCCTTGCAGAGGTCACTGGATCCAGTTTCTCCGTCGGGAAAGTGGGGACCCACGGCGGCGTGGAGGGCGATGGGGAAGAGTGAGAGTGCTAATGTCCCATGCCAACAGTGGCTCTGACCCTCCACCCCCAGCTTTAGAGGCCCAAGATGCTCAGGGAGCCCCATTCTCCGACGGGCATCCCTACTCTGGAAGCCCTCCCCCAAACCCAAAGCTTAGCGTCGGGGTTCCTGGGGCTGGGCTGCTGCGGGCCAGGCCTGGGGCCACGGGGGCCCTCGCTGGGGGCGGCGGGTTTTCCAGTGCTGGGGGTTGGGGGCAGGGGGCAGGCGCCAGGCGCCAGGGGCAGGAGACCTTCCGGGGATGCAGAGACCGGGAAACAAGCGCCCCTGCAGAGAGGTGGCGGCAACCGAGGAGCCAGACCCAGCTCGCGGGGCTTCCTTCCAACCGCTTGGAAGTCCCCTCGCGCCCTGCGCCCGCGCGGGCATTACTCGCTTAGTCCCGCGCCCTCTCTTCCCAGCCGGTGGGGCTGGGGCTTTGGCCGCTCTCAGGACAGGCGCTGGGTGCCCGAGAGCTCTCCACCGCCGTGCGTGACTGCAACCCGTCAGAAGGATGCGCCCATCAGAAGCCTGTGGGCTCCCCTGGCTAACCTTCTGCTCAAAGTCGGGGGGAGGCATTTTCTACGGAGTCAGGGGGTTAGTTCTTGGGTCGCCGGCCCTGAGGAACTGCAGCCCCGCGCCTGCGGAAAGTGGGAAGTGGGAGGCGCCTCTCTGGAGAGATCAAACCGAAGCCCAGGGAAACCCGGCAAGAAACCCGACCACCCAGAGGGAGGCTCTTTGTCCGGCTTAAAATGCCCAGAGGTGGTGGGCCAGATGGCTAGAAGGATGAGGTGAGCGGATGCCCCGCAAGGGGATGGGCCCGCCCTCGGAGCCGTGCCGTGGGACGGCCGCTGCCCTTGGCACCCAGGCCGTGGCGCTCCGCGCGGGACCCAGGCCCGAGAGGTCACGGGAGGCTAGTGAGGGCCTGCTCCGCCTGACTTCCCACGCGGGCCTCCGCGAGTCCCGGGGCTGCCCGCCGCCCCCTTGCCGCCTCCGAGCTGTGGGGAGTCAGTGGAGGGCGGGGGCACGCGATAGCCTCGCTTCGGAGATGCGGTGAAAGGGAGTGCGCCTTTGGAAGGCGCCTGCGTTTGCGGAGTGACCGCGGCCCCGGCTCACCGGCAGAACCTCAGTCTCCCGGGCGATAACCCAGGTCGCCTGCGGGGCGCAGAGGCTTCCCCGGGCTTCTCGCCCAGCCGCCCGCAGACCCCAGAGGGCCTGAGACCCACACCCGTAGCTTCGCGGGTCGCAGTCTCCCCGGCTACCTCACTCGGACAGGCCCGCGCTCTCCGCGCTGGGCCCTGCGGGGACAGCTCCGCCCGATGCGGGAGGGGAGGGCAGAGCCCAGGGCAGGGCGACAAAGACCCTGGGAAGGTAGAGCTGGGCAGGGGGCTCAGTGGGGAGGGCTGCACGGGGCGGTGGACACAGGCTGCGTGCGCCGTGGAGGTCAGGGGCTGCGCTGACAGTGTCCTCCTGTCTCCCCCCTCCGCTGTGTCCCCCAGTGGAAAACGGCTTTCTGGGGTCCCAGTGGAACTGGGATCACTCCCTCCATCGGCAGATAGTTTCTGAGTGTCTTCTCTGTGCCGGGCAGGGTTCTAGGCCCCTGAGGGTAGGTGGTGGTAGCCGGGGAAGCCCCGGGAATGGGCTGGGTGGGCAGTGAGTAATTTAGTGAGTGGATGCTGTACCCTCTGAAGTTAGGGAGGGTGGCTGGGAGGCATTCAGGCTGGGACTGAGTGGCAAGAAAACCACCTTCTCCTTGCTTGGGGTCGGGGAGGGGAAACAGGACCTTCCAGCACCCAGAGGAGGCGGGGTCTGTGGAACTGGAGTTGAAGAGGCCGGATTTGGGGTCATCGTGCCTCGGAAGAGGCAGCCAGCGGTCCCTGTGGCTGGGGTGTGTGGGTGCCAGGCTTCAGGGGGCAGATCAAAACTTAGATTCTGGAATTCCTCTGCTTCAGAGTCTGCTCAATAAGACGAGGCCCTGACTGCCCCCCAGCCTCACCAGGTGCCGGGATAGCTGGGGCTTCCCAGCAGCCGCTGACCCAGCCTCGCCGGGTCAGTGCGGGTGCAGGGTGGTCCCCAGAACAGCCCTGAGAAGTCAGGGCCACGGCCGTACCCGTTTGCCAGTGCAGAAGCTGAGGCTCCGAGGGCCACTTAGTAAAACAGCCTTAAACACAGTGGAAGGGGGTGCGCCCCGCTCGGGTCAACTGGAGGTCAGAATCGTTTGGGACGGGCCTTCCGGTTCAAGGGACAGCTTAACACGAGGGAAGCTGAAGCCCGCCCAGGGTTAGCATCTGCCCAAAGCAAGCCCGAGACTGGCCTCTGCTCTGGCACAGCCTGGCAGCATGTGGAGGGGTGGGGAGGGGAGGGGAGGTGTGGATGGTTGCTCACGGCTGGGTACAGCCCTGGGCAAGACCCCAGAACCTGGCACTAGGGTGGCCGGGGACACTCGGGTCCACACAGTCTACTGGCCGGCTTAATGGCCATGTCCAGGGAGGGGAGCTTCAGGGCACCTGGTGGAACTGCCTGGCCCGAGTCAGAGGCAGCGCTCAGATTGGCTCTGAATTTGGATCCGAGCTGCAGGGGAAAGTGGTGAGGTGCAGAGTTTGGAGCAGGCAAACCCTGTTGAATTAAAACGGTGTGAACTGTGGCATTCCAGGTAACCTGTCTGGGCGTTTAGTGAGCCCCTCACCCGCCCTCACCCTGTAACTCGGGCAGCGACAGCACGTATGTAGGGAGGGATGCTGTCGGGCCCTCTAACCAACTAGGTCCTGTGTGGCGGTCCAGGCAGTGGGGGCGCTTCTTGGGGTGTGCCCACCGCCCCCTCCCATTCTGGGGGGCAGCTGGCCCTGTCCCCCTGGTTTCCATGGCCACCGTTCCCCCAGGGGGTGGCGCTCAGCCTTTACTTTTAAGGGGGATGCACCCTCTGGCCCTGGAAGCTGGGGGGAGGACGGTGGCCTCAGAGTCCCCTGGGGGGAAATCCCAGCTCTGCCGCCTCTAGCGGGCGGCCCTGGGGAGTGAGTGTCATCACCTCCCAGACTTTTGCTTCTGCAGCAAAGCCTGGACCAGCCCGGGCCTGGCTCAAGACTATGCCATGGCTGCAGGTAGAGCCGTCCTGCGTGTCTCCTTCTCTCATCTCAGGTCTGCAGACTGTTCTGCCTTGTACGAAGCGAAAGCTCACACTTGGCCCGGCTCAGACAAGTTGGGAAAGAAGGAAGGGACGGAGGGAGGGAGGCAGGGGAGGAGGGAACGGGAAGAATCCTTTGCTGGTTTTCAGTCCCTGAGCTGTGCCTGACTTTTTGTGACCCCATGGACGGCAGCACGCCAGGCTTCCCTGTCCTCCGCTGTCTCCCTGAGTTTTCTCCAACTCATGTACATCGGTGATGCCGTCAGAGCATCTCATTCTCTGTTGCCCCCTTCTCCTCTTGCTCTCAATCTTGCCCAGCATCAGGTTTTTTTTTCCCTCCCACTGAGTGGGCTCCTCGCAAGGTGGCCAAAGCGTTGGAGCTTCAGATTCAGCAGGCGGTGGGGGGGGGGGGGGGCAGGAGGCAGGGAGGGAGACAGTAGGGCGGACCCCTGCCTCCCCCTGGACCCGACAGAGAGCGTTCTACGGCAACTGAGCTTAACGGGAGAGGCAGGTGTTCACCAGGATGCTGGGGACTCTGGGTCCTGCAGGCAGGGGCTGCTGCCCCAGCCCACTTCCCGCACCAGCTTTGCACTGCAAGGTTCAGAACAGAGGCAAGTTGGGGGGGGCAGGGTGCAGACCCCACAGCTGCAAAAGCGAAGCACATTTGAGAAGCGATGAAGCAGGGCCCCCAGACAGATCCCTTACAAGCCCGGAGTGTTCTAGGAATCGGATCAACTCTGCTGTTCCCTCAGGCAGGGTGGAGCGGGGTCCTCAGAACCTAGGAAGTGGCTGCTGCCCATCCCCGGACAAGGGGTTGCTTCTGGGCTGGCCTTGGGGGCTTCTTCGCCCTCTGATGCACTCAGCTTGGCCAGCTGTCTCATTTGAAATGCTGAATGAAAGCCCGCAGGGAGAGGCTGGGGGTTGCACCTTGCTCCAGGCACTCCTGCAGGCAACTTTCTGCCGCTTGAGGGGGGGGGGTGGTGAGCCCAGCGCTGTCTCCCTTGAGGGGCTACAGGAGGAGGGTGCCTGGGACTCAGACTGAGGGGCCAGGTGGCCGGGCCGGGCTCGGGCATTTCCCTGCCCGTGGTCCTCCTCTCAGAGAAGCCAGCTCTCCGGCTGCTTTCTGGAGATGGCGGCGGCCGTGACGGGCCTGACCCGTTGGTGTCAGCCTGGCCAGGAGAAGACGCGGGAAGGAGTCGGGGGTCCTGAGTGTCGCCGGGTTGGGGAGGAAGCGGTCCTGGCTCGCTGGCCTGTGCAGGCGGCTCAGAACCGAGATGTGCGGAGACCCGCCGCCCCAGGGTTCTGTCCTCTCTCCCTTTGGAAAGTGGGTGGCCTGCTTTCCTTGGGAAACGACTTTTCAGCCACACGGACCAGACTGACGTCTCAAGAGTGGCGGGGTACCTGGCGGGGTCACCTGGCGGGGTCCCTGAGCTGCAGGGGAGCGGAGGTGTGCCGCCCGCGGCTGGTGGGCGACCCAGGACCTTGCTGCCGGGGAGGGAACGATGACCCTCCGTCCTCATGCTGGTTCCTCTTGGGGTTCAGGTCCCCCCTGCACCCCAAGCTACCATCTCACGACGCCTTGGCTATGTCAGTTCTGTTAGCATGTCCATTTTTATTTTGTTTTACTATTGGGGGTATCATTGATTTACAGTGTTTATCATGTCCATTTCTCCATCGAGAGCACTGAGATTTAAAGAGGCGATGGGACATGGAATCTACCAATGGAGGGTATCCCGAAGCCAGAGGCTGACACAGTCCTGGCCGCGGGGGCCGACCGGACAGCAGTGTGATATCTCTGGTATCGACTCTCCCATCAGGGACAGAGCCCTCATGCAGTCAGGAGCAGGGACCTGAGTTGCTGTCAGAGACCTTGAGTTGGCCTCACGATGCTGCGTGGGGCTGCGATCCCCTGGCAGATCCCCTGGGACACCGACCTCTTGGTGTCAACCTGGGGCATTGACTGAAGATGCAGGGAAACATCCTGCATGTGGAAGCCCCGCCTGCCAGCCCACAGACCGGAAGGGGGTGTCCAGGAGACAGGGGTTCGATCACATTCCGGGTCTGGGAGTAACACTTATTTATTTTTCACTGAACACAATGATTTGATTTACAATGTTGTGAGGGGAATTCCACTTTAACATAGGATTCAGTGAAGGTAAGAACTGTCCCGTGAGGACCCACGATGTCCAAGGCAGGGTGCAGGCTGCTTCCCAGCCGGGACAGGGAGTCTGCCCCCCGAGGTGCGGGCAGTCATCACTCCTCCGCCCGGAGCGGGACTGTGCTGGGCCCGGGTCTCAGCGGCCCTCACACCTCCCACGCTGCTGGCTCTGAGTCTGTCTCAGCCCTGCCTTCTCAATGGTCATTGCGTTAAGTGAGGCTTCCCTGGTGGCTCAGATGGTAGAGAATCTGCCTGCAACGCAGGAGACCCGGGTTTGATCCCTGGGTCGGGAAGATCCCCTGGAGAAAGGAATGGCAACCCACTCCAGTATTCTTGCCTGGAGAATCCCATGGACAGAGGAGCCTGGTGAGCTACAGTCCATGGGGTCCCAGAGTCAGACGTGACTAAGCCACACACACACACACCACTTCTCTTATGTACGAAGGGGAAAGAGTGGAGTTCAGGAAACTGGTGCTCCAGGGCCCAGCAGATGACTCCTGGCTAGTTAGGACCTGGTGAGAAAGCATTTTCGCCCTCTGGCCTCTGCAAGTGGTTCTTGTTTTAGGAGGACAGTACTTGTCTGTACCCCCCCCCGCACTTTCTTCCTACGGACCCTGACTCTGGGGCCCAGTTTATCCTCAGACCCATGAGGGCATCAGGGAAATATGCCAGCATAGAAAGGGGGGCGGGGTGAGCCAATCCACCTGGCGTCTACGCGAGCGGCCAGGCTGGGCACGGCCCCTTGAACTTGGGTCTCACGTGGCAAGAGCTTATCATCCTCAATGTATCCTCAAGGTCACCTTAGCTCCTGGCAGCTTGGGCACCCCCGTCCTCCCCTGCGGTCTTCGGCAGGAGCACGAAGAGGGGGCCGGAAGGAGACGTGGGGTGGGTAGGCCCGGTTGGGGGGAGGCCCGGGTGGGGAGGAAGCCTGGGGTGGACGTGGTGGGCGCCGGCAGCAGCACTGCCCCCACCCCCCGCTGCCCTTCCCGCGTCACCACCGTCCAGCCTTGGTCGCCCATCCTGGGGACAGGCTGGGAGTGTAGAGTTCTCCCAGAGACAGTCAGACAAGCGTTTTGGGGAATGGGGGAGAGGTGTCTTCAGTCTCACTTCAGTTCTGCCTCGTGGTAGAGGCCTAAAACCACGCTGGACACTAGTTTGGGGCGACACGTTTGTGGAATGAAATCTGCGGGGTGTGGGGGAGCAGGTCCAAACCAGTATTTTTGCTTCGCTGCCCAAGAAAGCAGAGATGTTAAAAAGCAGAGACATTACTTGGCTGACAGAAGTTCGTCTGGTCAAGGCTATGGTTTTTCCAGTGGTCACATATGGATGTGAGAGTTGGACTATAAGGAAAGCTGAGTGCTGAAGAATTGATGCTTTTGAACTGTGGTGTTGGAGAAGACTCTTGAGAGTCCCTTGGGCTGCAAGGAGATCCAACCAGTCCATCCTAAAGGAGATCAGTCCTGGGTGTTCATTGGAAGGACTGATGTTGAAGCTGAAACTCCAATACTTTGGCCACCTGATGCAAAGAGCTGACTCATTGGAAAAGACCCTGATGCTGGGAGGGATTGGGGGCAGGAGGAGAAGGGGACGACAGAGGATGAGATGGCTGGATGGCATCACTGACTCAATGGACATGGGTTTGGGTGGACTCCAGGAGTTGGTGATGGACAGGGAGGCCTGGTGTGCTGCGATTCATGGGGTCGCAAAGAGTCGGACACGACTAAGTGACTGAACTGAACTGCCCAAGGCTGGTATTGGGTTGTTACTTCGCGTCAGTTCCGGAAACTTCCACACAGTGGTGCTCTTGGGACAGGCCCGGTCCTTCAGGCCTTGCGAAGCTTTTGCTTTTTCAAACCTTCAGAATGAATCAGCCTTAGATGAATACGTCCACTGTGCACCCAGCCACAGAGGCGAGCGCGTTCCAGCAAAATCTGGCTTATTTATAGATTCAGGTCCAAGAAGATGTTTTGCTTTAGCCCATCCTCCCCTGGTACCAAGGATGGGGTGCTGGACGCCTCAAACATTAAATGTGTTTGGACAGTTAACTCAAGAGTGGCTTTCACGCTGCTATCTGTATTCACCATCTCCAAGCTGGGGGCCGGTTGGGGGATTGTGCGCTGAGAGCCAGGCCCCATCTTGCAAACCGCTTCCAGGGATTTTTGGCTTATGACGACACAGGACAGGCGATCGCGCCCCCATCCCGTGACTCCGGCTGGATGAGTCCTTCAGGGCAGCTTAGAACAGCCTGGTGAGTGAGCAGAGAGACCAACCCCGTGGCTGAGAACTGCAGGCCTAGAGGCCACGCAGGCCGCGGGTCAGAGCCCGGCCGGGCTTCAGGAGCGGCTCCGTCAGGGGCTCCACCATGGGCGTCGGGGCCAAGAGCAGCACGCAGGGGGAGGTTCTTGGCTTATTGTCCATGCAAAGGGGTGTGTGTAGACAGAGGCCTCTCTGAGGGGTTCAGGCATCCTGGAACCTGGCCATGAGGCTACCATCCGCCCCCCCTGCCCCCAGGCATAGAGCATTCAGAAGAGCTGCCATCACCCATTTCCTTCGATGACATACATTTGGGGTGCTTGCGGAGTTGGGTGACAAAGGCGTGAGATACAGTTTCCTCCCCCACTAAAGGTCCCCTGCCTGCTGGCCCCTGACTGTCCCCGACCACACAGATGAAGCTCTGGCTAGCCCCTCCCACAGCTGGAGTCTCACCAGCTTCTCAGAAGTGCAGTCTCTCTGCACATCATCACATGCATAAGTAAAGGTGGGGGTGGGAGCAGGAAAAGACGGCGTGAGCTCCCGGGGTGGGAGTGAGTTCCGTGTTAGGAAAGGTGTGCAAGCAGCAACTCGACGACCCCCTAAAGGAGGTTTCTATACTGAGCCATTGTTTGGGACCCTCCCTTTGAATTGATTTCCCAGATTAACTTAAAAAAAATCCCACTTTCTGGGCTTCCCTGGTGGACCAAGTGGTTAAGAATCTGCCTGCCCACGCAGGGGACACAGCTTTGAGCTCTGGTCTGGGAAGGTCCCACATGCCGTGGGGGCAAGTGGGTCCATGTGCCCCAACCAGGGAGCCTGCACTCCGGAGACTGTGACCCCTAGAGCCTGCGCTCTGCCGCGAGAGAGACCACCACCCCGAGGAGCCTGAGCACCGCGGCTGGAGAGCAGGCCCCCCCTCCACTGCCACAGCTAGAGAAAAGCCCGTGGGTAGCAACGGAGACCAAGCTCAGCCAAAAAAGGGAAATAAGTGAAATGGAGACTGAAAACCCCACTTTCTGTAGACACGGGGTAGCCTCACCCAAAGAACTCACTGCTGATGCTCCGACAGGTACAGAGGGACCAGGCCTGAGCTACTGCAGTGGAGTTTGGTGAGGCCTTAAGTAGTGTCATGGGCTGGATCATGTCACCAGAGGTATCCCCAGGTCCTAGTCCCTGGAATCTAGAAACGTGACCTGACCTGGGAAGAGGGGCTCCGTGGACAAGATCAGTTAAGGATCTTGAGAAGAGTCTCCAAGGGGCCCACCTGCCATCACAGGTCCGCTGACAGCTGGAGATGGAGGGAGACTGGTCACAGAGAGGGTCTTCCCTCAGAGCCTCCAGAGGAAGCCGGCCCTGCTGACCCTGGATTTCAACCTAGCCACGCTGATTTCAACCCAGCCGCGCTGATTTCACACTCCTGGCCTCCAGAGCTGTGAGAGATGGCTCTGTGGTTTTCAGCCCCCAGTGTGTGCTGCTTCATTAATGCTAAGGCCAGGCATCCAGGGACTGGTCCCTGGGGTCTCGCAGACCGAACTCCGAGTCCTGGAGACACTCGGAGCCCAACCGCAGCGGCGGGAGACCCAGGAGAAGGGCCTTTGTTCTGATGCTGCTCGCTCCCTGCTGGTGTTTGGGCGGGGGCTCCCTCGGGAAAGCCCCCTTCCCTGGGGTCCATACACAAATGTGGGGGCAGAGAGGAAGCTAAATACTGCACCCCCCCAGTCCTCTTCAAAATCCTTCTCACACGTCATCAAATTTATCCTGCAAACGCCAGAGGCGGATGCTCTCTGCAGGCCCTGTGATAAGAAACAGTGGAATGCCTTCGACGGGAGGGTCTGTCCCCGGCCAGCACCCCACGGCCGAGCAGCTCCGGAGACAGGCTCTGTGCCCAGTGACAATCTGGTGCTTCCAGTTCGGCCCTCCATCAGGCAGATAATGCTCTCCTTCCAGGACCTGTGAGAGGCTCACTGTGGTTTGGGCCAGCCGGCTCCAGGGGCAGGGAGCTGACGGTCCCCACGAGGTCCGCAGGGTGCCGGCAGCCCTTTCTGCTCTGAGCTGCGCCCTGGGCTGGGGGCCGGGTGGGTGCAGACGCTTCCTGGTCCGGGAGCCCATGGATGGAGCTTTGCGTGGCAGGGAGAGGCAGATGCTCAGAGGTGTTCAGAGACCCCCAAGGAGGAGGAGGAAGGGAGGCTGGACCTGGGCAGTGTAGTGGGGGACTCCCAACGCAGCGCCCCGTGCCCTCCCTGGAGTGTGTCCCCATCTGCAGTGGGGCCAGGGTGGGACGACTGAAGGAGGGCGCAGCCTCGCCAAACGTCCCCTGACTCAGAGTCAAAGCTGCTTTGCTCCCACGAGTCTGGCAAAAAGAATTAAAAGGAGCCACGCTACCTGTTGGCAGAGGACGGAGGAAAGGCGTCCCCAGCCAGCGCTGATGTGAACGTGAAGCCTTTCAGGAGAGCAACCTGGAGCAACGTGTCTCACACACACACGTGTGCACATGCATCGCACACACACTCAGGCTGTCGGCACACCGACGTATTCCAGGAATCTCTCCAACGTGAACCGAAGGACCAGCTCCTGGGGGAGTGGACACAGGTACAGGGTTACCTGCTGAGATAACCCGAGGCTGGAGGACAGCTTGTCGTTGCCCAGTTGCTCAGTCCTGCGACCCCATGGACCGCAGCACGCCAGGCCTCCCTGTCCATCACCAACTCCCAGAGCTTGCTGAAATTCATGTCCATTGAGTCGGTGATGCCATCCAACCATCTCATCCCCTGTCTCCTTCTCCTCCCGCCTTCAATCTTACTCAGCATCAGGGTCTTTCCCCGTGAGTTGGCTCTTGGCATCAGGTGGCCAGAGTATCGCAGCTTCAGCTTCAGCATCAGTCCTTCCACTGAATATCCAGGGTTGATTTCCTTTGTGGAAATACCATTAATAGGCAGGTGGTGGGGACATGTGGCCCCTCCCCAGTAAATGCACACAGAGGAGACCGGATGAATGGGGCTGAACTGGGACTGAGAGGGCTTCTGTGGCCCAGTGCCAGTGAGAAGGGCGTCTCTGGGGGCTCAGCGGTAAAGAATCGGCCGGAGATGCAGGAGCTACAGGAGATACAGTTTCGATACCTGGGTCAGGAAGATCCCCTGGAGGAGGTCATGGCAACCCACTCCAGTGTTCTTGCCTGGAGAATCCCCATAGACAGAGGAGCCTGGAGGGCTACGGTCCATGGGGTCACAAAGAGTCGGACACGACGGAAGCGACTTAGCATGCACGCCAGGGAGAAATGAGGGGCGGAAACTCCCATGGAAGGGGATGGAGGCTCCTCCACTGGCTGCCATGCTGTATACCTTTGTGTTCACGTAGATAAAGTGCGTGTGGAGAATACATAAAGACGCACGTGAAGCTGGCCACGGGGGTTCTCAGGGGGACGAGATGGAAGTGGCAGGGTGCTGATGGGCTGTCCATGATGGAAGAGAAGCCCTTGGGTGGGACCTGGCACCAGGACACATGTGGCGTGTTCACCTGTGTGTGGGGGCGAGGTCAAGGGTGTGCCGACGTGCGGCAGCGTGCACGGCTGCCTGTGTGTGTGGGCCTGTGGGTGTTGAGAGGTGTGTGTCTGTGTGTAAGCGTCGGGGTGGGAGGGATCTAATGCGTGTGTGTGGGGGGGCTGCATTTGCTTGTAGAGGTAGATGGTGTGTATGAATGTGTGTGTAGGATGCATATGTGTGTGGTTGCGTATGTAGGAGTGTGGGCAGGTATGGGTGTGCGTGAGGAGTATGGAGGGTGAGTATATGCTGGTGGGGATGTGTGACATTTGTGCGAGGGTGTGGGGGATGTGTCTGTGTATATGGGTGTGTGTGTATCAGTGAGTGTATCAGTATGTGTGTGTATACATAAGTGGGTGTGTGTATATCTGTGAGCATGTGTGTATACACAAGTGGGTGTGTGTATATATTTGTGTGTTTGTGTATAAAAGTGAGGGTTTGTATATAAGTGAGTATATCTGTGTGTATATAAGTATATGTCTGTGAGTATACAGGTGTGTGTGTATGAGTGTATCTGTGTGTACACTAGTGAGTGAGGTGTGGGTGGGGGTCTCTGGTCCCAGGCTGTGTCCGCTCTCAACACTGTGGGGCAAGGAGGGTCCCGGGATGTCAGCAGTGGGGTCTCGGGTGGTGGCACCCAGATGGCCTGCATTACTTGCTCCATCATCAGCACTTGTCAGATTCTCTGTGTTGAGCATGCATTATTCACATAATAAGCAAGCTGACTTGCTGTGGATGGAAAGCTGGGCTGAGGGCAGAGGCCCTGGGGGGCCAGCAGAGAGCCGGGGGCGCCTCTGCAGCCTGGGGGTGACCTCGGGGGTGCCTGTCACCAGCATCGTCTGCGAACATCACTTTCACCGTCTGGCACAGTTTATTTCTCCATTAGGTGAGGGGGTCAGGCCAAGAGTGGTCCAGGGGCTGCGGGTGGGCCCGAGACAGAGCCCAGCACCCCCCAGGGCCTCTAGTAAGGAAGGAGGCAACCCCAGGACCTCACGCCAGCCTGGTGGGGCCTGGGGGGGATCCACCCCCCACGTGGACCTCCCCTCTGTCCCCACTGGAGAGGGTCGGTCGGTCGGTCTGGGGCCTTGCCCTCTGAGATGGTTCCTGACCGCCCCCCCAGGCCCTCTATAGCTGCTGTCCCCACCCCCACCTTGATCACAGGCACAGATGAACGTAGGAGGACCCCGGGCCCGCCAGGACCCCCAAACTTGCTCCTGTGTCCTCTGCGCTCATTCCACAGCCTGGCAGCCTTGGGTCCCCCAACCTCATCAGCTTCTGTGCCGAATGCCCCTTATAGTTCTTCTCTGCCAGGGCATCTCTGAGCATTTTAACTTTGTCCATTCATTTTGTAAAATCTAGGAGTGCTCCCACCTGGTGCAAAACTCGAACAGAGCAGACAGTGTGGACCTCTGACATCCTTCTACCCTATCCTAGCGCCCAGCTCTCCAGGGTGGGAGCATCACTCCAGCCCCGGGCCTCCTCCCACAGCCGGGGAAGCTGCACTGTGTCCCGTGGCTGCGGGGGGAGGGGGCAGGGGGAGATGGGATCCCAACAGCAGAAGCTAATTGGTAAAAAAATCCATCTGCGATGCAGGAGACCCCGGTTTGATCCCTGGGTCAGGAAGATCCACTGGAGAAGGGAAAGGCTACCCACTCCAGTGTTCTGGCCTGGAGAATTCCATGGACTGTATAGTTCATGGGGTCGCAAAGAGTCAGGTAGGACAATGACTTTCACTTTCACGACAGAGGTGGCCAGGGCCGTGCTCCCCTCGCAGGCGCTCTCCCAGTGCGTCTGGACCAGCTCCAGCCTGTGGGGTCCCTGCCCAGTGATGCTGCTTCTTTTATAAGGACACCAGTCATGTGGATTAGGGTGTACCCACACCAGGGTGATGGAATTACCAGTGAGCTATTTCAAATCCTAAAAGACGATGCTGTGAAAGTGCTGCACTCAATATGCCAGCAAGTTTGGAAAACTCAGCAGTGGTCACAGGACTGGAAAAGGTCAGTTTTCATCCCAATCCCAAAGAAAGGCAATGCCAAAGAATGCTCAAACTACCACACAATTGCACTCATCTCACACACTAGTAAAGTAATGCTCAAAATTCTCCAAGCCAGGCTTCAACAGTACATGAACCATGAACTTCCAGATGTTCAAGCTGGATTCTAGAAAAGGTAGAGGAAACAGAGATCAAATTGCCAACATCCACTGGATCATCAAAAAAGCAAGAGAATTCCAGAAAAACATCTATTTCTGCTTTATTGACTATGCCAAAGTCTTTGACTGTGTGGATCACAACAAACTGTGGAAAATTCTTCAAGAGATGGGAATACCAGACCACCTGACCTGCCTCTTGAGAAACCTGTATGCAGGTCAGGAAGCAACAGTTAGAACTAGACATGGAACAACAGACTGGTTCCAAATAGGGAAAGGAGTATGTCAAGGCTGTATATTGTCACCCTGCTTATTTAATTTATATGCAGAGTACATCATGAGAAACGCTGGGTTGGATGAAGCACAAGCTGGAATCAAGATTGCCGGGAGAAATATCAATAACCTCAGATATGCAGATGACACCACCCTTATGGCAGAAAGCGAAGAAGAACTAAAGAGCCTCTCTTGATGAAAGTGAAAGAGGAGAGTGAAAAAGTTGGCTTAAAGCTCAACATTCAGAAAACTAAGATCATGGCATCCGGTCCCATCACTTCATGGCAAATAGATGGGGAAACAGTGGGAACAGTGACAGACTTTTTTGGGGGGCTCCAAAATCACTGCAGATGGTAACTGCAGCCATGAAATTAAAAGATGCTTGCTCCTTGGAAGAAAAGTTATGACCAAACTAGACAGCATATTAAAAAGCAGAGACATTACTTTGCCAACAAATATCTGTTAGTCAAGGCTATAGCTTTTCCAGTAGTCATGTATGGATGTGAGAGTTGGGCTATAAAGAAAGCTGAGCACAAATAATTGATGCTTTTGAGCTGTGGTGTTGGAGAAGACTCTTGAGAGTCCCTTGGACTGCAAGGAAATCCAACCAGTCCATCCTAAAGGAAATCAGTCCTGAATAGTCATTGGAAGGACTGATGCTGAAGCTGAAACTCCAATACTTTGGCCTACCTGATGTGAAGAACTGACTCATTTGAAAAGATCCTGATGCTGGGAAAGATTGAAGGCGGGAGGAGAAGGGGATGACAGAGGATGAGATGGTTGGATGGCATCACCGACTGATGGACATGAGTTGGTGATGGACAGGGAGGCCTGGCATGCTGCAGTCCATGGGGTCGCAGAGTCGGACACGACTAAGCGACTGAACTGAACTGAACGGCAGGGTGACCCCACTGAAGTAACTCATTACCTCTTCAGTGACCCAATTTCCAGATAAGGTCACACTCTGAGGCTCTGGGGGTTAGGGCCTCAGCGTATGAATTTTGGGGAGACACCATTCAGCCCATCACAGGCGTTTACAGAAACGAGCATAAATGAATGAACTATTATACCGTGTGCCCGTCTAATGACTCCTGTTTATATTCACTTCCCTGCACCTTCGGTGCACATCCTGTACCCCGTTAGTTTGCCTCCCCCAGTCCATCCTCGGTCCTCCGGAGGCCCCCCTCCATCCAGAGCACCCATTCTTTCCCCAGCAGCTTGTCGAGGTGTCACTGTTTACACAACCCGCTCCCCTCTGCTTGCAGGAAGCGCGGTTCTTGGAGGTCAGGGGTCCTGCCGCAGCGATGCGCTCCGAGTCATCCCTGCCCACAAGTCCTTGCGGGGCTTCTAGTGCGAAGAGCTCACGCGTGCAGGCCGGTTTGGGAGGGCGGCCAAACCGGCTAGACTCTGGGCTCTGTGCTTCTGGGGGAAGAGGGTGGGGTTTCCGAGCCCCGCCCACAAGCCCCGCCCTCAGGCGCCCCGCCCACGGCAGGGATAAAGAAGCATGTAACTAGCGTTCTGCGCCAAACATTTCTGCCAGCACCACGAGCTGGGTACCCCCCTCCCCCGCCCCAAACACGCCGGGATAGTCCACAGGCTTTCACTCCAAAACCTAGAAGGGTCAGCCGGGTCAGACTGGCGGGGCTCCCTTTAGGCCCAGACGAGGTTTCCAGAAACTTCCCTCAGGCGCCTGGGAAGAGATTCCCTGCCCCGTGGTCAGACCAGCTCTTTGTTCCGGCCTCATTTCTCCAACCCCAAGTCACTTGCCATCAAGGTCACTGGCCGCCCGAGCTGTCTGAGGGTCCCCAGCGGTTTGGGTTTGAATAACTCCGCGCATAAATCCGGAAACCCCCAGGAGGTGAACGCCCCCCACCTCGAGGTGCCCTTCACATTCCAGCCAGACATCCCCGCACCCCGAGTCTCAGCGACCACAGCTCCACAAAGGAATCGTGCGTGATTGTATCATCACATTAAAGGATAAGCTTGAGAATGCCCGTCCATAGTGTGGTTTTCTTGGGCCCAGTCCTTCCCTTCCTTTTCCAGAAGAGGAGGCGGCACTTGGGGACAGCGAACAGCCTTGAGTCTCATTGCTGGTCAGTGGCTGGGCTGGGACCCAAATTTAGGGACTACTGTGATGTGATACGGATGTGATAAAGCAAGGAAAATAACATGCTCCTGGGGGAATCCAGATGGTGGGTATGTGGGTGTTCTCTGGCCAGTCATTTCAAAATATACCTGGAGAGGAAGAAAGGGTCCCTCCACCAGTGAGCGCTCCGGGCGGGGTCCAAGGTTTGCTGAGCACCAGAGCACAGAGATTTGGTGAGTGCCTGCCCCAAGCAGGGATAAGACAGACACAGCGATCGAGGCCGGGGAGGGGGTGAGCAGGGGGCGAGAGGCCGCTCTGGCCCAGACTGGGGCTCCTGGCAAAGGCCCCGAGGGCGGGAGGGGGCGGCCTCCTTGGTCCAGCTTCCCGCTCGCTCCTGGGGGCGGTTTTGTCCCCAGACGGCGTTGGCAGGTCTTCTCCTCTGCCGAGACTCCCGCGGGGCAGGGGACTTCTCGGCTGGCCCCGCAGTTCTGCCTGGGGAGGGGTCACCTGCGCTTCGGGAAAAGCGGTTCTGGCCGCGCACACACGAGGCTCTGGGCCGAGTCCTTGAGAACCGCCCGGCGGAACCAAGGGCTCCCACCGGCTCCAGTCCTTCCTCCTGTGCGCCCGCCCCGCCGCCGTAGGCGGCTGCCGGCCGTGTCGTCTGCCAACCCCCACTCCCCGCCCCGCCCCCGCCCCGCCCCTCCGCCTCCCCTCCTCCGCCCCGCCCCTCCCCTGCCTCCCAACCCTGCCCCCCAACCTCCCAGGGACTGGAAACTCTGGGAAGCATCCACTTAACACTTTGTGAGCACCTTCCTCCCCTTTTCAGTGTTTAAAGGGAGACTCACTCAGAAGGAAGTGGGTAGACCTCAAAAGGCAGCCAAAATCATGCTCAAACATTTGGTCTTTTTCAAAGCAAGCATTTTCACATGGTGGCTCGCCGGCATTGTTATCTCCACTCAACCCCAGGTCAGCCCCTGCACCGGGCAGGTCTGTTATTCCCACTTTGCCACTGAGGACGCTGAGGTCTGCAGAAGGCGGTGACTTGCTCGTGACCCACAGTGGGACTCAGCAGCAGGATTGGGACTGGAGCCGGAGCCTGCGTGCATACCTGCACAGCTGCAAGGCCACGGTCTGTGGCTGGGATGTGGGGAGCGGACCCTTGGACAAGCCCATAAGCACGTTCCGAGACTCCGCCACCCTGCCCGCCCCTGTCCAGGCCTGTGGGCCACCGTGTGGACACCAGAGACGAGTGTGGCCCCTTTCCATGGCCACTGCCCTCCTGAGGCTTCACTGCTTGCCACTAGGACAGTGGCAAGACCCCCTTCGACCTTACTGTCTCCCTGCGTCCTGCACAAGCTGGTGCATTCAGGTACTGGTCCTGACGCCCAGCTCCAGCCCTGGCCCTTCCCCAGCTCAGCAGCCTTCAGTGGTTCCCCATCACTTTGCAAACTAAGAACCCTATCCTTCAGCTTTCCGGCACAAACTGCGTCCCTGTTCTCCAGCCCTCCACCCCGCCCAGGTCCTCCCATCAGGGGCCACACAGGACCTCCCTCACTGCCCCCACATCTCCACGACTCTGGCGGAAGAGCGGAAACAGCCTCACCCTGTTCGCAGCCAGAGAATCAAGACCCCAAACACCCTGGTTTCCTTCTTATACTCTTCACCAAGCCAGCCAGCCAGACGAAAGTCCAGGAAGACCAGGTGCCCACGGGAGGTGAGGAAAGGGAAACTGACACAGCCAGTCTGGAGAGTCTTTCTGAAGTGCTCGTGATCCAGAGTCTGTGTAGATCCACACCCCGGGAGTGCTGCTGAGGGGGGGGACATGCACCCCTAGATGACTCTCCAGCCCATAGGTCTGTTCATCCTGACATGATCCGCAGCAGTGGAGAGCTGGCAGCAACCCCGAAGTCCCCTAATAGGGGGCCCGCTATCCTGGGGGCACGTCTCTTCCTGGATTTCTTATCCTATGATCTGACCATCCATCTGCTGGCCAGAGAGATGGGGTGCAAGCCCCTCCCCCTTGCACCCCGGGGGAGCTGTGACGTGAAAGCAGAGTAGGGCTCGGAATTCCCTTGACATTCCATGCCCCTCCCACACACACCCCGCCCTCGGCACCCAGGGTACTGAGAACCGGTGTGGTGAGGAAGCCCAGGCAGAGGGGTCCCTTCTCTGACACCAGCGTCAGCTCCCAGATAAAGGAGCCACGTAACCTTCAGGAAAGTCCCCTCCCCCTAAGCTGGGGCCCAGACCCCATGCAGTGGAGACAACCCACTCCAATCCATATATGCCATGATCACGCTGGTAAATGGTTGCTTTACACCCTGAGTTGAGGGGAGATGTGTGATTGGTCCGTGGTGACTGGAACAAAGGCATCTCTGACTGCGGTGGTTAGAAAATCACTGCTACATTTATCAGTATCAAATTCCTAGTTTCAGGTGATAAAACTGTGAGATGGAGGGGGTATACAGTAGATACCGCTTCTGTAGATTCATCCCAACAGCAGGGATGTGGGGTGGCATGCAGTGAGGTGAGGACAATTGGAATTCGGATGAGGGATGAAAGGAAGCAAAAGCAAGGTGAAATCTGAATTGTAAAGAGGCATTCTCTAAAATTATTCTGAAAGGAAAAAGTTTATTAAAAAAATACATGACACGGGAGGGGGGATCAGGATGGGGAACACATGTAAATCCATGGCTGATTCATGTCAATGTATGGCAAAAACCACTACAGTATTGTAATTAGCCTCCAACTAATAAAAATAAATGAAAAAATAAAATTTTTTTTTAAAAAGAGAGAAAAAAAAATACACGACAGGCAGTGGCTGCTGCAGCTTGCTGACTTCTAATCTATGTTCTTGGGGTTATTCCCACCAGCTCCCTCCCCCTGGTTCAAGCGGCACCTTTGAACACTAGGGCTGGGCTAGGAGGTGACAGGTTCTCAGTGCCCAGTTAAGAAGAGCGCCCCTTAGACTGTGTCGCTGAGGCTTTTCCGGTGGTCCCGCCTCAGAGCGGGGACCTGGTGGTGGACGGAGGATAAGGAAAGGCGAGAGTGGACCGGGCAGTAAGGGAGGGCGGCCGTGGCTCGGGGGTGCGGGGTGCCTCAGAGACACGCCACCGACCCAGAGGTGTCAGCCTTCGAGCTGGAGGAGTCTCCACTCATCTGCCATTCTGCGCGCTGCCTGAAGGTGACCAGAAACTTCCCTGGGAGCGTCAGAAACCTGCTCAGGGCTGTGAGACTTTGGAGCCCAGCTCCAGCGAGCACCCCACTGTAAGATACCCTCCTGGGTTGAGTGTGATCAACCGAAGCCGCCAGCCGGTTCTGCCCCTGCGCGCCAAGCCTCTGCCCACAAGCCCTGCCGCCGAGCTCGGGCTCCTCTCCCCTCCAAGTGGGGCAGGATACGCTCCGGGACCGCATGGAGCACAGAGGCTGCGGCCTGGGTTAGCTCCTGGGCGGCTGTTTCACGCCTCCCTACCCGACCCAGCGACTCCGCTCGCCGCGGAGGCCCCGCGAGACCCCCGCTCTGCCCCCAGGAGGAGCATCCGCAGTGCCGGGACCCAGCGCCCAGGCCCGCGGAGGGGATGCGTGCTTCAAGCTCCTGAAGGCCAGTGCTTGGGAGAAAGGCCGGCTGTCTTCCACCCGGTTCCCCTCACCCCGCCCCCGCGCGCGTGCTCCCCAGAGGCGGTGGAAAGAAATCAGGCAGCCCCCCCTAATATGTGGCCCGAGCCCCGGCCCCACTCACCACAGCCTGGCACAGGCAGGGACGCTTACCACCGGAGGTTTACAAGAGAGGAAACAGGATCAGAGAGGCGAGGCACCCTGCCCAAGGCCACTCAGCCCTGGCGTCAAAGAATTGAAATCCAGACTCTGACGAACGCTCTCTCCCGCCCCCGCTCCCGCTCTTCTGAAGGTGCTAGGAAACCGCCGAAGTGACAGCCGGCTCTTGGTCTCAAAATCTGTGCGCTCCGGCGCCACTGACAGCCAGGCCCAGGGAAACTCGTGTAGGGCAGGAGGGCACCTGGGGGGCATCTTCCTCTCCCGTGTCGTTTCCTCCAGGTCTCTCTTTGGCCTCAGTTTCTCCATCTCTCAGAAGCCCCTCGAATTCGATGGTGGGGTTAGAAGAATAGTGCGTCTCTCTCAAACAGACAGAGGGGGCAGTCGTTTCTCCCCTTGGCCACCCTCCTCTGGCTGGGGACCTCTTTGCCCTGGCGTCTCCCAGACCACGGGCGCCCCAGGGAGCAGGGAGTGGGGGACCACAGCTCTTCCCTGAGACCCAGGCTCGCCCACTTTGGCTCTGGGTCCTCACCCAGGCAATGGGGTTAAACAACGAAGTGCGTGCCTGTGGTTGGTCATCGCAGCCCCTCCTGGGCGGCGGGACATGAGGGTCGGGGAGACGGCCCTGGAGCCTGCATAAAAGACGCGAGGTCTCCAGGCCGCAGGGCACCAGAGGTCCTTCCCGGCACTCGCTGTTTTGTTTCCCAGCCACGGGCCGGCTGCCTCCCTCCGCTAGGCCTCAGCCCCGCCCGGCCCCCCGACCGCTGCTCTTCGCTCCGGTTCGACTTCGGGGGGAGTGTCGGTACCAGAAGGGTCTTAGGCCCTGAGTGTCGGAATCCCAGGCTGGCCAGAACCACTTACCATCTGGGACAGTCTCTCCTCGCCTCCGTTTTCCCCTCTGGAAAATGGGGTTGATGCTCTCTCCACCGTGGTTGTTCTGAAAACTAAATCCAGGCTGCGGGCTGCCCTCGGTTGCACGCGGCCGCCGGCTGGCCCTGGGAGGCGGCTGTATTTCTCCGCGATAACCCGCGTCGGGTGAAGCCGGCTGCGCCCGCGCGTGTCTGCGCTGCGACCCGGTGAGTCCGTCAGAAGGTTTACTCCTGAGCGGCCACAGCGCCGAGGGCAACGGCGCGGGCCGCGATGCACTGTCGTCGCCGCGCTCCCGCGGCAGACGTGGGAGGGGACTCCCCGCTGCTGACAGTCAGGCCTGCCCCCAAGACCTCTGAGGCCAGGGGTGGTGGCTGTCGCTTCCCTACTAAGGCTGGGGCCTCTGGAGGAGCTGGAGACGGCCCCCCACCGCAACTCAGCGTGACGCCGGGTGTGACCCCGGACGCGTGGTCCTGCGGAATGGGATTGGGGTGGGGGGGAGCATTTTCTTACATTTTGAGACGGAATCTGAGAACCGAAGAGTTCTGTCCTACAGCCCTACTTCTGGAATTAAAAGCATATTTCATTAAGTGTAAATATTAAAATATGCCTTAATTGTGCAGCTTTGACACCTGGGATCTTTAAAAAAAAAACAAAGTGACCAGCCCATTCTCTTGCGGTTTCTAGGAAGGCCCCGGGTCTTCCTGCCCCGGTATACGCAAGCACAAATACACATACAAGCGCACACACACACACACGTGCACACATACACATACCACACACGCTCCCGCGCGCGCGCGCGCACACACACACACACACAATTCCTCACGCTTCGTCCAACAATCTCCCCGCGACGAGGTAATTACGGTCCTTGCCGGACAGTGATTGGCCAGTCTGTTTCTCATCGGGGCCCCGCAGCCAATGGGTGGGCCCCCGGCCGAGGCCCCGCCCCTCTCCCCCCCCCGCCGCTCCCTCCACCCGGCGCGGGTGGCTCGGGCCCGGGGAATGCATCACGCGGGGCCGGACTGGCTGTGACCCCACGCCTGGGCCCCAGGCCGCTTCCCCTCGGCCGCAAGACTGCCTGCGCGCCCAGGTCCGGGCGGTGTCTCCGGGCAGTGGTGGCGAGCGGGGCTCGCGCCGAGTCTTCGAGCTGAGCCGGGCGGCCGCCGGGCCCGCGCCGCCCCTCCCCTGCTGGCCCCTCCCCTCCCCTCCCCGCCCCCAGCTGGGCCGGCCCGGGCGGCGACCGGCTCGGCGACGGGAAAGGCGAGCGAGGCGGCTGCCCGGCCGGCTGTCGGCACGCACCCGCTCCTGGCCGATCGCAGTCCGGCAAGGAGGCCGCTGCCTGCCCCGCAGGGCCCGACGCCAGCGCTCCGGGCAGCGGCTCTAGGGCCGGTCCGCGCGTGCGCCAGAAAGTCGCGCGCCACGGTCCCCAGAGGGAACCGGGACCGGCCGCGCCCCGGGCGCCCAGAACCCCGAAGAGTCCGGCAGAGTCCGACGGACCCGCGGCCGCGATGCCGGACGAGCTGACGGAGCCCGGGCGCGCCACGCCGGCCCGCGCCTCCTCCTTCCTCATCGAGAACCTGCTGGCGGCCGAGGCCAAGGGCGCCGGGCGCGGGGCCCAGGGCGGCGGCGGCCGCGAGGAGGAAGAGGACGACGACGACGATCCGGAGGACGAGGACGCGGAGCGGGCGAGGCGGCGGCGGCTGCAGCGGCGGAGACAGCTGCGCGCGGGCTCCGGGCCGAGCGGGGAGGCGCGGGCCCGCGCGCTGCTTGGGCCGGGCGCGCTGGGCCTCGGTCCCCGGCCGCCCCCGGGTCCCGGGCCGCCGTACGCGCTGGGCTGCGGCGGCGCCGCGCGCTGGTACTCGCGGTCGCACGGAGGCTACGGAGGCGGCCTTAGCCCTGACAGTGAGTGGGGCGTGGGGAGGGGTGGCCTGGGTGGTGGGGCCCGGCTTCCTCCCGTCGCATTTGCTCCGGGACTTAGGGTTCCTTGGCGCCCTTTCTGGGCTGCCCTCCTCCTGTGTCTGTGGTGGGCTCTGGGGTCGTGTGGGGAGAGCCCCTGGTTGAGCAGGTTTGGAGGCCCATTCTCCAGGGCAAGGTCCCCCACGCAGGCAGAAGCTTTGGCAGGGTCTGGGTTTCGCCCGCAGCCTTGGGAGAGCAATCTGGGGACAGCGGACAACAGCTACGAAGAGGAAAGAAAGGGAGGGTGAAATAGAACCGACAACAACAGGACACGTGGGGGGGGGGACACGGTGGGGAGAGGCAGAAGCAAAGGGGGAAGAACAGAAGAAAGATGTTGGGAGACGAGGAAGGAGAGGTGCGGAAAGAGAAGATGAGAAATAGAAAACCGAAAAGAAAGCCCTAAGTGATGGGGAGACAGAGAAAAGATTAAGGGCGGAAGGACAGGGGACCAGAAGACACGGTAGAGTCAAACTCAGCAAAATGAAGGGGGCACGGTGCGGGGGCCGGGGGGGGGGGGGAGCCCCTGCTCTGGAGCTCGGGGTAGGGGACGGTGGTCTTCCACAGAAGCTGTGTCTGCAAAGCCCTGTCTCCTCTTGAAGCCACAGAACGGGCCTGGGGCAGGGGCCTAGATTTCCCTGTTGGATCTCCACGGCCCGCTGGCCATGGCTGTGCCAGGCAATGAGGCTGTGTTCCGAAGCCCCTCTCTGTCTCCTTTCTCTGCCCCTCCCCCTCCCTTGCCTTTGTTCCCTGCTGAGAGCTCCGAGGCTGGGGGTGGCGGTTTGAAGCCCCAGAAACCACTCACCCCTCTTGCCCGGGCACTCTGGAGATGCGTTCTGCTCTCCCCCTCCCCAGGGTGGCTGCCTCCCTTGGGGCCCTGCCCTTTGGAGGATGACCCCCACGAGCAGGACTAGGAAACTATGCTCACCTCAGCCCTGGGCTTTGCCAGCCCCCGCCCCCTGCACCCCGAAGTGTACCCTGCGAGGCCAGCGGAGGACTCAGGCTCCTGCTCTGTAATGTTTTCAGCTCCTAGCAAAAGTTAGCACAAAAAGAGTGCTGTGGGTTGGGGTTGGGGTTGGGGTTGGGGTTGGGGTTGGGGTTAGACCCCTGTCACTGCTTGGATAACCCCTTCCTTGGTGTAGGAGTGAGCGCTTTGCAGAGGGACCCACCTCTCAGAACCTATGCCCAGAAGGTCCGGGGCCCCCTATCCTCTTCATTTCGCTTCCAGGAAATTTGAGCAGGCCTCTTTGGTTATTTGTCCTGAAATTGAGTGATCAAATGTAGTGACCTTCTGGGGGTGTTTCTGAAAGGGTCTCACAGGGTGAAATGTGTTCCCCTCCTGCCCCTGGAGTTTTGCCCCAGCCCCAGGCGCAGCCCCAGCCCCACCAGCAGCCCCCAGAGACATGCTCCTTCCTAGTTCGTATAACGCGGGTTGGGGGTCCCTGTTTTGTACCAGAGCTGGCAGGCCTGGCTCGGCTTCCTGTGGCAAAGCAAGGGTCTCTGAATCTGGGGACCCCCCCCATGGTGCACATGCCAGCCTGGAACCTGACCCCTCTTTGGACACAGTGGGGGATCACACCCCTGGCACTTGCTCAGCTGCTGGGTGTGGGGTGTATGCACCAAGCTGCTCACACCAGCTCACCAGTATCTGTCAGGTGCTCACTCTGGGGGCACACCACTGCTTTCGGTGGGCCGGCCTGGCCAGACTCGTTGACTGTGGGAATGCCGACCCAGGGCCTGTGTGCATGCAGAGGCGGAAGGGACGCTGGCCTGAGTCGACCTCACAAGCCCGGAAGTCAGGCAGCTGCCCCCTTTCAAGCTGGGCTTGGAGTCTGGACCAGCATCTGGGTCCTGGGCAGGCTCTCTCACCTGAACCATCATCCTTTGCCAGCCCTAGGGGTGGGTGGGGGGGCGAGGCATCACCTCACTTCTGGAGGTGGAGCTTGGTTCTTGCAGCGTGAGCTGGGGTGGGGGGACTCTGGGCTTCTGTACCCCACACCCTCAGGTTCAATCAAGGCCTCATGGGCTTGGGGTGGCGTGTGAGAGCTGAGTGTTTCTACACAGCCAGAGCCTTCTGAGCTGACTGCGGGCAGAGAGGGCACACCTCTGTGGACATCTGGATTAGGGGCACAGGAAACGGGGGTGAACAGGCCACCCGTGTCACCAGGGAGGAGTTTTGTTGGCCAGTCATCTGCATCCGCTTATTCTCCATTGATGGGAATGTTTCCATGCAAGCGGGAATTCTGCATCTTCTCCTAGGAGTGAGTGGGGAGGGATCATGGCAAGTCTTTATTTCTGGGTCTGGGGGGGCTTGGTGGAGGGCTGAGTGCCAGGGGTGAGGTGGTCTCTCTGCTGGTTTTCCGAGTGTTTATTTCTCAGAAGGACCTTTCTTTCCTCTGTGAGGTGAACCCCTGGGGTTGTTGAGTGCTGTTTTGATTCGAAGCCAGTGATGATGGGAGCCAGTCTTTTTCGTGTGTTTCTGTTTGTGTTTTGGTGTTTCTTTTCTTCCCTTTTTTCTTCTCTCTGTGGATGCGCCTGGAGCGTGTTCCCAGCGTGTTGGTTTGGAGCCTAGCTCAGGTCTTCAAGTTCACCTCTGGATGTCGAGCCTCTCCTGGTTCTGGGGGGGTGAGATCTACCGAGCGTGGTGGAGGACGACCCGCCGCCATCGGTGGAGCTGTCTGGGGACTGTTCCCTTGCTGTGGTCGTGGGAGACCTCACGGGGTGCGGGGAGCTGCTGGCTTCAGCGACAGGTTCGGGCTGGGTGGGGCGGAGTGGCGCTGGGAATCAGCCTCCAGAACCAACCCGGGTTCCTTCTCCTTTCCCCCCTGCAGCCAGCGACCGGGACTCACCGGAGACGGGCGAGGAGATGGGCCGCGCAGAGGGCGCCTGGCCGAGGGGCTCCGGGCCGCGAGCGGTGCAGCGAGAGGCGGCGGAGCTGGCGGCTCGGGGACCGGCGGCCGGCGCGGAGGAGGCGGCGGAGCTGGCCGAGGCCCCTGCGGCGGCGGCGGCGGCGGCCGCCGGGGAGGCCCGCGGCGGAGTCGGCGGCCGCAAGAAGAAGACGCGCACCGTTTTCTCGCGCAGCCAGGTCTTCCAACTCGAATCCACCTTCGACCTGAAGCGCTACCTGAGCAGCGCCGAGCGCGCAGGCCTGGCCGCGTCCCTGCAGCTCACGGAGACGCAGGTCAAGATCTGGTTCCAGAACCGACGCAACAAGTGGAAGCGGCAGCTGGCAGCCGAGCTGGAGGCGGCCAGCCTGTCCCCGCCGGGCACGCAGCGCCTGGTCC
Source organism: Odocoileus virginianus (assembly GCF_023699985.2). Lineage (NCBI taxonomy): Eukaryota > Metazoa > Chordata > Mammalia > Artiodactyla > Cervidae > Odocoileus > Odocoileus virginianus. Next base: position 582,346 of record NW_027224267.1, read on the forward strand.
GCGTGCCTGTGCTCTACCACGAAAGCCCCCCGGCCACCGGGGCCGCCGCCTCCGCCGCGCTGCCCTTCCAGCTGGCCCCCGCCGCGCCCGCGCCGCCCCCGCCGCTGCTCGGCTTTTCCGGGGCCCTCGCCTACCCGCTGGCCGCCTTCCCGGCTGCCGCCTCCGCGCCCTTCCTGCGGGCGCAGATGCCCGGCCTGGTGTGAGCATCCCCGGCCCGCCGGGCCCACGCCCGGAGGCCAGTCCGGACTTACGCGGAAGCGCCCGCCGGGGGCGTGGCGGCAGCGGTGGAGCCGGGCCTTCGGTCGATCGGAGGTTAGGGGGCGCTCCGGTGGGCCCCCTGAGCCTCCGGAGCGCAGGCTGCCGCCTCCGGGCCGTGCTCTACGCCTATCCGAGGATCGGCCAGAATGTACCAGAGACGCAGGTGATTGTGGCTCCACAGACAGTCGCCAGGCTGGCTCCCCGCTGGGAAGACAGCCTCACAGTCAGTCGGCCCTGCAGCCCAGGGTCCCCCCCTCCCGGGGACAGGCCTCAACCTCTGAGCAAACCCAGCTCCCGCCCCTCCGGAGTCAGCAGCTGGGCTCAGTCCGAGGCAAATCCAGGCTGTCCAAGATGCTTTGTGGAAGGGCCCACTCTTCCAGGCTCAACTACCTTTTCCCGGACTATGCACCCACGACCTGGGGAGCACTGTGATCAGCCTGATGGCCTTGACCTTGTCTCCTGGCAGAGAGAGAGATTCCCAGGGAGTGAGTCCTGGTGAGGGGAAGGGATGAAGATCCTGGCAGGTGGTGCTTCAGTCAGATCAGATCGTCCATCCTGAAGGCAGGGCTCCTCTCCGGGCTGCAGTCCCTGGTTATCCCCGCGAAGACTTTTTTTTTTTTTTTTTTTAAACGAATCTACTTATTTGCGTATGGAATAAAAAGGGACATTTTCTGGACAGTTGCTGCTGCTTTGTGATCCCTGGGGCTGAGCTCCTCTCGGGTGACGCACTGTGGTGGGCGCCATCCCCAGCCTCCCGGAGCACCTTCCGGTACTGGCCTGGGGCAGGTGGGTAGGTGGGCAGGGCAAGCCTCCACTTTCCCCGGACAGGGAGGCCCAGCGAGGCCTTAGGGGAAGTCAGGGTTGGGGAGGAGAGGGACCTAGAGTAGAAGAAGGGACGCCCCCCCCCCCCACGCAATCCCCTGTCACTCAGTTCTGGGACCTTCAGTACAACCAGAAGTCAGGAGTCGGGCGAAGGCAGAACCTAGCACTTGGCCCGGGGGGCTGCCAGCTACGTGAGCCCCTGCGCCCACAGCTCCTTCCTGCCCTGGAGCTGAGAGTCATCTCTGACACGGGGTGGGGGGGTGCTAGGAGCAGGGTTCTCTGGCCGGGGCCTCACCCCCTGGACCATCGGCAGTCTCTCTTGAACTGAGGGACTCAGACCCTGGGCAAGGTCCGGAGTTTACGGGCTCTGAGTGAATGCTTATTGCTTAGCTTGTTGCCGTGGCTGCATCTCTGCAGCCAGCCTGTTGCAGGGTGGAGATAGTGGTCTCCTGCGTGAGGGAAAGAGGCTTTATGGGGTGTGCTGCTCAAGCCTAGGGAGAGAAGCCATCTGGTTGCTTGAAAGGGTCACTCCTGAGACAGAATGGACCCCCCCCCCCCCCCCCACCAAACCTGTCTCCACCCCGTTGGCTTCGGATCTTCGAGTGGAACAGACGCTCCCGGGCTGAGATGCGGACTGAGATGCACAGCTCGCTTGGTCCCTAGGTCTGGCCCAAGGAGTTTTCAGCGGTGGCGCCAGACAGCCCAGAAGAAGGCGCCACGGGGTCCCCCCCCCCCCCCCCGTGGGGGAAGGAGGTCCATCTGTCTGCCCCTGCGGCCCAGCTCCCTGACCCAGAATCATCCCCTGCCCCAGCCTTCCAGTCAGTTCCCTGTGCCTTGAGGCTGGGGGCAAGCTGGGGGGGGGGGGCCTCTGGGGGACGGTGGGGGTGGGCAGCCCGGGGCCTAGGTGGTCCCCACCTTCAGGCTCCCAGGGCCCAACCACAGCAGGCCCCTGAGAGCCTCACAACTCACCTCCAACCTGACCCCCACCCGTTGCTGCAGTTCCTCCCTTTGAGGGTGGGACCTGCTCTTCCCAGAGAAGGGAAGAGCTGCCCTTTCCCCAACGCTTTCACTGGACTTTGTCAGGAGGGACTTACCATCTGTTTCGCTACAGTGAGCTGGCTCCTAGCTATCTCTAGGAGCCTTTGGTCCAGACCAGAGGCCACGGGTGGAAGTGTGTGCCAAGAAGACCTCTCAGCAGCAGTGGCATCTCTCCTTCCTCCCTCTCTCTCCCACTGGGCCTCTGCGCACCCTGGGCTGGGACTCCACGTGGGGCCCTGGCTCTCTGACCCTCTGGGGGTGGCCTCACACGGTCAGCAGACATACCCCTGCTGGCTCTCCGAGAGGTGTGCACCAGTATGCCTGGGCAGAGCTGGCCGCACAGGCCAGCGCAGGTCTCCAGCTGCGCACGAGGCGGGCAGCCGGGCGGCGTCTCGGCTCTGCTCCTGGCCTGTGGCACCGCACCCCCGGCACCGCGCGGATATTCGGTGGCGGCGGGCGGGGTAGGGGGGGGGGAATTCGGCTACTTCTGGGATCCCGGGCACTCGGACAACGAATGGGATCATTAAAACCCAGGTGAAAGACGTGTGGCCAGCGATGCAACCGTTGGATTCGACTCTTTGGTGGCTCACGTTGGCGCGGTCCCCAGGTCGTGGCAACCAGACCGACCGCAGGGCGCCGCGGAGCACGGTGTGGCATCCACGTCCCCGGGCGGTTCTCCCGCCACGGCGGGCCGGTCCGCACCAATCATGGCTCCAGGCCGGCTGGGGAGCCGCGTGGCACCGGGGCCACAGGCAGCGAAGGGCTGTGGGCCCCGAGTCCAGACCCTCGGATCTGCCCACCCGGAAGGAGTGAACCTGGCCGCCCGGCCTAGGACTGCCGCCGGGGTCAGAGAGGAGGTTTCTGCGCGTCTGAAGGACTGCCTGGTTCCGCGGAGGCAGAGACAAGGTGGGCCGGAGAGCCGCTTCCTTGCCTGCCAGCTCCAAGCTCCGCTGGGTGGGAAGGAAGCAGGAGGTGGAAGGGAGGCTTGTTCCCCCTTTGAGGGAAGGGTCGGGAGCTAGAAGTCTAACGTTGAAGTACAGAAAGTGGATCCAAACGGGGATCAGGCCAGCAGGACTCCGGGAAGCTGGTTTTACGCCGTAATTACCCAGCGTGCAGAGTGTCCCACCAGGGGCCGCACAAACCACAGCGAAGCCGGGGGCGGAACAGGCAGCCCGAGGGGGTCGGGGGCCAGGCTGGGGACAAGCCGGGCTCCAAGCTCCAGCGCCATCAGGGCCCCTCGGCCTCACCCAGGTGCATGTTGGCTCCGCTCCTGGTGGGGGATGAATGACTTTGGTCTGTTTCTGCCCCGCGTGCCCTGGCTCTCTCCAGCTCTCCAACCCTAGCTTCTCCTTACAGGAAGCCTGATTCCAGCCACCGTGGGTTGCCTAGGGGCTTCTACTGCAGAGTCCCCGAGCCCGGCTGGGTCTACCAGGCTTTGAACACCTGGGTGGACCTGCAAGTTTCCTTACCAAGTTCGCACAGAATCAGACCTGCTGAAAGGGACAGGCAGGTCCCATTCTCCACCCCACCGCCCTCCCCCATCCCCCCCAACTCCCCTCCCTTTCCCTTCCCTCCTTCCCCTCCCCCCATGGTTGCTCTGTGCGCCCCGCCCCACCTGGCCACTCCAGATTCTGGTTGAGAGCTAGCAGGCAGTACCTGAGCTCACCTCCACCCACCTCGTCCAAAGCCCTGGTGAGGGGCTGATGAATTCTCCAGGAATTTCCCTTCCCCTAGCTGGCAGTTTCCCACCCACACTCTGCCCGTGGGGATCCACAGACTCCTACCCACCCAGGGTCTCCCTTCCTCATCAGGTACAGGTCAGGGGCTGTCCATGCCCCACCCCCAACCTCCTCCCCAAAAGCTTAGCTTGGCTTCAGAGGGAGAAGATTCCCAAGAGTCTTGGCACTCTGAACCTACCCAGAAGAAGGGGACCCACCTGGGCGAGAAGGAAGGGGCTGAGAGTGGTCAGCTGCGGCCCAAGAGGGAGACACCAGGGCCGGGCCAGCTCCCGTCTGCAGGTGTCTCCCAACCATCCTTTAAGGCCTTCTGGCCTCACCTGGAGATTCTCCCAAAGGGAAACTGGGGCTTTGAGGCCAGAGGCCCTGAGGCAGGGACTCCATGAAGTAAGTCACTCGGCCGCTCAGGCCCAGAGGCCCTTTCCCGCACCTGGCACTGCTACTATGGAGGCCAGGTGCCCTGTCCAGGGGTGACTCTTCCCTGATGGCCTGCATGCTCCGGGGCCAACCGGAATCAACTGGATCATATCCTTTGGCCGCCCTCACTGCAGGCGTTCACAAGAGAAGGGTCCCTAGCCTCCTACATTCGTTAGCTATGCAGGAGGGATGCCTGAACCCAGGGTTCCAAGGCACGTCCCCAAGGCGACTCACCCCACAATTGGATACAAAGACCAGCTGCTCTCTTGAGGGGAGAGAGACTCTTCTATATGGATAGATTGGAAAGGGGGCCACCCTGTTCTGATAACACTGAACTTTGGATCCAGACACTTGGGCCAAAGATGCAAAGAGAAAGATCTGGAACCAAGAGTTAGTCTCTGGGTTCACCACCTGGAGAGCAAACAGGTGAGCGGAGGGCTCATCCCTGGCCAGCTCCCACAGCTGTTGCCTTCAGTTTATGTTTGTTTGTTTTGCTATAAAAGGGATAATGCTTATTATCTGGCAACTGCAGAAAAGTCAAAACAGAAATAATTTGCCTGCATTTCCACCATCAAAAGTCAACTGCTTCTAAGTGTGAGATGAAGCTGTGGATTTATTGTGAGACAATTTATAGTTGTATTGTTAATTTTAAAATTCTTGTGAGTTGAAGATGCACTCAACTATTTATCAGTAAAATGATGTGATGTCTGCGTTTGTTTGAAGAGTACTGCAACAAAAACAAATTAATCGAATAGTAAATAGGAGGGAGACACACAGGATTAGCCAAGCGTTGATCATTGTTGAACGGAGGTGGGTACATGGTGGGGGGGTTTCATTTCAAGTCTTCCTCTATTTTGTTTTATATTTTAAAACTTCCAGAATAAAAATGCTTTAACACCTGACTTGGCAGAAACGTCACCGGTGTGTACTCCTAGCGGCGGATTCTCCTCCCTGGGCCGTTTTTGTTACAGGTTTATTTTCATAGGATCGCCATCTGACCTTGTTTGCACCCCGCTTGCTTTTTTGTTCTCCCCATCCTTACTTCGAAGTGTGCATTAAAACCCATTAATTCGGTCTCCGCAGACATGCTTCGTTAAGTCTTCAACCTCTCTCTCTCCCGGAACCTGTCCCTGCCCACATCTCTCCCCCACTGGCCCTGGCACCCCTCTGGGTCCCGAAGGCCGGGCCGCCATCACCTCCGCCCGGGAGGCCTCCGAGAGCCGCGGAAGACTGGTCTGCGCTGCCAGGCGTCGCTGGCGCCGCCTCCCGGCCCTCGCGGTGGGAGTCGCCCGCGGACCGGGGTCCCCCGCAGCCCTTGCAGCCCAGGTCCCAGGTCCGACCCCGCTGCCAGTTCGGGGGACTAAGCCACGCGGCCGCACCTCTGGCCCTGGGTTCGCATGTGCGGTGTCTCGGAGCCTCCTTGACACTCTCGGCGCCCGGGTACTCGGCGCCGAGACTAAGACTAAACTGGGGGGGGGGGGGCGGGTGCGGGTGTGTGTGTGTGACTAAGGCTGGGGGGGCGGGGGCAGATCCCTGGAGGACTTGTGGGGGAGAGGCTCACGTGCTCGGAGCTCAGTCCGGAGAGACAGACCGGTCCGAAGGGCGCTCTCCATCCCCGGGAGACGCGGTGCGCTCTCGGCATCGGCACCGCGAAGCCCCTGGTGGGGCGGGGGGCTTCTGGGATGCGGGCGACCCAACCCTGAATTGCGGGATTCCCCGGGGTCTCGCTGCCCCCTCCCCCGGAGCGGGGTCAGACAAGCCCAACCCGCAGGACCTCGGCCCCGCCCGGCCGGCCGCGCGCTTCCCTGCCCGCTCCGCGTCTCCGCTTCGGTCCCCTCCGCCTCTGCGTCTCTCGTCTCCATTCTTCTCCGCGCGCTTTCCTCCTCCGGGGCTCGGGAGTCGGCCGGTGCGTCGTCTCTGCTGTCGCGCGGCCTCCTGGGCTCCATCGCCCCCCTCTCCGGGACACGATTACCTCTCCATTCGATCGGCCCCAGGTAGGAGTCTGGGAGGCTGTGACCCCCGCCTTGAAAGGGCGGAAGAGCGCGCCCCTCGGACGCGGCGGCGCAAGGACCCCCTGCCCGCCGAGGCCCCGCGTCGCCTCGATCGGGCTGCTGGGAGTCCGGGTCGCCGCCTCGAGTCCGGATCCCGCGCCTGCCCCTCTGGGGGCTCTCGATCCAAGTTCTCCCCTCGCCTGGCCCGAGTGTCCCCCCTCCCCGCCCCGGGCTGACCGAGCTTAAAGGAGAGACACGGGCAGTGGCGCTAGCTCCGCGGCTCCCGGGACCCCGCGGGCGGCTGGCGCGGAGCGGCCGCCTTCTGCTCCCCGGCCGCCGGGCTTCGGAGCTCTAGGCCGGCCTCACTGTGGAACCTCCAAGCCCGCAGCCCTGTGGGGGGGGGCGCCCCCTCCCCGAAGTCCTTCCGGCCCCGCCTCCCCGCTTCCCGCAGGCGCCCCCCGCCCCCCGCCCGGCTCACCTGGCGTCTCCTTGGCGTCTCGGAGTCTGGCTCAGCCTTCGCGCCCCGCCCCTCGGTTCTCACCTCGCCCCTTCCCGCTCCCCTTCCCCCTCGGGCTCCGCGCGCGTCCACGCGGTCCCGGAGCCGGCACCTCTGACGCCGAGCTCTAGCCAAGAGGCCCGGGGCTGGGGCCGGGGCCGGGGAGGAGGGAGGTGCGGATTCCTGAAGGCTTCTCGGAGGAGGCAGTATTAAACCCGCAGAGAGGGGAGGAGCTGCGGGCGGCCGTGCGCAGGTGGAGAGGGCAGTTCGCCTGAGTCTCCGACCTTGGTGTGGGCATCTCCCCCCTACCCTCCGCTCTGTGCCGTCTGGCCCTCGGGACGCCTCCCGTCCCGCCCCCCCCCCCCCCAAGCACTCTTCCCTCCCGGAAAGATGGGGCGCGGATTTAAGAGTGCCCAACCGTGCTCAGCTTTCGCCGGCCGTCTGCGTGGATTCAGGAAAGTCATTTCCCCTTTCTGGGCTCACCTTGCCCATCTGTGGAGTGGGTAGGCGGCAGTAGTGAAGGTCGTGGGGCCTAATGGCAAGAGCGCGGGCTCAAGGCTTGCTGCTGGGCACACAGCCTTCTGCACCAACAGCACCCTTCTGCACCACCTACCGCCCACCCGCTCAACTCACAGGTTCTCTTTCCTTGGCCTGTGCAGGGCAGGCCACGTGGTTCCGGCTGGGTCCTGAGCGCCTAGTCAAGTCGCTCCCACCCCCATTGGCGGGCCTAGTCATGATTGCACTGGGACTCCAGGGACACCTAAGCCCCACCTGCCTGCCCACCCAGGCCCCGCAGGAGGGTGCATTGTATGAGCAACAGGCCCTGGAACGACAGCTGCACCCCAAAAGCCAGCACCGCCCCTCTAGGGCCCAAGCTCCCACACTCCAGCACCCATAAACCCTCTGACCTTTGCCCCCTTCCCAGTGGAGACCCAGGCTGTCCACGCGCCTGTGTCTCCTATGTCTGGTCCATCACACCCACCACAGGCAACTGAGAGCTATAGCCAAGGGGCTGGGGCTGGGGCTGGGGCTGGGGCTGGGGAGGAGGGGGCCTCCTGAGCCTCCGGGTCCTCTTCCTTTCCAGCTGCCCAACTGGCCTCAGAGATTCGACATCCAGAGGTGGACACAGACCCTGGCCCAGAGCCTTGGGCCAAGGGGCCCTGCTCCGCTGTTTCTTCCAGGAGCTCGTGGTGGATGGCCCTTGCTCGCATCCATGTTACCTTGGGGCTTTCTTGGAGCTGGGAGCTGATCTAGCTCTTTACCCAGATTGTCTCAGGGCATCCCCCTAACAGCTGGCTGGCGAGTGGTGTCCCCGGTTTATGAATGAGGATTCAGGCCCCGCCCGACTCCAGATCACGAAGACCAGAGCGTGGGGGAAGACAGAGCTGGGTCCAGCACTCTTTCCAGCGAGGAAATGACACAAGCCAGTGCGTGTGCTCCAGAGCCCTGCCTTGGTGGGGCTCCGGGAAGATGCGGGGTGAGGGCAGCCAGCCCGCTCAGAAGAGAGGTGGCTTCTCAGAAGAGAGGCGACTTCTCAGAAGAGAGGCGACTTCCGCGGTTCAGTTCCTCCCACCCCAGCCCTCCTTGCTGCTCCCCACAACAGCCCACCTCGCCCACCAACAGCCCACTTCTCCCTATTCCAGTGGACTTCCTTTCCCTACCTCTGTCCCCCACGTGGGTTGGGGGCGGTGCCTCTGTACCCAGGCTGCCCCAGGGAAGGCCCCACATGGTGGAGCGCCCACCTTGGGATTTTCTAAGGCCCTTTGGAATGGCGGGGACCCACCAGGGCTTTAGTGGGGTCTGAGAGGAGAGCCCCAGCCCTTTGGGGTCCTGAGTGGGGGAGGACTCCTGGGGGCAGCCTGGCCAGCTGCAGGATGGGAGAGGTTGGGCCGCTGGACTGATGCTGACACAATGATTCGTGAGGATTCAAATTGTTTATGTAGACAGGGGCCCCTTAAAAATGTTCCATTGCTGTGTGTGTGGGAGGGGGAGCGGTTGGTGACAGCCTCCGGGCTGAAAAAATCCAGCTTCCCAGAAAATCTCCAGCTTCCTGCAAGGGACCCTTGCTAGTCTCAATCTCATTTCCTGTGCCCATTTCACAGATACACCCAATGCGGCCCCAAGAGAGGCGGAGGCCAGCACCCCAGGAGCCTGAGGCCATGTCTCCCTGCCGTGCCGGGGGGCAGGCCCCATCCCAGGAGTGGAAGAGAGGAGGGGGCCGGGAGGCCCTGGTGGATGCGTCTCAGAAGCAGCCCATGACCGTACTGGTGCCCTTTGCTCTCAATCGGCTTTCCTCCGGGACGTCCCAAGAGTCGCTTCCCTGGAAGTCATCCTCCTGCAGGACCTGGAGGAGGAAGCACTGGGCCCCAGGACCCCCAGCCGATGATCTGAGCCTGGGGCTGGCAGTGCTGAAAACAGACCAGGGGATTGGGTGTGCGTGCGTGTGTGCGTGTGTGTGTGCGTCTGTGTACGCGTGCCTCTGTGTGTGTGCCTCTGTGTGTATCTGTGTGTGCGTCTGTGTGTGTGTCTGCAGACCTCCCCCAGCCGCAGAGAGGGAGGCTTGACCGGCGGCTGGAGGAGGTGGTGAACTCAGGGTGCCTCTCAAGTCCTGTTGTCGCCGCGCGAGGGGAATGCCTCGGCTACTCCGGGGCCGCACATGGGCTCGAGCCGGCGGGCGCCGAGGACCTGGGCCCGGGGACTGCCCGGGCCCCACCGACACTGGCCCAGGAGCGCAGCCTGTCTCACTGCCTGTTGGTTCTGCCTAAGGTCACCGCGTGCCGCTCTGATTCCCCGCCCCCCGCGCTCCCTGCCTCTTCTCCTCTTCTCGGCCTCTCGCCGCCCCCCTTCCCGGAGCCGCTCTCGGGGCTCCAGCTCCCGGAACCGCAGCGTCAGCACATCCGGGCCTCGCTCGCTCGGGTTCCGAGTTTTCTTAAATCGTGAAAATCCATTTCCCCAAATGGGCGGGAGCTGAGCCTCGCTTCGTCCAGGGGCGGTCGGCCCGGCCACCCCCTCCCCACCCCTAGCGCGACCCTCGAGGCCCGGCATTGATCCCGCAGCCTGTACACATCGCATTAGTCCTAATGGTTTTGCTGATGATTCAACTTTTTCGTTAAAAGCCGCCCCTCGGTCCTCACCGCTCCCCTGCCTCCGCCTCTGCCGGCCGCGGGCCCCTCGGCGGCGCGCCCGCCCAAAGCTTTCTTGGCTGGTAGAGACGCGGTTCCTGCAACCCGGGTCCGCCGCCCAGGGCGCGTAGATACCTCAAGAGGAGCCCGCTCCCCTCCGGCAGGGGCGAGGGCGGGGTGGGCGGAGGGCTTGCGGCTGTTCGGGGACTCTTGGGGACCCTGCGCTCCTCCCTGGCGCGTAAAATGCGGAGTTTAGGTCGCGGTCATCCGGACACTTATGAGGCCCTATCCTCAGCCTTCCAGACTCGGACCTGGGAAGAACCGTAGAAGGATCCAGAAACTGAGAAGTCCCTCACCCTCGCGGCGCCTCCGTTGCCCATTCCATCAGCGGGGAGGCCGAGGTCCGGCGACTGGCTCCAGGTCGGCCACATGGGAACGGAGCTGGGCCTGAGCGCAAAACCGAGGAAGCGCATGGCCTGGACCAGGGGAGGCCAGGGACCGCCTTCGACCCGCGCCGGCTCGGGAGGGCCCCGGGCCTTCGCGAGGGGCCGATGCCAGATGGCCCTGCCTTCCAGGGCGAAACCCGTAGCCCGCTAGGCCCTGTGGCCCCAGCCCTGCTCCAAGGGCTCCCAGCGCGATCTCCCGACACCTCCAGGCTGGACCAGGAGGAAACGCTCTTCGTTTCTTATTCGTTTGTTGTAGAAAATTCAAAATACATAGGCCAGAAAAAAAAGGTTAGGGCACCACAAACCTAGTTAACTACCCAGAAATAGTTTTCAATGGTTTGGGCTTTTTTCGTTATTATTTATAGGCAATACATTGTGCATGCGTGTTCAGTCAGGCTGGACTCTTGCAACCCCATGGACTGTAGCCTGCCAGGCTCCTCTGTCCCTAGGATTTCCCAGGCAAGAACACTGGAGTGGGTTGCCATTTCCTCTTCCAGAGGATCTTCCCCACCCCAGGATGGAACTGGTGTCTCCTGCGTTGGCAGGGGATTCTTTATCACTGAGTCACCTGGGAACGCCCCAGATGGAACCAAGTTTGCTGTAGGAGGACTCTCGCTTCTCTCATCCTTTTTAAAAACGAAGCTTAATTTACCTACAGAGAAAAATACAGATCTTCAGAGTACCGTTAGATGAGCTTGGACATGTGTATGCACTCGTGTACCATCATCCAAATCTTTTCTTTATAAAGAAAGGAAAGCACGCACACACACGTCTGAAAGATTTAAACTGGGAGGACCGCTGTTCTCTCTCTTTTAAAAATTTGTCAAAGTGAGGCATGCACACAATTTCAAATGTCCTCTGTTTCCACAAAGAGAATAAAAAACACCAACCAGAAAAGATTGCCCACGCCAACTCCCAGCAGAAGACACAGCTGTTCACCTTGCCAGCTCTTCCTGCTTCTAACCTGCTCACATTTCTAAACGGCACCTTCACACTGTTTCTTGATTTCTTTTTGAAAAAGAAATCTAGAGATTTCCCAGGTGGCCCAGTGGCTGGGGCTCAGAGCTCCCAGTGCTAGGGGCCGGGGTTTGGTCCCTGGTCGGGGAACTGGATCCCACGTGCTACAGCTAAGACTTGGCACAGCCAAATAAATATTTAAAAAAAAGAAGAATAAATCTGCCATGTGCCTATGGCCTCTGGGGTCTGGAGGATGGGAAGTGATTTGCTCACCAGTCAGTGCAGTAGTCACAGCCCTTTCCTGCCCCCTCCTCAAAATGCCACTCTCTGTGGGGAGGCGGGGACCCAGACTTCCCAGTGCCGCCTGCCGCACGCGCCCTCCACGGCTGGCTGTGAGTTGAGACCGTCTTTTTCTTTCCTGCTAGTGTTTCTGCTTGGCTTTCTCTGTACTTGCCATTCATCTGTCTCCAAATTCCCTTCCAGAGGACCAGTCAGCTCTAGGGGGCGTTAACACCCAGAGACCTCCAACCCGTGGGTGGGAGATGCAGGCTGGGGCTTCTACACAAGACCATCTGATTTCCAGCCTGGCTCCAGTCCCCAAGGCTTGCGGCGGCTCTGCCGGCCAATCAGCTGCTCCTCACTCCTGGCCCCTCCCATTCTCCAAACATCCTCCAGGAGTTTTTAGAGGGGCCGGATGCATCATTCCCAGGGTCTTATCTCCAAAGGCTTTTGAGTCTTCCGCTGCGGCCCCTGAGACTTGTTCCACTCTGGTTCCCATCTGCAAGGAGCAGGGGGGTTTGCCCAACGTGGACTCTGAATTTTGAAGGGTCCTACTGGAATGTGGCCCCTCACTGGGGCTGGTTCCCCAAGGGTGAGGATGAATCCTCTAGTGGTCTCCCTGGAAAACCCTGTTTTCATTAAGAAGGTGCCAGGCACCCAGTACCAGGGAAAGCCAACATTCCTTATCTCCGGTGCGACTCCTTCAACCAGGGTTTCCCATGCAATGAGTCTGTCCTGGCTCCCCAACCCCGTCCCACCCCGCCCCACCCCCACCACTGGGCCAGATGACCCCTTCCATCCCTGCAGCCTCACTTAGTCTCTGGGGTCACTACTACTTCTTACCTGACTCCTTTATGAGGCTGTGAGCTCTCTGGGGCTCTGCCATCCAATCAGGCCACTTAGAGGCTGTCCCCAATGGGCGCTTAAGCAATAGTTGTTGGATAAATAGTGAATGAGATCGTGGTTTAATTCTCCTATCAGCCATGTGATGTGGATGAAGTCTGTGTGGCCAGCAAGCTGGGGAAGGAAATCCAGATCTATAAAGCAAATCTAATTGTTTTGGTTCTTCGGGTTTGTGATGAGCCAGTGGAGACTGGCAAATAGATCTGTGTGGAACTGGGGGGCAAAGACATTCAGGTGCGGTGGAGAAAGCCCAGGGGTGGGCACGGGCACTGTCCAGCTTTCACAGTTGGGGGCGGCCTGGGGACGCTCGGGGAAAAAGGAGTCCAGTGCTTCTCAGCTTTTAGGATCAGTGTTGTTGACTGAAGTTGCTTTTCCCACTTCTGTATGTGTAGATTTATTTCAGGATGTAAAATGCATTTCTTACTGTGGTTATATCTACAGAAAGAGTTTGAAATTTGCTGGATGATGTTGCGATTATTTTTGTTTTCGTACACTCTTAAGTTTTTTAACTTGGCAGGAGAAGTAATACATATTTTTCTTCCTATTGTTCTTAGGTCTTAGAGTTCTCCAGAGAAACAAAAGCAGGAGGAAAAGAAATGTACATATGTATGTACATATAGAAAAATATAGGATATATATATGTATATATGGGCTTCCCTGGTAGCTCAACTGGTAAGGAATCCACCTGCAATGCGGGAGACCTGGGTTCGATCCTTGGGTAGGGAAGATCCCCTGGAGGAGAGCATGGCTACCCACTCCAGTGTTCTTGCCTGGAGAATCCCCATGGAGAGAGGAGCCTGGCGGGCTCCATGAGGTCGCAAAGAGTTGGACACGACTGAGTGACCAAGAACAGCACATACACACCACATATGTGTGTATATATGAGCGAGAGGAAGAGAGAGGGAATTTACTTTGAGAAGTTGGTGCATGTGACTGTGGGGCTGGCAACTCTTGAGTCCTGTATGGTAGCTGACAGGCTGTGGATCTGTTCAGGAGAGGATATTGCCCAAATCCGGGAGGCAGCAGACTGGAACCACAGGCAGTGTTTCTAGGATGTGATCTTGGGAATCCCTGCTACTTCAGGGCCCTCAGTCTTCGCACTGTTGTTCAGTTGCTAAGTCGTGTCCGACTCTGCGACCCCATGGACGGCAGCACGCCAGGCTCCCCTGTCCTCCACTGTCTCCCGGAGTTTGCTCAAACTCGTGTCCATTGAGTCGGTGATGCCATCCAACCATCTCATCCCCTGTCACCTCCTTCTCCTGCCCTCAATCTTTCCCAGCATCAGGGTCTTTTCCAATGAGTCGGCTCTTTGCATCAGGTGGCCAAAGTATTGGAGCTTCAGCATCAGTCCTTCCAATGAATATTCAGGGTTGACTTCCTTTAGGACTGACTGGTTTGGTCTCCTTGCTGTCCAAGGGACTCTCAAGTGCCTTCTCCGTCACCACAGTTCAAAACCATCAGTTCTGTGGCACTCAGCCTGCTTTAAGGTCAACTCTCACATCTGTACATGACTACTGGGAAAACCATACCTTTGACCAGACGGACCTTTGTCGGCTAAGTGATGTCTCTAGCTTTTGAATATGCTGCCCCTTTGCCCTTAAGGCCTTCAACTGGTTGGATGTGGCCCACCCACACTGTGGAAGGTAATCTGCTTCCCTCAAAATCTGTTGATTTAAGCGTGACTCTCACCTGCAATAGGCCTTCACCGTGACATCCAGGCTGGAGTGTGAAGGGCACACACACCCAGCCCGGTTGATGCAGAGCCTTAACCACCGCAGGTGTCCGGCCTCCGTCTGAATTTTGACCTCCTCTCTCCGGGTCAGGAAGGGAGAGGTCACCCCTGCGCTGGTATTTTCAGTGGCGTAAGGAGAGTGTGTGGGTGCATTCGAGCAGCCTCTGTGCGCCTCGGGGCTCTTCAGTCCACGTGGGGTCTTCCGGGCGCAAGGCTGTCCCTGCGGGGAGCAGGATGGCCCGCGCACCTCGGGTCAGCTACAGCGCTTCTCAGACTGTCTGGCAGCCATCTGACCGTCCAGTGAGCTTCTGGACGGCAGGGATGTGTGTCCATCACATCACATTTGGGTCACCAGGAGCCACCAAAGGCGGTCCAGGGAGAGCTGGGCGTGTGGCTGGGGGCCTGTTTCTCTCGCGTCATCTGGGTGGTGGCCGTGGAGGGGGCCAGGAGGGAGTTGGGGCCGTGAGATAGGCCCACACTTGTGCTCTATCGTCGTTTAGTCGCTCAGTCGCGTCTGACTCTTTGCGACCCCACGGACTGCAGCCCGCCAGGCTCCTCTGTCCGTGGGATTCTCCAGGCAAGAATACTGGAGAGGGTTGCCATTCCCTTCTCCAGGAGATCTTCCCGACCTAGGGATCGAACCTGTGTTTCCTGCACTGGCAGGTGGATTCTTTATCACTGAGCCACTAGGAAGGTTTTGTTTATTTCAGGTCCGTTCAAGATGCAAATGCAAGATGAAAAGGCATTAAAAGACTTAAAGTGCTCCTAAGTTTCTCCCTGATCCCAGGTGAGGGGAGGTGTGCGGATTCTCCCCTTCCGCCTTTCACCAAGTGTCGCCCATCACTCAGCTCGAGGCCTTGGCTCCCAGTCACCCTTTCAGTTCTTCACCTGGCTGGCTGACAAGGTTCTGACCAGCGCTGCCTGCAACTCCAGACCTTTCTATTAGCTAGGAAGTGGGCAACCCTTGGCACCCTCCTCTCCCCTTCCTGAGGAGGGGGAGATGGCTTGTAAAGGTCTGGTGGGGACATGCCACTCAGAGCAAAGCAGAGCTGCCCATCTCCCTGGGCCATTTATCAGCTTGCATTTTTGTGTGAGATAAGACCTTCTGTCTTACATAAGCCACTATGACTTGGTATCTCCTTAGGAAACTGAGTCAATGTCCTAACTAATACGGGAGGCCTTTCTCAGCTGGGCTGATCAGCATTTGCACTTGGCTGCTGATGACTGAGCACTGGCCACAGCCGCATAAAACAGATCTGGACGTAGTGGGCTTGTGTGGTGTTCTATGAAGACACCAGGGACCCAGGGACTCCTGCCTTTCTTATCTGCCATCCTAATACATGGGCTGCATCTTCCAGGTCACAAAACAGCTGCGGATGCTCCAGCCCTCCCATCTTTGTTCCATTCAGGAAGAAGGGCAAAAGCAATAGGCAAAGGGGCTTCTTCCCCTCTTTTAGGAATTCCCAGAGGCTCCTTTCACTGATTTCCACCTTTATCTCTTTCACCACCCCTACATTTCAGAAAGAACTTTGTTACTACAGCAGAATGGGAAATGGGTATTGGGAGGCAACTAGGAAGCCTTGCCTAGAGAAAGTTGTGAACTAGAGCCACAAATCAGCAACAAGACCAAGACCTCCAGTTGGAACCAACCTTTGAGACTGGGTGGTACAGGGTTGGGAGCCTGGCTACTGTCAGACAGACCAGAAGGAGTCAGGACCGCCGTTCTCTGGCTGTGTGGCTTTGGACAAAGTCCTCAACCTCTCTGAGCTATTCCTTCCTCCCTTAGCTCTTGCTGCACTGAGGGGATCCCAGGAAATAAGGGAAAAAGCTGTGCAAACACCTCCCCGCCGCCGGGCCGCAGTGGGGTGCCCAGGAAGCCATAGCAGCGTCACCCCCCTGTTCCTTGGCCAAGCACGAGGAGCAGACACTGAGACGCAGGCTGCTTCTCCAGCATCCTGGCCGGTTCGTTTCCTCCCTTGAACCATGTGGGTTGGATGTCTGCCCCACTGGCTGAGCCCCTCTGTCACTTTTATTACAAATTGCCACTCAATTGGCTTAACCCAAAGCCTGTTACCCCAAATAACCTGAGTGATTGCTTGCGAACCCAGGCTCAATACTCCTTCCACACTTCTCACCCATGGCCCCAGGGAGCTCCCACGGGGGGCCTGAGTCACTCTCTCCCAGGGCCGGGGGACCAGCCCCCTTTAAAGATTCTGTCTGTTCCCCCAAGGATTTCAGAGACCGGGTTTCCTGTTGGTGCCACCTTGAGACAGGGCCTGGGTTCGAGTGGCCATTCTTGGCCTGGCCTTGGGGCTCCTTGGGGGCTCTCCCAAGTCCGAATCTGAGGCTGGGAGATGTGAGGGCAGGGGGTGGTGGGGTGCTCCCCCACCTCCCCTGCAGATGGTCTAGAGATAGCAGCTTTCGTGTGGATTTCCAGGAACTGGGGCCGAGCAGGCCGGTGAGTCCCACGTGGGGCGGAGACCGCAGGGCTGCGGGGCCGGCCTTCCTGACCCGGGGACCCTGGGCTGTCCCTGCGTCCAGGCTCCGGGGAAAAGGACTCGGGGTGAGAGAATCAGGTCCCTGCCGCCCAGGTCATTTGCTCTCCCGTGAAGACCCTGGTCCCTCCCGTCCTTCCCACCTGGGAGGGTGGTGCACGGGCTCGGATCAGACACACGCGGGCCCTGTTTCCCTGCTCAGGAGCCGTGTCTCCCTGGGAGGGGCTCCGAACTATCCCTCCCCACGCAGTTTCTGCATCCGCAGACGTCTGTATGTCCAGAGTGCCCGCCGCGGGGCTGGGACTGGACACCGGGGGGTCAGCCCAGGACTCGAGGGCCCCTTGGTCCTGCCGAGGAGTCGGATGAGCCCAAAGGCTGCAGCCTACCACCCTGCAGCCGGATGTTGTGACTTCCAGGGCGTCCACTGCCTACACGGACCCCCGTCCCCATTGTAGGGAGTCTCAGTCTAGCAGGAGAGATGACGGATGGAGGGAATGCAGATGGGGCCATGGGGCTGTAAATGTGGCCACAAGGTGTAGATAGATGCTGGGCGAAGGGGCGGGGGAGCTTCCGAGGAGGTGGAGCTGGCACCCAGGGTGACAGGGAATTACCCAAATTTGGGGGCAGGGAGCTGGTAAAATGTTCCAGATGGAGGAGGTGGTGGAGCCAAGGGCAGGCGTGGGTGGTGCTTGGGTGCAGTGGGAATGGCTAGGCATTGGGGCCAGGCCTGCAGGAAAGCGTGGTCTTGACCCCTGGCTAGGAGTCTGGGCATCATTCCAAGAGTACAGGTCAGGGGAGGGGGCAGTCCTTGGTTTGAATCCCTCTGGCCTTGAGGGGCCATGAGGCATGTCAGCAGAGCCCCTGGATGCAGAAAACCCAGGAGGTGGAATATTTCCAAAGTTAGACGGGGTGTCAGAGGGCAGAGCTGAGTAGCCCAGGAGGTGTCTGGGACTCCTCAAGTCATGCGGGGGCTCCCCGCAGTGGAAGGGGATGGGTGTGCGCTCAGGTGTGAGGTCTGGGGGTCCAGTGCATGGAGTGAGTGTTCATCTCAGCTTGGGGCTCCCTCCTGCCCCCCTCCAGAGCAGCACGTGCCCTGAGGGGCTGTGACCTCCACGCCCTGGGTGGGCGCCCCGCCCTTCCAGCCACTCACCGCTAGCACCATCTGCACCGCTGACGCCTCTGACACTCTCTGCCCCGTGGGTGCCAGCCCCGGGGGTCCCTCGCGGGGTCATCTCCAGAACGTGGTCGGACAGGGGAGGCTGGAGTGAGGGAGCCATGGACCGAGCAGACCCAGAGGGACCAGGGGGTGGGCCAGGCCCAGGGGCCCCCACATATCGCACACCGCATGGCCTCCCCCACGGGGCCCACGTGGCCGGAAACAAAGGCTGAGGACCTGGCCCCAGCCGGCATTGCTAGCGGGCTCGGGGGACAAGCCACAGGCCGCACAGGGTGGCTAGGCTGGGTCCACGGCCGGCGCAGCCCCTGGAAAAGGGGTGCTCACACTCAGAGCCCCTCTGAGCTCCCTGTTTCCCCCTGAACAGCCCGCAGGGTCGGGGGGCTTTGAGTGACGAGTCGGGAGGGGCTGGGGGGCTGGCGGAAGCCACAGGGTGGGGGGATGCGGGTCTGGTGGGGTTGAGCTGGGGGCTTGGTGTGGCCTGGGGCCCACCGCTGCTGCTGTGTCAGTGTCCCAGGGCTGCTGGAACACCCAGATTTCACCTGTCACGGCTCTGGGAGCCAAAGTCGGAAGTCAGGGTGTCGGCCGGGCCCTGCGCCCTCACGAGGCTCCCGGGGAGAGTCCTCTTGGCTCCCACCAGCTCTCGGTGCTCCCCGGGGCCTGTACCGCAGCCGTCTTCTCCCCGGTCGGCACGTCATCCACTCTCTGCACCCAGATTTCCCCTTCTCATCAGCACCCCGGCTTGTGGGCTGAGGGCCCACCCGAGTGACCTCAGTTTAACGTGATCCCCTCTGCAAAGGCCCTTTCTCAGCGTCAGGTCGCATTCCCAAGTCCTGGGCGTGAGGACCCTCCAGCCTGTGAATCTGGAGGCTCGGTTCAGCCTTCCACAGCTGCCGTGGTTCTGGGCATGCGCCCTGTCACATGCCTTCCACACGGCATTGTCCCCATTGCAGAAGCAGGAAAATCAAGACCCCACGTCATGAGGAGGCAGCCCCTCCTCGTGACTTCTGGGTCGAGGCACCTGCCTCCAGGCCCTGCACCTCTGTGCCCAGGGGTGGGGGAGGCACAGACTGTTCTGTTTGGAGGAAAGGAATTTCTGTCTTGGTGTAACATGAGCTGCTCAAGAGACCCCAGGTTTGGAAGAGCCTCTCTGTAACAGAGGGGAACAGTTTTCTCTTTGTAGTGAGAGGCCCCCCGCTGCTCACCAGGAAGGTGGGGCCGTGTGCCAGATGGCTGCGTGCTGAGGGCTCTGGGCCCCTCTCTGGGCACAGGCTTTGGTCTGCAGGGCTGGCCAAAGCCCTGATGATGTCTCCTGCCAGTGTGTTAGTCACTCCATCATGTCTGACTCTCTGCGACCCTATGGACTGCAGCCCGCCAGGCTCCTCTGTCCATGGGATTCTCCAGGCAAGAATACTGGAGTGGGTTGTCATTTCCTTCTCCAGGGGATCTTCCCGACCCAGGGACTGAACCCAGGTCTCCCGCACTGCAGGCAGATTCTTACCGTCTGAACACCAGGGAAGCCCAGTGATGTCTCCTGGCTGCCTTGCTAATGGCCCTGGGGTAATCTCTAGACCAGGGTCAGATGTCATCCTTGCCTTGTCTCCGGTGGCCTGCAGATCCGAGTCCCCCTGGGGTGTCTGGGGAGCCCAGGCTAGCTTTGTCCCAGTGTGGTTGACCCCTCCAAGCTGGTCTGGAGCAAGTGCTAAGTTCTGGGCCTGGCTCCATCCACAACAAGCTGTGTGGTCCCAGGATACTGACTGGCCCTCTCTGGGCCTGCGTTTTCTCCTTTGTTAAACAAGGGCATTCCAAGGTCTCTCTCCAGGTATGCCAAAAAAAATTGTAGAAGTTTTCTACAAACTCTTCACTTCCATTTTATTAAAGTATCACAGGCCACGCTGTCCAACAGAAAATGTAACGAGGCCACATACGCAACTTAAATTTTCTGGTAGCTGCATTAAAGAAGTAAAAAGACACAGGTGCAGATAATTAAGCCATCATTCCCTCTAATGTGTTCTAGATCATTATCATTTCGGCGTGTAATCAACATCAAGATTGGGGACAGTTTATATTCTTGGTGCCATCTTTGGATTCTGACATGTGTTTCACACTTGTGCACATCTCAGTTCAGAGGCAGAAATTTCACTGGAAATACTTGGCCAGCAGCCCCGCCCTGGCTCGCAGAACAGCGCCGCCTGGAAGTGTGGCTTGGTGCATCTGGTCCACTGGTGGCATTCCCTATGGAAGCAGCTGGTTACCTGTGGCCTCACCTGGGACAGCATCTTCCAAACCACGTTCCCGGTTGTGTGAACAGGTGGTTCCCAAGGTCACTACTTGAATCAGATTTTCTTGGGAGCATGTGTGCTAAGTCGCTTCAGTCGTGTCCGACTCTTTGAGACCCCATGGACTGCAGCCCGCCAGGCTCCTCTGTCCACGGGATTCTCCAGGCAAGAACACTGGAGTGGGTTGCCATGCCCTCCTCCAGGGGATCTTCCTCACCCAGGGACTGAACCCTTGTCTCTTACATCATCTCTGGCATTGGTGGGTGGGTTCTTTACCACTAGCACCACCTGGGAAAAGCCTGTTTCTTGGGAGACGTCTGGTCAAATGAAACTCAGCAGCTTTTGCTTTGATTGCAGGACTTCTCAGAGCCTTTGATGTGGCCATGAGAGGTGTAAGTAGGTGAGGTAGGGAGTCCCCTTGCGGTCAGCACACTGCGAACCCTGGGCCTGATACTCTGAGGCAAGAACTGAGTCGTACTTATCCCTGTGTCTCCAGGCCACTTTGGCACAGAGTGGCCCCCTAGGTATACCCTGCCCACAGCAGGGACCTGGCAGAGACCAGTCATTATGAATAAAAAAAAAATCTGGCTAAAGGACTTCCCTGCTGGTCCAGTGGTTAAGACTTCACTTGCCAATTCAGGAAGATGCCGCTTGGATCCCTGGTCCAGCAAGATCCCACCTGCTGCCGGGTGACTAAGTCCGTGCACCCCAACTGCTGAGCCTGTGCTCTGGAGCCCGTGTTCTGCCACAGAGAAGCCCAACACCACAACCAGAGGGCAGCCCCCACTCATTGCAGCTAGAGAAAGCCCCCGCAACAGCGCAGACCCAGCACAGCCAAAAGCAAACATATTTTAAAAAATTGGGCTAAAGAGAAGAGTGACAACAAAGATACATTAAAGCTCACGGGAACGGTCAGATCCTCCGCTTAGAGGATCAGGGAAGACTGCCTGGAGGAGGTAACATCTGAACTGTGCCTGAAGGGTAAACCTACCAAGAATAGGGTAAGGGACGGGGAAGATACTTCTGACACCTGAAGACCCAGAGGAGCCCTGTGCGTGGTCTGATGCCCAGAGAGGTGTGTGGGGTGTCGGTAGGGGAATGTGAGAGGCTGCCTGGGATGCAGGGCACTGCAGTTCACCCCTCACTCTGTGTGGGTCAGTGCTACCCTGGCGGGGCGGGTGGGGGAGCAGTCCTGCCCTGGAATCCCCGGGAGTTTGCTAAACCCCAGCCTGAGACGCTGCATGCTGACAAGCTCCCAGGGGACTCTGGGCCCCGTGTCTGGTTTTCTCCCCAACAGGCACATAGACCATTGCATCTCTCAGCCTTGCAGTGGGGGCAGCAGATGACTCTGACGAGTACGAAGTGGAAAGAAAGGAGCGGTAGAAAATTCTGGACGATGCTCCGACCTCTCTCCCCTGGCTCTGGAGGCTGAGGGTTCTGCAGGTACCAGATGGAGCAGTTATAGTATGGTAGAGCCTCCATCAGCCTGGGTCCCCGGGTACAGCCTCCATCAGCCTGGGCCCCCGGGTAGAGCTTCCATCAATCTTCGTCCCCGGGTACAGCCTCCATCAGCCTGGGTCCCCGGGTACAGCCTCCATCAGCCTGGGCCCCCAGGTAGAGCCTCCATCAGCCTGGGCCCCCGGGTAGAGCCTCCATCAGCCTGGGGCCCCGGGTAGAACCTCCATCAGCCTGGGGCCCCGGGTAGAGCCTCCAGGAGCCTTCGTCCCCGGGTAGAGCTTCCATCAGCCTGGGCCCCCGGGTAGAGCCTCCATCAGCCTGGGTCCCCGGGTAGAGCCTCCATCAGCCTGGGCCCCCGGGTAGAGCCTCCATCAGCCTGGGCCCCCGGGTAGAGCCTCCATCAGCCTGGGGCCCCGGGTAGAGCCTCCATCAGCCTGGGCCCCCGGGTAGAGCCTCCATCAGCCTGGGGCCCCGGGTAGAGCCTCCATCAGCCTGGGGCCCCGGGTAGAGCCTCCATCAGCCTGGGCCCCCGGGTAGAGCCTCCATCAGCCTGGGGCCCCGGGTAGAGCCTCCATCAGCCTGGGCCCCCGGGTAGAGCCTCCATCAGCCTGGGGCCCCGGGTAGAGCCTCCATCAGCCAGGGGCCCCGGGTAGAGCCTCCATCAGCCTGGGCCCCCGGGTAGAGCCTCCATCAGCCTGGGGCCCCGGGTAGAGCCTCCATCAGCCTGGGCCCCCGGGTAGAGCCTCCATCAGCCTGGGGCCCCGGGTAGAGCCTCCATCAGCCTGGGCCCCCGGGTAGAGCCTCCATCAGCCTGGGGCCCCGGGTAGAGCCTCCATCAGCCTGGGCCCCCGGGTAGAGCCTCCATCAGCCTGGGCCCCCGGGTAGAGCCTCCATCAGCCTGGGCCCCCGGGTAGAGCCTCCATCAGCCTTCGTCCCCGGGTAGAGCTTCCATCAGCCTGGGCCCCCGGGTAGAGCCTCCATCAGCCTGGGGCCCCGGGTAGAGCCTCCATCAGCCTGGGCCCCCGGGTAGAGCCTCCATCAGCCTTCGTCCTCGGGTAGAGCCTCCATCAGCCTGGGGCCCCGGGTAGAGCCTCCATCAGCCTGGGGCCCCGGGTAGAGCCTCCATCAGCCTGGGGCCCCGGGTAGAGCCTCCATCAGCCTGGGGCCCCGGGTAGAGCCTCCATCAGCCTGGGCCCCCGGGTAGAGCCTCCATCAGCCTGGGCCCCCGGGTAGAGCCTCCATCAGCCTGGGCCCCCGGGTAGAGCCTCCATCAGCCTGGGCCCCCGGGTAGAGCCTCCATCAGCCTGGGCCCCCGGGTAGAGCCTCCATCAGCCTGGGTCCCCGGGTAGAGCCTCCATCAGCCAGGGGCCCCGGGTAGAGCCTCCATCAGCCTGGGCCCCCGGGTAGAGCCTCCATCAGCCTGGGGCCCCGGGTAGAGCCTCCATCAGCCTGGGCCCCCGGGTAGAGCCTCCATCAGCCTGGGGCCCCGGGTAGAGCCTCCATCAGCCAGGGGCCCCGGGTAGAGCCTCCATCAGCCTGGGGCCCCGGGTAGAGCCTCCATCAGCCTGGGGCCCCGGGTAGAGCCTCCATCAGCCTGGGGCCCCGGGTAGAGCCTCCATCAGCCTGGGGCCCCGGGTAGAGCCTCCATCAGCCTGGGGCCCCGGGTAGAGCCTCCATCAGCCTGGGCCCCCGGGTAGAGCCTCCATCAGCCTGGGCCCCCGGGTAGAGCCTCCATCAGCCTGGGGCCCCGGGTAGAGCCTCCATCAGCCTGGGGCCCCGGGTAGAGCCTCCATCAGCCTGGGCCCCCGGGTAGAGCCTCCATCAGCCTGGGGCCCCGGGTGACCACATGAAGCGGCGTCCCCACATGGGCCGTGCAGCGTGAGCAGGAAATATGCCTTAGTTGTGCTAACCTACCTGAGATTCTGCTCGTTATTGCTGTGTAACGTAGCCTGTACGATGAATACATGTCCGTCCGTTTCCAGTCGCTCCAGGGGGCACATTTCAAACTGTGAGCACTCGATTCTGAGCAGTTAAGATGGTTCACAGCCCCTCCCTCCTTCCTTGTCCCTCCCTCCAGAGTGGCAGCCAGCCTGGACGGCACCCTCGTGGGAATCATGAGAAGGCTTGCTGGCTGGGCTGCTCGGCTTGCTGAGAGTGAGCAGAGAGCGAGCTGGACTTCAGCCTTGACCCGCCCCCCACGGCCAGGCACTTTTGAGCAGTGCACGACCCGCACAACCGTACGGGGAGGCTCAGCCATTCCTCTGCGGGGAGCAGAGGACACTGGGAGAGACGAGGACAGGGGAGGGGAGGGGAGAGAAAGACTGTTCAGTTCCGGGCCTGGGAAATCTCCAGCAGGTAGACGGAAAGGTGAGGTGGGGACTGGGGAGAAGAAAGGCCTGATAGACCTTTCCGAATGCTTTTCTCCTGCTCAACAGGGTTTCGCTGTTGGTGAGGGGTATGTTCCTTAAGATGCCCAAAGGAGGGAGGGGTTCTGTGGGATTGGGGTCTCCACCACAGAAGGACATTCCCCTCCAATATCCCTTCCCACCTGCTGTGTTCATCTGTCGCTGGCATCAGAACCCTGAAAGGGGACACTGCAGTGAGGGACCACAGGCAACGCAGAGGGTGCCCCGGAGCCACCCAGTCGCAGGGCTCAAGGCTGAGGAAGGCCTTTCGCAGCACAGAATCACACTGAGCCCTCGTTTCCCACTTGGAAAAAGATTCCTTCCACTTGATTTGTCAAGATGTATTGGGGAACTCTTTTAAAATAACAGCTTTATTGAAATATAACTCACGTATCGTAAAATCACCTCATTTTACAATTCAGTGATTGCTAATGTATTTAGATTTAGGTAGTTCAGTTGGTGAAGAATCTGCCTGCCATGCAGGAGACCCTGATTTGATTCCTGGGTTGGGAAGATCCCCGGAGAAGGGAAAGGCTACCCACTCCAGTATCCTTGGGCTTCCCTGGTGGGTCAGCTGGTAAAGAATCCACCTGCAACACGGGAGACCTGGGTTCGATCCTGGGTTGGGAAGATCCCCTGGAGAAGGGAAAGGCTACCCACTCCAGTATTCTGGCCTGGAGAATTCCATGAACTGTATAGTCCATGGGGTCACAAAGAGTTGGACCTGACTGAGTGACTTTCACTTTCTTTCATCTCAAATTTCAGAACACTTTTATTACCCCTAAAAGAGACCCAGGTTAAAAAGGCTGAGTGCTGAAGAATTGATGCTTTTGAACTGTGGTGCTGGGGAAGACTCTCGAGAGTCCCTTGGACAACGAGAAGATCCAGCCAGTCCATCCTAAAGGAAATTGACCTCGAATATTAATTGGAAGGACTGATGCTGAAGCTCCAAAGTTTGGCCTCCTGATGGGAAAAGTTGACTCACTGGAAAAGACTCTGATGCTGGGAAAGATTGAGGGCAGGAGGAGAAGGGGACGACAGAGGATGAGATGATTGGATGGCATCACCGGCTCCATAGACATGTATTTGAGGAAACTCCGAGAGATAGTGAAGGACAGGGAAGCCTGGCGTGCTGCAGTCACTGGGGTCACAAAGAGGGTTGGAGACGACTGAGTGATTGAACAACAAAAGAAACCCAGCCCTCCACTCCCCTTGCCCCCAGTCCCCAAAGCCACTCATTTATTCTGTCTCTACATCCTTGCTAATCCCGTACATTTCATAGACATGAACCATACAGCATGTGGCCATTTCTATCTGGTTGCTGTAACTTAGCATAATGTTTTCAAAATTCATTCATATTGGAATCAGAATCAGAACAGGAATCAGAACTTCATTCCTTTTTATGGCCAAATAATATTCTATTGCCTGGATATACCATTTTGTTTGTTCAGCAATCAATATATGCACATTTGGGTGCCTTCTACTTTTTAGCTATTATGAATATTGCTGCTGTGAACGTTTGTATATAAGCTTTTGTGTGGATGTGCGCTTTCAGTCCTGGGTACAGGCCTAAGAGGTGGATTCCTGCATCCAATGGTAATTCTAACGTGTTTGAGAAACTGCTAGACTCTTCCAGAATGACTGCGTCATTTTACTTTCAGCAGCACACAAGGGTTCCAATTTCTCTCCAACTTCACCAACACTTAATATTTTCTGTCTTTTAGATTCTATTAACAGTCGCCCTAGTGGGTGGGAAGTGATGCCTCATTGTGGTTTTGATTGGCATTGTCCTGACGACTAATGACATGGAAGCTCTTCACATGCATCTGTTGGTTTTGCATGACTTCTTTGGAGAAATGTCTATTTGCACTGTTTGGCCATTTTTAATTTGATTTACCTGTCCTTTTTATTCTTGAGTTGCAAAAGCTCTTTATAAATTCTGGATACATGTCTTTTGGCATATAAATGTTCTGCAAATATTTTCTGCCATTCTTTGTGTTATCTTTTTACTTTCTTGATAGAGTCCTTTGTAGCAAAAATCTTTAAACTCTGATGCAGCTATTGAGGAGATTCTTAAATCTAAGATAGTAAAAAACAGTGGCAGCTGCCATGTGCCGTAGTAGGGTATTTATTGACTCACTTAAACCGCACACCAACCAGTGAGGTTAGGACTGCCATTGTCCTCCGGGTATAGTTGGGAGAACGGAAGCACAGACAGATCAAGAAAGAGGTTCAAAGTCATGAGGTCACTACAAGACAGAGGCGGAGTTTTAATAAGTTTTGTCCAGAGCTCAGGTTTTTAATCACTGCTCAGGAGAGGCTCTGCTCTGTAACCTTTACCACGGACAGGGAGACATCATCATCACCCTCAGTATCTTTATTGTTTTCAGCATTATTAACTTCATCCTCATCGCCCCCATCCCCATGCCCAGCATCATCTTACCCTGATGTTCTCACCCTCGCCACCATCACCATCATCCATCACATCACCTCACCCTCGCCACCATCACTGTCCTCTTGTCACCAGCATCATCCCCGTCCCCTCCTTCACCACCACCACCATCACCTCTAGATCATCCACACCACCAAACTCATTCTCAACATCCTCACCATCACCATCATCATCATCATCATCATTGTATTACCTCACCATCACCACCATCAGTTCAGTTCAGTTCAGTTCAGTCGCTCAGTCCATGTCCGATTCTTTGCAACCCATGGACTGCAGCACGCCAGGCCTCCCTGTCCATCACCAACTCCCGGAGTTTACTCAGATTCATGTCCATTGAGTCAGTGATGCCATCCAACTATCTCATCTTCTGTCATCCCCTTCTCCTCCGCCTTCCATCTTTCCCGGCATCAGGGTCTTTTCAAATGAGTCAGTTCTTTGCATCAGGTGGCCAAAGTATTGGAGCTGCAGCTTCAGCATCAGTCCTTCCAATGAATATTCAGGACTGATTTCCTTTAGGATGGACTGGTTGGATCTCCTTGATGTCCAAGGGACTCTCAAGAGTCTTCTCCAACACCACAGTTCAAAAGCATCAGTTCTTTGGCGCTCCACACACTGTCATCACCATCATCACTGTCAAGGCTCCCAGACAGTCTGCCAAGCTCCTCACTTGGGACCATGCCTGGAGCTCTACAACTCCCACCTACTGAAGCGCCCAAGTGCCCTGCAGGTATCCTGAGGCTGGGAGAGTCACGGCCACCTACGTGTCCCAGCGCCTCATGGAACCTTGACTCAGGCCTCTGGCCTCTGCCTTTACCCTTGGTCAAGTTCCCTGACTCGTCTCGCAGAGACGTGACGGAGGACAGGTGTCGGGGGTGAAGAGAGGGGAGGGGCCGCTGGGGTCGAGTCCTGGCCAGAGCTGCGGGCTGGCCGAGTGGTCTGCGGACTGTGGCGTCCAGGAGGAGATGCTCCAGAGAACCCTGAGACAGGGAGGCTGGAGGCCTGGCTCCCAGGCATGAAGCCATTCTGGATGAGGGGGAGGGTGGTGGGGGGAGCCATGCCGACCCCATCAATTAGTGCAATTAGCCATCAGGATGGAGGCCCCGCGCTAATTGCCTGGTGGCCAGCT
Source organism: Odocoileus virginianus (assembly GCF_023699985.2). Taxonomy (NCBI): domain Eukaryota; kingdom Metazoa; phylum Chordata; class Mammalia; order Artiodactyla; family Cervidae; genus Odocoileus; species Odocoileus virginianus. The sequence goes on from NW_027224267.1 coordinate 609,932, forward strand.
GAGGTGCTCAGTGATGGATTAGCGGAGTGCTGCAGCCGCTTCAGAGGTGGCCTCCACCTCCCAGGGTCAAGGCCGAGTGCTCCGGGGATGCCTCCACTCCCAGGGCAGCCCAGCCCTGCCAGGCTCTGCGCCCCCCGCCCCGCTGCCCCCAGCCACTTCCCAGGACTGAGAAGACATGGCTCCGGGCCTACCTGGCCACAACCTGGAGGAAAGTGGGTCACCAGACCAGAGGCCTAGGTCCTTGAGTCAGATGCTGGGAGTCCATTCCCCTGGGACAAAAGCCCTTTTCGAACAAGTGGGCTGAGCTCTGGGGGCTTAAGCCCCCCTCCCCAGGAAGCACTCAGTCAGGTGGGACCTCCGTGAAGACCCCGGTCCCTTTCTCGATAGGATGGGGAGACGGGGAGCTCACCTGCCCACCTTGCATCTCTGCCAGGACGAGAGGGGTTCGTGTCCCTGAAGGTCCGAGAGCAGGACATGCCGCCTGGGGCAGCTCAAGCCCGTGGCCAGTGGGCCCTGACTGGCAGCTCCCAGCTGCCTGGAGAGGCTCCTGTGTCTTCACCCAGCTGGCACGTACCTGGCTGTGTCCTGGGGAAGGTGTGTGTGGTGGGCGCGGGGCTGGAAGGCAGGCTGGGCGCTGGGCTTTCCCCTGAGGGCGATGGGAAGCCCCAGAAAGGTCTGTACTGCAGGATCACAGCCCTGAAGGAGGATGCTTCAGAGGTGGACGGAGCCAGGAGAAGCCTCAGTGGGGGGTGGCGGGGTCCTAAGCCTGGCCTGTAGTAGGGGAGGATGGGGAGGAGGCACAAATGTGCTAGACCTTGGCTGGGACTACGGTCAGCACTTGGGACTGGTCTGAGGGAAGGCAGCTTCTTCACTGGCCCTCGAGTTTCAACCAAAGCACCCCTCCTCCAGGAAGCCTTCCAGCTCTGCTACTGCCTGTCTCTGGAGCCTCATCACCTCCCCTGTCCTGTCCCCATCCGTTTGCCCAGTGGCCTGTGACACTGGCCTCTCCTCTTTCTCAGGGCTCCAGGCATCAGGGCCCCCTCCCTTCCCAGCACCCCCGCCCCCCGACCCCCCAGCTGGGTGGGATTTCTTCAGGCTCCCTGAACAGTGCGGGCTCCTGGGCCCTGGGCCGTGAGCGGGCTTCATCCGGCTCCGGCTTCCTCGTGCAGCAGCTCTGGGGCAACCAACTAACGAATTAAAAAAATAATAATAAGACTTTACTTTTAGAGCAACTTTTAAGTTTACAGGGGCTTCCTGGTAACTCAGATGGTAAAACATCTGCCTGCAATGCAGAAGACCCGGGTGGAGGGAGGGCGTGGCAGCCCACTCCCGTGTTTCTGCCTGGAGAATCCCATGGACAGAGGAGCCTGGCGGGCTATGTGTCCTTGGGATCGGGAAGAGTCAGACGAGACTGAGCAGCTAGCGCACTACTCGGCTACGAGGTTTGCAGAACAATTGAGCAGGAAGTCGGGAGCTCCCTCCTGCTTTCCACAGATTCCTCTGCTGATAACCTCTGCCCCTCCTCTGCCTACCCCACACCCCCGCTGGTGGGGTACAGTGTTACCACTGACGAACCAGTGCTGATACTGTATTGTTAGCCAAAGGCCGTAGTGTACCTGAGGGTTGACTCGGGGCTGCACAAATGTACCCCTGGCGTGCAGCCACCGTCGCAGGACCACAGAGAGTTGGTTCACGTCCCTGATGCTGCTCTGCACCCGGTCTGTTCACGCCTACTCCCACCCACGGGGCAACCGCTGATCTCTTTACGGTCACTACAATTTCCCCATTTCCAGAATGTCGCAGAGTTGGAATCATACCCTCTGCAGCCATTTGAGATTGGCTTCTTTCGTTTGGTGACATGCCTTTAAGGTCCCCTTGTGTCTTTTCTTGGCTCCATAGCTCATTTCTTTTCAGTACTGAAACACAGAACATTGTCTGGAGGTATTTCAGTTTATTTATCCATTCACCTCCTAAAGAGCATCTTGGTTGCTTCCAGTTTGTGGTGATCATGAATAAAGCTGCAGTGAACATCTGTGAGCAGGTTTTTATGTGCATATAAATTTTCAATTCATTTGGGTAAATACCGAGTGCCAGGGCTGGGTCGTCTGGTAAGAGGACGTTTGGTTTGCTAAGAATCCCCCGCCGTGCTCTTCCCGAGTGGATGTACCATGTTGCGTTCTCACCAGCGATGAGGGCTCCTGTTGCTCCATGTCTTTGCCAGCATTTGGTATTGCCAGTGTTCGGAATTTTAGCCCTTCTGTTAGGTGCGTAGTTCATATTTCATCGTTGATTAAACTTACAGGTCCCTAATGATGTTCGAATTTGAAAGTGGCCCAGGTGATGAGAACTGGGTAAATCGTACAGAGTCAGCCTTGGCACCCTCCAGCCCCCCTCCTCTGTCGCCCCGTCCCCAGGTCCTGCCAGTTCCAGCCCTCTCCCTCGTCCCGGCCACCCTGTCATCTCCCTGCCTGCCCCTTCCCCTCTCCACCCTGACCCCCACCTGACCTCAGTCCTCCACGTGGCACCCAGAGACCTCCAAACCCAAACCCGCCCGGCAGACACCCTCCACAGCCTCCCGCCACCCTCTGTTCTTACATCTCGGAAAGCGCCCTGCACCTACCTGACTTCCTCACCTCCCGCTCCAGTTGGGAGGGCAAGGGCAGCCAAAAGCTGGGCTCCCCAGAAAGAGCTGAATGTAAAGGGTTGATTTAGGGGTCAGGGCACAACAGCATCGGGAGTAGGGGTTTGAGGCAGGAGTGGGGGGCAGCCAGTTACCCCCTGGGCAAGGAGCCCTCCTGCCATCTTGGAGCTGCCACTCCGAGGGGCCAGGGAGCCAGGGTCTGAGCCCAGCCTTCCAGCCCTTGGCTAAGAGCTTCTGGAGTGGGTGTTGTTTCCTGCACCAGTTCCCACCCCCCCCCCCCCACCCCAGGCAAAGAGTTGCCATCCTCTCTGGGGCTGCCCAGTCCTTCGGCATGGGGCTCAAGCCTCCCCCAACCCCAGGGGTCAGAGGGGGCCCGGGCCTTCTCAGAGCTGGCTGGGCTATTTAAAAAAAGTTTAGTGGAGTATAGTTGATTTACAGTGCTGTGTTAGTTTCAGGTATATAGCAAAGCGATTCAGTCATACGTGTGTGCTCATTCGTGTCCAGCTCTTTGCAATCCCCTTGGACTGTAGCCTGCCAGGCTCCTCTGTCCATGGGGATTTTCCAGGCAAGACTACTGGAGCAGGTTGCCATTTCCTCCTTCAGGGGATCTTCCCAACCCAGGGATCGAGCTTGCATCTCCTGCAGCTCCTGCCTGGGGCAGGAGTATTCTTTACCACCGCGCCACCTGGGAAGCATGGGAAAACTCAGGCCCAGGGAGGCAAGGTCTTCTGAGGGAAACTTTCACCCAGCTTTTCAGCGGGGCTGAGTCAGCTTTGAACCCAAGTCTGCTTGCTGCAAAGCCCTTGTTTTTTTTCCTGCATCTCACCGACTTCTGTGTTACCTCAGGTAATCAAATAAAACTTTCTCACAAGGAGAGATGAAATGTGAAAAGCGCTTGAATTTCTAAATCCAGACAACAATCATCACTTAGGCAATGGTATTTGCGGCCTTTTACGGTTTCCTCCAAAGTGTATTTTTTTTCAGTAAGCTGATGAGAAAGACTCATTTTATGTAGTAAAAGGATGGGAGTCTGGAAACAATAAAATCAGCATTCTCGTAATTAGCCCTTAAATTGTTCCTCGGTATAAAAGTTTCCCCTGGTCCCAGCTCCGTCTTGCCTCTTGCACATTCTCACTACACAAATCTGAACAATTTTTGACAAGATTTTTGAGTTTTGTCAGATGTGAATTGTTAAGATTTAATTGAAAAAATGAACAGAACGCAGCCAGTATTTCAAAGGGAGTGACCCAGAACCAATTAGAATTTAGTAACAATTGACCATTCAGCACTGAAATCCATGTTGGGAGCATCAGATTAAAGCCACTTTAATTCCCCCGCCTGCCCTCCCCCCCTTCTAAACTCAAAATATCATTAGTGGGAGATTTCCCTGCAATTTTTTTCCAATCAATTTTCCTGGTTTTAGAAGTTGAAGTTCAACCGGCGGGGACTGTGTGAGGGCGGGTGCTGGTTGGTTATCTCCCGGGCTGAGATGATACACAATATAGGTTACCGTCTTGAAAAAACAGGTCAGGCCAAGTAACATTCCTCGTCAAATTGCTGCTGACAGCCCAAACAGGAGACGGGGAAGGCCACAAAAAGGGCCTTTCATCTGAAGACAGCACAGCGCATAATTGGTCATTCTTTCCTCCCCCTGCCTCTCCCTCTCAGCTGGGGGAAAGTTCCCAAACAAAGCCAGGGCTTCCTCCGGCAACTTCTTAATCCCTTCTGGCAGATGCTCTCAGGGAAGTGTCAGCTGAGGGTACGTGGCTGTGCGCGGCGGGCACCGTGCCTGGCGCGTAGTAGGTGCTTGGGAGGGGAGCCGGGGAGGACGGCCAGCCCGAGAAACCGATGAATGACCACGGGGACCAGGAGCTCCCAGCTAAGCCATCGGCTCCATCCTCTGCATGAGGTCCGTGAGGGCTGGTCTGATCGGTTCCAGCCCTTCTCTGCAGACAGGGAGCTCCGTGGGGCCCCAGGAGCCCCTCGGGTGGACTAGTCCACCCTCATCTAGTCCACTCCCTCTTGCGCTCCTCTGGGACTTGCTTCCCTGTGGCTCAGACGGTGAAGTGTCTGCTCGCAATGCGGGAGATCCGGGTTCAATCCCTGGGTTGGGAAGATCCCCTGGAGAAGGAAATGGCAACCCACTCCAGTGTCTTGCCTGGAAAATCCCAGGGACAGAGGAGCCTGCGGGCTACAGTCCATGGGGTCACAAAGAGTCGGACACGACTGAGTGACTTCACTTTCTTTCTTTTCTTTCTTTCTCCCCATTTAGATGCAGGATGCTACAAGGTTTGTCTTACCCCCATGACAAACCTACAAGGAAATTGCAACTTCGGAAGGTCAGGTGGCCCGCCGAGGTTCCCTGCTGGTGCCAGCTGAGTGGGCCCTGGGAACCCGTGTGACCCCGTGAGCACATCTGTGGCACGTGGGCTCCACTTGGGGCCCCCAGGGCCCCCATTCATTCTCCAAGGCTGGGTCCTGGAGCGTCTACAAGCAGGGCCCTGCCCCACCGGCCCTTGTCTGTCTCGTCCCTGTTGGAAGAGCCCAGAACCAGGGCACACTCCACATCTTCTGACATTTACGTGATAAACCATTGACGCTGACATCAAGGGTTTCTTTCCACTATTACTTTTTGAAAGATGTAATCAATTATTAACTTTCGGCCGCCCGGGTCTTTGTTGCCGCTCAGGCTTTCTCTCTGGTTGCAGTGAGCGGGGCCGCTCTCTCGTCGTGGCTCCCGGGCCGAGTTGCTCTGCGGCTCGAGTGATCTTCCAGGACCAGGGATCGACCCGGTGTCTTCTGCATTGGCAGGTGGATTCTTAACACTGGACCACCAGGGAAGCCCCATTCTGACTTGGGAGGTGAACTTGAGGAACTCTCCTAGAAGTGGGGACAACCCACCACCTTCGGGTCACTTCCACCCCAAACTCCCTTTCAATATATTTCTGTTCATTTCCAGAGGTCAAGTGAGACCCCAAAGCTTCGTTGTGAAGTTTCAGAGTACACACACACAAAAAGCAAGCAGAAACAGCCCACAAGGTTCACGCTACTAGTGTGGAGTTTGGGGTATCTCAGAGTCTTCAATCTCAGACCTTTGGTGTCTTGGGTTGGGTTCTCAGAGGCGGACGCTGAGATATAAACTGATGGACAAGTGCTTACTGGAATGGGGTCCCGGGAAGCATAGGGGTGGGGAGGACCCCGGGAAGCATAGGGGTGGGGAGGGTCCCGGCAAGCCCTACGCTGTCAGATAGGCCTCCACGCGGGCAGGCGGGGCGAGTCCCCATGGACCCACCAACGCCTGCCAACTCCTGTCAGGGCTGTTCCCAGGAGGGTGCAGAGGGGTGTGGGGACGTGATGGATTCCCTGGTGCTTCTGGTCACACACAGGCAGAGAAAATCGGGCCGCGAGAGAGCCCCGAGGCAAAGGGGCCTAGCTGCTGGCAGCTGGCAGCCAGGGCACTGGGGCAGCCGCAACGGCGGGAATTCGGGGTCTGCTGAGCGGGCCACACAGACTCAGCCCACCCTCTGGCTAAGCGTTGGCAGGAGGGGGTCTGTCACTGCCGGCTGGGTGGCCTCAGGCAAGTTGCTGTCCCTCTCTGAGGCTTGGTTTCCTCTCCTGTGCAGTGGGAAGAAAGGTAGCCACTCCTAGATCTGTCTGTGGGGCTTAGCCCAGCCCCTGTGGATAAAGCACCAGCTCCTGGCAGGGGCATTCCCGAGAGTACCTGCAGCGTGCATGGTCTGTAGCTGGGTCAGAGTCAGGCTCGGGTCAGGCACGCTGCCCCAGTGAGAGGCCGGTTACAGGTTCTTCTTGGTAGCTAAGTTGCTCGGAGGTTGAGGGTGATTGGGTTGTGCCTGGGGCTCAGTCCTCACCCTGCTCCCAGGGTGCAGAGTGAAGACACTTTAGGAACGGGCTCTCCCACCTCGGGGACTTCGGGGCCTGCCAGCTCCATGTCTGGGAAGAGGGGATATGCACACCCTGAGCGCCATACTGAGAATTGCAAGTGGAGATACAGGTCTCAGGTGCTGACAGTGGTGCTCCGTGATGTAGTGAGCTCCCCATCCCTGGAGGTGTGTAAGAGGCTGGGCATTGGTGTTAAATTTTCTCGGTCATGTGGGGCACGCCAAGCCCTGGATGGTGGTGGGATAGATGGGGATGGCTGGATAGCATGCCTTTTAAGATCTTTCCACCCCAGAGAGTCTAGAATTCCATTTGTCTGTTCGGGGCCAAGCAGTGCAAACGTGCTCCTCATTTGATGCATTGCATCCGTGACTCCTTGAGGCTCCCCAGATAGAGTTCAGCAGCTCAGGCCTGGTCTGAATTAGTGGGACATTTAGGGGGAGATTCTGGCTTCAGCCTGAATGATCCGCTGAGTGGTGACCCGAGCCTTGATGGGAGCAGAGGAACCGCTCGCCGGTGGAATCCCCGGGGCTCACACTGGTATGAAAGCAGAGGGGATTCTGCCACGGCTGGGGTAGGGAGTCCGGGTGTAGGGGGGGATGTCCTGTGAGCATCTAAACAGGCGGCAGCTCACGGCTCTGGTGGCACGGTGGGCATAGATCCCACAGGGTGAGCCTGGGGGAGGAGACGCCAGGAGAAAACCCAGCCACAGGCTGTCTGCGCGCCCCGGTCACACTGGGAGCGCAAGTGCTGCTTCCATCCTTGGGGTCCGTCCTCGAACCCCCCTGAGCCCCCTGCCTTCTCTGTGCAGTGGTGATGCCCCCAGGGTTCCCCCTCCAGGAGGAAGTGCCTAGGGGCGAGGGGCGCCAGCCCGGCCACTTCCTGGGGGGTGCAGCCAAGGCCACGCCTGACCGGGGGGCGCTCCTTCTGCTCCGTGGGCTCAGCTGGCTATCTTCAGGGCGCTTGGCGGGGGGCCCTGTGCTGTGGTCACCTCCTGTCCTCTTGCCGTTGTCCAGGGTTATTTGGACACAGACATGCACACAAACAGATACACAGGAGACCCGGGTGAAGCGTTGAGGTGCCAGGCCCTGAGGACCTCGAGGAGAGCAATGGCCCAGTGACCCCCTGTGGACCCTGGCGGTTTCTAGGGGTGAAGAAGTGATGGGCCCTTCGCTCACTTGTTCACTCAGCAGACACTGAGCACTCCTCTGAGTCAGACTCAGTACCTGAGGTCAATTGACACGGTTGATCATGGTTAAGCCGGAAATAATTGATAAGGCTTCACAACTGGTGAGGTTGCTGGGTCTTGCTCTAGTTCCTGCATGACCCACAAGCTCCATTTCATGTCGACTGCATCCGCACCTTCATAGCAGAAGGCGCAGAATACGCATGTTGTCTTGTCCAGCTCACTTCAGAGAAGCTAACAATGCGTGACACACGCCTTTGTTGTCGCTGTTCAGTCACTAAGTCGTGTCCGATTTTTGCGACCCGTATAGAGAGGGCTGAGCACTGAAGGGCTGATGCTTTTGAACTGTGGTGCTGGAGAAGACTCTTGAGAGTCCCTTGGACAGCAAGGAGATCAAACCAGTCAATCCTAAAGGAAATCAACTCTGAATACTCACTGGAAGGACTGATGCTGAAGCTGAAGCTCCAGTACTTTGGCCACCTGATGTGAAGAGTCAACTCATTGGAAAAGACCCTGATGCTGGGAAAGATTGAGGGCAGGAGGAGAAGGGGGTGACAGAGGATGAGACGGCTGGTTGACACCAACTCAATAGACAAGCGTTTGAGCAAACTCCAGGCGATAGCAAAGGACAGGGAAGCCTGGTGTGCTGCAGTCCATGGGGTTGCAAAGGGTCATATGTGACTGCCCATCTTCTCCTCCTCTTCACAGAATTCAGATGAAGGGGCCTGGTGCACTGAACCATAGAGACAGACAGTAGGTCCCAGCTGGGGCTGCAGAGATGTCTGGAGCAACCCCTGACACCTGAAAGCACCTGGACAATCAATGCACTAGAATCACATCTTAGAGTTGAATTCAGACTTCTCTTGCTTGCTGCGGGCCCTGAACAAGTTGTTAAGCCCTCTGGGCCTCAGTTTACCCATCCATAAAGTGGAAATAAGAACTCTGCCGTATGCAATTTCGAGAGGATTAAGCAAGTTAATTGTGCTTCTGGAAGACTGCCCAACACAGTGATGCACTGAACTGAACTGGGCCAAGGAAATCGAGGTGAGCAGAGGCAAGAGCTCGGAACCCAGGTCTCCCGGCTCCCAGACTCGAGGGCTCTGCCCTGGAAACCCACAGCTGGGGGCCAGTTTCCCGAGCCTGAGCATCTTGGTGGATTCCACCCCCAAGTACCCCCTCCCCGCGAGGCTCCCATATTCTGCAAGGAGGATCCAGCTTGCCTGTCTCCTTAGGGCGGCAGGGGTGGGCGGAGAAGAAAGGCTGAAACTGTATCCTCTGTCGGCCTGGGGGTCAGGGGAGCAGACCCCCACGCTTTCTCCACCGTCAAAACCCCCGTAGGATTTTCTTGAAGTTCAGTTTTCACATCATATGGCTGAACATTTGGAACTTTTTAAACGGAAATTGTAGAAAAAATGAAAAGTATTTTCGTCTCGGAACACAATACCTTCCTGGCAGGGAGCCACAAGAGAAAGCTTGATGGTGGAGAAAAAAATGGTCATAATTGTCAATCTGGATTAATCCGGGCGTTCTTCCGCTTAACCTCGCGGCGGGCTGAGTGGGCTAATCAGTGTGCAGAAGACACTGTCTCTTGTCACTGTACCAAGACCCAGGTCTCACACGCCAGCTAATTTTCTGATCACATTTCTTTAATTGTAAGCTGGGCTTAATGGAGCCCCTGATGAGACCGATGCATAAGGGAAATGGGGGTGCCCCGGGCAGACTGTGCCAAGCTCATCGCCCACGGTTTAGCAGAGGAATGGTCTAGACGCACATGGTGGCCCTGGAGGAATTAAGTCAGGGCAGGCAGGCAGGGCTGTGGGTGGCAGGCTCACTTTAAGGGTGGTGCTGGGTTAGGAACCCCATCTCACAGACCCTGAAGCCGAACAGCAGACAGGATGGAACTGAGTCTTTGGGAACAAGTAGCTTCTGTCCCAGCCCCGGGCAGGGCTGCACCTGTAGGACGGACGGTGCCTTTCTGGAGTGGGGTGACGCGAGGAGAAACGGCCACCCCCGTGCTGGCCGGGGCAGGCGGAGGTCTGCACTGAGCCGGAGGAGGTCCATCTTTCTCCTTGACGGCAGCATCCAGGCCAGGGCGTCTTTGCCCAGTTTCACTTCCTGGGCCCTACCTCTACCTTCCAGACTCTCATCCCCAGCATCACAGCTCTTGCAGGAAACTCCTTCCTGCCTGCCCGTCAGACCATGGTGCCCTCCAGGGACTGGCAGTGTCAGAACCCCGGGCGTCTGCTCTCCTGGGCTCTGCCCACAGGGAGAGACAGGAGCAGGCGGGGTGGGGCGGCTGCTGAAGGTGGCGCGTCACGGGGAGGCGGGGCCTTTGGGCAGGGGAGAGCGCGCTGGCCGGGGGACCACCGGGCCAGCCCAGGCCACGACAGGTGGGCCGTCGTGCGTGGCTCAGGGCCTTACCTCTGATGGGGGCTTTGACAGAGGGAACACCTGCTCCCCGCCAGCTCACCCACCTTCTCCAGAACCCGGGAGCCGAGTGTCCAGGCCTCAGTGACCTCCAGCAGAACTGCCCCCTCCGGCGGGACTTGGAGCAGCTCCGGGAGGCCACAGGGCCCTGGGGGAGAGCAGCCGGCATCCTTGTCATCCTCTGTTCAGGAAGGGAGCCCTTCTCTGGCTGAAGCCATTGCCGGGCCTGGCCTCTCTCAGGTCACCAGGTCAGAATCGAGCCAAGCTGGGGGCCATCCCTCACCTCACCAGCTCTCAGCGAGTCCCCTTTAGGGGAGACGTCTCACCCATCCCCATGTCCTGGGCACTGTGGTCGTGGAAATGAGCAGGGTGTCAGCATAAGGCCGCGGGGGAGGTCGTTCTCTCTCAGCCAGAGGGGAATTCCTTGCCGCCAGCTGCCACACGAAGGTGGGAGATCAACTCCACTTGGCGCCTCCAGGAAGGCTTCCTGGAGGTGTTGTCACTTCAGAGATTCTTAAAGATCTATTGGGACTCGCCAGCTGGATGAGGTTTTGGGAGCAGTGGGAGCAGGGGAACAGGAATACCAAGCTTGCGGGGCCCTTTAGGGGCCCCTGGGACAGGGGACATGGTCAGGGGAGAGTCTGGGGGTCTCCCCGGGCCTTGAGTTCCTGGTTTGGGAAGGCGCCTTTGTGTTGCAGGCAAAGGGGAACAAAGCAGGGGGCTGGGCGGTACGGGGAGGGGACTCGATCCCGGTCGCTGGAGGCACGAGCCACGGGCGGGCAGTGAGGAGGTCCTCTGGGTGCCAGGAGCCCGGGGCGGTGGTCACTGCAGGCAGCCACATGGGCCTGGGGCAGAGAGCGGGCAAGGCGGGGCCGCGTGGCTCTGGAGGACTCGAGGCCTGGTAGGTGGGTGCGCAGCAAGGGCAACTTCCGTGTTTCCTGGTCTGGGCGAACAGACAGACCCAGCGTGGAAGTTGCAGGAATCAGTCACAGGGACCATCAGATTCTCTCCGGAGTCCCCGAGTGACCTCCGAGACCCTCGCAAAGTCTCACAGAAGTGAGGATACACCCTGCTCACACCTGCCCCAACCCCCACCCCAGGGCATCCCCCCGCGGATGCTTCTGGAAGGAAGTCCCTTAGGACGTTTGCAGCCACAGACCCTGCACCCCAGGGTCCCCGGTACCCCCCGCGCCCCTCCAGGGTCTCTCATCAGCGTAGCGAGGGCTCTGCAAAGGGAGGGGCAGCCCCGCACCTGGACCAGCTGTGCCCCATGCCCGGCAGGGCTGCTGAAGGGAGTGATTAATGAGCACCTCCGTCCTCAAAGCTCTGGGGTGAGTCAGCTCTGCAGGCCGGCGTGAAAGGGGCTCCTTGAAATCTCCTTTTGACCTTGGCTTCCAAGCTCGGATTTCCAAACTGGGGCCCTCGGTGGTCTGTGTCCGGCCTGGGTATCCGCTCTGTTCTCTTCTCTGGTGTTAGGTGCCAGGGCTGGGGGCCGGGTGGACATCACACCTGCCCTCCTGGAACCTACACACACTTTTCAAGGTTTCTTATTATTGTTTAGTCGCTAAGTTGTGTCCAACTCTTTGTGACCCCATTGACTGTAACCCACCAAGCTCCTCTGTCCGTGGGATTTCCCAGTCAAGAATATTGGAGTAGGTTGCCATTTCCTTCTCCAGGGGAAGTTCCCCACCCAGGGACTGAGCCCACGTCACCTACATTCGCAGGCGGATTCTTTACCACTGGGCCACCAGGAATGGATGGGTTATTCTGACTCAGTCATGTCCAGCTCTCTGTGGCCATGTGGACTGTAGCCTGCCAGGCTCCTCTGCCATGGAATTTTGCAGGCGAGAATGCTGGAGAGAGCAGCCATTTCTTTCTCCAGGGGATTTTCCTGACTCAGGGATCGAACCCGTGTCTCCTGTCTCCTACACTGGCAGGTGGATTTCACCACTGCACCGCCTGGGATGCCCCAAGCCTCCAGGGAAGCCCCTTTTAACATTTCTGGTTTTGTCTGAATCGCCGTGTTTCACTGAGCATGCCGTCCTTTTGTTTGGTGTTCAGTCCCTTTGGAATGAGTTCATGAATGAATCTGAAATAATTGCATCAAAGGCTCAGTGTTCTTGTGATGAACCTCTTTGTACTTAAGTTGGGGAGGCCTGCACTCTGCCCCCGCCCCGGTTCCTGGCTCAGTGAGCTGCAGGGCAGGTGGGTCACAGCGGGACCAAGGAGCTGTACCTGAGCAGCCCTGGGTCCTTCTTTCCCAGAAGTGAAGTGAAGGTTGCTCAGTCATGTCCGACTCTTTGCGACCCTATGGACTATAACCCTGCCAGGTTCCTCTGTGCGTGGAATTCCCAGGCTAGAATACTGGAGTGGGTTGCCATTCCCTTCTCCAGGGGATCTTCCTGACCCAGGGGTGGAACCCAGGTGTCCCGCATCCGCAGGCAGAGTCTTTACCATCGGAGGCGCTCCTCTCCATCACCTTGCTCAGGTGACCACCAAGGCTGGGTGTGGGAGAGCAGCGGCAAAACTGGCCCCAGCTCTCCGCCCTCCTCTGCGTCTCTGCAGCTTTGCCGCGTGACTTTGCAGCTCCTCCCTCTGCAGGTGGGGGCTGCTTGGGCCCATAGGATGTGGCGGCAGTGATGGCTTGCCAGGTGCCAGAGAGGACTCAAAAGACAGCGTAAACTTGAGTCCAAGTGGTTGATATTTCCTTTTATGGTTTGTGTTGTTTGTGCCAGATTGAAAAATTCCTCCCTGCTATTAGGACTTCCCTGGCGGCTCAGCTCGTAAAGAATCCACCTGCAATGCAGGAGACCTGGGTTCAATCCCTGGGTTGGGAAGATCCCTTGGAGAAGGGAAAAGCTACCCACTCCAGTATCCTGGCCTGGAGAATTCCATGGACTGTATAGTCCATGGGGTCACAAAGAGTCAGATACGACTGAGCAACTTTCACTTCACATGGGATTATAAAGATATTATCTTCTGCTTTTTTTTTTCCCTAGAAGTTGTATAGTTCTTTCACCTTTATGTTTCTAATCCACTGGAAGCTGACTTTTGTGTGCAGTGTGAGGTAGGAATTCAGTTTTTCATATGGAAAGCCCCCAAATGGTTCCAGTCAGCACCTGCATTGGATGCCCTATCCTTCTCTTGATGATCTGTGTTCCTTCCTTTGTCAAAAGTCCAGTTCCCATTGTGGCCGTTGTTCAGTCACTAAGACGTGTCTGCAACCCCAAGGACTGCAAGACACCAGGCTTCCTTGAGTTTGCTCAAACTCATGTTCATGGAGTCAGTGATGCCATCCGACCATCTCTTTGTATTTCTGAGATTTCCAGTTTGTTCTCTCTGTCTAGACCCATTAGCACTCTTTCTTAATGGTCACAATTTTAAAGTAATGCTTTATACATTTTCATTTCCTAAACATTTTAAAGATTTTTGATCTTTCCCCCTTCTATTACCTTTATATACTGGCTTTCCAAATCTCATGGGGAAAAAAATCTGTTAGAATTTTTTATTCAAAGTTCATTGACTCAATAGGCTAGTTTAGGGAGTATTGACATTATTATGACCTGAGTCTTTATATCCATGAATGTATTATATTTCATAACTTTCCCCAGTAAATACTATGCATAATTTTAAAGATTATAGCTTGACTTGCTTAAGATTGGGATTCTTTTCTCTAATGATTTTGTTATTGATCATTGGTGGCATCTATGAAATCTGTAGTGTTTTTATCCAGCAAATGTGCTGATGTTAGTTATTCCTGCAGAGTTATTTGTGCTACATGTACCAGTTTGTTTATAGATTATCTTGGGCTTTCTATGTGGCCAATCACAGTGTATTCCAATACTTGCTTCTTTGATTTTTTTTCTTGTCCTATTGCATTATCTAGATCCATCGGTGCAATGCTGAACATCAGTGATGAAGAGGACATCCTTGCCTTGTTCATGACTTTAATGGGAATACATGGAAATACTCTATGTTTTTGATAGATTATTTCTATTGACTGTGGTAGAGCCTGGAAATTGCCTCTGGCTACCCCTTCTCCCTTAACTTTTATTTCTGGTAGTAGAGCTACCTTGGGTTTTAGCAGGGCAGGTGGATATCAGATGGAAAGTTTATTTTCCAGTCTTGATTTGATCACATGCACAAGAAGTGATGTGTGCAAATTCTGTTCTTTTCTCTCTCTGCGGAAGTGGTGCTGGTGAGCCCGCTTTGACCAGGTGGGAAAATCGCTCAGGAGGCTGGAGGAGCCTGCGTCCCTCGGGCGGCAGGGCCGCCTGTCTGATCCGTACCCTGCTCTCCCTGAGTCGTTACACGTCACAGGTAAGGTGATCTTGTCCTGATGCCTTTTGCGTCCCTTGGTTTGGCAGTGTAGCTTGTACTTTGCTTAAACTTACCCAAATAAGGAATTTTCATTCTGTTCATGGTTAATTATTGTGAAAATTAAACCATCGGTGAATGAATTCTATTGAATGCTTGCTTGGCGTCTATTAAAATGACCAAACTGTTTTTTCACCTTACATGCCTCCTCCCTTCATCTCTTGATGCGCCACTGCTTATCACTACATTTTTGAATTGAGAACTCTGCTGGCATTTGTGGGATGGACTAAAAGGAGCTGCAGTTCTCTACACAGCTAGGTTTGATTTGCAAATCTTCCTCTTAAGATTATTTTGCGTCTATGTTGGTAGTTGAAACTGGTATAACATCCTCTTTTTGTTTTTTTCCACTTTTATTTGTGTGTCTTCGCTGTGCTGGGTCTCTGCTGCTGCGCACAGGCTCTCCCTAGTTACAGCCAGCGGGGCTCCCCTCCAGCCGCGACGCTCCGGCTCCTCACTGCTGTGGCTTCTCTCCTTGCGGAGCAGGGGCTCTAGGCCGTGGGCTTCAGTAGTTGTGGCTCACGGCTTAGTCGCCCTGAGCATGTAGGACCCTCCCACGCTAAGGCTTGAGCCTGAGTCCGCTCCTTTGGCAGGTGGATTCTTAACCCCTGGGCCACCAGGGCAGTCCCACGTCTTCTTTTCATGCGTTTTCACTTAGCTATGCGCATTAGGTTGTACTAGTCTCAGAAAATGAATCGGTTTCCCCTTTGCCAGCCCTCTCATTCAATGAAGCAGAACGCACACACTGGGGCTTATCTGTTCCTTGAAGGCTTGATAATTTGCTGGGACACTATTTAGACTGGGTAGCTTTTGTTTGCTTTTTGGAGATGCATATTTTTGCTAATCAATTTGCCTTCTGCATTGGTTGTTGGTTTGCCCATGTCTTCTATTTCACCTTGAATTAATTTTTCTAATAAATTTATTTCCAGGAAAACTGTCCACTATACTTACACACAAAATGTATTGGTACCAAGTCAACTTCAGTATTCTTCAACGATTTCTAAAACCGTTCTACATCTGTTATGTTCCCTCCTTCATTCCAATGTTATTTCTCTGTAGCACATTCTTCACGTTTGGTTTTGCTAGGGATTTTTCTAACTTATTTTCTCAGAGAATAACATTTTACTTTTGTTGATATTTTCTGGGTTTTTTTTTTCATTTTCTTTTAATCAATTTCTTCTCAGGTTTACTTCTTTAAAGTTTTTTACAGTTGTTCTCATTCTCCTGTTAATTATTTTAACATGTAACGTTTATTTTTAGGTTTTCTTGTTTTGCAATAATGGGTAGTTTATAAACACACGTCTAAAAACCAATCTAGGTACACAATGGAAGATTTTTGTTTCTCGTTTATTCACTGGCTCTGCCGGGTCTTCCTGGCCACATGCAGGCTTTCTCTGGCTGCTGTGAGCTGGGGCTGCTCTTCGTTGGGAGGGACGGGCGTCTCATCACGGCGGCTCCTCTCGTTGCAGAGTACAGGCTCTAAGCACCCAGCCTCCCGCAGCGGCAGCACGCAGACTCGGTCGCCGTGGTTCCGGCTCTGGGGTGCTCCGGGTCCCGCGGTTTGGCGTGTGGGCTCCAGGAGCTGCGGTGCATGGGCTTCAGTTGCTTTACCGCACGTGGAATCTCCCCGGATGAGGGGCTGAGTCCGTGCCCCCTACATCAGCAGGCAGATTCCTATCCACTGTACCACCAGGGAAGTCCCACCCCGGGAAACCTCGCGTCGTGCTTTCATGTTCATTCATCATGAGATCATATATCATTTCCTCTTTAACACGTAAGATTCTCAGCACCGTGTCTGGAGTTCACAGACTCACCTTCTGTTCCTGTTGTTTAGTCGCTAAGTTGTGTCCAAGTCTTCTGTGACCCTATGCACAGACTTCTAGGTATGTACATTTAAATGAGCTTTATCTTTAATTTTGAAATTAATTGCATCATGGTTAGAGAACATCATTCTTCCCTGGTGGCTTAGATGCTGAACTGTCTGCCCGCAATGCGGGAGACCTGGGTTCGATCCCTGGGTCAGGAAGGTCCCCTGGAGAAGGGAATGGCAGCCCACTCCAGTACTCTTGCCTGGAAAACCCCACGGACGGAGGAGCCCATGGGTTTGCAGAGAGGCAGACACGACTGAGTGACTTCACTTTCAGTTTTCACTTTAGAGAACGTAGTCTAGATGAAACTTGCCCTTTGAAACCTGTTGAGGTTCGTCTTTTGACCTGTAGGTTGTCAAGTTTTGTAGATGTCTTACCTGTGCTTGGATAGAGCATTTAAACTCCCTGCAGGAGGACGTGTTTTCACAGAGACCATCCCTGGGCAGCGCAAGGCACTTCTGTGCCTTTATGTGTGATTCCAGACGGCTGTGGGAGGCAAGCAGGGCAGAGATCAGGTAACACGCTTCACAGGAGACGGGCTGGAGCTCAGAGAGGGAGAGCAACCTGTCTGAAGTCACACAGCTCCTACGTCCAGGTAACTGAGGAGAAGTGTAACTTCTGCCTGTGTCTGTGGGCCCACCTTGATAGCAGTTGAAAGGAACAGTGTGCAATTGCGTGGAGCAGCATGGGGTGGTGTTTGGCCTTTGCCCAAACTTGAGCACTAGGTTCTGGGCCTGATGCGGGCAGAGGTGACAGATGTTTCACCTGTGGCTTAGTCTCGTTTGTAAACCCCACACCCTCTGTCCTGCCGAGCGGCCCCTCCAGCCCCACTTGGAGCTCGGGTCCCTGTCTCCCCGGTGGGCCCTCGACCCCCGCCATGGTCCTCCCCTGCACGGGCCCCCCAGCCGGGAAACGCCAGCTGTTCTCACGTCCCTGCGCCGTGTGCCTCCCCGCCTCCGGGTTCTCGCTCAGGCTGGAGCGGCCTCGCCCACAGCTCTGCAAGACCGGTCTGGCTTTGCCCTACTGCCGGCAGGAGTCCAAGTCCTCCGGACCCGCCTCTACCCAGACCATCACCAGGCCCACACCTCTGCCTCCTCCTGGCTCCTGCGTCACCCCACATTGTCGCGCTCCAGAACCCTCCATCACGCCTCGCTGGCTTCCTGGACACTGCTGTCCCCCGCTCCAACCCAGAGCGGCTGTTTCTGACGCATCTGACCGTCTCTTTCCAGCCCTCGGGGCCTTCCCACTGTCCCCTCCACCCCTCAGCAGCTGGTGCTGCCATCATGACAACTATCTGTTGACTCCTTCTTTGCCTCCATATCACTGTCCACGCAGCTTCCTATCTGGAAACCCCTTCTCCTTCTCTGATGTCTGTCCAGTGCCATCCATCCTTGGAGACCTGGCTCTAAGTCACCTCCTCCAGGCAGCCTTCCTTGACTTCCAGGTTAGGTTAAGGCCACTCTGCCTTCCCCTTGCACTGGGGCTGCTCTTGGTCCTGGCTGTGATCACTGTGATTGTGTGGTCATTTGCTACTTTCCTCATCACTGGGGACAGTCCCTTGACCCTGAGCCTGTGGCCCTGTCCCGGCTTTGTCTCTGGGGCTGATGGTCACATTTGCAGCCCCCGGCAATGGTCTCCAGAGTTGCTGGGTGAGCCCTCTGGCCGGGGGGGCAGGTAAGACGTCGTCACCCTTCCTCTCTCTCTCCTTGCAGTGGCCCCCCGGATGGAGGGCTCCTGCCTGCTGACCAAGGTCAATGCCCTTTCCAACGGCCCTTCATTAGTGAGTGGACATCTCGCCGAGTCAGCGGGGACCTCTTCACGGCCCCTGTTCAGGGTCACTAGGTCCCTGGAGAATGTGGCCCAGGGCGACCGGCCAACAACAGGGGCCATTGTCCTCGCTTGTCGCGGACGGGGTCAGCCCAGGCCCATCTGGACAGGGCAGGGGTCACGACCTCAGCCGCTCTCAAGAGGTCCTGCCAAGACCCTGGGCGCAGCCAGCTTGGTGCGTGGGGAGTGCAGATGGCGTTCTCAGGGGCTAGGCGGGGCCTCTGGGGACCTGCCTTAGGGTCCAAGGGAGCTGCTTCATCTCCAAATCCTTTGTCCCCCGCTCACCCCCAGGAGGGCCTCTTCAATTGCAGCCCTCAGGCAAGACCAACACATCCCAGTAGGGGGCTCATCCCCGCCCAAGCTCCCCCCATCTTCAGACATGGCGTTCTTCTGAGCCAGGTGGCTGCGCCCCCCACCTGCCCCACTCCACCTCCCACCCCCATCCCATCCTTACCTGGTCCCTCCGCTGGGCACGGATGTGGCCGGTAATAATCACAGCACCAGCTAGGTTGTCACCGAGTAATTTCATCACAGGGACACCCCATCTCTGGACGTGTCCTCGGGCCCTGTGGGAGCTGGATGCCTGGAACCCCAGAGTGGAAGCAACGTGCCCGGGATCACCTGGAGGTACATGTGGACATGGCGGCTGGAGGAGGAGCTCCGCGGGAGGACCGCTTTCCGGGGCTTCCTCTCCGGAGACGCGCCTGAGTTGGCACGCTTCTTCCGAGCCTTCCCTGAGGCCGGCTGTATTCTCGTTGGCGCTGACGATGCTGTCTTGACTTCACCTACTTTCGGCCTTTCCGGCAGTCAAACTTGACAGACTCAGCTGGAGTCTTCCTTCCCTCCCTCTCGAGGTCACTCCACCCCAGGCCTGCAGATTCAGATGCCTCAGCTATGTGCGGATGCGGTTACGGATGTGGGGATGTCACTGACTCGGGCGTTTACGACATGAGCAAAAACCTGAACCACATCCAGCCCTTTTCCAGAGCTCTTTCACCCAACCCTGGGCGGCTGAGAAGACGGGAATGTGCAGCCCTGAGTGTCTGTGGTAGGAAGGAAGGTATAGGGGCTTCTCTACTTTGCCGGTGAGGGAACTGAGGCTTGGAGAGGCAAGGGTCCCACACACACGGGCTTGTACCCCCTCGAGAGGGGCCTCAAAGCTGGCCCGGCTGCAGAGATGGCCCTGTGTCCCGTGGGCGGCCGCTGCGTCTCCTGGAAGGGAGGTGACTTCCTGTTCTCCCAGCGCCTGTCCCCACTGCCCCCTGAGCTGAGCTGAGCTCGGCCGGGTACCCCCGGCCTGGCCCCCCCCGAGTGCTCCCGACTCCCGTCGCCCGCCGCCCCGCTCTGCCTCTCTGGGCTCAGGGCGTCTGAGCAAGGCTCTGCTCACGTGGCCAGGCCTCGTCCGGGCTCTTTCGTTCCCGCTCAAGTCCTTCCCTCCTGCTCAGCCGCCTCGGACCCCCTTGGTCTTGAAGGCCCGCCTGAAGCACCCCTGCCAGGCACATCCTCTCTGGGTCACAGGGGCTCCTGGGGGTGACTTCTCCAGGTCGGTCACTAGCTGAGATCTAGCTGCATCCCCCTCCCCGCCCCACCTAGAGATCCAGGGCTTGGCTCAGGAAACAGTCCCTGCCCCAGCTCGCATCAGGTTCCGGCAGGTTCCGACTGCACAGGTTTGGGAGCCACTCTGCTGGACTGTCCATTGACAGCTCTGGCTTCCCTAACCTCCCTGCCCAGGACCACGCTCCCTGTGGGACGGCCTCTGAGGACGGGAGCTCCAGTCTGCGCCTACAAAAGGGAGATGATGGCGTGTCCTGGGCCAGGCGGGTCCCAGGTGCGAGCTGTCAGCATCTGTCAGCCTCACAGGCCACGGTCCAGGCCCACACGCGCGTGGAGAGCACACGCGTGGTGATGAACCAGCCTCCAGCAATGCAGCCAGGAAGCCCAGACAAGTTAGGAGATGTCTGGGGCTCGGGCTGCTCCGGAAAAGCCGCTAATTAAGATGTCTCCTGTCCTGGGGCTTCAGATCCTTGTCCTGTCGCTGATCAGGTTACAGTGAGCGACAGCTCAAAGGTTCAGCCTCTAGGGGCTTGCGTGGGGTGAGGGGACAGACGGCTGTGTGGCCTGGGGCTGCCTCTCTGCACATCCGGGGGCAGGTCTGAGGCAGGCAGGGGACCCTGCAGCTAGGGCCGACCCGGCCCCTCCCTGTGTGGTGCGGTGCACACAGTAGGTCCTTCCTTGTTTGCCCACTAAGGGGTCATCACCCAGGGACCCTGGAGGTCAGCACATCTGCTCATGGAACGAGGCAGGGACCTACAGCACATGTGGGGCTGTGACTGTCCCCACCCGCAATCTGCGCACCTACTGTGTGCCCAGCAGCAGCCTGGTTTCCCTGAGCCCACACTGCTCCCTGGCGTGGGGAGCTGACACCCTCCCTGGACCCCAGCACTGTAGATGGTAAAGTGACCTGAGGGGCAGAATCAGATCCCCAGGAGAGACCACCCCCCCAACCCTGTCCAGGCTGAGTGACACAGCCGCATGGACCTGGGTTCAAATCTAGACTCTCCTCCCCACTGTGTGGACGGCTGCGGCACCTCTCGGAGCCCCAGTTCCCCCCTCTACGAGTCGGGGTGATGAGGTGGAGGACTGCTGTGGGGAGGAGGCAAGGGAGAGCACAGTCAGGCCGTGTGTCCGACTCAGTGCTGGAGAGGGAGGCAGGAGGCAGGGGGCGGGTGGAGAGCGCGGCTCACCCCGGGAGCCCGCACTAAGGGCGTTGTGCCATCGCAGACCGGAAACGGAGCCTCAGAGATGCTGAGTCAGTGGGTCAAGGTCATAGCCGGTGGGCAGGATGAAGATGGAGGCAGGGCCTTCGGGAGCATCTGGGGTCCGCATGCTTTGCAAACCCCAGCTGGACTGCAGAAAAGTAGGCCTCATCTCCCTGCTCCAATCCTGCAAGAGTCAGGTGGGATGGGGGCAGGGCGCCTGTGCCGGGTTCATGGACAATGTGAGACAGAGCTGGTGTGGGAGGGGGGCCTGGCTGACCTCAGAGGTCATTCATTCATTCAACCCAAACTCCTAGAGCCCCTGTCCCATGCTAGACACTGGGTGGGCTGGGGGGTTAAAGCCAAGGACCAAACACAGGCCTGCACCTGCTTGGAGCTGATATTCTAACTAGGGCGGGCGAGCTGGGAGACGACACCACAGAACCACAGGCCAACATGGGCCGTGAAGCTGGGCAAGGTGTCAACAGCCCCAGAGCAGGGCAGGGCCGGGCCCTCCTGGGAGGAAGACCGTGTGGCCAGAGAGGCCGGCGGGCCAGTTAGGCAGGACCAGGGTGAGGACTTGTGCGAGGTCCAGGGGACCGCGGCTTGGGTCAGCAGGCGGGTGGTGGGGGCTGCTGCTGGGCCAGATGAGGGCTGTGCCTCGACAGCAGGGTGGCCTCGGGCAGTGAAGGCTGCGGAGGAATACGAAGGCTGCACAGCCATGGGCGTCCTCAGCCCGGACACCGGTGTCTCTTAACTAGAGGGAGAGTTGGGTCAGAGTGGGGATGGTGATGAGGAGGGTCACGACGAGGACCAGGGAGGAGGCCAGAAGTGACAGTGACACGCGTGGTTCGTGTGAGAGGAGGCCTGGCTGCCCGACACGCGGCTGCCCGACAGCAGGGCGATCTGGGAGGCTGGAGCGCTTACAACGGCTCAGACTCCAAGCACGGGGCCTCCGTGGATGAGGCAAAGTCGCCTCGGGGCAGTTTCACTTCTACCACGTGCCACTGCTTCCAAGCAGGACCCAAGCTGCTCAGATTTGAGAAGGGACATGGACCTCCACCTCTCCACGGGAGGAGCCCCAAGGAATTCGTGGACGTTTCAGAACGACCACAGTCTGCCTTCTGACCACAGATTATTATGTTTCTCTTGCATGTGAAACACACTCACCTCCCTTCATGCCCCCTGAAAGTTTCACTGTCACAGTCTCAAGCCCGGACGTGAGGTCCAGGGTCTTGTCACATACCCAAGTGTGGATCTGCTGTGTGCAGTTCCCTGATCCCTGAGTACGGAGTTTTAAAAAAATCACCTGAAGATCTGCGAACCAAGGATAGAGGAATTCACACCCCTCTCCACATCCAAGACACAACAGTAGGGGATTTAAAAAACAGGAAGCCTGTGGAAGTCTCCACTTGATAGCAATTCTGAAGCCCAGCTTGAATAGGCTCGTTCCGCTTTCTGGGGACGGTTCTCTGTGGCTCCTGGTTCATCCCTCTTTGACCTATGTTTGCAACTAAGTGACTTTCTCAGTCTTCTTGACCACAGTAGTTTAGAGTCCAAGAGCATCTGTATTTATTACCATCTCTGCTCCTTTTTAGCCAGGCTGCCAGTGTTTCCACTAGTATAATCCTCCCAAGACTTTGTGGGTTTCCTATGAATCTTACTGATGTTCAGTCCCTTAGATCAGACACAGCCACACACTTATTTAGGAGAAGATCTTCTGTGTCTTGAGCTCCTCAGAGGTTCCTGAGATTCCCCAAACCTATTGTTTACTGTTTAATGAGAGAGACATACTTTAAGTTCCTTTGAGGGTTTTTCTCTGTAAGGTTCCCCCTTAGATCTTTCCAAATGCTGATAAAGGATCCTGGAGCCCTGCTCTAGGGTTGATCTTCTTCCAGAAGCCATTTTTCATTTTGAGACAATTTTCCACTGAAAGTGCCGTAGACATTGTAGAATCTGACCAGGCTGGGTAACGAGAAGCACTTCAACTTGCAAGCCCAGCAAATCTTGGTGCCTTTAAACTTTCCCAAATTTTTTTCTTAAAAATTGCAGTTCTCCCTTTGGCTCACCTCTGTCCTCTGGCATTTAATCCTGGGCAGCAAGGAGAAAAGAGGTGGCCCTTTCAATAATTTTCCTGGGCGTCTTGGCTAGGTCAAAAATCAGCCAGCTCTGGCCCATGGCCCACATCTGATTGCCGCTTACTTTTGTGAACAAAGTTCTACTGGGATGCCGCCATGCCCGATGATTTATGTATCATTGGTGGTTGATTTTGAGCTGCGACCACAGACTTGCAGAGCCGCACCAGACACTGTCCTTATACATCTCAGCATCTCAAATATCTACTCTCCGGCCTTTTACAGAAGATATCTGCCAGGCCACTCGGTTAATTAGGTACATTTCCTTTCTTTCTTTCCTAACATTTAATGGTGCTTCTTTTTAAAACAATTATTTGATTTTTGACTGCAGGAGATCTTGGTTGCTATGTGCAGGCTCTCTCTATTTGCGGAGGGGGGATGCTCTCTAGCTGCAGTGGGCTGGCTTCTCCTGTTGCAGAGCACCGGCTCTAGGCACCCAGGCTTCAGCTGTTGCCTCACGCAGGCTCAGCAGTTGCGGCCCATGGGCTTCGTTGCTCTGCGGGATGTGGGATCTTCCAGGACGAGGGATCAAATCTGTTTCCCCTGCACCGGCAGGCAGACTCCAGAACACTGGCCCACCAGGTAAGTCTTTTTTGTTTTTAAAGATTTTTTTTTTTTTTTTAATGTGGACCATTTGAAAAGATCCTGATGCTGGGAAAGATTGAAGGTGGGAGGAGAAGAGGACAACAGAGGATGAGATGGTTGGATGGCATCATCGACTCAATGGACATGAGTTTGAGCAAGCTCCGGGAGATGGTGATGGACAGGGAGGCCTGGTGTGCTGCAGTCCATGGGGTCACAAAGAGATGGACATGACTGAGCGACTGAACTGAACTCAATTTTTAAAGTCTTTATTGAATTTTGTTACAATATTGTTTCTGTTCGATGTCTTGACTTTTTGGCCAGGAGGCATGTGGGATCGTAACTCCCCAATCAGGGATTGGACCTGCACCCTCTGTGTTGGAAGCATGGAGTCTTAACCACTGGACTGCCAGGAAGTCTCAGGTACATTTTCACACTTCACTGCTGGTGACCATTGCTCTCCTTGGGCCATCACAGAGCAAGGGTCTCTGTTTCCCCATCCCATCTTGCTTACTCTTTCTCAGGCCCTAATTGGCCATCTCCTCAAGGTCTCCTTAGTTCCTGTCTACTGCCCAGGATCAGAGATGCTTTGGGTTTGTCAAGGCAGCCAACCTCTGTCCTGTTGCCATAGGACAGACCACCCCGAACTCAGGGGCATGAAACAATGATCTTTTTGGAAACGACAGTGTGGGTGGCCTGTTTCTGCTCCAAAGCCCAGGCCCCCTTCTGGGAAGCCTGGAGGCTCCTCCTGACTCCACGGATGGGGGTCAAGATTGTCTGAAGTCTCATTGCTCCTGTGGTTTGTGCCTGGACTGTTGAGCTTGGGGTCCAGATCTGACCTCTCCACGTGGTGGGGCTTCCTCACACGAGACTGGCTCTGGAAGTGGAGTTTCTTCCCTGCAGCTCAGGGCTCTCAGGGTGGGTGGTGTTCTGGGGAGCAAGCCTGGAGTTACATTACCTTATCTCTCCAACCTCACCTCCATAACATTGGTTCCAAAGAGCCCCAAGCACAGCTGGATTCAAGGTACGTGTGCATATGCATGTGTGTGTGTGTGTTGTGCTCTATACCTCTCGATGCGATGAAGCCCCAGAATTTGCAGACATGTTTTAAAGCCACCATTCCCTGATCTCCTTGTCCAAGTCCCTACCTTGGAAGCATCACGTGGGTTACTCCACGTCAGGTACATGGGATAGTCCCTGGGGTCCTGTGAGTGCTCTGTGACTATGGCCATCCCCGTCATCATCTTCACCTGTAATTGCGATACACATGCTTATTTGGTGTCACCTGGTCTGTCCAGCTGAAACGAGACCTCATCCTGAAAGCTGCTGAAGACCGACGAAGCAACCTTCCTGAGCCGGTGCCCCCACCAGGCAGGTACTGAGGCTGCCACGCGTCATCTCAAGAGGTTGTCATGGTGGGTCTGCCTTCCCCTCTTCCTAGAAGAGAGGTGTTGGCTGATCCATGGGCAGGAACCGGCCTGAAGCAGTGGAGGCTGGCATATGCCTGCGTCCAGGGACTTCTGGTCACTCTTCAGTCTGCCGGCTGTCTGCTCATCTTTTGTGCATTCAGGGTGCGTTTAGGACCCTGACACCACCTCTTTGGCCTCAGTTTTCTTATCTGTAAAATGGGATTAAAAGCACCTACACTCTGGGGGGCTCTGTGAGCACTGTAAGGAGTTTTCTGTCCCAGACCCAGGGCGGGGGACTCTGTGGCGGCTGTCACGTGGGCCACGGGCGAGTGTAGAAGAGCCAGTGCTCAGCCCTGGGGGATGCCCAGCAAGGTGCCCAGGGAGCGGCATGCCTGCTGTTCACACATCATTTGAACGCACATCATTTGTGCATGCCAGCGGTTCACAACAGCGGTATTTGTGGAACTCCTACAATGCCCTGGGTCTTCCCATGGGGACGAGCAGACCAGCTGGAACCCTGCCCAGATGGGTCTCTCTTTCTGGATCTTTGCAGCAAATTGTATTAGCGCTATTGGCTCTTCACTCCACCCTCCTGGGAGTCATCCATCCAGGCCTCTGCTGAGCTAACCTGTGGCCTCAGTGCTTCCTGGGGGAGCTGTCCACACCTGCCCACTGATGGTGGCATGGCTGTGGGGGTGGGTATACGGAGCAGGAGCTGTAGGGTCCATTTCAGACTTTCTCCAGCCCTCCCACTCTCTTCACTCTGCCAATAGAACAGCATCTCCCAATTGCCTTTCCCTTCAGCCTGGGTCCTTGGACAGAAAGACAAGGCACAGCTGAGCCACTGACATGGGCTGTGAATGAAAATTCAATGTGTTTTGGATAAAGGGATGCTTGTTACCAGGCAGAGCTGGCTGATACAGTCCTGGTGGAGGATCTGGAATGCTGACAGGCAGGTGCATGGTTGAAGATGACTGAGGCTGGTCTAGAACCAGAGTCATACACACACAGGAAACTGACGGCTCACTTAGTCAAAGGGGAAATGGCTCCTTGGCTGTCACGGCCAGAAGCAGGCCACAGACCCCTGCCTTCTGTTCTCCCACTGCCCCACTCTGCTTTGTTATTTTATTTTATTCATACCCCACCCTCTTTCAACAAGGGATCTGAAGTGGCTTACAGTGTGAGGCATGTTAAACAAACAAAATCCAAACAGCCACCTGATACCAATGTAAAAGAGAATGCACATGTTGTATCACCAGGGACCCACACAGGACAGTGTACCTGGAATCAGATTCCGAACTTTGATGTCAGTGACTCCTTAATGGAAAGGAAGGCAGCTCTGTTGCACTTCATCTGTTAGCGTTTTAATGCAGTGCATTCCCCTGTGTGGACTTCCCCGCTGGCTCAGATGGTACAGAATCTGCCTGCCTTGCAGGAGACCCGGGTTCAGTCCCTGGGTCGGGAAGACACCCTGGAGAAGGAAATGGCTACCCACTCCAGTATTCTTGCCTGGTGAATTCTATGGACAGACCATGGGGTCGCAAAGAGTCAGACACGACTGAGCGACTAACGCTAACAAACACTAACTTCCCGATGGACTCGGGTTTCTTGGCGGCCTCTGAGCTTCCGGGAAGCCACGAGGATAATACACCGTGATCAAGTTGACAGCCTTCACTGTGGGAACAGGAGATGCGTATCATCCCTCCTCCAGCCAGAACCCTTACCTGGCGCCCAAATCTGGAGGCAAGTGCTTCAGGGGGTGCTCCCCAGGGAGGGGGCCTGATGGAACTTGCGGGTGAGCCGCATCCTTCTGCAGTCATTTCATGGTCTGCTCTCCACCCCAGGCCCGCGCAGGGCCCTGCATCGGAGCCAGCTGTTCACGACATCCCCAGGCTCAAGTGGAAATGAGCCCTGGGTTTAGCTCTCCATTTGGGGGTCAAAAGGCATGAATTCCAGCGGCAAAATGGTCCACGCTGCAATCTTTGTCTTCTGCAGGATAAACGCTGAGGCCAGGCCCACGGGGCCTCCCGCTGTATCGCCCATGAGCTTCGGTAAATCTTTTGACAGGAGTCATTGTCTGGGACAGCGGCCCAAACGACTTCTCTAAACGGAGTCATTCATCCGGCGATAATGGGAGGCCGCCGGCCGGGCCTGCTGATGGCGATGAGTCCACACTGACGGCCCGTCTCGTCAAGGGCATTTGCGGATTGAATGCCAGCAGCGCCTCCAGCAGGGGAGAGGGCGGCCCTGGGGTCTGGGGTCTGGGCTGGGAGAAGGTGGACATCAGGACCCCCTTTCCTTTCACCCAGGAGAATGCTGCAGTGGGGGAAGGCGGGCCCCCGCGTGAGTCAGGGGCCAGCGGCTCATCTTGGGGCCCAGTGTAACTTTAGGACCCTGACGCCACCTCTTTTGGCCCCAGTTTTCTTATCTGTAAAATGGGATTGAAAGCACTTACTGTTTGAGGGAGCTCTGTGAGTGTTGAAGGACATGACGCTGTAGGGAGTTTTCTGTCCTAGACGCATGGTGGGGACTGTGTGAAGGCTGTCACGTGGGCCACGGGCGAGTGCAGAAGAGCCAGTGCCCGGCCCCGGGGACGCCCAGCGAGACGCCTGCGGAGGGGCCATCCCCTGTCCGAGGGCACCTGGGGGCCGGCAGGGGGTCCAGATCGAGGGAGCAGCAGCCGGAGGCCCGTGACACCCCAGCATCTGCACGGGTGGCCCCATGGAGCACTGGCCCGTCCTGCGCTCGGGACACACAGCGGCTCCCGGCTCTTTGCTCGGCACCGTGTCGGGGAGACGTGTCCTTACAGCCAAGTCGTGCACCTCGCCTGTATCCACGCACACCCCATTCCCATGGGTGCAGAGACCACGCCCGGCTGTGCCAGGCTTGGTGTCGGGGCTGTGGGCTCCTGGGTGGCTGACCATCCCGCTCTCCCTGGGACCCTGTGCATTTCGGCGCTGGCCACCCTGTGTCTCGGCAAAGCCCTCATCCCGAGAAAACCCAGAGATCACCCTCCATCCTTTAGCTAATTTCCTCTCAGCCGCTCAGTGAGGCTGGGGTGAACCTGATGTACCCGTGCAGGACTGTTGAAGCTCAGCTTTAACTTCAAGGAAGGCCGCTTCATGGGTTTGTTTATTCCAAGGAAACATCTGTTCTCATAAAAGTGGGGCGACTATGCTCCCAGGAACCCCGCGGATGATGCATCTCCAGGGCCTGACTCCAGATGAAGTTGTGAGCTGGTGCCGCCTGTGTCTGGATTCGGTCGTGGACCGCGGCTTCCTGGTAGGAACAGCTGAGCTGCGTGGGGAAGGGCTCGCGTGTCCCTTTGTTGCAGGCGGCAGGGGGGTTCTCAAGGCTCCCCGGGGCCAGGCAAGCAAAGCCAGAGCCTCAGCTTCCCTCGCCTCCGACGTGAGGGTCAGGGACAGCAGTTAGCCTTGGCACATAGCGGTCCCCACCCACCCGGGTGATGTCCCTCCTGCCCTGCTGAGAAGCTGGGCCCCTCTGACGGTGACCGGGAGGGCAGAGGCTGAGGAAAGAGAGGACCTGAGCCCCCCTTGACCCCCAGGCCGGGCCTGCAGCGACCCCCACCCACTCCAGCTAGTGGCCCAGCAGCCCTGCATGCACACCGCCAGGCATCCAGGGGCTGAAACCCTCCCCCTCACCACCCTCCCCCCGCAAAACCATGGAAACGCCCCACGTCCGGCTCGCACCCCATCTATGCCTCCATGGGAGGCTGGCCGGACCCGAGTCCTTGTTTGGGACAATGTGTGGCCAGTTAACAGGTGACGGGCGGGACAGCTAGCCGTTACTGCCCAGGACCTAGGGCATGTGCTGGCCTTGGGGCCGGTGAGGAGGTCTGGGGCAGGGCCCTCGATAGCGTGGCGGGAGGAAGGGGGCTGAGCTGCTTGGCGTCCCGGTGATCTCCCCACAGACCTCCCCGCACTGGCCTCAGACCCCTCAGGGCACACTGCGCGGGTCCCTGTGGTTCTGTCTCTCCTGAGACTGTCAACATTCACGGGGTGTGGAGGAGCGAGGAAGCAAGAGGGAAGCCCAGCGCCCCAGAGACCTGGCAGGGAGCAGAGTTGGCCTGCGCACTGGGGACCAGCCTGTGGCCGACATCTCGGATTGTCCTGAGAAACCTGGGAGGACTTCCTGGAAGAAGAGGGAGCTTGGTGGGGGCTGTCCTCCCTGGGGAACTGTGTCAGGGGCCACAGATCTGTCCACTGATGTGTCTGTCAGAAGGCCCTGCCAGGGAAGCTCTGTGGGGCCAGGGCCTAGGGCACGGACCTCCTGCCAGCCATGTGAGGCACTCGGAGGTGATGGGGCCATCTCTTGGATTGGGGATGAATGCGCTGCCACCCCAGGCTGTGTTTCCCCTCCAGAGGCCATCCTAGGGGCTCACGGTCAGGGCTGTGAAAGCGATGCTGCTGCCGCTCTCACCTCGGGAAGGGCTGGGGGAAGGAGGAGAGATCTCAGGTCTCTGTGGGGCCAGCTTGCTCCGCCAGGGCCTGCCGGGAGGTGGAGTGCCCTGTGCGTACTCACCTGCAGGTGCAGGTCATTTGCTCCCACAATGCCCGGTTCATTATTCCCATTTTGCAGATGGGAAAACCGAGGCCCAAAGGAGCCAGGGGCTTAAGGGCTCCAGATGGCGTGGTGGGGCCGGGCTCAGAGCCAGGGTCTCTGCCTCTGCAATCTGTGTTTCCTCTGGCGCCTCGCAGTGAAGTGTCTGAACTCACATGCAAACGGTCAGCCTTTGAGTAAGTATTTTTCTTGTGCATTCCCGGCTGTGTCCTAGAAACCAGAGATAAGCTCTTTTAGGCACATTTGTGGATTCTCGCACTATCAGGTAAAGAGTGGCTTAGCTGGTAAAGAATCCACCTGCAAGGTGGGAGACCTAAATTCAATCCCTGGGTTGCAAAGATCCCCTGGAGAAGGGAAAGGCTACCCACTCCAGTATTCTGGCCTGGAGAATTCCATGGACTGTACAGTCCAGCGGGGTCGCAAAGAGTCAGGCACGACTGAGCGACTTTCACTTTCCTTCTTTCATGCTATCAGGAGGCCACCTTCCTAAAATGTGGCATGCCCACGCCTCCTAGGCCCATTACCCTTTCAGTGAGTTATAAGTGTGTTTGTGTAATGAATTCACTTTCACGGCTGAGACTGTTCTTTGGTGTGAGCATACCCCGATCCAAGTGGCCGCTCTCCAGCGCGTCTTGAGATGTCGGAGGTGGTTTCCGGGTTTACTGCAGACAGCGATGCTCTGCCTGGCGATGCTACTGCTCAGTGGGGGCCTGAGAGAACCAGCTTTCCAAGGCGCTTGTAGGCCCTTCACTCGCCGGCATCCACAGCGTCATTCCCGGGTGTGGGACTGGATGTCACTGGTCCACTGGGCGTGCGATGCCCTTTCCTCACCACCTGGCTACACTTGCCTCGTGGTTGACGAGGATCGTTTCTCCACTCAGGGGCTGCTTGCTTTCTTCTTTTGTGAAACAGTGTTTATCTTTGCCTGTTAAAAATTCTTTTCCTATTGATTTGTTGGGACTCTATATCTGTGCCTGCAAGCTAAGTCCCTTCAGTCGTGTCTGACTCTTTGCGACCCCGTGGACTGTAGCCCGCCAGGCTCCTCTGTTCGTGGAATTCTCCACGGACAAGAAAGCTGCGGGGGGTAGCCCTTCCCTACTCCAGGGGACTCTATATTTTGTACATAAATCCTTCGTCCACCATGCATGTTGTGACCCCACACCATGGGCTGTCTTTGATGATGATTTACGCTTTGTATGGCCCCCTCTGGCTGCTGTTCGGAGGGCCGGCCGTCCCGAGGACTGCCGTGTTCTGGGGCGGAGAGGACCACGGCCTGGGTGGAGGTGGGCAGAAGGGAGATACGTGAAGCTGGGGGGACCCGCAGGCGAGTGTGAGGAGGCGGACAAAGGGCGTCAAGACGGAGACCATTTCAGGGACCTGTGTGCGGCCAGAACCTTTCAGTAATGCGGATCACAGGTGCCACTGAGGAGGGGGCTGCTCCAGAGCGGAGACTAGGGTGCTCCCCCGTCCCAGGAGCCCGGGGCCCCTCTTCCCCCTGGTCAATGGAGGAAGGAGGAGCTGCAGGGTGGACCAGGCTCTTGGCCGTGCCCTGCTCCGGCCCGCGCGCCCTCTGGGTGCATCCTCACCCCTTCCTTCTGCTCACACTCTGGTGCCCAGCCCCCCGGGTGTCTCCAGGGGCCTGGGAAGACCCGCGTCTCTTCCCCAGTCCGGTTCCCCTCCCTGCTGCCCTCTGAGTGCATCTTCCTTTTCCCAGCCAGGCCCCCGGGCAGTGTGGGTACCACGCGCATCGTACTTCCCTTGCCCACACCCTCCTCGCCCCTGCGGGCTGCCCCTGGCTCCCACCGAGGTCACGGGGCTCAGGCCTTGTCTCCGCAGATGTGGAGCCGTGTCTGGGCCGCCTTCCTTCTTGAAACTCCTGCCTGTCCTCACCTTCATCACACGGTCCTCCTGCTCTCTGCTGCCCCTCCCTTGGCTTCCTCGGGGGGGGGGTGGTCCTCCTTCTATGCCCATCTCTCCCCAGTGACCCCAGGGTGGGAAAGGAGCCTGTCTTCCTCCCGTGATGCCCTGACTTTTGACAACCTCAGATGGGTCTGGTTGTGGGCGAACTGTGTCTCCCAAAGGGGAGCGTCATGGCCCCAGCCTGGTGGTTTTAACGTGACCTCCTCTGGACCCAGGGCCTTGTGGATGTCGTGAAGATGAGCGTTACCCTGAGGCCTCCCTGGGGCAGGTGGGCCCCGAATCCAGTAGGACTGGCATCCTTGTCAGAAGAGGGGACACAGATCCACATAGGAGAGGCCGCCGTGTGAAGACTCAGACAGAACACGGTGTGATGACAGAGGTGGACGTGCAGGTGATGCTTCTACAAACCTAGGAATCCAAAGATCCCAGCAACTCCTGGAAGCTGGGAGAGGGGCCTGGACCAGATGCCCCATCACGGCTGCAGAGGGAACCAGCTGCCCCCCTCACCATGATCTCGCCCACGGCCTCCAGGACTGGGAGAAAGAAATACTTCCCCCTTCAGCTGCAGTCCTTTAGAACGCTCCCCAGCACACTGGTGGGGCTTCCCACGTGGCACTCGTGATAAAGAACCCACCCGCCAATTCAGGAGATGTAAGAGATGCAAGTTCGATCCCTGGGTCAGGAAGATCCCCTGGAGGAGGGCATGGCAACCCACTCCAGTGTTCTTGCCTGGAGAATCCCATGGACAGAGGAGCCTGGTGGGCTGCAGTCCATGGCATCACAAAGAGTTGGACACGACTAAAGCGACTTAGCAGACATACACACATGGGCCACTGGTGCAGTGACCCTTGGTGTGTGGACAACTCCACTGGGGCTGGGGGCTCAGAACGACCTCTGAGGGGGGAAAATCTCTGACCGCTGCCCAAGCATCTCTGCTTGGGGCTCGAGGTCCAGCACTGGATCCTGGGCTTGGTCCCCAGCCACCGAAAGGGCGTGAATCCAGTGAGACCAGCCTGGGAGCAAGGGGCAAAGTCTCTGGGTTGCCGACCTACTTTACAGGCAGGAAGGGGGGACGTGGCACGTTCAGTGGCTCTTTATTGAGCCCTTCCTCTGCCGCAGGCACTGGGACGGGTGAGGATGGAGACTGAGGAGGAGATGGAGCCCTGCTTCTTAAATGTCACAGCTTCATGGTGGAGGCAGGTGGGTCACCTCACGGGGTGGCAGGTGCAGGGCTGGATGGGGGGGCCCAGCCCAGCTTGGGGCTGAGGAGGTTGCTCCTGGGCCAGTGGCTCCCAGCCGGGTTTTGTAAAGGGGAAGCGGTTGACTGAGCCAAGGCAGGGCATGGAGAGCCTGCTCCAGGCCGAGGGAGCCTGTGCAAAGGTCCTGTGGTGTGAGACAGCGAGGTCCCAGGGGACCGATGTGCACCCTTAGAATGAAGGGCCTGTGTGGACGTGTGCGTGTGTGTCCTTAGCGATCCCCAGTGGGTTGGGAATCCAGGTCCTCTCACCAAGGGCCTTATGTGCTAAGCTTTGGAATTTGAACAACTCTGGAAAAAAAATAGATTCACCAAACTGACAGTTCAGTCACCTGCTCTGTGGCTCAGGCAAGTCACTCGCCCGTGGGCTTCCATCTGTAAACGGGACCCAGGCTGAGTCCTTGCAGCTCAGAGGTCCTCAGCCTCCAGACCCCAGCTTCCGGGGGAAGCAAGGGGACCCAGCTCTGGGCACCCAGCCCAGGGCACCCACGTGTGGCTACGGACGCCCGGCCCTGCAGAGGAGTGGGCTGGCCATCTGTCCCGGGGCCTGCCGTCAACCTCGTGTAACGAGAGCCGGGCCACATGGCTGTTACAAGACCAACAACAACCGCCTATTAATTCTGCAACTGGAGGGCAGACAACCTCGGGGACTTACTGATCCCTTGGGGACACATGTCGGCGTCGGGGCGGGGGCAGTCTGTCTGCAGGAGACCCCACCTGGGCACCTGAAGCTGCCTGAGCTCAGAGGTCAGAAGCATCGCATTTTCTCCACTCACTTCCTTAGAGAGAGGCTGATATCGACACTCCGACCTTTTCTGCCAAAGAAACTCGCAAGAAACCCTTTAGGTGCCACGTGGCCCTGCAGTCACTCGCCAGGGCCGCCAAGATGATCTGTGCTCCTGAGAGAGGAGGCGTGGGGCTCGGGCGTGGAGTTTGGTGCGGGATTGTCCTGGGGGTCCAGTGGGACCTGGAGCTATCCCGCCCTGGGCTCCTCTGCCCTCTTCCAGTGGCCGGCTCCGGACTGCAGCCCCCCAGGCCTGAGCCCGGCCCTCCCATCTCTCGTCCTGCCCTGTGCTCACCTCCTCTCCCCAGGCCCCTTTCACCGACCACGGTCACCTCCTTCCCAAAGGCTCTAGCCACGCCCCAAGGACAGAGCCCCCGCCCCTCCCACAGACCCTGTCCCGGGGAGGCTGGGTGCCGTCCCCCAACCCAGAAACCTGCTGTTTCTCTTCTGTGTTGTGTACTTAAATGTCTCTCCTGTAGAATCTGCCTTTCTAGCCATCTTTTAGGGTACGATTCAGTGACATTAGGTGCACTCACGATTAGTGTGACCATCATGCTAAGTTGCTTTGGTGGTGTCCAACTCTTCGTGGCCCCATGAACTGCAGCCCGCCAGACTCCTCTGTCCATGGGATTTCCCAGGCAAGAATACTGGAGTGGGTTGCTATTTCCTCCTCCAGGGGATCTTCCTGACCCAGGGATCGAACCCATGTCTCTTATGTCTCTTGCACTGGCAGGTGGGTTCTTTATCACTAGCACTCCCTGGGAAACCCCACCATCTATTTCTAAAGCCCTTCCATCACCCTCTGTGAGGCTTTTACAGTCAATTGTGAAGATGGTTCTCGTGGCCCACGCGGTGGGCTCCGCTGGGCTCCCTGTGCCCATGTCCCCTCACTGCGTCCCCACAGCAGCTGCGGTGCACGGCTTTGGCTGTGGTCATCAGCTCACAGTCGCCCAGAGCCCTCACCCGGGAGGGAACGCTATCAGGCGTTCCCAGACCAGAGCTCCCTGGGTGGCAGGAGGTGTCCAGGCCTCAGTCTTACCATTTATTGTGGGTCTCTGGGCTCTGCGCAGGCGCTGCTGCTGTTACGTTCAAGCCCTGAGACCATCGGCGCACACCTCCAGCAGGTGGACGCCTGGGCTCTGAGCGAGCTCCCCCCTGGCGGAAGCGGGGGAAGGAGCACGAGCTGGGTGGGCCCGGGTCTGTTCCTGGGGTCTTGGGGACCAGCAGTGGCAGCCACTCTGACTTCTCCCTGTTCTTGTTCACTGTTCTCTGGACCCCGTGGTCTGGTCCTCTCTACCTGAGGGGCGTGCTGGTCGGCCGAGGTCGGGCCGGGCCCCCTCTCTTGGAGGCCTGTACCAGGCTTGGTGGGAGAAGGGGCCGGAGAGATGTGACTTCCTCTCCCCCTCCCCGGCCCCGCCCGGCCTGGGGCACCTGCTGGGGTGGTGCTGACTGAGGCCGGGAGGTGCTGCCTGAGCGAGACAGCTAAGGAGGGCCTGGGTGCTCTCGAGCCACAGGCGTCACCCAGTCTCAGGCTCTTGCAGCCGGCGCTGGACGCACCAGATCCTGTGCAGAAGGACAGACCCTGCCCTCGGGCCAGCAGAACTGTCCGCCTGTCCCTTGACCTCCCCGGGGCACGGGGCCCCTGAGCGGGCCTGCCCCAGGATCAATAACAGAGCCGATCAGCGGGCAACGTGATACTAATGGATGCAGAATTAAAACACGAGGCACGTATTAATCTGGACAGCCACGGGGGCCTGGCCGGGGCCGGTGGGGCGTGCGCGGGCGGGCGGGCGGGCGGCCCTTAATGGAGCTGTATTGACCAGGCCGTGGAGACCGCATCCCGGCTTGGGTGTCACTCTGCAGGCCGGGAACTGGGTGTTTATGGATTTCAGTGTTTTATAGGTTCGGGTTAAAAAAAAAAAAGTGACCTCTCTTTTTTTCCCCCAATCAATAGACTCTTTTTAGCTGAGCATGATCACAGATATTCCATCAGTGCAGCCTCTGGGGAGCTTTGTAAATATCAGTGTTGGAAATATTAATATCTGGTGGTGACAGGGCCTCGGCGACACGGACACCAGGATTGGCGGGCAGATGTCCCCTCCCCAACACTGTCCCATTCGCTGGGCTGTTTTCAGTCTCTGGAAGGGCCGGAGGGCACCCGGATCGCCTCGCAATGCTGGGGTGGGGCACCGCCCTGCCTGCTCAAGTTCAGGGCCCACAGCTGGCACAGCCTCCCCGGGAGGATGGTGTGGGGTGGGGGCGCCGTGACCCCAGCTTCAAGACGAGGTGACGGAAGCTCAGGGGTGTCCGGCCCCATAGGAAGGCCACGCCAGGAGAGGACCCTGGTCTAGCCAGCTGTGCCTGGCGCCCGCTCCTGCGCTGACAGAAGCTCTCTGCCAGGCTCTCCTCCGACCTCGCTTTTCAGGGAGACAGTTGATGGACCAGCGCTCACCAGGGTGTAGTGAGGCTGGAGCTTAGAAATCCGGACCTCGAGTGCTTTGAATGAAGTGCGCTGGAGGTGCAGAGACCAGGGCACGCGGTTCCCGCTGCCCCTACAAACGCCCCCACTTTCCAAGGCCTCTGGGTGCCTCTCACCACTCCTGTCCTCGCCCCCCAGGTACCCCCTCTGAGGCCCATCAAGTGGAGGGCAGGCAGGGCAGCTCCTCCATGCAGCCCTCCCTGGTTGTACCCTTGCTGCCCGTCACCCCATATAGCGTCTGTGGCTCTCCTCTCCCTGCCTGCCCGGGGCCTCCCCGCAACCACTCCTCGCCACGCCAGCCCCGCCTTTCCTGATCTGTGCCCTCTGTTGACCTTCCTCGAGGTCAGATCTGACCTCACCTCTCCCCGGCCTTCCAGACCCAGTCCACTCTGCTGGGCATTCGGCTGGCCCTGGGCTGGCCCTGGCTGTCTCTGCGGCCCGCCTCTCACCATCCTCCTGCTGTAGCCGCACTGCACTCAGGCTGGTCTTGGAAAACACAGGGTCCTTGGCTTGGCCTGTGTTCGTGCGTGCGCTGCCTAACCCCAGCATGAAAGCGAGAACTTGGCTCTGCGGGGAGTGGGCCTGGGGCAGGCTGATCGCTGCCACGCTGCCGCCTCCTTTCCTCCAGGACTTGGCTCTCCTGATCCCCCAGGCCCCTGCCGCATCCCTGCACCAGCCTCTCTGTGACGTCTCGGCCCCGCCTGCCATCCACGGGGTGGTCTTGCTTGGCTTCCCCTGGACTCTGCTCTCCACGTGGTCAGCACCCTGTCCACATCCTCCACTGCCCCCAACAGGCCAGGGCCTGGACACTTAAAGGCTCAGAGCCCGGGACAGGCAGAGGGTGGATGGGGGATGCAGGCAAGGAGCTGGTGACAGAGCGCTGGAGAGTTAAGGGCAGAGGACCAGGAATGCTGGGAACTCTGAGCCCCTGGAGCCTCTGGGGGTCAGGGGCAGCTCTGAGTCAGGAAGCCAGGGCTCTGGACTGTGCCCAGTGCAGACGCTGCGGTGACACATCCCCACCCTGGCCCCGTCCACTCCTCTCCCAGCAGGGCCCTAGGCTCCAGTTCCTTCCTTGAGGCCCAGTCCACTCACCTCCTCATCTAGAGCCCATCAGATCAAATTGCCAACATCTGCTGGATCATAGAAAAAGCCAGGGAATTCCAGAAAAAAACATCTACTTCTGCTTCATAGACTATGCTAAAAGCTTTTGACTGTGTGGATCACAACAAACTGTAGAAAATTCTTGAAGAGATGGGAATACCAGACCATCTTACCTGCCTCCTGAGAAATCTGTATGCAGGTCAAGAAGCAACAATTAGAACTGGCCATGGAACAACAGACTGTTTCAAAATTGGAAAGGAGTACGTTAAGGCTGTATGTTGTTACCCTGCTTATTTAACTTATATGCAGATGAGAAATGCCTGGCTGGGTGAAGCACAAGCTGGAATCAAGATTGCTGGGAGAAATATTCAACAACCTCAGATATGCAGATGATACCACTCTAATGGCAGAAAGTGAAGAGAAACTAAAGAGCCTCTTGATGAAGGTGAAAGAGGAGAGTGAAAAAGCTGGCTTGAAACTCAACATTCAAAAAACTAAGATCATGGCATCTGGTCCCATCACTTCATGGCAATAGATAGGTAAAAAATGGTAACAGTGAGAGACTTAATTTTCTTGGTCTCCAAAATTGCTGCAGATGGTGACTACATAACCATGAAACTGAAAGATACTTGCTCCTTGAAAGAAAAACTATGACAAACTTAGACAGCATATTGTATGACAAAAACCACTACAATAATGTAAAGTAATTAGCCTCCAACTAATAAAAAAAATAAATAAATAAATAAATAAATAAATAACCAAAAAGATAAAAATAAAAAGCAGAGACATCACTTTGCTGACAAAGGTCTCTATAGTCAAAGCTATGGTTTTTCCAGTAGTCACGTACGGATGTGAGAGCTGGACCATAAAGAAGGCTGAGGGCCAAAGAATTGATGTTTTTGAACTGTGGTGTTGGAGAAGACTCTTGAGAGTTCCTTGGACTGCAAGGAGATCCAACCAGTCCATCCTGAAGGAGATCAGTCCTGGGTGTTCATTGGAAGGACTGATGCTGAAGCTGAAACTCCAATACTTTGGCCACCTCATGCGAAGAGTTGACTCATTGGAAAAGACCCTGATGCTGGGAGGGATTGGGGGCAGGAGGAGAAGGGGATGACAGAGGATGAGATGGATGGCATCACCGACTCAATGGGCATGAGTCTGAGTAAACTCTGGGAGTTGGTGATGGACAGGGAGGCCTGGCGTGCTGCAATTCATGGGGTCGCAAAGAGTCGGACATGACTGAGCGACTGAACTGAACTGATGCTCCAGCCTGGCTCCCTCCGTGCCGTACATCCTGTCGCTTCATGTCTCCAGGCAGTTCTGCACCTGGGGTGGCGGCAGTGGGAAGGATTGGGGGCAGTGGGTCCAGGTGGGGGGCCGGAGGCCTGTGTTGGGACCAAGGGGGGATGATGACTGAAACCCTCCATGGACAGAGGCCCATCCCACCTCCCTCAGGCTGAACCCCTCACCTCCTGCACCCCCCACCTTCGGAAGGGCATAGTCGCTGCAGCCTCACGCATGGACCCCCAGCTGATGAATGGCTGGGCACTGGCCTAAGGGCAGTGGGGACTGTGGAGCAGAGGGGGCCACTAGGGGCCCAGGAGCGGCCTGATGGAGCCTGGCCATGCATGGCTGGTGACTTTGCTGTGCCCACCACATGCTTGTCCATCCCTGGAGGAGCTGGGGGTGGGCCGGCTTCCAGCACACTTGGCGGGAGGCTGGGCAGCTGGAGAGCTGTCTTGAAAGGTAGAATGGCCTCTCCTCACCGGACCCCCACCCAGGCCCTTCCCTCTGGCCTCTGGTTCCCTCCGCACCCCTCAAGGGCCCAGTGAGACCATCTCGGAGCCGGTCCTGGCTGAGAGGGCCTGGCCACCTCGGAGTCCAGCCGGCCCTGCCAGCAGAGAAGTGAGCGCGAGCATGTTTGACACTGAATAATTAATTTTCATTCTGCGATAAAAACGCCGTCTATTGATTTACAACCCCTCCTGGCAATCAAGCTTTTCAACGGAAACCTGATTCTTAATTATTGTCTCTGGACCAGCCAGGAGGCGTGTCCAGCTGCCACAGGAAGAGCGCCAACTGCTCCCAGGGAGCTGGGCCCATGGGGCCAGCTGCCACTCAGCTTCCTGCTCCATCCTGCCCGTGTAACTGTGCCGGCCACAGCCTGCACCACCTCCTCGCCCTGGCCAACCCCGGCCTGGACAGGAAGCAGGTCGGGGAGGCGATCACCACGCCATGCCGAAGGCCAGCGACCTCCGTGGGGGGGTAGGGGAGCCCTGCCACTCGCGGGGTGGGTGAGGCAGGGGCAGCTGCGGCTGGCAGGGCTGCAGGGCTGGCTCTGATGCCCCGCCTGTCGTGAAGGGGGAGCTGGCGGTTGTAGAGGAGTGGGTGGCAGCTGCGGTTGTCGCCTCAGCTGGGTTCTCCCATCCTGTGGGCGTCCAGCTGTGTTTGGCCTCAGTTTCCCTCCTGTGAACCCAGCAGGAGTGAGGGTGGCAAGTCCCGTCCTAGGCACCCAGGATGCCACACGGCATTGTCGTCCTAAAACGTCTGCAGAACGACGCGGGAATCAAACCCTAGACCGATCAGCAGAGACACGAGGAGACCTGCCCACCCGTCCCCGGTGGACAAGGCGCCGGCCACAGCCTGGCCCTGCGTCCTCCCCCCGCCAAGTGGACATGCTGGTCTCTGGGCCTCGCGCCTCGTCCGGATGGAATCCATCTCCTGAGTGCTCAGAGGCCAGGGCTGGACGTGGGGGTGGCCCCCGGGGCCCTGCTTGCTCACAGTGGTGCTTCTGCCCACCGTGAGCCCCAGGGTGCCGGAAATGTCAAAACACAGGATGACACTGGGACAGTGGGGCGGGGGGCAGTGCTGAAGTGCACACGGAGGGACCTAAGGTTTATTTCCTCTCCCTCCTGGGCTGTGTTTTCCCAGAACTCGCCATGTCCCGGACTGATTTCTGCCCGACCCCATGCTGGGTTGCATTTCTGAGCTCAGGGTCTAGGAACTGACCTGCACACCCCGGGGCAGAGCCAGCCTGTGGACGATCCCTGGGCACAAGACTGGACAGGCTCGGCTTTACAGACAAGAGACAGAGGGGGAACCACGCGGGCAGGGTTCCTGACCGAGGGCTCAGACCCTCCCCAGCAGGGCCCCGCAAGCCGTCCCGCATCCCCTCCCCACCCCCTGCCGCAGGCAAGGCAGCGGCTTCCTGGTGGAGGGGATACCAACATAGGGTGCCGCTGGCTCGGAGGTGAACCAGCGCAAAGCCAATTCGAGATGCTTCTTATCTTCTTGTCAGAGCCTCACTGGAGGCTGGTGGAGCGTGTGAGGAGATCCAGCCTGCCGTTGTGGCCGTGGGCCCACAGAAGAGGAGCGGGCAGTCAGCTGCTGCGGGCTGGACCCGCTGGCAGCCCGTGAGCTCAGCGTGATAACCTTGGCTCATCACACACACACACAGATCGAGGTGCTTTAAGAATTCAGGAAGCAAGGCCTGCCTGGTGTGGTGGCAGGTGGACCAGCACGGGCCCAGGTGAAGGAGGTGAGGAGATAAAGCCTGGCTGGGGTGCGTCCGAGAGTGAGAGGAGGTGAGGGGGGCAGAGGGCAGAGTCAGCCCACACCTGGAGGCTCCTGGAGAGCAGAGACACGGCGAGCATTGGTGGGTAGTGGGGGGACGGGGTCAGGGGGCGTCTACTTGTCAGGCTGGTCAGAGTTTGGTGGCAGATGGGGGAGAGAGAGAATGATCTGGGGGAAGGCAGGGGGAGGGTGTCTGCTGGTGCCCCACCAGTGACAGGCAGACTCAGGGAGGGGACGGATGCAGCCAGCGGGATCTCCGCCCAGGTCCTGACTCTGCCCAGCAGAGGCAGAACACTCCCTTCTCTGTGCCTGTTTCCTCGCCCGCTGCCTGCCAACACCAGGGCTGTAAAGATTGAGCAGGGCCCTTGGCTCAGAGCCTGGTACACAGCTCCTCGCCTGAGGATGGTGGTGACCCTTCCCCAGGGCCCGGGAGGGTCACGACGGAGTGAGGGTGACTCCCAGCACTCCCATCAGCCGTGGAGCACTCCTGGGTAGAAGCATCCCTCTTCCCCTTCCTTCACCATGGGCTCAGGGACGCTGGAGTGAGCCCACCTGCAAGGTGGATGATGCTTACACACCCCTTGGAGAGCCGCAGGGAAGGACGGGGGAGCAGCCCGTGCGCCCGCCCTGGGCGGTCAGTCCTGCCCCGGGGCCTTTGCCCTCTCTGCATCTGTCGTGAGGCTTCCTCTATTACATGTAGAGCCCCGCCTGCCCCCAGAGTTCTCCCCACCCCTGAGGTCTCCCCAGAAGCTGCAGCCCCCACTGTGGCATCAGCGCACAGTAGGGGCAGAAGCGCAGCCCTTGGCCGGGTTCCCCTTTCATCCGTGTCTCCTGAGCCGAGGCTGGGTAGCCAGCCCCCACCTGTTTCCTGACTGCATTTGGCAAATGACTAGTATTGACCTCGGCCGGGAGCTGGGGTGGCGGGGGAGGGGCTTAATGGGGGCAGTTACGGGATTTCCATCGCTCTCAGGGAGGCCTGGGCGGGGCTGGGGGGGGGGCGGCACTCTGAAGGCCGCTGACTCCCGGGCCTTGCTCACAGGTCCTCCTGGAGCTCAGCTCACAGGCGGGAAAGTCACACGCGGCCCCAAGGCCCTGCACGCCCTTCACCTCCTGGTTCACGCAGGCAGGGACGCCTGCTGGTGTGGGCGAGGTAGGACCCGCAGGGGACCCCGGCCACCCATCCTGACTGCCCCGCGGGGTGGGCTGTGCTGCGGGGACCCTCACCCTGTGCCAGGCCACTGCTGGGCCCCGGGGCTGCGTGCTCAGAGCAGCTCGGGGGACCCAGGCGGGAGCCGTGGCCGCCTCCTCTGTGTCTGACCCCGACTCTGTCGTCCCAGAGGGTTGAGCGCCAAGTGGCTTTCCCCAGGCCCCCAGGGTCTCCAGCAAGCACAGTCCTCCTGCAGCCTGAGGGGTCTCATTCCCAAGAGGACAGAGGCCCCCAGAGCAGCGCAGGTGACCAGTGGCCTCCACGCCCAGGCTTGCTCAGTCGTGTCCAACTCTTTGTGACGGCCCCAGGCTCCTCTGTCTGTGGACTTCCCCAGGTCAAAATACTAGAGTGGGTTGCTATTTATTCCTCCAGGGAATCTTCCCCATGTGAGAATCAAACTCGCATCTCCTGAATTGGCAGGGTACTTTACCACTGAACCACCAGGGAAGAAGCCCTCCAGTGGCTTCCAGGGACCCCCAAACTGCCGTTCAGAGCTGGGAACAGCTGAATTCACGGCATCTCAGGTGGCGGCTCACCTCCACCCACCCTCCCAGGTTGGAAGGAGCAGCTCCCACGCGGGATAGGCAGGAGAGTGGGCCGTGGGACAGGGGGCTAGCAAGACCTCCATTCTAGCTGAGGGCATGAAGGCGGGGCAAACGCAGCCCCTTCGGAGGTCAACTGGAACCAGTGCCGCCAACTGGACCGGCGGCATCTCTGCTGGGTCCAATCTCCTGACTTCAGGGAACCTCCACCGAGAAGGGGCCACCATCTGCTCCCCGGGGGCCGTCCCCCGACTCCCACCCCCGAGAGAGGAGCTGAGCTGCCTGAGATCACAGAGCTACGGGGCAGTGGGCCTGGGCCCTGGGGCTCAGTAAATGACCCCACGTGGGACCAGCAGGGAGGGCGCCAGGAAGAAACACTCCGTCTTCTCTCCAGGCCCTGGTGGCTGCCTCCTCCGACCCAGAGCCGGCTGGGGAAGGGGTGAGGGGCTCAGAGGGGCCCCCCTCGGGAGCCATGGCATGGGTGACCCCTCACAAGGCTCTTGGGAACAGAATGAGACCGTTGGT
Source organism: Odocoileus virginianus (assembly GCF_023699985.2). Lineage (NCBI taxonomy): Eukaryota > Metazoa > Chordata > Mammalia > Artiodactyla > Cervidae > Odocoileus > Odocoileus virginianus. Next base: position 653,001 of record NW_027224267.1, read on the forward strand.
GAGAGATGCTGGGTCATCAGCCCTGGTCTGGGGGAGCCAGTACCATGTGGTGGGGGCTGTGATGAGAGATGTGCCTGAACCGGGGACCAGGAGTAGAGACCCTTGGGAGGGGAGGGGAGGTCAGCCTCTTGGAGGACTAGCCTGCGTCTGGGGAGCTGGGATTCCACCAGGCGGGGCCCAGGGGTGTGAACAGTTGGAAGCTGCTCCCACTCCCCTGCAAGGACCTGGGAACAAACAAAGGCAAGGGCCCCACCCTGCTGGCCGTGAAGGACCCTGAGCTTCATCCTCATTGCCAACAGATGTCGAGATGGGCAGAAAAGCCCATGGGGCCGCAGCCTCTTCCCCAGCCTCCTTGCCCTCCGTGGCGGCAGGCCACCAGGAGAATCAAGATCTGAGCTGGCAGGGTCCTCAAATGGGAAACTGAGGCTTGAGGGGCTGCAGAGACATGCGCAGGGCCACCAGGGGCCTCGCAGGGCCTCGCACAGCATGAGGTCCCTCCCCTGGATGAGCCGCCGAAGCCTCACTTTAATTGTGGGGACTGTTGCTACCGTTTCCCAGATGAGCAAAGCGAGGGGATGACGGCCACAGGTCACACCAGGGTCCACAGCCAGGACGTGCGGGGCTGGGCATTGAGCTGGCTCTTAGCTCTGCCTCTCAGTTCCGCTCCGGAACCTGCTCTGGGCGTTTCGACAGCTCGGGCACTGTCGTGGAGACGCTCTGATGGTCGGGGGCAGGGGTTGAGGGGGTCCAGGCAGAACTCTGAGGCCACGAGCCTCGGGAGGTCAGGGCTGTGGTGAAGGGCTGCCTCAATCTGGCCAGCACAGAGGGCCTGGCATCGCCCAGAGGCGGTCACTCGGTGCAGACAAGGACACAGTCGCCTGGGGACTCCGTGTGGCCACAGCCTCGGCCATAACTGGTGAGGGCTCCCTGCAGCTTCTTCTGCACACTGAAGGGGCAGAAGGGCTTTGAAGCCCTTTCAGAAGTGGAGGGAGGGGGGTGGGGGCTCCCCCAAGACTTCACAGAAGTGCTGCTTCTCTGGAGCTGCGGAGGATGGAGGAGGAGAGGGGTCTCCGGGGGCCGCGCTGGAGAAATGGTCACAAAGTGCTTTGCTTCCCCCTGGGGGAGGCTGGGGTGGGGTGTGGGCACCTGGGGGGGGTGCACAGCCTCACTTCCTCTCCCTCCCACCCCTTGCAACCTTCTTTCAGTCCTGGCATTGGATTTCACAGCCCCAGACCCAGAGCTTATCCCGAGAGACCTCAGTGACGGGGTGTATGGGCTCAGCTCCCCAAAAGCTGGGCTCCTGGAGAGAGGCCTCTGGCTCACCTCTCATGGCTTCAAGACGGGCCCCCCCGAACCGCAGCCCTGACATTTGCTGCAAGGAGGAAAAGAGGGGGAGGGGGAGAAAGGAGGAAGGGAGGGTCAAAAGGATGGATGCGAGGGGTGGGTGGGGACTTCTTGCTGGTCCAGAGGCTCAGACTCTATGCTCCCCACACAGGGGGCCCCAGGTTCGATCCCTGGTTGGGGAGCCAGATCTCACGTGCATGCTGCAACTGAGTTCTCACACCACAGCAGAGAAGCCCACATGGCACAAATAAGACCCACAAATAAGAATAAGTGAATATTAAAAAGAAACGAAGTCGGAGGCCTGAGGTCTAGCTGGGCGTGTGCGGACGCCCGTTTGTTGACAGAATGAACGTAGTTAGACTTGCACCATCCTCGGTGAGACCCGTAAAAGCTCTTGCGCATCCATTTCATGGCGCTGTTGAAAGGCTTCAGTGAGACTAATGGCCAGAGTAGCCGGTACCAGGCCCGCTGTGTGGAAGGCACCCTGGCAGGTCAGCTTGGCTCACCCCCAAAGACAGAGGTGAGCCGTGTGTCTGGCAAGAGGGGTAGCCCCCAGCCCGGCTCTCTCTTCTCTCAGGAGCTCCCCAGGTGCCCCGGGGGGCTTGAGAGGAGTTAAGTGACTTGCCCACGGTCCCCAGGGCTGCTACCGAGGCGGGCAGGGCCGGGCCTGGCTCCCGGCCCGTTTCCAGACCCGTGCTGATGGCGCGGTCTCCAAGGGATGGTAATGAAATAAAGCTGGTGTGACACGGCTCTTGTCGCCTGAGAGTGTCTAAGTGCTTTATAAACAATTAATCGCTCTCGCCCACTCTGGCGGCTGAGCGCGGCAGCCCGCAGGCCCTAGAGAGCCGGCCTCGGGGGGACGGAGCTTCCGCAGGCCAAGGCCCCAAGCCAGAGCTGAGCACTGGGCCATGATGCCCTAAACCACAGGGGCCTTGGCTCTCCGGAGAGAGAAACGTGAGAGTCACAGTGATTTAGAATAACAGACACAAGGAAGGCAGAACCACGGAGGAGAGAGGTTTGGACCCAAGGGGGCTCAGAATCTGAAGGTTCAGCCCTGCCAGCTACCAGCCCAGCCCCGTGGTTTCTTCCTGCTGCCCCCAGGCCCATCGCTTCTCCTTGGGCTCCCCACGTCCACATGGAAACATCCGAGCACCCCCTCTCACTGCGAGAGGAATAAATCAAACAAACTAGGTGCAGAACCTAGTACAGGCAATGCACGGTGTCAAACGGGCGCTCAGGAAACAGCAGCTACTAGAGCATAAGAGCATTGTCAGTCAGTTCAGTCACTCAGTCATGTCCGACTCTTTGCGACCCCATGAATTGCAGCACTCCAGGCCTCCCTGTCCATCACCAACTCCCGGAGTTTACTCAAACTCATGCCCATCGAGTTGGTGATGCCATCCAGCCATCTCATCCTCTGTCATCCCCTTCTCCTCCTGCCCCCAATCCCTCCCAGCATCAGGGTCTTTTCCAAGGAGTCAGTTCTTCCCATCAGGTGGCCAAAGTATTGGAGTTTCAGCTTTAGCATCAGTCCTTCCAGTGAATATTCAGGACTGATCTCCTTTAGGATGGACTGGTTGGATCTCCTTGCAGTCCAAGGGACTCTCAAGAGTCTTCTCCAACATCACAGTTCAAAAGCATCAGTTCTTCGGTGCTCAGCTTTCTTTATAGTCCAACTCTCACATCCATACATGACTCCTGGAAAAGCCATAGCTTTGACTAGATGGACCTTTGTGGACAAAATAATGTCTCTGCTTTAGAGTCTTAGAATTATCAACTGAGACCTGGAGACAAGGAAGCTCGCTCTCTCCCTCCCAGCACTTGCTCACCTTCTCTTTGTGTCTGAGCTTGTCAAGGAAGTGCCTTATTAGTCATCACTTTCCCCAGGGGGACGGTTGCACACAGCATTTAATTCATGTTGGTAGGATTGGCTGTCTTGTATCTGAGAGTCCCCAGACCTCAGGTTTGTGGGCTCATGGACTCCTGGGGTGAGAAAGGGCCCTGGAGGGCATCCAGTCCACATTCTGTGCAGTTGCTGTCATGACCATATGTGGACCCCTTGGATGCCTCCCTGACAAGGAGCTCACTACCTGTCAGAGCTATTGTTGCATTGATTCCTTCTGGCTCCCCAGACTCCCACAGCCGTGACAAACACTCTTAGAGAGTCACGGACTTCTGCTCAGAGCCTGCTGTGTTCCCGACACCGGTGAGGGAGGGGCTTCTCCTGAAAGCCTAGCCAGCTCGCCTGCCGTGTCTAGTACTGTCCGCTGTCACTACCCCGCCTGATATCAGCTACTATGACTGTTATTGTTTCATTCAAGCCTCTCGGCAATACCACGAAGTGGATACGTTGTTACCAGCCACTGGACAGGTGAGGAAACCGAGGAAGAAAGGAGTTAGGTCCCTGGCTCACAGCTGGGAAGACATAGAGAAGTCAGAACTCAACCCGGAAAGATCCCTGCCACATGGCTTCCCTGACTCCCTCTGCTCAACCGTCCCGAGGCAGAATATTCTGGACTGAATGTCAGAAAGGCTTCATGGGTCAGTCCTTGCTTCTACGGGAAGCTGACAACAGCTCACAAGGCCCTGCCTCCGTGTCAGGGCCCCCGCCCCTCTGCCTCCTGGAGCTGATGGTACGGGACTTCTTGGCTGGTTACCTGCCTGGCTCCCCCATCAGACAGTGAATCCAAGGACAGGGGCCTCTTCGCTTCTTGCTCTTGCGCATCCAGCACAGACCGAAGCAGGACGTTCAGCACATTTCTGCAGGAAGAAGAGAAGAGCTCATGCTTCACGGACATTGCCTGGTTATCATCATCACCATTTGGCAGGTGAGACGACGGAGGGAGGCCCAAGGCCTGAAGGGGAGAGGCCCGGAGGGTGGGTACCTCTGGCTGGCTCTCCCTTCAACCCCCATCTTGCAGATGACTCTGCAGGTCTTCTCCCCCCGTTTCCCCACCTGGAAGGGAGCGGCTGGCACCATCCGCCAGTCATCGCTTGTCCTTCCCGCCTTATTTGGCATCAGTCTGTCCTACACGTCCAGACACAGCAGGACAAAGCCACCGTTGACCCTCACGTGCCGCTTCCGTGTGCATGGCTCACCTGACCTCAAGGCAGCCCTGAAGCTTTTGTCTTCACTTTGCAGGTGAGGAAACTGAGGCCCAGAGAGACTAAGTACCACGCCCAGAGTCACGTAGCTCTTGCAGCTGAACTGGGCCGGCCGCCCAGCGCTTGGGCCCCGGAGTCCATGACCTTGGCACCGTGCTCCCCTCCTCCCGAACCCCTTCTGTCTGGAGGGTGCTGGGAGCCAGAGCCCCCTCTCCAGCGTATGACCTCCACTCTTCTTTCAGAAGAAACTGCCTGGTTAAGTCTTAAAGATGAAGGCGGGGGGAAGAAAACCACAAAACGGGGTAGAGAAGGGGAAAACACTATCACCTTCACCATGGGAAACCTATTTCTGCATCCTGATAGTCTGCCCAGAAGTCTAGGACAAATGAGACTGGAAGTCCTCACTCTGAACTTCAGGCCTGACTCTGCTGATTCAGACCACCCTGACTGACTCTGATTGGTGAGCTTCTGAAGGGATCCCGGCATCCTCTGCTCTAGGTTGCAGCTTACACCTCGGCCAGAGCAGCCTCGTGAATGTCAGACGTTCCAGGCCCACCCTCAGCACCTCTGCCCTTGAGGAGAGGCCTGGACAGTGGGGAGCTAAGGACTGGCCTGGCCAGGCTCCAGAAAGCGAGGCTGGGAGGGGGCGGGGCGGGGCTGGAGTGGCAGCAATGCTTCGGTTTCGGGCACAGGAGCTGGGGGTGGGGGGCAGTTCACCTTGACAAGTGACAGGCCCAGGGAGTACCCACCTCCTCACCCAGGGAGCATCGCTCTCCCAACTCTCTCCACCCCCTGCCGAGTCCTGCGTCCTGGTCTGGAGGGTACCTGAAAATTTCACCATTGCGGCCTCTTCATTTTGGGGCGTGAAGGGCTGTCAGATCTTTTATTTAAAAAAAAAATTATTCCATTTATTTATTTATTTAGGCTGTGCTGAGCAGCTTGTGGGATCTTAGTTCCCCGACTGGGGACAGAACCTGCATCCTTGTCAGTGAAAGCGCCAAGTCCTAACCGCTGGATGGCCAGGGAATTCCCAGATCCCCTGTTCTCAGTTCAGTCCAGTTCAGTTGAGTCTCTCAGTCGTGTCCGTCTCTTTGTGACCCCGTGGACCACAGCATGCCAGGGTTCCCTGTCCATCACCCCTATTCAATAATAATTAATTAGCATATTCTTAATGCAAGATACTATTCACGGGGTTCTCAAGGCAAGAATATAGAAGTGGTTTCCCATTCCCTTCTCCAGGGGACCACATTCTGTCAGACCTCTCCACCATGGCCCGTCCGTCTTCAGTGGCCCCACATGGCATTGCTTAGTTTCACTGAGTTAGACAAGGATGTGGTCCTATGATCAGATTGGCTAGTTTTCTGTGATTATGGCAAGAAGATCCAACCAGTCCATCCTAAAGGAGATCAGTCCTGGGTGTTCATTGGAAGGACTGATGCTGAAGCTGAAACTCCAATACTTTGGCCACCTCATACGAAGAGTTGACTCATTGGAAAAGACCCTGATGCTGGGAGGGATTGGGGGCAGGAGGAGAAGGGGACGACAGAGGATGAGATTGGTTGGATGGCATCACTGACTCGATGGACATGGGTTTGGGTGGACTCTGGGAGTTGGTGATGGACAGGGAGGCCTGGCGTGCTGTGGTTCATGGGGTCGCAAAGAGTCAGACACGACTGAGCGACTGAACTGAACTGAACAGAACTAATGCAAGATACAGAAGACCACCATGCATGAAACATATACAATGTAATCACATACTCCCTGGGTCAGAAAGATCCCCTGGAGAAGGGAATGGCAACCCACTCCAGTATTCTTGCCTGGAGAACCCCATGGACAGAGGAGCCTGGCGGGCTACAGTCCATGGGGTCTCAAAGAGTCAGACACAACTGAAGCGACTTAGCAAGCTCGTACGTGTTCATTCTGAGTGACTCCAATGCTAAGAACACATGAAATAAATCTTCTGATTCTACAGTGACCAGCTTTAAAGCCACACAGTGAGATTTGGTGAGCTTAAAGGCTTACGAAAATCAGCTTTTTTAAAATGCAACTTCATGTTAACTTTAATCAGTTTCATGGTAATCAAAACCCCCGTGAAATGGGGATGCCCTTCCTGCCAGTAAAATCCTCCGCTTCAGACCCTAAAGATGGTGTGGGTGTTTAGAGTGAGGGCGACTCTGAGCAGGAGTCAGGAGACCCCTTGGCGGAGGGCTGTCTGAGCTGATCTGGGGGGTGCTGGGTAGTGGGGAGACGGGGAGGGAAAAGCATGGCTGGCAGATGGAACAGCACGTGCTAGGAGCCCCGCGTGGCCAGAGTAGGGACAGAGGAGAAGCAGCCAGAGAGGCCTGGGGAGAGATGGGGCGGCACGGGGCCTCGAGGGAGCAGGGAGGATGCTGAGATGTGGGCCGGGTCTGGCCTTGACCCCACTGGGCCCACCTGGGCTGTGTGTCCACAGGAGGTCCTGAGGCCTTAACTCTGCCCTCTCCGGGGGGCTGGGAGCCCCACCTGGGCAGGGACCACCACCACGTCCAGCATCACGCCAGCGCCCGGGGCACGTCGTGCTGAAGGACGGAGTGAATGAACGAACAGGCCGAGGAGGGAGCGGACACGTGGCCGGCCCCTGTGTGCCCACCGGGCCCGGCACCGGGCACAGCCACGCTCTCCCCTCCTCCTCTTGGTCAAGCGAGCCCTGTCGTGAGCAGCCCCAGGGGGCCACAGAGAGCTCGACGGGAGGGTCCTGCCCACCTTCACGTGTACCCCCGGCCCGGGGGCGGGGGGGGCCCGCTTCCTGGCTTGTTGGGCCGCTCCGTCCTCTTCCGAGTGACCCGAGGGACCCTAGGGACCGAATGGCCACTGTGGCAAACAGCTGAGAGTTCCAGTCTGGGGTCTCTCCCTGAAGACCCGCCTCCCTGTGCTCTGGGCCCTTCAAGGCGTGGGCCTGAGTTGGAGGGCTTCCGGGGTGGGCGCCTGCTGCCTTCTCCGAGGCCCGAGGGGCCCCAGGCCCAGCGGCTTGAGCCCTTCGGCCTGGGATTTAGAGACGCGGATGCCCCGCAGGGCGATCAATCCCGCTGCCTTGAGAGCGCATTACTCTGGCGCGCCCCGCGTTAATGTGTGCCGGATTTTCCCTGCCCTCCGCCCTGCTCCGCACCCCAGGGCCCAGGTCCCCCACTCCAGCCCCGGGACGCAGCTCGTCTGGGGCCGGGTCACCTCTCCAAAGTGCTCAGAAGTGTCTAATCGCTCCTTGGGGACGCCGCTTCCCTTGCTAAAGTGTCACGTGGTCCCGGGGGAGCCCTGCGGTACCGGCAACAAGTCTGCTAAAACGCCCAGGCCTCGCTCCCCGGGGGCGGCCCGGAACCGTGGAGGGCCGGAACGCGTGGAGGGGCTGCAGGGCGGCAGGAGGCCCGGCTGCTCCGTGATCTCAGGGTCAGGCCCCACCTCCCCCGTCCCCTCTGCTCCAGGCCCCGGGCCCCTGACTGCTCTCTCTCACACCCAGAGACGGGGCCCTTCCCCCCACGCCCACTGCCGCCTAGAACAGTCCACCCAGAGCCTTTAGAGGCAGACTGCTTCCCGTTTCCTACCCACACAAGAACACGGTCCTATTAGAATGACACTCCAAGTAAAGCCAAGTTGACATAGGGCTTTGAGAAAAAAAAAACTTGTTTCGTTTTATATCATTATGATAAGAAAATAAACAATCTAACATGAAGAATTTCTGTAAAACTTCCAAGTAACTCTTTTTAAATGGTAGGAGAAGCTAGAGCATGTAACGCGGAGAAAAAATCTGAGCGTTTCTACATTGTTTACATCACTTCCCTGGGGGCTCAGATGGTAAAGCATCTGCTGCAATGCAGGAAACCCGGGCTCCATCCCTTTGTTGGGAAGATCCCCTGGAGAAGGAAATGGCAACCCACTCCCACATTCTTGCCTGGAAAATTCCATGGACAGAGGAGCCTGGTGGGCTACCGTCCATGGGGTCACAAAGAGTCGGACACGACTGAATGGCTTCACTTCACTTCACACTGTTTAATGCGTAAAATGGCCAAGAGGAACTCCTGACCAAGACTTCTAACTATTCTACTTCTAACCGAGACCTCCCTGTTTTGGAAGGAGAATGTCCACACGGGTGTGTATGGCTGAGTCCCTTTGCTGAGTCCACCTGAAACTGTCCCAACAATGTTAATGGGCTATGCTTCGGTATAAAACAAAAAGTTTAAATGCATAAACAAATAATCCTATTTTCAAATTCTTGAGGGTCATTGCTGATGAAAAACGGTTCACCAAACAAGGGTGAACGTTTTAAAGTAAGTCTCACAGCCATTGACTGTTCACAGCCTTCGGCGCTCTGTTAAGAGGCCCACAGCCTTTTCTCTGGTTTGGTTCTGTAGACACAGGTGATGTTCACACACCTTGTGATCATGCCAGTGCATTCTGGGTGGAGTTTCCCACATCACTCGTCTCAAAACCAACGATGAAACCCGGAATCAGAGATGACGCAGTGCGGTGAACGCCTGGAGGCTTGGACGCTCCTGCAGTTTGAAGGGTGAATGCAGGGCCCCCAGGAACTCCGACACCCTCCACCCCAGCCCTGACGGCCACGTTCTGGGCTCCTACGCCAACCACTGGAACAAGCCTTGCTCTGGCAGGTCCCTGCCCCTTGTCTTCAGGACGACGGATGCTCTGGGCAGCTGGAGCCAACGGTGGGAGCGAAGGAGTCTCTGAACCCGAGAGCTGGTGTCTGGGTTTTTGGCCACCATCATGGTGGCCCCCATCCCCGGGGCCCACAGGGTTCAAGCTCTGACCCCTCCCTTCAGGCACCTTCCCAGGAGCCCCGTCCAGGCTGCTGGAGGCTGGAGGTCCTGGACCAGGGCTCTGCCTCACCTGGGACCCCCACTGTGGCAGAAGGCAAGGGAGGCCTGCATCTCAGCCCATCTACTGGTGACCCCCTTCCTTACAGGTGACCCCCCGACACACAGAGCTTGGTGTGCCCTCTGCACAGCTTGGGCAGCCCCTCTCTAACCGTTGTGGGTTCCTGCTGTTTGCTTTCTGGGTCCCCTCTAGAACGTTCCATGAGAATAGGGCCTCCACCGCCTTGCGTCTCAGAGCCTGGGGTGGAGTTGACACCCACGGGGTGCTCAGCGATAACTTGCTGAGTAGGTGCCTGGGGCAGCCGGCTCTGTGCTGGCCCGGTCCATGGGGCAGGCCAGCCTCCACGTGGTCCCGACCCCGACCAAGGCAGCCCAGAGTCCGGGCACAGTGTGCCCACCCCGCACCCCCAGCCACGCCAATGCCTCTCCGCGGGAGGCCACATCACCAGCTGGCCCAGGGGAGGGGCCCTGGGCAGGCTGGCTCCACCACTGCCCTAGCAGTCCCTCCCCCGCCTGCGGGGCGAGATGCTGGAAAACTGTCTTCAGGTGCCGGCAAGAATGAAGCGTGGTGAGGAACACGGCGGGCGAGGGGGGCGGACGGAGCTCAGCGTGAGACAGAACGTCCGAGCAGCCCTCCTTGCCGCAGGGACCCCGCCGGCCTCAGCCAGCACGAGCTCCCCGTCCCCTGCCTGGTGAAGGACAGCCGGAGGGCAGGTTGCTCTGACACTCAGCTACCACCTGGCGTGCAGGCCCGGCTCTGCTCCTAGAAGGACCCTCTTCCTTAGAGTTTGTCACATGGATCCCAGCACAGACCGCATCCCGGCGTCTAAGCGAGCCGGTGGCCGCCACTTTGTGCCTGCCTTCTCATCCGCACTCCCACCCTGTCGCAGGACCTGCCGTGGGGGCGCACGGGCGGGCAGGGGTTCCCCTCTCAGGACCCTGGGTGACGGGGCTGGGGTGGAGGAAAGTGGGTTCTCCCAGCCTGAGTGCAGTTCCCAGCATCCGATGGCTGTGGGATGATGCATGCACGATCTCTGTCCACACAGGGTGGCCAGGGCTTCCGGACAGACTTGGCAAGGAGCTGGGCTGGGCTCCGGCGGGGGCCGGGGGGAAGGAGGCTGGTCCAGAGGGGAGCAGGCCGCCAGAAGCCGGGCCTGGAGAGCCTCTGTGGGGCTGGCGCATCGCGGGAGCGGAGCCATTTGGCGGTGAGAGGCAGAGCCTGGACCCACTCGAGCCCCGGAAGGCAGGGTGGCGGGCTCTAGGGCGAGCTGTGGTCTCGGCCGGCAGATGTGGCCCAGTTAATGGGCTGGGTGGGGGGGAGTGGGGGGTCTGCGGGGGGCTGTGGGGGAGGACCAGCTGGGTTGGAGCTGGGGGGGGGCCCAGCTATCGCCAAGAACAGGGTGAGGCTGGGCCTCTCTGCACTCTGGACCTGGCCTCATACCTGGGGGTGAGCTGGGGGCCCTCTGGCCCTGGTTTGGGGGAGTCCTCCTGCCTCCTCTCCCGTGGCTTCCCTCTGCCTGGGCTCCCGCCTGCTCAGGGAGAGTGTGGCGGGGTTCCAGAGAGACCGCAAGCCTGGGGGTGCTGCCTGGCGTGAGAGCCCCAGACCTGGGGTTGACAAGAAGCCCCGGGGGAGCTGAGCCAGGACTGGGGGCCAGGGCGCTGAGTCCAGCCTGACTGGAGCCTCAGTTTGTTCCAGACCGCAAGGGAGCGGAGGGGGCAGGCCCCCCGTCCCCAGACTGAAGCCAGGGACTCCTCGTCTTTGATACACTGGGGCCACCTTCTCTTGGACACTTCTGAGAGGCAGAGGAGGTGGCCCCTGGCCACCCTCACAGCGCAAATCCACAGTAAAAAGAGACCCTCCCCCACCTCTCTCTCCAGCGTCTGCATATAAAATGCCAGGGCAGGGGGTGAGTGGGGGACACCTGAGCATGGGCTTAGCCACAGGGAGTCAGAGTCGGGACCAGCGGAGAGAGCCAGAGAGGTGAGGATTGGGGCCCCGCCTCCCTCTGGAAGGGCAGCTTGCGTGAGCATGCGTGCAGTTTACAGGGTCTTGACGAACGCTGGAGTCCTGAGACCACCGCCACAGTCCCGGTGCAGGGCAGAGCCGTGACCACCCCTCCCAACTCTCTTTGTAGCTGAAGCCTCCCCCGACCCACGGCCCGTGATGTCCACAATCTGCTCTCCAGCCCTTTTTCCTTCTTCTCCAGAAGGTCATTTGAATGGGGTCACACAGGAGGTGGTTTCCATCGGCTTCTTTGGCTCTGCGTATAATCCTGTGCGATTCAGCCGGGCTGCCTGTGAGTAAGTGGTTCATTCTTTTATTCTGCTGAGTAGTATTTCACCCAGTGGGTGGATCCGATGGATTCTGCTGACACAGTCTCCATTTGAGGGGCATTTGGGTTCATCTCCCTTTTGGGTAAAAACCCAGGACTAGAGCTGGTGGGTCCTGCGCAAAGTACGTGTTAACCTTGGTAAGAGTCGGCCAAACCATTTCCCCCGCCTTCTCACCAGCAATATGGGAGAATTCTGGTTCTTTCTCATCCTTGCCAGCACAGGTAGCATAACTCTAAGAAAAAATTAGCACTTCTCATACATGTGGAGGGGTATCTCATTGTGGTTTTAATTTTTGAAGTGTGTTTCCCAGTGCATAATATGGAGTGTGTTTTCAAAAGCTCATTTATCTTCACTGGTGAAATGTCTGTTCAAACACTTTGCTTAGTTTTCGTTGGGTTGTTCACATGCCTATTATTGAAGTCTGAGGGTTCTTTATATATTCTGAATTCAAATGCTTTATCAGCTCTGTGATTTGTAAATATTTTCTCCTAGTCTGTGGTCTGTCTTTCATTCTCTTAGCAATATCTTTTGCAAAGCAATTTTAAAGAAGTTTGATGTAGTCAAATTTATCTTTTCTTTTTCTATTATGGATCACACTTTTATTGATGTATCTAAGAGAACTTTACTCATCTGAGGTCATGGATATTTTCTTCTAAAAGTTTTATAGTTTTACGTTTTACATGTAGGCTTGTAATGCATTTTGAGTTAATTTTTTATAAGGTGTGAGGTATGGGTGGAGTCTTACTGTACTGCATTTGGTTGTCCCAGCACCGTGTGTTGAAGAGACAAGCCTGTATTTCTGAATCACCTTTGTATCTTTGTCAAAAATCAATTGGCCATGTGCGCTGATGGCTCTATTTCTGGACCTTGCATTCTGCTCCATTGATCTTTGTGAGTTTTTTTCCCCAATATCTCACTGATTGCATCGCTGTAGCTTCACAGAAGTCTTGAAATCAGGCTGTGTGCAAAGTCCAGCTTTTTTCTTCTCAATCACTTTCTGCTCTTAACCTCTTATTTGGAGATAATTTTGGATCGAGAGAATTGTAAGAAGAGCACAGAAAATGCCCCCAAGCCCTTCACCAAGCTCCCCTCACATCAGCATCTCATAGAACCACAGTGTGTGTGTGTGAGCCTCTCAGTCGTGTCCGACTCTGTGACCCTGTGGACTGTAGCCCACCAGGCTCCTCTGTCCATGGGATTCTCCAGGCAAGAATACTGGAGTGGGCTGCCATTTCCTCCTCCAGGGGATCTTCCTGACCCAGGGACTGAACCTGGGTCTCCTGCATTGCAGGCAGATTCTTTACCAGCTGAGCCACGCAGGAGTACAAAGACCTGTACTGAGGAAGTCACTTTGATATACCAGATTTTCCATTGAAGTTCTTAGTTCAGTTCCAGAATCTAGCTGGTCTGTGACTCCAGCTGGATTTAGCTTTCATGTGTCCCCAGGTTCCTCCCATCCGCGTGGCTCCTCCGACTTCCCTTGTCCTTCATGACCTGGAGGCCCGGAGAGTGCAGGCCAGTTGTTGCGCAGACTGCTTCTCAGTGAGGGTTCTTCTGAGGTTTTCTGGCGATAGAGCCGAGATCCTGCATCACCACAAGGAGTCTCGGGGGGTGTGTGTGCCCTCTCGCCAGTCCTCTCAGGACTGACCGTACGTCCCGTTACAGGAGCACCTGGCCTCGGTCACTAAGTCAGCTGGAGCCTGCCAGACTTCTTTGTGAAGTTACTGTTTTCCTTTTTGCAATCTGTAATCCTTTTGGAAGACGTACATTGAGGCTATGCAAATATCCTGCCTCTCCTGAAACGTTGCCTACTGATTTGAGCATTCAACATTGGACTGTGCCTGCAGTAATTATTACTGTGGTGTTCTAATGCTAATTCCCTGTTTTTAGCTCCATGTGTTACTCGGAACTCTTCTATAAGAAAGAGTTGTTATGTCTTTCTTTTTCCTTTCCTTCCTTCTTTTTTCCCTTCTGCTTGTCTTCCTTCCTTTCTTTCTTTCTTTCTCAGTATGGACTCAAAGGTGTTTATTTTATTCTTTGGGTTCTAATCCAGTACTATCTTTGTCTATTTTGTTGTTTAAAGTATTCTAGCTTTGGTCACTACACACATTCTCACATGAGCTCCGGTGGTCTGGTAACATGTACTCATCTCTGTTTTAAAGCAATCCCCTAGTTCCTAGAACCCCAAGATATTCCAGGTTCTTCTTTTTCTCCCTGCATTTTTCCACGTGCCCACTTGTCATCTGTATATCCTCTTCAGTGGATTCGTGGTCTAAATCTTTCCCTCTTAAAAAAAAAAAACAACAAAACTATTTGTTTTCTTATGGTTAACTTTTGAGACCTTTTTATTCATATATACTGTAAATATAAGCATTTGTGAGAAATGTGATTTGCAAATATTTTCTCCTTGTCTTTTCATCCTGCTAAGAGTTCTTTTTGTTTGTTTGTTTTTAATTTTTGTTTTACAGAGCAGATGTTTTAAATTTTGCTAGAGTCCAGCTTAGCAAGCCTTTTTCATGTGTGAATGATGTTACTGGTATCCTGTCTAGGAATACTGCCTAATTCAGGGTCATATGTTTTCTCCTATGTCTTCTAGAACTTTTATAAGTTTATGTATTTTTAAATATGTAAAGGAGAGCAAATCAATCAATCCTAAAGGAAATCAACACTGAACATTCATTGGAAGGACTGACGCTGAAGCTGAAGCTCCAATACTTTGGCCACCTGATGCGAAGAGCTGACTCATTGGAAAAGACCCTGATGCTGGGAAAGATTGAGGGTAGGAGGAGAAGGGGATGACAGAGGATGAGATGGTCGGATAGCATCACTGACTCAGTGGTCTCGAGTCTGAGCAAGCTCTGGAAGACAGTGGAGGACAGAGGAGCCTGGCGCTCTGCGGTCCGTGGGGTCGCAGAGTCGGCAACGACTTAGCCTACTGAGCAAGTGTTTCTTCAGTGTTGCGTTTTGAGTTGATTTTGTTATGAGGTGTGAGGTTGAGAGATAGTTGCACATAAACACACAGATTTTCTAGCAGAGTTGACTGAAAAGATTGTCCTTCTCATGCTTAATTGCTGCTGCACCTTCGTCAATAATCGTTTGGCTATCCATGGGTCTATTTTTAGGCTCTGTGTTCTGTTCTGATCACCTGTGTGTCTGGCTTTCACTAATACTTCACCATCTTGATCACTGTCACTTTGAAGCAAGTTTTGAATTCACATGGTATGAGTCTTCTAGCTTTGTTCCTTCCAAATCTGTCACTTGATTTCATTAGTGTTTTTAGTTTCTAGCATGCAGACTACATATTTTATACCTAAATATTTCATTTTTCAGTGCTATTGTTTGTGCATTTGTTCTAATTTCTAATTCCATTTCTTCATTGCTAATATAGAGAAATGTAAGTGATTTTTGTTTGTTGATCATGAGTTGTTGCAATGCTCACTTATTAATTCTAGAGCTTTTTGTTTTGTAGAGTCTTCAGGATTTCTACATAGAAGTCATGTTATATATGAATGGAGAGAGATTTGTTTCCTATTTTCTTATTCTGTTCATTTCTTTCCCTTGACTTATTGCACTGGCTAGGACTTCTATGGCATGTTGAATGAGAGTGTTGAAAGAGGACATCCTTAGCTGGTTTCTTCTCATTTAGTTTTAATTAAATTTATTTATTTTTAATCGAAGGATAATTGCTTTACAGTATTGTGTTGGTTTCTGTCAAACATCAACATGAATCCTTGGCTGGTTTTTAATCTTAAGGGAAAATGCCCATTCTTTCACTACTAAGTAGATATTAGCTGTCAATGCTGTCAGTTCTCTTGTTCAGGTTAGGAAGTTTCCTACTATTTTTAGTTTGCTAATTTTTTTTATCATGAATATATTTCAAACCTTGACAGATGATTTTGTTCCATTTATTGAGATGATAGTATGGCATGTTTTCTTTAACCTATTAATATGGTACATTACACTGATTAATTATAAAAATCTTAACCATCTCATGAAACTTGGTTATGAGAGATTTTATGATCATTGAGGTGTTGTCAGTGGCCCCTTGTCATCCTTCTCTAGCTGTGTGCTCTGAAGTAACAGCCACTCTTTTCCTGCTGATATTGATAATTTTTGCCTTCCCTTTTCATTTCTTGAGCATTTGTGCTATAAGTTTATTGATTCATGGATCTTTAAAAATAACTTGGCTTTTGGTTTATTGATTTCTCCTACTGTTTTAAATTTCATTGATTTCTTCTCTAATCTGTATAATTCTCTTCCTTCTATTTGCTTTGAATTTATTTGCTTTTCTTTTCCTAGTTTCTTACAGTGGACGCTTATATTATTTGATTTGAGATCATTAGTCTTTTCTAAAGTAATTATTTTAAGACTATAAAATTTCCTTTAAGCTCTGTTTTAGTTAATTCCACAAATGCTGATAGGTTTTATTTTCATTTTAAAATATTTTAAAATTTCCCTAGACACTCACTCTCTTATCTACAGTTTTCACAAGTGTGTTGTTTAGTTTCGAAATAATTTTTTTTTTCCTGACACTCTTCTGTTGTGGATTTCTAGTTTAATGTTGTTTTGGTTCAAGATGAAATGGTTTGGATTTGCTGAGATTCGCTCTATAATCCAGGTATATTTTTCTGCGTTTTTCTGCTGTTGTATAGAATGTTCTCTGCATGTCAGTTGGGTCTAACAGTGCTGTTCAGGTCTTCTTCATTCTTACTGGGCTTCTGGGTGTTTTTCTGTCCCTTTCTGAGACAGAGTTGACATCTCCAACTACACTTGTGGATTTGTCTATTTCTTCCTTCAGAGGATGAGATGGTTGGATGGCATCACTGACTCAACGGACATGAATTTGAGCAAACTCCAGGAGATGGTGAAGGGCAGGGAAGCCTGGCGTGCTGCAGTCCCTGGGGCTGCAAAGAGTTGGACACAACTGAGCAACGGAACAGCCGTCAGGTCCGTGATTCTGGAGCTCCTGTATTTTGAATCTCTGTTAGGTGCAGATGCATTTGGAGTGTTATGGCTCTACATTTATCATTATGCAGTGTTCCTCTTTATCTCTGATAACATTGCTTTGTCTAAACTTGCCTGATAATAGCATTGTTCTTTCGCTTAGTGTTTATGTGATTTAACTCTTTCCATCTTTTTCTTTTTTGGCTGTGGTGGGTCTTTTCTCTGTGTGTGGGCTTCCCTGTTGCAGACAGTGGGGGCTGCTCTTCGTTGTGGCGCTTGAGCTTCTCATTGCAGTGGCTTCTCTCGTTGCAGAGCACGGGCTCTAGTTGCAGCTCGCAGGCTCTAGAGCTTGGGCTCAGCAGCCCTGGCACATGGACTTAGTTGCTCTGCCGCCTGTGGGATCTTCCCCGACCAGGGATCAAACTGGTGTCCCTTGCATTACAAGGCAGATTCTTAACCCCTGGACCACCAGGGAAGCCCTCTCTTTTCATCTCTTACTTTTTTGTAATCTGTTTATATCTTTATATTCCAAGTAGGTTTCCCGTAAACAACATTTAATTGATTCTCAATTTTTAAAGATTAAAGCTCACAATCTGCCTTTTTGAAATGTTTAGATGTGCATGCTTCATGTAATTTTGATAAGGTTTGATTAAAATCCAAGGCTTCCCTGATGGCTCAGGCAGTAAAGAGTCTGTCTGCAATGCGAGAGACCTGGGTTTGATCCCTGGGTTGGGAAGATCCCCTGGAAGGAAATGGCAACCCACTCCAGTATTATTGCCTGGGAAATCCCATGGACAGAAGAGCCTGGTGGGCTACAGGCCATTTACCATATTACTAGTCTTTTTTGTTTGCTTCACTTGTTCTTTGTTTCTTTTTCCTGTGTTTTAGCCTTTTCTTGTGTTAACTGGGTGTTGTTTTATGATTCCATCTTATCTTGTCTATAGATTTATTATTTATACCTCTTAACAACTTCCAGTGTTTTCCCTTTAGTTTAAATATTTATCTTTAATAAATCAGAGTTTACCTTCAAATAACACTGAACTATTTCACATATAAAGACCTTAGAATGCTATATTTTCAATTTCTTTTTATTTACTTTTTTATATGCCATAAACATATTGCTACAATTTTTCCTTTAGATAGTTTATCCTTTAGAGCAAAAAAATGGGTTTAATTTCATCTTCATTGATTCCATGTCCAGCAACTTCACTTCTAAATTTCAGCCCAATATAAGGGTTTTCCACCTGAAGAACTTCTTTAGCACTTCTTTTGCTGTTGATCTCCTTGAAAAGCATTTTGTCTCAAATAAGCAATTTTTATTTATTTGAGAAGGTTGTTACTTTCCTTTTCATTTAGGAGAAGATATTTTCTTGAAGTTGACAGTTTTTTCTTCCTTCCAACACCTTGAAGATCCCCTCCATTGTTTTCTGTCTTGCATCATTTTGATAAGAACTCCACTGTAAACTGTATGTTTATTCTTCTCTCTGCATGCATGCCTGCTCAGTCAGTTCAGTCTTGTTTGACTCTCTGTGACCTTATGGACTGTAGCTCACCAGGCTCCCCTGTCCATGGGGATTCTCCAGGCAAGAACACTGGAGTGGGTTGCCATGTTCTCCTCCAGGATTCTTCTGTATATAATGCTTCTTTTCTCCCCGCTCTGGTTGGCCTTATTTTCTCTCTGTCTTTGGAGAGTATGCCTGCATGTGGTTATGCGTTTGTTTGAGGTTTTTTAATCTCTTTGTTTGATTTTGGTGTTTATGCTGGTTGGTGTTCTCAGAGCTTTTTTTTTTTTTAAATTATTTTTAAAGAGCAGTTTAGGTTTACAATGAAATTGAGAGATAAATACAGAGATTTCCTATATACCACCTGACCACCCCCCCGCCACACACACACGGGGAGCCTCCTCCACAATCAGCCTCACTCATCAGAATGGTACGTGGTTTGCCAACGATGAACCTTCGCTGACAGGTCACAGCCGCCTGAAGTCCACAGTTCACCTTAGGAGGCACTCTTGCTGTCGTAATTCTGTGGCTTGGACGCAGGTATAATGACACGGATCCCTCAGTGTAGTGTCACACACAGCATCCCCACTGTCCGAAACGCCGTCTGGACTCTGCCTGCCTCCACCACCTCCCTTCTTGGATCTGCATGCTGGTGTCTGCTATTCGTCATTTCTTTGAACACCTCTCCATCCGTCCTCTCCTCCCCTACTGGCATTCAATTACACATGTGTCAGAATGTTTGGTATTGTCCCACAACCCATGTCTGCTCTATCAGTTTTATTTTTGCCCCTTTCTCTTGCTCAGGAAATTTTTTGACTTACCTCCATGTTTGGTGGCTCTTTCCTCAACCGTGTAGCTCCTGCTGATCCTACTGAATCTCCCACGAAAGACCTTCTTCCTCCCTGTTTATGCATTTTCACTGTTACTATTTCCTTTGGAGCCTTTCTCCACATTTCTGTCTCTCTGCCAAAGTGACCATCTGAGGGTAACGATAACCCTGTATGCAAAACAGAAAAAGAGACACAGATGTACAGAACAGACTTTTGGACTCTGTGGGAGAAGGCGAGGGTGGGATGTTCTGAGAGAACAGAACAGCATTGAAACAAGTATACTATCAAGGGTGAAACAGATCACCAGCCCAGGTTGGATGCATGAGACAAGTGCTCAGGGCTGGTGCACTGGGAAGACCCAGAGGGATGGGATGGAGAGGGAGGCGGGAGGGGGGATCAGGATGGGGAACACATGTAAATCCATGGTTGATTCATGTCAATGTACGGCAAAAACCACAATATTGTAAAGTAATTAGCCTCCAACTAATAAAAATAAATGAAAAAAAAAAAAGATAAAAAAAAAAGAAATCAACAACAATGACAAAAAAACCCAAAATGACCATCTGATCATGCAAGTTGTTCCCATCACATCAATCGTGGTTATTTCACTTTATTATTATTTTTTTTTTTTTACCACACCTTGGGACATGTTGGGGAATCTTTGTTCCCCAACCAGGGGTCTAATTTGCACCCCCTGCATTGGAAGCACATAGTCTTAACCACTAGACTCCCAGGAAAGTCCCAATGACTTCAGATTCCTGGTCAGACAGTTCCTGCCTGGGCACGGTATCTGAGTCTGGTTCTGAGGCTTGCTCTGTCTCTTTGGAACACATCTGTTTCTCTGGTCTTTTCACAAGCCCCGGGTTTTTTTGTGAGAAGTCATACGTCCTTCTTTCTGCTGGACCGTTAATGTGGGGTTTTCTGCTGCTCTGGGTGAGGGTTGGGAAGGGTTTGAGATGCGCTGTTGCTGAGGTGGCAGCTTCAGGTGGCAGTGCAGGCAGACAATGTCTCGCCACATCTGCCCGCTCTGAGTGGGGTCTTCCTTGGGCACGGTGCCTCTGAGAGGTCCTCCCCCCCGGCTGCCTTCTCTGTGCTCTCCCAGCTCACTCTTCTTTGGGCTTCACATCTGGTTGCCATGGTGACGGGAGCTGGAGGGCGTGTGATCGCTGTGGTCCTGATTCAGCCTCAGTCTGAGGGCTGCACGTGCTCCAGGAATTCTTGGGGCTGCGGTCTTCCTGCTCATTTTCCAGCTGTTCTTGGGGGTTCACTGCTTAATCCTGCCCTTACCCCGGGAGAAGGGCTCCCTTCCACAGCTTCTCCGATACCCTGGCCAGATTAAAGTTTTGCTCCACGAAGGACCCAAGTGATGTGTCTTGTCCCTTCCACGTGCTGCCCTTCTCCTCCTCTGGGGCCACACCACAGTGGACATGTCTTTGGGTTTCTTTGAGACCTTTTCTGAAGGTCTTCAAGAAAGATCCCACAGAGGATGGGGCTCCTCCAAGCTCTCAGCCCCGCAGTGCGCCTGGCTGGTGCTCACCCTCCCAGGGTACCTCCCGGTCCTGCTGATCTCCTCTCACTGACCGCTGCATCATCCCTGGGGGCCCTGAGCCCGTGGCCCCTCTCTCCCTATAGAGCAATCTTGCCTTGGAGTTTGAGACAGCTCGTTGCCAGTGACCTCAGCTTTCCCACACATGCAGAAGTTACGAGTTTGAAATGGGCTCACCTCCTTTTTCCTGTTTAAGAGCAAGTGCTGCATCAGAACAACACAGACATGCAGGAAGCACTTTCGGGCAAAGTCGTGAGTCCTGACCCTTCCGTGGTGGGCCGCTCGGTCTGGACAAAGTGCCTGGATTTCTGGGACTCTGGTACCTTGTCACCAGAGCCGGGCTGGGACAGGGACAGAGGGGGGCTGGGACAGGGACAGAGGGGGGCTGGGACAGAGACAGAGTGGGGCTGGGACAGAGACAGAGCCGGGCTGGGACAGAGACAGAGGGGGGCTGGGACAGGGACAGAGGGGGGTGCAGGCGTCCAGGAGTCCATCGTGGTTTTTTGCCTTTTAATACATCAAGATTTTTTGCTGAAAGCAAATAGGAGAGGAAAGCAGTTTGTGTGCCTGTTTCCTTCTCAATGGCCTGTAATGTGGAGAACTTGGAGCTAATCGGTCAAGAAATGGGCTGAGACGGCGCTTTCTCTTGCTCTAGTTACCCCGAGGGCACCGCAAGCTTCAAATTCCTCCACAGACCTGGCTTTAGGGTGGGGGCCGGGCTGCTTTGCCAGAGAGGATTTTTTTTCTCAATATCTGCTCCTACCTCAACTCTTGTCTTCCTTTGCACAAGCCTCAAAGGGGGCAAGCTCTTGTCCACCCCCAGAAGCATCCCACTGTTCCTCGCAGCGTGGTGCCCGTGACCTGGCCACAGGTGAGAGTCAGACCCCCCTTCTGGTTCTGATTAAGCCCCATCTCAGGCACAGTAGGGCTCCCCTGGTGGCTCAGATGGTAAAGAGTCTGCCTGCAGTGCGGGAGACCCGGGTTCAATCCCTGGGTCAGGAAGATCCCCTGGAGAAGGAAATAGGCAACCCACTCCAGTATTCTTGCCCTGGAAAATCCCATGGACAGAGGAGCCTGGTGGGCTACAGTCCATGGGGTCACAAAGAGTCGGACACGACTGAGCGACTTCACTTTCACTTGCAGGCAGAGCAAGTGCTCACATCAAGTCCTCCCACCGGTTCCTCTTTCTCCTTGGATCTGGGGACTGTTGATCACTTTGTCGTTTCTCTTTTTCCAAGAAAGCTCATGAAGTTGCCGTTTGTCAGGCTTTTTGGCTTTGTTAGGTTGTTGGCTCTCTGTATCTAAGAAAGGAGAAGATACAGAGTCATCCTTAAAGGCACCTGCTTGGACAGGGCCTACACCTCATCCACTCACATCCCGTTGGCCAACGTTCATCACAGGGCCACCCAAGGCTGCCTGCTGGCCCCTCCGCCTCCTGGAAGGCACCGGGAGTGACATGTGGGACGCAGCCGTGTCCCCAGACTCGCGCGTGACCGCTCAGAGAAGAAAGAAGCTAGGAGGAATCCCATCCTCCGGCGACCTGTCCTCACTGAAGGATGCACTGGAAACCTCACCCCAGGCACAGGGGCTCACGCACACCCCAGGTGAACTGGGCTGTTCCCAGTTGGGACCCGAGTGAGAGATGCTGTCGTGAGCATCTCGGGGCTCATCCCCTGATGCCCCCCACCCCAGACGGGCCCCTCTGGGCTGTGCAGTGGAGCGGAATTGCTGGGCTGGGAGCTCTCGGTGTTGGGAGACAACGCTGGACAGCTTTCCGAAGGATTGCACCGACAGATTCCGAAGGTTTTCATTCCCACCAGCAAAAAAGAAGCATTCCTATCGCTCACTCCCCACCCCCAACATCATCCTCTGTCAGACTCACTCCAAACAGGTAGCATCCAGAGCAATAAGAAAAAAAGGACCCAGCCATCCGGCTTCATGATGCCCTCTGTTGCCAACCCTGGAGGCACTTTCTGTTGTGGTGAGAGGCCCCGGGTCCCCCAAATTTCCAGCAGCTCCCACCCGTCTGCAAGAGGGTGTGGGACAGACGGAGAACAGAGGCACTGTACATGGGGCGGGGGGTTCTGCTCTGGAGCGAGTAGAGTTGTCAAGCTTCCCTGGGCAGGTGTGGACTCAGCTCAGGAGACGCAGGTCTCCTTGCTGCCTGCATGTCACCTGGGAAGTGACAGTGACCGGCGCCCTGCCGTAGCCCCGCCCAGAGCCCAGAGGCCCCGGCCCTGACTCTCATGAGCACCTTCTCCCAGCCGGGTCCCGGGAGGCGGACTCCACCTATGATGGCCATCCCCAGGGTTGGATGGCCATCCCCAGGGTTCCGCCAGAGGGGCTCGGACAGGACGAGCTGGGTGTGGGGCCCTGGGCTCTCCTGCTCTGGCCTTTGTCCTCGGCGGCGTGGGAGGCGGCAGCACATCGGGGCAGCTCCAGGTTCTGCAGCGCCCGCGGGGCAGGCGGGGGTGGGGGGGCAGCTCGGTGCTAATCTGTCTCAGGGAGCTGACCCGTATGTGGAATCTGTCGGGCAGCCCAGGGCTCGCCAGCTTAAGGACGCACGATTTCACCGCAGGTCAATCATTCCCCAGGCTGCCCCGGGCTCTGGGGCCCGGTGAACAGACGCCTGCCCTCTTCTCACGGACCGACTCATCTGGAAGCTTCCATATGGGCTGTGGGCTGGGCCGACTCTGGACGCCACGTGGCACCGCTGCCCTCGCCTCCCCACTCCCCGCCTCCCTGGCCCCCGACAAGGTCCGGGCCCTCACGGGACGGCCCCAGGCCTCCGGCTTCCTCCGGTTGACGGGGCTCCCGCTACGTGGGGCCCGGGTTCCGGCGCTCCAGACTGGGGGCGGGGGGCACAGCGCCGTTTGGCCGGCTGCCCGGCCGGGAACCTCCCTGCGTTCTGCATGACCGCGGGGCCTGTTCCTTGCGCCTGTCTGCTCGCGTCACGTCAGGGAGGGCTTCTGGGGGCCGCGGCCGGCTCTGAGCACAGCCGGGGTGGTGGAGGCGGCCCAGCTGCTGCCCTGGCCCCTTGGCGGAGGTGCCGGGCCACCGTGGCCCCCGAGGAGGGGCAGGGCAGCAGGGGCCATCCGCGCGGCCTCTGGAAACGGGCCTTTGCCCAAGTCGTGCCCAGGGGAAGGGGCAGCGAGGCTTCTCCGTCTGCGGGGATGGGAACACAGAGGGCGGTTGGGTGCTGTGTGTGTGATGGTGTGAGCCACGCGAGGCAGACGCTAGGTGCAGCCGTGTGTGCGTGTGAGTGTGCAGGCATGTGTGTGTGCTTGCTTGCATACACGGATGCACACAGGAGTGCATGAACACGCACCTGTGTGTGCGTGCGTGTGTGTGTGTGTGTGATGGAGAGAGAGGGTCTCGTGGGCGTCCAGCCATCCTGGCAGGATCTGGACACGCGGAGCCGTGAGAAGCAGCCCCTGCCGCTCCCGGTCGGCCCCCAGGCCGGCCCCACACGGCCCCAGGCACACAGAGGGCAGGGCTCACTCCTAGATTTCCTATTTCCAAGTAATTAAATTGAATCATCTTTTATTGCCTCATATCTTCAATATGAGGGGACCGTGTGGCTCCCTGCAGCGTGAAGCTGAAGCACCTTAGCTCAATGTCTCAGCCCCCTGTGACCTCAGCGGTCTTTTCACCCGTGACCTCTCCCCTCCTGCCCCCAGGCACAGCTACATCTCGAGGGCAGATTAAGGGACCGCTTCTGGAAGCCTCGATTTCCCTGTTTGTAAAGTACAGGTACGAGGAAATTGGGGTGAAGGCTGCGGCTTGCTCAGCACGGGCGGGGCGGGCACATGAGCCCTAGGAGTGCGTGTCTTCTGACCTGCATGGCTGTCTTCTCAAGGCGGCCGCGGTGAAGCAGGGGTCTACGCCCCGCTCTCCCTTCTGCGTCCTCGTGGCATCAGAGTCCTCGCCTTGCAGACGGCAGGCCCACCATTCTGATTTGCCGGGAGAGAGACAGCAGACGTCTGTTTTCTAGGAGATGCAGGATGTCAACAACACATCCCCTCCCCCAACTCCATAAGGTGAGGGACTCGCCCGAGGCTGAAAACGGATGCCCAGAAATTCACCCGGCCAGGGAGCTCCTTGCGGGGCTTAGGACCCCGCGTCTGGCCGAGGCCAGGGGCAGCCGGCCCATTTCCCGGGACTGTTTTTGCTCTGATGGTCAGGTTCACGGGCAGTATGTGTAATCAGAAGCATTCGGTAGCGATCTAATTAAATGTTAACACATCATTAAAGTGATTTGCGATAAGCACAGTTAACAGTTTGATAAATCCATTCCTGGCTGACTCCATGCTGAAAACGATCGTTCTTAATCAGCCGTGGGCTGTTGACATCCGCTCAGCGTCGGGGGGCGGGATGGGGGGGTGGACACCGCACGGGCTGGCAAGGCACCTCTGCCCCCCCAGGCCTTCCAAGCACTCAGCTCCCACGTGGGTCGGTACCTGGGGCGTGTGGAGTGGTGGTGCGTGCACGCGGGATGCCGTGGAGGCGTGGGAGGGGCAGTTCATTTCCGGGACACTTTCCAAGTGGCGGGTGTTTGGGTGTCCAGGCGGCCGCCCGACACGACTTGCAAAGGATTAGGGAGGCAGTGCTCTGCCCTGGTTAACACTCCGTAATGAAGGCGGCCTCCCGGTTGAAGGCTGTGAATCACTGCCTGTTAATGGGATTAATTGCTCAGGAATTAACTCTGCGTTTCTGCACACCTGGTGATGTGGGCGGGGGGTGGGAGCCAGTTCTGCTTGAACATGGATGTGCTGACTTGGGGGCAAGAGAGAAATAGCTCGGGGAGGGCTAGGGTGGGGTGGGCGCAGAGGGTTTGTCAGGGAGGGGGTGACAGCCTCAGGAAAGACAAAAGGGTCTTGTGGCCAAGCTCCACATGCAGGACACAGGGCACTAATCCTCCAAGACCCACGGGGCCCCTGGAACAGCCAGCAACCTTTAGATTCCGGTAGGCCAACCTCCCGAAGAATCGACACTTTTGAACTGCAGTGTTGGAGAAGACTCTTGAGAGTCCCTTGGACTGCAAGGAGATCCAACCAGTCCATCCTAAAGGAAATCAGTCCTGAATATTCATTGGAAGGACTGATGCTGAAGCTGAAACTCCAGTACTTTGGCCACCTGATGTGAGGAGTTGACTCATTGGAAAAGACCCTGATGCTGGGAAAGATTGAGGGCAGGAGAGAAGGGGACGACAGAGGATGAGATGGTTGGATGGCATCACCGACTCAATGGACATGAGTTTGAGTAAACTCCAGGAGTTGGTGATGGACAGGGAGGCCTGGCATGCTGCAGTCCATGGGGTCGCAAAGAGTCGGACACGACTGAGCAACTGAACTGAACTGAACCTCCTGGTTTCACAGTCGGGGAAGCTGAGGCCCAGAGGAGGTGAGGGGGGATGCAGGAAGCCGTGGGGCTGGGCCGGCAGATGTTTTCACCCGTGAGCTTTCCCCTCCTGCCCCCAGGCATGGGTATATCTCGCAAGAAGATTAAGGAACCACTTCTCTAAGCCTCGGTTTCCCTGTTTGTAAAGTGCAGATACAAGGGAATCGGGTTAAGGCTGTGGCTTGCTCACATGGGCCCAGCAGGCACGTGAGACTAGGGTTGCATATCTTCTGACCTGCACAGTTGTCTTCTCCAGTAGTCTGTGAGGAGGTGGGGTCTATGTCTGCTCCTTTCTCTGTGTGAGGAAGGCTGGGCTGCCCTGGGCCCCCGGGCCTTCATCTGTGATACCTTGGCCTCGGGGTGGAGAGAGAATTGCAGGAGGAGGCGGGTATCAAGTACAAGCGGTGGGCCTAGCCGCCCACCTCCCTCCACCCAGGACAAGGCTCTGCTGAAAACTCCGAGGGCCCGGAAACAACCCTAACAACCTGGATGCTTGGGTCCAAGCAGGCTTTATCTTTCAACAGCTGGATCACTGGTGAGCTCTCTTTGGTCCTAAGATAATTCCCAGGGCACCAACAGTGTGCCAGGCACTGGATGGCCAGGAATCCTCGCTGGACTCCACTCTTACCATGCCCTCCTCACTCTGAGACTCCACCACGTGAGTCTTTGGCAGCTTGACTGATGTTGTGGAAAGTGAAAGCGTTAGCCACTCGGTTGTGTCTCTTTTACAACCCCATGGACTGTAGCTCACCAGGTTCCTCTGTCCATGGGATTTTCCAGGTGAGAATACTGGAGAGGGTAGCTATTTCCCTCTCTAGGGGATCTTCCCGACCTAGGGATCGAACCAGGGTCTCCTGCATTGCAGGCAGATTCTTAAGAGTCTGAGACGCCGGGGAGAGATGCTGCGGACTTTGTCCCAATCCTGGGACCGCACACAGCTCAGGCCACTGCGTGGAGTGCTCTCTGCCCTCATCCCCAGCTCCTCCTCATCCAACGCTGGATGAGCCTCAATGCCACCTCCTTGAGAAGCCCTCTAGGACTCCCGTGACCAGGCTGGCTGCCCCTGTCCTGTGCCCCCCCCAGCCTCTAAACCTCTCTTATGCCTCCTCCCCTTCACTTGTTAAAAGCAGGCCTCCTCATTCAACTGAGAGCTGCTGCAGAGTGCTTCCTAGCGGAGTCCCGGGGCCAGTTTTATTCCTGTAAGCCTTGGCGTCCTCATCGGTACAGCGGTGTAATAGCAGTTCCTACAGTTCAGAGGTCTCCTGCGGATTAAGTAACAATGCTTGAGAAGCCTGGCATCAGCCGAGGGCCCACTGACGTCAGCCCACCCGTGAGGACTGCTCTCTGCAGGCGGTGAAGCTCCCAGGGTCTCACGTGCTGGCCCTGCCTCCCAGTCGCAGTAAGTGGACCCTTGCGGTCCCTTCTCTTGGTGAGCTTCCTCACAGCGGGAGGAGGAACAGTGACCAAAACAGTGTAAAGGCCACAAGAAGTGTGAAATAGAAAAAAGAGGAGGGCGATAGGTTTTGTGGAGCCTGGTCTCGCCTGATCTGGGTCTCAAGTCATGACCCAAGCAAATAATGTGTGAGTGTACACGTGTGTATATTTGGGGTGAGGGTGGGACAGTTGTGTGTGTGGGGGGGACATTCCAGGCATAGAAAACAGCGTGTGTAAGGGCCTGGAGGTCTGAGGTTTTGAATAGTGTGAGCGTTTTGGTGTTTCTGTTGCATGACGTACAAGGACGATAGTGTCTCAAACAAGGCTTGACAGAACCATGATGGGCAGGAATTTGAGAGCTCTGCTAATGAGAAGTAACTTTTGTCTGATGTAAGAGGTGTGACCTGTGAAGGGTTTATCCAGCTTGACAATCTTATACTTTAACTTAGAGTATTTAGTCTACTTATATTTAGTGTAATTACTGATACAGTTGGCTTATAACTACTGTCTCACTATTTGGGCATTCCTGGTGGCTCAGATAGTAAAGAATCTGCCTGCAAGATGTTTTAATCTGCCTGTAATCGAACCCTGCAGGAAACCCCGGTTTGATCCCTGGGTCAGCAAGATCCCCTGGAGAAGGGAACAGCAACCCATTCCAGTATTCTTGCCTGGAGAATCCCATGGATAGAAGAGCCTGGTGGGCTACAGTTCTTGGGGTCGTGAAGAGTCAGACACCACTGACTGACTAATACTAACTTACTATTCGTTTCCTGTTTGTCTTCCTATTTCTTGAATTCTTAGAATTAATCTCTTTTAAAACAATTATCTCATTTCTCTCTATTAACTTTTTTAGTGTAACCTAGAAATTAAAACACACATTATTGACTCATTACAGTCTCATAAAATTGATTTCCTTCTTACCACTGCCTGATGACGTTAGAACCTTAAGACACTTTAATTCCATGTACTCTACTCATAGTTTACATGCTCATTTCCTGCCTTTTGTTTATACATAAATTTTAAACCCCGTAACACATTCTCATTGCTTTGAACAACTGTGTGGGTAAGCACATACATTTAGGAGCACGACTGCCGTTTCCTTACAGTTCCTTCCTCCCCACACCTACGTGTTTTCCCCAGGTTATCTTTCTTTCGTCTCCTTTATAGAATTTCCTTTAGTGGAAGTATGCCCAGTGACAAAGGAAGCAAGCTTTGTTTGTCTAAAGATGTCTTTCACTCTCATTCTAAAGAGTATTTCATCTGGACAGAGAGTCCAGGCTGGCAGGTGGCTTCTTTCAGTGTTTTAAAGAGGTTGTTCCATTGCCTCCTAGCTTCCATGCTTTCCTTGGGAAGTCAGTCTATCTTCTTGTCACTGTTTTCCTGCAAGCCACCAAGTGTTCTGGTGGGTTCTTCAGTTGTGCCCACCCTGCAGAGCTTCCTCCTAGGAAAAGCTCATATCTCACTTTTTCTCCTGCCTGGAAGAGCCAGTCCTCCCCAGGAAAAGTGGCCAAGGGTGGCCCCATCACCCTCTGCACCCTTCCCTGTCTCCTGGTTTCTGTGGTTCATGAGCAGCCAGCGCTGTCCTTGGAGGGCGACTTGTTCTGCCATGGACTCCCCCCTCCCTATGCAGAAACTGGGATGGGTTTAAACAAGGAAACTGCATCGATTTTTGAGGGGGATTGTTTATTTGCATGATTTACCCACTCTTTCTAGGTTTCCCTGGTGGCTCAGCTGGTAAAGAATCTGCCTGCCATGCGGGAGACCTGGGTTTGATCCCTGGGTTGGGAATATCCCCTGGAGAAGGGAAAGGCTCCAGTATTCTGGCCTGGAGAATTCCGGGGACTGTATAGTCCATGGGGTCACAAAGAGTTGGACATAACTGAGCGACTCACTTTCACACTTTCACTTTCACCCACTCTTGCATAAAATTACATTGTTTAGTTTTCACAAACATCCATGAACTGCACCCTTACCTTCTCCAGGGCTGCTCTGGAAAAGCCCACTCTCTTGGGAACCCCTCCTCTAGGAGGATTCACCCCATCTAGGCTCCCCGCCCCCTCTCACTCCCCATCTCTGTCCTGCTTGTTCTTCTCCAAGGCTCATCACTGCCCAGTAGAATATTTATGTCAGCCTTCCCCAGGAAACAACCATTCCACAGGCCAGGACTTCTTACCTGTTTTGTCCATTGCCAAACATGCAGTCCCTTAGACTGCAAGGAGATCCAACCAGTCCATCCTAAAGGAAATCAGTCCTGACTATTCATTGGAAGGACTGAAGCTGAAACTCCAATACTTTGGCCACCTGATGTGAAGAACTGACTCACTGGAAAAGACCCTGATGCTGGGAAAGATTGAAGGCGGGAGGAGAAGGAGGACAACAGAGGATGAGATGTCTGGATGGCATCACCAACTCAATGGACATGAGTTTGGGTAAACTCCGGGAGTTGGTGATGGACAGGGAGGCCTGGCGTGCTGCGGTTCATGGGGTTGCAAAGAGTCAGACACGACTGAGCGACTGAACTAAACTGAATTGAACATGCCATACCGTGCCCCAATCGGGACCAGGCCTGTAACAGATGCTCATTAATATTTGTGGAATGAACGAGGAGCATCACCCTGTCTCACAGATAAGTAAACCAGGGCCAACTTCAAATAACTCAGTCCAATAAGGGCACAGACATCGGGACTCAGCATGTCTTTTTGGGGACACAGTCCTATTGACAATAGGGGTGAGGACAGCTGTGGCCTCTTTGCTGCACCCCTTACCTGCCTGGCTGCGAGCTCCCTGAGGGTGGTCTCTCCCCCTTGTGGCCCCTACAGCCCACCCTCACTTACTCGGGGGTTCATGACCATGAAGTACCATCTTGTGCACCAGGGTCCCTAAGAGGACACAGTTCCCCCAGACATCTGGTTGGTGGGGAGGCAAACGCATGAACAGGTAGTGGGAAAAACTGATGGGGGTGACAAGGCCCAGCCTCAAGGACAGGTGAACGCCCCTCGGGGACACATTTAACATTCCAACGAGGGGAAGCAGAGTCTGGAAGCATAAGTGGAAATTTTGAGAGACTGGGAGCAGAGCAAATGGCCCCAGCTGGGAGCCTGTGTGTCCCCGCCAGGGGAAGGTGTGTGGGTGCAGGGTAGGGTGCGGGGCTGGCGGAGGCCAGTGGGGGGTCTGAGCACTCAGGGGCCGCCTGCCCAGCCTCTAAGCAGGCCTCTGAAGCTGCCCCTTTGAGAGCCCAGTGTGGCAGGGGGGTAATGCCAGCCTCTTTGGAGATGACTGCAGTGAGCAGAGTCCAGGGAGGGCGGTGCCCAGCCTGGGCCCCCCAGGGAGTGGCCCTGGGGTGGGAGCAGGTATTGATCTGCTGCGCTGGGCAGGAGGCAGTTGATGGATGAGGCATTGGGTCCCAGGGCAGGCGCAGCGCTTCCACATCAGGCCACTGGCGCCAAAATAGTCTAGAAAGCCCATCGCAGACGGCGGCGCTCGGCGCGCCTCGAAATGGCAATTACAGAGCCAGTCATTAATTAAATAAGACCTGCTTTTCTGCAGCCGCACGCGAGAGGCATCCTGCTCATTCAGCTATGCTTCCATTCAGCGTTGCGGGGTGGCAGGCGCGCACAAGATGCTGGGTGGGAGGGGCCGGGGCCACGCCTGGTTCCGGGCCCATCTCTGCTCCTGTAAAGCCGAGGTGCCCAGCCGCTTGGGCCCCTGGACCTTGGCTCCTCCCCGCGGGACAGGCTTGGCTGCACCTCCTGGCTGGGGGAGAAGGGGGCTGTGTGGATAAAGGAGATCATGCAGGTGAGGCACCCAGCAGCGAGGGGCCTCGTACACGCATCCGGGATCAACACCAACCCAAGTCCCCTACGGCCGGCCCCACGGAGGGGCAGGGTGAAGGCACAGCTGACCTCCAAGAACTCAGGGTGGCCCACCTCTCTCTGGAGCTGAGTGCAGAGCTGAATGGAGGCCCGGGGAGGCCCTGGACTCTGCAGGTACCAAGGATGCCGGGCAGTTGGGAAACCTGTGTGTCCAGTGAGGACCCCGTCAGAGCCATGCCTTCCCCACGGCCCAGGCTGAGCCCGTGGTCACCTATCCCTGCAGCTGGCCTTCGGTGAGCATGGCCTGCCCCTTCCACGGCCCAGGAGATCCAGCCCAGATGCAGCCCCACCCTGCCTCCTCTGCTGGTGGCGGCCTGGTCCCTGCCTGGGCAGCCGTCCTGCTCGTGCCGCTGCCCCAGCAGGTCCAGTTCAAGGTGGGCAAAGGGCCCCACCCCTAAGGCACACCCGCATGTGGGGTGCACGCCGCCCCCTAGGCTCTGGGCTTCCTCCTCCTTCTGGGCTTCCTGGCCGCCTCTTTCTATGACTTTTTCTCCTCCTCCTCCCTCCTTGTGTGTGTAGGAATTTTTAAAATTGCTTTTATAAAACTACTTAATTTGTTTAGCTCTAAAAAATGTTAAGGGGTGTTGAGGTGTCATTGACGGCTTCCCAGGTGGCGCTAGTGGTAAGGAACCTGCCTGCCAATGCAGGAGACGTAAGAGACACGGGTTTGATCCCTGGGTCAGGAAGATCCCCTGGAGAAGGCATGGCAGCCCACTCCAGTGTTCTTGCCTGGAGAATCCCATGGACAGAGGAGCCTGGCGGGCTACAGTCCATGGGGTCGCAAAGAGTTGGACACAACTGAAGTGACTTAGCATGCCTGCAAGGGGTCATTGAAGACCCTGAAAACAAGGAGTAAATTAAAATTCCTAAATCCAGCGTCAGGGGCAGATTTTGAAATGTTGCCTAATATTGTGTCCGCCCACTGCTGTGTTTTATCAGCCGACATGGGACCCACCAAACGCGATCAAACGCAAGTATCATTTCAGCTGCTTTGGTGTAATAGCCAATGCTGTGGAACATAGTTACATAGCATCTTTATCTGAGCATCTATCTCAGTGACACTTCAGAGTGCCCACATGATCTCCACCAGCTTTTCAAAGAGGACTGTTATGGTGCTAAGAAGTTATGATTAACAAGAAAGTGGGTGGAAGCGAGGCCCTCTGGGAAGGTCTGTATACGACACCACATGTTTGGGGTTAGAATAGTGTGGAAGATGCTTCACGGTCTCTGCTCTCTCCAGGGTCAGGGACCGGCCTCTGTTTGAAGGTGTCTGTCGTCTGCCATCGCCTTGGAAACCTAACTGGACTTAGTCCCCCGTATCCGCTGAGGCAGGGAGGGTCTGCCACAGGGCCAAGCTGCCTCCCTGCTCATATCGTCTGAGTGTCTGCACTGCGGGGACAGTGGACTGGGCCCTGGGAGTGATGAGGGATGCAGCTCTGGGAACATCCACGCTATTGGAGAAGCAGGGCCGACAGTGAGGACACAGAACACAAAGGGCTGATGGTGATGTGTTGGTGACGGCAGGGGACAGGAGCATCTCTAGGTGGGCCAGGCACGGACGGACGTACTGAGGTTGCGCTGCCACTTACAAGTGGGGCTCAGAACTCAGGCCTCCTGATGCAGCTTCCAGGGCCCAGGGCCCTCACCTGAACTCCTCCCTTTGAACACCAGGCTGGAGGTGACAGGCAGACAGGCAGCTGGGGGGCGGCCGTGTTACACCTGAGCATGGGTCCCCCTCACTTGGCACCCTCTTGAGTGCCCATCCCGCCCGGGCACGGCTGCAGGTAGGTCCCTTCATGGGCTGCCTCCCACCGGGCCGGCCTCATCGGGGGCCATGTGACCACGATGTGAGCTCTCTGAGGCCCAACTTCGAGATCTGTGAAATGGGCGTGACACCCCAGGACTCTCAGAAAGATGGAGATTCTGTGTGCCCCAGGTGGGGCCCCCACCAGTGTCTGCTGACTCAATGAGTGAATGAATGAATGAACGAGGCCCCCAGTCCCCCAGCTAGACATGGAGGAGCAGCGAGCCCACCTTCTGCCTGGCAGTCCAGGTGATCTCTCAGCTGCCTGGGTGCCTGCAGGCCCGCAGTGGAGCCACGTGGCAGGCGGGCGGGCAGCTGGGTGGTGCGGGTCCTGCCCCACAGACTCCACGGGCCCCCACCTGCTGACTCCCGATCATCCTCCCGGGGCACCGTCCCAGCAGTCAGGGGCTGAGTGCCCCGCTTAACACCCCGACGAAGTCACAGAACTGGGGCTGGGGGAGGCGGGCGGCCTTCTTGCCGGTCTAGAGCCCCCGACTCGCCCAGGCCAGGGCGTAAACCCTGGGGCAGGGAGGGTGCTCGGGTTTGGGTTTGGACCAAAGCCTGGAGGGGCCTGCAGGGCCCTGAGTGAAACGGAGGACCGCAGAGAAGGTGCTGGAGCACCGCATGAAGGGAGTGACCTCAGAGCGGCCCCCGGGCACGCTAGAGCACGTGTCCGCCGCTGCCGGGCCGCGCTGGCGGCTCTGTGAGACCCCAGGTCGGGCTCTGGGCGCCCGCTGTGCTCACTCGGCCCCCATAAGAAGCTTCCACAGGCTGGAGGTTTAAAGGACAGGTTGATCTCCCACAGCCCCGGAGGCTGGGGTCTGAGGCTTCTTTCCTCGGGGGCAGGTGGCCGCCTTCTCTGCGTCCCCACGGCGTCTTGTGTCTGATCTCCTTTTATAATGACAGGTGTCAGGTCATATTGGGCCCACCCTAACGACCTCCTTATACTTTGATCCACTCTTTAAAGACACTCTCTCCAAATACAGTCATGCCCTGAGGTCGCGGGGTTTAGGATTGTGACACGTACATTTTGGGGACCACCATTCAGCCCGTAGCATCCGTATAACTGGAGTTATATGCAGTTAGCCAGGCGTGGCCGTGGGTGTGGACTCAGACCTTGGGCCCGTATCCTGGACACCTTCCAGGCCACAGCAGGGCCTACAGGCGCACTGTCCTGAGGCTGAGAAAGGCCCTGAGTGGTGGCTCCTGCACCTTTGCCTGCTCTGGGAGTCTCCTGGGTGTCCCGGAGATGCCGGCCTCTGCCGATGCTCAGGGGACACTGGGCAGCGAGTCTCCATGCCCAGCTGCCCTCCGTGTGCCCAAAATTCAGGCCCGCGCCTGCACAACAATGCCTGCGGGCTGGGGGCAGGGTGAGCAGAGGTCCCTCAGAAGCTGGGACGCTAGGCTTGGGACCCCACCAGGCTCACGACCACCCTGCTTCTCTGTCGTCCTGACATCCCTTCCCTAGGAAGCCCCATAAACTCTCCAACCGCTTCTAGAATTGGTGGCTTCAGGCTGAATTTCCCTGCACGTTTCTCATCATGCGAAACACCCCAGTGTCCACGCGGCGTCTCCACATACGGAGGCCTGAGCCCGGGAAACACCCGTTTTAGGGACCTGCAGAATCACACGTGGCCCTTTGCAGCAGCAGGATTCACTCTTCTGTTATTTCCGAAACACATTCAGACAATGTGTAAGACTGCCGGACGAGACAAATTCATTAGGCTCCTGAATAATGCAGGGAGGTTTGGGGGGCAAACGAGCAGGAGGTGCTCCCTCGCGGGCTCTGCACGTATGGATTTTCCTTTAAGAGGCAGAACACAAGTGGATAACGGTCTGATTGTCGCCAATGACATGGGCGCACGGGCCCTGGGCCCTCAGACAGCCACTCATCAAGGGGAGCAGTCGTTGCTTCCTCCGCTGGACGAGTGTGTTGCTTAAGCTCTTCGACGCCATCCCTGGTGCCAGCTGGGGATGACCACCCTGCTTAGGAGGTGCACAGCCGTACTGCTTTGTCCTGGAGGAAGAGTTCTCTAGGGGAGTCATTCTGCTTTGGGGACTGTCCTTGGGGCAGACGTCCCCAGTCCCCTCCCAGCCACCGGGGCTAAGTAAGTGAATGGGGCCCCTCTTAAGGGGACAGTTACTCTTCAGCTTCAGAAGGAGCTATTTTTCCCAGCAAAAGGCAGAAATCTGGCATGAGAAACCCATCACCCTTTTCACGCTGATGACACCAGTGGCCTGTCTGTCCCTGTTTGCCCGACCCACCCCAGAGGGCCTCAGCTTCCTTTGGGGGACGGGTCCCAGACACGTGCACCGCTTTTCTGCCCGGAGCACCCGCACCTTCGTCCTGTGGCTTCTCGGTGAGCAGGGCCACTCGCAGGGCAGAAACACCCTGGAGCCCACGTCCTCAGGAGCGACCTGTGACCCGTGATGGGATCTGGTGACTCAGTACGCCCTGGGGGGCGCTCCATGCCATCACTCTGAGGCTCCCCACCCCTGCACGGCTGGGTCTCAGCTGTCCACTGGGGTGACCTCCCATCACCCAGCTTCCTACCTTCCCCGTCTTACTCCTGACACCCACAGCTGGCTTCTTGGGGTCGCCTCCCAGACAGACACTTGTCCACCTGTAAGTGGGGAAGCTCCAGCTCTGGCAAACAGCAGCCCAAGTCAGGATGCAGCAGGGTGGCCGGCCACTCACGGTGTCCCTCCCATCCCTCCCCCGGGGGCCTGGGGCCACAGGACAGGACACGCGCCAGGGACGCATACCTGGCTGTGTGTGCCCATGTTCATCTGAGAAAACTGAGCCACTGGGATGGAGACATGCAGAGGTTTCTTATCGGGAGGTGGCGCATCCGATTTTGGAGGCTGAGAACCTGGAGCGTGGAAAGTGGAGAAGGCGGTCCCAGCCCCACAGTCAGGCCGGGGTAGGCACAGCTGAGCCTTTTCGGTCTCATTTTCAACCGATGAGGTGAGGCCCATCCACGCTGTCTCCCGATCCAAAGGCTAAGCTCATCTAGAGACCCCCTTGCAGACACACCCAGAGTCGTGTTGACCCCATGGCTGGTCAAATCAACACATACCGTCACATCCTCCTAGTGGTTGCTGGATAACAGCTGTGAACTCATGTGAATCCCCAGGGACCCAAAGGCCCCCATGGTCCACAGGGCTGAGTAGGGATGCAGCGAGGTCAGGGGTTAGATGGAGCCGGTCCAGTTCCTCTCACAGAGGGTCCAGTGGGCCTGTGCACACGCCCAGCAGCGGCTTCCCCAGTCCCGGAATATCGAGCGAGAACAGGGTACGGAAAACTGGCAGGAGCCCACGCTACACAGGGAGCCTTGAGGACGCGATGCCGGTGAAACCACCAGGCCTAGGGGCACAGGTCCCGTGTGATGCTGGCCCCCACCGTTCCTTCTCCTTCAGTTCTTCCCGGCCCGGGGCCGCTCCCATCCAGAAGGCAAAAGGCCGATTTGGGGGACCAGACTGAAACTTTATCTGCTGACTGAGGACGGGGCAGGGCGAGCTCCTGCTCTGAAAGCACCTTCTCCCCGAGTGCAGGCAAGGGCGAGCTTTCTACAGGAAAGCGGGCTGAAGGGGTGGTGTGGGCCCGAGGCCTCTGCCACTGAGGCCCACGGAAATGGGCGGCGGTTTCCTGGGGCGAGCCAAGTGTTTTCCTGCCCCTTGATGGGGGACGGGCTCTGAAGCAGGGGGCACCAACAAGGCGCCCACTAGACGGGGGTCTCAGCATTAAAATGAGACGCTAATGAGCCGTCGAGCCACCTTTGTCCCAGTTTTGCAGTCCGGCCAGTGAATTTGAGCTCCTCGTGGTTCCCTGTTCCCATCGTATCAGATATTACCATCCAGCCAGTCTGGGTTTTCTGCAGATTTGCCTGGAGGGGGTTTTTACTAGAAACGGCAGGGCGGTGGAAGCCATTTCTAACAAAGGCAGAACACAAGGAAGGTGCCCTTGTGTTTACATGAGGCAGGCGCACGTGTGTTTTACAGTGATGCTTTGGGTGGGTTGGGGACCCTCAGGTTGCCCCCCCCGGGTGATGATTCCACTTACACGAAGCACCTTAGCCAAACTGACAGAGACAGAAGGTAAAGCAGAGGTTGCCGGAGACTGGGGAGAGGGTGCGGAGTGCGGGCTTCTGTTTACTGGGGGCAGAGCTCCAGTTTGCGAAGACAAGGACGGTCTGGAAATGAATGACGGTGATGTTCGCTCACAAAATGAAAAACCTACAGAGAGACAGATACTGGATGGGATCACATGTGTGTGCGATTTAAAAAATACAACAGGTGAGTGAATGTAACAAAGAAAGCAGCAGCACTGTACATCAACTGCACTCTGATATAAAATAAAATTAACCAGGCGAAGACTCACAGGTACAGAGAACTCACACATATACAGCGAGAAGGAAGAGGGAGGGGCAACTCGGGTGGGGAGAGAAAAGGGCCATCATGGGATTATACGAAACCACCTGCATGAAACTTCTGAAAATCACAGAGCGCTAGTGGCTCAGACGGTAAAGCATCTGCCTGCAATGCAGGAGGCCCGGGTGTGATCCCTGAGTTGGGAAGATTCCCTGGAGAAGGCAATGGCAACCCACTTCAGTATTCTTGCCTGGAAAACTCCATGGACAGAGGAGCCTGGTGGGCTACAATCCATGGGGTCGCAAAGAGTCGGACAGGCCTGAGTGGCCTCACTTCGCTTCACTCTTCATGAAATGTAAAGACTCTTTCATCAATATCTTTCATTCAGTTTAAAAATGCGGGGCTTTCCCAGGGGCTCTTGTGGCCGAGACACTGTGCTCCCAGAGCAGAGGGGTCAACCCCTGGTCGGGGGTCTAGAGCCCACACGCTGCAACCAAGACCCGCACAGCCAAATAAATAGACCAACATTTTAAAAAACTGTGAATGATCTTTAATGCCATCGAGCGATACACTTAAAAATGATAAAAAATGCCAAGTTTTGTATTGTGTGCATTTTACCACAATTTTTTTAAAAGTGGGAAATTACTTGGTAGCATCCCTGAATTGGCCTTCTCACCTTTGAACGGGGAACCGTTACAGTGAGAGGGGTCAGTCGGGGTTTCTGTGACGGCCCTTTGCCGCTCAACTCTGCGGTGAATGCAAAACAACTGCACACCCTGGGGAAGGTGAAGAGATAGAGAAACACAGACGCAGCTGTGGGAGACGCCAGGGCGGGAACTCCAACCCCTCTCCTCCCAGCGGGGTCAACGAAAAAGGTGATGCGCTTATCAGGACCTCCTCATGGGCCTGGAGGCAGGAGGAGGCGGTTCCAGAGAGAAATTGACACCCCGTGCCCAGCATCTAAAGACACCGCAAAGCTGGACCCTCAGACGTGGCACGGGCGGCCTCCGCTCGCCCGGAGGTGCAGGGGGATGTGAGAGTCCTGGGCTCTAAGCCTCACTGGGGTCTGCCGCCTCCCCGGGGTCCTTCCCAGCAGCGTCACGGGGGCCTCTCTGGCCCCAGTCGCCGCCACAGATAGATCCCTGCAGGAAACACTCAGACTGAAGGCTGAGGAGCGGTTAACGGAGCTGACGCACAATTTTATACTCTAAGAGTCCCATTCCAAAATGACATCAGCTCCAAGCCCTCCGTAGCCTGGGTGCTGCCCAGTGACCCCTTCTCGGACTGAGAGTGACCCCTGCAGGAAGCTGAGGGCCCCTCTGTGGGAGAGTAAGGAGTGTCCCCTTCCCCCTTGCAGCCGGGGGTGTCGGGCTGCCCCCTGCCTGCTCGCTGGAGGCTGGAGTGCCCAGGACTGAGCCCTGCACCCCCGTCAGGGGCCCCTGGGTGTCCTGGCATCATGAGATCCCTGCAGTCTTCTCCCACCTTCAGGCCACGGGATGGGGGTGAGGTGAGGGAGTGAACGGGGGCTCTGATCTCGGGGTGCTCACCCATCCGGGGCTCCTGGTGGTGAAAGGTGCTCGGGGAACTGATGGTCCTCAGCCACCCCCCGCCCCCCAGGGCATGTGTCAACTGTCCCTTGGTACAGAAAAGGGGCCTGAGGCCCAGGGAGGTGACCCTCCCGGCCAGGTCATCAGCTGGATGGGGGAGCAGGGCGGTGCCTTCTCCTGGCGGGAAGGGACTGGCTGGGCAAGTCTGCCTTCCCAGTTGCCTGCCAACCCCCCACCCCGGGGCTCACCCCTCCACATACTCCACCCACCCCATCACCCAGAGGCTCCAGTTCCCTGTCCCCACCGATACGTGCAGGCAGCATCTCTGGCTTGGGTACCAGCCTGACCTGGGGGTGGGTACAGACCTCTGCTTGTCCGTGTCGCAGGCCAGGACGCCTACTACCGGGCAGGTTCTCTCTGCCTCGGGCACAGCCCCGCAGGGGCAGCTCTTGCGGTTGGGGCGGCACCCCCCACCCCGAGTCCTCGGACGCGTGGGGAAGGTCACAAGTCTGCCTGGCCCCTGCTCCCTGCTCCAGCGGCTCAGCTTCTTCCCCTGATGCCTGGGTGCTGGGGTTTCACCTCCCTCGCCTGGCTCGTCTCCTGGGCCCCCCACCCTGTCCGCACTAACCCGCGGGAGGGAAGGGGCTCTGGCTCCTTCACTGCCCACACATGCCCCTCTCCACGGCAGCCAGGCCTCCTGCAGTGCTGTTTAACCCTTTGGATCAGTTTCCTACTGTTGGGCTAACGAGTCATCTAGTTTACTACTGCAGTAGTTGAAGCTGAAACTCCAGTACTTTGGCCACCTGATGCGGAAAGCTGACTCATTTGAAAAGAACCCGATGCTGGGAAAGATTGAAGGCAGAGAAGGGGACGACAGAGGATGAGATGGTTGGATGGCATCACCGACTCGATGGACATGAGTTTGAGAAGCTCCGCGAGTTGATGATGGACAGGGAGACCTGGCGTGCTGCCGTCCGTGAGGTCGTAAAGAGTCAGACACAACTGAGCGACTGAAAGAACTGTAGTTACCTGCTCAGTGGACAATATACGCAGTTCCGGAGGTCAGAAGTCCAGTGCGGTCTCGTGGGGATAAAATTACGGTGTTGGCGGGTCCCGGATCCTTCTGGACGCTCCCCCAGGGCCTGTTTCCTGCCTTCCCAGGTCTGGGACGAGCTGCCCACACTCCTGGGCCCTCGGCCTGTTCTCCACCTGCAGAGTCGGCGGCCCTGGGCGGGTCCCTCACGCCCCGCCCCTCTGAGCCCCTCCTCCACACTGAGGGACCTCGTGACTGCCTTCCCTCTCCCCCAGCCCCCCCGACTGACAGCCCAGGATCCTCATCTCTGTGTATTAAGGCCAGCAATTAATTAAGATCAGCGATCTAAATTCCCTTGCAGGCGCCGGGGGTTAGGACAGGGGCCTCTCTGGGGCTGTCATCCTGCCCCACGCCTCCCTCGGGGGGGTCAGGGGTCTTGCTCAGCCTGTAGGTTTCTCTAACCCACACGGCTGTCTCCTCAGGGCAGTCTTCCCGTGCTCACGGCCACGAGCCTGTCCTCCGGGCTCAGAGAGCAGCGTCAGCTGCATGACCCTGGCTGAGTTTTGAGCCGGGTCAGGCCTCAGGAAGGCAGGAAGAGTTACAGCCTCACGGCCTCCCTGCTTCCAGGGAGTGGCTCTGAGCGCCCACCCCCGAAATCCCGCCTCCCGGCGCCGAGGCCCCTGTAATGAGTCCCTTGCCCCTCGGCTTGCCGTTTTATCTCTGCTGGTGAGCACTTCTCACCCAGAGCTGGGAAAATGGGGTGCAGTGAGTTGGACGGTGTCCCCCCCAAGGAGACGTCCCAGTCCTGAGCCCTGCTCCCAAGGTGGCCTAGTGTGGATGTAGGTCGATTACTTCTGTCAAAGACAGAAGAGAAGGCATCTCTCCCAGTCCAAGGATATCAGGGAAGGCTTCCTGGAGGAAGTGACCCTCTCAAAACGCAGTAATATTTAGTTGACACGATAATGTAGACCTCGGAGCAACTCCCTAGTCCAGACTTAGTAAAACGAGCTGTAAATGGGCCACTATTAGAAGAGCATGGGCAGTTCACACCAGCTGGTTCTTTCCTGATCCAACCAACAGCCTGTCGGGCAGGTTTCCGGACCCCAGATCGCAAATGCCCGGCCCCGCCTGAAAAGGGAGACAGCCTGGGGTCTGAGGCGGGGAGGGTAGCCCATTTCTGGCTGCAAGTTGCAAGCTCGGCGTCTCGTTTTGGACACAGTGACCTAAGAGCACAGAGCGCGGTGCGTGGCTGTGTGGATTGGGGCCACAGGGTGGCCCTGGGGACTGAGGGGGGCCGGGATGCTGGTGACATGACCCAGCCAGCGTCTCTCACGGGTCTTGCCTGTTTGGGCTCTCCAGTCTGCAGGGAAGGGGTCGGGAGGCAGGTGGAGGGGGTCGACCCACCGTTCCTGGTCATCACACAGCCCCCAGGTGGAAGGATCCCCCAGGTTTGGGCTTCGGAGCTGGTTCCAGGGCCCCTGGCCTCCAAGCAGGCTGCTGTGGGGGTCTGTCCTCCGGACCCCTGCGCTGTCTGACCCCAGCTTTCGCTTTGATGAATGTCAGACTCAGGAAAGGGCTGCAGGAAAACTACAGAGACTTCCTGTGTGCCCTTCACTCTGGTTCCCAAACGGTGAACGCTCGCGGTCTTCGCTTTTCTCCTCTCCCCTTGTTCCCTCCCCCTCCCCCCGTGTCTCTGTCTCACACTCGCTCACACTCACACACACACACGTGCACACATCTCTCTGTCTCCTGTGCCACCCACGCCTGTGTGCATCATGGCTGCGTTTCAGGAGGGACGCCGGGGGAGTGCATGGTGGGCCGGGGAGGGGGCGGCTTCACCCTGGGCTTCCTGCAAGAGGCCGTCGCCCAGGACGGGGGACTTCTGGCTGCAGCAACGGCTGCGAGGAGCCCGCTGTTTCACGCAGGTTCCTCGGCATGTACGTCAGGGCTTTGAGTCGCTTAAAGCCAGCCCGGGCCTCATTCTTTAGGCTGCTGACCGTAACGGTAATAACAGTAAAAGAAAGTGAGGTCACTCAGTCGTGCCCAACTCCTTGCACGCCAGGCCCCTCTGTCCATGAGATTCTCCAGGCGAGCATATCTGGAGAGGGTTGCCATGTCCTTCTCCAGGGGGTCTTCCCGACCCAGGGATCGGACCATGAAGCTAATGTCAGACCTCAGAGCCACCCTGAGCTCTCACCCAGCCTGTGACGGCCCCGAGTTCAGAGAGGAGCAGGGGGACCACTTCCGGAGCCCCATGGCTGTGGGGCGGACAGGCTGGGGACCCAAAGCAAGCTGCCCGGCCCTCGCGTCCCTGCTGGTCTCCGTCCCTGCCGCTACGCTCCGGACACCCCCACAAGCCGCACCCGC
Organism: Odocoileus virginianus; assembly: GCF_023699985.2. Lineage (NCBI taxonomy): Eukaryota > Metazoa > Chordata > Mammalia > Artiodactyla > Cervidae > Odocoileus > Odocoileus virginianus. The sequence continues at coordinate 695,296 of NW_027224267.1, forward strand.
AGCTCCATGTCTTCAGGCCTCGGGGGGACGTCTGCTCTGCCCACCCACAGGGCACAGAAGTGGGGGGATGCTCAGGCACCCACGCTGCCGGAGACCCCGCAGCCCAGACCCCCGCCTCCCTGTGGCCGAGGGGCAGGGGCAGTGTGTCCGATGCAGCCACCCGGTCCCCACGTCAGGGCTCAGCGATGACCCCCCCACCCACCCACTCTGGTAGAGAAAGCAAACTTTGCAAATCTACTTTTTAAATCAAGAGAAGTAACCAAGATAGAAGAGAAGGGAAGGGGTTCGGGAGAGGAAGGGGTGGCTCAGAAAAGTGATATCAGGCCCATTTTGGGGGGGAAGGCACTGTCTGAGCCCCTGACCTCTCCTGGGGTCTCCTACAACCCTGGGGGTGGCCCAAGTTCCCGAAGGCTGATGGAGGCCCAGAGCCCTGGGCTGGGAGGAGGGTTTGCGCCGTCTGGACTGCATCCCGAGTGGGTGCCAGCAGGTGGGCCCTCGTGCTCGAGTGCTGGGGTTTGCGAGGCGGGTCCTGGGGGCCGGGGCCCCTGCCTTGCAGCCCTCCTGGCCTCGCCTCCATCCGCCCTGGGGGTGGGTGATGAGAGGTGGCTTTGAAAGGGAAGTGGTGTCCGCAGGGCGGCGGTGGGGGAGGGCAGGGGTCCTGGGAACACTTAGGCCCTTATCGCTGATCAAAGCCTGGAGGTGCCGCCCGACAGGCGAGGTGTGGCCCCACCTGGCTCTCATTAGGCTCCGGCGGCCGGCTGTGGGCTCTGTTCTTGCTCACAGACCCTCTGAGACGGGGGCTCTGCTGGCCGCCCTCCCACCGCACCTGGTGGCCCAGCGGCGGGTCAAGCCGGCATTCGGACCACGGGGAGCCCAGTGGCATCCTGCACCCCCTTCCCGGCAGCCCTGCCTCTCCGGGCACTGCCCGCTCGCTCAGCCCCTGCGGCCTCGGCGGTCCTTCCCTCAGGAAGACCCCGCCAGTCCATCCGCCTCGTCTCCCGTCCCGTCTGCGGCCTCTCTGCTCACCCCCCTGAAGTCTGTGGCACCGGGAGGCTTAAACCATGGCTCCCACGTGGCCTGGGCACAGGTCCCCACCCTGTCCTGTGCCGTCCTTGTCTCGGGGACCAGGCACCCTGTATCCTTCCCTGTCATACCCCTGAGGGGTTCGGGGGCATCCCACCCTTTGGCCACCCCACGTCCCCTCCCAAAGCCTGGCTGGGCCTCTTGGCTCTGGGGCCCACCTCATGCAGCACCTGGCGCAGTGTGGGTTCCTTGGGGCTAAGTCTATGTCCTAGTAACTCTCCATCTGCTGTACCTGCTCAATGCTGGTGGTTGAGAGCCCCCCCTCCAGGGCAGGGAACACCCCCAGTGGTGAAGAGGCAGCATTGAAACCCTGCTCGGAGCTCTCCAGTCCCCTCTAGTCCCAGCTTCTGGGGACCGAGATGGGCCCACATCCGTCACCCCCAGCCCCAGTGTGGACGAAGGCACAGAGTGGTGGGAGCCCCTGGAGTAGGATCTTGCAGGCTGGTGATCCAGGTTTGGCTCCGCGCACCCACCTCTCTGGTCTCCGGGCACCCACCCGGGAGGATCCACTAACTATGCCCCTCTGCAGGTCCTTCTCTCTCACCCTCAGAGCTTGGACGGACAGAGCAGAACTCGAGGACTCGACGGCACGGAGCAGGGCTGTTGCCCCAGGCTCTCTTCTCTGCTCCCTGCAGGGGTGGCGGCCCTGAGCCCCAGCTGTCCCCTCAGGGTGGCCCCGGAGTGTGGCCAGCCCCTGTTGGCACCCCTGCGTGTCCCTGCCTCCCTCCCTTCTGTAGGGGAGACGGTGTTCACAGGCTGGACTGCCCTGATGGGGAAATGAGGTACAGATGGGGGTGTACCTGCCTCCCTCCCGGGGCAGGTGTGCCTTGTGTGGGGTTCAGAGGCCCAACTGCTCCCCAAAAAGGTTGCCCAGGACTGGCACCTGAGTCACAGCAAGCCCGACATGAATCACAGGCCACCCCGCAAAGTGTGTGTGTGGGGGGCTACACAAGGGGAGCTCTGCAGTTTAAGCCCGTGGGGCCCCCCAGGGCTCCCCACACCACCCCACCCCATCCCAGCCTCTGCCTCTGTGAAATGCGCATCACTACTTCTGACTTGTCCAATATCTCAGTTTTTGGGGCAAGAAAGCTGATACAGCAACCGGGCACTTGCCCAAACCTTATGTGTGCTAAGTCACTCAGTCGCATCCCACTCTTTGTCAGCCTTTGGACTGTAGCCCACCAGGTTCCTCTGTGGCCTAGATTTCCAGGCCAGAATACCGGAGTGGGTTTCTATTCCCTTCTCCAAGGGATCTTCCCAACCCAGGGATCAAACCCAGGTCTCCCGCATTGCAGGCGTACTCTTTACCACGGAGCCACCAGGGAAGCCTCCCCAAACATCAGGGCTGTGTTGATTCCTGGAAGGCCGATCTGGGGGTGGCGGTCACGCCGATGGCACCCCTGGCTGGGGATGCAGACTGGGTCTCCCCGCCTCCCGCCCGCCTGCTCCCTTTCCCATGCTGTTTCACAGTCTCAAGGCTGGCGTACAGGCACCCCCGAGCACCCCTCATCTGGGTCCTTCTCCCGGGGGTACAGGCTGATCGTGGGGTGTCGTTTTTTAACTTGCATTTGGCGGCCCCCGGGTTCCTGGGTACAGTTGGTGGAACAGGGGGAGCTTCAGAGTCGAGCGCGGCCCCACCATGTACGATAAGAGGAGCGGTGGGTGGGCGTCGTCGAGCCCAGGAAGGACAAATGGCGAGGCTAAAGGACGGGGGTCTGCCCGACGCCAGCGGCTGGAGGGCCGCCGGGGCGCCGGAAGTGCCGCCGGGGCGCCGGAAGTGCGGATTCCCCGCGCTTGGCGCTTCTTTCCAGCACGTGACAACAAGGGCCGTCCCAACGCCGTTCAGTCTGCGGAAGGCTCCGCGCGGCCCCCGCGGAACCTGGACAAATGTCACCCCCAGGTGACAGCCGAGGACAGCTGTGTGCACAGCTCTCACGGCGCCCTTTCCCGCGTGGGGCCGGGGCCGCAGTGCGCAGTCAGCTGTGTCCGAGCGGCAACGGCCGGCCAAGGCCGCCCGTCCTCGCAGACAGCCCGCTTCTCACCCCTGGTATTCTCAGCATAAAGCCGGAGAGAGCCGTTCGTCAGCCTTCCTGCGGAATATGAGCTTGAGTTTCTCCTCCCAGACTTCGTCCCTGCACGTAATTTCCTATCGTGACTCTGAAACAGATGCACAGACTGAAACCCGTTCAAGTGTTTTTCCCATTATTTTTAGTGCCTTGCGCGGATGAAATTTTGAATGGCTGAATGGTATTCTGTCTTGAAGATGCTTTGAAATATCAGCTATTTCCAATTGCTTTCATATTAGGACAAATAGTCTATTACAATAACATGTTTTCCATATTTTAGATTGTATTCTCAAGCCGAATTCCTCCAGGGTCTGTAATGGGTCAGTTTTGAGATCTCAAGAAAATGAAAAGTAAACAAAAATACAAAAGCACCACTCCCCCCCGCCAAAAAAAAGAAACAACAAACCAGCCAGATGATTGACCAAAGTCATTCTATTTTCTTTACAAGAATCTAGAAGAAGCCCCAAAGTGGTGGTCAGATGCTGTAAAAGTATCAATTAAATCAATGCTTTTCAATCATCTCTCGTTTAAGTTTCTCAGTCTTCTAGTTTCAAGACAGCACGAGGCAAAGTTAACATTTCCTAAAATACCCGTATTAGCACAAGCATATCTGCTAAGCCTCTCCCGCATGCAGTGGTTGTCAAGAAATCAGAACAAATGTTTAGTATTAGGAGGAGTCTGAGTTATGGGAGAACTTCATATGTTATGATTTATGCATCCGTCATTCCAATCATCTTAAATAAGAAAAATGTTGGTTTTCAGTTGCCACCGAGAAGTATCTGGTCTCTTTTAGAAGAAGATTAACCGCACGGAGGGATGGCCCAGCTCCGCAGGCGCGGCTGACACTTTTCTTATTATGTACCTGATAATTCAGACAAGATTTAATCAAACAATCCATTTCTAATACCCACTCGGTATTAGCTTTCTGTTTTGAATTTGCCTCTATTTGTGTCATATCCAGAAGGACCGTCTCTGTTACATGTTTCTAAGTTCCACATTTTCAACTTATATATAAGAGGTAATCCAATAAGTAAAGCTAAGTCAGTGGAAACTGGTAGGGTTATCAAGGTTTTTCCCAGGAAGCAAGGACATATGTATATCTATATATAATATAGGTAAAAAATGTAGTATGAATAACAACTGTATTAAATACATGTTATATATTTTATATACATTTACTAATATGACTTTATTATTATATTTTTTTGGTGGTAGATTTGGGTCAAAAGGGGTTTTTTAACTGAATTGTGTTAGCTTCAGGTAAACAGCAAAGTGATTCAGTTATATATATGTATATATATATTTTTTCACATTCTTTTCCATTATGGTTCATTACAGGGTATTGAATGTAGTTCCCCTCTGCTGTTCATCTGTTGTGTGTGTAGTGGTTTGCATGTGCTAATCCCAAATGCCTAGTTTATCCCTCCCCACACCCTTTCCCTTTTGGTAGCCCCAAGTTGGTTTCCTGCGTCTGTGAGCCTGTTTCTGTTTTGTAAATAAGTTCATTTGTGTCATATTTTAGATTCCACGTATAAGTGATATCATATGGTATTTGTCTTTCTCTGTCTGACTTACTTCACTTGCTGCGATAATCTCTAGGTCCATTCACGTTGCTGCAAACGGCAACATTTCGCCCCTTTTTACGGCTGAGTAGGGTTCCACTGTATGCATGCATGCGTGCTAAGCCACGCCACTTCAGTCGTGTCCGGCTCTTTGCGACCCCGTGGACTGTACCGGCCAGGCTCCTCTGTCCATGGGATTCTCCAGGCAAGAGCACTGGCGTGGGCTGCCCTGCCCGCCTCACTGCGCGTCTTCTCTCACCTGTGAGGCTCATTTACGCTGCTCCGTGTCTTGGTCACTGTGAGCAGGGTTGCTATGAACGTTGAGGGGCGTGCATGTTTCTGAATGACAGTTTTGTCCAGATATAGGCCCAGAATGGGATTGCTGCATCATATGGGAACTCTGTTTTTAGCTTTCTGAGGAACTTCCATTCTGTTCTCCATAGTGACCGCCTCAATTCACATTCCCACCAACGGTGTAGGAGGGCTCCCGAAAGGGATTTTTGAATACTCACTAATCCCTCTAGATTTTGTGAAACAAAACACATTTCCATTCAGATGTGTAATAGCATTTGCCGTCTAAATGGAACTGTTTTTAATTATTTAACGTGCTCAGTAATTATTGGCTCTGGCCTCACTTGGGCCAGATCCAGGTTGAACACGATTCTCAGGCATGAACGAGACAAGTCTGAGCTTCCAGTGGTGTGACTGGTGTCGGGGTGGCCGGTCAGGGCAGCTGGGTGTGGAAGCGTTGGGGGGGGCTGGACAGTCCCTTTGGAGGTGGGGGGAAGGGCCCGCCTCAGCCCTGGCTTTTGGAGGCCTGGACCACGTGAGCGGGCTTCTTAGGAGGAGGAATTTGCTGGGCGTGATCACTATAACCTGCATTTCTATTTCAGAAAAGCATTGAAATTATTTCTCTAGGCCCCACTGTTGAACACTCTGTATTCATTCATTTATTGAGTCAATGACTATGTATGAGTGTACACCAGGATCAAGACTATTTCTGTCCCCAGGGTTCTGAGGTGGCAGAGAAAACGCTGTGGAAAGCCTATGGAATCCAAGGGAACGGCTGTTCCTTTCTAGGGTGATAAGTGTCAACCTGCTTTTTAAATAACTTGGAGCTAATTATGCATTCATCGATCCCTTCCTGGTTTTATTCACATACTCAGAATATTTGTCGAGTGACAGCCCTGCGTAAAAATAATGAGCTGCTTCATCACTGCCGCTTCCTAGCACGTCTGTGTGTCTAGACACACTCGGTGGGTTTGACTCTCCAAGCTGGGAGCCTTGCTTGGGGCTCTTTGTGAAAATCTCCCAGCGACAAAGATGAATGAGGGGCTGATTCCACAGAAGTGAGCAGTCCATGCAGGCTTTCCTGAACACCTCGAGAGATGTGGACTCCTCTGGATATTCTAAAGTGGTTTCCCCTGGAGTTTTGATAAAAACTGGAGCCCCTGAAACGGATTAACATCTTGGTCAGGGGGCTGCGGAGACCGCATCCGAGACATTCCTGTGGCATTTCCGACGGTGTTCAAACCGAGCAGCTCCGGGGTGGAAGGGGACCACTTTTATTTAGGAGCTCTGTGGATCTGGGGCTTGCGGAAAACCCTCTCCTTTTTGTCTGACCTAACTGGAACGTCTGTTGCCAACCCCACCCCCACTCCTGACTCCCCTTCACAGACACTTTGTTCCAAGTTTCTATTCTATGCTTTGTTTTGACTGGGAGACCAGATTTGTTGTTGTTTAGTTGCTAAGTCGTGTCCGACTCTTCACGACCCCATGGACTATAGCCCGCCAGGCTCCTCCATCCATGGAATTCTGCAGGCAAGAATACTGGAGTGGGTTGCCATTTCCTTCTCCAGGGGATCTTCCGGACCCAGGGATCGAACTCTTGTCTGCTGCATTAGTAGATGGGTTCTTTACCACTGAGCTGCCTGGGAGGCCAACTTAAATGACTTTTAAAGTTACATAGTGACACAGTTTCTCAAGTGTTGGGGTTCACATATTGCCAGCTTTTATGGGTGCACTATTCCTGGTTTATGCATCCACTATACGAGTCTCCAGAGAATCCCACACATTGGGTTCTTTTCCCCCAAGGAAACAGAGAAGGGAGGCTGAGCAGGGGAAAGTGTGGAAGAGGCAGAGAGGGTGCCAAAGGGAAGGACACGGACCTGGGACTTTCAAGGGCAGGATGGCATTTACTGGCTCAGTGACTTTGGATGACTCACCCGACCTGCTTAAATATAAGTTTCCTCATTTGAGAATGGGAAAAAATAATATTGGAGCAATACATCTTAGAGGGGCTATGACATTCAGATGAAATGATGGATGTGAAAGTTCTTTGCAAATGGCAAACACTGCATAATGGGAGATGGAAGTGAAAGTGTTAGTCGCTCGGTCGTGTCCAACTCTTTGCGACGACATGGATTTCTCCAGTCCATGGAATTCTCCAGGCTACAATGCCAGAGTGGGTAGCCTTTCCCTTCTCCAAGGGATCTTCCTGACCCAGGGATCAAACCCAGGTCTCCTGCATTGCAGGCAAATTCTTTACCAGCTGAGCCACCAGGGGAGTCCTAAACATATATATAAAGATTTCTAAAACAAACAATTAGAACAGAAAAGCAATTTACTTGTAATATCATATGACTAAAGATTAAAAATCTATCATTTGCACAGTTTTAGGAAACAGACCCACATAGACAAATACTGGGGGACAAGACTGATGAGGACCCATGGATAAAAGAGGGGAAATCTGTAGTTTGGGTCCTGGTTTTCAGTAGGATGTGAAAGACCTTACACTTCAGAGCAAAGGAAGTTAAGACCAAGATGGAGACAGCCCAGCCCAGCCCAGCCTCTGCTGGATCAGGAAGGACCGCCAGGGACGGGAACACAGGCCAGCGTGCGGAGGGGCCACGGTGGGCAGGGAAGAGCCAGGCTCCCTGACGCTTCACAGCATGCTAACAGGAACACAGACCCATTCTGGTGACTTCTGGAGAGAGAGAAGTCAGACGATCTTCACTCATTACTTACCATCCATGCTTGACTTATTGAGCACCTACTGTGTGCCAGATGGGGCCAAGAAGTTTATAAATTTTTCCAGAGGATAAAGAAATGTCAAGCTTAGGGCAAAGTAAGGTAACAGTGGACTACTTGGGATTTTCTCTCCCAGCTGTGATGGACTCACTGGTACTGGCTAGACCTGTACAGGTAGATGAAGTCACCAGCATTTGACAACAGGTGGAGCAGACTGGTGGAGGAGGGGAAGCAGGGAAGAACTTAATGTGTCTCTCTCAGCACTTACACACAAAGGCAAAATATCAGTGAGATGCCGATGACCTCAGCATCATCGTCAACCACCCGACCCCTCCGACACTCACAGAACACTGTGCCAACAACCAGAAGAGGTACCTACTTTTGTTCGTGGGATGTTGGCCAAGACAGACCACTTCTGGGATAAGAAATAAGTAACTTTCAGAACACTGAACCTTCAGAGTATGTTCTTTGACCATAGAAGAAGTAAATGAGAAATCAATCAAAATAAGATATCTAGAAAGTCCCCACATATTTGGAAATTAATAAGCTTCCCCCATGGATCAAAGAATAATTCATCAGAAAAAATGAGAAATTATTTTAACCTGGATTACCACAGACACATTATCATCTCAGAATGTGTAAGATATCGATAAAAATAATTTTTGTGGAATTTATTTCTTTAACTATGGTAAGCAAGGGAAAGTGGTTTAAAATCAGTGATCCATGCTTACATTAAAAACCAAAAAAGAAAAAAAGGAAGAGACAAGGAAATGCAAAATAAGTAGAAAGGAGGAAGTAATGAAGATAACTACAGAAATAATGAAATAAAAATGAAACAGAAAATTCATAAAACCAAAGTTTGTTCTCAAAAAAATTAAAGAATTTAATAAACTCCTAGAAAAAAGCAGAGAACATATAACTTACCAACATAAAAAATGAAGATAATATTTTACTGCAGATCCTACAGTCATTAAAAAGAAAATAAGGAGTATCATAAAAAACTTAAATAAGATGGTGGGAGAAAATTTTGGGACTTGATGGCATGGATTGTGGTCATAGTTTCACCAGTGTATACTTATCTCTAAATTCATCAAATGCATACACTAATTATACACATCTTTGGGTCTGTCAAAAAAAACTGTAAACAAAGCCAAATTCCCAGCCATGTGCCCCATAAATTTGATAACTTAGATAAACAGACAAATTTCTTGAAAACTGTACATTATAAAACTGACTCAAGAAGAATAGAAATTCTACATATCTCTAAAATTATCCCCAAAATCAATTTTCTTTAACCATCTACCTTTCTACAAACATAACTCCAGCTCCCAAAGGCTTCATTGGTACATTCTGTAAAATTTATAAGAAAGAAATAGTACCAAAACAGCACGTATTCTTTTAGAAAATAGACGAGGGAAACATTAAGATCCCTTTTTTTGAGGCCAGTAATGCCCTGATACCAAAACCAGACAAAGAAATTATAAGAAAAGAGAACAGACCAATATCTTTCATGGACTTGAACCAGAATACATCTTTCACAGAAAAATATATTACATGATACTCAATAACAAAATATTAGCAAATTAATTCAACGATACAGAGGAAGACTAGTGGGATTTATTTGAGGAATGCAAGGTTGGCTCAAGATTTCAAAAATGAATCAAGGTAATTACTGCATTAACAGAATAAGGAGGTAATCCTGTGATCATTTTAAAGCAGGCAGAAAAGTCATTTTGCCTTATCCATTCTGCAAAATTCATTCATGAAGAGAACTCTCAGCAAACTAAGATTGGAAGAGATTTTCCTCAAGTTCATAGAGAATAGCCATGAATACCTACAAATAGCATCAGGCTTAAGGCTGATTGGCTGAAAGCTTTCTCCTAAGCTTGAGAACAAGATAATTAATTGTCTGTTCTCATCGTTTCTATTTGCCATTGTACGGGAGGGCCTGGCCAACTCAGTAAGGCCAGGAAGATAAATAAACATAATTAAACAAAAGGCACACATGTTGGAAAGAAAGAAATAAGCTATATTTGCAGGAGCATCTTTCCTTTTGTGATTTGCCTTTCCCTTCTCTTCTTTTCACAGATAAAATTTGTAAGGCCTCCTCAGACAACCATTTTGCCTTTTTGCATTTCTTTTTCTTGGGGATGGTCTTGATCCCTGCCTCCTGTACAATGTCATGAACCTCCATCCATAGTTCTTCAGGCACTCTGTCTATCAGATCTAATCCCTTGAATCTATTTCTCACTTCCACTGTATAATCATAAGGGATTTGATTTAGGTCATACCTGAATGGTCTAGTGGTTTTCCCTACTTTCTTCAATTTAAGTCTGAATTTGGCAATAAGGAGTTCATGATCTGAGCTACAGTCAGCTCCCAATCTTGTTTTTGCTGACTGTATAGAGCTTCTCCATCTTTGGCTGCAAAGAATATAATCAATCTGATTTCTGTATTGACCATTTGGTGATGTCCATGTGTAGAGTCTTCTCTACACATAAGAAAGACTTCCTCAGTGATCAATGCAAAGAAATAGAGGAAAACAATAGAGTGGGAAAGACTAGAGATCTCTTCAAGAAAATCAGAGATACCAAGGGAACATTTCATGCAAAGATGGGCACAATAAAGGACAGAAATGGTATGGACCTAACAGAAGCAGAAGATATCAAGAAGAGGTGGCAAGAATACACAGAAGAACTATACAAAAAAGATCTTCATGACCCAGATAACCATGATGGTGTGATCACTCACCTAGAACCAGACATCCTGGAATGTGAAGTCAAGTGGGCCTTAGGAAGCATCACTACAAACAAAGCTAGAGGAGGTGATGGAATTCCAGCTGAGCTATTTCAAATTCTAAAAGATGATGCTGTGAAAGTGCTGCACTCAATATGCCAGCAAATTTGGAAAAGTCAGCAGTGGCCACAGGACTGGAAAAGGTCAGTTTTCATTCCAATCCTAAAGAAAGGCAATGCCAAAGAATGTTCAAACTACCGCACAATTGCACTCATCTCACACACTAGCAAAGTAATGCTCAAAATTCTCCAAGCCAGCTTCAACAGTATGTGAACTGTGAACTTCCAGATGTTCAAGCTGGTTTTAGAAAAGGCAGAGGAACCAGAGATAAATTGCCAACATCCATTGGATCATTAAAAAAGCAAGAGAGTTCCAGAAAAACATCTACTTCTGCTTCATTGACTATGCCAAAGCTTTTGACTCTGTGGATCACAATAAACTGTGGAAAATTCTGAAAGACATGGGAATACCAGACCACCTCACCTGCCTCCTGAGAAATCTGTATACAGGTCAAGAAGCAACAGTTAGAACTGGACATGGAACAACAGACTGATTCCAAATCAGGAAAGGAGTACATCAAAGCTGTATATTGTCACCCTGCTTATTTAACTTATATGCAGAGTACATCATGAGAAATGCTGGACTGGATGAAGCACAAGCTGGAATCAAGATTGCCGGGAGAAATATCAATAACCTCAGATATGCAGATGACACCACCCTTATGGCAGAAAGCGAAGAAGTGAAGGGTCTGTTGACGAAAGTGAAAGAGGAGAGTGAAAAAAAGCTGGCTTAAAGCTTTTCAGAAAACTAAGATCATGGCATCTGGTCCCATCACTTCATGGCAAATAGACGGGGAAACAGTAGAAACAGTGGCAAACTTTATTTTTGGGAGTTCCAAAAATCACTGCTGATGGTGACTACAGCTATGAAATTAAAAGACGCTTGCTCCTTAGAAGAAAAGTTATGACCAACCTAGACAGCATATTAAAAGGCAGAGACATTACTTTGCCAACAAAGGTCCATCTAGTCAAAGCTGTGGTTTTTCCAGTAGTCATGTATGGATGTGAGAGTTGGACTATGAAGAAAGCTGAGCGCCGAAAAATTGATGCTTTTGAACTGTGGTGTTGGAGAAGACTCTTGAGAGTCCCTTGGACTGCAAGCAGGTCAAACCAGTTGATCCTAAAGGAGATCAGTCCTGAACAGTCATTGGAAGGACTGATGCTGAAGCTGAAACTCCAATATTTTGGCCACCTGATGTGAAGAACTGACTCATTTGAAAAGGCCCTGACACTAGGCAAGATTGAAGGCGGGAGGAGGAGGGGAGACAGAGGATGAAATGGTAGGATGGCATCACTGACTCAGTGAGTTTGAGTAAGCTCCGGGAGCTGGTGATGGACAGGGAAGCCTGGCGTACTGCAGTCCATGGCATCACGAGTCAGACACGACTGAGCAACTGAACTGAACTGCAGTAACGTGTATTTATATAGATAATCACAGGAAACTGAAAATCTGCTAGACCTTTTAGGTTAAGTATACAAGGTCAATATACAAAAATCAATATTTCTCCACGCTAGCAATGGCTTGGAAGATGTCATTTTTTTTTTCAAAATTGGAATTTGGGCCAAAACAATTGTTAATACCATTTTTAGTAATATAAAGTGGCTAGGTATAAATGACATGGAAGTTTTATAGGACCTCTACATAAAGACTAAAAACATTTCCGGGTGAAATGAAAGAAGATCTGCATAAATGAGGGGATGCATCATATTCTTTGGAAGACTCAGTGTTGTTAAGATGTCTGTTTTCCACCAGCTGATTCCACCAATTGAAGGGGCTGGTAAACTATGGCCGTCAGCTGACTGCCTGCTTTTACAAATAATATGTTTTAGTAGAACACAGCTGTGCCCATTAGTTTATGTAATGTCTGTGGATGTTCCATGGCAATCTTCAATGGCAGTGTTGACTGCTCACAGAGACTATATCGTCCTCAAAGCCAAAACTATTTACTCTCTGGCCTTTTAAGGAATTTTGCCCACCCCTGATCTATAGGTTTAATTCAGTCCCTATCAAAATGCCAAACGCTTTTGTTCATTGTGGTGTCGGTCCTGCTTAATCCAGGTTTATACCTTTCATGAATGCTATTGTGATCTTGTTCTTGCTTAGTCGCTCAGTTGTGTCCGACTGTGACCCTGCCAGGCTGCTCTGTCCATGGGATTTCCCAGGCAAGAGTACTGGGGAGAGATCTGAATATCCCTATTTATTGACCGTGCAAAATTTGAGTCAATATTTACCCTCAACATTTTACCTACAACTTTTCTAATCCTGAGGTTTTAAAAATTCTGGTCATCTGCTACAAAACCCTTTTCCAAAATGGTATTTTTCCCACAAGAAGGGTCGGAAATGCCGTGTTTTCTGAAAGCTTGCACATCTGCATGACGTTGCCTCTTTTTGCCTTTGCGCTCGAGGTCGTCTCGGCAGAGTGTAGAGCCCCGAGCTGTTTCTTCAGCCCTGTGTAGCTGTGGCTCTGTTCCGTCCTGGCACTCAGGGCTGCCTTTCTCACAGGTCTGCCTCTGTCTTCATTTGGCTGGACTTGATCATGAGGCGTTGCTTTCCTAGAGGGACCGACGTCTGCTCTATGAGCTGAATTGTCTTGCTCTTCAGATTGTCAGTTGGTTGCCTTATTCTTGAGCAACTTGTCTGTTTCTTTATTTATGGCTGCGCTGGGTCTTCCCTTCTGTACGCAGGGCCTTCTCTAGCTGCGGCGATCGGGAGCTGCTCTGTGGCCGTGCACAGGCTTCTCGCTGCCGGGCTTTCTCCTGTTGCAGAGTGGAGGCTGTAGGCGCAAGGGCTTCAGTAGCTGTGGCTCACGGGGTCAAGAGCTCACAGGCTCCAGGAGCTGTGCCTCATGGGCTTTAGAAGCCAAATCTTCCCGGACCAGGGGTAGAACCCATGTCCCCTGTATTGGCAGGTGGGTTCTGATCCACTGTACCACCAGGGAAGTCCTTACTGCTTTTTTTTAATTGCAATTTTTCCTCCACAAACTATTCATCTAAATACATTTTTTTGTGTGTGGCATTGATGATGGCATAGGGTCCTTGGATAGCAACCTCTCTAGTTTTGCTTGCTGGGTACCTGAAAACGTCTCTTTAACCTGAGGTTCAATAATCTGACCTGGATTTGTGTCAGTGGGACTCATTGTCCATCGCCCCGCCCTGGCAAGTGACCAGCTGCTCCGTCTGCAGACTACTGTTTCCTTCATTCCAGGGCAAGTGTGTCTTGTGTGATGATCTCATGATGCAATCTCTTATGTCTACTTTCTGTTCGGTTTTGGGGTCACTGCTTCAGGGTCACCAGCTATCCTGTGGGATTGTTTTGTTATTCTTTTATCCTTGTCTCTGGCCGTTTCCACATCTTTGCCTTTCTGCTCAGATTCACTTCTTTGCCATTACTTCATTTTGGCCATTTTTCCAAATCCACATGAATCATTTAAAAATATAAGGCTCGGGAAACTCGCTGTGCTTCTTGAGACCCTGAGCTCCTGGCTCCCAAGGGTCTCCCTCAACACTCTCTGGGATGTCTGCCCCTCCCCTGGATCGTCTGCCCTTACCAGAGATGCCCAAGGGTTTGCCAGCTCCACCACCCCACGCCGAGGGGGCACTCAGGAGTGATGCCAAGATGCCCAGATCCGTGTCTCTCTCGGTCGCATCCATGAAGACCCACAGCAGGCTGCTAAACCCCGGAAGTGATTCGCCTGGATGCTGCGGTGAACATCCACCAGCTTCTCTGCCTGGAGTTCTTCATGGAGCTCTGGTTGGGATGAGAGCCGGGGCCTGCTCCCTCTCCTTCCATCTCACCTGACGTCTGAAGGGCGCTTGAGAGCTGTCAGTCCAGCGGCAGTGTGGACAGGGGACGGAGGGAGGTCAGCTGGCTGGACACGGTGAACTGGATGAAGTGAGGGGGCCAGGGAGATGGCTGGCGGGGGGCAGTTGCTCAGTGGCCTGGCCCGGGAGACACATGAGTGCCCGGAGCAGTGAGTGGCAGTCACACGGCATTCTTTCCCATCCTGGGTCGGGAGCAGCTCCTCGGCTGTCTGGAGGTGTCACTAACTCTTCCCTCTGCTTGTCTTCTGCTCCCCAGCTGCACGGACAGCTCCTGGTGGCCAGGACAGGTTCTGAGGGCCTGCTCTTTCTGCAGATCCCCAGCCCAGGCCTCGTCACAACGTGGGGCATGAACTGGGGCCTGACTTCAGCTCTGCCGGTCACTGCTGCAGCCCTGGGGCCGGGGCACTTCTCAGAAGGGACGTCCGGGGACTTCTGACTAGGCCGTGCTGCTGCCGGCTCTGCGTCTATCCAGCGGCGTCCTGCTGTCTCCTTGCTCTCCGCCCCGTGTTGTGGGGAGCGGGCTGGGCGAGGGGAGTGGGCTTCTTACAGGCTGAGAAAGCTGGCTCTGCATTTCCTAACCAGTTTGGCAGAAACTGTGCACTTTCCTGGAGAAGGCAATGGCAACCCACTCCAGTACTCTTGCCTGGAAAATTCCATGGACGGAGGAGACTGGTCGGCTACAGTCCAAGGGGCGGCAAACAGTCGGACACGACCGAGTGACTTCACTTCACTTTGTGCACTTTCCATGTAAAGGAATGTTGGAGGGTTGTCACAAGAGCGATGACTCAAAAATCTTAATTCTGACACTTGCCCCCGCCCCGCCCCCAGCACTTGCCTGGCACGCCTGGTGCACCCGCTCAGGTGCCCAGCATCAGAGGTGTCAGACCAGGCTCCATCCTTCACCGCACAGGCCCCGGGGTGACGTGGCTCTGCGGGGTGGTGAGTCCTGTCAGTCAGCTGTGCAGAGGGGCTGGGGATAAGAGACCCAGCTGGGAGGCCGTCCCCTGGCATGCTTGCCCACCTCACCACCTTTCCCAGAGAATCCACTCCTGGCCTTATAGCCTGGCCTCGATTCCAGTCTCGTCCACCCACCTGCAGGGCCCAGTCCAGGCCCCACTTTCTGCAGGAAGCGCCCCGCTCTCTCTCTCCCCCCAAGTTTCTTTGCATGCACACTGCACAGACCAGCTTGGGGCGATCGGGCAACAGGCATTTATAGGAAGATCCTGGCAGAACGTGTGGGATTGAGGGGCATCCTGAGCAAAGGGGACGCAGACTCACACTCACTGCCTCCCGTTGAGCCTGGGTTCTGGGAGGTGGACCCTGACTGCCATCCCCTGGGGTGGGGCAGGTCAGGTGTGATGCTGCCAGCCTTGGGAGGACCCAGAGATGAGGGGAGAGGGAGCCGTTCTGGGGAGAGGATGCCTCCACCCAGAGCCAGCTCTGCCCGGCATCTCCGTGTCTGCCCCGTGCAAGCCTGGTGGGCGCGGGGAAACCCCCTGCTTCATCCGCTCGCCCCCCCCACCCTGGTGGGGAAAGGCTTTGGTTCTCCCCACCTGGTGGGTGGGGACCCCGGGGTCAGAGCCACGAGGGGCAGGCTGCCTCCCCAGCACCCCGCACGGGAGGGGAAATGCCTGCTCGCCCGTCTATTCATGTGCCGCTCTGGCTGGTGTCAGCCCTGCAGGCTGGGCAGGACGAAGCTCAGCTTCTCGGCTGAGGGCAGAACGAGGAACGCGGGGAAGGGGTGGTTCTGGAACCTTCTGCTCCTCACACGCCGCGTGAGCCCCGGTTACCTCCCACGCCCTCTCACCTGGAAAACAGAGAGGAGGCTGCAGGGCGTCTCATGGACGGTCGAGAGGATGGACGTGTGAGCTCTTCTAAATGTCGGGGGTCCTGAGGCTTCGGTCAGAGCCACCCTCCTGAGCGTCCTGGTTTCAGTCCTTCGTGGGGCCGACGAGAGTGGGGTCCAGGTGTCTGGCCCGGGCTCGGCACTGCAGTCCAGCGGTCCAGGGCAGGAGGGTGAGACCAATCCCGGACCTCGCTCCTGGCTCTGGCGGCTGACTTTGGGGGCCATGTGTGGGACATCCTCTGGGCAGACACCAGTGACCGCCAGCTTCAGTGTTTCCTGGCACCACAGACCCGGGGGTGGGGAGAGGGGGCTTCACACTGTAGACTTGTAGCCGGAAGTTCAAAATCAAATTGTGGGCAAGTCTTCGTTCCCTTAGGAGCCTCCGCAGGAGGAGCCTCCTGAACCTTCCAGCTCCGAGTGCCTCCAGGTGTCCTGGCCTGGTGGCTGAGTTTCTCCATCTTCAGGCGGTCTCCCTGTCCCCTTGAGATGCTTTCCGGCTCCCGTAAGGACACCAGTGGTTAGACTCCATCCTAATCCCATTCTTGGCTTTATTACATCCACAGAGGAGGCCGTATTCTGAAGTCCCGGTGGACATGAGCTTAGGGAACATGATTCGTGCTCCTAACACTCACCACCAGCTGCGTGGGCTTTCCCGCCCTCCTCCTCCAACTTCTCAGAGGTCAGGGACCTGGCCTCAGCCTGGAAAGCCCGGTCCCGTCTGCCAGACGCCGCGCCCACCCAGGGGTCTGGTCCTGGCACTCTGCCTGCCTGGACTTCAGATGTTCTAGACCACGCGGGACCCTGGGTGTGCCTGGAGTCGGTGGAGTCGGGGCGATGGGGAGAGTGCCACTCCCGCCCACCCCGGTGATCTGGGTGGGAACCATGCAGGACCACGGGTGACCTCTGGCCGTCAGCTTGACCCCCGGGAGGACAGCTGCACTGCGCGGAGTACTGGGGGCCGGGACACCGAGGTCCCAGCACCCCTCCCACCCAGGGCCCCATCCTCCACCCGCAGGATCGTCTGGGCTCAGTCCGCCATCACAAAACCACGCACGGGAGGAATCGCTGCTGTTTGGTCGCTCAGTCGTGTCCGACTCTTTGCGACCCACGGACTGCCACACGCCAGGCTTCCCTGTCCTTCACCAGCTCCCGGAGTTTGCTCAAACTCACGACCATCTCATTCTCTGTCTACCCCTTCTCCCTCCTCCTGATCTTTGCAGCGTCAGAGTCTTTTCCGACTGGAGCTTAAACTACAGAAACGTGTCCTCTCGCCGCTGTGGAGGCTGTAAGGCCAAGATCAGAATGCCGGCAAGGTGGGTCGCCGGGGAGGACTCTTCCTGTTTTGAGGGCGCCTCCCTCTCGGGGTGTCCTCATGGGGTGGGGGGGGAGATCTCTACCCCTTCCGGTAAGACCTCCAGCCGTCACATCCAAATCGGGGCCCCACTTAACGACCTCAGTGAACCGTAATTATCTCCTAAATGACTTGGCAATGGGCTCAGGGCTTCACCTCTGAATCTGAGGGGTGACAGTTTAATCCACAGCAGGTGGTGAATGCTGAGGTCTGAGACAGCCTTCTGCAGGAAAGGGTAGTGGGAGAAGGGTTGGTAAAAACCGTAATGACAAGCGGCCTTGTGTGCGGGTCTAGGGGGGTCGGTGCTAGAGAGCCCCAGCCCACCCCACTCACCTCCACGTGTATCTGTTGCTGTCTCCCCTTCCCGGGTCCCAGCCAGCCTCAGGGAGGAGAAGCAGGTCTCCTTTCCTTCCTGTGAATTCCCAGGGAGGGGCCGGCGGTCCTGGCTCACGCCCCAGGCTCGCATGCGGGACATCAAGAGTGAACCCTTCCAGCCCTTCCATCCAGGGGTCCAGGGCTGCCTGTCCTGACCTTGACTCCACTGGCTCCTTGAGGTCACCCCCAAAGCAACCGAGGCTCTGAAGGGTGGTCACTGCAGGGCCTGGAGAAGCGGGCCCTGCGCCCACCCCCAGCATCCTCGAGGACAAGGTGCAGTCCCTCCCCACACCACCCCCTGTGTTCGGGCGGGCCCGGGTCCAGGAACCCCTTTGCTGGTCAACCTCCATTTCTGAGCAGCCCTGGTCACTGCCTCGGGGAGGTGTCCTTGGCTCCCAGTCCCCCAGGGCACTGGATCCCACTTGGCGATGGCCCTCCTGCTCTCCCTGAGAAGAGGCGTGGTCCTCTGGACACCTGCGGCCACCAGGAGGCGGGCCACCCCCCACCACCTGTGGTCACCGTGAGGCCTTGTTGCTATTGCAAAGCTAAGAAGGACGAATCCCGGCCTGGCCCCGTGCGTGGGCCCGATGGGCGGCGAGGTCTTCCCCCACCTGTCGTCAGTAATTGGGGATAAATCAATATTTACTAAGCAGACTCCCACAAAGAGGGGCGGGCATGAGAAAGCAGGGAGGGGCAAGACCTGAGCCCCTGCTCCTGGCTTTTAACTCCGCGCCCCCGCCCCCACCGCCGGCAGAGACGGGATCCCGGGCTAATTGCTGGAGCCGTTTTCTCAGCCTCTCCTGCCGGCTCAGCTCCCCGGGCCGCAGTGCCCTCCTGCACCTCCGATGCAGTTGTACAGATCAAAGGAGCCGGAGGAAGCCTCCTAATTCCCCACTTCCCTTTCCCCCCCGCCCCGCCCACCCCAGGACCAGAGCATCACGGCTCAAGGTCCCGGTGGAGAGGGGATTTCTAAGGTATTCGAAAGCATCCCACTCCAGCCACCTCCCCCTTCAGCATCTTATTTCACCCCCACGGTCCCCGGTGAAGGGAATATCCCTGCCCCTGTCCTCTGATGAGGGGACCGGAGCTCAGAGAGGTTACGTGAGTCACCCAAGGTCACACAGCGGACCACATGCTGGAGCTTTGATTTGAAACCAGATTGCGTGAGTGTCCTGGAGCTGCTGAAACAAGGCAACTCAGACTGGGCTGAAAACAACGGGAAGGTGTGCTCCCAGCCTCAGGGGCTGACGTCTGAGACCAGGCTATGGGCGGGGCTGGGCCCCCTCCTCCGAGCTCTGGGCGGACACTTCTTCCTGCTCCACTAGCCTCCGAATCCTCGCCCCTGCCGTCCCCGTCTCTGTCGTCACTTGGCCCCCTCCCTGTGTGTGTCTGTATGTCCGAGTCTCCCCCTGCTTATGAGGACACCAGGGCTGGTTGAGGGCCCATTCCACTCCAGAGTCACCATCTTCATAGCATCAGATTTCCAGATCAGGCCAGCCTCACAGGTACCAAAGATACAGCTGGACCAGACTTCAAACCCCACTTCCCGGGAAAGTCACCCTCCCTTGCTGCGCTTCCTCTCACTCCTAAGGAAGCGGTCCAGCCCCACCTTTGGTCCCTGTGAGGCCATGAAGACGGCGATGATAGTGAGGTGGTGGGGAGGCGAAGTATGTTTCCCCCAGCGCCCTCCCCCCCACCGGCAGCAGCCTCGAGGCAGCCTGGGTGGGCCTCACCACGTGAGGGTCCTTCCTTCCCCACGTCCCGGCTGTGCGCCAAGGTGGGAAGGGTGGGCAGCATCAGGACACCCTCCCTGGGGCCGCTGCTCGTGCCGTGTGCAAGCTGGGTGGCACCGGACGCTCTGAGCTGCAGTGTCACAGGCCAGGGGTTAAGTGGCTGCCCCGGGGCACACGAGCGCTCAGTGGCAGGGCGGACAGGAGCAGGGGTCAGCTCACCCCAAGCCCAGGACTCTTTCCAAAAGCAGATTTGGCTGAAAGCTGCCCAGTCCAGGAGATTGTCTCAGAAGGCACGAGAAGCCTCTGGTTGGCCGAGGTTCTGTGAGGCGAGTTCTGCAGACAGCAGCCTGGTTTCTGCAGCCCCAGGTCCCGCCCTCCCGTACAGGGGCTGGAGGAGGATTGGGGAGCAGAGGAGGGGACACCGCCAGGATTGGTTTTCAGTTCAGCAAGGGGGACCTTATAATAAGCAGAGGTGTCCAGGGAAGGGGGGGTCCCTTGGAGAGGGATGAGCTCCCCGTCACTGGAGACACTCAAGCAGGCGCCATCTGCTCTCGGGAGAGCCCTGGAGCAGAGGCCGTGTGGACTTAGTATCCTGCGGGGCCCTTCGCAGCCCAACGCTGTGATCCTGAGAAGCTGGGAGGGTGGGCTGGGGGCTGAGACTCCGCCTTCTCCACCCCAGGCTCTCTCCCAGGCACATCGGGAAGGTCTGACCCTGCGCCCTGGGCACACACGTGTGAGCTGGGCTGCTTCCTCGGCCTGGTGCCCGTGGCTCAGCGCTGGGCCTGGGGGACCAGGGCCGATGGGGTTGGTCCTCCAGGAAACGACACTAGGATCAGATGAGCACCCGCTTCAGGACGAAGCCTGAGGTCACCTGAGGAGCACCTGGGGAAGATGTGGGGAGGGGCGTCCTGAGCTCGCTGCCGGGGAGGGGCTGGAGCACCAGGAGGCGGTGGACCCCAAGAAAGAACCCATGAGGCTACCCACGCCAGCCACGGCCCTCTTTTAAGATGCAACTTACACGGGAAGTCGCTCACTTCAGAAGGCAGTAGAAGCCTCTGGTTGGCCGAGGTTCTGTGAGGCGAGTTCTGCAGGCAGCAGCCTGGTTTCTGCAGCCCCGGGCAGAGCAGGGGCCAAGGCGGGTGCTGCTGGAGGGGGGACTTGGGGACCTAGGAGAGGACACCACGGGGAAGCAACTTTCAGCTCAGCGAGGGGGACGTTTCAACCAGCAGCGGTGTCTGTTCAACTCCCCCTCCACCCCCGTGACCCCGTAGGACCCTCAGACCCCCCTCGTGCCCCCTCTAGACTCTGACCTCTGGAGGGACCCGCATCTTGGTCCTCAGGGCCTCTCACTGCCTGGTCCCAGGCCCGGCCCTGCGTGGAGCCCAGTCCCCCCACTCTCCAGGCCTGATGGGTATCAGGGCACAGGGTCCCCACAGCCCTGCTCTCCAGGGTCACAAGCTGGCTGTCAGCCCTTCTGCAGTCTGTCTGTCTGTCAGTGTCTCTGTCTCTGTGTCCATCTGTCAACGAGCGTCTCTCTTTGCTTCATGCTGGAAAGAACAAGCAAGCAAGTGAACAGGGCCATTCGAAATAGGAGGTAAAGATAAAGAACAGTGGTGGCAACGGGGATGACAGGCTAAAAGGAGAGGTGGTGGGGAGACCCAGCCTGCTGAGCTCCAGCCGGCTGCAGACCCTGCTAGAAAGGGCCCCAGAGGCGGCTGTGAGCCGCCAGCAGCCAAAGGAAAGGAGCCACAAGGAGATCCCACAGGAGCCGCTCAGCTCTCTGACCCTGACATCCGAGCTGGGGGTGGGGGCACAGAACGGGCCTCCGCCGTGGACCTCCGTGGACTTGGGGCAGCCAGCTCAGATGCACCGAGGGGCAGAGCCCCCAGCAGGGGGTCAGAACGCTGTCCCCGCCGTGGTCGGAGGGGGTGCCCCCGTGCCAGGGCACGGACGCCCATGTTCAGGGAGGGAGTGGGCAAAGAATATTACCTGCACCACGAGCTGGCCTGTGGTCCCATGCAAGGCATTCCCGGCCTGAGGCCACACAGGCAGCGGGCAAAGGCCGGTGGATCCCCTCCCAGGCCAGCCAGATCCAGCCCAAGCTCCCCTGGGAAGCTCCTCGGGACAGACCCAGCCCGTACTTCTTGCAGAGCTCCCCCGAGAACGCCCATGCTATGCTGGCATCTCAGTTTATCCTGAGTAACCCTCAGGACAACTCAGTCTGACTCTACATGTGAATAAACGAGGCCACCCAATGAGCAGGCGCCAGGCCCCAGCTGGTAACCGAAGGAGCAATGTTCTGGCCCAGCTGCCTCCTGCCACTGAGCTTGGGATGTTCTGACACTGTCCTTTGGCAGAGAAGCTCACTTGAGCATCAAGTCAGCATCAAGGGGAAAAGGGAACAAACGAACCGACCGGAGATGAAGAGCTGAGATGGGAGGAAACACGGGGAGTCTGGCCCTTCTCCCTGCACCCCCTCTCCTGACTTGCTGGCGCAGTTCAGGACACCCAGCCCCAGCCGGGGGACCCGGGGGTGGGGGGCACTTCACACACCGGGTTTTTGAAGCTGGCAGGAGGGGACCGGAGCTTGTCTTACTGGAGGCCGCCTGCCAGCATCAGGACCGCCTCCTGCTAGCTCCCAGCAGAGAGGAGGGCTCTGTGGAAATGACGGACATCACCCGCTCCAGTGGGCGTGTGACATATCCCTGCCTGTCCTGGTGACCGGTGCCACCCTGTCGTCCACTCAGGAGCCCCTCGAAAAATCCCTGCCCCTGGCCCCCACTGTGAGTCCATCCTACACCCTGAGACCCATCGGTCGCCCAGAGCATTGAGCCACTTAGGCTCTGCCGGGAGGACCAGTGGCTGCTCCACCCCCAGCCCCATGCCCCTTCCTCCCAGCTAGAGGGAAAACCCCTCCTCCAAGGACACACAGCCCTTGACCCCAACTCCCACCGTGGCCCACCCTCTGCCTCGTGACGTGAGCCCCAGACTGTCACCCCGGGCTTGAACCAGACCCCCGCCCCCAGTGACCACGGCCGGCAGACGCAGGTGGCCACTTCCCTCTTGGCTGTGTTCCAGGGCAGAAGAAAGGGCTGGAGCTCCGTGAGCACCTACTAAGGGCCCCCCGAGTGAGATCCAGATGCCGGAGCACTTAAAATGGGCTCACGGGTAAGATTTCACAGTTCTGGCCCCGGGGAAGATTCCTATTCCAGAAATTTTTTCTTTACATTCACCCAGAAGATACAACAAATGAACCAGGCAAAGGTGTCACCATCGCCACAGTCAAGGCAATAAACATCCCTCACCTCCTGCTTCTTCCTCATGCCCTTTTGTCGTTGATTTGGGGGCTTGTTTTTTGTGATGAGAACAGTTAACAGGAGATGCACTCTCTCAGCAAATGCTGAAGAGGCCAGCACTGTTTTTCACTAGAGGCTCTGTGTGCGGCCCACCTCGCAAGCCCACTCCTCTGGGAACTGAACTCTGGAATGACCCGTCCCCGTCCCCTCCCCAGCCCCGGCATTCTCCATGCTGGGGTCTGCCTCTCTGAGGCCAGCTGTGCTTAGGTCCCGCATGTAGGTGGAATCATGCAGTCTGTCCTTCGGTGACTGCTTTATTCCACTCGACATGATCTCCTCCAGGTCCATCCACGTTGTCACAAACCAGACTTCCCTTTAAAATTCTTTTTCAAGGCAGACTAATATTCCCTTGCATGTCCATAGCATATCTTCTTTATTCCTTCTAGACATTTGGGTTGTTCCCGTGCCTTGACTACTGTGAATAATGGTGCTACGAACGCAGATGGGCAGGTACCTGTTTGAGACGCTGCTTTCAGTTCTTTTGGTTTACACCCAGAAGTGGGATGGCCAGGTCATACTATAGTTTTCATTTTTAAACAAATATTTATTTGCTTGTTTGGCTGCCCCAGTGGTGTGGGATCTAGCTCCCTGACCGGGGTTTGAACTCCGGCCCCTGCACTGAAAGTGTGGAGTCCTGCCCACTGGACACCAGAGAGGCCCTTATTTTTCATTTTTTAAGGAACCTCCGGACACCGTCCACAGCGTCTCCACCATTTTACACCCTCACCAACAGGGCACAGGCCTCCAGCTTAGGTAAGTTACTCCTGCCTCCAGCAAAGGCCTGAGCACAGCTGAAGCATCTGTCCTGTCTTCAGGGGCAGGAAGTGGGAGACTGGGATCTGTGTCCGGAGCCCCTGGGCTCCTCTGCCTTCCCTTCCGTGGACCTGGGGTTGTTGGCCAGGCCTGAACCAAGCTATCTGTGGGGCAGGCTGCCTGTGGGCAGAAGGGCAGGCAGGAGAGGCAGGCGCTGGGGGCTCTCCCCTGCCAGGGACCCCACTCAGGATGGGGGTGGGCACACAGCTGTGATAGCTGTATCACCAGCTATTCTCCTTGCTTCCTTCCCCTGCTCCCCCATCTCTCTCTTTTCCGGGGGTAGTAACACTGTTCCTCCAAGTCCTGTGTGGCTTGGAGTCCAGGGCCCGGGGAGACTCTCTAAAGTGGGGTTTCCTGCTCCCAATTGCTTCCCCGATGACACTGCCACCCACCCACTCCCAGATCAGGAGAAGGCAGTTCAGAGACTCAGCTTGTTGATAAGAAACTTCCCCAGCCAAGCTCAGGACACGCTGGATACAAGTCCCCCTTCTCGAGGGTCTAGAATAAAGGGCAGAAGCCAGACGGCATCTCAGGGACTTTGGGGCAAGCTTCGGGGTCCTCAGGGAGAGAACTTGTCCTTAACGTCTCTCGTCCAGCGACCTTCTCTCTCTTGCACACACACACACACACACACACACAAAGAAGGTTGCTGCCTTCAAGACAATGCTTTTAAAGCAGACTCTGTATCAGAGAAATGGTGGCCGGTGTGGGTGCGATTTGACTGAATCGGACAAGATCCCAGCCGCATCCCCTCCCCCGCCCCTGGGTCTGCAGGAGCCCTGGACACCCTGGGAACCAGCAAGCGCCAGCTTTGAAAGGTTAAGGCAGACGCGTCTCGAACGGCGCACCCCCCCACCCCGAGTGTAGCCGAGCCGGCCTCCTCCTTAGAAAGAGGAATTCGATCAAATGTTAATCCTCTCCACATGTAGAATATTCCAGATAGCCCCGAGCTCCGAGTGCCTTTTGAACTTGTGAACAGAAATTGATTCAAGGTGACGAATTTGTAATCAGTTTATGATTGATGGGCCGCGTTTCCAGAGAGGCAGCTCGGTGTCCGCGCCCCCCCACCCCCCACCCCGCCCGGGGAAGCAAATGTGTTTCACTTTATCTCGCCCCATCCCGGGGCCCGGAGGACCGGGAGAAAGAAAATAAAGTCAACTGCAATATTTAACTTGTGTTAGAACAGATGCCACTTCATTAGGGGTCCGTGGGAGGAAGTGCTAAGCAGAGCTTTGGGGGCTCGCCCTCCCGTCTGGACAGGGGGCAGATCGGATGTTAAACTATTAGTGTGATTAGGTGAATAATGACTTTGGAACTAATTTCGCTGGATTGGAAAGAGAGCAGGACAGGGCGAAAGCAGAAACATCTGCTAGAATATTCTAATTTCAAAGGGTAATTGCGGAAGGCCTGCTCCGGGCCCCCTTCCTTCTCTCCCTTTCTCTTTCTTTCCTTTCTTTTTGTTAATCGAAACTGCCTTGAAGTGACTTTTGAGTTCAGCCCTGGCAAAGTTCAGCTGGAAAGTTCTCAGGGCAGAAGCGCGGGAGACCGCCCAGCAGGCCGGCTCAGGGGCCCGGGAAGCCACTCCGCCGCCAGTCCGCACATCGAAGCTGCTCCCTGAGCTCTCCAGGGCAGCGGGCAGTGGCCTTGACCTTCTCAGGCCAGGCTTCCTACGGGAATCTGAGGAAAACCTTAAACCATGACCATCCGTGGCATGAAAGCCTCTGGGGCAGGTTCACAGACCCCTGCGAGGGTATCGTTTCCAGCCATCCTTTCCCTGCGGTCACCTTGACTGCCCTTTCTGTCTGCAGGCAGCGGGTGCTGGGGAAACCAGGGTCCGAACCAAAAGAGCAAACCCTGGTTTGTAGCATCTGCCGGTGCCCGTGTGGTAAATGCCCCTCCAAGGCCAAAGTCAAGCCACCGACTGGAAGTCAAGGAGCTGACATCGCTGGGACGGGATGGGCATGTCCAGCTCTCGCTGGCCCGAGCCATCGCTGGACGCCAGTGTCCCCCACCACTGGAGCACACTTTCCGGGCCTTCCAGGCCTGAGAAGCGTCCCCTGGCTCTCCAGGGCCAGGCCCTGCTCCCAGGCTGCGTCGGGCCTCTTGAGGCTTGGGCTCCGCTGCCCACAGGGTTCTTGCACCTTTGCCCCCCGCCCGCAGCCACATGCTCCCCCCGCCCGCAGCCACATGCTCCCACTTGCCCAGTCGCCCACAGCTACACCTTCCCCCTACTCCCCTTCTGCCTTTACTTTCATCCTTTCCCCAACCAGCCCTGAATGGATGCTCTGTGCTCCACATCAGGGTGATGGGACAGACCTGGTCCCTGGCCTCACGGGCCTCATGGCAGAGCGGATGGACAGACCTCACTGGGGGATAGCAGGAGGGCCCGACCTGAGAATCCTTCGGGAAAGGGAGGTTAAGGGGTCTAATCCGATGGTGGGGGCTATGGAAGGCTCCCGAGGGCAAGCAGGTTTGAGCCGAGCCTGGGCAGGAGAGCATGAATGGCAGAGAAGAAGGGAGGGTGGTGCTCCGGGCAGAAGAAAGGCTTGTGCAAAGGTCCTGGGGTGAACTCAGATCATCACTGAAATCAGACCCTTACGGGGCAGGCAGGGGGGCAATGCCAGCAAGGTCGCCTGCTTCAGGGCGCCCTGGGGGAGGGCCCAGCTGGCCTCTGTCCTCAGGACAACAGACTTTCAGAGGCTTAACGAGATGTGGGGCGGTTTTGACTTTTCAAGTTAAAGCTTGTTTTTGCAAAGGTGACACATGTACAGTGAAGAATCTAAAGGGGCAACAGGGATGAGCAAGGTGCCCTCCTTCTGACGGCGGCAGCCGGACCCGGTGCCCCTGGGCCAGCCTCCAGGACGACGCCGCCTCCTCCCCGGGCCTGCGTCCAGGTGCACCAGTCACTGCAAACACTCCTGCAGAAACCCACCCCCGGCATCCTCGGCTCGCCGCTCTGCACCTGGCTTTCCTGGGCTCATGTACCGTGTGTGTGTGTGTGTGTGTGTGTGTGTGTTTCTGTGTGTCTCTGTGACTGGGTGAGTCTCTCTGTGTGTCTGTGCCTGTGTGTGTGTATCTGTGTGTGTGTGTGTACATGTGCCCATGTAATCCTGCTCCAACGTGTCTCAGAGGATACAGCCGGTCGGCACTCAGGCTCTATGTTGGAGCACCTTCCCGATCCCCTCTGGCTTCTCCCTGCTGTGGACCAGGTCCAGTGCCAAGCAAGGTGGGTGCAGGGAGGGGCCTCTAGAGATGTTCCCTGGGGACTACCGTCTGAGAAGCACCAACGTGGATGCCCTTGTGATCCAGGCAAAGCCAGAAGGCCCTCGGCAGGCTTGTTTCAGCTTCCAGAACGTCAGCAAGTGTTAAATGAACACCTACTATGCCCTGGGTGTGGAGGGGAGACACAAGCAGAAAATGCAGCCTCTAGCCCCCAGCGCGGAGGCTCCCAGAGGAGGGACCTGGTCTGCAGCATGCAAACTGGGAAAGATGGACCCAGAGAAGGTCTCGACGTGTCAGGAGGAGCTGAGGCTGCAGGCCTGGGCCTGGCCCCATGGATGGCCTGGCTCTGGACAAGTCATTGCTCCTCCCCAGCTCCCCGGGACAGCGGCAAGAGACTCTCTGAGACCCTCCAGCTGTGGGAAGGAGACACTGTGAGCATGTGGGGGCCTGAGAAGAGGGAGGTGGGGGACACCCATCCTGCTTGGTGGGCTGAGGGGTCAACTGTGCGGTCCTGGAGGCGAGACACCCCCAGAACACATGGAGCATCCGCACAAGCTGTGAACTCTGACAAGCGAAGCCCTGAGACTGCTTGTTTAGTTAACTTTGATTTAATATATTTTTATTAATGTAGGAATTAAAGAGCCTCTTGATGAGGGTAAAAGAGGAGAGTGAAAAAGCTGACTTGAAAACTCAACATTCAGAAAACTAAGATCATGGCATCTGGTCCCATTATTCCATGCAAATAGATGGGGAAAAAGTGAAAACAGTGACATGTTTTATGTTCTTGGGCTCCAAAATCACTGCAGACAGTGACTGCAGCCATAAATTAAAAGATGCTTGCTCCTTGGAAGAAAAGCTGTGACAAACCTAGACAGTGTATTAAAAAGCAGAGACATCATTTTGCCAACAAAGTCTGTATAGTCAAAGCTATGGTTTTTCCAGTAGTCATGTATGGATGTGAGAGTTGGACCATAAAGAAGGCTGAGCACCAAAGAATTGATGCTTTTGAACTGTGGTGTTGGAGAAGCCTCTTGAAAGTCCCTTTGACAGCAAGGAGATCCAATCAGTCAATCCTAAAGGAAATAGACCCTGAATATTCATTGGAAGGACTGAGACTGATGCTGAAGCTCCAATGCTTTGGCCACTTGTTGCAAAGAGCCGACTCATTGGAAAAGACCTTGATTCTGGGAAAGATTGAGGGCGGGAGGAAAAGAGGGTAAGAGAGGTCGAGATGATTGGATGGAATCATCAACTCAATGGGTGTGAGTTTGAGCAAACTCCAGGAGATGGTGAAGGACAGGGAAGCCTGACATGCTGCAGTCCATGGGTCACAAAGAGTTGGACATAACTGAACAACATTAATTGAATATAGTTTCCTCTGCAAGGAGTAAGACCTTGTTGCTTATCCATTCTATATATACTAGCTTCCTGGAGAAGGAAATGGCAACCCATTCCAGTATCCTTGCCTGGAAAATCCCATGGATGGAGGAGCTTGGAGGGTTGTACTCCTTGCAGTTGCAAAGAACCAGACGCAACATAGGGACTGAGCACATATGTTAGCCTGAATCTGCTCACCCCAAACTCTCTAAGCCCAAGGATATACGCAACCATTGTGGCAAACAACTACCACATGACTCAGCAGATTCCAGAGAAGTGAAACATGCATCCACCCAGAAACTTGTACACAAATGATGAGAGCAGCATCACTTTAAATAAATGTTTTGCAGCAAAAAAGAAAAAAAAAGGAACAGCATCACTTACCACAGCCAAAAAGGAGAAATCGTCCCAACGCCGTACACTGGTGGAAGGACCTGCAGAGATGGGAATGTCCACACAGGGGCTGCTGCATGGGCTGCTATGGAAAGAAGTGGGGCTGGATGCTTGCAACGATGTGGATGAACCTCAGAACACAGTGCTCAGTGAGAGGCCAGTCACAGGAGGCCACACATTCTACTCATGCCTACGATGTGTCCAGATGGAGAATCCTCCTGAGACAGTGCGTGGACCAGCCGTTGCTGGGCTGGGGCGGGAGGATGGAGGTGAAAGCTAGCAAGGGGCAGGGGCTTCTTCCGAGGGGACGAGAATGCTGTGACACGGAGTCGTGACAGCTGTGAATACGCTATACACCTCTGAGGTTCGCTTCAGTCCCATTTCCCAGGTAGGTAAGTGGAGGCTGATGGGTGACGGTGGCTTGCTCCAAGCCACAAGGATGGTGGGGGTGGGGAGGGGGTCACTCTGCAGTGGGAGGAACGTGGGGCTGGATGGGGAGCAGGTTCATAGGCCAGGGTGGTGAGGGGGTCACGGAGCTGCGCGGTGGGCAGGCAGGTCCTGGAGCGAGGGGTGAGAGCCATGCCGGGCCACCTCCTGCCCCCCGCCCACAGGCCCTCCTGCCCCGCCCACAGGCCCTCCTGCCCCGCCCACAGGCCGCCTCCTGCCCTGCCCACAGGCCCTCCTGCCCTGGGCCCCACCCCGCTTCACAGCTGTGGTCCTGACCGCATCCACAGCCCAGACTCCAGCAGCGAGCCGGGTCTGGTGCTGATGACCAGCACATCCTGGGAAAGTGGACAAACAGTAAACATGGGGGACAGCCAGGTGTCCGCACAGCTCCTCATTCAAGGGGGCTACTGCCGACGATAAAAGGGATGCTGTGAGTAGCTCTGCTGGGATGACTTCAGATGCCAGGACTGTGCCGAGAAACCCAGGGAGTGTGGGTATCCGGGGAATGATAGGAGCACTGATCAGGGTTGCAGGGGTGGAGGCTTGACTTCAGCAGCCCTGAGGGCTTCCTGGAGGAGGAGGCACTTGATCTGGGGAGATAGATGGGGTGCCAGCCATTTCACTCCCCTGAAAAGAGGAAACGGGGAGAGTCTGTGACCCTAGGAAGGGCATCCCTTGCCCTCGCCCCCACGACTCTCAAGCTGGCCGTTTGTGCATAACCACTTCCAGCCCCGGGCCCTTGGAGGGACATTTTGCGCTCAGACCTGAGTGTGTGGCCTCTGGGAGGAGAGGGCAGGTGTCCAGGAGCACAGTGCATAAGTGCTCCTCTGCGCCCTCCCCGCTACTCGGGGTTGTAGCTGTTTAAGTTGCCATTGATTTTTTAATTGGATTTTAAATGGTTTAGAAAAAAAATGTTTCTCTTCCTTCATTTAGAAAGTGTTTGCATTTCAGTGTGGAGGACTGTGGGAGTGGGAGGCAGGGGAGGGAGGGCGGAGAACAGGGGGTGGGGGTGTGAATCTGCACCGGCTATGAGCAGAGGTGGTGCCTCCATGCATGAGCGTGTGTGTGTGCACGTGTGTGAGTGAGTATGAGTGAGTCTGCATATGTGTGCATGTCAGTGAGTGTGCATACGTGTGTGCATGCATGTGGGTGTGAGTGTGCACGTGTGCAAGTGTGCATATGAGTGAGTGTGTGTGTGTGCATACATGTGTGTGTGTGCAAGTGAACATGCATGAGTGTGTGCATAGGTGTGTGTATATGTTTGTAGGTGTGTGAGTGTGCACGTGTGTGCACATGTGTGTGCATGCATGTGAGTGTGTGCGTGCATGTGGGTGTTAGTGTGCACGTGTGTGAGTGAGTATGAGTGAGTCTGCATGTGTGTGCATGTCAGTGAGTGTGCATACATGTGTGCATGCATGTGGGTGTGAGTGTGCACGTGTGCAAGTGTGCATATGAGTGAGTGTGTGCATGTGTGTGCGTGCATACATGTGTGCGTGTGTGCAAGTGAACATGCATGTGTGTGTGCATAGGTGTGTGTATGTGTTTGTAGGTGTGTGAGTGTGCACGTGTGTGCACATGTGTGTGCATGCATGTGAGTGTGCACACGTGTGTGCATGCATGTGAGTGTGCACATGTGTGTGCGTGCATGTGGGTGTGAGTGTGCACGTGTGTGAGTATGAGTGAGTCTGCATGTGTGTGCATGTCAGTGAGTGTGCACACGTGTGTGCTTGAGTGTGTACATGTGTGTGTGACTGTGCACGTGTGCAAGTGTGCATATGAGTGAGTGTGTGCATGTGTGTGCATGCATACGTGTGTGTGCGCGTGTGTGTGCATGTGTGTGAGTGTGCATATATGTAGGGGTGTGTGCATACATGTGTGCAGGTGTGTGAGTGTGCATAGGTGTGTGTATGTATGCAGGTGTGTGAGCATGTATATATGTATATGTGCATGTAGGCGTGTGTGCATACATTTGTGCATGCATATAAATGTGTGACTGCACAAGTGTGTGCGCATGTGTGTAGGTGTGTGCACGCGTAGGTGTGTGTTGGCATGTTAGTGTTCATGTGTGTGCATGTATGTGGGTGTGTATACATGTGTGCAGGTGTGTTAGTGTGCATGCATGTGTGTAGGTATGTGAGTATGCATAGGTGTGTGTGTATGTAGGTGTGTGGGTATGCTTACGTGTGTATGCATGTAGGTGTGTGCATGTATGTAAATGTGTGACTACACAAATGTTTGCACACACAGGAGTCTGCATATTGCTTGTGTGTGTATTTTTGCACGCATGTCCATGTGCTTGCCCAGTGCACACACATGTACAAGCGTGTGCACACAGGACTGAGATAGCTCCTGAGCACAGGGACTCCTCCCTCCTCCCCGAGAACTCTGTCGTCTCCTCGAGGCCCTTGCCACTGCTGTGTGTGGGTGATGACGACGCTCCATGCCGCCATCCAGCCTGCCAGGTGAGGTTGGCGTGATTTCCCGTCACTGACTTCACGGAGAAGGAAGCCAGGCCCTGAGAGGGCAGACCGCCTTCCTGAGGTCTCACAGTGGCAGACGGCCCAGGGCCAGGAGCCGCCAGACCTCAGGCGCCGGGGCTCCCCGCACCCCTCGCCCCGGCAGGTGTGGGGGCTTCCCTGAGCCCCGCCCTACCCGTGGCATTCCCGGGCTGCCCTCCATGCCCTGCAGTCCCTTTGAAGTTGGCCCTTGAAATCTGAGGATGCCTGACCCACTTCTCACTGCGTCTCTGTTGCAGGGTCCCAGCGGTGGTCGAGTCACCTCTGTCTTCAAGGAAGCAACCTGCTTCTCCAGGTGCGGGAAGGTTCCTGGGCCCTGGAGGCCAAAATCTGCAAGTGCCTAGAAGCAGTCCCCAGCCCAGTATAGGGGAGCTGGGCTCAGGCCGACCATGGGCCACCCTGCTGCCCCCCACCTGCTGACCGCTCCCCTCTCAGCGCCCCCTCCGTCACCCCGCTGACCTGGCTCCTGAGCCCGCTCCCCACGCGGCCTGTACCGGGGTCGGCGGTGAGGCAGGTCAGCTCTTGTTTTGGGAGAGCCCTCCGTGGTCCCTCGCTCCGGGGCTCCTCCCCGCATCGGAACCCCCTCCTCCGAAGCCAGTCCCCCATCGGAACCCCCCCCGAAGCCCGCCCCCCATCGGAACTCCCCCCGAAGCCCGCCGGCTCTGGGTCTCCCTCCTGCGTCTGCTGTGGCTGCTCTCCCTCCTGCCCTCCACCTGCCTCTGGGTCCTAAGGGCTCCATGCCCAGCCCCTCCCCACTCATCTCCGCACTCACCTGGGTCTGTCTCAGCCCTCTCAAGACTCCATCTCACTTCTAGAAGGCTCTGTGAGCTCCAGCTCTCTCCTGGGCTCTTCTACCTGGAGGCCCCATTGGCCCCACACCCTCACCAAGGCTAAAACAGAATGCCCCACCTCTCCTCCCGAGCCTCCAGACCTGCCGCTGCCCCCAACCTTCAGACGGCGTCTCCAGCCATCTTGCGCCCTTCCGCTCCCTCCCTGAACCCCTGCCACCGGCATCTAACCAGCCACAGCGAATCCCGGGGCCCTGTCCGCTCTCTGACAGCTCTTGGTGCATCTTGGGTCCTGGTCTCAACCGCCCCTGCCCACAGCAGCCGCCCCCCTCCAGCTCTTCCTGCTTCCTTCAAGCCCCCTGTAATCCATTCTCCAGGCACTCTGGCCACTGTGAAGTTCGTAGTAGACCAACACTATCCCGACAACTAGAAAAAGCAGTTTTTAAAATAATATTTGGAGGTGTCAAAGTGTCCCAGGCGACTAGGACTTGAGATGCCAGAGCTCAGAGAGATAGACTGAGAGCAGTGAGTCCAGCGCAAGGCAGTTTTCCCTTCGAAAGAAGTGAAAGTGAAGTCGCTCAGTCATGTCCGACTCTTTGTGACCCCATGGACTATAGCCCACCAGGCTCCTCTATCCATGGGATTTTCCAGGCAAGAGTACCAGAGTGGGTTGCCATTTCCTTCTCTGGAGGCATTTGCCAAATCTTCAAGCTGCTCAAGAGAAAAGAAACCAAGAAGACCAGGGCCGGGTCTCAGCGTCACAGTCCGAAGGAGATAAAATTGGATGTTCTCAGTTCACCAAAGAGCAGGTGTCCCAGACAACACCTCAAGTTTTCGGTGGGGGCCCTCGGAGGGACACAGCCTGGGGGTGAGCTGAACCTGAGGGGAAAGCAAGGTTTGGACAGACTGTAACCCAGCTTCTTATCAGCTCATTCCCTGAGCAAGTTACAGTTATTTGCCCCTGCTCAGAGGATGAACTAAACCCTTCTCCAAGGAATAGAGCACCATTCAGAACCTCTACAATTTGCTAGTCACGGTGTTTCTCATTTAAGGCAAAGTTACCAAGCAAAATGAGAAGTAGGGTCAAGAGAAAAAATAGAGGGTAGAAACAGACTCATGGATGACCTGCATGGTAATAGAGTCACAATAAAAATAATTGTGCAAGAAAATCGATGACAAGGAGAATCTTAGCAGAGAAGAGGCATCTGTAAAGTGCCGTTGATGGAGCTCGAGGAACTAAAAAGTCTAGACACTGAAGCTGAGAGCTCAGGTGATGGATCATGGGCGCAGAGGGCAGAGCAGAAGGACGGGCGGACGAACTGCAACCTGGGAAGAAGAGGCCCTCCAGGTGGAGCCTAGAAGGCCAGAGGGTGGAGGTTACAGACCAGAGAGAAGGCCGTATGGGGAAGGATGAAAAGGCCAGACTAGGTCCTGGGCGGGCATCACAGACAGGGAAGGAGACGGAGAACAAGCAAGACAGGAAGGAGTAATGGCTGGGAATCTTCCACAGTGGAAGGAAAATGCCAATCACAGACGTAAGAAGATTGCAGAGCCCTAAGAAGAATGGACGCATAGGATATTTGTCTTTCTCTATTGGTTTTGCTTCACTTGGCGTGACCATCTCCAGGTCCATCCATGTTACTGGCATTGTTTCCTTTTTTATGGCTGAGTAGTATTCCACTATACATACCACATCGCATTTATCCATTCCTCTGTCCACGGACACTTAGGTGGCTTCCATGTCTTGGATATCGCCCCTTGACCCCTGCTTCTGCACTGCAGCTTGGCTCCCTGACCCCCTGATGCTCCTCCCTCGGTCACCCCTCTCTGCAGCGTCTGTAGCTCTCTCAAGCACCCCTGTGCTATGCAGCTGGGCCCGAGCCCTTGGACTGGACCTGGCATTCAGCAGGGGCTCCATGAGTAACCCTCACAGGCTGAGGATGAGCCCATGAAGGGCGCTGGGAACTCAGAGCCTCAGACACGTGGGCAGCAGTCACCACCCGCAGCGAGGACTGACCCAGAAGCCCTCCTGAGTCCTCTTTGCTTTCATGCCTTCGCTGGGAGATGTGAGAGCACTGACGCTCCAGGCCCTCTTTCTCCCTGCGTGCCCCCACCGGTCAGTGCCAGCCACACGCAGTGGCATCGAGAGCAACGCAGGATGCAGAGCTCGCCTCCTCCCGCTACTTCATCTTACAGATGTGGACTCGGTGGCCCATCCCGAGAGGGGACCTGCTTGCCCAGGGTTACTCCAGGTCCCAACTTGTGACTCAGGAACCTGCCCGACCACCCC
Organism: Odocoileus virginianus; assembly: GCF_023699985.2. NCBI lineage: Eukaryota > Metazoa > Chordata > Mammalia > Artiodactyla > Cervidae > Odocoileus > Odocoileus virginianus. Next base: position 730,221 of record NW_027224267.1, read on the forward strand.
AATCCTACCTGTGCAGCCGACGGTCTGGGTCTAAGAGCGATGCTGCTCTCAGGGCGGGGGGAACCAGTCAGGTTTCCCAGAAGAGGGGCAGAGCTGGTCACTGGACCAGCACCCCAGGCTCCTGATGGCAGGATGGGGGTTGGGGGCTGTGCTGATGACTCAGGGAGATCACAGGTGGCCTGGGGACAGGTGAGTAACCCCCACCGTCCCCCAAGGCACACAGGGGAGGATTCCTTCTGCAAACAAGCTGCAGGGTATAAACACACTGGGCCAGGGGTTGGGAACCCTCGGGTGAGCTCGGACCGCTCACCTGGCGCTGGGGGAGGAGCAGGTCTGCTGGGGCTCCTGTGACACCGCGGCAGACGCCCGCTGTTCACATTCACTGCGGACGCAGCACTGCAGGGGTGGTACCACCCCCATCTCACAGATGAGGCAACTGAGGCCCAGGGAGGCTACATCCGTGGTTGCACAGCTGGTCTGAGACAGAGCCGGACGATGAGCCCAGCGACGCCGAACTCCAAGGCACCCTTTTCTGCAGCATCAGCGAGCTGAGGGCCCAGGGGGCATCCCCAGCCTTGCCCCCCACCCCAGGAGACCGACACACTTACCTGCTCCCAAAGCCCTCTGTCTGGGTGCCTGGCCACCACGGGCGTCCTGCTTCCCTTCATCTGCTTGGTTCTTAACTCCTGACCATCCTTTAAGACTCAGAGCACATGTCCAGAAGCCTGACCCCAAGCATGCGCCGGGGCCTCACACGCCCACCGTGCTTCCCCCCGGGACTGGGCAGCAGAGCGCAGCCCGGATCCCTCTGCCTGTCGGCCCCCCGCACGTGGCTGTGTCCTCCCGGGGACAGGCTCTGTTTAGCCACCCTGGTCCCCAGCACCCCACCCCCGGCCTGGCTCATAGTAGGTCCTGGAGAACGCCTTTGAAATGACCAAGTCTTCCGAAATTGGATGCTTTTCCACCACTCACAGGTCATCCACTTCTTACCCATTCTCAGGGCATGTACAAGCATGCACACACACACACATGCGTGCGCGTGCTAAGCATAGCATCCAGTTATAAACACGATCTTCTAAAAGCAAGAATGAATGGGATTCATTTTTCAGTGAAATCAGCTGGGTTTGTTGAATTGATTTTGTCATTGTTCTGGGTGAGAGAGAGGAGCCTCAAATCTTAGGTTGCTGCCAAGAATACGTTCCTTCTTGCATTTGGGGGAGTCATTTCACAGAGAATGGAAGGGCAGAGCTGTGATGAGGGGACCTGGTCCTCTGAGCACAAGGGTGCGGTGGGGGGGACTGGCCCAGGGCCACACAGCAGGTCAGATGGAGACAGACTGAAAGCTAATAAATAGCATCCTCTCCCTGACATCCACACTTTGGAAAATCTAAGTCATTATCGGAATGAAAAAATAAATATAACTCTTAATTAAGGAAATCTTTCACTGTTAATGTGCATCAATGAGAAAAATTATAGAATATGTTGCAAGTCAAGCCTGAGAAGCTATTATAAGACAGGAAGACAGTGGACAAGGTTTTAAACCTCCCCTTACTCAGACGGTAAAGAATCCGCCTGCAACGTGGGAGACCTGGGTTCGATCCCTGGGTTGGGAAGATCTCCTGGAGAAGGGAGTGGCGACCCAGTCCAGGATCCTGGCCTGGAGAGTCTCGTAGGATCGCAACTGAGCGACTAACACTTGCGCTTTGCAACATTGAGAGGAAATGGTTAACCGAGGGGAAACGCTGGGCAGAACGCGCGACACCTAGTGGTCACACGGAGGAACGCAGGCCGGAGGCGCGGGAGTGAACCGAGGTCCACGCGGCGGCAGGTGTCCTGACAGAGGACCCTGAAAATACCGACAATAGAGACAGCCTTCCCACAGATCGCCGGCCTCCGCCCCCTGGATTCCCTCTTCCTGTGTGTGTGTGTGTGTGTGTGTGCGCGCGCGCGCGCGCAGAGTGCAGAGATGGGGGAGGGGAGATGCGGGGAGGGGAGATGCGGGGAGGGGAGATGCGGGGAGGGGAGATGCGGGGAGGGGATCTTGGGCTCAGTCTCACCCCTCGCCCTTCCGCTCGAGCTCATCCTCCTTCACCTCACACATCCCGGAACCTCCCACACAGCGGGAAGAGGATAGACTATCTCCCCACCTGCTTCAGGTCTGGCTCCTCCCTCCCTCCAAGAAACCTTGTGGCCCTCGACTCCCCACAGTCTCTGAGCCTCAGTCTCCTCCTCCGTGAATGGGCAAACGGGCCTCCCTGCTGGGTTTTCACGAGACGCAGATGAAGCAGCACCTGGACCGCGCCCGGCAGGGGGGGAGGTGTCAGTGGCCCCTCCAGAAAAGGGACCAGGAGGGTCATCCAGCGCGGCTGGCCGTGCGGACCTCCAGGCCGTGTTTCACTGGATCTTTCGGTGGGCGGAGATTTCAAAACTGCTACCATATCTGATACACCCGTCTTGGTTCCTTAACATCCCGTGCCCTGACCGTCGTCAGCTGCCCCTCTCCATCACCTCCAGCAGCTCCTCTCCACCGCCCCTCTTCCCCATCAGCCCCCTCCGCCGTCACCTCCTCTTCTCCATTTCCGCTGCAAGCTCGTTCCCTTCTGCCCACCGCAGCTGGAACTCCTCCCGGCTCTGTCCCCAGCTGTCTGACTGTCTCCCCTGTGCCCTGGGTCGTGGAATCTGTCCTCACCCACGACTCAGCCACCGCCTGTGTTGGCGGCTCCAAACCTTTGTCTCTAGTCCAGGCCTGTCGTTGGGACCCCGTTGCCTATACACCACAGATTGCACGTGTTCTGTGGGTCTCCTGGGGGCTCTCACTCACTCCCCGCCCAAGTCCCCTCCCTACCTGCTAACCCACCTCGCAAGTCCTCACCTCCTCTGGGGCCCCCCTCCATCATCCTCTACCACCCCGGCCCACTCACACCTCCTGGAGCTTACCCAGAGACTGGCCAATGCCCTGCAGCCCTGGCATTACCCCGGAGCATCTTGTGGGGCCAGCCGTGGACAAGGCTCTTGGAAATGCTGAACCCACCACGTCCACACTTAGAGCTGATGGCGGAGGACCCTGGCCTGGAGGTGGCAGCAACCTGACCAAGTTTGCCAGGCTCAGGCCTAGGCCCAGGCTGACCCCTCACCCAGACCTAGACCCTCGCCCACTACATGTGTGGTTTATTGTCTTCTCATCGGGTTCAGAGAGGGGTCATTGCTGCCATAGGCACTGTTTGATCAAAGATGATCGCCATATTTTGGTCCAGCTCCTTCACAGGAATTGCATCAGCAAAGCACTTCCTCTCCTCTCAACTCATCTCTGTGTGTGAAATGATGCCTTTGTTGTTGCTGATAACTCTCAATTCAGAATCACTCATGCAAAGGGCAGGATAAACTAGATGGAGCTGCGTGAGCCTGGCCTTCACCTGGTTCTCGCGGCGGGAAGGCCTGGGAACCACCAGCAGGCTCCCCGTGTGTCCCAGGGGTAGTGGGGGCCCTGACTGTGTCACGGGGATGGTAGGAGGGGTGAGGACCCAGCCCCAGGCCTCATCCTAAAGCCCAGGCCCACCCCGCCCTGCAGCAAGCCCCCCTGTCCTCCTCAGAGGACTTGCCGAAGACTCACCGGGGCCCCTTGACTTTGAGGGGGAAGAACAGAATCGGGCCTTTTGGAGGGGGCTTCTGAGCAGGAAGGGGTCCCTGCACGCACTCAGCTCTCCATCCAGGTACCCTCCTTTGGGCCGAGCAGCTGAGCACACGGCAGAGTCTCAGGCTCCACCTGGAATCAGAGCACGTGATGAAATATACGCAGAGCTGCAACCCCGCATCTGCCCAGCGCCGTCGGCACCCCTGGCCCCTCCATGCCCTTATCCTCCCAGCAGCCCCGGAGTGGGGAACTTGCTCCCAGAGAGGGAGGCAGGGAACCGCGGCCCCGGAGGGACAGGACCCGTGGAGGGAGGGGGCTGAGTGAAGCCCATCTTTCTCACTGCCCGGTCCGGTCAGCCTCTCCACCTGCCGCCTACCCACCCACCTGCGGCCTTACACCGGAGCCCCGGGCTGCCCCGCTACCCCCCTACCCCTCCCAGTCGAGCCCCACACTCCGTCCCTGAGTTCTAAGTCCTCTCTCCTCCTGGAGGGGCCATCTCAGCCCTGAATGCGCCCCTGTGGCTGGCAGCATCTCACTTCCTCACTCGGCTCCCTGTGATCTGAGACGCCATCCCCCCCATCTTGTCTCCACCCGGCAGAGTTGTCACAGCTCTGGGCAGCTGGGTCCACCCCACCCCCACCCCCGGGGCATCAGTGGCTCTGTGCTCCCCGGTTGGCTGTGTTGTCATCTCCCCATCCACCTGCCTCCACTCCCGGGGAGTCTAGCAGGGGGTCAGCGGATCGGGGGGGACCACGGTGCTCCTGGGCATCTGGAAGGTGGGGGACTCAGGGCCGTGCATCGGGGTCCCAGCACCACAGCTCTGCAGCTACCAGAGTCCTCCCCGAGGTGGCCCGAATAACACCCCCACGGGTATTTCTACACCCGCGTCCCCAGGTCCTGTAATGTGACCTTCTTTGGGGAAAGAGTCTTGGCAGACGGGATTGAGTTAAGGATCTTGCCTTGGGGAGAGCAGGCCGGGTTATGCAGGTGGCTCTGAATCCAAGGACAGATGTCCTTCTCGGAGGGAAGCAGGGGGACATTTGACCACACACCCAGGGAGGACAGAGGCTGGAGATGGGGGCAGAGGTCAGAGCAATGAAACGGCAAGCTGGGGCTCCAGGGGCCACACGAAGCAGGAAGGAGCCTCCCCTAACCCTCCGAGGGGGCTTGGCCCTGCCCACACCTTCGTTGTGGACTCCTGGCCTCCAGAGCTGTGAGACAGTAAGTTTCTGCCATGTTTAGTGGGCTTCCCTCGTGTCTCAGCAGGTCAAGAATCCGCCTGCAATGTGGGAGACCTGGGTTCAACCCCTGGGTTGGGAAGAGCCCCTGGAGAAGGGAAAGGCTACCCACTTCAGTATTGTGGCCTGGAGAATCCATGGACTGTATAGTCTTTGGCTTCACAAGGTGTCAGACGTGACTGAGCGACTTTCACTTTCACTGAGTCCCCCAGCTTGTGGCATTCTGTTACCACAGCCCCAGGAAACAAATTCACCATCTCACAGGACGTTTCCAAGTGCAGAGAAATACTGGGTGATTTGAACACAGGGCCTGGTGTGTGCATGGCCATGCTGTGATGTGAGCAGAGTGGAGTGGGCTGGGTGTGTGAAGCCGGAGACTTCCTCCTGATCTCTGTACCTGACAGCCAACACCCATTGCAGCTACGCAGAGCACAGAGCTGAGCTCCTCAAGCACATTTCTCCCTGATTTTCACAACAGTCCTATAAATCAAGGGCCATTGTTGATGGCCAGATCCCATTTGACAGATAGGAAAACTGAAGCAAGAAAGGGAAGTGGCTCATGCAGAGTTGCCTGGCTTGTCCCCAGGTATGTCAAAGAGGTGGATGGAGCAGTGGCAGCCTTTCTGGGCCCATGAGGAGAGGAATGGTGGACTGCAGAAAGGAAGAATCAGAAGGACTGGATCCCCACGACAGCATGGAATGCTTCGCCCACCCTAAGACCTTCCGCCTGGCAGACTTCCTGTGTGGGAAACAAGACGTGAGCTGAGATTTACTGTCAGGCGGGTGTGTGGTCCTGTGGCTGCTCTTGGCTTTCACTTAACCACAATAACAGGAGTCACCTGCCGCGAGAGCATGATCATAAGCGGTCAGCACGGCCGGCTCCCTGACTCACTGCGGCCAACTTCACGTCAGCTCTCCAGGACGAGTGGCCGCCATGACCCACATTTTGCAGCTGAGCAAACTGAAGCGCAGAGTGACTGTCAGTCAGGGAACGCCTTTTCTGAGTGCTATGGTGTGCCAGATGCTATGGGTGACTGTTCGTCAGGGCAGGCAGCCATAACGAAATACCTAGACGGAGGGGCTGAAATAACAGAGATGTACACCTCACGGCTCTGGATGCTGGAAGGCCAAGACCAAAGTGCTGGCTGCTTCCATCTCTGGTGGAAACCCACTTCCTGGCTTGCAGAGGACCACCTTCTCCCTGCGTGCTCACATGGCAGAAAGCAAGCTTGGTGTCTCTTCTTCTTATGAGGGCACTAATCCCACCATGGGGGCCCCACCCTCATGACCTCATCTAAGTCTGATTACCTACCAGTGGCCCCAACCCCAAGTATCATCACACAGGGTTAGGGCTTCAATGTAAGTTTTGAGGGACGCAAACATTCTGTCCTGGCAGAGGTGCCGGGGCACAGAGGCAGGCAAGGGAGACAAAGGCCCTCATCTATGGAGCTGACATCCTGGAGCCTGCCTGCAGAGAGAGCTCGGTTGGGCCAAGATTCCAATTCTGACTCCAAGTTCCCGTTTCTTCTCGTGACACCATGTTGTCATCCCACCTGGCTCTCAGATCACTTCTGTTCAACCCTGGGAGAGGAGCAGGGCCGGCTGATCAAGTTCATTATGGAGATGATGACACCTCGGCCCCCTCCTTAAGGCTGAAGCAAGGGGGGATTTACCCATCTCCCCGCCCACTCATCCATCCTTCTCCCGTCTACCCACACAGCCATCCGTCCATCCACTGACTCACTGCTCATCCATCCATCATCCACTGACTCACCATGCATCCATCCATCATCCACTGACTCACCATGCATCCATCCATCTACCCCCCATCCACCCAGCTATCCACTCACCCATCCATCCATTCACCCATTCATCTATCTACCTTCCCAACCCTCTGCTTACCCATCCATGGATTTATTCAACAGAGATTCCTTGAACCCCAAAAGCCAAGACCCTCTCCCTCCTTCACCGTGTCAGTGCCCATCCTCAAATCTCCATTTGCAGCTCAGCTGAGCCTCTTGGAGGCTCAGGAGACAGCATCAGAGCCTCCACATGACGTCATGCTGCCGGTGGCCATGGTAACCACACTGAGAGCCGCAAAGCCACCCAGGCCCCTCCCGTCTGTGGCACCTTTGTCTCCAACCCACAGCAACTTTCCCACCTTTCAGGGGACTCGCAGGGCCCCTCTTACCCCAGGGGCCAAGTGAGCAGGGTGCCACCCCAGAGGAAGGGAGGCACGCCTTTCCTTCCTGCCCATTGCTCTGTCTGCTGGGGCCTGAAACTGATCTTCCATAAAGGAGAGGGGGTTGGCCAGCCAAACTCAAAATGGAAAACAGACCCTGGGCGGCTAGAGAGCGGCTGGCCCAGACAGTCCAGGATCAAAGGAGCCTGTGCTGTCCGGCAGCCTCAGCACGGTGTCTGGTTATCAAATTTGCACTTGGCGGTGTCTCTCTGCGCCCTCCCCCCAGAGGGAGGGCCGATCTGGCCGAACCCACTGATGCCCCTGCGCAGAGGGGCTAGAGCGATGCCCGGGCTGACGGCCTGCTTGCTGGACCTGGGGGGCTCCGCTTCCGGGACTCTGTTCTATAATGGCCAGCTGTATGCCTACCAGCTTGTATTCAGCAGGTGCCGTGTGCACTGAGGTTTGGTAAGCTGGTGCTAGTTGGCATCCGCACTCCACCCACCAGAAATCTGTCAGTGCCCGAGTCCTGGGGGCTGCTACCTGGCCGAGCTGGGATGCAGACCTCCAAAGCCAGCACCCTTTAGGGATCTGGGGCTACCCTTACATGTACCTTTCTGTCCTGCAGTCCAGGGTAGGTTAGAGCCAGACGCTGCAAGCCTGAGCATCCTCGTGAAGGAAGGCCCCCCCATCAGGGGTGACCCTCAAGGAAGCCCAGAGCCTGACCGGAAGGTGGAAAGGGGGTGAAGAAAGAGAAGGCAGGACAGCAGGCCACACGCCCGCGGGGGGTCAGCATCGGCCTGTGCGGCGTAACAGACTGCGTGGACGCAGGGCCCAAGGACCGTGAGCACGAGGTTGGCGTGGCTGAGCTGGGGAGCTCTGCTGGTCCCGGCCAGCCGAGGTGGGAGCAGTGGGTCACCTGGGGGCCCCGCTCTGCTCAGCATGCTCTTCGTCCTCGGAAGGCTAGACCGGCACGTGCTCACGATGGAGCAGCCACAGGGAGGCAGAAACAGGGGGCCTTCAGAGGTCGAGACTCTGCGGGGACACAGTGCCACTTTTACTTCCTTCTCTTGGCGAAGGAGAAACACGGACCAACCAGAGACATGGTGGGAAAGCACAAACCGGGTCAATGGGCAAAGGCCTCGGAGAAGGCACAGGATCGAACCCGGGCTAGGGTTGGCTTGGTCCCTGGGGCAGACATGACCGCCTGGGCCATCGGCAGACTCCGGGCCCCACCGAGGCCCACCCTGCCTTGGCCGGAGTCTCCCCGGACCCTCTTGCCTCCATCCGGTCGCTTCATCTAAATGCCCGTCACGTCTGCCGCCACGGCTGTCCTAGCCCCCTTGGTCCCTGACCCCGGCGGTGACCCCTGGCCCTGCCTAGGGGCTCTGTTGGCCGCTGTGGGTTCGAGGCTCCCCCGCCCCTGGGGTGGGGCTCACAGACGCCCGGACCAGCTGAGTGACGGCTGTGGCCCAGAGCGCGGGGCGGGACCCGGAGCCTCGCCTTCCCCAGCGCGGCCTCGTCCATTATCAGCCGGGGGCGCTTGTCATCACGCTCCGGGCGCAAATCAGAATCAAATGTGGGGCCTGAGATGGCGAGAATGCTTCATTTCACATTTGCAAAAAAAAAATCTGGGAGGGGGCAACGCTCCCTTCTGTCAACTTGAAAGGAAAGGAGAGGCGGCAAAGGAAGGGAAGAAGCTGCGATAATTCTTGAAAACTTTGTTTTTCATTTTCCCTCCTGGCTCCTTGGGCTCCAAGAGAGAACAGGCCGAATCCCACAAGAAAGACGGCTCGGTCAGGGCCTAAGCAAACCCACGTGTCTCTGCCGCTCTTTAGATGTCTTGAAATGTCTTTCAAACGTCCGGGCCCCCACACTCTCAAGCCTGTTTGAGGAAGAGCTCCTCCCCACCGGGGCTGAAGGGGGCTTGGTGTCTCGGATCCCAGGCAGCTCCGGCCACATGCCTTTCATGTAGCCCCGTGTTTCCAGCCCCATGCAGGAATCACAGAGGTCCAGTCGGTTGATTAGCAGCCATCGGGCTCATCATTCCTGTAACCTAGGCTAGCCCTCCTGGCGGAGGAGGAGAGGGGGCTCCACTCAGTGAAGACCCGGCCCCCACGTCCACAGCCGAGCATGTCCCGCAGGCCTCCGTCCAGGGCTTGATGCCGTCCAGCCCCTTCTAAGCCCCAGTGGTCCTGCTGCACCTCCGAGGACAGGATGCTTCCTGCTGCCAGGAGCCTCGCGCACCCCCTGTGACAGACTCTCCTGCGTATTTACAGTCAAACCACCACAGAAGGACATTCAGGCCACTCGGTCTCCAGGGCAGCTGGAGACCTCCCCTCCTTATCATCTATTGCCCCAGGAGGTCTGTGACTTCCAGCTCCACGTGGGAGCCCCAGTGGGGATCAGAGTGAGGAGGGAGAGCGAGGTCAGAGCCCGCCGTGCCCTGGGGCTCCCCTGTGAGGTCGCCGGGAGCTGGAGCGTCTGAAACTGAAGGTCTCTCCCGCCTTCTCTCTCTCTCCTCCTCCCTCCATCTCTTTCCTCTCCCCCCAGCCATGCTGTAATAACTGCCCCCGTCCCCTTGCCCCGCCAGGACTAGAGGTGGTAACAGCTCGGCTGCCTCTAAGCTGGCCCTAAGCCCTCCTCTGTGGTCCTGTGCAACCCCCCCTTTGTAAAGAAGCCCCCTCTAGCGATCGTGTGCCATCTGATCCTGGTGGTCCCGTGATGACGCTCACACAGCCCTAGATAATGCTGAGTCAGGGCATGAGCAGAGAGGCCTAGAGGGGCCCGCTCTGGGGGCCTGGCACAGCCGCTGCCCTGCTGGAGACGGAACACACCTGTCACACAGACTCAGCAAGCCTGGTGGGGACCCGCTGCTCGCCCGAGTGAACTGCGCCCGTCACCTGCTCTAACCCCCACAACGGCCAAAGTCAGGCTTTACTGTTTGTTCAGTGAGTAAAGAAATGCATGCATGGGGCAGTTTCCAAGGTTTACCAGGTTGGTGAAGGGAGGAGGCTTGACCAAGGTGAAGAGTAAAAATCGCGCAGGTGAGGGAGCCGTGGTGGGGAGCAGAGGCCACCCTGGGGCAGAAAGCAGAGACCAGGCTGCTCGCTCTAGTTCTGCCCACCAGCTGTGTGACCTTGGGCAGGCGTTTGAACTTCTCTGTGCTTCACCCTCTTTACCTGCACAACAGAACAGAGGAGTCCTGTCCAGCCTCCTTTCTGGGTCAGGATACTGTGCAGGTCAGTTAAGCATATGATTTGTCGATGACGAAGCCCTGCCTGTGAAAATGATCGATGCCGTTACTCATGACCGTCACTGGCCAATCTGGGATTCTGACCCCTTCTACTCTCCCCAGGTGCATTATGACTCACAGAAGACACGCAGCCCCTCTTAGCCTGACACCCACGCGCGGCCCCAGGCGAGGCATCCTCCTAACCCCATGCGTCCCACGCACTTAACTCACCACGGACCACAGACCTAAATGTGACAGCTGGGCTTCCCGTGGTGGCTCAGACAGTAAACAATCTGCCTGCAATGCAGGAGACCTGGGTTCGATCCCTGGGTCAGGTTTGATTCCTGGGTTTAGAAGATCCCCTGGAGAAGGGAATGGCTACTCACTCCAGTATTCTTGTCTGGAGAATCCCCATGGATAGAGAAGCCTTGTAGGCTATAGTTCATGTGGTCGCAAAGAGTCAGACACGACTGAGTGATTAAGCCCGGATACAAAACTACAAAATTTATCAATAAACTTGGAGTAGGCAAATTCTTAACAGGACATGAAAATACTAATTATATGTATACATATATGGGGCTTCCCTGGTGGCTCAGCTGGTAAAGAATCTGCCTGCAATGCAGGAGACCTGGATTCGATCTCTGGGTTGGGAAGATTCCCTGGAGAAGGGAAAGGCTACCCACTCCAGTATTCTGGCCTGGAGAATTCCATGGACTATATAGTCCTTGGAGTCGCAAAGAGTCGGACATGACTGAGTGACTTGCACTTTCTTTCATATACATATATACATATGGTAAAGAATTTATATCCAGAATATCTATTTTTTAAAAATTTGATAAAACAATAAGATAACCAAACATAAAAGTACACAAGAGACGTGAACATGATGTAACTAAAGAATATCTATTCCAGGGCCCCCTGGGCCACCAGCCAGCTGCACTGGGATCCACCCACCAGGGGGCCAGTAGCCTCTGCGCAGGGCGGGGCCTGGCAGCCAGCCGGGCCGGGGGCTGGCATCGCCGGCCAGTGCACCCGCAGTCGCCAGCCCCACCGCAACAGGAGAGTCATGTCGTCCATGTGGGGGTACCCCGAGCGCACAGAGCATTCATCTCTGGGGAACCAGACGGGACTGAGCTGCTGGGCCTCATGGGATGCAGCCTGCGCAAGGCCACTTCTCCAAGATCAGAAAATGTAACCAGCCTAACAAGTCATAAAAATAGAAACAGAGAATGAGGCAAGATGAGGCCACAGGGGAGAATGTTCCAGACAAAGGAACAAGATAAAAATCCCAGAAGAAGAGCTCAGCAAAGTGGAAATAATCAATCTACCCAATAGGGAGGTTGAAGTAGTGATCGTAAAGATGTTCAGCAAAGTCAGGAGAAGAATGAATGAACATGGTGGGAAATCCAACAAAGAGTGAGAAACATAAAGAAGAACCGAATAGAGCTAAAGGACAAAACAGCTGAAATTAAAAAATAAACTAGAAGGAGTCAGTAGTGGATGAGATGATACGGAGGAACGGATCAGCAAGCTGGAAGACAGAGCACTGAGACACCCAACCTGAACACACGAAAGACAAAAGCATTTTTGAAAATGAAGACAGTTTAAGAGATCGCTGGTGCAGCGTCAAGTGTACGAACCCAGGAGTCCTGGAAGGAAGAGGTAGAGTGAATGGGCCAGAGAAGTTATTTGAAGAAATAAGAGCTGAAACTAACATGGGGAAGGAAACGTATCCAAACTGAGGAAGCTGTTGTTCAGTAAGTCGTATCTAACTCTTTGCGACCCCATGGACTGCAGCACACCAGGCTTCCCTGTCCTTCACCATCTCCCGGAGCTTGCTCAAACTCGTGTCCATTGAGTCAGTGATGCCATCCAACCATCTCGTCCTCTGTCATCCCCTTCTCTTCCCACCTTCAACCTTTCCCAGCATCAGTGTCTTTTCCAATGAGTCAGTTCTTTCCCAGCAGGTGGCCAAAGTATTGGAGATTCAGCTCCAGCATCAGTCCTTCCAGTGAATATTCAGGATTGATTTCTTTTAGGAAGGACTCATTTGATCTCCTTGCAGTCCAAGGGACTCTCAGGAGCCTTTTCCAACACCACAACTCAAAAACATCAATTCTTTACTGTTCAGCCTTCTTTATGGTCCCCAACCATACATAACTCTGGAAACATGATAGCTTTGACCACAGAGTCCCAAACAAGATCAGTCCGAATAGGTCCACACAAAGACTCATTGTCATTAAATATCAAAAATCAAAGATAAAAAGGGGATCTTAAAAGCATCCAGGGAAAAGTAACTAGTTATGCACAAGGGAACGTCCATAAGGCTGTCTGCTGACCTTTCAACAGAAACTTTGCAGGCCAGAATGGAGTGAAAAAACCTACAATCGAGAATATCCTACCTGCAAGGTTAATTCAGATGTGAAGGAGAATGAAAGAGTTTTATAAACAAGCAAAATCTAAGAGTTCAGCACCCACAAACTGGCTTTATAAGAAAGATTAAAAAGATGTCTCTAAGTGGAAAAGCCCGTACAAAAAATATGAAAATTGGAAAAGGAAAAGGGTCTTCCCAAGCGGCTCACTGATAAAGAATTTGATGCCAAGCAGGAGGCCTGAGTTTTATCCAGAGTCTGGGAGATCTCCTGGAGAAGGAAATGACCACCCACCCCAGTGTTCTTGCCTGGAAAATCCCATGGATGGAGAAGCCTGGCGGGCTACAATCCGCAGGCTCACGAAGAGTCAGACACAAGCCAGTGACTCAGCAGCAGCAGAGGAGAAAGAAATCTCCCTGATAAAGGCAGTGAGTCAACCCTTACAAAGCCAGTTAAAAGACAGAAGTATTAAAGTCGTCTATATTCACAATAAATAGCAGACTATTTATGAATCACAAAAAACTGGAAAACTCTTAAAGGGATAAGAATACCAGACCACCTGGCATGCCTCCTGAGAAACCTATATGCAGGTCAGGAAGCAACAGTTAGAACCGGACATGGAACAACAAGACTGGTTCCAAATAGGGAAAGGAGTACGTCAAGGCTGTATATTGTCACCCTGCTTATTTAACTTATATGCAGAGTACATCATGAGAAATGCTGGGCTGGAAGAAGCACAAGCTGGAATCAAGATTGCTGGGAGAAATACCAATAACCTCAGATATGCAGATGACACCACCCTTATGGCAGAAAGTGAAGAGAAACTAAAGAGCCTGTTGTTCAAAGTGACAAAGAAGAGTGAAAAAGTTGGCTTAAAACTCAACATTTGGGAAATGAAGATCATGGCATCTGGTCTCATCAGTTCATGTCAAATAGATGGGGAAGCAATGGAAATAGTGAGAGACTTTATTTGGGTGGGGGGCCTCCAAAATCACTGCAGATGGTGACTGCAGCTGTGAAATTAAAAGACACTTGCTCCTTGGAAGAAAAGTTATGACCAACCTAGACAGCATATTAAAAAGCAGAGACATTACTTTGCTAACAAAGTTCTGTCTAGTCAAAGCTATGGTTTTTCCAGTAGTCATGTATGGATGTGAGAGTTGGACTATAAAGAAAGCTGAGCGCCGAAGAATTGATGCTTTTGAACTGTGGTATTGGAGAAGAATTAAGAGTCCCTTGGACTGCAAGGAGATCCAACCAGTCCATCCTAAAGGAAATCAGTCCTGAATATTCACTGGAAGGACTGATGCTGAAGCTGAAACTCCAATACTTTGGCCACCTGATGTGAAGAACTGACTCATTGGAAAAGACCCTGATGCTGGGAAAGATTGAAGGCAGGAGGAGAAGGGGACAACAGAGGATGAGATGGTTGGATGGCATCATCAACTCAATGGACATGAGTTTGGGTAAACTCTGGGAGTTGGTGATGGACAGGGAGGCTTCTCATGCTGCAGTCCATGGGGTTGCAAAGAGTTGAATGACTGAGTGACTGAACTGAACTGAACTGAACACAAAACAAAAGATGTAAACTAGGATGTCAAAATCATTAAACATAGTGGAGGGGAAGTAAAACTGCAGGGTTTTTAAAATGCACTCAAAATTAAGAGATTATCAACTTAAAATAACCACATACGTGTACATCTACCTAATAACCACTAACCAAAAATCTATAACAGATATGCACACATAAGAAAAAGAGAAAGGACCCCAAACACTAAAGATCGTCACTATATTATGAAGGAAGAGAATCAAAGAAGAAGAAAGGTACAAAAAAGAACTATAAAAACAAGAAAATGAACAAAATGGTAGTAAGCATATAATTAATAATTACTTTAAATGTAATTAATAATTACCTAATTACTTTAAATGTAAATGGACTAAATGCTCCAGTCAAAAGACAGAGTAGCTAAATGAATGCAAAAGCAAGACCCATATACATGCTGCCTACAAGAGACTCACTTCACATCTCAAGACACACACACACACGCACACACACACACGCACACACACGCGCGACTGAGGGTATGGGGACAGGTGTCCATGCAAATGGAAACAGAAAGAAAGCTGGTACAGCGATACTTATATCAGAAAAAATAATCTTTGAAACAAAGACTGTGACAAGAGACCAAGAAAGACATTACATGTTGATAAAAGGTTCAATTCAACAAGAAAATAATAAGTTTAAATATATATGCATCCCACAGAGGAGCACCTAAATATGTTTTTAAAAATCTCAAACAAAAGGAGAAATTGACAGTAACATAATAGCACCCCACTTACATCAATGGAAATATCATCCAGACAGAAAATCAGTAAGGAAACCCTGGCCTTAAATGACACTTTAGACCAGTTGAACTTAGTAGACGAACATAAGAATTACATTCAGTAGCAGCAGCATGGATTCTTTTCAAGTTCATGTGGAACATTCTCCAAGATAGATCACAAGCTAGGTCAGAAAACAAGTTTCAGTAAATTTAAGAGGATGGAAATCATATCAAGCATCATTTCCAACCACAACAGTATGAGACTTGACACTAACTACAAGGAAAAAATTGCATAAAACAAAAATATGTGGAGGCTAAACAGCATGCTACTAAACAACCAACAGATTGCTGAAAAAAATCAAGAAGGAAATTTCAAAATATCTGGAGACAAATGAAAATGTAAACACAATGATACAAAATCTGTAAGACAAGCAAAAACAGTTCTAAAAGAGACTTATAGCTATACAAGCCTGCCTCAGGAAACAAGAGAAATCTCAAATAAACAACTTAACCTCACACCTAAAGGAACTAGAAAAGAGAACAAACAACAACCAAAATCCAAAATTAGTAAAAATGAAAGAATATAGATTGGAACATAAATAAATAAAATTGAAACTTTAAGAAAGATCAATGAAACTAAAGAGCTGGTTTTTTGAAAAGATAAATTGATAAACCTTTAGCTAGACTCATCAAGAAAAAAGAGGACCCAAGTAAATAAAAACAGAAAATAAAGAGAATAAGTTACAAATGAGATCTCAGAAATAAATAGAACCTTAAGAGATTACTATGAACAAATATACATCCATAAATCAAATACTCTAGAAGAAATGGGCAAATTCCGAGAAATGTACAATCTCCCAAGACTGAATCAGGAAGAAATAGAAAATATGAAACAGACCTAATTTTCTAGTAATAAAGATGAATCAGTTATTTTAAAACTCCCAACAAATAAAACCCAGGAAGAGACAACTTCACAGGTGAATTCTGCCAGACATCTTAAAAAGAGTAAGCATCTATCTATTCTGTTAAAACTATTCCATAAAATTGAAGAGGGTGGAACACTTCCAAACTCATTCTACATAGCTTGAATACCATGATACTGTAACAAAATCAAGACACCAAAATAGAAAAAGAAAAGAAAACTGCAGGCCAAATTGCTGATGAACATGCGTGAAAAATTTCTCAACAAAATGTTATCAACAGCAATATAAATTCAATAGCACATTAAAAGGAGTTCACATGAGGGTCAAGTGGGATTTGTCCAGAAATGCAAGGATGATTCAATATCCACTAATTAATCAATGTCATACACCATGTTAACAAACCAAAGAATAAAAATCATATGGTATCTCAAAAGATGCATGAAACATTTTTGACACACTTCAGCATCCATTTATGATTAAAACTCTTAAAAAGTGGGCAGATTTCTAGTTTCTTATAAAGTCAGACAAATTACCATGTGACCAAGCAGTCCCACTTTCTTTGTTTACACATGGGTAATAATATCGTATATTCACACAAAGACCTACCTGTACTCAGATGTTCAGAGCAATGTCCTACCCTGGTGGCCAAGCAGGCTTTTTTTCTTTTTAATCATTATGAACTCATTAATTTAAACATATTTAGTGCATCTCAGATCACTGCTGTTAATATCTGCTTTATTCATAGTGAAGTTCAAGTTTTGCATGTTTAGCCAGTGGTGGCCTCATCTCTTTGACTTATGAGTTTTTTTCTAATGTCTTTTTTTATTGGGTTGACTTATTTAGTGTGATAAGATAAACATAAAATTTACTGCTTTATGTTTTTTTAATTGAAATGTAATTGATTTACAATGTTGCGCCGGTTTCAAGTGTACAGCAAAGTGATTCAGTTTTATATATGTGTCATTTTCAGATTCTTTTCCCTTATAGGTTATCACAAAATACTGAGTATGGTTCTCTGTGCTGGACAGCGGGTCCTTGCTGGATTTTGGCCGTTTTAAGTACACAGTTCAGCAGAATTAAGCACATTGACGTTGTACAATTGCGTCACCATCCACCTCCAGAACTTTTCCATCATCTTTTCCAAACAGGAACTCTGTCCTTGTTAAACACTGATGCCTCATTCCCTTCTCCCCCAACCCCCATACCCATCTTTCTACTTTCTCTATAAATTTGCTCTCTGTACACCTCACTGATGCCGAAACTGAAACTCCAATTCTTTGGCCACCTGATGCGACGAGTTGTCTCATTGGAAAAGACCCTGATGCTGGGAAAGATTGAAAGAGAGGATGAGATGGTTGGATGGCATCACCGACTCGATGGACATGAGTTTGAGCAAGCTCTGAGAGTTGGTGATGGACAGGGAAGCCTGGCGTGCTGCAGTCCATGGGGTTGCAAAGAGTCAGACATGACTGAGCAACTGAACTGACCTGATATACCTCACATATGTGGGATTATATCATATTTGTGTTTTTGTGGCAGCCTTGTTTCACTTAACATGTTATCCACAAGGTTCATCTATGTGGTAGCAGGTGTCAGAATTTACTTCATCTTGGGGGTTGAATATTATTCTGTTGTATGAAGAGATCACATTTCGTTTATCCTTTCTTAAGCAGCCTCTGTGGTTGGAACCAGCCTGGTGCACAGAAGGTGCCTAGCAATAATTTTGAGTGGAAGAATGACCAGGGTCAGGATCCTGGCTCTATCACTTCCTCTGTATCCCTTTTACACTTGTTTACACTTTACACGCCTGATCACACCTCCCATGTGATCCTGAGCTCCATGAAGGTGGGGACTAGTCTAATCTATTGTTTCCCAACTATTTAACGCTGTGCCTAGCAACAGTGTTGGTGAGTGAGCAGACAGTGATGTAACGGTTATAAATGGGAGTTGGATGAGGCAAAGGGTTTGGAGAAGCCAAAAGGACTGTGCTAGGACAGAAGTGGGGTTGACTTTTTGGGAAGGGAGAGTATGGTTAGCTGAGGAGTCTCACACGCATGCAAGGGTATTTCAGCACCAGGGACAGCTCCTAGCACCGCACCGTCCAGGACTCTCCCATCTGCCTCACCCCCGGGGGGACGCACTGGGCCCCAGAGGGCTGAGAGGGAAGGCCCTTCCTGGGGCCGGTGTGTCACGGCTTACTGGGGTTTCTGGATGTATCAGTGGTACACCCTTTCCTCGGAGGATGCGGATGCAGCTGGTCAGTTCTGACCCCATCCTGGTGGGATGGAGGAATCAGTCAGGGAGTAGTTAACGACTAAGAAGGCAGTGCAGAGGTGAGGACATGCTCCTCACCTGATAACCAAGGATGGGTCAGCAGGACCAGACTCTCTCCTCGGTGCAGGGATTCTGCCACCAGGAGAAGAACAGCAGTCTGAGGGCAGGAGACTAACCCTACCCTGATCTTATGAAGTCACATCATCACATCTGTGGAGCCAAAGCTTCACTGGCGGGTCTGGGAAATGGGTGCCCTGACACCCTCTCAACCTAGGGTGCGTGTATGCACGCTCAGCTGCTTCAGTCATGTCCAATTCTTTGTGACCTGTGGACTGTAGATCCCCACCCCACCCTACCCCAGGCTCCTCTGTCCATGGGATTCTCCAGGCAAGAATACTGGAGTGGGTTGCCATGCCCTCCTCCAGGGGATCTTCCCAACCCAGGGATTGAACCCATATCTCCTGCATCTCCTGCATTGCAGGCAGATTCTTTACCCACTGAGCCACCTGGGAAGCCCCAACCTAGGGTGCAGTGGCCTGATTTTCTTTCTTCTGACAGCCCACCTCTAGAGGCAGACCAGGACGGAAGATGGGGGCCTTGACCCCTGGCTCTGAGATGGTCTCCAGGGGAAACAAACCTTCTGTCTGGAGTGAGAAAAGAGAAGCCTAAATCAAAACAGGCTGGAGCAAGGGGGGAGATGGGATCAGGGCTCATCTCTCACCAGCTCCGAGACCTCAGGATTGCTCAGTTACAAAGGGCACAGTTGCACCCTCGAGGGGACGTGAGTTGGTGGGCTCCACGCTTCATGCTCACGGGCCCACGCTGCGGGGAAGACCCGGCAGAGAGGGCAGCCTCTGCCCTTCCTCGACCTCCAGGCTGGTGGTGGGACCCTGAGTGTCGGTGGGCAGAGGAGGTTGTGGCCTGGGCTGCGCTCCCTTCCTTGTCCACTGACAGTCACACTGCCCCTCTCTTACAGAAAAGCTTCTAAATTTAGGCAAACATCTTCTCCTCTGATGAGAAAGGCGATGCCGGTAAGCAGACTAGCTCAGTGCAGGGCGGGAACCGCCCAGGTATGAGCAGAACGGGGAACATCACCCTCAGATCAATCTCTGACAAGTTGTTCCTGGAATCGTGTTTTAACACAAGGTCACCACCTCCCTCTGCTCTGTGAGTGTCGGCCACGGGCCGGGCACACGTCTCTGCCCCTCCCCACACAGGAAGAACCCTTCTTTTTCTTTTTTCTTTTGAACTTTTTATTTTGTATCGGGGTATAGTTGACTATCTATAAAGCCATCCCCAAGAAAAAGAAATGCAAAAAGGCAAAATGGCTGTCTGAGGAGATCTTATGAATAGCTGAGAAAAGAAGAGAAGTGAAAAGCAAAGGAGAAAAGGAAAGATATCCCCATCTGAATGCAGAGTTCCAAAGAATAGCAAGGAGAGATAAGAAAGCCTTCCTCGGGGGTCAATGCAAAGAAACAGAGGAAAACAATAGAATGGGAAAGACTGTTGCTGCTGCTGCTGCTAAGTCACTTCAGTCGTGTCCTGACTCTGTGCCGACCCCATAGACGGCAGCCCACCAGGCTCCGCCGTCCCTGGGATTCTCCAGGCAAGAACACTGGAGTGGGTTGCCATTTCCTTCTCCAGTGCGTGAAGTGAAAAGTGAAAGTGAAGTCGCTCAGTCATGTCCAACTCTTAGTGACCCCATGGACTGCAGCCCACCAGGCTCCTCCATCCGTGGGATTTTCCAGGCAAGAGCACTGGAGTGGGGTGCCATTGCCTTCTCCTGGGTAAGACTAGAGATCTCTTAATAAAATTAGAGATACCAAGGGAGCATTTCATGCAAAGATGGGCACAATAAAGGACAGAGATGGTATGGACCTAACAGAAGCAGAAGATATTAAGAAGAGGTGGCAAGAATACACAGAAGAACTATAAAAAAAAGATCTTAATGACCCAGATAATCATGATGGTGTGATCACTCACCTAGAGTCAGACATCCTGGAATGCAAAGTCAAGTGGGCCTTAGGAAGCATCACTACAAACAAAGCTAGTGAAGGGGTGATGGAATTCCAGTTGAGCTATTTCAAATCCTAAAAGATGATGCTGTGAAAGTGCCACACTCAATATGCCAGCAAATTTGGAAAACACAGCAGTGGCCACAGGACTGGAAAAGGTCGGTTTTCATTTCAGTCCCAAAGAAAGGCAATGCCAAAGAATGTTCAAACTACTGCACAATTGTACTCATCTCACATGCTAGCAAAGTAATGCTCAAAATTCTCCAAGCCAGGCTTCAATAGTATGTGAACTGAGAACTTCCAGATGTTCAAGCTGGATTTAGAAAAGGCAGAGGAACCAGAGATCAAATTGCCAACATCCATTGGATCATCGAAAAAGCAAGAGAGTTCCAGAAAAACATCTATTTCTGCTTTACTGACTACACTAAAGCCTTTGACTGTGTGGATAAAAATACACTGTGGAAAAATGTTAAAGAGATGAGAATACCAGACCATCCTACCTGCCTCTTGCGAAATCTGTGTGCAGGTCATGAAGCAGCAGTTAGAACTGGACGTGGACCGATAGACTGTTTCATAATCGAGAAAAGGAGTACGTCAAGGCTGTATACTGTCACCCTGCTTATTTAACTTATACGCAGAGTACTTCGTTCGAAATGCCAGGCTGGATGAAGCACAAGCTGGAATCAAGATTGCCTGGAGAAATGTCAACAACCTCAGATATGCAGATGACATTCCCCTTATGGCGTCACCGATGCGATGGACTTGAGTTTGAATAGGCCCCAGAAGTCCTTGTTGGTCACCCGTTCTAAACATAGCAGGGTGAACATGACCATCCCAAACTCTCTAACCATCCCTTCCCCCCACAACCAAAAGTTCATTTTCTAAGTCTTGAGTCTCTTTCTGTTTTGTAAGCAAGTTCATTTATACCATTTCTTTTTAGATTCCACATATAAGGGATGTCATATAATATTTCTCCTTCTCTGCCTGACTCACTTCACTCAGTAGGACACACTGCATGTTCATCCATGTTGCTGCGAATGGCATGATTGCATTCTTTCTGATGGTTGAGTAATGTCTCACTGCATATATGTACCACGTCTTCTTTATCTATCCCTCTGTCGATGGGGTTCTCAAGGCAAGAATACTGAAGATATGAAGGGGGTGACAGAGGATGAGCTGGTTGGATGGCATCACCGACTCAACGGACATGAGTTTGAGCAAGCTCCGGGAGTTGGTGATGGACAGGGAGGCCTGGTGTGCTGCGGTCCGGGGGTCGCAAAGAGTCGGACACGACTCAGCGCCTGAACTGACTGTTGATGAACATTTATGTTGCTTCCATATCTTGGCCACTGTAAACAGTGCTGCCCTGAACACTGGGGTGTGTGTATCTTTCTGGACCATGTTTTTCTCTGGATATGTGCCCAAGCGTGGGATTGCAGGGTCTCTCTGGATATATGCCCAGGCGTGGGATTGCAGGCTCATATGATAGCTGTGCTTGTACTTTTTAAAGTAACCTCCATACTGTTCTCCACAGCGGCTGCACCAACTCACATTCTCATCAACAGCGTAGGAGGGCTCCAGGAAGGGCCCCTTGTTTCTGAGGATTTGGTGGGAAAGTGGAGTTTGGTCCCCAGACATCAGAGACAGGGACGTCTCTGCCTCTTAATACTCTGTCTAGGTCCGTCCCAGCGTTTCTTCCAAGGAGCGACCGTCTTTTAATTTCATGGCTGCGGTCACTGTCCGCAGTGTTCTGGAGCCCTGAACCATTAGGGAAGCCCCCAGTCTCAACCCAGCCATTCTGGTCTTCTCCTTACTGGTCTCCCCGCTTTACTTCTGCCCCCTAGAGATTGTTCTTGAACCAACAGGTATGAAGATCCCTTTTCTCATCTCATTTCTCCTCTCCAAAGCCCCCAGAGATTCCTCTACTCGCTCAGAGTAAAAGCCAAAGCCCTCTCAACGCCTTCAGCGGTAACTCTATCTGGCCGTGGTAACTTTTCCATCACTCACTCTGAACCAACCAGTCTCACCTCGCTGCTCCTGGAGCAGCCAGACACAGCACGCCCCAGGGCCTTTGCACCACCTGCCCTCCCAGTTCTGAGCTCTCTTCTCCAGACAGCTGCCCAGCGCGCTCCCTCAAGTCTGTGCTCAGTGAAGCCCGCCCTGGCCACCCTGCTCAAAGTCCTAGCCCCCAGCTCCACCCCACTCCCCTTCACCGTGAGCTAAAGCTACTTTGCTCTGCTGGGAACACGTAAAACCGTCTGTGACTCTACCGAAGCCACTCTCCCCAGGGAGTTTTATTCAAGTTGTCTTTCACAGACGAGCCCCCGGCACCTATGGGGTCGTAGAACCTGGGTGCTCCGAGGTCTGCAGATTGTGCGGAGAGGAGGCTGCAAAGAGGTCTGAGAAGAGGCAGTGGGGGTGTGGGTGGAAGTGAGGTGGGGGCTCCTCCTGCCGCACGTCAGGCCCCAGCAGCTGTTCTCCCTGGTTCTCAGGATACACACGTCTTTCTGATGAGCAGGAGCTGGGCGTTCTCTGAACCCGGTGCTAAGCTTCGGCATGTGTCTGAATGACCAGGGGGATGGGTGTGTGTTACTCACTCAGCCATGTCCAAGTCTATGAGACCCCGTGGACTGCAGCACGCCAGGCTTCCCTGTCCTTCACCATCTCCTGGAGCTTGCTCAAACTCATGTCCACTGAGTCAGTGATGCCATCCAACCATCTCATCCTCTGTTGCTTCTTCTCCTCCTGCCCTCAGTCTTTCCCAGCATCAGGGTCTTTTCCAATGAGTCAGCTCTTCACATCAGGTGGCCAAAGTATTAGAGCTTCAGCTTCAGCATCAGTCCTTCCAATGAATATTCAGGACTGATTTCCTTTAGGATGGACTGATTGGATCTCCTTGCAGTCCAAGGGACTCTCAAGAGTCTTCTCCAACATCACAGTTCAAAAGCATCAGTTCTTCAGTGCTCAGACTTCTTGTTGGTCCAACTCTTACATCCATCCATGACTACTGAAAACACCATACCTTTGACTATATAGGTCTTTGTCAGCAAAGTGATGGGTCTGCTTTTTAGTATGCTGTCTAGGTTGGTCAAAGCTTTCCTTCCAAGGAGCAAGTGTCTTTTAATTTCACAGCTGGAGTCACCATCTGCAGTGATTTTGGAGCCAGAGAAAATAAAGTCTGTCACTGTTTCCATTGTTTCCCCATCTATTTGCCATGAAGTGATGGGACCAGATGCCATGATCTTAGTTTTTTGAATGTTGAGTTTTAAGCCAGCTTTTTCACTCTCCTCTTTCACCTTCATCAAGAGGCTCTTTAGTTCCTCTTCACTTTCTGCCATTAGAGTGGTATCATCTGCATATCTGAGGCTGTTGATATTTCTTTGGGCAATCTTGCCTACTTACTCACTGAACAGAAAGCATCACTGCGCATGAACTGCACATGGAGCCTGGAGGGCTCCCCCGTCCAGCATCCAGTGAAGGGACAGAGAGAGCCGTGACAGACCCCCAAGTGTGGCCGAGGTTCACCCAGCCTGCAGCTTCCCCTTTAATCGGAGGCTGTGGAAGCAGAGAGATGTGAACCGTGGTTACGCCACAGCAGGAAGACTCAGCAGGCGGGTCGCAGTGGGCGGTCCTTATCTGAACAGCATGAAGGCCTGCCAGCCTTTGCCTTGTGTAGCTACTGTGTAGTTAGTCGCTCAGTCGTGTCCGACTCTTTGGGACCCTGTGGACTGTAGCCCACCAGGCTCCTCTGTCCATGGGATTCTCCAGGCAAGAATACTGGAGTGGGTTGCCATGCCCTTCTCCAGGGGATCTTCCCAACCTTCCCAACCTTCGCCTTAGTTGGTGGCTAAGATGACCCCAAGTCACAACTGTGACATTTACTGATACATCCTGGAAATGATACCTGCTGCTTGCAGTGAGGTCTCCCTGTAGGAAAGCGGTGAGTTGCGGTGGGAGATGATGGAAGATGGGGTGGCGACGCAGTCCACGGCCGTCTGTGCCATTTCAAATTCAAACGGCCATTTTCAAACTCCAGTCTGGTTCTCGTTAGCCCTCCGAGTGCTTAAGGTGATTTACGGACCCTCGTTAAGTGCGGCCATAACTGGATGGGCCTGAAGTCATTACCAACAATTAAGAAGCCGCCATTGATTTCCGCTAACCAGAAAATGGGCAGTTGAAGGCACTTGAGTTGGGTCCTCAAGGGAGGTCATCTCCCTCGTCCCCGGGGACCCACACGGACCACTGTGGACGGTGGTGTGGCAGCAAGGTGGGCGGGTGGAGACAGGCTCCGGGCCAGAGGCATCTAGAGAGATTCAGATGCGCACCCAGAGTGACCTTCAGCACACCCACAGCCTCCACATCCTCCCCTTCCCCACGAAGGCGTCCCCACCCCACCGGCGGTTTTAGGTCACATGCATTAATGTGTGTGCCTGGAACCTGGCGGTCACCTGATCAGCTGTGGCTCTTGCTATATTTAAACAGGTAATGGCTGGGAACTGGGCACTGGGAAGCAAGCTGCAGAGACAGGGCTGCAGCTCGACATTACAGGATGGAAATCACGTTACATCGTTATCAGCGCAAACACAACCTGCTGCTGGATGAGGCTGCGGAGAGCCAGAGGCACAAGGCTTCTGCTCCTTGGACAAGGCAGCCCCGCTCGGCAGCCTGGCAGGGAAGACAGAGCCCCACCGGCCTCCGTGCTGGGCCTTGGGGCCCGGCTCCAGGCTTAGTTAAACTGTTTTTATCTCCCATAAATCCTCGTAAGCTACTTTAAGGCTCATCAGACCCTTCAATTGCCATTTAAGTGTTTTCTCTGCGCTAACTGCTTCTTGTTAAATAGTTTGACATTTATGCGTCTAGACTTTGGCTGTTTTGATATTGATTTGGTCCAGAATCATAATGGAGGAGAGAGGCAGCATTTGTTTTGCTGTCATTGGCAGCGGCCATATATCTCAGTTAAGTGGATTACGTTTTTATTTCTCCATGTTGGAACCCAAAGCAAAACGCATGCAGGGTTTGGCAGGGGCCACACCCTCCCAAACGGCTCCCCAGCTCTTCGGGACAAGGGAGACAACTCAACACGGGGACTGGATGTGCAACTCCACGTGAGGTTTCCTGGCAGGTCCTAGCCTGTTCTCACTGGAGGTCACAGGGGCTGGAGTCTCAAGTGGGATGATGTGGGCACTTCAGGGGAGGGTGAAATTACCCCAGCTGTTTGCAGCTTCCTGGGCTTGCCAAGCCCTGTCCTACCTCCGCACCTTTGTCTATGCTATTCCCTCGGACTTGGGCACCTTTCTTTCTTCCAACTCCTATTCATCCCTCAAAACCCCAAGCATATGCTCCCTTCTCAGCAGGTTCTCTTAGACTTTCCAATCATGCCTGCAGTCATGTGGCCACCTTTCAGCCTCAGTATTGTTCTTAGAGGCCAGCCAGACCATCCGTCACCATGTGGGTTAGAAGGGGTGTGACTTTCTTGCAGGCCACTCAGCAAGTCTGAGGGGCAGCTGGGCTCTCAGGCTCCTGGCCTGACCCCTCTCCCACCATGTTCTCTGCACACCTGGCCCGGCTTACCCCAGGTGTAGCAATTCTCCTGATCCAAGTGGCTGCTGCAGACACCGCCCGGGGAGCTTGTGGCCAGAGAGTGAATCTCCGATCAATACCCAGGAACCACACGGAGCCACCGGCTGGCGGCCAGGGTGAGTCATGCCTGCAGGAGGTGAGGGAAGCCCCTTCCTCTCTCCCCCCTTCCTCTCTCCCCACTTCCTCTCTCCCCACTCATGCCCTTCATCCTCTGGTGTCTCTTTCAAAACAATTTAAAAACACAGAAAAGTGCGGAGGGGAAAAAAAACCCCACCCATGTTCCCAGCTCCCAGAATCCACAAATATTCACCTCTCATCATTTTTATTTAGATTTATGGCCATAAAGTAAATCAAAGCCACAGACGCAGTTTGCCTGTCTCCTGCCCGTTCCGCTCCCCCCACGCCCCTCCTCTGGCGAGGCCATAAAGTTCTGGGCCGTGGTTTCTCCTGGGGTTCACCTTCTCTTCTATACAGACGGGCGTGTGGAAACGGACGGCACAGCACTGCATGTTTAAAAATGCATGTAGAATGTTCCAACTTTGTTTCCACTGTCCTGCAGTATTTCATCACCTGAGTATATGCCAGTTCAATGCGCTCAGTCACTCCGTTGTGCCCGACTCTTTGCGACCCTTTGGACCATAGGCCCCCAGGCTCCTCTGTCCATGGGATTCTCTAGGCGAGATACTGGAGTGGGTTGCCGCGCCCTCCTCCAGCGGATCTTCCCCAACCAGGGATTGAACCGGAGTCTCCTGCATAGCAGGCACATTCTGTACCACTGAGCTATGAGGGAAGCCCCTCATATGAGTATACCTGCATTTCATTTATCCATTCCACATGATGGGCATGTAGGCTTTTTCCAGTAATATTTTTTTTGCCAGGACCACCGAAGCTGCCCACAGCCGCTGTGTGTGCCTGCCAAGGGCACGTGTCACAGCCTCTGAGGGCAGATTCCCGGAAAGAAAGAGATGGACAGCGATCCTTCTCTCGCCCTTGGGTGAGCCGGCCTGACCGATGCCTGAGCGTCTGCATGTTTACGTGCTCATTGGGCATTCGGGTCTCCTTCCCGTTTATTTACAGCTGTTGTCTGTTTCCACGAGGCTGTCTGCCTCACTGGATGACAGGAGAGATGAATCCACCCCGGGCCTCCATCTTCCATCGGATGAGTCGGCCTCGGCTGTCCTCTGCTCGAGGTTTATCTGTGTTTCTGTGTCTTCATCCTGCAGACCACTTAAACTTCAATGTAATCAAATTGATCACTCTCTCCTTCGTGAGTTATCATCTTTGTCTCTCGACTCATAACTTTCCCTGAGATTCTGAGCTCATCTTATGCATTTTCTCCTAACAGCTTTGTTTTCCACATTAAGATTTTTATTTTAATTTTATTTATTTATTTATTGCCAGGCTGGGTCTCCACTGCCGCCCCAGGCTTCTCACTGTAGCGGCGTCTCTTCTTGCAGAACTCTGGGGCACGTGATTTCAGCAGCTGTGGTACTTGGGCTTAGTTGCCCTGCGGCATGTGGAATCTTCCTGGACCAGGGATCGAACCCATGTCCCCTGCATTGGACAGGTGGATTCTTAGCCTCTGGACCACCAGGGAAGTCCCACTTTAAGATTTTAGGTCCATCTAGAAGTTTTATGGAAGGCATAGATCTAATTTTTGCTGAAACAACCTTGTGTTTCTAGCATAAAGCTTGCTTTCTCATCATAATGGATTTTTAAAATAATCTCTTGGACTGAATTTGCTAATTCTTCATTTTAGGTTTTATGTGTGTGCATATACATTTGGCCCACACTCACCTCTTCTTGTACAAACTGTCAGCAGGTCTGGTGCCAGGGTGTATCCTCTCCTCAAGCAAGTCAGCCGCTTTTGTTTTTCTCCTCTGAAAGTTTGAATGAGGTAGAAATTGCTAGTTGAAGGTGGATTAAAACTCACCTTTGAAATAGCCAGGGTCTGCTCAGTTATTTTCATGGTTGTAGGTTTTCTTGTAAACTTTAGCCTGCCAGTCATGTCTGACTCTCGGCAACCCCATGGACTGCAGCCTGCCAGTCTCCTCTGTCCATGGAATTTTTCAGGCAAGAATACTGGAGTGGGTTGCCATTTCCTCCTGCAGGGGATCTTCCCAACCCAGGGATGGAACCCAGGTCTCCCACACTGCAGGCAGATTCTTTACTATCTGAGCCACAAGGGAAGCCCAGGGAAGGTTTTCTATTTCTTCTTAAGTAAAATTTGATAACATGGTTTTCTGGGCGGGGGGTGGGGGGGGGGTGGGAATTATTCCTTCTAATTTTTCAAAATACTTGCATAAAGTTGTTTATAACTGTTTCTGAGCATTTTACAACACTCAATTCTTCTTGCGGCCGTGTCTTCTGCTTTCCATATTATTTACTTTTGCCTTGGGCTTCCCTGGTGGCTTAGATGGTAAAGAATCCGCCAGCGATGTGGGCAGCCTGGGTTTAATCCCTGGATCAGAAAGATCCCCTGGAGAAGGTAATGGCAACCCACTCCAGTATTCTTGCCTGGAGAATCCCATGGACAGAAGAGCCTGGTGGGCTACAGTCCATGGGGTCGCAAAGAGTTGGACACGACTGAGCGACTTTCACTTTTTCTCTTAAGCAGTCTTGGTAAAGATTTGTTTAATATTTCAAAGAACCAAGTTGTATGTTTTGTTGGTATTTGTACTATGCTAGGTTTTTTCTTTAGTGTGTGTATTTATTTACGTGCAGGGTCTCAGCTGCAGCGCGCGGGTCTTCATTGCTTCACGGGGGAGCACAGACTTGCTTGTGGCACACAGACCCTCCAGCTGTGGTTGCGGACTCAGTATCTGTTGCTCGAGGACTTAGCTGCTCCGAGACATGTGTGACCTTCATTCCCCGGCCAGGGATCGAACCCTGTGTCCCCTGCATTGCAAGGCAGGTTATTAACCACTGGACCGTCAGGGAAGTCTCTACCTTAGGTTTTTAACAGTTTTATTCTTGCTGTTGAAGTCAGAGCAGGGCAGTGATGGACATCCTGGGCCCTGGACAGAATCTGGCTGCCGTGTCAGCTGTGTGACATCAAGCAAGTTACCCCACCTTGCGGGGCCTCATCTATCAGGTAAAGAGAACAGCACCCACTCCGAGGGTTGCTGTGGAAAATTAATAGGGTAATGCACGTAACGAGTCACAGGGATTCTTTCGGCATCTTTGGCAAACCAGGACTGGAAGAGGATTTCCTTAGCCAACAATTGAACGCCCAACAAATCTATGCAGACAGCCTGCTTGCAGGTGAACAATTCAAAGCATTTTACATGTCGGAAACCACGCAAGAGAGTTCACCCCAAGTCAACACCACTAAGAGCTCCAAGCCAGTGCAGTAAGGCAAGAAAAAGAAAAAAAAAGAATGGTTTAGGGGAAAGAAGCCAAGTTGTCATTATTTTCATATCAGCAGTTATTCTCTGCTGAAACCCAGATAATCTATAGGCAATTATCCGAATTACTAAGAGATTGGCAACGTTTCTGAAAACCAGATCAGTATATTTTAAGAATATGTTACTTTAGGGGAAAATGTTTTTAAAAATAAAATATGTTATTAGGGACTTCCCTGGTTCTCCAGTGGTTAAGACTCTACAGTCCCGCTGCAGCGGGCACGAGCCTGATCCCTGGTCGAGGGCCTGAGGTCCCACGAGCAGTATGGCCAAAAATAAAAAACGTAGAGGAGAGAGAGATGCAAGCCCTTCTCCTTAAAAAAAAGTAAATAAAATAAAATATATTACAGATCCCATGGGCAGTATAGCCAAAAATAAAAAATAAAAAACATAGAGGAGAGAGAGATGCAAGCCCTTCTCCTTAAAAAAAAAGTAAATAAAATAAAATATATTACTTCAGGCTAGCAACAAATAGAAAATCTAATTTTTAAAATAGTCACAGCAATTATAGAACCCCTAGCAATAAATCTTTTTTTAAAAAGTATAGAAAGGAGCTCTGTGAAGAAAGTCATCAAACATTATTGACAAATACTTTAGGAGACCTAATAAATGGAGAAATATATCATATTTAGAGAGACAAAGACTTGTGAATTGCAAGATGTCTGTTCTCCCCAAGCCAAACAGATCTACAGATTCAGGACAACTCCAAACACATTTCTGTGTTTGTGTGTGTGTGTGTGTGTGTCTTAATGAGCCAATTCTAAAATGTTTATGGAACAATAAACAGCTACAAATTGAAGACCCTCCAGAATAATACCAAAGAGAAGAGCTTACCCGCCAGGTGTTAGAAGATTTCATGAAGTTATAGTTACTCGAATCTTGGTCCCAGAATTCCACCCCAAAGGATAGACCCCGGAGAACTGAAAACATGTTACGTACAAAGTGTTGTACATGAATGAACATAGCAGCTTTATTTGTGAGAGCCAAAAAGCAGACCCAATCCCGAAGCTCTCCCACGGGTGAATGGATGAACCACGGGTGAGCGGTGCGGTTGGTCCGTACGGTGGAGTATTTGACCATCAAAAGGAGAGAAACACCAACTCAGGCCACAACTCGGCTGAACCTTGAAAACACGATGCTCAGTGAAAGAGGCCAGTCACAAAAGGCCGCGGACTCTGTGGTTTCATTTATACGATATGTGCTAAACAAGCAAATCCACAGAGACAGGAAGTGGATTAGGGAGACCAAGGGTTGGAACAGGGATGGCTGGAAGTGATTGCCAATGGGCGTGGGGTTTCTTTGGGGTGGGGTGGTTAAGGTGTCCTAAAATTGATTGCAATCACAGGTAGATTGTTGTTGTTGTTCAGACACTAAGTTGTGTCCGACTCTTTGCGACCCCATGGACTGCAGCACGCCAGGCTCCCCTGTCCTCCACCATCTCCTGGAGTTTGCTCAAACTCATGTCCATTGAGTTGGTGATGCCATCCAACCGTCTCATCCTCTGTCACCTGCTTCTCCTCCTGCCCTCAATCTTTCCCAGCATCAGGGTCTTTTCCAAATGAGTCAGCTCTTCACATCAGGTGGCTGAAGTATTGGAGCTTCAGCTTCAGCATCAGTCCTTCCAGTGAATGTTCAGGGTTGATTTCCTTTAGGATGGACTGGTTTGATCTCCTTGCAGTCCAAGGGACTCTCAAGAGTCTTCTCCAGCACCACAATTTGAAAGCATCAATTCTTCGGTGCTCAGCCTTCTTTATGGTCCAACTCTCACATCCATACATGACTATTGGAAAAATCATAGCTTTGACTATATGAACATTTGTCAGCAAAGTGATGTCTCTGCTTTTTAATACAATGTCTAGGTTTGTCATAGCTTTTATTCCAAGGAGCAAGTGTCTTTTAATTTCATGGCTGCAGTCACCATCCTCAGTGACTTTGGAATCCAAGGAAAAAAAAGCTTTCACCGCTTCCACTTTTCCCCATCTATTTGCATGAAGTGATGGGCCCAGATGCCATGATCATCTTTTTTTTGAATGTTGAGTTTCAAACCAGCTTTTTCACTCTCTTTTTTCATCCTCATCAAGAGCTTCTTTAGTTCCTCTTTGCTTTCTGCCATAAAGGTAGCGTCATCTGCCTATCTGCTGCTGCTGCTGCTAAGTTGCTTCAGTCGTGTCCGACTCTGTGGGACCCCATAGATGGCAGCCCACCAGGCTCCCCCATCCCTGGGATTCTCCAGGCAAAAACACTGGAGTGGGTTGCCATTTCCTTCTCCAATGCATGAAAGTGAAAAGTGAAAAGTGAAAGTGAAGTCGCTCAGTCGTGTCCGACTCTTAGCGACCCCATGGACTGCAGCCCACCAGGCTCCTCCATCCATGGGATTTTCCAGGCAAGAGCACTGGAGTGGGCTGCCATTGCCTTCTCCTCTGCCTATATGAGGTTCTTGATATTTCTCCTGCTAATCTTGATTCCAGCTTTTGACTCATCCAGCCTAACTCTGTCTAGAATTTAAATAAGCAGGGTGACAATATGCAGCCTTGACGTTCTCCTTTCCCACTTTTGAACCAGTCCACTCTTCCATGTCCATTTCTAACTGTTTCTTCCTAACCTGCGTCCAGGTTTCCCAGGATACCAGGTTTAGGTGGTCTGGTATTCCCATTTCTTGAAGAATTTTCCACAGTTTGTTGTGATCCACACAGTCAAAGGCTTTAATGTAGTCAGTGAAGCAGAAGTAGATGCTTTTCTGGGATTCTCTTGCTTTCTCCATGATCCAACGGATGCTGGCGATTTGATATCTAGTTCCTCTGACTACTCTGTAGATATTCTAAAAACCGTTGGATTGCATAGATTTTTGTAGACGAAGTTTATGATATATGAGTTTGAGCTGCGTTTTTTGGAAAAAGGCCGTACCCAGTGCAGACCTAGGAAAAGGGACTGGAGTGGGCTCGGAGGGCAGAGCTGTGCTGGCTTCTTCCCCAGGCCCAGGCAGAGCGCAGGGTCTGAGGCGTGCGGGCACGTGAGGAGGGTTTGTTGACTGACTGTGCGTGTTGGGTACATGAACGGATGACTGACTGAGCAAGGCCTGGGCAGTTCAGCGTCCGCCCGGGTCAGCAGCTGGTGGGTGGGTGGAGGAGCTGGGAGCTGAGTTCTGGCCATCCTGCCCTCCGTCGTCCACCCCTCCTGACCCGTGGAGGAGGGGAGGGCAGCGTGGGAACTGGGGGTGTGGGGAAAGTCAGGAAGAAGGCTGCTGGCCCTGGGGCTGGAAAGGCGGCGAGCTGGGGTCTGGGGTTTCCTGAACCCCCCACTCTGTGTCAAGCCTGTCTGGGGCTGGTGGTGCTAGCTGGGAGGGACCCCAGGGCAACGAGGCTGGGGAGGGGAACCAGCCGTCAGCATGATGACCCCAGCAGTGCCCGAGCCGGGCCAGACTTCAGGCTGGGGCCCGGGAGGACCCTGGGGATTAGAAGCGTGAATGCCATCACGGAATGACCTGTGGGAGCACGTGGCCGAACGTTTCCCGAGACGGACGTGGGCCGACGGGGTGACCTCCTACCTGCGCCGTTGGAGGCAGACCGGGGCCCGGGGTTTACTGAACCCCTAACGCTGCATCACCCCCCAGACACCAGAACACGTGCCTCCGGGGCTCAGCGGCTTCAGGAACAGGAATTGTGACTCCGCGTCTCCACTGAGATGGTACGTGGTAAGGTGAGGGTCTGGAGACCCATTCTACTGGAAACTGCTGTCGTGAAACCATTCTTCCCTCACCCCCAACCCACCAGGGGCCCCCTCAGCCCGGTCTCCTGATTTAGAAAACCTCAGGGTTGGAGAAGGAAATGGCAGCCCACTCCAGTATTCTTGCCTGGAAAATTCCAGGGACAGAGGAGCCTGGCAGGCTGCAGTCCATGGGGTTCCAGGACTGAGCACGTGTGCATGAGGGTGGAGGGAGGTGGGTTGGTAGCAATAAACTGGTAGAAATAAAAAAAAATAAAAACCTCAGGGTAAAGGTCCAGAAGGGTCTGTGGTTTCCCCTGCGGGGGTGGGGGGGAGGGGCGTGCAGGAAGGCCCGCGGACGTGGGCAGGCGGTTGAGGTCTGTGCAGCACTTACCCTCCCCTGAAGACCAGCTATTTCTGGCAGGTGCCAGGAAAGGCGCAGGGAGCCCTGCGGCGCGGAGGGCAGAGAGATCCCCTTGGGGCAGCCAGCCCAACCCTGCGGCTGGCCCTCGGGGGGCCCCGGGTGGATCTCGTGGTCCCCATGTCTGACTGTCCCCCCATGCTGGGTTCATCCCACCCCGACCCCTGCCCAGGGCTTCCTCCGCCTGCCAGGCTCCATCTGGGGTGTGAGCAGAGTGTGTTCATGAGCCATTGCCCGGCCGGGCTGGCTTGCTGAGACCCTGCCATGATTCCTGCGTGCGCGTGCAGGGGGCTCGGGGTGTGGCTGATGTTGGGGTTTGGCCCCCGGAATGTCTAATCAAGTCAGGGGTGGCACCTGCCGAGCTCGCCCTCACCAACGCACCAGGACACCCCGGCTGGAGGAGGAGCTTCGGGGCGGCCCTCCCCGCGTCTGCAGGTGGAATTCATCGCCACGTCAGAACCACCCTCGGGTCAGCGTCCCTGATGGCCCGGATGGCAAAGAATCCGCCTGCCATGCAGGAGACCTGGGTTCCATCCCCGGGTTGGGAAGATCCCCTGGAAGAGGGCATGGCAACCTATTCCAGTATTCTTGTCTGGAGAATCCCATGGACTGAGGAGCCTGGCGGGCTACAGTCCATGGGGTCGCAAAGAGTCAGACACGACTGAAGCGATGAAGCAGACAGCACTCATGGTACAGCTCTCAGGACTCTTTGGACGAGCCTCCTTGTGTGGGGGCTGGAACCACGTCTGGTTCTGAGTGGTGCCAGCCTTGGGCCAGCCTTGGGCCCTGTGGGTCTGCACAGCTCCCGCCAGCCGGCTCCTCCCATCCCCACCTCCCTCGGATCCCTTGCCCCCAATTCCCGCATCAGACCTCCCCCCACCCCACAGAGAACCCTCTGTTTCCCAGGGCTGAGTTGACGCAGAGGATTCTGGTCTATGCTGCTCATTGGATCAATAAATCCTCCCTGAGTCCCCATAAGTCTCTCCTCCAGAAACATTTATCACCATGCACAGGCCCACTCAGGGGTCTCCATTCAGAGGGACGCCTTCCTCTGATCAGTCACTTCAGCCAGGGTTCTTTCAGCAATCAGACAGCTCATCAAGCAGCAGGTCTGTCCCAGGAGGGCAAGAAGACAGAAGAACACAGTGTCCTCTGCCTTCTCCTGTGGGGGGTGCATGTGGAGAGGCTGCTTCTTGCTTGCAGAGCTGGCCACAGCACCACGAAGCATGCTCTGTATGCAATGAGGAAAGAGCTGTCAATTTCACACCAGAGGTGGTGATGCTTCGGTGGGGCTTTGAAGGATGTGTAGTAGTTCATTAGAGGAAGCACATCCTAGGAGCAAGAAACCACACGAGGAATGG
Organism: Odocoileus virginianus; assembly: GCF_023699985.2. Lineage (NCBI taxonomy): Eukaryota > Metazoa > Chordata > Mammalia > Artiodactyla > Cervidae > Odocoileus > Odocoileus virginianus. The sequence continues at coordinate 764,880 of NW_027224267.1, forward strand.
CAGGAGAGCACCGCATCTTGCATTAATTCTCTCTGGTAACAAACAAGCTGCTGTAACAAACTACCACAAACTTAGCGGCTTAAATTTCTTATGACAGTTCTGGAGGCGCGAAGTCTTCCAGGCCTAAAATCAAAGTGTCAGCAGGGCTGGTTCCTTCTAGAGTCTCTAGGGGAGGAAGCAGTCCTGTCTCCTCCAACTTCTAGAGGCTGCTGACCTTCCCTGGCTCCTGGCCGCATCCCTCTAATCTCTGCTTCCACCATCAGATGTCCCAGCTCTGTAGGATGGTCGGGTCCTCCTCTTGTTGCCATTTTTCAGTCACTCAGTTGTGTCTGACTCTTTGGGACCCCGTGAACAGCACCACGCCAGGCTTCTCTGCCCTTCCGTATCTCCCAGAGCTTGCTCAAGCTCATGTCCACTGAGTCATGATGCCATCCAACCATCTCATCCTCTCTCGTCCCCTTCTCCTCCCACCTTCAATCTTTCCCAGCATCAGGGTCTTTTCTAATAAGTCAGCTCTTCACATCAGGTGGCCAAAGTATTGGAGCTTCAGCTTCAGCATCAGTCCTTCCAGTGACTATTCAGGGTTGATTTCCTTTAGGATTGACTGGTTTGATCTTCTTGTAGTCCAAGGGACTCTCAAGAGTCTTCTCTGGCCCCTCTTATAAGGACTCCTGTGATTGTTAGATTTAGGATTCACTTGCATAACCTAGAACAGGGGTCCCTAACACCCGGGCCACAGACTGCTACCGATCTGTGGCCTGTTAGGAACCAGGCCGCAGAGCAGGAGGTGAGCGCTGGGCCACAGGGCAAAGCTCCATCTGTATTCACAGTCCCTGCCCATCACTAGCGTTACCACCTGAGCTCTGCCTCCTGTCAGATCAGTGCTGGCTTTAGACTCTCATTGGATCGCAAACCCTACTGAGGACTGCACATGGGAGAGGTCTAGGTTGCACGCTCCCATGAGAATCTAATGTCCGATGGCCTGATTCTGCATCATGCTGAGCTGTATGATTCATTATATATCACAAGGTAATAATGACAAAGCGCACAGTAAAGGCAATGCGCTTGAATCACCCCTGAACCATCTCCTCTCCCAGCCAGTTCTTGGAAAAATTGTCTCCCACAAAACCAGTCCCTGGTGCCAGAAAATCTGGGGACCACTGAGCCAGGATCATCTCCAAATCTCAAGGTCCTCGACCCCACCTGGGAAGCCCCCTTCTCCACACGGGGTAACTCAGGTTTCGGGCCCTGGGACCCGACATCTTTGACGGTCCTTATTCACCCCCTACACCAGTTCAGGGGAAAGGGTGGGAGGGGCTGGGGTGGGAGAGAAGACTGGCTGCGATGGGGCTTGGTCCAGGCTAAGGCTGGTCTCACAGCCGCCTCCCCTCCGAGCTGTGCGGGGGGAGGGGGTGGGTCTCACTTTACTAAAGCCCCCCAAGGTGACGAGCATCCTGGGACTCTTACCTCTTGTCACATCCAGTCTAGAGCTGGGGGTCCTGGCTCTACCTGGGCCGGTGGCCCCAGACCCATCAGGAAGCCAAGTCAACTTCCAGATTCAGAGCAGTCTCACCTACTGCTCCCAGGGGTTCCAACCTGCAAGAGTGAGTGGAGGTGGCTGGTCCTGCAAAAGGGGGGCCACCCTGCAGGGACCTCTGCTCGCCCTCCACCCAGGAGCTGGTGCCAGGGACGGGCCCACCTCTCTGCCCCACGCTGCCGGCAGCTCCTCCCCAGGCAGCTCTGCTCCTACGACGTGTGTGTCACTCCCAATCAGGACGATCATCCCAAGGGGGAGGAAAGGTCGCCTGGTGCTCACTCGGCACACTTCCGGCTTGTATACGTCACCTCATTAGTACTCTCAGCACAGGTAAGGTCAGAAGCACAGAGAAGCCGAGCCCCTCTCCTGAGGTCACACAGGCCTAGATCTTCTATTTGCCACCATGAGGATAATGAGCGCCCAGACGGGGGCTTCAGCAGCCCCATGGGGGCTCATCTTTCCACTCCAGATTTTGGGGGCCACTTGTTAAACTGCCGCAAAGGCTGTGTTGAGAGCCTTCACTCCGTGAATATCTGCAAGTATTGCCAATCAGAGGTGGTTTGTTTCCATTTTCCTTTCTGGAGGGGCAGGCAGGTTGTTAGGTGTCCCCATCATACCACTGCATACACGCAGACCGTCTGACTGGGCTCCCAGGGCCAGGCGCCCTCTTGGGGGCTGGCTTTGCGTGTTGAGAATCATTCGTCCTTACATCAGCACTTCCCAGCATGTGTCTGCATCACTCAGCCCGCTGCACAGGGCAGCTATGAGACCCTGCAGGCAGTGGACACAGCAGAACCCAGAGCTGTGCCTGGCAGTCAGACTGCGGAGGCCTTGCTCTCAATCACCACCCACCAGCTCTTCAAGGAGCCTGGGGACCCGTGAGATAGTGGAGACCACGACTGCTCGCTCCAGGGGGTCTAGCCCACAGTCCCGGCCAGCATGGCCTCAGCTCACGTCACTTGATGTCCAAAGGCAGAGAGGACCAAAGTGAGACGGCAGGAAGGCTGGCCTGCCTCCAGACTCCCTCAACAGAGAACCAGCAAGTGGGATGGTTCTGGAAGGCTGGCTCAGGGGCCTGGTTCCCCAGCCCTGAGTCAGCCCTGTGTCCCCAGCTCCAGGACTCCAGAACTGCAGAGAGCATCAGTTCAGCTCAGTCGCTCAGTCGTGTCCAGCTCTCTGAGACCCCATGGACTGCAGCATGCCGGGCCTCCCTGTCCATCACCAACTCCCAGAGCTTGCTCAAACTCATGTCCATCGAGTCGGTGATGCCATCCAACCATCTCATCCTCTGTCATCCCCTTCTCCTCCTGCCCTCAATCTTTCCCAGCATCAGCACCTTTCCCAGAGAGCATGGTGGGACGCAAACCCCAGGTCCCACCTCTTCCCCAATGCGTGACCAGTGGAAAGTGCCTCAGCTCCCTGGCCTTGCCCCGCTGTCTGTGGGGGCCATATTATCCACCTGAAGGTCAAGCGGAGCCCTGATGCTGTGTGCCTGGCTCCCAGGAAACGCTGCCCGGCGCTGGTCGGGGCTGAGACCCCCGGCACGGCTCCAGGCTGAGCCAAAGCTTTGGGGTCTGCAGCCCTGTGGGCCGTGGGAACCTCAGGTCTCCTTGCAGACCAGCATTATCCCTGCCCGATGCCCCAGAAAGAATTAGGTGCCTCCATCTTCTCCGGGAGGCTGGGTTTTATTTGTCTCCTCTCTCCAAGAGTTGCCCTTTCAGGTTTTCATCCCACAGGTCCAGACATGCAGAGGAAGTCTGCTTTCTATTTTGGCAGCGCAGGAGTGAGCTGGAGGCTGAGGAGTGTTCTAGTCAGCGGTCAGGAGGTGTTCGGGCTTGGCCGCTCACGGCTTGGTGGGCAGATGGCTTTGATGTGTGTTGGGCGGAGTGGGGCAAGATGGAGCATCAAGTGGAGAAAGCTGCGAGTCAGGCTTCCTGGCCTTGACTGTCCACCTCCCCAGGCCTGGCCCCTCTCTTTCCGGCCCCCAAGACCAATAGCACTTGGCCAAGGTCTCAGCCTTTTCGTACTGTTCATGGGGTTCTCAAGGGAAGAATGCTGAAGTGGTTTGCCATTCCCTTCTCTTGATGCTGGGAAAGACTGAAGGCGGGAGGAGAAGGGGCCGACAGAGGATGAGGTGGTTGGATGGCATCACCGACTCGATGGACATGAGTTTGAGCAAACTCTGGGAGCTGGTGATGGACAGGGAAGCCTGGCGTGCTGCAGTCCATGGGGTCACAAAGAGTCGGACACGACTGAGCGGCTGAACTGAACGGGTCTCAGCACATCCCAGGCACTGAGGTCAGGACTCCAGGCTCTGTCCACTCCCTTTAACTCTTTCCATCCCCTGAGAGTCGGTCAAGGAGTGAGGACTGGATGGCTCAGCTGCTGGGCACCCCTGGCAGTATCCAAACCCCAGAGCCAGACCCCAGCCTCCCCCTGTGAGGGAGGGGGTTAGGGGAGCCGCGACTGCAGATGAGAGCCATGTGATGACCGGGTCCCTGAGGCCGGGCGCCCGTGTGTCTGTGCTCCCCACGGCTGGGGTGGTGATGCCCGCAGTCTCCATCTCCTGCGGTTTCCAGGGTCGGGTGCAGAAGGGGGTCCTGTGGTCGAATGAGTCGGGGCCCTGCTAGGCTAGAGTGAGCTGGCTTCCTCACGCAGGACTTCTCAGAGCGTTGCACGTGATAACGTGCACCAGGAATCTGCAGGTTACGCCCCAGATTTACTGGACTGAGGGTCCCCCTCCCCAGGCCTGGGCTCTGGCTGACACAGTGAGGGCCTGCACTCCACACCTCGGCAACTCCTCCGCTTGCCCCGCACCCCCACCCGAGGAGCTCCGATTGTGTCTCTAAAATCCACTCTGGGCCTCTTCCTCTGGGAAGCCCTCCTGGAATAGTCCACCCCACCTCAGACACAGAGATCTGCTCTGTCCTTCAAGGGAGCACACAGTGGACACACAGAAGGGGCAGAGGGGGGCAGAGGGGGGCAGAGCGGGCAGAGGGGGGCAGAGGGGGGCAGAGGGGGGCAGAGGGGGCAGAGGGGGGCAGAGGCGGGCAGAGGGGGTCAGAGGCGGGCAGAGGGGGCAGAGGGGGCAGGGGGCAGAGACGGGCAGAGGGGGGCAGAGGGGGGGCAGAGGAGGGCAGAGGGGGGCAGAGGAGGGCAGAGGGGGGCAGGGGGGGGGCAAGGGGGGTAAGGGGGGGGCAGAGGGGGGCAGAGGGGGGCAAAAGGGGGGCAAAGGGGGCAGGGGGGGGCGGGAGGGGGGAAGGGGGGGCCAGAGGTGGGCGGGGGAGGGGGGAGAGGGGGGCAGAGGGGGGCAGAGGGGGGCAAGGGGGGCAAGGGGGCAGAGGGGGGCAGGGGGGGGCAAGGGGAGGGCAGGGGGGGGCAGGGGGGGGCAGGGGGGGCAGAGGTGGCAGGGGGGGGCAGAGGTGGGCAAGGGGGGCAGAGGGGGGCGAGGTGGGAAAGGGGGGGGCAGAGGGGGGCAGAGGGGGGGCAGGGGGGGGCAGAGGGGGCAGAGGGGGGCAGGGGGGGGGTAGAGGGGGCAGGGGGGCAGAGGGGGGGCAGGGGGGGGGGGTAGAGGGGGGCAGAGACGGGCAGAGGGGGGGAGAGGGGGGCAGGGGTGGGCGAGGGGGGCGAGGGGGAAGGGGGGGGGCAGAGCGGGGCGGGGGGGGCGGGGGGGGGGCAGGGGGGGGCAGGGTGGGCGGGGGGGGCAGGGGGGGGCCCAGGGGGGGGGCAGGGCGGGCAAAAGGGGGGCAAGGGGGGAAAGGGGGGGCGAGCGGGCAAGGGGGGCAGAGGGGGGCAAGGGGGGCAGAGGGGGAAAGGGGGGGGCAGAGGGGGAGAGGGGGGCCAGGGGGGGCGGGGGGCAAGGGGGGCAGAGGGGGGCAGAAGGGGGGCAGGGGGGGGAAGGGGGGGCCAGGGGGGCAGGGACGGGCAGAAGGGGCAAGGGGGGCAAGGGGGGAAGGGGGGGGGGGGAAAGGGGGGGGGCAGAGGGGGGCAGAGGGGGGGCAGGGGGGGGCAGGGGGGGGCAGGGGGGGCAGGAGGGGGCGGGGGGGCAAGGGGGGCAGAGGGGCAGAGGGGGGCAAGGGGGGGAAGAGGGGCCGGGGGGGGCAGGGGGGGGCAAGGGGGGGCAGAGGGGGGCAAGGGGGCAGAGGGGGGCAAAGGGGGGCAGAGGGGGAAAGGGGGGGGCAACCCACGGGGGGGGCAAAGGGGCAGAGGGGGGGGGCAGAGGGGGGCCCGGGGGGGGGCAGAGGGGCAGAGGGAGGGGGGGGCAGAGGGGGGCAGGGGGGGGAAAGGGGGGGCAGGGGGGGGCAGAGGGGGGGGAGGGGGGAGAGGGGGGTTAAGGGGGGGAAAGGGGGGGGCAGAGGGGGGGCCGGGGGGGCAGGGGGGGCAGACGGGGGCAAGGGGGGCAGAGAGGGGCAGAGGGGGGCAGAGGGGGGCAGAGGGGGGGGGGCAGGGGGGGGGCAGAAAACGGGCAGAGGGGGGGCGGGAGGGGGGCAGGGGTGGGCGGGGGGGGGCCAAAGGGGGGGGCAGAGGGGGGGCAGAGGGGGGAAAGGGGGGGCAGGGGGGGCAGGGGGGGGCAAGAAGGGCGGGGGGGCAGAGGGGGGGGCAGGGGTGGGAAAGGGGGGGGGGCAAGGGGGGGGCAAAAGGGGGGTAGGGGGGCAGAGGGGGGCAGAGGGGGGGCAAGGGGGCAGAGGGGGGCAAGGGGGCGAGGGGGGAAAGGGGGGGGGCAGAGACGGCAGAGAGGGGCAGAGGGGGGGCAAGGGGGGCAGAGGGGGGGGCAGGGGGGGCCGAGGGGGGCAGAGGGGGGGGTAGGGGGGGGGCCCAAAGGGGCGGGCAGGGGGGGGGCAGCGGGGGGGCAGAGGGGGGGCAAGGGGGCAGGGGGGGGCAGAGGGGGGGCGGAGGGGGGCGAGGGGGGGCAGGGGGGGGGTAAGGGGGCAGAGGCGGGCGGGGGGGGCAGAGGGGGCAGGGGGGGGAAGATGGGGGGGGGGGGCAGAGGGGGGCAGAGGCGGGCAGGGGGGGCGGGGGGAAAGGGGGGGGGGCAGGGGGGGGAAAGGGGGCCCGGCAGGGGGGGCAGGGGGGGGCAGGGGGGGGCAGGGGGGGGGCAGAGGGGGGAAAGGGGGGGGCCAGAGGTGGGCAAGGGGGGCGGGGGGGGCAAGGGGGGAAAGGGGGGGGGCAGAGGGGGCAGGGGGGGGCAGGGGGGGGGCGAGGACGGGCAAAGACGGGCAGGGGGGCAGAGGTGGGCAGAGGGGGGAAGGGGGGAAGGGGGGGGCAAGGGGGGCAAGGGGGGCAGACGGGGCAGAAGGGGGGGGGGGGGGGCAGGGGGGCCCAGAGGGGGGCAGAGGGGGGCAGAGGGGGGCAGAGGGGGGCAGAGGCGGGCAGAGGGGGGCAGAGGCGGGCAGAGGGGGCAGAGGGGGCAGAGACGGGCAGAGGGGGGCAGAGGCGGAGGGGGGGGGAAAAAGAGGGGGGGGAGGGGCCCCGGGGGGGGCAAGGGGGGAGAGGGGGGCAGGGGGGGGCGAGGTGGGCAGGGGGGGCAGGGGGGGGCAGGGGGCGGGCAGGGGGGGGAGAGGGGGGGCAGAGGGGGGCAAGGGGGGGCCCAGAGGGGGGCAGGGGCGGGCAGGGGGGGCAGGGCGGGCCCAAGAGGGGCAGGGGCGGGCAGAGGGGGCAGAGGGGGCAGAGACGGGCAGAGGGGGGCAGAGGCAGGCAGAGGCAGGCAGAAGGGGGCACAGCATGGAAGGTCCACCAAGGGAACCAGGAAGGCCACGGTCAAGGCGTAGCTCACAGGATTTTTCTTGGCAGGAGACCTGGAGGCACGTTCCTTCGGGAAGATGCTGGAATGAGTACATGATTTAAAAGCCTTCCTGGGACTTCCCTGGCGACCCAGTGGTTAGGACTCCGTGCTTCACCACTGGGGCTGTGGGTTTGATCCCCAGGCCGGGAACTAAGATCCCACATGCCGCGTGGCGTGGCCCATAAATAAATTAAACTGAAAAGAGAAAAGCCTTCCTTTGTTTTGCCCATTTCCATTCCAAGTTAGCCCGCGTCTCTCAGTCTAGCAGACCAACCTGGGTGCCGACTTTTGTCTGTGGGGTGTTTCAAGGCACATTTGAGACAGAATGAGGATGGTTATAAGCAGCTGTTAGTATACCAGTTATCCCCAAGGCTAAGACGCAAAGATGAGGAACCAGGCTAATTTAAATTTTTATACAAATTGCAGGTTAAAAGAAAAGAATTCTGACGAGGGCCGCGGTCTCCTGGTGAGGGGGCTACCATCCCACCCCACTTGTGTTCACGGGCGAGCAAGCAGCAGCCTCCCCCAGGCTAAGTGGCTTGTCCAAGACCTCAGCTATGACCACCCAGCCAGAGTCCCGCCCACCCGGCCACAGCGATGCCAAGGCTCTGACTCTACGTGGGAAATGGCCCCCTCAAAGGGGGAGCAGGCAGAACGCAGGGCTGTCACAGGCTACTGCCATTCCCCCAGACGCACTGTGAGGTAGTGAGCTCCCCGTCACTGGGCTGGGGTGGGGAGCATCCTTTGGGACCTGGCCCCCCAGGACCCCACCTCCTGGCTCCTCCCCCTCCGCGGAACGTCTGGGACTGGAGCCGGAGGGGTGCGGGGCTGTGGGGCCCCCCGGGGGGCCAGGCGAGGAGCTGACACTGATGTGCTCGGGCAGCCGAGTCGGCCTCCCGGGGTAATGAGTCCACTCCAGCCGCCCTGCCTCCTGCCGCAGCCGGGGAGCCGCCAGCCCGTGGTCAGCCTGTCTGGCTGCACACGTTTGACCCCGGTCCTCCCGCAACCTTTTCTCACACCTAAAGAGCAGACCTTTGACCTGGGCCGGCAGAACTTGATCAGTGCCTCCAGGGTCTGTTTATCTTACGTATTAATTCTGGCAACGTGGGCTCGGCCCGCAGACGGCCTGACCCCTAATTCTGGGGGCCACGGGGGGTGGTGGGGGGATGGCAGACCCTGCTCTTTGACCATCACTCAGCCCAGGAGCCTCCCTGGTCAAGCTGGACGGATCAGAACCAGCAGTTCTCCTTCTTTCTACGGTTCACCACGAGTCTGGGGGGTGCCGGCTCTGGGCCAGCCCATGCTGGTGGCTTGTGGGAGAAATTCTGCACGTAGATGCCCAGGACTGAAGCCTCCAAAACCGACCACTCTGTCTTGCACATTCCATTCTTGACTTGAGCCACATCAGAGCGGAGTGTTGGAATCCAGATCAGGTCTGAGTCCCCTACAAGATGATTTTTCCGAACTCTTTTGAGTCAGATGCTTTTGGATCAGACAGAACCAGGAAACCTCTCCCCTGGGTCATAATGGCTGGGGCCTTGTGTGGAACCATAGGTGGGACAGAACCTCCCCCAGTTTTCCCACCTGCAGTGAGGCTTGGCGCAGGAGACATGTCACCTGTCAGGTGAGACTGGCGATCTCTGCCAGGTAGGATGGTTGCAAGGGTTAGAACAGCAGATGGAGGTGAACAACACATGGACCACAGGGTCCCTCCCATCCACACACCGAGTCCTGTTAGCTCACAGCTGTATCCCCAACGCCGGACACATCGGAGGTCCTGGGTAAACATTCGCCCGATGCAGTCCTTAATTACCCACTTCTCTTTAGCCAGTTTCTCTCAGACCCTGATACGAGGACGCTCTATCTCTCCCCTGAATAATCGACATTTTAAATCTTGTGGACCCTGAACCGTGCAATGATCCTATTCCCACCTTTAGTTCCAAGTCCAGGCTTGAATTTCCAACACCCCTCAGGTGCACACAGGGCTTCTGGCAGTGTTTTGTGTGTTATCCTTACCTCTTGCTTCTTATTCTTCTGTTCATGTTCTCCCTTTTTCCAGATTCCCTCACTGATTAATTCCACCTTGCTTTATGATAGCATTTCTATCAACGATCCTGGACATCTGGGGACATGTAACAGAATTCCTTTTTTATACGCATGGATACATCTTCAGTGGGCAAGCAGGTCTCAGCCCTCAATTTGGATAAAGGAAGAATAAAAACGTAGCAGAGGGTCAGGTTCCTCTCAGCCCCACGCTGGGCAGTCATGTTCCTGGGAGCCCAGCATGTTCACAGCAAACAGTGGTTGTCAGATTTTGAGGACCTGGTATGGGTCATGCTCTTGGTGACTTCATCTCATTGAGGGGATACTCTGCCAGTTTGATGGACAAGGAACCTGAGATCCAGAGATCTTGAGCACCTTCTCCAGGTTGCCCCAAAAGGGAGTGGAGGGGTTGGGATTTGAACCAGAATCTCTCTCCCATGCCTGAATTCTCTTCCAGTGTCATCAATGTCTCTGAGGAAGCCTGAAACCAGTGTGAGTCCCCAGCTTTGCAGGGGACAGACTGACCCACCATCCCGCTCACAGCTCCCACTCAGAAACAGGCTATTTACCACATGAACTCGAGATAAACTCGTCAGTCATTCCTCCTGATATGAACTAGAGGACACGACTACCACAGAGAAAGGCTGAGTGCCAAAGAATTGATGCTTTTGAGCTGTGGTGTTGGAGAAGACCCTTGAGAGTCCCTTGGACTGCAAGGAGATCCAGCCAGTCCATCCTAAAGGAGATCAGTCCTGGGTGTTCACTGGAAGGACTGATGCTGAAGCTGGAACTCCAGTACTTTGGCTACCTGGTCCAAAGAGGCGACTCCTTGGCAAAGACCCTGATGCTGGGAAAGATGGAGGGCAGAAGGGGAAGGGGACGACAGAGGAGGAGATGGTTGGATGGCATCACTGACTCAATGGACATGAGTTGAGCAAACTGCGGGAGTTGGTGATGGACAGGGAAGCCTGGCGTGCTGCAGTCCACGGGGTCGCAAAGAATCACACGACTTAGCAACTGAACAGCTGCCATAGAAAACTGGGAAAGTGTTAGGAGCAGAGATGCACACGGTGAGCTTCGCGCTCTGAGCAGGCCAGAGAGAAGTGCCGGGGCCACGCCGCCGTGGGCCTTCTGACGTCCGTCTGCACCTTCCACGTGGCCCCTTCATGCTCTGCTGTCTTCCCGCAGAACAAGTGAAGAGGCGCTGCCCTGCGTTTCTTCTTGTGTTCCTTCTGGAAAACAGAGGAGCCGGCGTTTGATGGGCACAGTGGCCAGCACGGAGGTGAGGCTGGATCAGAGCCACAAAGAGCCTGCCCTGTGCCCACCCCTCCCAGAAGGAGGAACGCGCTGCACTGACCCGCCCACTGCCGGTCACTTTCCTCGTCCTCTCTTGTCCACCGTGGCCTCCGGAGGTTTCCAAACCATTTCCTTTCTTTACGGGCAGTGCCCGGTTCTGTCCCGCGGCAGCGTCCTCTGTATCACTTCCCACAATGGTGTCTGTCTGCCTGGAGCCCAGAGCCCAGGTCAAGCCAGTGGGTGAATGCTCCTGCCGCTCTGGGGCCTTGTCTGTGGCATCAGCGTGCACACAGACACACACACACACACACACACACACACACACCCACGTGCTCCGCTGGGCTCAGGCCAGGGACCAAGGATGCAGCAGCTCCGGAGGAGAGCCCCCCCCGCAGTGGGTGCAGGCCCCATAGTTCACACCGCCTGCTGCCCCCCGAGGGCTTACCTGGCGCCTGCTGCCCCCCGAGGGCTTACCTGGCACTGCCTGCCCCCCGCCCGCCCAGCCAGAGCCCGCCCGCCCCATCCTCTAATGAGACAGCCTCCCCCCAGTGATGGCCCATGTGCGTGTACAGATCAATTTGTCTCCACTGAGGGGAGAGAATTGCAAAGCAAACCAATTATGCGCGTTCCACTGCACTTGGGGCATGCAGACCGAGGGGTCGGAGGGATTTGCTTTCTCCCTCTCTCGGGATGACCGCTGACCGCCCCAGGGAGAAACGTGACGCTCCAGGTCCTGGGGAAGAGCTGCCTGACTCCTCTTCCCTCAGATGGTCAGGTGGTCCCACTCGCAGATGCTGACAGAGGACCAGCCATCACTCGGAGAGTGTCTGCATCATTTCCTGGGGCGGCCCTAACAGAGCACCGCAAATTGGACAGCAAGGAGGTCAAACCAGTCCATCCTAAAAGGAAATCAACCCTGAATATTCATTGGAAGGACTGGTGCTGAAGCTGAAGCTCCAATACTTTGGCCACCTGATGCGAAGAGCCAATTCATTGGAAAAGACCCTGATGCTGGGAAAGACTGAAGGCAGGAGGAGAAGGGGATGACAGAGGATGAGATGGTTGGATGGCATCACTGACTCAATGGACATGAGTTTGAGCAAGCTCCGGGAGATGGTGAAGACAGGGAGGCCTGACGTGCTGAGGTCCACGGGGTCTCAAAGAGTCGGACACGACTGAGCGACTGAACAATGAACAAAACCGACAGAAACTCCTCTCTCTTGGCTGGAGGCCAGGAGCCTGAGGCCTGGGTGAGGGCAGGGTTGGACCAACTCAGAGGCTGTCGGGAGAGGTCCTCCAAGGATCCTCCAGCTCCGGGGGGCCCGTGGTCCCTCGGTTCACGGCTGCCTCCCTCCCTCTCTGCCTCTGTTGTCACGTGGCCTCTCCCTGTGCCTGCATCTCTCTTCCTCTTAGAAGGACACCAGTCACTGGATTAGGACCCAGCCAGTCCTGCACGAGCCCACCTTATCCTGACTACACCTGTGAGGACCCTCGTTCCAGATAAGTACCTGGGGCTCGGACGTCAGCTAACCCTCCCACCACCCATGAGAGCCAGCATCCTCCACCCATGGACGCTCCAGGGAGGGAGGCCAGGTGAACACCAGGGCTTTGCAGGCGTCACCTCCGCTGGGCTCTCCAGGAGGGCCCTGTGACCAGGGGCGCAGCCAGGCCGGGCGCTCGGGGCCACAGGGAGACCTGCACAGCTGACTCCAAGCCCTCGGACGCCTCCAAGTATCTGACGTTGCCCTGCAGTGCCCGGTGCCGCTGCTGCACAGGCCAGGGGCCCGGGGTCTGGTAGCTGCCCACAGCGCTCGGCTGGGAGCCCGAAGCGTGGGGGCTGCTGACAGCAAAGGTCAACGCCAGAAGACGCGTTGGACGCTGGGCCCAACTGCAGCTCAACTGGACACTGCGACTGGAGCCCAGGCCTCAGGATCCCCCCGTCCTACAGCCTGAGTGATGGGAAGGACCAGGTCTGAGGCCTCCCGCCATGTCCAGCTCGGGGGCCCCCCAGCCCTGGGCGCGAGCTCAACCCACCCCCTCACCCATCCTGGGATCAAGGCCCCTGGGGGCTGCTGCTGAGGGCTCAAGCTGCCTGGCGTCCAGCTCTGCCCAGGTCCTAGCAGAAAGAACGCGCCCCCGACGCTCGTGCACGCAGAGGGCTTCTGCCCCGAGGCCATGAGGCCATGGGGGACTGGGGTGAGGAGGGGGGCTGTCCATGCTTTTCTCCATCTCGTTCCAAAACAGCCCGTGAGGACAATGTTATTATCATCCCACCTTCTGGATGAGTAGGTGGAGGTGGAGAGTCCCTTGAGCCACTTGCCCGCGGCTGCTTGTCCTGGAGGCCAGGGGGCTGGCCCGACCACGGCCTTGGAGTCCGACTGGGAGGCTGCAGACACGAGACTCAGCAGCCTCTTCTGCTGGTGCAGCTGTCTCTCCATCAGCGGGAAGCTGGGCGCCCGGCAGGCCGCTCCACTCCGACACCGCACCGTGACCTCAGCCGCCTCCCTGGAGACCCCCCTCCAGGCGTGCTCATCCTTGGAACCTCTCATAGAGCCTCCTTCTGGGGCTGGAGGCAGCTGACAAGAGGCCTCCCTCTTTGCTGCAGACGCCTGGCATAGAATCAGGCAGGAAGACCCCCTCTGCCCCCAACGCCTCTCGGAATGCATATTATCAGGGAGGTTATCAGAGAAGAAAGCCTGTAGAGTCAGCGGGGAAGGAGAAAGCCACTCTAGCTAGGTGGCGGTGAAGCTCCGGAAGGAGGCAGGCTCTGCGCTGGGTCAGGGTTTCACAGGCCGCCCCCCGCCCATTTCTACTGACTGTTCTTCAGGAGTCCTGATTGGGTGCAGACGTAGCCAGCCTCAGACATCTCCTGGCCCTTGTCTGCGTGGTCCTCCTCCCCAAATCCCGCACCCGGAAAACCAGAGCACCTTGTAAGCATCAGCCGTGGGGGCTGAGCTCCAGACGCCCAGACCCCCATCCTTCACGCCCGCGGTTTGGTTCATCACCGCCAACGTTGGTGGAGCGGGATCACGGGTCTCAGTGCTGGTGGTGGCCCGCACCATCGCGTGGGCTGGACAGAGGCCTGCATCCCAACACAGCTGCCATCTTGGTAAGACGTCATGGTTCTGGCTCAGCTGGCAGAGACGCGGACTGGCTGAGACAGACTTTGATTCTCTTTATTGAATTGGGCGCTATTGGATTTATGAAACGCAACTTTCCGATGACAAAAAAAATTATCTGTGTGTCCCAATAAAGATGAACGCAGCTCAGAGCTCGCTGCAAAGGCAATTTCGGCCACTCATCCAGCTCAGGGGCTGTTATCGCCCCCGGGGATGGTGTCATCTGCAGGGTTGGGATATAAAGTGCCCTTTTGGATTTTTCTTAAGCTTGCATTAGAAAATTGTGGATAAATTTAATCTTGGCTAAAAGGTAAAGATAGTCCACAGCCAAAGGGCAAGGCCAGAATCGCACGGCAATTGCTGTGCTTTATGTCCAATCATACGCAAACTAAGAGGGGAAAATAGGGTTCTCCAGACTAATCAATTACATTTGAGTAATTGATCGTATTTTATTATTGATGAAAGCCCGTAATATGTGAGTTAGAAGAAAGTAAGTTCTCGAAAGATTAGATTTGTATACGAAAATGGAAGGGAAAAAAATGACTCTCATAAAACCATCTGAGAGTGGTTTATGGTTTAATGCAGAGTGGGGCATGGAGACTGGCCCCAGATTGCTCTCCCCTCTCCCTGCGGACTGCCCACCTGAGGAGGAAGGAGCTAAATGTTTAGCAGAGGGGAGGGTGGTGAGCCCACAGGAGCGGCCGGGTGGTGGAAGTGTCCTCATGGGAAGATGTGACCCAAGAAACGGGTCCCCTTAGAGGAAGTGCTTTTTCATAATGAAAGCATTGAGACAGCGATGGCCTTCCTGTAAGGTGGTGACCGTCCCACCCTTCAAGGCATTAAAGCCAACATTGTAAGACTGGCCATCAGAGATGTGGAGGGGAGGCTCTGCTTGAGCAGAGCTGTCTCTAGAAGACCCCCGAGGTCATTTCCAGTCGAGAGTCTAGGCTCTGTTTGTGTGGCAGCCTGGATGGGAGGGGTGGTCTGGGGGAGAATGGATACCCGTGTACATATGGCTGAGTCCCTCCACTGCTCATCTGAAGCTCACCACGCTGTTAATAGGCTAAATCCCAGGACAAAATTAGAAGTTTTCAAAAGGGGTCTAGGATTTAGAGTGGAGAAGGAAATGGCAACTCACTCCAGTATTCTTGCCTGGAGAATCCCGTGGACAGAGGAGCCTGGTGGGCTGCTGTCCATAGGGTCACACAGAGTTGGACACGACTGAAGTGACTTAGCATGCATGCATGCATTGGAGAAGGAAATGGCAACCCACTCCAGTGTTCTTGCCTGGAGAATCCCAGGGACGGGGGAGCCTGGTGGGCTGCCGTCTATGGGGTCGCATGGAGTCAGACACAACTGAAGGGACTTAGCAGCAGCAGCAGGATTTTGAGAGTGCCGCCAACCGGGGCTATGGGTGGGCTGCAAGGGGCCGTGAGCAAGTGTGCACTCCTGGCATCAGTGAAGGCCCCCCGCATCCCTGAGCCTTGCTCAGCCCCTGCCCCTGTTCCCAAGGCGAGTCCCCCACACCCTCTCCTTCCCAGCCCCCCCGCCCACTGACCCCACAGCTTCTCCTACTTCACAAGGAAAATAGAGGATCTGCCGTTCCCTGGGCTTGAGGCCACCCCCCGCAACACACACACACCGCCCGAGCCTGGGCGGAACCGAGAGCCCTCAGCACCCGCGGCTCCGACCCCCTGGCCCTGCCCTGTCCCCCCTCCTCCCAGTCCCTAAGGCAGCAGCCGACAGGCCAAGAGGGCTCGGGAAAGGCTCGGGTGTGGAATCAGGCCATGTCTCCTCCCCCTCCGGGGAGACGAGGCCGCTCGGATGACTGGCTCCGTCCTCTGGCGAGCGCCAGCATCCACCTAGTCGGCCCGGGAAAGCCTGGCCAGCGCCTCAGGGCACCCCCAGCCCTGCCCCACCCCCCGGCACTCCCCAGGCACGTCCAGCTTTCACCCTGTTTCCCACTCACTCATCCCTTTTTCTACGAGCATCACGGATGCACTGGCCTCTCCCAGGGGCCTAGCTCATGGCCAGCAGGCGCCGGAGGACGTGCGACAGGCGTCACCCGACCAAGGATGGGTGTGCCCCAGACCCCCTCCCACAGACCGTGAACCCCCTCAGCGCGCCACGTCCACCAGTGAGCACTGCCCACTGCCCATCACCCCATGCCTCAGGGCTCCTTCCTGCAAGCCTTCTCTCTGCCCTTTGTGACAAACAGAGGCAAAATCCAGATACCATCAAATTCACCATTTTAAAGTGCATGGTGGCTTTTACTACATTGTTCCCAGACTCGTACAAGCATCACCACCGTCTAATTCCAGGACATGAGCATCACCCCTGAAAACCATGCTCCTTAGCAGACCCCCCACCTCCACCCCCCAGCCCTTGGTACCCTTGTTTCCATCTGCTGTCTGGTAGGCGATCTGTTCAAGTTACCGACTTCTTCTTAGGTTAAGTTTTATCATTTATACTTATTTTGATTTATTTTATATGTTTAATTTGTATGTTTTTCAGGATGTCACCTCTTTTTCTCCAGGTCAGTTTTATGGCCATCAAGTTACATGAAACTTCCAGTAAAAAAATATATGTTTTTTTAATCTTTTCCAATTTTTTAGTTATAGTCTTTTTCTTGCTTTCAGTCATGTCTCTCTTACTCTCTGTATCTCTTAATCAGGTTTGTGAGAAATTTATGTGTTTGCTTGGTCATTTTAAAGAATGTGCTCTGAAAAAAAAAAAACAACCCAGAATCTGCTCTGAGATTTGCGTATACTTTCTACTCTTCTGATTTCTTTTCTTTATCTTTTTTCTCTATCATTTTCCCATTCTTATATTCTGGGTTTTTTTTAATACATTATTCATGTGATAAATTAATTCCTATATTTTTAGTCTTTCCTCTTCAAGGATGAATGTACCTAAAGCTTATATTTTTCTCAGCTCTGTGTCCCATTGAGATGCTTTCCTTGTCCCCTCTCTTAGATGAGTTATTAATTTCAGTTTTCATTTCCATTTTCCTCTAAGGATGTAGTACAGAGTCTAATAGCTTTCCAAAATCCTTCTCCTTTCTATGGTAACAGAGCTCTCCGTTTTCACTGGACACATCCCCACCCAGGATAAAAACTACAGCTCCCAGCATCCCCTAGGCTAGGCGACCATGTGACTGACTTCTAGCCAATGGGACGTGAGCGGAAGTGATGCAGAATGTTGGGGACCAGGTGGAGGCGGGCAGCCCCTGGGGTGGTGGAGCATCAAGACCGTGGTGCCCGCGGTCTCGTGGACTGTCCTGCTGTCTGACCACCACCCAGCCCAGACTTTAAGTCACTCTTCTGTTGGTTCTCTGCCGTGCAGCTAAATCCATTCTCGACGATAAAGCATAATTTAAAGAGTGCGCCTCTTACTTTCCAAGGAGTAAAGGGTTGCGGTTTGTGGGGGCGGGGGGGGGGTGTTGTCAAAATTTTATATATTAGTTATAATTTTTCTAGAATATGGCTAGAGAAAATCTCAGCCTTTCGAATTTTTCTAAAGGTTTACTCTGTGACTAAGTACATTATCAATTTTCATTAACAGTCAGCAGCTCTTGAACGTATAATCTCTACGGGAAGCATGAAGTGTTTTGTATACATCTGTTAGATTGTGTTTGCTGATATGTGATCCCATTTCTCTAAAGCTTGGTTTCTTCATTTATCATCTACTAGCTTGGTCTGATTCTGAAATGGTACATTGCAATTCCTGTTGGAATTCATTATGTTCTTATATTTTTAAATACCTTGGTTTTATACAGCCAGCTGCTAAGCTGATTAGTGTAGAATACAGATTTGATTATTTTATCTTACTCATAAATTGTTCTTTTAATCCTTCAAAATGTCTCTTTCCCATTTAATGTTTTTGATTTTCAGTTCCACCTTCTCTAGACTAAAAGTGATGCCCTTGCTCTCCTTTTATCTGCATTTCTTGGCAGCCTTTCAACATCTCTTTATTCTCAAGTATTCTTTACCACTCACTTGAAAGATGCCTCTTTAACAGAATGTCAAAAAAAGAGTATACACACACACACACACACACACACACACACGCAAGGGCATATGACGCTGAATCACTCTTTTGTACACCTGAAACTAACACATCATTTTAAATCAACTATACTTCAATTAAAAAACTTTTTAAAGAATAAAGGAAATAAAATACATACAGCCTTTTTACAACCCAGATTGGTGGTCTCTGCTCTTTAGCAGGGAACTCAGCCCAGGTGCAGTGTTGGTGTCTGCATTTCACGCCTTTCACGTTCTCTGTGCTGTTTCTTTCCCTCGCTGTGGGATCTTTGGCCTTTCCCACTCTCTGCTGCTATCCACCCCACATCCTTTCTCCCAGTCAGCTTCTGTGAGTGATCTGGGCTCCGCTTCCCACCGGGGGTCACCTTCCTTCTCCTGCCTCCACATCGAACTCCTGGTTCTGCATTAACAGACAAAAGCAAGACCCACCAGTGACCCCCAAGTGCAAGTCCTGCTCCCCTTGGAGCCTCTGCTGGGGCCCCAACGCCATGCAGGAGAGGCAGGACCAGCTCTCACGGCCAGGAGCTACCGAGTTAGCCCTGCGATGACCTACTCGGTTTCCTTGTTCTCACTGAAATCCCAGGTCCCCATGGAGCCGACATCGGCTTCGGCCTCACAGTGACCACGGCAGCAGGACCCCTGCTTTCAGTCTCCGCTCTGTCGGGGCTCTCTGTCTCAAGTGGGTGATGCATTCCCTTGATCCTCCCCTAATCGGGGAGCCTCTTTCTCTGTGACCCATGAATTCTATCTGCAGAGAATGTAAAAGAGGGGCAAATAGCACAGACCCACCCCAAACCCCGGCTGTGTGACTGTGGGTAAGTTGCTTAACCTCTCTGGGCCTGTAAAACAGGGAGGATTCTGATACTCATCAGTGAGAGGTGATGGATGAAGCTCAGACAAGTAAAGCAGTTTGAGCAGCACCAGCACATGGAAAGCTTTCTGTGGGCATCGCTATGATTCTGATCACTGACTACAAGTGTCCATGTCGTGTCATGTCGCAAAGAGTGGGACACGGCTGAGTACAGTTACTCACTGTGGGGGAAATATCAAGATTGCTGGGAGAAATGTCAACAACCGCAGGCATGCAGAAGATAACGTCCTAGTGGCAGAAAGTGAAGAGAAACTAAAGAGCCTCTTGATGAAGGTGAAAGAGGAGAGTGAAAAAGCTGGCTTAAAACTCAGCATTCAGAAAATGAAGATCATGGCATCCGGTTCCATCACTTCATGGCAAATAGATGGGGAAACAATGGAAACAGTGACAGACTTTATTTTCTTGGGCTCCAAAATCACCACAGACAGTGACTGCAGCCATGAAATTAAAAGACGCTCACTCCTCAGAAGAAAAGCTATGACCAACCAACCTAGACAGAGTATTAAAAGCATAGACATCATTTTGCTGGCAAAGGTCCATATAGTCAAAGCTATAGTTTTTCTAGTAGTCATGTATGGATGTGAGAATTGGACCATAAAGAAGGCTGAGTGCAAAGAATTGATGCTTTTGAACTGTGGTGTTGGAGAAGACTCTTGAGAGTCCCTTGGACTGCAAGGAGATCCAACCAGTCCATCCTGAAGATCAGTCCTGGGTGGTCATTGGAAGGACTGATGTTGAAGCTGAAGCTCCTATCTTTCGGCCATGAGATGCAAAGAATTCACTCATTTGAAAAAAACCCTCCTGCTAGGAAGGATTGAGGGCAGGAGGAGAAGGGGACGAGAGGATGAGATGGTTGGATGGCATCACCAACTCAATGGACATGAGTTTGAGCAAACTCCAGGAGATGGTGAAGGACAGGAAAGCCTGGTTTGCCGTGGTTCATGGGGTCGCAAAGAGTCGGACACAACTGAGCGACTGAACAGCAATAATTGGGGTGCAGGAGTGCCAAGCAGGGTCCTTGCCACTTAGCACTCTGTAGACATTGGCCCACATCTCCTAGTGTCTCAGAGTAGCAAATGGGAAGTCCAAGGACAATCTGATGCCTTTTCTTTTTTAAAAAATGTATATGACTGCACCATTCTTTCTTAAAAATTTATTTATACGGCTGTGCTGGATCTTAGCTATAGCACGTGGGAACTTCGCTGCCACGTGTGGGGTCTAAGTTGCAGCATTCAGGATATGGCTCCCTGGCCAGGAATTGAACCCAAGCCCCCTGCACTGGGGGCACACCACTGGACCACCAGAGAAGTCCCTGCTTTTTTCTTTGTAAGATTTTTTTTGTCCTCTATGGAAGCTTGCAAGACTTTCACTTTTCCCTGAGAGTTCAGAAACTTCATCTGATTATATCTGGTGTGTTTTTCCATCAGTCCTGCCTTGGACCTATGAGCTCTTTCAGTCTGCTGTCACGAATCCATCATTAGTTCCATTTTTTTCCTACTACTTGGCTTTTTCCCACTACTTGGTTTTTTCCCCTAGTATTTGCACACAGGGCCGCTGGGTCTGTCCTCAACATCTCTTTTCCTGTGGCTTTCTCTCGGTGATATATTTGTCTTTGGCCTTTCCAGACACTGATTCACAACCATTCTCGGCTGGCCCTCAGCTGCATGGCCTCAAGATGAGTAAAAGCTAATAATCTGACCTTGTATCCTTAACAGGTTATTTCCCAGCACAAAAGGAACAGACAAAAAAGGAAAATCTAAACTGTTCTCCGTCATCACATGGCCAGTGGAGGGGTGGTGTTGTCTAAGGTTAGTGGGTATGCATTTGGAATAAAGCAAAGGATTGATTATAACAAGTACACATTTGATCTCTCCCATCGTTGTGGAAACTCAGGGTTCTCGGAGTAGCTGGGGGACCAAGTAATCCTGAACTTGGATTGGAGTCACGCACATGAACCCATCTATGCTTCCCCTACAAAGGAACCCTATTTTCAGCTCTGTCCTCTTCAGGGTCTGGAAGCTGTAATCACCGCCCCCACTGCCCTCCCCCTCCCCATCACGGAGAAGAGGGCAGTGAGCAGTTGGGTGCAGAGTTGACATTTTGCAAACACCGTTTCCCACGTTAGAAACCAGGAGACTTGAAAAGATGGGAGGGACCCTGGGTCAGGGCGAGGCCAGAGGGCGAGGGTGTGGCCGAGCACTCCCAGGCTCTTTGAAGGACAGAGGAGCCACTGCGGGCTCTCTGCTGTCCGCAGACGGTGTGGCATCGGTCAGGGGCTGGGGTGTCTCTCAGATGTCAGTCTCCCTGCCCTTGTCCTCACCTCCAGTGCCTGAAGCGTGAACTGGGCGCCAGGCAGAGCTGTCTCCGCCTCTCAGACCGACCCAGGAGGTGGCCGTGACCAGCGGAGCCAGTGAGAGATGTGGGAAGAGCGGGACTCCTGCACGGGGTCCTGCAGGAGGGACTCAGCTGACACCACCCATACACCACAAGGTCCTGAACTCATCACACAAGCTCTCTGGTGCCACCCGTATCTGTGCAGCAAGGATGGGGTGCCCGGTACACAGTGGGGTCAGACAAACGCTGATCTTCGGGACTGCTGGCACGTGGCTGAATGCGGGGCAGAGGGACTCCAAGAGCCGTGGTGTTTGGCCAGAGCTCCGGATCACCCCCAGGACGCACACACGTGCCTCGCTTGCAAACCGTGAAGCGCTGCACGGGGCCCAGACTGTGTGACGGGAGGAAGCCCACGCCCCCTCCTACACCTCCCCCCACAGAAATCATCACCTCCTGGCACCGAGAGCATGCCTGTTCCTGTCGGCTTTGGTCCAGGCTGGAGGAAGTGATCCCATAATGCTGATGGGCAAGCGCAGGGGGGTGGGGGGCAGGACGATATTCAGCTAAAATGAAGCCACTGCTCTGGCAGGATACCAGTCCCCACTTCTGTGAGGGGTCATCCTTGCCCAGGCCAGGGACTAGGGATGCAGAGGGACCTCCAAGAACACAGCCAGGAGCCAGCCTCCTTTTAGGGATTGAATTGGGTCCCCCCCACCACCCCCCACTCCCTGGAATTTATATATTGGAGTCCTAAGCTCCAGTACCTATGAACGCAATTATATCTGGAGACAGCGAGGATCAAATCAAATGGGGCTCTCAGGGTGGGCCCCCATCCAATAAGACTTATATAAACAGAGGACATTGGGATAGAGAGACAGACAGGGGTGGAGGGAGCAGGATGAAAAGACACAGGGTGGGGACAGCCGTCTAGACACCAAGGACACAGGCCTGGAGCAGAAGAGCCTGCCGACACCCTGACTCGGACTCCCAGCCTCCAAGACCAGGAGACGAGTATGCGTGGTCTGCGGGACTTTGCTATGCAGCCCTCGCTGACCAGCACACCCTCTACGGGCCTCCTCTGTCCAGCTTCCTCACTCCCCGTTCGACAGATCCCAGGACGAACAGACGCACCGAACTTCAGTGGTGGATGAAGACAGGGCCCTGCGGGGACCTAAGATGCTTTCATCACAGGATGAGGAGGGGGCTGAGAAGGGACCCTCCCTGCTGGAGTCAGGCGCTTCTGAGGGTGACTGCTGGGCGATACTTTTTGCCAGCTCACCTGCCCTGGAGACTGATCACCCTGGCACCTGCTGGGGGGTCAGACAATGCCCCGCTCCCCAACCAGGCTCCCCCCCAGCTTTCCGCCACCTCCCACCTGCATCCACATCCTCCCAGACACACAGCCTTCAGCCGAAGGACCCAGAGTCTCAGCTCCCAGGCCGGCACCACCCTCTCCATGTGTCGGGGCATCATGTCCGCAGCTGAACCTCAGCTTTCCATCTATAGCGTCGAGGCCCCTCTGGATTCGAGGCCTCCCTTTCTGGGAATGGGCTGAGCACAGAAGGGTTGGCAGGGCCGCCCTGAGATGGCCGCCTGGGCGCCAGAGGCGCCTGTGTCCAGGACCCCGGAGGCGGGCAGGACAGGCGGGCCTCTCCCCTCCAGTGGCCACGCCGGGCCGCGCACACAGAGCCTCTCATCGCGGTGGGAGGGGAAGAGAAACACTTTAATGAGACGGAGGCGGCTTCATGGGACGCCTCTGGAAGACGGATCAAGAGCAGGAGACGACGTGGCCCGCATGTCCAGCAGGGCCTGGAAGCCTAGTACTTGAGCAGCCAGCGAGGCTGGTGCTGGCCCAGCGACGTGAAGTAGGACCACCACCAGGGCTTGCTGCCGCCTGTCGTGGGCTGTCTCCGGGCCCCCAGGGGATCCTGGTCGGGCTCCTGGGGCTCCCCTCCGGGCCAACCCCTCCGGGACCCGGGAAGGAACTTCTGGGGTCCAGTCCTCAGCGGCTGGAGAATGAAGTCCACGCGGCCAGCCCTCTTCATCCGGGCAGGGATGATGACTTTCTTGATGACCTTGGAGTAGCCGGGGGCTTGCGCGATGACGATGTGGGCCCCGGGGGGCAGCAGTCTCCAGTAGTCACCATCTGGGGCTGCAGACACATGGAAGAAGAGTGGCTCTCGGACCTGGGCTCACACAGCCTTGAGACGGGGGGCACTGGGGGTCAGGGGGCATCCGCCTGGAGGGCAGCAGGCTCCAAGGGTGCACTCGCCTCTGTGTGGGCCTGGAATGTCCTTCCCACCACCTCCCTCTGTCAAACTCCTATTCATCCCTCAAAGCCCTGCCTAGGCACACCTCCTCTCTGAAGCCTTCACAGTTCATCCCACTCCACACACCGCCCCCCCCATCACACACAATTAACAAGCCCTCCTTTCTCTGGACTGTTTCCTCTAGGAGCACACATCACAGGGTATTTTTCAAACCAGCTGTGAAATCCCTGAGGTCACCCAGAGCCCACGAGGACACAGAGCTTATCAGTGCGATAGAAGCTCTGGGATATGAACTAACAGGCTCCCTCCCTGCCCAGAGGTCGCTTCTCGAGGAACGCAGACTCCACATCAACAGTCATTAGCAGTCGGGACCTGCGTGTGTCCCTACACGCTGGGCATTGAGCTGCAAGGAGACATAGCTCGAGGTGGACACGGACCTCCAGGGCCCCCCAGCCCCGCCCTCCCCCCAGGCCAGCAGTGGACGGATGGAGCAGGGGCCCACACTCAGAGCCCCGCAGGAGCCCCCAGGAAATGCTCACCAGTGGTGATGTCGTGGCGGATGCCCTTGACTAAGATCCGGGCGTTCTTGACCGGCTTGCCAAATTTGTCCATCACCATGCCTTTGATGCCCCGGTGTACCTGAGCGGACCAAGGACAGGCTGGGGATACAGTTCGCACCCGCTGAGGGCCCGGCAGCCCGCCCAGCCTGTCTCCAAGGAAACCCTCATCTGTGAAGTGAGGGTGAGCAGTGAGGAGCCCACCGCCGGGGTCCTCCCCCAGTGACAATCAACCCCATTCCGCGTGTGCGAACGGCCCACAGTGCCAGCTCGGGGGAGTCCAGCCGATAACGTCGCCTGAGCCCTGAGCGGCAGACCCCTCATGCCCACCTGTGAACACATCTGAGCCTCCTGCCTGGGTAACAAGGGCCCGTGTGGCCGGGGTCCCGAAGGCAGCGGGAGGACACGGGCCTGAAGGTTGGGACCCTGGTGTCAGTCCCGGCCAGGCACCAACCGGCTCTCTGACCTCGGGCAAGCTACCTGGGTGTCTCGGCGCCCCTCCCCATCTGTATCAGATGGTCGCTGTGCCCGCCTCGGGCGGTAAGAATCAGTACAGTAAGAATGCGCACGAACTGCAGGCAGGGCAGCCCCACCCTCTCGGGGGCTGGTCCTAAGCACGGGCGGTGTCGGAGCAGACCCCCCCGCAGCTCATGCACACGCTACCATCAGGCCAGGAAGCCACACTTGGCAAAGAAAGCACCTCCCAGATCCTCTGCACAGTTCTCCTAAAACAATGTGCAACGAACAAGCTGAGCACCCTGGCTCTGTCAGCTGGAAGCAACCAGAGGTCGACCCTCCTCACGTCAGAGGAGGCCAGGACGCCCGAGTGGGAAGGGCAACTCAGCCTGGGGGGCTGTTCTGTCCCTGAAGGCTGCCCCGCCCTCCTCCAGGGCTGCCCAGGAACGCCAGCCTCCATCCCAGCCCTTCCTCTGCTCACAACGCCTGACCTATTCCTCTCCCCTTTCCAGACACAGCTCACAGTCCTCTTCCTCCAGGAAGCCCTCCCTGATGAGCGGTCACATCAGGGGCCTCCTTGGGGGACCCACAGTCCTGGTTTCCCTACTCCCAGCTCTGATCTCACTGTGATGTCACCGTCTGCCTTTTCCCTTGCCCCCTAACCCGAGAGCAGCGGCCAGACCCATGGAAGGACCTCCAGCGAGCTCCTGGTCCGCCCCTGCTCTCAGGCGGATGTCCATCGTCTTGCAGAAGCAAGCGTGCCGGGCTCTCAGGCAGAGGAGGAGAGGTGCCCCCACCCCGCCACCTCAATCAGACGGGGGTGGACGCCACCCCCAGGCCTGGTCAGGATCACTTGGGGAAAGGCCTCAGTGGACGTGACAGACAGATCCTTATCAGAAGGCCCGGGCAGCTGTCCTGGGGACCATCCTGGGGGGCAGCCAGGCTCGGCCACATGCTGCCCGGCCGTCCGCAGTATCGCGCTTGCTATTAAATCTTTATGCCCCGAGCCTTCACATGCAATATCCGCAGAGCGATCCCAGCCCCATTTAAAGCTCCTTAAAAGTCATTTCCACCAGACGGCCGTAAAGCGGGGCGCGCAAGGAGGCCTGGCTGGGAGCCATTATTGATGCTGACCGGCCCCGAGCAGCAAGGTCGCTGGCACAGCCGCCAAGGAGGACCCCACGCTGACAATGTCCAGTTGTCATCCGGGGCCTTGCTCCCTCCCTATTGCCGCAGCTGCAGACCCAGAGGCTCGGCTCACTCCCCGCTGGGAGGAAGGTCCTGATCTTTCTAGAGGGAGGGACCTCGACAACAGAACTGGGGCTTGGGGCAGGCAGATCTGAGTTCCAGTGGCCGATGACATCGGACCAGCGCAGTCACTCTCTGACCCTCTCTCTCTGTCTCCTCCTCTGGCTATATCAGAGCCCCCGTGATCCCCGATGGGAGCCCAGGGACCCCTGACCGGCACGATCCTTCCCCAGCACCATCGTTCCTCCAACTGAACGTTGGGCCCCATCTCCCAGCCAGGCCTGGTGGCAGGATTCCATGCCGCGTGGCTGGGGCTGGGGGTGGAGGCCCCGACTGTAACGTGATGCGCACTCAGCCCCTCGCTGTCTCCCTCGGGCAGTCCTGCTCCTCTCCTCGGTCCTGCTCCTCACTGGGACGTGGCAGCAACACGCCATCTTTATGATTCTTAAAGATGCTCGGGAAGAAACATAAAGCAGAGGCTTCTCACAAAACCACCGTTATCACTCTCCGTTTTGAGTTCCCGTGTCCCTGGCACGAGTGTTACCCTATTCAGAACACCACCCCCGGTGGGGGGGAGGGTCCACGCTGCAGGGCCTGAGGGCCGGGGCAGGGCTGGGAGGGGTGGCGGGACCTCGGCACTCACTGGGTCCCCACACGGTCACTGGACCACCGGGAGTCTCGGTTCTCTGGGTCTGGTGAGGGGTGACTTTAGACATGCTCTCTGAGGCCCCCTCACTCAAGGCACGCTTATTTCTGGAGGCTCTCAGCCCATGATGAGGGGGTCACCCCTCAATCCTGTTGCCCCACTCCCCCCCCAGGAGCCCATGTCCTCCCTTCCGAGCCTGAGGGGCAGATGCACCCAGGCCCTGCCTCACGACCCCGCACGCTGCTGCCAGCTGTCCCCTCCAGGCCTGCTCCCAGCCAGGGCTCACCCATTCCCAGGGCTGCGCCCCTCACTCTAGCCAGGGGACCCTCGATAGTCTAAACACCCCCACTGAATTATAACCCATGCCACCCCCTCTGCCAGAGGGTCCCTGTCCCGTGGCATGACCTCCCCTTCTTCTCCTGGGTGCCTCCTTCCTCCAAGGAGAGCTGTGGCCTCCAAGGCTGGGTCAGGGGCTCCCCTGGGCTTCACTGGCCCCTGCACACCCCTCACAGAGACCCCTGCTGCCCTGGGCACCCTGGTGCATGCCCCCCCGGCACCCCCAGCCACGCCGAGGCTGGGCCCAGGGGAGGAGAGCGGTCCGGTGAGCACAGACGGTTAACAACGAAGCAAGTGCAGTATAACTATGTGACTGCGTGGACGCCGAGCCCCGCCGTCCGGTGTCCCAGTCCAGGGGGTCGCTCGCCGCAGGGCCCGGGTCTGGGCCCCCCTCCCCACGCCAGGCCCCAGGTGGGGTCAGGGCACAGCGCCCAGAGCTCACCATCTCCATGAAGTTCAGCAGCGGCTCCTTGTTGTGCTGCCAGATGGTGTAGAGGGCCTCCTCCGGGGGGAACTTCACGCAGCCCAGCTCCACCGTGATCTCAAAGCAGTTGCTATGCAGGTAGTTGAAGTCGGACATGCCTGCAGCAAAGCGGGGTGGGGGCAGCTGAGCGAGTGGGGCCCCGGGCTGGGCAGCTGGGAGGGGCCGGTCCTATCCCGGCCTCCCAGCCGGACAGACGGAGGCAGACAGCTCCCACCCAAGGTCCCAGGGAAGGGGGGACTGGGCTGGGGAACAAGTGGTCTGGCGCCCCCATCCATGGACTCCCCTACCATCTGTATGGCCCATGGCATGGTAAGGAACTAGCCCACCTCCAGCAGAGAAGCTGGGCTCATGCTAGGGGTCACACACGACCCTGGGGTCCAGGCTGCGGCCCCTGCCCCAGCCTGATAACTGATAACAGCATCCATTTACCTGGACAGTCCCAAGAACAGTCCAGGGAGGAAGGCTCTATGACCTCCATCTCTGGGGGAGCCCAGCCCAGGGAGGCTGACGGCCGACCTGGGAGGCTCCAGAGGCTGTGGAGTAGGTTGGTCTGACCACCGTCTCCCCCCGCCAACCCCGAGTCTGCCCTCCACCCAAGTGCGTGGGAGCTCTCGTACAGAAGAAGCTTCCAGGCAGCTCTGGGGCCTGGACCTTCAGAGCTTCAGGGCCTCCTCCAAGCCCTGGCAGCCGGCAGCCACCCTTCATGAGTTACTGTTCAAGTCCGCAGTGAGGCCACACCCCACCTGCTACAGATGGCCCCTTTGTCCCTGGCCACTGGCCCCTAACCCTCCTGAGTTCATGCCCTGTGGGTGGGGAGTCCGACTTGCCTCTCCCAGGCTCAGCCCTGCAGTGGGCCCTTTACAGACCCCACTGAGAGGTCATGATTGAGACTTGAAGCCCTCCCCACGAGGATCAGGGGACCCATGTGTCTGGGTCCTGGAGAGAGAGAAGCCGCACTGCCCCCTCTGGGGAAGGACATCATGGGCAGCAGGGGCGCTGGGTGAACATGGCTTTGGAACAGGAGCTGAGGTGCCGCGCTGTCCAGCCCCCAGGAGAAGTCGGGGGACAGGCAGGCTGAGACCCAGCTCTGCCACGTGCCGAGGCCCTTGAGCTGGCCCTTTTCTTGTCTGAGCCCAATTTCTCTAATTGTCAAGGGACATGAATACTCAGCGTCATGCCAGTGTGGAGGGGTGGCCAGCAGCACATGGACGCCCGTGGGCCCAGCCCCCAGGGACCCCATGAACAGGGAGTCACCTCCTCCCGCAGTTCAGAGGAACAACGAATACAGTTTCACTCTAAGAACATCCCACACGGTTGGACCTTAGTATTTATATAGTACTAAACGCCCTTCCTCACTTCTCTAAAATTCCAGCTTCACTGACAATCCTATACTCCATCAAGCAATCCTACAAAACCCGCAAAAGGCGAACTGGTCACGGGTGGGATCATGAGATGGTAATTGACCATTAAGTAAACCGCAGAAAAGGCAACAGGAAGTCTGGCCCTTCCAGGACACAGGAACTTTCCCTCCCTCCAGCCCCAGTCCAGCCCTGACCCCCAGTCTGGCCCTTCCCCAGGCCAGCTGCGCTCCGCCTCGCCTCGGGCCCCGCCCCGGGCCCCGCCCCTCCCCTATCCGCCCCCACGGGCTCCGGCCCGCCCAAGCCCCGCCTCCACCCGAGGCCCCGCCCCGTCCAGGCCCCACCCACGCCCAGCCCAGCCCCAGGTCCCGCCCCTACCCAGGCCCCGCCCCCCCGTCTACCAGCGCACCGCCAGCCCCGCGCACCTCCGGTGAAGCTGTACCAGTCCGCCCCATTGATGATGCTGCCCCTCTTCAGGAAGTTGCCCCCACACCTGTTCTCCGACCTGTCCATCATCATAGGGTGCACGTCGGCGTAGGCTCGGGCCAGCAACTTGAACATCTGGAAGGGAGACGGAGAGGTCCCCGCGAGGGCTGAGGTGGGCGCCCTGCTGGATGCCCTCTGAGCTGGGGGTGGAGGGTGAGGCGGAAGGTACCTCCTGTGGGCGGGACCGCCGCAGGGAACGCTTGCAGCTCAGGTGGGAGGGGGGCGGTGTCCTTGCAGTGGGCCCAGCATGTTCAAAGGCCCGGAGGTGGGTACACGGACACGTCACGGAGCCCTGCACACCAGGCTAGGGAGCGTGGGCCTCCCCTCGAGAAGGGGTCGCCCTGCAGGGACGCTGGCAGGATTCTGGAGGTTGGTTTTGCAATTTATGAAGCACTTCCTGCCGTTGTGCAGAGGGCAGGCCTTGGGGGTAAGCAGGTGCAGAAGTGGGGGGCTGGGATGGTCTCATTTTTACCGCCTTCATCACCCACGTGAACGTCTATGGTATTCACCACTCCATCTCCCCAGGGGACACCAGCAGCTGCAGGAGCGCCCCCCCACCCCCCCCAGCCTGCTGCCATAACCTGTCCCCAGTTTCCACTGCGTCTGGTGGTCCCACACAGGACTCAGCTCAGCGTTTGCCACCCCTGGGAAGGAGGGGGTCTGGGGGCAGGGCCTGGAGGGTGGCTCGGATTCCTGGGGGGACACAGAGCCCCTCCCCCACTGGCCTCCCCCAGCCCAGAGTTCCCCTCATGACACCCCTCACCCCCGCAGGCCCCAGGTCCTCCTCCCAGACTGGACTCAGCCACCTGTATGTCCCAGGACCGGACACAGGTCTGACGCAGGGTGGAGGCTCCAAGCAAGGGCCAGATGGATGAGTGGTGAGCCTGCCCTGGGCTTGTTCAGGGCCCTTGGGCCCCAGGAGAGGTGTGTCCTTTCATGAGGACCCTTCTTTAAGAAAAGGGCAGGTGGGGTCAGCAATAAGCGGCTGCTCCAGGCCAGAGTGAGGTCTCTCCTGGCGACTCAGGCCCAGGGCCTGCGGTTTGGAGAAGGATGCATCCAGTTTTCGGGGTAAGGCTGCAGTTTCAACTTGGTCCCACAGACACAACCCAAGTCCCCCAAATACAAGCCCATGGGCATCCTGCAGTCACCAAGGTCAGCAAGCAAGGACTGCCATCCTGCCAGCAGCTGCTGCCACCTGTGGTCAGCATCAGCCGTTTCAGGCAGGCATCCAGGCGCTTTCGGGGTTTCTGGAACTCCACCTGGGTCCCCACCTCCTGGTACCCACCACCCATCTGAAGTCGGACCTTGGCTGATGGGGTGGCCCCTCTCCAAGGTCTGCCCTCCAGATCCTCCCTCTGAATCTCTCTCCATCCTGCCCTGGAGCCTCCCCCTGTCACCTGTCCGTCAGCCCCTCAGGAGAGCAGAGAAGTCCCCACCACCCCAGGGTGCTCGAGCCCCAGGCTGGCTTGGATCAGGCCTGCCCTGGGGGCAGGAGCTCTGCCCAGGTGCCAGGTGTGGGTGGGTGGGGAAGATACAGAGATCATGATCACTCCCAAAGAAACAAGGTGGGGTGCAGTGGGCTGCTAGGAGGGGCAGACGTGGACTGGCTGGAGCCCAGGAACATGGGCCAGGGTCAGAAAGAAGGGCCAGTCAGCCAGGGACCTGGATAAAGTAGCTCCTTCCCACTGCAGGGTGGGCTGGGCCAGGGAGGGCCAGGACAGAGCTTGAGCAGGGCTGGGAGCAGGCTTTTGGCAGAAGGGACAGGTGTAGAGGGGGACAGAGGGGCGAGGTAGTCAGGCCTGGCTGGCCTGGGAGCCTTGAATGCTGCCCTGAGGCACCAGCCCACATCTACTGGGGACCAGGGAAGCTTGGGGGTGTGACTTGGACATCCTGCTCAGGCCCTCCTCCTGCTCCCCCACTCCCCAAGCCTCTCCTGGGACCCTGGTTTCCACAGAGACCACCGCTGGCTGCAGGTCTGAAGGCTGATCGATCAGTGATTGATGGCTGGTGGGGAAGGCGCTCGGTGTTCTGACTCTGTGGGGACTCGTTGAGGTGGATTTCCCCCCTAGAGGCATCTTCACGCGTCTGCCCCTGAGAACCAGAGACCCTGAGCCTGGTGCCCAGGGGCTCCTGCTGCCTGGAGGACACAGCCTCACCCAGATGCTGACCCTGCCCTCTGATGGCACAGCCACAGCAGGCACAGGCCAGGCACAGGGGAGACAGCCAGCCACTCCAGGAGTACTTACAGAGCTCCAAGCATAGAAGCCAGCACCTCTCCAGGTACTAGGCGTGTGCTGGTTGTAAGAGTCAGTGAGTGTATGAGTGAGTGAGTGAGTGAGTGAATGACTGAGTAAGGGAATGAGTGAGGGAGGGAATGAATGAATGAATGGATGAGTGAATAAATGGGTGAGTGGGTGAATTAATGAGTGAATGAGTGATGAATGAGTGAGGAAATGAATGAGTGATGGATAGGTGAGTGAATGAATGAGTGGTGAGTGAATGAATGAATAAGTGAGCAAATAAGTGAGTGAGTGAATTAATAAGTGAATTAGTGAGTGCATGAATGGGTCTGTGATGAGTGAGTGAATAAATGAATGAGTGAGTGACTGAGTGAGTGAATGAATGACTAATTGAGGGAATCAGTGAGGGAGGGAGGAAATGAATGAGTGGATGGGTGAATAAATGACTGAGTGGGTGAATTAATGAATGAGTGAATGAATTAGTGAGTGAGTGAATGAGTGATGGAATGAGGACATGCATGACTGAGTGATGAATGAGTGGGTAAACTGAGTAAATGAGTGGTGAATGAGTGAGTGGCTGAGTCAATGAGTGAGTAAGTGGGTGACTAGGTGAGGGCTGAGTGAATGGGTGAGTGAATGGGTGAGTGAGTGAGTGAGTGACTGAGTGAATGGGTGAGTGAGTGGGTGACTGGGTGAGTGAGTGAGTGAATGAGTGAGTGAGTGAGTGAGTGAGTGAGTGAGTGAGTGATTGGGTGAGTGGCTGAGTGAATGGGTGAGTGAGTGGGTGACTGGGTGAGTGGCTGAGAGAATGAGTGAGTGGCTGAGTGAATGGGTGAGTGAGTGGGTGAGTGAGTGGGTGACTGAGTGAGTGGCTGAGTGAGTGAGTGAGTGGGTGACTGGGTGAGTGGCTGAGTGAATGGGTGAGTGGCTGAGTGGATGGGTGAGTGAGTGGGTGACTGGGTGAGTGGCTGAGTGAATGGGTGAGTGGCTGAATGGATGGGTGAGTGAGTGGGTGACTGGGTGAGTGGCTGAGTGAATGGGTGAGTGAGTGGGCGACTGGGTGAGTGGCTGAGAGAATGAGTGAGTGGCTGAGAGAATGAGTGAGTGGCTGAGTGACTGGGTGAGTGAGTGGGTGACTGGGTGAGTGGCTGAGTGAGTGGGTGACTGAGTGAGTGACTGAGTGAATGGGTGAGTGGGTGACTGAGTGAGTGGCTGAGTGAATGGGTGAGTGAGTGGGTGACTGGGTGAGTGAGTGGCTGAGTGAATGGGTGAGTGAGTGGGTGAGTGGGTTGGTGAGTGACTGAGTGAGTTGGTGAGTGGGTGGGTGACTGGGTGAGTGGCTGAGTGGATGGGTGAGTGAGTGGGTGACTGGGTGAGTGACTGAGTGAGTGAATGGGTGGGTGAGTGGCTGAGTGAGTGAGTTGGTGAGTGGGTGGGTGACTGGGTGAGTGGGTGACTGAGTGAGTTGGTGAGTGAGTGGGTGACTGGGTAAGTGGCTGAGTGAATGGGTGAGTGAGTGAGTGACTGGGTGAGTGGCTGAGTGAATGGGTGAGTGAGTGAGTGGGTGACTGGGTGAGTGGCTGAGTGAATGGGTGAGTGAGTGGGTGATTGGGTAAGTGGCTGAGTGAATGGGTGAGTGAGTGAGTGACTGGGTGAGTGGCTGAGTGAATGGGTGAGTGAGTGAGTGGGTGATTGGGTGAGTGGCTGAGTGAATGGGTGAGTGAGTGAGTGACTGGGTGAGTGGCTGAGTGAATGGGTGAGTGAGTGAATGGGTGATTGGGTGAGTGGCTGAGTGAATGGGTGAGTGAGTGAGTGAGTGGGTAATTGGGTGAGTGGCTGAGTGAATGGGTGAGTGAGTGGGTGACTGAGTGAGTGGCTGAGTGAATGGGTGAGTGAGTGAGTGACTGGGTGAGTGGCTGAGTGAATGGGTGAGTGAGTGGGTGACTGAGTGAGTGGCTGAGTGAGTGGGTGAGTGAGTGGGTGACTGGGTGAGTGGCTGAGTGAATGGGTGATTGAGTGGGTGACTGGGTGAGTGGTTGAGAGAATGAGTGAGTGGCTGAGTGAATGGGTGAGTGAGTGGGTGAGTGAGTGGGTGGGTGAGTGAGTGGGTGACTGGGTGAGTGGCTGAGTGAGTGAGCTGGTGAGTGGGTGGGTGACTGGGTGAGTGGCTGAGTGAGTGAGTTGGTGAGTGAGTGGGTGACTGGGTGAGTGGCTGAGTGAGTGGGTGACTGAGTGAATGGCTGAGTGAATGGGTGACTGAGTGAGTGGGTGACTGAGTGAATGAGTGAGTGGGTGACTGGGTGAGTGGCTGAGTGAGTGGGTGACTGAGTGAATGGCTGAGTGAATGGGTGACTGAGTGAGTGGGTGACTGAGTGAATGAGTGACTGGGTGAGTGGGTGGGTGACTGGGTGAGTGGCTGAGTGAATGGGTGAGTGAGTGGGTGACTGAGTGAATGGCTGAGTGAATGGGTGACTGAGTGAGTGGCTGAGTGAGTGGGTGACTGAGTGAGTGACTGAGTGAATGGGTGAGTGGGTGACTGAGTGAGTGGCTGAGTGAATGGGTGAGTGAGTGGGTGAGTGGGTGGGTGAGTGGCTGAGTGATTTGGTGAGTGGGTGGGTGACTGGGTGAGTGGCTGAGTGAATGGGTGAGTGGGTGGGTGACTGGGTGAGTGGCTGAGTGAGTGGGTGAGTGGGTGGATGAGTGGGTAAGTGGCTGAGTGAGTGGCTGAGTGAATGGGTGAGTGAGTGAGTGAGTGAGTGAATGGGTGATTGGGTGAGTGGCTGAGTGAATGGGTGAGTGAGTGGGTGACTGAGTGAGTGACTGAGTGAATGGGTGAGTGAGTGCGTGACTGGGTGAGTGGCTGAGTGAATGGGTGAGTGAGTGAGTGAGTGAATGGATGATTGGGTGAGTGGCTGAGTGAATGGGTGAGTGAGTGGGTGACTGAGTGAGTGGCTGAGTGAGTGGCTGAGTGAAGGGGTGAGTGAGTGAGTGAGTGAGTGGGTGATTGGGTGAGTGGCTGAGTGAATGGGTGAGTGAGTGAGTGAGTGAGTGGGTGACTGGGTGAGTGGCTGAGTGAATGGGTGAGTGGCTGAGTGAATGGATGAGTGAGTGGGTGATTGAGTGAGTGGCTGAGTGAGTGGGTGAGTGAGTGGGTGACTGGGTGAGTGGCTGAGTGAATGGGTGAGTGAGTGGGTGACTGAGTGAGTGGCTGAGTGAGTGGGTGAGTGAGTGGGTGACTGGGTGAGTGGCTGAATGAATGGGTGAGTGAGTGGGTGACTGGGTGAGTGGCTGAGAGAATGAGTGAGTGGCTGAGTGAATGGGTGAGTGAGTGGGTGAGTGAGTGGGTGGGTGAGTGAGTGGGTGACTGAGTGAGTGGCTGAGTGAGTGGGTGAGTGAGTGGGTGACTGGGTGAGTGGCTGAATGAATGGGTGAGTGAGTGGGTGACTGGGTGAGTGGCTGAGAGAATGAGTGAGTGGCTGACTGGGTGAGTGGCTGAGTGACTGGGTGAGTGGGTGGGTGAGTGAGTGGGTGACTGGGTGAGTGGCTGAGTGAGTGAGTTGGTGAGTGAGTGGGTGACTGGGTGAGTGGCTGAGTGAGTGGGTGACTGAGTGAATGGCTGAGTGAATGGGTGAGTGAGCGGGTGACTGGGTGAGTGGCTGAGTGAGTGAGTTGGTGAGTGGGTGGGTGACTGGGTGAGTGGCTGAGTGAGTGGCTGAGTGAGTGGGTGACTGAGTGAATGGCTGAGTGAATGGGTGAGTGAGTGGGTGACTGGGTGAGTGCCTGAGTGAGTTGGTGAGTGAGTGGGTGACTGGGTGAGTGGCTGAGTGAGTGACTGGGTGAGTGGGTGGGTGACTGGGCATGTGATGAGTGACAGAGAGGCGGGGGGTGCCAGAACGGATGCGGGCAGGGACAGCCACTGGGGACACACAGGTAACACACAGACAGGGCAGCCCCCTGTCCTGGCCGAGGCCACACCTCCTCGTCCTCGCCCGAGTCTGGCTCCATCTCCCCGCAGACAGGGCCCCGTCCCCGTCATGGCGGTGGGTTGAGGGGGACCCGCGCGCCCTCGAGGGGCTGGGTGAGGCAGGGGGGCCCTGACAGACCACGGGAGCAGAACAAGGTGGGGGCTGGCCCGGGCACTTGTCCGTCTGGGACCCGCCCCACACTCCCCGCCCTGCCCCCAGTACCGGGGGGAAGGTCTGAGAAGCTGTCAGTGGCCAGGCCTGGCCCTCGGCCCTGAGTCTGGGCCTCCAGGGGGCCCGCTTAGTGACCAGGCCTTAGTGACCCGGCTCAGACCTTCCGGAGCCTTCCCACACTGGTCAGGTCCCCTGCAAGCTCCATTCTCCTGCGAGGGTGGGAAACTCCTGCTCCTGGCCGGGCACAAACGGCCCTGGGGGCTGGGGGTCAGCAGGGCAGTTTGCGCAGCTCAGCTCCGGGGGTGACCCAGCAAAGCTCGCTCCCCCTCCCTGGCCTTGGGCTCCCCAGCTCCCATGCCCTTCCAGAAGGCCAGCTCTGGTGTCCATCAGGGCAGGGGGTGCCCCTGGAGAAGGGAAGAATGCGACCAGAGAGGGGTCCAGCCAGCATCCCGGGTCTCATCCCCTGCTGCTCTGACCGGTGGGGGAAATGGGCCTCCTCCGGGCCCAGGTGACCAGAACTGCTAGTTGAACCCCACTGCTTCCCAGGGTGCCTGAGAAGTGAAAGAAGTCGCTCAGTCGTGTCTGACTCTCTGCGACCCCGTGAACTGTCCATGGAATTCTCCAGGCCAGAACACTGGAGTGGGTAGCCGTTCCCTTTTCCAGGGGATCTTCCCAACCCAGGGATGGAATCCAGGTCTCCCGCATTGCAGGCGGATTCTTTACCAGCTCAGCCACCAGGGAAACCCAAGAAGACTGGAGGAGTGGGTAGCCTTCCCTTCTCCAGGAGATCTTCCCACCCCAGGGATGGAACCCAGGTCTCCCGCATTGCGGGCGGATTCTTTACCACTGAGCCAGCAGGGAAGCACCTGACCCTTAGCAGACCCGCCCTGCCCACAACGGGGGAGGCGCTGGGAGCCGGCCGGGCATCATGCACAGCATAGCACTGCCCTCTGCCGGCACCGCCCGGGGCCGCGCGCTCCCCTGTGTGGGGAGGGCACTCAGCCAGGGGCCCCACCCCAGGAGCTCCCGGAGGAGACACTGATGGAAGGTGGGGTGGCCAGAGGAGGGAGGGAGGGAGCTGGCTGGAAGACTTCCTGGAGGAGGGGGCTTGGAGCTGGGTCTGGAAGGCTCCAAATGGCTCAGAAGGCTGGAAGGCTTCACTCGCCTCAGGACCCGAAGGACTTCAGGCCCCCCAAGGAAACCACCCACAGCACACGCGCCCAGCCTCTCACCTTCTCGTCGGGCGTGGGAGAAAACATCTTCTCCTCCTGGGGATGCTTGGAGAAGTCGAAGGGATAGGACACCACCAGGTCACCCCCGTGGAGGCTGGCCGAGAGCACGAAGGGGATGGTCCGCATCCACTTCATTATTGCCTTTGTCTCGGGGGCCACCTGCCCAGGGGGGGGGCGGGAAGGAGACAGTCGTCAGGGCCAGGCGCATCCCCACCAATCACTCAGCCCCACGCCCTAGCTTTAGGATTCTGCCCAGGCCCCACCCCACTGGGTGTTCCCCAAGTGCCCATCCTGGGCCTGGAACTCTCCTCCCCTATCTCCTGAGGATGCCACCTCCTCCAGGCAGCCCTCCCATGCACCGTCACCAGGCACCTGCCAGGTTCTGGGTGTTTTCAGTAGGGGCAGGACCCCCCGAGGGTCCCGGAATAACCAGAGACCCTCAAGGTCGGCAGCGGGCTCCTACCTTACCCCACCAGTAGTGCTGGGGGATGGCGATGTGGTCACTGCGCGCGCCGCGGACCGAGGCCAGGCGGTAGTACTCGGACGTCAGGTCAGGGAAGTTTCGGTTCAGGTCCAGGTTCTGTGCGTTCTGCCTGCCGCTGGTCCACCCGTTGTAGCCGGCACCCTGAACCACAGGATGGCCCCCAGCCAGGGGTCAGCACACCCACGGAGGCACAAGGCTGGGCTGAGAGTCACAGTGGGTGGTGTTCTCTGTGGTTTCATGAGATGAACTCTGGAGCTCATCCACCACCTCCCTGACCTCCAGGCTGGCCCTCCAACCTCAGGCCCTAGGCCAGCTGGCTGTGGCCCGCCTGGGGTGCCCCATGTCAAAGATGCACAGCTCGCTGCCCACACCCTGCAGGCCCTGCTCAGGGTCATCTCCTCCAAGGGGCCCTCCGCTCCGGCTAGCGCACACTCTGGCTCCTCCCGCCCACCCCTGTTTTATCCTGTTTCTACAGGGCAGGTCACCTTTTAAGCCACCGCAGAATAACCATCATCGGTCCCCACGCCAAGCAGGACTTTGCCCATATGAATGCCTGCTGAGTCCCCATGACCCAGCACAGCAGGTACACAGAGCCTCCACAACCGCGAGTGGGTGAACGGACGGGGCGTGTGGAAGGCAGCGGTCGCGGGGCCGGCGTGGGGGCACTCACCTCTGCGGCCGCCACCTCGTAGCCGTCGGGGTTCATGGAGGGTAGCAGGTGGATGCGGGTCGTGTTGAGCAGGCGCTGGATTCGGGGGTTGCCCAGCAGGTACTCGGAGCAGAGGTACTGGGCCAGGTAGATGAGCATCTCGCGGCCCGCCACCTCGTTGCCGTGGATGTTGCCGATGAGCTTCACTTCCGGCTCCACTGTGGGGGGAAGGCGGTACAGTGACCTGGGGGTTGTCTCCGGGTCCCCGGAAACTTGAGGGTCCACATGGCAAGGGCAGCCTGTTGTTATGGAACCGATTCACGCTTGTTCTGGCCCAAGTGTCTCTGTGATTAACGAGGTCTCATCAAGGCCACCACTTTCGTTGAGCTCATCGGTGATGTAGAGCCTTACATACTAGTGTGATGGATCAACGATAACTGATTAGTAATCATATAGATTATCATCGGCCTGTGTGAATTTCATTCACGGCCACTCCCCGCACTTGTGCAACAGAGGAGAGCGGACACTGGGGCTTAGGCAGGAAGATAGGTGGCCCTCGAGTGAAGGGATGGGTAGATGAAGGGATGGGTGAGGCTGGAGCGAAGATGGGTGGGTGGAAGGACCGCTGGGTGGAAGGAGGAAAAGAATGAAGGAAGAGAGAAGGATGGAAGAAAGGAGGAAAGGAAAGAAAGAAGGAATCAAGGTGCGGGGAAGGATACATGGATGGAAGAATGGGTGGATACGTGGACGGTGGATGGAGCCCAGGGTCTTGCTGACGTGGACCCTGGATGAGTCGCCTCTCCTTTCTGAGCCCCGCACAGAACACGTGGAAAACGGCCTCTCCCTCCCAGGCTGAGTGCAGCCCCACCCCTCCCACAGCCCCAGCGCACAGATG
Organism: Odocoileus virginianus; assembly: GCF_023699985.2. NCBI lineage: Eukaryota > Metazoa > Chordata > Mammalia > Artiodactyla > Cervidae > Odocoileus > Odocoileus virginianus. Next base: position 803,385 of record NW_027224267.1, read on the forward strand.
CCCCAGAGGCTGTCACACCAGTCACTGCCCTTGGCCCCTCACAAAGGACACCACCCGCCCCCGTGTTCCACAGCTGTGCCCACTCAAGTGGGAGTCCCTCCTTCATCCCAGAGCTGGAGGGGGAGCCGGGAAGGGTGGGCCTTGGAGGCAGGGGCGAGGCCCTGATTGGAGATGGGGCTCTGGGCACGCGAAGTCCACGCTGCAGAAGCCACCTGGATGCAAAACCAGGCTGAGCGCAGTCAGACCAGCAAAGGGGGCTGGAGCCGCTTCACCAAGACGAGGGCCATGAGTCAGTACTTGGTATTGACCAAGGCCAGATCGGACTGGTCCTGTCTGACCCACAGGGTCTCGGGCACAGGCGAGCTGAGGGGCTGGGGAGAAGGCCTGGGACCCTGCGCCCAACTGCTCTTGGTGCCCCGGAGCCAGGGTGCTCATCTTCGCCTCGCCTCTCAAGAAACAGGCCGACCAGCCAAGGCTCCGAGTCTTTGCCAGAACATTGGGGTTTCTGGGGCCAGACCCCCATGCCCCACCCCCGGAGCCCAGCGTCTTTTCCTTGACCTGCCCCTGAAGTTGCTTCACGGTCATTTTTTCCAGCATCTGCGCTGCAGGCCGGAAGGGCCTTCCCAGTCATGGCAGGTGAACCAGGACCGCGGCAGGGTCTGACCGCCACGGAGGCCTGCAAGAGCGCGGCTCCAGGGACAGTAAGATCCAGCCCTTCCCACGTGGCTCCCCAGCTCCAAACTGGACATAGCCTCCTAGGAGCTGAAATGGATTTGGGTTTTAAATAAACGGGAAGACGCTCTGTGAATTCGGACCAAGCCACTCAAAGGAGGAGCTGTCGGGGACCAGGACCCAGTGCCCACATACCTGCCTGGAGTCCAGGTGCACCAGGGCAAGGTTGCAGAGACAACAAAATGCACAGTGAAGTTTTTCACCAGAGACGCACAAGGCCCGACGGGCCTGCGGTCATGTACACCCCTCACCTCAAGCCCCGCCACGCCTGCAGCGCACACCCACAGGGCCATGACCCTCCTGGCCGCCTCCTCCCCAACGCCCAGCGTGGCTGTGGCAGTAGGTGCACACGCCTGGGGATGTGGCCAGCACCCCAGTGCCCCCAGCATGCCCTAAATCCCCACCCACCCCATCCCCCAAACATGGGGGGCTTTGATTAGGACTGGGAACCGGCTCATGCGCCCTAAGGCCAAGCGGGCAGGTGCCTTCTCCCAGCCCAGACCACTCACCCTGCCCCACCCCCACCAACAGCGGCAGCGGCTTACTCAGCTCGTGCTGGCCAGGCCGGCTCGAGAACTCGATGACCAGCAGGTCCCGGCCGTCGAAGCTGCGCCCGATGCTGTAGGTCTTGGAGATGTGGGCGCAGCGGGCCGCCGTCCGCTTCAGCACGCGCACCATCTGAGCGTAGGAGTGGTGAGTGAACTGAATGAAGGTGTGCGGGTGGCTCGAAGGCAGTGCCTCCTCGATGTCCAGGCCTCCTGGGGGCGGAGAGGGAGGTGGGCACGGGCACCAGGGGTCAGCTCGGGGCTGCCGCGGCCCTCACCCCCACCCCCGGCCCCGCCCTGGGGAGCCCAGGGTGTCGGGACCCCCACGGGCCCCTGGGATGGCTCCCCAGACATGCGTGTCTGCGTTTGTAATTAAAGTTCCCTTTGTGAAGCCTGGCGTGGACAGTGAGTCACAGCCCCTGACAGGCGTACACAGCCACGCAGCTCCTAGCATCGGTGAAGAGCAGGCGTATGTGGTTAGTTTGGAAATTTCGTAACATACAGACTGGCAGAATACGAGGCAGAGGCACACGGACAGGGTCCTCAAGGAAAACCGCGGTTTGGCTGCCTTCTGACTTCGGGTGATTCTGTGTCCCCGGGTATCAGGCATCAGCGATGATGGGGTAGGGAGTGTGGGGGGAGAGGGGTAGCAAACGTATGCTTTATCCCCCAAATTTGCAAAGCTTGCTCTGGAGACAGTCTGGGCTTCCAGGCGTAGGTAGGCTGTCTATCACAGCCATCCCCAGACCAGCTGGCGGGACCCCTCCCGCTCACAGGAGCACCCCAAGGCCAGCCCAGGGGCTCCCTGCCGCCCCCTCCCATGGGGTGTCTGCACGGGAAGATGCAGGTCCCAGCGGGCTGGTCTTGGAGGGCAGGGGCACGAACAGTGGACAGCTTTCCCAAGCATCTCACTTGCCCTGTGGTTTCATTTCTGCTCAAAATGGTTTCTGAGGGAGAAGAAAGCAGACAGAACCAGCAATTTGGTGGCAGACTGGCCCAAAATAAACTCCCTCCAGCCCACTCTGCGGGCTTCCCCGGGGCGGGCGGGCCTGGCCCCACAGCGATGTCGGGCTCCTTTCCTCTGCCTCTCGGACCCCACCCGGCCACACTTCCTGCCTCTTCCCGGGTGGACGGCCCCTGTCTGCCTGTAAAGTGCGGCCCATGGGCCATTGAGTCACAGAGAAGTTGCAGGTAGATGGCACTCCCATCTCCCTCCCAGATTCAGCTCCAGGATCAGCCCTGAGCTCTGCACAGCCAGTGAGTGGCCGAGCGGGAAGCCAGGGCTCGCTGGGGGCCAGCCCGAGGCGCCCGAGTGCCACCCCCCACCACCTCGGTTGCCAGCCGGGAGCCGTGGACACAGCGGGCGCCTGAGAACCATCAGGCGCGTGGACTGATGGACCCATCCATCCGTCAGTGGCCAGCCTGGCTCACACCGGCCCCCACCCCGCTGCTGGTGGCCTTCCCAGAGCCTCCACTTGGTCATCTCTGAAACGGTGGCACCCGTGTTCAGGGTCACTGTGGGGTCTTAACGAGACAACTCGTGTGTGACACTTGACCCCAGATCACGTGGACTTCCCTGGGACCTCTGTGACATCACTACGTGAGACGCTGGAAGCCACTGTCCCACACCGCCTGGTGTCACACACTGGCCATGGGTGGCTATTTACACTTAAGCTCAAATTCATTACAATCAAGGAAAATCAAAACTTAAATCCCCAGTCACCTGAGCCACGTTCCCAGCTCTCAGGAGCCGCGTGCGACCCGGGGGCTGCGGTCTGGGCCAGCACAGAGGGCTCTCCCTGCGGGCCACCAAGGCTCCCACTGTTACTGGAGCCATCCCATCTCATTCACTCTGGAAGCCCAGCCAGGGGGGCAGGGAGGCCTGCAGAGGCACTCGTCACCCATCCCCCCACATCACAGCCACATGTCCCCCAGGAGCCCCTTGCACACCCCCGGAGACGGGGGGCTCACTACCACCCGGGGCTGCCCATTCCACACCTCCATTCATTTGTCTGAGAAACCAAAGCCTGTTTCCGCAGCCCCTCTGGGTGGCTTCCCTGAGCCCACACGGTTCCCCGGACCCCGCTCTGAGACGTCTGGCTGCCGCTCCAGCCAGTATCCCACGTGTGATCTTTCAGGAGTGGCCACAGCAATCACAGGCTTTGCCAGGCAGGCCTGCCTGCCAGGCAGGCTCCCCCACACCAGTACCCCACGGCTCTCTGATGGGCGGGAGAGTGCCACCCAGGACTCAGGCCCCTCACATCTCTGCCCTCCCAGCCGGGCCCCTGTGCCCAGGGCCTCCGCCTTGGCCAAGGCACTGCCCTCCTGACGCATGTCCTGTGGGCCCACCCGGCCACCCAGCCGCTCACCACTGCGGGGCCCCCCCCCCCCCCCCCGGAGCCCACCTCGCAACTTCTCCAGGGGGTCGTAGCAGTCTTCCTCCAGGCCCGAGAAGTAGCGGCCGCAGTCGAGGAAGTAGGGCCAGGCCATGTCGATGGCGTCGAAGGCGGGCTGGCAGGCCTCGCGCAGCGCCCCGCAGACGTGGCGGCAGGGCCTCCGCACGCGGCCGCCCTCGCAGCGCGGGGCCAGCACGGCGCAGCCCAGCAGGCGCAGGTCGGGGTTGCACTGGCCCTCCAGGAGGTGGTGCAGCACGCTCAGCAGGATGTACTCGGAGCTGGACTCCACGGCCGCCCGGGACCGGTGCTGCAGCAGCGTGGGGAAGGCGGTCTGGTTGTAGGCGACGTCGCTGCAGCTCTGGAGCTGCAGGTCCACGCACATGGCTGGTGGGAGGGGGGACGGCGGGGTCACCAGGGTGCTCCCTCCCAGGATGACCTCCCCCCCAGGATGCGCTCAGACGCCTGCCTACTAAGCGCCACTCTGCCCAAGCCGACCCCACTCAGGACCGGAACCTGCAGGGATGGGTGGCACGGAGAAGCCAGGACAAGGCCCACGGCGGAGGGAGCCAGGGCCTTCAGGAGGACCAGAGATGGCCCCCAGGCTGACCCGTGAGAGGGCCCAGCAGGCCACTCTGGGTCTCAGCTTCCACATCCATGCACTGGGCCCAGGAGAGACAGCCCAGCCAAGGGGTTGCCTCGTTAAGGCACATGGTTGAGTTCTGTTCAGCAAAAATATTGTCCTACTTAAAGAGAAAAAAATAATTCTTTACCAGCTTCCCTGGTGGGTCAGCTCATAAAGAATTTGCCTGCAATGCTGGAGACCTGGGTTTGATCCCTGGGCTGGGAAGATCCCCTGGAGGAAGGGAACGGCTACCCACTCCAGTATTCTGGCCTGGAGAATTTCACAAACTATACAGTCCATGGGATAGCAGAGAGTCGGACACGACTGAGGCGCTTTCACTTTCACTTAAACATAAAAAAATCCAGTCCTGCTCAGAATACCCCAACACCCAAATCTGGCAGGAGGAGCCTTGAAGATATGCCTGCTCTGAGCCCTCCAATACACTAGATCCATATCCCAGGAGATCCATGCTCCCTACCTCACTTTAGGGACGAGGAACTCAGGGCCAGGCAGGGAGGGTCTTGTCCCAGCCATGGACTCAGCAGGTGCCGAGAACACACAGGTTGCAGAGCCAGCCAACGTGGCACAGGCGCACGTCAGGTCAGACCCCAGACCTCCTCAAGCGCGCCTGGGGTGGTGGCGTGAAGAGGGAGGGATGGAAGAGACCCCCCGCTGGAGCCCAGGGCAGAGCCAGGGGTGGGAGCCCAACTGCACAGAGGGAAGGGCTTCCCTCTCTTGTTTTGCCTGATTTCTTGCTCTTTTCATTGGGTTTGCATTTGATCGACAGGCCCTCTTACTCATCACCCTCTGCAGAACCCCAGGTTCTGCCCCCCACAAAGGCTTCGACAGCATGGAGGGCCTGCATTCACTCCCACAAAACAAAATCGGGCGGTCCAGGTACATACCGCTGTCCGCAGCTGCCGAACTGGGGCATCCACCTGTGGAGAGAAAGGGTGACACCATCAGTCGTCCCCAAATCCCGCTGCTCCTCACAGGGCCGGTCCCCCAGCCCTTCCTACCCTCCCTGCCACAGCTGCCCTCTGACGTCCATGTGGCCATCCCCCACATCCCACGGGTGGAAAGACTGAGTCTCAGGTCACTCGGCTTCCCTAACAGAAGGCAGAGCCCTGACTTGGACTGCTGGCCAATCGCCGCGGTGTGAATACATCCACTGGGGACGATTCCAGCTTCCTGCAGCTGATCCAGTTCTCCCCAGATTCCCACATGTGTTACCAACAGCCCTCAGAGCCTGTACCAGGCCCCCCACTCCTGATTCTGACCCCTCGGGATTCCTTGTCCCGCTAAGAGTCACGCAGGCTGTGGCCCTCTCCCCTCCGGGACACCCTGCAGTGGGCCGGCCTGTTTCCTGAGACGAGGACATACCCACAAACTGTGCTTGGAACCGTGAGCTCCAGGGTCCTGCCCAAGCCCTGCACAAGTGAACCAACAGTGAGGCCCTGGGAAGCCCACTGAAACCAATCAACCAACGCCACTGGCCAGGTGCCCCCCGCCCCCCATCAGAGGCAGGACCCGAGGGCTTTGGGAGGGCCAAGAGAGACAGAAATCAGATCTGTGGCTCAGCTGGTGCGGGGGAAGGGCAGGTGGGGGGTGGAAGTGCAGGAAACAAGAAGTCAGAAGTGGGTGCAGGGCCAAGGTGGGGGGGTGGGGCAGAGAGGCAGGCAGAGCGGGGAAGGAGCTGGGACCAGAGGGGAAGTGTCCCAACCCCAATCTTCATCTGGAACCCAGGCCTGGACCACAGTCCAACAAGGATGGAGGCTGCTTCTAGGGACTCACTTCACAACCCCAGGTCACGGAAACCTGCCCGAGCACACGTGAGCCCCCAGTGGGGGGATACAGTTGGGGGGTCCTGTTAGGCTAGCGGAGCAGCCCCCTCCACACACAGTACCCCCGACACAGACCACGGTTCCCCCACCGAGGACAGGGCAGCCACAGCCCCTGATCCCCTGCGGACCAACTCCCTAAGCTGTCGCGGGAAGGAGACGTTCAACGCGCCCTGTCACCAAGGACTCCAGGTGTCCCAGCCGGCTGGAACCACTCGGGCAACGTAAGGGGCAGGAGGATAACTTTCCTGAAGCATCCAGGCAACAGGGCTGCCCCTCAACACAACAGAGAGGGCCGCAGCTGCCCGCCACCCCGCCCTGGGTGCCCCTGCTACGCGCGCTGGGACGGACGGGGCTGGTGGGTGAGAACCCCAGGCGCCCTGAGTCCCCTGCTGGCCTGGCAACTTCCAAGCACGCGCCCGACTCCCATCACCCAACTCCACGCCTTTCCGGTCTAAGCTGTTCCCAGGTTGCGTCCACTGCTGTCTGCAGCCCGAGGAGGCGTGAAGACTAACCAAAACATGGAAATAAAGGAAGGATGGGAAACCGCCCTGGCTCTGCTTGGACGCTGCGCTATCTGCCCGTCTGCATTCGGGGAACAGACGAACGGACCCAGTCGGAGCTGGACCCCCCGGGAGCATTCATGCCCAGCGCTCACACTCAGAATTCACACTTACCGATCCGTGCGACGCCACACCTGTCAGCTCAGGAGCCCCAGGCCTCCCCAGATCAACGGCTCCCGCCAAGGCCCCGCCCCTCCTCACACCTGTATCCGGATGCCAAGTCTGTGCCTGCCGCGTGCCAGCCCAGAGCCAAGCGGGGCAAACCTGAAGACGCACTCAGACTCGGTGAGCACCGCAGGAAAATGCGGACGGAGGAGGCCAGAACCAGCAGTTACCCACACGCCAGCTCCTTCAAAACATCAGGCCCACTCAGCTGCCTGGACGTGAGTGGATTTGACAAGCGGATCCCTCCTGGTTGCACGTGGCTTCAAGCCTCCCCAAGTCACAGATGAGAAAGCTGAAGCTCGGGAATTAAGCTCATCTCTGGGCCTCTGTCTCCCCGTCTGTAAAATGGGGGTGATAACAGGAGTACCCACTGCTGCTCACAGGTGGCACTAGTGCTAAAGAATCTGCCCGGCAGTGCAGGAGATGCCAGAGACGCAGGTTCTGTCCCTGGGTTGGGCAGATCCCCAGGAGGAGGAAATGGCAACCCACTCCAGGATTCTTGCCTGGAGAATCCCATGGACAGCGGAGTCTGGAGGGCTACAGTCCATGGGGTCGCAAAGAGACAGACCGACTGGGCAACTTGGCACCATTTTGCTGGAGGGTCCCACGAGGGGTGCTGACGGCAGGGTCTAGTGAGGGCCCAGCACATAGTGGCCCGGGGTCGCCCAGGAAGGAGGGGGCACGGCCCCTTGTGACCCGCCACAAGATCACAGTGCCCAGTGGGACGGACAGGGGGGCAGCATCTACTGACGAGGTCACCAACGCCTCCAGCGTGGCTACCAGGAGCAAAAGAGAGACGGTGGGCTCACCTCCCAGAACGGCCGTAACGAAGACCCACAGGTTGGTGGAACAGGCCTTGATCCTCTCCCGGTTCTGAAGGCCAGATGCCCAAAATCAAGCTGCTGGCAGGCCACACCCCTCTGCAGAATCGGGGAAGAGTCCTCCTGGACCCCCAGCAACCCTCAGCTGTGGCCACATCACCCAATCCCTGTCTCTGTCACCCGTGTCCCTTCCAGTGTGCTGTGCCCGAATTCCCACCTTCTTCCAAGGACAGCAGTCATGGGGTTCAGAGCCCAGCCTGCGCCTTCCTCCTAATGCAGCCAAACCCGCAAAGGCCCGGGTCCCGGTCAAGTCACAGTCAGAGGCATGGGGGAGGGTGCCTAGGACTTCAACATATCTTTGGGAGACTCAAAACAACAAGCATGCCCCACTGGGGGCCTTGGGGAGCTCAGGCCGGGGTGGGGTCGAGAGGACACACCATCCACGATGATAGCCACCAGCCCCGCGTGGGCGCTGAGCACCTGAAATGCCGTGACTTGAAATGGACATGTGTTTCAGGTGTAAAATACCAACTTGCAGGCCTGGCACTAAAAAAACAATGCAAAATAGTTCAGTCGTGATTTTTATATTGATGACAAAGCACTGGAACGATACTGCACATGCGTGCTAAGTCACTTCAGTCGTGTCCGACTCTCTTGCGACCCCATGGACTGCAGCCCACCAGGCTCCTCTGTGCATGGGATTCTCCAGGCAAGAATACTGGAGTGGGTTGCCGTGCCCTCCTCCAGGGGATCTTCTGGACCCAGGGATTGAACCCATGTCTCTTGCATCTCCTGCCTTGGCAGGCAGGTTCTTTACCACTAGTACCACCTGGGAAGCCCCAATATTGTGTATATATCAGGTTAAATAAAATTTGTTCTTAAATTTAATTTCACCTGTTTCTCATTATCTCTTTCGAGTAGCTTTTGGGAAATGTTAGGCGATGTTTTTGGGGTTGGCATCAGCGTGTTGGACAGCGCTTGTCCAAAGGCTGTTTTGAGCAGTCCACACGTGACCGTTACACCTCTTGACCACAAGGTGTCAGCGTGTCTTCAACCAAGGGAGCAAGACTGCCGTGGGTTGGGGTGTCTTAGATGGGCAACAGGAAGAGAATGAGGTCAAAGAGGTCGGCTCGTCGACCCAAGGACACACAGCGGTCCAGAGAATTCAGGATTTGAACCCAGACCTGCGTGGCCCCTCAAAGCATGGAAACGGCCTCAAATTCCAGGCTCCTGATGAAGACCTGCAGGAAGGCAAGGGACAGGCAGGGGGAGGGGCTAGGCCTGCTTGCTCTGAGCCCATGGACAGTGAGACAGGAAGGACAAGGACAGTCCTGGACATAGCAGTCTGGAGTCAAGCTGCCCGGCCCTGCCCTCGTCACTCTGCAGTCTGGAAAAGGCGCTGGGCATCCACGGACCACACATGCTCAACTGTCAGGAGATCCCACTAGAAAAAGGAATTATTCTAGAAAAAGGCACTGATGCCATCATGGAGGGGAAGACAGAGACCCAACCTGCCCGAGCCTCCAGGTGAGGAAGGGGCAGCCTGGGTCCAGAGGAGGGTCTGCACTTCTCCCTAAGAAAGGGCAGGTCAGGGAGAGCTTCCTGGAGGAGGGGGTCTGTGCTCCCTGACAAGCCTATAATAGTGGACACTTCCTGGGGTCTCAGGGGAGGCTCCATCCATGACACCCTCTGCATGACCTTCTGCATCCCACTGTGCACACAAGTGCGGGCACACACTCAGACACACCCAGACACACTGCCCGGCCTGGGGCCTTTCTGTAGAAAGTGGGGGAGGGAAGAGGTGAAGGTGGGACAGAGGTGGAGAGAAAATTCAACTTGAGCTGAGAGAAGGAAAGGGAGAGAGGGGCCTGGCACACCGCAGGGGCTCTTGGCTCCTGGCACAACCCACTTGGCTGGTGCCAGCAAATTCTCAGGTGTCCACAAACCTCCGGCACTTGAGAGACTCAGAATCCAACACGCCCAGACCCCAGTGTGGGAGGGAACCCCCCCGCAGTCTGGGTCACAGGTGTCTGCCGCTAAGGACCCTGAGGGCGGGGGACCAGACGCACCCTCACCTTTCAATATGAAGGGAAACTGAGGCCCACCCAGAAGGCAGTGTGGTGAGGACCAGGGCCCAGGCCCCAGCTGGCCCCTCGCCCCCCGCCCCCCATTCCCAGGTGCCTCCCATCACCCTCCCAGGGGGGCAGCCCCTGGACTCTCCCTGAGTCCCGCCGTCCCCCTGCCCCCAGAATCCTCCAGGAGCACCCCTTTCCCCATCAGGGACCGCAACCCTTCCCTGGCCTTCTGCACCGGCTTCTGGAGACGCCGCTGTCCACATCATGGAGTTGGGAGGGGAGGGTTCCAGAGGCCACCCCCTTCCTGGAAGGACTGGGGACCTCGGATGCCCTCTCTTCCTGCAAAGTCCTGGCACCTGCTCCCTCGGACCCCACCTTCAGGGCACCCCTCCGCCCCCCTCCGCCGGCGGTGCCCAGACCGAGAAGAAGCCCCTGCTGGAGGCTTGGGTGCCGAGAGCTGGGCATCTCCATTGACCCCCAACCTGCGTGTGCGCTCCACCCCGGGGTCCCAGCTTGGATGCGCTCAGCGAATCAGGCGCCCCCTCCTGTGCAGACCCCCAGGTCCAGGGTTCACAGGGTGCCCACTTGGGGGGCGTTCCCTGGAGCCCCGGGTCACGCGGGGTAAAGTTGGCGGTTCCGGGGTCGCAGAGTTCCACCCCCGGGGCCGGGAGGTCCCGCCTTACCCTCGGGGCCCCAGGCGGGCTCGCACCCGGGCCGGGCGGCGGCGAGGACCAGCATGGTGAGGAGCAGCGGCGGCGGGGGCCGCATGGTGGGCGGCGGGCAGGGCGGCCGGGCGAGTGATGTGGCACTCGGGCCGGGGCGCAGCGCTGCTCGGCTCCCGCCCCCCGCGGGCGCGGAGTCGGGTTACAGCGGCGGCGCCAGGAACCGCGCCGAGCGGTGAGCGCGCCCGCTTCCGGAGGCCGCCGCTCCGCCCCCAGGGGTGAGAGCCCCCAGTGGGGCTGGGTTCCGCCTCCAACATGACCTCCCGATCCCCCGCTGATACTGCCTACTAACCCCGATTTCTCGACCGAGGGGCCTGTAGGGGAGCCGGGGAGGCAGGGGCCTGGCCTGCCCTGGACCAGACGGTCCGGGGGGCCCGGCCTATTACCCCCAGCTCTGGGCCTGGGTCCCAGCAAGGGAGTGATGGAGTATCCCCACTATGCCGCCCTGTCACAGGCTGGGGGATGCACCTCAAGGGTCTATTCCATGACCTTGGGCGCCCCCTCCCCAACCCCCGACCTCTGAGCCTGCACCCTGCGGAGAATTCCCCTCCCGGCAGGACCTGGGCAGAGGTCTGACCCTGAGGATCCCCAGTGAAACGTGGCGGTCCTCAGCTGGGCGCCTTAAAGGAGCCGATGGACGTCCAGGTGGTGGCATACATGTTCTCCGGGATGTCTCCACCCGCCACCCCCCCCCCCCCCAGAGGCGGGGAGCACAGCACAGACACCCCGACTCCAGGGTGTTGGAGTGCAAACCCCTGCCTGCACCTGGGGCTCTGAGACAGCCCCTTCCCACTCCCCTCCCCTCCCCCAGTCTCCTGCCTGCATCACCTGGGAGGAGGCTCAGGGCCCTGGGAGGAGGGAGGCCCAGGACCTCAGCCCCCAGGTGAGGGAAAAGGTGGGCGCTAGAGCCCCTCTCTGCTCCCAGGGTCCGGACTCCTCTGGGGTTCAGCCAGCACCTGTGAAACCGCCCCCTCCACGGAGCTGGACAGGTGCTCACTCTGCTTTCCAGATGTGCACACGTCTGCCCGCCGGCCGCTGCACACAGCCCCACCGCTGAGGTCCAGCCAGCATGGACATCGTGTGCTGCTGCCTGGGCACTGGGGACACTGCGGGCCAGACATAGAGGTCCTCAGCCCAGCACTGTCCCCGGGCCAGGTTCCTCCCGAGCTGGGCCACTGGCTCAGACCATCTTTGGAGCCAGGAACCTCTATGGGTCTCCTTTACCAACTGTCCTGGTCGGCGGGGAGGCCGGACCCTGGAATCCCTTGACACTCAGTCCTGAGGCATGGGACATGCAGCTTAGCCCAGAAGCTGGCATGGCAACGTGGCGAGGGGGGCAGAAGGCGTCGATCCATCCTCAGCTCAGAGAAGGAGCTGCTCACTCCATGCGTGTCAGCACCTCCGGAGTCGGAGTTTCCACGCTGCCCTCGGTCCACCAGGACTGCGGCCTCATCCTTCCAGAACCCCCTGGCCTTGCCCTGCCAGTCTCTGGGCACATTCCTTTGATTTCTCTCCTGAGGTTTCTGGCCCTGGGTGAATGCTAGACCCCAGGCTTCCTGAGTGCCAGCTGGTGATGCCTGTTCCTGAGGAGGTGTGTTCCCACCCCCATGTGCCAACGTGGGCACAGATGAGTCTCCTGGCTGTCCCCTCCTGCAAGTGGGTTCACTTCTAATCCTGAGCCCTTAGCTTCACGCCTCCGATTACAGTCCTCTGGTCGGGTTGGTTCTTCTGTCTGAGCAGTGCATAAAAATAACAAGACCGCTTTAAACCAGAGGCATTTCAGATTGGATGAGAAAGAGCAGTGTTAGCTGTTGTTGTTTTTAAAGACCTAAGGAGAAGAATTTGGTAATCCCCTCTAGGATCACCCTCTTTCCTCCCCAGTAAAGTTGGAAGGAACAACCTCTTGCAAAATCTTTTTAGCCAAGAGAGTCTGACCCACCAGATGGAGCATCGGGGACAAGTCAGAGGTAAGGTTAACCCTTTCCAAGAGCCAAATCCTCCCCACCCACTGAATCCCAGCCAGCCAAGCCAGCCTGCTGGACAGTGGACCAGAGGCATGAGACCTGCAGTTCAGAATGGGGCAGGTGAGCCAGCAGAGGCAACGGGGCCTGAGTCTGCAAGGACCCGGCTGCCCGAGCCAGGGGACCAGCTGAAGGGGCAGCCTGTGGAATAAGACGCCGTGTGGTGAGAAGCTGCACCGGGCCTCGGCAAAGAACAGACTCTGCCATCGCTCACCCTCTGCTTCACCAACTCGCAGCCAGAGACTGACCCCAGCAAGGGGCTCTCGGTGACCAGGCGGCGTTGGCCCAGCAGCCAGGAGCCTGTGAGTGATTGGGGGGCCACTCCCCGGTCAGTCTGGAGATGCTTTCCTGAGCGCCCCCTCTTTCAGTGCCTGGCTGAAGCATTAAGGTCTGGGGGAACCACCAGGACCCCACTCCACCAGCCACACCTCCCCATGCCGTGTCTGGGATGGCAGTGAAACTTACCATGCTTAGTTCAAGCACGAGGACTCTCCAAACACAGGCTCCGGCCGCCCCTGCGGGGCCTGGAGAGACACAACCCACTCCCACGCGGCCCTCTGCCTGGAGTTGCTGGCGGGGAAGCCGGCAGCCTCCCCCTGTGCAGGAGAGTGTGGTTGCCGCCCTGTGGGTCTCAGGTCCTCCGGACATCAGAGAACTGAGCGCCCCTCCCCGCACGTGTGATGTGGGGTCTGCTCGGGGTCATCCCGGAGGCCCAGCCGGGGACCCGCACTCCGGCTCACAGACAGCTGGCTTCAATCTACGGCAAAGGCAGCGTCTTCTCCTTCCCAGAGAAGTGAGAGACCTTTGAATAAAGTATTTATCGGTTCACAGAGTTCTTGGGACAGGACGCCGTTTTGCAATACGTTTCAGTGCACGTGGAAAGGATCTTTAAAAAAAAAAAAGACCACAAGCCCGGGATGAAAGACAACACAGTGAGTAAGCCACATCAGCTGACAGAGCGAATGTTCTAGAATGCCAGGCACAGACACGACTAACAGCACTCCTCCGGGAGGGGCCTGTGCCTGAGCAGCCTTCTAGACAATTCCGCGGGGACTCCGGGGAAGGCAGAAGACGGAGAGGAAGACCCGCCCCCTCCAGTAAGTGCAGTCCCTTTCCTGCTGTGGCGTTTTCCACGGGACATGATACACACGTGTCCTCAAATGGACTTAAGGCCGTAACAGCAGATTGTAACCGGGCAGGGCTCTGCCCGGGTGGTGTGGGGTCCAAGCCCCACTGGCTGGCATGTTTCTGCCGCCCCAGAGAAGATCCCAGGAGGAAGAGAGGGTTTAACCTGTAGGTTCACAGCCTGGCGGTGAAGTCGCAGACAAGGGGACCACGCTCTCCTTTGCAAGCACTGGGGGGCCCCCAGGGGGTTCCCCAAGGGGCGCTAGGTCAATGCGCCTACTGTGAACCAGGGCAATGAGCCAGTCACCACCTCTCACACCTGCAGCCCCGCCCCCCCAGGCCAGGGCTGGAATTATTATGGCTTTCATTGAGCCTCCTGGGTCGTTTATTTTTTAACTGCTCCCTGACCCCCTATCTATAGTTATTATTCCCTCAAATAATTTGCTTTGTTTGAATTGCATCTTATAATTTACAAAGCACTTAAATATATCCTGCTGTGGGGAGGTGCTGGAGAAGTCAGCCGCCAAGGACACCCAGTGAGTTGGAAACTCCAACTAACTAAGAGCCTGGCTCCACCAGGCTCTCAACTGTTACTAACGCCTGAAGCGGTCAAAAGTGCTGACAGTTGTGTGTGTGTGTGTGTGTGTGTGTGTGTGTGTGAGGAAGGAATGAATGCCTCTCCCTGGCCAGCGCTGCGGGCTTTGCAGGGTCCATGGATGAGACATCCCCCGACTCAATCACACCACCCACCCCTGTTTCTGCAGGAGAAGCATGTGGCCGGAAGAAAGGAAACAGCTATGAACAGGACTGAGGAGGGAATCAAGCCCATCCACTCATTCATTCGCTCACTCGCCAGGTAGAACCCCATCCTCTGAGGACCTACTTCTGTCTTAGCACCTTCTCTCCTGGCACCGTGAACCATGACAGATGGGCACTCAGCTCCTGCCTTGGGTCCAGCTGGAAACAATGACACAGTGGCTGGCTCCACCGGGGATGGCCCCCTGGACCACTGGGCCGGGGACGAGGCTGCCACTCAAACGAAGCCCCGCCCTCTCTGGGCTTCGGGGCTGAGCCGACGGGCCGCAGTTGGGGAGGGACGCCTCAGCTCCCCCCATCTCTCCCGGACTGCTGCCCTGGATGCCTGGACTCTTCCTGCTGCCATAACTCTCCTGACCACCTTGTGACCATCGCAGAAGGTTCAACGGGCCCTTGAGGGGTGGGGATGGGGCCCACATGCCCTTGTATCGTCAGAAAAGACTGGGACCCAGATGTTTTTTACATACTTCCCCAGTCAAGGCTGGAGAAAGAAACGGCAACCCACTCCAGGACTCTTGCCGGGAGAATCAATCCCATGGACAGAGGAGCCTGGGGGGGCTACAGTCCATAGGGTTGCACAGAGTCAGACACGACTGAAACAACTTAGCACGCCAGTCAAGATGCTGACCCTTTGTAGGAGATAGACACCAAAGAAGGCAAACTGGATGCAGGTGTGACCAGTGAGTCCAGCCCCCATGTATCACGAGGAATAGAATGGGAACACAGGGAACAGATGACAAGACTTCCCAGGGGACCCACCCCTGCCCTTGCTGGAGCCTCCCACCCCGACGTGAGGCGTGGGAGCCCCAAACTAGACTCTCCATGGGATTAGCTCCTGCCCCTGGGCGATGTTAATAACCAGGCTGGAAACCCCAGGCGGCTCGCCTGGGCCGCCCCAGCAGACCTGGAGCAAGGGTGCCACCTTACCTGTAACAACAGCTCTCACTTTACAGGAGACCCGCTGCTCACTGGGTACTGCAGAGGGTGCCCACTGACCCACCACCTTGAAAGCATCGCGACAGCCTCCAAAAGGAGGTGGGGAAACTGAGGCTCAGAGAGGGCAAGCCACTGCCCTGGGGCTGCCCTGCAGCTGTGAGCCCAGCCCCCGTCATCGCCTCCACTCCGCAGCTGCCGCCCTCCACGACCTCCGCCCCAAGCCGAGCGGCCATTTCGGGTCCCGAGCAATGGTCTGCCGGGCTCCACGGAGGCCTGGCTGGGCCCTCAGTCTGTGTCCAGAGACCCTGGGACTCTGGGTGGGCGCTGGGCAGGGGGGTCTCCTCCGCAGCAGCCAGTTGGGCATGCAGCCAGGACCTAGGGGGACTGCGGGCAGAGCGGGAGGTCCACAGAGGAGGTTGGCCGCTGCCTCGGAACTCGGGCACCTGCCCAGGAGGTCGCAGTGGGCACCAACGATGCCGACGTTTAAGAACTGATGGTGACAGAGAACATGAGCTCCGCTGGCCTGCTGGGCCGCTGGGTGGGTGGTCTGGCAGTGGTGACCGCCTTCAGACACGCACACCTGTGCTCTCGAGGTTCTGAACGTTCTAGAACCACAGAGGAGTGCGGCTGGCAGACGGGACAGTGGCTGGGTGAGTGGCTCTAGGCCCCAGCACGGGTGTCCAGGGAGCGGCCTCAAGGCCCTGGGTCTGGGAGCAGCACAGCTTACTGTCTGGAAAGAGCTGCCAACTCCAGCTGTGGAGACTCAGGCACGTGTTTCATCACTCAGTCCTGTCTGACTCTGTGACCCCATGGGCTGTAGCCCGCCGCTCTCCCCTGTCCATGGGGATTCTCCAGGCAAGAATACTGGAGTGGATTGCCGTGCCCTCCTCCAGGGGGTCTTCTCACCAGGAAGACCCTACATTGGGTCTGGGCCTCCTACTTTGCAGGCAGATTCTTCACCAGCTGAGCCCCCAGGGAAGCACACACACATACACACAGACACACACGTGTGCACGCTTGCCCTGCACATATGTGCTCACACATGCACATGCACACGTGTGCACGCACAGAGATGATCCCGGGTCAGATAAACTGCCGACCCACAGAGAAGCCTTCCTTCATCCGCAAAGGCTCACATGCATTCTCCTCAGGCTAGAGCCCTCGCCAGGCTTCCGGCGGGGAAGCACAGCGCCCGGGGTCCAGGAGAAACCCACGCCACATCCCTGGGCCAAGAGCCCCGAGACTCAGCCCTGAGCACAGACGCTCACCGGGAGCTTGACAGGGAGGAGAGAGCCCACCGCCTGCCGCAGCAGCTCGGCGGCCCCCCGCTTGTGGAGAACGCCTACCTCCTCCAACAACGCCTTGCAAACGGAATGGCCTGAGGAGACGGTCAGCCTGGACAGACGGGCTGACCTTGCGGGAGATCCCAGGAGAATGACGTGTGAACAAAGCCCGGAGCCAGGACCCACATCCTGACCGGCTCTCTCCCCTGGGGCAGCAGTCTGGGCGAAGGGGGACCCAGCCCCCTGGGACCCAGTTCTCCCAGGGGGCCAGGAGGACCACCCGGGGCGTCTGACCACAGCAGGGCCCTGGTCTCGGAGTAAGAAGCCCAAGAACGCAGACCCACACGACCCTTATCACGAGACTGTGAGCGTGGTCCCCAGCTGGCCCCAAACACGTCTCTTCTCCAGTCTCCTACAGCTTCAGGCCAGGGTCTCCAGGGAACGGTCTGGGAGGAGGAGCAAAGAGACCACTCACCCAACCGGACGAGTCTTGAGGTCCCAGCCCAGCCATCCACCCCTGTTCCCCGAAACCTATGACCACAGCATGATGAGTCTCAGGCTGGGGTTGCTCCCAGTTTGCCTAGCTGAGTTTGAAGACTTCTTAGGATGAGAAACAGCTCATTCTGCTCAGACAGACTCCGTACCTGCCTGTACCTGGGTCAGTCTCCCTAGATGGGGACTGGTGACATCCCAGCCCCAGTGCCTTTGTCAAGAGCTGAGATGTGGCTATTGCCTCAGGCGTGGAGGAGGGACTGTGAATATCGGCTTCCCTTCGGGGCCCATCTGGAAGACCTCAGAGGCTGATGAGCCAGAGGGTCCCCTTCCCCCTCACCCCAGGAACTCCCAGGTCAGGGGCTTGACAGCCAGGGCCCAACTAGTCCTAGACCCACAACATGTGGGGCAAAGCGGGTGATGCTCATCTGCCTATAGCATCCCAGTACCTTCCCCTGGAGGCCCCACTTCTGCTCATGGAGGCAGCTCACACACACACATACACACACACACACGCTGCAGGGCATCGAGAGGGCAGGGTCAGCGACAGCACTAGAGATAAGAGCCCGACAGGGAGCTGGGCTTCTTTTGTAAAGGTGGAGTAACGGAGGCTTGCGGGGGGAGGGGGGGGCAGAAAGGAGGGGGTGATTGTTGTTTCACCCTTCCCCCTCTAAGCCCCTCCCCGCCTGCCCCCACCCCCACACCCTTCCTTCCGCCCAGAGGGAACCAAGGTCACGGTCCCTGAGGGAGAAGCAGGCTGACCCCTTGGTGAGGAGGAGCCTCCTGGACCGTCAGGGGGTAGGGAGGGCGCGGCGTGGGGCAGAGGCTATGGGAGCTCCACGCGTGGGAAGGGGGAGGCGGCCCCTAGCAGTGACCCCAGCTGGAGAGTCAGTGGGTGCAGGCATGCCAAGGAGTGAGCAGACAGTCCGAGACTTGAGTCCCCGGTCAGGAAACCGGCTCAGCAGGGCAGAAATGGGGCCTGTTCAGATCCACTCCCAGGAGGGGTGTGGTGACGCCCCACATCCGGACAGAAGGAAGACACCCCCTCCCCAACACCCTCTACGCTCCCTCCTCACAGACCTCAGTTCAGTTCAGCCGCTCAGTCGTGTCCGACTCTTTGCGACCCCATGGACTGCAGCATGCCAGGACTTCCTGTCCATCACCAACTCCCGGAGTTTGCTCAAACTCATGTCCATCGAGTCGGTGATACCATCCAACCATCTCATCCTCTGTCGTCCCCTTCTCCTCCCACCTTCAATCTTTCCCAGCATCAGGGTCTTTTCAGAGCTTGGCACAAAAGCTCCTCTCCACCTCAGACACATACTTCACAGGGTCGTTGCTGAGAAGACTTTAGGTGTGTGGGTGCATGGAGCGTACAAACAAGCCAATGTGGAAACGCGTAAGCAGTGTGCAGGGGAAGCCGCTTCTGCAATGCCTGAGCCGATGAGGGCACCCGCAGGCTCCTCTGGGCCACCCACCAAGGCAGTAACAGCAGTTCGGATGTCGCCCTCCAGAGCAGGAGGGAAGCACGGCTCTCTGCACCTCACCTGCGCGGCCAGGACGTCGCTCCGGGGGAAGAGGCCACACATCACCTGCAGCAGCACCCTGGTGGAAGCCAGACTGAGCTCCGCGAACAAGCGGCGGGTGAAGCCGGTGGCGTGGAGGCCGAGGAAGCGAAGCGCCGCCGGCGTTGGGACACAGACGGCAGGCGCCGCAAGCAGGACGCGAAGGTTCCAGGAGCCCCGCCACTAGCAGGGGGAGCGCGCGAGGAGCGCGAAGGCCAGCGGCAGTCCCCACGCGCGGACCAGCAGCAGGAGCCGGGCGAAGGGTGCCAGCGCCACGCAGCGGGAAGCCCACTGCCGGCCAGGTCCGCGCTCAGGGCCACCACGGTCAGCGCCGCCTTGAAGGCCAAGAAAGCGTCCAGGAGGCCGATGGCCTGGCACGCGCCAGACTCCACCGGCGACCGCCGGCGCAGCCCGCTGAGCAGCAGGAAGAGCAAGTCCAGCGCCGCCAGCAGCCGGTGGCCCAGGAACCGGCTCACCGGGAAGACGCCTGAGGCGCGCGCGCGCACGCAGCTTAGCTCTGTAGGCGCAGAGCAGCACCAGCGCGCTGGACAGCGGCGGTGCCGCCCACGCCGGAGCCAGCAGCCCCGCCAGCAGGGCCTCTCCCCGGCCCTTGGTGCTAGCAGCTCTCCAGGTGTCCCGCAGGCGCCAAGGGCGGCAGGGGATCGACCCGGTGCGAGAAAGCGCGGCGGCGGAGCGGGCTTTCCCAAGGAGTCCCAAGATATGGAGGCGCGCTCGGAGCTGCGGCAAGCGGCGTAGTCACGATGTGACCACCAAAACCCAGCCCACAGGACACTCGCGTCTCTGGAACACACAAAGCCAAATTGACTAATGATATTGCGTCGTGTGGATGGAGTGTTCAAGCAGAGTGGCGCCCTGCCAGAGATGAAATTTGTGAAGTTTTGTTCTGTTTCTCTTTTCTGTAGAGGGAGAATTTATCTGCTTCTTCAAGGTATGGATGGAGCATGATGTCAGGTAAAACAGCCTAGAAAATTTTTATATAAAAAAACCATAAGGTTTAGCAGCGCTGCGGAGCTGGGCGCCTCCCGGGCGGCGTAGCGCCGCCGCCCTGGCCGCCGCCCGTGGCGCTGTCCGTGGTGCTGAAAGCTCTCGCCAACTCCGCGCCTGGCACCGTCCGGGGGCGCTGAAGTTAGGTGGGAGGGCGCGGGGTGTAAGGCGGCACAGTGGTCTCATGCTTATTGCTTTGTCTTTCCTCCTCCCCTCGTGGAGTTAGCAGGAGGGAGCTCTGCGCCCATCTGCTCTGGACCAGGTGGGTCCTTGCTGTGGTCACACCTTCACGGGAGGTTCCGCGGTGACTCATGACAGTTGAAATGCTAGCCAGCCGGTCAGCTCCTCCTCCGATGCCTGTCACCATGCAGCTCACCCTTCAATGCGCTGGCACAAAACTGGAGGTGTTTGTGGGGTGCTCTGAGCTAGGGAGAATGAGGAGGCAGGGATCTATGCAGGGCAGGCAGAGGGTCTTACACGGAGGGAGTTAGAGAAAGCACTCACTGGCCAGGTCGTGTTCTCCTTCCCCAAGCCCCACCCAGCTCAGGGTCAGAGACTGCATCCATGTTTGTTGAATCGAGAAGCGTGGCAAAAAGTGTAAACAGGATTGGAGGAGCGGTGAGGGAAGGAAGGAGATGAGGAAGGGAAGGTAAAGAGGAGGACCTTAGGAGACGGAGTGGGGAAGAAGAGAAAGGCAGAGAGAGAGAGGGTAACAACTTGGGAGGGGCGGTGCCCAGTGTCCTGCGATCTGGAAACACTTTTGGAGCTGCTTCTGTGGCTCTTGGAGCCACTGGGAGGGGGATCTTTCTCTCCCCCACCCCCTCTGACCCCTGTTGGCTTCTGAACCTAGTCACCCTGTGGGAGTCTTCCAACCCCTTCAACGGCTGGTTAGCAGGGCAAGGATGAGGGAAGGTATGCGGAGGACCCTGGCTCCAGGAACCCTCTTAGCATCTTCTCTGCAGCGGCAGCTCCAGCTTAGGACCCAGAAGCCAGACCTTCATCTCGGCTTTCCCCGCCCCCTCTTACCCATCCTCACTCAGAGGCTCTGCCAGCCTTGCCTTTTCTGAAGAACAAAGCGAGACTAGTGGAGAGGGGGCTCCCCTCCTGGGGGGTCTTCCTGGTGCCAGTGATGTAAAGCCTGGAGAGAAGGCAGAGGACTGGAGGAAGCAGCAGGGCAAACTGGCCCCATCTCCCCACGTCCTAACCTCAGCAGGTCTCCTGACCTCCTAGGCTCCCTTTTCTCAGGTGTGCAATGGATATTGACAGCTAGTAATTGCATCTGTTTTGTTGCTTTTGAACTGTGGTGTTGGAGAAGACTCTTGAGAGTCTCTTGGACTGCAAGGAGATCCAACCAGTCCATCCTAAAGGAAATCAGTCCTGAATATTCATTGGAAAGACTGATGCTGAAGCTGAAACTCCAGTACTTTGGCCACCTGATGTGAAGAACTGACTCATTTGAAAAGACCCTGATGCTGGGAAAGATTGAAGGTGGGAGGAGAAGGGGACAACAGAGGATGAGATGGTTGGATGGCATCACTGACTCCATGGACATGACTTTGAGCAAGTTCTGGGAGTTGGTGATGGACAGGGAGGACTGGCATGCTGCAGTCCATGGGGCTGCAAAGAGTCGGACATGACTGAACGACTGAACTGAACTGAACTGATTATTATGGTGATGATGATGACAATGATGATGGCAATGGTGATGATGGTGAGGAAGATGGTGGCTGTAGTAAAGATGATGGTGCTGATGGTGCTGATGGTGCTGATGGTGATAGTGATGATGGCAATGGTGATGATGGTGAGGAAGATGGTGGCTGTAGTAAGGATGATGGTGCTGATGGTGCTGATGGTGATAATGGTGGCCCTGACCGTCGTGCTGATGAGGAGGTGATGCCGCTGTCCTGACATCAGTATACATGTTTATGAGCACCCATCAAGCTCTAGTCACCAGATCAGTCTTTGGATATATCACTCCAGTTAATCCTGTCACCCACGAGGTAGATATTGCAATTGTCTTTATTTTATTGATGAGGAAATTGAGGCATAGAAAGGATAAAAACTCACCCAAGATCTAGCAGGTTTTTGGTGCAACACGGCTGTTTCTCTCAGTGGGTTTCCTCAAGAACGACTGAGGCCCCACAAGAAAATGTTGGGTGTGATGCCAGGCCAGGAAGGCTCGGTGGCCGGGGGTGGTGGAAAAGGACCTTCCTTGAGACGGGAGGTCAAGGGGTGAACAGAGCAGGGAGGCAGGTCACTGCCCATCAAACAGGCTGCCCCACAGACCAGGGTGAGGTTTGGTCAGATGTGTAGTGCCCATAGGGCTTTCCAGGGGGCACTGGTGGTAAAGAACCCATCTGCCAATGTAAGAGACGCAAGAGACACGGGTTTGATCTCTGGGTCAGGAAGATCCCCTAGAGGAGGGCATGGCAACCCACTCTAGTATTCTTGCCTGGAGAATCCCATGGACAGAGGAGCCTCGTGGGCTACAGTCCATGGGGTCGCAGAGAGCTGGACATGACTGAAGCGACTTCATATGTACGTTAGCACTCATCACTTAGAATGCACGTCAGCACTCATCACTCAGCCAAGACTGCAAGGCCCTTGGAGGCTGGTGGCCAGCACGCCCCGGCCCTTTGTGCCCCGCTCTCTCCAAGGCGGTGCTGCTCCCCTCCCTACTGCTGGACCCTGGGTCCTTCCAGAGACCACACTTAGTGGGCACTCCGCGAACACTTGTGGAAGGAAGGCATATTTTTTAAAGTGGAGTTCTCATTACTGGATCATGACCACCAGATCAATCTATCCACTGGGGAAGTGGACCCAGCAGGAGGTTAATCGTAGGGATTTTTTTCAAAGAATCAGTTTACTTGATTTGGGGCCTGCCTAGGCAAGTTGGAGATCCGTGGGGCAGGTGGTTGGGAAGAGCGGGCTGGGACTGCAACACAGGGTGAGGCTGAGGCCGCAGTGGGTTCCTCCCTCTTCAGGGAACTAGGTCAGCCACCCAGAGGACCGGATAAGATAATCTCCTTTATTTAAAGTCAGCTGACTGCGGACTTTGGTGCACCTAGTCAAGGCTATGGTTTTTCCAGTGGTCATGTATGGATGTGAGAGTTGGACTATAAAGAAAGCTGAGCACCAAAGAATTGGTGCTTTTGAACTGTGGTGTTGGAGAAGACTCTTGAGAGTCCCTTGGACTGCAAGGAGATCAAACCAGTCCATCCTAAAGGGGATCAGTCCTGAATATTCATTGGAAGGCCTGATGCTGAAGCTGAAACTCCAATACTTTGGCCACCTGATGTGAAGAGCTGACTCATTGGAAAAGACCCTGATGCTGGGAAAGATGAAAGGCAGGAGGAGAAGGGGACGACAGAGGATGAGATGGCTGGATGGCGTCACCGACTCAATAGACATGAGTTTGAGTAAGCTCTGGGAACTGGTGATGGACAGGGAGGCCTGGCGTGCTGCAGTCCATGGAACTGCAAAGAGTTGGACACGACTGAGCGACTGAACAGAACTGACTGGACTTCAACCACATCTGCAAATACCTTCACAGCGAAATCTAGATTTGCATTTGACTGAACAGCTAGAATCTATAGCCTGGCCAAGACAACACATAACTCTCACCATCATGACAGACACCAGATTTAGCCAATGATGAGATGTTGCACGCACCTCATCAGAGTCAGAACAGTCAAGACACTGTCTTTGGTGGCCCAGCTGTCTCCCAGACCAGCCCCTTGAGGCTGAGGTTTGCATTTGGGTCTTCCTTCCATCCTAGGAGGCGAGGGGTTCCAGGAGACGCTGCTGCCCTCAAGTGTGCAGGTGGCACCTGCCAGGCCCAGAGCTCTAGGTGGGGCCTTGGTACCCACAGCAAATCAGGAGAAGCTCAGGTCTCTTAATTCGTCTGATCCTGTGCTGCCCCGTCCCCTGCTAAGGGTGGGCTGTATGCCCAGGTGCCCTGTGGCACCACTCCATCCATCTCTGAGCTCCAATGGTATCTTTCCTCCCATCCCCCCAGCAAAACATACCCACCCGGTCCCGTCCCTGAGACCTGGCTCAGGGGCGGCTGACGCAGAGCCCCCGTGAGCCCTCCCTGCCCACTTTCTAACTTGGGGTCCCCTCAGTGCAGCCTCTGCCTTCTCGGGGAGCTTCAGGGTCCTGACCCACAGGCCAGCCTGAGGTGTGGAGGGGATGCTGGACTCCAGGCTGAAACCGAGCAGGACCCCAGGAGGCCTTCCCAAGAACAGAGCCTCCCCGCCCTCCTGTTTGTAGAAAACCTTTAGTCGCCTAGGCCTTCCTCGAGTTCCAAAGAGCAAAGTCAATCAAATGGTGAGAAGATACTGCAACAAAGGAAGAGTCAAGCAAGACAAAAAGAAAAAGGTTAGCTGTGAAAGCAAAGTCTAGGACCTTTCGTTCCTCTGTCGGGGCCACAGACAACATCCTGAACTGTGTCCTTGAGCTGTTCTGCAGATGCTGAAACCCCTCCAGGGGAAGGACGTAACTGCATCGCAGGCTGCCAGCCAACCTGCAGACCCCAGACTGTTTGGAACCTGAAGGTGGTGGCTGAGATTCCCGGGTAACCACCTGGTTACCTCTTCATCAACCAGTCAGAGAACTGTGCACAAGCTGATCACACACCCCAGGACCCCCTTCCTCAGGTTACCTTTAACAGCCCTTCTCTGAAACCCATCGGGAAGTCCAGATCTTTTGAACATGAGCCACCTGTTCACCTGTCGGTCAGAAAAATAACAAGATAAACTCTGCTGAACTAGTAATTCCGGGAAGGAGTGGGGTGAGCTGACTCCCAGGTCTCGTTCATCCACACTCACACTGAATAACCACCCAGTGAGCGCCCGCTCTGGGCCAGGCACCCTCAGGGCCGCAGCGTCTACACAGCAGTGTGGACCTCGGGGTCTACACCAACCCATCACAGAACCGTGGCTGCCGGCTTCCCTCCAGGAGGGGCAGATACAGACCCCAACCATGCAGTGAGGTGCGGGCTGGAGAGGAGCAGACAGGGGCGTCAGGGCAAGTTCTTAGAGGGCGGGGCATCTCGGTCAGGGGCTTAGCCAGGTGAAGACGTAGGAGTGTTCTCGGCGAAGGGGAGAGCGTGCCCGCAAGAAACTGTCCGAGAGGCATGATAAAGTGAAAGTGAAGTCTCTCAGTCGTGTCCGACTCTTTGCGACCCCCTGGACTGTAGCCCACCAGGCTCCTCTGTCCATGGGATTCTCCAGGCGAGAATCCTGGAGTGGGTTGCCATTTCCTTCTCCAGGGGAATCTCCCCAACTCAGGGATCGAACCTGGGTCTCCCTTTACCCTCTGAGCCACCAGAGAAGCCCATAGCTCCTCAGAAACTGGGCTTCATATCGAAAGTTGGGAGGGGTTTTGCTTTAAAGGGCTCCTTCAGCTGTGGTGCCGAAGGTGGGTTAGAGGGGTGCAGGGGAGCCCCCAAGCGGGTGAGAAGTGACCCTACCTGGCTGGTGAGAAGAAAGGGCCTGAGAGCTGGCGGGGAAAGAAGGTCATGAGTCCCATTTCACAAATGAGAGAACTGAGGCCAGCAGGACCCAGCAGCCCCCCACCCTCCACCCCACACACACCATCTTGGCTTCTGTTCCATCATATCAGCTCTGGGACATGTCACTTCTCTCTCTACACATGTGGTGCTGGAGAAGACTCTTGAGAGTCACTTGGACAGCAAGGAGATCCAACCAGTCCATCCTAAAGGAAATCAGTCCTTAATATTCATTGGAAAGGACTGATGCTGAAGCTGAAGCTCCAATACTTTGGCTACTTGATGCGAAGAACTGATTCATTTGAAAAGACCCTGATGCTGGGAAAGATTGAAGGCAGGAGGAGAAGGGGATGAGAGAGGATGAGATGGTTGGATGGCATCACTGACTCGATGGACATGAGTTTGAGCAGGCTCCGGGAGTTGGTGATGGACAGGGAAGCCTGGCATGCTGCAGTCCATGGGGTCGCAAAGAGTTGGACATGACTGAGCGACTGAACTGAATTGAACTGAACACATCAAGGAGGCCTGGCTCTCTGAAAACCTTCTGGAGACTTGAAGTTCCTTTCTGGAACCTGCTTTCTGCGTCCTCACAGAACGCAGCGGCCACCCCCACCCCGCAGTGAGGAGAAGGGGTGCCGGGACTCCACCCGGCAGCAAAGCACTCCCACCGCTCCTGTCTCCTGACCCTGAGGCCCAGCCTAGCGGGGAGGAACGCTCAGAAAGTTTGAAAGGGATGAAAAATACTCAGAAAATCTGGCAGTAAGCAAAGTGGAATGAGAGAAAGAGGAGATACAAACATACAGAGGCCAGTAATGTAACTCTAGGAAACATTGTCCCAACTTCCTACTGAACCAAGTTACACAAGGAAAAAGGAAGGACTGCTTGTCATTGGTTGGGAAAATTGCTTCCCAGAGGGATGGGGAAAGCATCCCACCAGAGGTTAAAAAAGAGACTTTCTCCTTGGCACAGAAATCCAGGCTTTTAGCGCCAGGAGACAGTGGTGTGGCTTCAGAGGTGTGGACACGCAGAGGTCCAGGGCCGTTCACCACACAGACCTGGAGATGCTCCTTCCCACATAAGCAGAGGCCAGAAGCCAGGAAACCACGGTGCGGGTTGACAGTTAGGCCTCTGGGAATCTGTCCAGGCTTCCCTCTGCCTTCACAGAAAGAGAAGATACGGGTTGCCTGTCACACACCGTGGTAGGATCTCACTGTGAACCGAGGTTCGTGTGAGTGGGTGTACGTGGAGGTGCATGTGGGGGTGATTTGTGTGAACCCAGAAAACACTGGCATGCGGTTCACCTCAAGTTTCCACGTTGATTTCTCTAGGAACCGGATGTGGTCTGATTTTTAAAAATCCTTTCTAATCTCCTATACATTTCCTTTTACTTCTTATTTTTTAAAAATTCTATTGAGAAACAAAACCAAAAATGCTCTTTTCAAAACAGTTCTCTACAAAGTCACCCACGGAGAAGCCTCGGGAGAACGTGCATCCATTCTTTTACCGCCTGCAGTGAAGCCCAGCTTGAGGTCGCTTCCTCTGCATCCCAGGGGATGGGTGGCTAGACGCCCCTGCCAAAGGTTGCTTCTCCCAGCAGTCTCGTCCCGGTGCAGGCCTGCCCTGAGGGTGGGAGGGGGCTCCAAGAATTGGGCAGTTCTGAAAATTCAGTCCACAGAGCTTGGGCTGGGTGGGGGTTGGGGTGGCCTGGAAATGAGCAGGGCCCTGGGGTGACTCCTGCGGGAATGGGTGAGTGGGACTTCATGTAAACAAGGAGCTTCCAGGTCCTGTTTAGTTATGTGCTTGTTGCCTGCACTGCCTCAGAAAATGTTGTTGGTGCTAAGTCATGTCTGACTCTTTGTGACCCCATGGACTGCAGCATGCCAGGCTTCCCTGTCCTTCACCATCTCCCAGAGCTTGCTCAAACTCATGTCCATTGAGTCAGTGATGCCATTCAACCAGCTCATCCTCTGTCGTCCCTTTCTCCTCCTGCCTTCAACCTTTCCCAACATCAGGGTCTTTTCCAGTGAGTCAGCTCTTTGCATCAGGTGCATCAAAGTACTGGAACTTCAGCATCAGTCCTTTCCATGAATATTCATGTCTGGTCTCCTTTAGGATGGACTGGTTTGATCTCCTTGCAGTCCAAGGGACTCTCAAGAGTCTCCTCGAGCCACACAGTGTGAAACCATCAATTCTTTGGCACTCAGCTTTCTTTGTGGTCCAACTCTCACATTCATGCATGACTCCTGGGAAAACCACAGCTCGTATATTCATCATCTCCATCTCAGTGATGAGAAGTCCACACAGTCCTGGGCTCAGAGTCTCAGGCAGCCAGAATGTGGTCCCCCCGGAACGCAGGGTCCTCTTCTGAGCTCGTGGGGTTGTGGCTCACTCTCCACCCTGGCCACGTGGTCCTCCACCTCCAGAGCCAGTTACACAGAACATCCCTCCCATAGACGCCCCCTCTTCAGGAGGAGCCTTGATGAAATCAAGTCCAGCTAGGTGCACCCCATTTCTTGAAGTCAGGCGTGAAACCCCATCAGATCCATGGGCCCGGCCCACATTCCAGGGGAGTTGATGATCTCGGTGGGCACACCAGGGTTGGGACCTTGGGGCCGCTCAGGATGCTGCCTTCCGCCCCCGCCGCTCTTGCATGTAGCCCCATCCTCACCCCAAGCTCTAGGCAGGGACCACCACCCCCAGAGGAACCTGCCCAGGCTCTCAGCCACTTAGGCACGAGCAGCAGGGCTGTGGCCAGTGCTCATCTTTAGCCTAGCCCCGCAGCACTGGCTGCTTCCCTGCCTCCACGCAGCTGCCTCCAGTGCCGACCTGGCCTGGCCAGGCAGGGAGGTCAGGGCCAGGAGGTCAGAAGGCAATGCAATTGCAGGAATCTGGGCCCTGGGCCCTGGCTGAGGAGGACATGGTCCAAGATCCTCACTGCGGGGCACCTGCACCCCTGAGACCACATTGAGTGCCTGGAAGGCTCCCAGAACCCCTCTTCTCCCATTTTTCAAGAGCAGGAGGCCCTCCTGGAAGGGGCGGTTAATGCAGGAAACAGCTGGTCTGGAGGCTTGGCCCCGCTGGACAGCTGAGGTGGCAGCCTGGCCTGGCTCCCTGGGGCTCACTCCAGCCCAGCTGCCCTGGAATCTGGGCCAGGCCCCAGTTCTGCGGTTTTGGATGTTACGGTGTGCCCTTGGCCTTGGCCCATAAAATGATCCTGTCCTCATTTTATGGGCAGGACACGGGGGCCTAAGGGTCTTTTCCTTACATGCACTTCTCATTCAGTCCTAACCACCACCCTGGAAGAAGGGGCTCGTCCCCCTTTCAAGCCCCAGAAAGCAGATCCCCTGGGGGCGATGGGGAGAGTGGAGGCCTCGGGCGAGTTACTGGTGAATATCGGGGTCTCACTTGTGGTCAGGCACTGCCCCCAGGCTGGCCACGGCTGGGCCCAGGGCAGAGAGTAGACCCACTATGGCTCCCACCTTCAGGCGCTAACAGCAGAAATGCTGGTGTGGCTGGGGGGGGGGGTGGGGGCCAGGGCCCCCTCCACCAGCAGCAGGTTTGCCAACGAGCAGCCCCAGACTTCACTGGCCACTTGGGGACCTCTCTATACATCACTTGGAGGTAAAAGGCACCCCAGCTTGACAGATCCCTGCAGGCCAGATAGACCTCGTCCTCTGCGTTTCCTGGAGACCACCCCACCTCTAGGAGTGGAGATCCACAGAAATCTGCCTCTGCCCACTTCCCGCCGGCTTGGGCCCTGCCAGGAGTGGACTTGATGGGCGGCACTTCTCAGCTGAGCCCCGGCCCTCAGTCCACCTCCTCCCCTGCATGCCTCCTTCCCAGTGGCCGCCACTGAGGCTCCCCTGAGTCCCTCCCATCCAGGGCAGCTCCGTCCTCCCACCACCCCCAAATCCTCGGAGCACCTGTGACTCCTCCCACTCCCTTCTCCTTGGATATCAGCTTTCACTTGAATGCCTCCAAGCATGAGGAACTCACTCACGTATAAGGGAGTTCAGCCCCTAATTTGAATGTTTTGGAACTTCTTCCTCTTATCCTCAAGTCTTTGCACATGCCAGGCCCTCTGCCAGTCCATTCTAGGTTCCACTGTTCAGGCTGGCTCTGACCTTCTTCAGGTCTCACCGAAGATTTCCTCCAGGAAATCACAGACCCTTCCTCAGCCTGGAGGACATGGGCCAACAATCCCATGCACCCCACCCACTATCCTGTCACTGCTAGGTAATCACCTGCTCACACGAGGCTTCCCACTAAACTCTGGGCACAGGTTTCATATCTTAACAGCACCATGCCCCATACAAGGCTCCAAGCTGCACCCCCCAAACCCCAATCATTAATTCACATTCTTCCTGTAAGAGCCACACAGAAAGTCTCAAGTTTTGATTCTCAGGCAGAAAATAGCCAGCTTTCCTGCATGCACACCCCTCCCTTTCCCAGAGGAACTGGCATTCACAAGACAGGAACAAAGCATGGCTGGCCACCAGCAATGCTTCTTCCCAATAAAAGAACTAAGTGGACATGTGCTGCCCCCACTTTATAGACAGGGCAGTTGTGTCTCAGTTTTTTAATTGATAATGAAAGTCAAGACACCAGTTAGGATTTTGCTTAGCTACATAAGAGAGAAACCCACGTCAATAGCTCAACAAGAGGCAGGTTTCATTTCTCCCATATGAAAGTCCAGAGGGAAGAAAAATGAGGGGCAGTAGGCAGCTCCATGGTCATCAGGGACCCAAGCACCATCTTTTGTTTCACTATCCTTAGAGAATGACTTACATCTTCAAGGTCTCCTCCTGGCCCAAAATGACTGCTGGAGCTCCAGCCATCACATTCCGATTCCAGACAGAAAGAAGAGGAAAGGAAGGAAAGAGGATATAGACAGACAGCCTGTACTCTTTTAAAATTTATTTATTTTTATCTGTGCTGGGTCCTTATTGTTGTGCAGACCTTTCTCTAGTTGCAAAGAGTGGGGGCTACTCTCCAGGTGTGGTGCACAGGCTTCCCATCGAGTGGCTTCTCTTGTGCAGAGCACGGGCTCTAGGGTGTGAGACTTTCAGTAGTAGTTTAGTAGTAGTAGTTGTGGCACGTGGGCTCAGGAGTTGCCAAAACTGGGCTCTAGAGCACAGGCTCAGTAGCTGTGGCATGTGGCTTTGTTGCTCCAAAACATGTGGAAGCTAGGAAATGGAGTGTTTTGATAGTACATTACCACTGTGCTGGGCACTTGCTGTTTTGCTCCCAGTCTCACTCCTGCTTTGTGTGATGGGGACATGTCTCAGGATCCCAAGCCAGGAGGCCTCCAGGTAGGCTCCAGCAGTGGGAGATGTGGAGGGGGAGGCGGAGGTGGAGAAGCAAACTCTCTGCTGTCCTGGTCTCACTCAGCATCTCTGGGCACCCGAGGTGATGGCAGTGATGGCCTCAGCAGTGGTTTGCACACGTCAAGGCGGCGCTTCTTTGGTGGACCCATAGCTGACCCATAGCATCTTCACTGTGTGCATAGACTCGGGACTCAGTCCAGCCTCCGATCCCAGGCATCACCTCCTTCCTGGCTCCTATAACCCTTCCAACCCTGTGACCAGCACCTTGCATTCAATTCCTTCTGTTTGAATACCTGATGGGCTTCTGTTTTCCAGACCAGGGAATTATAAATCAGCTTCTCATGACAGCTGAGGTTGTTTTAGGTGCAGACAGCTACAAACAAGGGCTCACAATGAAATTAGAAAGCTCCAAGTGTTTCCCCATGCCTGGGACCTCAGGAAACCAGGAAAGCCCAGAGATATCACGAAGAGGAAGGAACTTAGATCCTGACTCCATGACACTGTTTCTGAACCCCCGGCTCACCCCTGGACTGCATGTATGTGGAGCTGATCTACATCAAGTGGTGGGTGGCTGAGAATGGTAATGGTGGTGGCTGAGATGGACAGTGGAAAAGCTGGCTTAAAACTCAACACTCAAAAAACAAAGATCATGGCATCTGGTCCCATCACTTCATGGCAAATAGATGGGGAAACAATGGAAATAGTGACAGACTTTATTTTCTTGGGCTCCAAAATCACTGTGGACAGTGACCACAGCCATGAAATTAAAAGACACTTGCTCCTTGGAAGGAAAGCTATGACAAACTTAGACAGCATATTAAAAAGCAGACCTGTCACTTTGATGACAAAAATCTATATAGTCAAAACTATGGTTTTTCCAGTATGTATGGATGTGAGAGTTGAACCATAAAGAAAGCTGAGCACCAAAGAATTGATGCTTTTGAACTGTGGTGTTGAAGACTTCTTGAGAGTCCCTTGGACAGCAAGGAGATCAAACCAGTCCATCCTAAAGAAAATCAGTCCTGAATATTCATTGGAAGGACTGATGCTGAAGCTGAAACTCCAGTACTTTGGCCACCTGATGCGAAGAACCGACTCATTGGAAAAGACCCTGATGCTGGGAAAGATTGAAGGCAGGAGGAGAAGGGGATGACAGAGGATGAGATGGTTGGATGGCATCACCGACTCAATGGACATGAGTTTGAGCAAACTCCAGGAGTTGGTGATGGACAGGGAAGCCTGGCGTGCTGCGGTCCACGGGGTTGCAAAGAGTTGGACGCGACTGAGCCACTGACTGACTGACTGACTGCCTCTCAGGTCCCGGATTGGCCACTGGGTGGTGCACACACAGGATAAGTCACTGCAAAGACTGAAAACAGAACTGATATTAAAATGATGACCTACAGAAAGCTGGTGGATTCTTGTGAGCTGGACCCAGCTGCACCCATTGCCTGCTATAACGAAATTATCGACATTCTGTACAGGATTTAAGCAATACCCAGAGTCTCATAACATAGTGTTCTAGATGTCCAGGATACAATCCAGAATTACTTGGCATATGAAGAACCAGGAAAATTTCAGCTTGCCTAGGAAGAGACCCAGAGAAGGCAATGGCACCCCACTCCAGTACTCTTGCCTGGAAAATCCCGTGGATGGAGGAGCCTGGTGGGCTGCAGTCCACGGGGTCGCTAAGAGTCGGACACAACTGAGTGACTTCACTTTCACTTTTCACTTTCATGCATTGGAGAAGGAAATGGCAACCCACTCCAGTGTTCTTGCCTGGAGAATCCTAGGGATGGGGGAGCCTGGTGGGCTGCCGTCTATGGGGTTGCACAGAGTTGGACACGACTGAAGTGATTTAGCAGCAAGAGATCACCAACAGATCATGAAGACTCCAAGATGTCATAACTGTCTGATTAAAACTTCCAACCAAGAATTGCAAAAAATAACTCAAGAAGAAAAGATGAACACTACCAAAGTGAAAGGAAAGAATACAAATCTAGACAAAAAAAATAGAAGATATAAAGAAGAACTAGATGAAAATATTAGAACTGAAAGAAAAATTTGCAAAATAAAACACTCATTGCATGTGCTCAGTAGCAGAGTGGACATGATGGGAGAATACGCAACTGAACCTGATGATAGAGCAATAAAAATTATCCAATATGGACAAAAGAGATGAAAGAGATTTTAAAATGACCATAAAATCTGATTCTCTTCCATGATGAAATCACTTCACAAGCTGGCACAGAATCTGATTAAGGACGTGTCCGAGACAAGCATGACTATCATCATGCTCAGTGGTGAAGACTGAATGCTTTCCCCTCACATCAGCAACAAAGCGAGATCATCACCTTTACTGAACATCATCCTAGAGGTTCTAGCCAGGGCAATCAGGCAAGAAAGAGATAAAAGGCATCCAGATTGTAAAAGAAGAAGTAAAACTATCTCCGTTCATGTATGACAAGATCTTATATACAGAAAATCCCAAGAATCCACAAAAACGTCTATTAGAGTAAATGGAAAGCTGAGCAAGGTTGTAGGATACACCATCAACATACAAAAATCAGTTGCATTCTTAGACACTAGCCATGGACAATCCAAAAAAAAATTCCTTCAACAGCATCAGAAATAATAAAATACTTAAGGATAAATTTAACCAAACCACAGAACAGTGTTGAAAGACATTAAAGACCTGTATAAATGTGAAGGCATCTTGTGTTAATAGACTGGAAGGCTTAGTACTTTTGGCGATACTCCCCTAAATGGTCTATAGATTCAGTGCAGCTGCCACCAAAGTTCCAACTTTCTGTTTTGCAGAAATGGGCACACTAATCCTGAAACTCACTGAAAGGGAGACCAAATAGCCAAAACAACCTTTAAAAAAATTTAAAAATTGAAGGATGCACACTTCCCAACTTCAAAACTTACAACCAAGCTAGTGCCACTGAGACAGTGTGGTATTGGCATGAGGGTAAAGACACAGATCACTGGAATAAAATTGATAGACCAGAAATAACCTGTACAGCTACAGCCAATTGATTTTTTTACAAGGACATTGAGACCATTCAGTGGGGGGAAAGACCAGTCTTTTTAACAGATAGGGGAGGAATAATTGTATAGCCACATGCAAAAGGTAATTTAGAGCCCTACCTCACACTCTCTATGAAAACTACCTCAAAATTAATGCAAAGACTTCAATGTAAGAGCTATTAGGAAAACTACAAAACTCTTAGAAGGAAATAAAAATATAAGACTTTGTGATCTCAGATTTGACAATTGTTTCTTAGATACGAAACCAAAAGCATAATCAATCAAAGGAAAGAATATATACTGGACTCCATAAAAATTAACATTTTTTGATGCCAAGGAAGTTCTCAAGAAAGGGAAAAGGCAGCACACAGAACAGGATGACGTGTTAGCAAAGCACGTATCTGTTAACCGTCTGGGGTCTCGTTTATAACAATGGAACCCAATAACCCAACTTTAATATGAGCAAAGGCTCTGAATAGACATTTATCCAAAGAGATACATAAATAGCCAACAGATACATAAAAAGATGCCCAATCAGAACCACAATGAGAAGAAAAGAAAAGCACAATGAGACACCACTTCGCACCCACTAGGATGGCTGTTATCAAACACAGAAATAGCAAGTGCTGGTGAGGATGTGGAGATCCGGAACATTACACATTGTGGGTGGAAGTGTAACATTGTACAGCTGCTGTGGGAAACTGTACCAGTGCTTTCAAAAGTTACATGTGGAATTTTCATGTGACCCAGCAATTCCATGCCTAAGTACCCAAGAAAAATGAAGAGGATAAGGGAAATTAAAACATAGGTCACACAACTTATACAACTTGCTCATAGCAGCATTAGTCACAATAGCCAAAAAGTGGAAACTGCTCACATGTGCATCAACTAATGATACCTTTTAAAATCAAAATTTCAACTCCAGTACCTGTGATTGGTCTGTTTGTATTTATTCCTTCCTGGTTCAGTCTTGGAAGTTTGTACCTTCCTAAGAATTTGTCTGTTTCCTCTGGGCTCTCATTTTATTGGCGTACAGTTCGCTTGTAGTAGTCTCTCATGATTCTTTGTACTTCTGTGGTATCAGCTGTAACTTCTCCTTTTTCATTTCTAGTTTTATTGATTTGAACCCTCTCCTTTTTTTTCTTGATGAGTTTGGCTAAAAGTTTATCAATTTTTTTTTTTACCTTCTCAAAGAAACAGCTTTTAATTTCATTGACCTTTACTATTGCTTCATTGATTTTTGCTTTGATCTTTATTATTTCTTCCTTTCTACTAACTCTGAGTTTTGCTTGTTCCTCTTTCTCTAGTTGCTTTGGGTATAAGGTTGAGTTGTTTATTTGAGATTTTTCTTGTTTCCTGAGGTAAGATTGTATTGCTATAAACTTCCCTCTTGAAATTGCTTTTGCTAAGTTCTATAGGTTTTGGATCATTGTGTTTTCATGGTCATTTGTCTCTAGGTAATTTTTTAAATCTCCTTTGATTTCATCAGTGATGCATTGGTTGTTTAGTAAAATATTGCTTAGCCTCCATGTGTTTGTGTTTTTACATCTTTTTTTCCTGTAGTTGGTTTCTAATCTCATAGCATTGTGGTCAGAAAAGATGCTTGCTATGATTTCAATTTTCTTACATTTACAAAGACTTGTTTTGTGGACTAGCATATGATCAATCCTGGAGAATATTCCCTGTGCACTGAAGAAGAAAGTATATTCTATTTTTGGATGGATTGTCCTATGATTATCCATTAAGTCTACATGGTCTAGTGTGTCATTTAATGCTATGTTGCCTTATTAAGTTTCTGTCTGACTGATCTGTCCACTGGTGTAAGTGGGTGTTAAAGCCCCCCACTATCATTGTTGATCACTGTTACTGTTGATTTCCCCTTTTATGGCTATTAGCATTTGCCTTATATATTGAAGTCTCTTTTGTTGGGTGCATACATATTTAGATGTTTAAGTGTGGTCTATTCATACAATAATGCAAGACTATCCAGCCATTAAAAGGAATGATGCACTCACACAGGCTACAAAATGGGTGAATCTTTGAAACATGATGCTCAGTGCCTTATGTGCTGCAGCCCACGGGGTTGCAAGGAGTTGGACATAACTTAGCGACTGAAAAACAGCAAAGTGAAAGAAGTCAGACACAAAAGCCTTACATTATATGATTTCACTTATAAACCTCCGTTAAGAGGAAATCCATAGAGATAGAAGGCAGACTGGGGGTCCTAAGGGATGAGGAAGACGGGGCATGACCACTGGCAGGTGTGGGGTTTCCTTCAGGGATCATAGAAATGCTCCAGAATTAGATCACGGTGGTGATTGCACAACATTGTGAATATATTCAAAACCACCTAACTGTGCACTTGAAAAAGGCTAATATGGTGACTCTTGAGTTATGTGAATTACATGTCAATTAAAAAACTGAATTTTAGAAAAGGGGAAAAAATGCACAAAGTTTCACAGACCCATGAGGAAATAAAGTAAGGTGAAATGCTTGTGTCATCAGAGTTCTAGGAGGAGAGGAGGAAGGGGGAAGTGCAGAAAAAAAAATCTCGAGAAATAATAGCTGAAAACTCCCCAAATTTGGCAAAAGACACAAGCTTGAGACAACCCAGGGGTAAGAGATGAAGAGCGAGGCTGCATCTGCATGAGGGGCCACCACCCAGCACACGAAGGGACTTGTCGCCAACACAGGCAACTCCTTGTCTGGTCCCCAGGGCATGGCGCTGAGGAAGGAGATCCTCTAGGTCTCCTGGTCCCCTTTCTTTCATGGTTGCTGCTTGGAGGCCTTTGTCAGATAATCCCAGGGCCTTATTCCATTTTATAAGACATTCTGGAAAAGACATGAGGTGGTGATGGAGAGCAGATCGCTGGCTGCCAGAGCTCAGGACTCGGGGAGGCCACGGGCAGCTCTGGAGCGGCTGACCAGACCACAGGGCCGAGGAGAGGAAGCACCAACTCCCAAGAGGGCAGAGTCCTGACAGTGGACCTCCGACGTGTGGGCACCGCACGGGTCGAGGAAGGAGCTGGGGGGGGCACATGGAGAGGCCAGCACCAGCTCCCCAAGGAGCCACAGGAAGATACAGAAGCAGGAGGTGCCAAGGCTCCAGGGCCTGGGGAATGAGACCGTCACCCTCACTGCCTGTCCCCACTTCGCCGTCTCCGCCTACACCACCCCGCCTCGAGCTCAGCCAGGCAGCCACCGGACCCCTCAGCTCATGTCTCAGCTTGTGGTCACGAAACGTGTCTTCAAAAAGGAGATGTTTGGCGCTGAGATGAAAGTGCTGCGTCTGGTCGCTGGGGCAGTGTTCTTTCTCTCTTAGTAGAGGGTAAAAGGGGAAGCGTCCCACAGCGGTCGTGTCTAAGTCTCAGTGGGATGTGCTGGTCGTTTACCCCTGAGGCTGACATGGGCAGCGAGCCTGCTGGGTGTCCCCCAGTAAGCCAGCGGTGGGGGTGGGGGCTGGGGTTCACCAAAGACCGAAGTCCCGGCCCAGGGCCGTGGACCCTGCAGTTCCACACAAGCAGGGTGAGTTAGGGTCCGCACTCAGAGCTCAACCCCAGCCTGATCCTCGGCCTCCCCAGACACCCGCCCTGCCCGAGTCCCTCCCCAGCCAGCTCCGGAGGCCTCCCCAGCCCTCACACCCTGGGAACACAATCCTTCCTTCCTCTTAAACTGGGAATATTTGAGATTCCACACAATGCCCCATTGAACTTTTCCAGAAATTATTTCCTGAGCAGCAAATTCTTGAGCCTCTTTTGAAATGCATTTTCCGTCTGTGCTGCTTTCTCTGCCGCCCTTTGCCTCTCCCGTGGCCCAGAAACTTCTCTGGTTCACGGGAAGGCCTGCGTCCTCTTGAGCGAGGTTCCCTGGAAGGGCCTGATTTCAGAGGCTATGAGTTTTCAACCTCCGTGGGTCCCACGAGGCTCCATGGAGACGGAGCCTGAACCTTGTGTCCCCTCGGGAACAGCTCCCCCCGAAGGCCCTCCTGACCAGCACTCCAGCCCCCGGGGCAGCACCCAGGCGAGCTGTCTGTGGGGAAGAACCACCCCATCCCAAGCTGGACCCTATAGGTCCTACTGCGCGCGTGCGTGGAGCCACGCCTCTGGGCTCTGCCGGGGAACTGGCGTGTCTGCATCAGGATGCCAGTCGACGGGCGCGTGCTGCTGGGCAAACTGCGATCAAGTCTCCCAGTACTTGCCGAGGACGCGGGAAAGCATTCACAGCCCCCGGTGTGGACTGTGCAGAATCGCCCCTTGGGGCCTCTCAGCTCTGCTGTGCCCTGATCCCAGCGTGAGACACCCCAGGGAGCGTGGGCGCCACCACGGCATTGA
Organism: Odocoileus virginianus; assembly: GCF_023699985.2. NCBI lineage: Eukaryota > Metazoa > Chordata > Mammalia > Artiodactyla > Cervidae > Odocoileus > Odocoileus virginianus. The sequence continues at coordinate 841,313 of NW_027224267.1, forward strand.
CGCGGAGGGAGGTGGGAGGCAGGTTCAGAACGGAGGAGCTATATGCATCCCTGTGGCTGATTCATGTTGCGGTCTGACAGAAAACAGCAAATTCTGAAAAGCAATTATCCTTCAATAAAAAAAAATTTTTTAAATAGATAAGCAAAAAAAAGAACACATGAGTGCGGGTGAGCCAAGAAGCGGGAGAAGGAGCCAGCGTGGGAGAGGAGGGCGGCGCTCCGCTTCCGGAAGGCGCCGAGAGCGCCGGGTTCTGCTTCCGGGTCACGTGCGGTGTGAACGCCCCTCCGCGTGTGTCTGCAGCCTGCCTCGCGGCGTGTGCGACGCTGTGCTGCCTTACGGTCTGGGCTTCCCCGTCCTGGTGAAGAAATCCTCCTCTCACCCGAGATCTCCTGGATGTTCTTCTCCGTGTCTTGGAGTCTGGCTTTTCCCATGCCGGCCTTGAATGCATCCAGAACGGGCTTCCGTGCGTGCTGTGCGATGGGGCTTTACAGTCTTGACTGCTCGCTCAGATAGGTGATCGTTTGGGCCCCATTGGTCAGAGTGCCTGCCCTTTCCACCCATGAATGACAAAGGAAGCCAGTACCAGCTCTCTGACTTGGGGTCCAGAGTGCCCTCCCTCACCCCCTTCCCCCACCCAACTCCTCTTCATCCCTCAACACCCAGCTGTGTGCCCACTGCTCCCAGGCAGACTTTTCTGATGCCACCTTACTTTTGATGCCTCTTTCCAGGCTCCCGAAACCTCTCTGCTTCCATCTGCCACGGCAGAAAACACTGGGAAATTCAGTCTGACCACCTGGGATTGGTTATAAAAGGTTGAATTCCTGCTCCTCTTTTAGCTGTGTGACTTTGGGCAAGTTCCCTAGCCTCTCTTATCTCAGTTTCTTTGTCTATAGTGAGTGAGTGAGTGAGTGAAAGTCGCTCAGTCGTGTCCAACTCTTTTTGATCCCATGGACTCTAGCCCACCAGGTTCCTCTGTCCATGGGAGTCTCCAGGCAAGAATACTGGAGAGGGTTGCCATTCCCTTTTGCAGGGGATCTTCCCAACCCAGGGGTCGAACTCGGGTCTCCTGCCTTGCATTCCTGCAATGCAGGTGGATTCTTTACCTTCTGAGCCACTAGGGAAGTCCTTAAAACAAGGATAATAATATATGCCTTGAAGTTTGTCACAAGTCTTAATTAAGGTCATCTCTATAAGCTTCCAGGAATATTAGAAAAGCTGCATAAATGATCTTTATGGCTGTGGTGCTGTGGATGCTATACCCCTCTCTTTCCTTGTCTGTCTCCCCCAGTAGACAGCGCTTCCTGGGGGTAGGAACTGGATCTGCCCCATAAAGGGTGTGGTTTGTGTTTGCTGAACAGAACACAGCCTGGCATCCCAGGACAAATGAGGGGACGCGGCCTTGGCCATCCCGGTGGGGAGGAGATGGTTAAACAGACAAGCGGCCTGGGCTTGGCTGGGAACGGGGCTCTAGTCCACGTGGCCACCCGGCTCTTTCCAGAGAGTCTCTTCACAGTGGAAACTTGCCCTGGCGCCCTCGCCGCTGGAGGCACGGCCCTGGAGGGCCCTGGAGAGACTTCTCCAGATGGCCCGCAGGCACTGCCGCTACATTCCTGCCGAGACCGCTCTCCGCCCACGGCGGGTGCCCTGAGTCCGGCGCAGAGGGTGGGCTGCCTGCTGCCCCCTTGTTTCCCGCCCCCCCCCACCATGCCTGTCGGCCCACCGGGGACACGGGGTCAGCATGGGGACCCAGGATGCTGACTTCCTCACCTGCATTAAAGGGCAAAACGGGAAAGCTGAGGAGTTTCAAACCCGCCGGTGCTTTCAACAAGAACTCCCGGACCTCTCTGTGTCCAGCCGGTGATAGGAGAGGGGTGAGAGAGGACAGGGGCTGGCCCCCACCCTCCATATGTCAGAGCCCACCCGCGTTCTGGGCCAAGACCCCATTGCTGATAGAGGAGCTGACAGCCTCCAGGGGGCCAGACCCAGACGCTCACAGCAACATGGCATAGGGCAGCCGCTGTCCAACCCCAGAGGGTCTGTCCTCTCCACTCAGCATGTCCACACTGAGCTACCCACCTCCACCTGCCTTCAAGCAAACCCGGCTCTTCATGTCAAAGGGTAGTTCCCAGCAGAGCCCAGGTGTGAAAGTGTCCTTTTATCCATTCCTCCATCTGTTCATTCATTCATTGATTCATCTCTCTGCACCTCCATTTCTTCACCTGAAAAATGAGGACAGTGATCATGCCTGCCCCACAGGAATGGCATGTGGATTACCTCCAGGAGAAAGGAGGTCTTCACAGTTGTGCTCATCTGCCCTGCCCAAGACCAGAGCCAACGGGGGACAAAGAAATCTGACAGATAGGGCTGGGAATAAAGCATCAGCTTCATCACTTCATAGTAAACAGCAGAGACATTACGTTGCCAACAAAGGTCTGTCTAGTCAAAGCTATGGTTTTTCCAGTAGTCATGTATGGATGTGAGAGTTGGACTATAAGAAAGCTGAGAGCCGAAGAATTGATGCTTTTGAACTGTGGTGTTGGAGAAGACTCTTGAGAGTAACTTGGACTGCAAGGAGATCCAACCAGTCCACCCTAAAGGAAAATCAGTCCTGAATATTCATTGGAAGGGCTGATGCTGAAGCTGAAACTCCAATACTTTGGCCACCTGATGTGAAGAACTGACTCATTGGAAAAGACTTTGATGCTGGGAAAGACTGAAGGCAGGAGAAGGGGACGACAGAGGATGAGATGGTTGGATGGCATCACCGACTCGATGGACATGAGTTTGAGTAAGCCCCTGGAGTTGGTGATGCATAGGGAAGCCTGGCGTGCTGAGGTCCATGGGGTCGCAAAGAGTCAGACATGACTGAGCGACTGAACTGAACTCATCACTTAGACAGACAAAGCTGGATTCAGAAGAACACAGCTGGGATGACCAGCAAGGGGGGCTTCCTACTGCCGCCACGCCGCTAGGCCACCACCAGGCCACGGGCAGCAGTGACCTCCGCAGACCTGCCTGCCGGGCTGCCCCCAAACCTGGCCACGGGAGGCTCTGATCACGCCGCAAACTTGCAGCGACACGCCTGACCACGCCGCCACGCCGCTAGGCCACCACCAGGCCACGGGCAGCAGCGACCTCCGCAGACCTGCCTGCCGGGCTGCCCCCAAACCTGGCCACGGGAGGCTCTGATCACGCCGCAAACTTGGAGCGACACGCCTGACCACGCTGCAGGCTCGGAGGGGACCGTGGGTGGAGGCGCTCATACCCAGCCCGCTCCCCTAGCAGGGGCAGAGCTGCCTCTTCTGGAAAGGTTTAGGAAAAACCCTCTTTAAGGGCACTGTGGCTGCCTAGTTGCTCAGTCATGTCTGACTCTTGCGACCCCGTGGACTGTAGCCTGCCAGGCTCCTCTGTCCATGGCATTCTCCAGGTAAGAATACTGGAGTGGGTTGCCATTTTGGGAAATTGTGTTCGGCCACCCGCACTCCATCCAAACAGGATTGATGTTGACACAAAGTGGTTGGGCAGCGCCAGGTGTAGAGAAGGTGCGCGGTGACCCCAGGCTGTTAGGAGTCTTACCGCCACTATTTGCCGAGCCGCTGCGATGTGCCAGGCCCAGGCCGGATGCTGAGGATGCAGAAGTGAGCAGATCATGGTCCTGCCCACCAGCGCAGCCTCGTGAGCCATGGGGTCTGGGTGAGGCAACGACTCGCCTACACCTGCTGCTTCTGGGGCTTGTTGAAAGGCTGCCGTAAGATACTGTGTTGTGTGTGCATATGCGTGTGTGTGTGTGTGTGCGCGCACACGAGTCAGTTGCTCAGTCATGTCTGACTCTTGTGACCCCAAGGACTGGGGCCTGCCAGGCTCCTCTGTCTAGGGGATTATCCTGGCAGGAACACTGAGCGGGTTGCCATCTCCTCCTTCAAGGGGTCTCCCCGACCCAGGGGTCGAGCCTGTGTCTCCTGTGTCTCCTGCTCTGGCAGCAGGCTCTTTACCGCGGTGCTACCAGGGAAGCCCCGTGTTGTATGTATCCTCCTTCAAATAGTGGATACTTCTGCTTTGTTATTGTCAACTTGCTTTGAATACTTTTGGCCCTTTGCACTTCCATGTGAATTTTACAATTGGTTTCTTGGTTTCTACCAAAAAGTCCACCGAGAATTCGCCTGGGATTATGCTGAATCTTAGTAAAATTTGAGAAGAGGCACCTCCACTGTTTCATGTCTTCACGTCTCTACTTTCTTTTAGCAATCTTTGGCCATTTTCACTGGACCAGCCTTGCACCTCTTTCGTAGATTTAGTCTTGCAGGCTCAGATGGTAAACAATCCACCCGCAGTGCAGGAGACCCAGGTTCAGCCCCTGGGTCGGGAAGATCCCCTGGAGGAGGGCATGGCAACCCACTCCAGTATTCTTGTCTGGAGAATCCCATGGACAGAGGAGCCTGGCGGGCTACAGTCAGTGGGGTCGCAAAGAGCTGGACATGACTGAGTGACTAATACTTTCACTTTTTCACTGTTTCATTCTTTTTAATGTTCCTGTAACTGATTGTTTTCAATTCCAGTTTCCAGTCACTCATTGCTAGTGTACTAAAAATGGTTTTATATGAACTTGTATGCTACAACCTTGTTAAGCTCACTTGTCTGTCTTGTTAGCCTTTTTTGTAGATTCTATCAGATTCCATCAGATTTTTTATATAGATGGATGGCCACGGCAAACGTGAAAAAGACAGTCTTACTTCATTTCCGATACGCATGCCTTTCGTTTCTTTTTGTTGGCTCCTCGCGCCGGCCGGCTCTGCAGTACAACGCTGACCAGGAGTGGGGCAGCGTATACCCACGTCCCTGTTCTCAGGGGCAGCCAGGCTTCTTCCGCCAGGGGGTGTTTTCTGTGTGTCCTTTAGCCGAAGGAAGTCACCTTCTATTCCAAATGTGTAACATAAATACTTGGCCTCCTGATGCGAAGAGCTGACTCATTAGAAAAGACCCTGATGCTGGGAAAGATGGAAGGCAGGAGGAGAAGGGGACGACAGAGGATGAGATGGTTGGATGGCATCACCGACTCAATGGATGTGAGTCTGAGTAAACTCCAGGAGTTGGTGATGGACAGGGAGGCCTGGCGTGCTGCAGTCCATGGGGTCAAAGAGAGTCGGACACAACTCAGCGACTGAACTGAACTGAATAAAAATACATGCTGGGTTCTCTCAAAGCTTTTATGGTCTCTATTGACATGATCATGTGATTTTTTTCATTTTTAGCTTTTTTTTTTTTTTTTAGGGACCCCATGAACTGCAGCCTACTAGGCTCCTCTGTCCATGGGATTTTCCAGGCAAGAGTACTGGAGTGGGTTGCCATTGCCTTCTCCTCATTCTTAGCTTATTAATGTGATAAATTACATCAATTGCTTTTAAAATGTTAACCAACTTTGCATTCCTGGGATAAATTTGCCTTGGTCATAATATATGATTCTGTGTATATATTATTGGATGCAATTTGCTAAATTCTTGTTTAAAATGTTTTCACCCATTCATAAGAGAGGTTAATCTGTACTTCCTTTCTGTGATGTCTGTGTCTGGTTTTGGTATCAGGAAAATGCTGGCTAGAATGAGTTGAAAAATATTCCTTCCTCTTCTATTTTCCGGAAGAGTCTGGGTATAACTGGTATTATTCCTTCCTTAGGTTTTTAGTAGAATTTTCCAGTGAAGCCACCTGGGCCTGAATTTGTTGTTTGAAGAGGTTTCAGTTCAGTTTCTCTACTGGATATAGGGTGTCACTCAGAAAAGAGAATCTTTCTCATCTTGAGCTTTGGTATTTCATGTCTTTCAAGGAATTTGTTCTTTGTAGCTAAGTTGCTGAGCTTATTGACATGAAGTTATCCAGACCGTTTCCTGTTTTCCTTTTAGTATCTGTGGGAATCGAGAGTGGTGTCATCTCTCTCATTCCTGATATTGGTAGTACGGACCGGCTTTGCCCAAACATTATCTCCTACAAAACAGTGAAGACGTGCTGAGTCGACGTCTCCAGTAGCTACTTCACGTTCTCTCTGGAGCCCCCACACCCCCCGCCCTCCTTCCCTCTGCTCGTACCATCCGGTCCTGCACCCAGTTGGGCCCCTGGGATGGCTGAGCGAGGTGGGGCCAGGTGTGGCTGCAGTCAATGAAGCTCAGTCCAGTTCAGTTGCTCAGTCGCGTCCAACTCTTTGGGACCCCATGGACTGCAGCACACCAGGCCTCCCTGTCCATCACCAACTCCCGGAGTCTACCCAAACTCATGTCCATCGAGTCGGTGATGCCATCCAGCCATCTCATCCTCTGTTGTCCCCTTCTCCTCCTGCCTTCAGTCTTTCCCAGCATCAGGGTCTTTTCCAGTGAGTCAGCTCTTTGCATCAGGTGGCCAAAGTATTGGAGCTTCAGCTTCAGCATCAGTCCTTCCAGTGAATATTCAGGACTGATTTCCTTTAGGATGGACTGGTTGGATCTCCTTGCAGTCCAAGGGACTCAAGAGTCTTCTCCAACACCATAGTTCAAAAGCATCAATTCTTCAGTGCTCAGCTTTCTTTACAGTCCAACTCTCACACCCATACATGACTACTGGAAAGACCAAAAGACGAAATTAAATGGCTTAAGTAAATCAGCAGTTTACTTTCTCAGGTAGAAGATGTCAGGAGGCATGAGGTCAGCAGAGACCCCAGAGCCCGCTCTCTTTCTGCTTCAGCATGCTCAGTGTGCAGTGTCTGTCTTCAGAGTCACAGTCTGGCTGCTGCAGCCCCAACTAGTGCATCTGCATCCCAGCCAAGAGGAAGGGAAGAGCAGAGGTTAAGGGGTGAGCACCTGCGTCTGTTCCCCTTTAAAGCACATTCCTTAAGTCCTACTTGGGTACCTCCGCTCCACTTCGTGGCCACACCTGCAGCTCCAGTTTCACCTGCTTCTCCCTTCAGCCTGTCTCCTGGGGTCCCACCAAGCCCACTCATTCCTCAGCTCAACTCCACACCAGACTTCTGCACCCCATCTCCTTCCCACCAGAGGCTCAGAGGAGTATCCTCACTCCCCATCACTCTACAGGCCCCAAGAAAAGGGGCTCACCCAGGGTCTCCCAAAGTTGGTGCCCCAGCAGGGTGACCCCCCCCAGCCACTATTCCCGCCCAGAGCTCTAGCTGGCCCCGTCCACCTGGCTCTCTGAAGATGACATTCCAAGAGACTGGTTGCAGGGTCCAGGGCCACCCAGTAAGCAGCTGGATGAGTCATCCCACAGGAGGGTGCCAGGCGCTCCTGGGCCCTGCTGCCCGCGGGGGTTCTCTCAACCACGCCCCCATCACAGGCCAGACATGGCGCCGAGCACGGGGATTCAGCAAAGGGTCCTTCTGTCTGCCGAGAACAGTGCTTTAGTCCCCAGCGCAGTTCCCTTGTCCCCACCTCCCGGAGGGCAGGCACTGCTGACCCTTGACCTTGCTCATCTCCTGGGCTGAGGGCACGCCGGGACAAATGACCCAGAGCACGGGCACCATCCCATCCTACCCTCGGATCGCCAGGCGGGAAAGACCCAGAGGAAGTCCTGGATGATGCTACAGTGGCCCCCCACCTTCTCCCACCACCCCCAGCCCCCTGCTCACAGGCGACAAGACTGAGGGTCCCAGAAACGGCCTGTCCAGGCTGACGTGGCCACAGGCCTCTCTGCGAGCAGAGGGGCGTCCACACCGAAGGCTCCTCTGCCCCTGGTGGCCTCCAGGCCTCCCTGCCCGGGAAGGCCCTTCCTCGCCCTGCAGGTGAGAACTTGTTAAGTTGCTCGAAGGCGCTTCTGTCCTGCCCAGAACCCTCACTCTCCACCCGCGCGCCCCCCGCCGCCCCCCGGGTCGGGAGGACCTTGACAGGCTTCCTGCCCCCGTTCGCCCTAACACCCAGCTGCAACCTGGACAGACAGAGTCAGGCCAGAGAGTCCAGCGCAGGAAAAGGGCGCTGTCGAGGCGAAGAGATTCCTGAATGCGGCTCAGTTCTTGGAAGTCACTTTTTCCTTCCTTCTCCCCAGGCACCCGCCCTCTTCACATCCTGCCAAACGTCTGTGCCTCGTGTAAGCCCTGAGCCATGGAGCCGCCTCCCAACACGGGCTTGCTGTTGACGTGGCCCCCGAGCCTGGCCACCACCAGGAGGGCGAGAGAGCCCACGCAGGGGGACAGCTGAACTGCCTGGGCCCAGCCTCCAGCGGGCAGGTCTTTGGGGGTTTTCTGGGCCGGGGGACTGGAGATGGAGCAGGGCAGACCCCCACAGTGGCAGCTGGGGCTCCCCTCTGTTGTCTGGCCCCAGGGGTGCACAGAGCCTGCAGGACTTCCACCCCAGAGCCCGCCCCCAGCAGGCCTGCCTACCCCCTCCTCCCTGCAGATGGGACACGCTGCCCTGGTACCCACCTGTGCAGGTGTGGGCAGAGGGTCTGACCCAGGTTGCTCAGACCGCGTGGCAAGGCCAGGTGTCTGATCCCAGGGTCTGCATCCTCTCCAGCCGTGGCCTCTTGGGGGCTGAAAACAGGCTCTGAAGGAGCAGGAACCCAGGAGAGTGTCCACATCGGAGGATACCTGAGCTGGAAGGACCAGAGAGGCCCTGGCCCGCGTGGTCCTCAGGAGAGGACTCGGAGGCCCTCTCACGGCAGGCTGGTGGCAGGGATGGGGCTCACCTGCCGCTGACTCCAGAACCCAGGAGACCCCGCACTTGGCCGGCCCCTCCCTCTGCTCCCTGGCGCTGGGGGAAGGGAGACAACTTCTCCAGGGCCTGGCCCTGATCACCGCTGGAGAGAAATGAACTTCAAAGTACATTTGTGGATGAATCATTGCACCAGGAAACCTCGAAAACTGCCCGTGTCTGCTGAAGGCTCTGTCCTGCTGTCTCCTTTATGAAATCCTGGAAAGAACTCTGCTAATGGTCCGTGTGGAACAAACGCTCTGCGGCCACAATGCCGGGGCCACCCAACCCGTGGAGCCGCGCAGAGGGCTGCCCGGTAACGATGGCCAAGCCCCCAGGACTCAGCACCTTCTGCGGTTGCTTTTCAAGTGCGTTCTCTTCGCAGACAGTAACAGGCTGGGTGACAGGGCCTTGCCGTCAAGAAGAGGCTCCGTTCTCACACCAACCGCCTCGTGAAACGTTTAAAACCTGCCAGGAGAGGGAGGCAGAGCTTCTCAAGGAATCGCTCAGTGTGCTGGTCACACCCTTGCAAGATTTGTTGTCAGTCAGTCACCAAGTGATGTCAGGCTCTTCGCGGCCCCATGGACCACAGCACGCCAGGCTTCTCTGCCCCTCACCGTCTGCAGGAGTTTTGCCCAAGTGCATGTCCATTGAATCGGTGACGCCACCCAACCATTTCAACCTCAGTAACCAGCACTACTGAGCAATTTCTTGAGAAGTTGCAAGGTTACGTTATTGCAAATGTCACTAGGGACCCCACACAGGGTAACACAGTGCACGGTACATGAGATGTTCCTGGTTCAATATCTTTTAAAAAGTTTTTTTTAATTTAAATATTACAAAAACAATTTTACAACATTGTGTGGGTTTCTGCCATGCAACAATGCAAGCCACCCGTAATTATACATATGTCCCCTCCCTCCCTCGCCTGCCTCCCCTCCCCCCACCCCAGGTCATCACAGGGCATCAGACTGGACTCCCTGTGCTACATAGCAACTCACCAGCGGCCCAGCTTACGCCTGATGTATATGCTGGTGTGTACGCGTCATATATATGTCAGTGCTACTTTCTCCATCTGTCCCACTCTCTCCCTCCTGTTGAACTGAAGGAAGAAAGCAGGGAGGGTGGCAAAGAGGAAGGAAGGAAGGAAAGAAGGGAGGGAGGGAGCGTGAATGGATGGACGGACGCTGATGGGTGGATAAAAAGATGAACCGATGAGTGGGTGGGTGGATGGATGGGTGGATGGGTGGATGGATGGGTGGATGGATGGATGGATGGATGGATGGTGGGTGGGTGGATGGGTGGATGGGTGGGTGGATGGATGGGTGGATGGGTGGATGGGTGGATGGATGGGTGAGTGGATGGATGGAGTGGGTGAGTGGATGGATGGATGAGTGGGTGGGTGGATGGATGGATGAGTGGGTGGGTGGATGGGTGGATGAGTGGATGGCTGGGTGGATGAGTGGGTGGGTGGATGGGTGGATGAGTGGATGGCTGGGTGGATGGGTGGGTGGGTGGATGGGTGGATGAGTGGATGGCTGGGTGGATGAGTGGGTGGGTGGATGGGTGGATGAGTGGATGGCTGGGTGGATGAGTGGGTGGGTGGATGGGTGGATGAGTGGATGGCTGGGTGGATGAGTGGGTGGGTGGATGGGTGGATGAGTGGATGGCTGGGTGGGTGCATGGATGAGTGGGTGGGTGGATGGGTGAGTGGGTGAATGGATGAGTGGGTGGGTGCATGGATGAGTGGATGGGTGAGTGGGTGGATGAGTGGATGGATGGGTGGATGGATGAGTGGGTGGATGGCTAAACAGGTAGATGAGTGAATGGATATAGATGGATGAATGGGTGGATGGGTGGATGAGTGGATGGCTGGGTGGATGAGTGGGTGGGTGGGTGGATGAGTGGGTGAATGGATGAGTGGGTGGGTGCATGGATGAGTGGGTGGGTGGATGGGTGGATGGGTGGATGAGTGGATGGATGGGTGGATGGATGAGTGGGTGGATGGCTAAACAGGTAGATGAGTGGATGGACATAGATGGATGAATGGGTGGACAGAAGGATGATGAATGGCTGGAAAGATGGATAACTGTGAGGATAGATCCTGTGTCCCAACAATGTGCATTTGTTCATTGAGGCATTCATTCCATTAAAACGAACATTTACTGAGCACCTATTAAGCACTGAATCCATTCTAAACACTGTGGATGCAGGGGTAATCAGGAAAGACAGACACCGTGTCTATCTTTCTGGAATTCACAGCCCGGAGCTTCAAAAGGGGAGCAAGAAGCCAGGCTCCATTTCCACAGAAGAAATGCAGAAGGCAGTTTTCCTATTTACATAAGCCAGTGAAGTCCAACCTTGACTGAGTACATCAGCATTTGTGTCGTGAGCTCAGTCGTAACAAAAGGCAGCGTGGTGCACTGAAGGAGCCGGCACTCTGGGGGCTGACTGGGTTAAATCAGCGCTTTGATGATCAGGTTAAATCAGCGCTTTGACGCTCGCCTGCTGTGTAGCATGGGCAGCTCAGTTCATTTCTCTTGGTCTCAGTTTCTTCACCGACACCATGAAAGTGAAAGTGAAAGTGGCTCAGTCGTGTCTGACTCTTTGTGACCCATGGACTATACAGTCCATGGGATTCTCCAGGCCAGAATACTGGAGTGGGTAGCCTTTCCCTTCTCCAGGGGATCTTCCCAACCCAGGGATCAAACTCAGGTCTCCCACATTGCAGGCGGATTCTTTACCAGCTGAGCTATCAGGGAAGCCCATAGAAGTAACTGTCCCCATTTGCAGGGCTGTCGTGAAACCCCCTGCCCGCAGGCAGCTCACAGACGGAAACCCACTCCAGTATTCTCGCCTAGAGAATCTTTCCGTCCAAGGCCCCCCTCCCCGTCCCCCACCCCGGCAACCATCCAATTGCTTACAATTTGCTGTTTTTCATGCTGCTGGGCTGCCCTGGGCTATCGGAGTGGCAAGGAGCAAGCCCTACTCCCCCTTTCCTCCCTACTCCTCATTTCTCTCGTCGGCCCTCCTGCCCAAGTTGTAAAGAAGCGTGAAACTCCCTCAGAAGGCTAAGAAACTAAAAGTCACGACAGGGTCAAAGGGAAAGAATTGAAACTTGTCCAATCAGTCTGATATCACACGGTCCAAGGGGAGCCGCCTCCCAAAGCTAAGGCCTCTTTCCCACCGTTTTATCTTCGGAGGCAGCCTCTCCGCCTGCAAACCTCTGCCCACGTCCCCACCACCTCTCAGGGTCACACCGGACGCGGCCCCGGCCCTCTCCCGGGAGCTCTGTGACCTGAACTGCACCAGGCCTGCAGCTCTGCAGGGCCCCCAGCCTCCGGGACACTCAGGCCTCTCAGCTCCAGGCAATTCGCCATACTCGGCCAAGGACGAGCCATCTTCCTGAGGCTGACCCCACGGGGCCAGTGTGACCCCGAGTTGGCCCTGGCCCAGAGCCACCTGCAAACCGTTGCTGCTGGTCGGGAAAAAAGACGCAGAAATCAAGAGTCGACAGAAACGTTTGTGACAGTTTGACAAAGTGACCTCATGTCTGTTGTTAAATTTTATTTTCAAATCATTTTTTCTGCTTTTGACAGTGCTGGGTCTTCGTCATTGCAAGAACTTTTCATTGCAGCAAGCAAGGGCTGCTCTCGAGCGGGGGTTCGGGGGCCTGTCATCAAGGCGGCTTCTCGTTGTGGAGTAGTGGACCCTGGGCACGTGGCCTTTGGTAGTCGCGGCTCCGGCTCCCAGCCCTGGTGCCCAGGCTCAGCAGCCGTGGTGCCCGGGCTTCGCTGCTCCATGGCGTGCGGGATCTTCCGGGATCAGGGATGGAACCTATGACCCCCCTACACTGGAAGGTGGACCCCTTACTCCGGAGCCACCAGGGAAGCCCTGTTGCTAATTTTTTTTAAATAACGATTTTTAAATGGGCCTGCCTTTTGAATGACTCTCTTTGTATTTCATTTTCTAACAGTTTATTATATTTTAAAGTATTGGTCTGACAGATTGGGAATTTTTTAAAAATGGTTCTTCCCTACAGATCATTGAGAAGGGCTGGTCAGAACATATGCGGGAAGGAGAGTCTATTTTCCTGAGGGTCTTCCTCAGGGTCTATTCTCCTCCCTGCCACCATGTGCGGACTCAGGGTCTCTCCTTTTCAAACAGAGCCAGGTTCCTTCCTGTCGGCCCACCCCGCCCCCACCCCCAAGCTCCCCAGCTCCAGGACCTACTGGGAATAAAAATCAGCTTAATATCAAGAGTCCTCCTCAACAGCTGCTCCCTGTAACCTCAGAAGTCCCAGCAAACCTTCATGATGACCGTGCAAGAGGTCGTCAGAAGGGCGTGGAGGCCAGGCTGTCAGCAGCAGAGGCTGGGGGGCAGGGTCTGTCCCTTCTGTCTGCAGAGGAGGAGCCGGCCTCTCCACCACTCACTTGACTTCAGTAGAAGAAAAGCAGACTGTTTACAAATAGAAGATAATGTTGGTGCAGATGGCAGCCCCGAGTGGAGCGGGGGTGGGGAGACACAGGCAGCCTGCAGTGTATTCCTGGTCACGAGACCCGAGTCCAAACAAGCGGCTGTGCGGGTCAGCGTGTCAGCCCCCAGGGGTGCTTCAGTCCCCTGCAGGCTGTGGCCGTGGTCCTGCCTGTTGTTCTCTGAGATCCAAGACAGCCCGACCATTTCAATAAACGGTCTCGTGCAAAACAAGCCTGGCGTGCTGCCGTCCATGGGGTTGCAGAGTCGGAGACGATTCAGCGACTGAACAACAGCAAGACAACACTGTCTCCTGCCTGCTCTGAGCTCCTGCCGTGCGCCGGGCTCTGGTCAAGGGTGCGGAGCAGGTGTAGCGCCCTGGAGACACGGGAACGGAGGATCAGAGAAGAGACGTGTTTTTACCCGACTCACAGAGCACGTAACAAGCCTTAGTGCTGAGACTGGGACTCACAGTGCTGGTGGCAAAATCTTGCGTGTTTTTAGCCAAAAGGCCCATCTCACAAGCACAGTAAAGCTGGCCCAGAGCGTGGGGGTCCTGGCTGCGACGTAAGCCAGTCTATCAAGCATCAGCCGGACAAGTGTTTCTTGAGCAGCCAGGACGTGCCAGGCCCTGGGCTGGACCCCGGGGGTACAGGCAGGCAGAACACACCATCCTGCTTCCAGAACCAAAAGTGAACCAGCTCAGACCAACCCACCCAGGGAGGGGATATTTGAGCCAAGGCTGAGGGGAGCAGAGAGTGAGCAGCCTGAGTACTTTGGGAAGATGAATGCGGCAGCGCCAACGCCCAGCCCCAGCTTGAGGTTCATACCAGGGTCACCTCCCCCTGGAAGCCTTCGCTGATTCGTCCCTCCCCAGCCTGGGTCAGGCACTCCTCCGGCCCCCATGGCTCTGTGTTACTGTCTTATTGTCTCTCTGAGTCCCCAGCAGCCTGGCAGCAGCTTGGGGACAGGGGTGCGTCTGCAGTACCGTTTCAGAGCCCGGCGCTGAGCGAGAACCCAGGCTGCCAGTCAACAGGCACCCCTCACTGGTCGGGGAGCTCCTAACGGTCAGCTTGGCAGGGCTCCGCTCGGATTCTTCAAGATCGCTTCCTCCGAGCCTAGAATGGGAGCCAGCCCAGGGCAGGCGTTCCGAGTTGTTGTTCGGTTGCTAAGTTGTGTCTGACTCTGTGTGACCCCATGGACTGCAGCAGGCCAGGCTTCCCTGTCCGTCATCATCTCCTGGAGTTTATGATGCCATCCAACCACCTCCTCCTGCCCTCAATCTTTCCCAGCATCAGAGTCTTTTCCAATGAGTTGGCTCTTCATATCAGGTGGCCAAAGTATTGGAGCTTCAGCTTCAGCATCAGTCCTTCCAATGAATACCCAGGACTGATCTCCTTCAGGATGGACTGGTTGGATCTCCTTGCAGTCCAAGGGACTCCCAACAGTCTTCTCCAAACCACAGTTCAAAAGCATCAATTCTTGGGTGCTCAGCTTTCTTCACAGTCCAACTCTCACATCCATACATGACCACTGGAAAAACCATAGCCTTGACTAGACGGACCTTTGTGGACCTATTTCTTAAGTAGATAGATGGCTTACCCTTCCTGACTGAACAGCTGAATGAGGTCTCATGAAGAGGCCACACGCCTGGAGCCACCACCCACATCAGAAATCACAGACGGGCACCCGTGCTCTGAGGCCTCCGCCCGCCTCCCGCAGGTACCACAGCCCCCCCAAGAGTAAGCGCATCCTTCCCACCAAGATGGCCTTGCCTGGGCGGGACCTTCGCAAAGGCAGCACGTGACATGAGTCTCCGTCCGGCTGCCCACGCAGCCCTGCGCTCAGGACCCGCCCAGGCGGTGCGGGGTGCCAGGCTGTCGCACTCCTTCTCCGCGGTCCTGTGGCAGGCGTGTCAGCCACTCGCCGTTGGGAGTCACTCAAGGGGCTTCCAGTGGTCGGCCGCTGTGCGTGCTTCTGCTGGGCATCCACAATGGGAGTGGACATGCTGAGTCATAGCCCCGCAGATGCTGCCAGATGGGGCAACCCGAACTTTGGCTCAAAGCGCCGGAACCAGCTTCCCCCAGCAGTGACCACCCGTCCGTACATCTCAGGTCTTCATTCCAGCAGGCGGTTACTGACCCTCGGGGTGGTTCGATCTATACTTCCCCAAGGATGAAAAAGCTGAGCACCTCTCCCATTCATCGATCGTCTGAATATCCTCTTCGCTGCAGTGTCTTACGTGTCTGCTTTATCTGCCTTTTTTCCTTCATGATTCACAGTTCTTTATTCTAGATTCAGATTTTGTTTTTTTGGTAACATCTCCATCTTTGGCTCGTGGGTTCCTGGTTCGGAGCCTAGAAGAGGACCCCGCCCGGAGCAGGCGTTCTGAGCTGTTGTTGTTCAGTGGTGAAGTCTAGGCGGACTCTCTGCGACTGCAGAGCCTGCGCAGGGCTCAGGGCGCCATGGCCCCTGCTCACGGCAGGGCTGGGCAGGCCCCGTTCCTCCTCTTTCAGAGGGAATTGCCCTCTTTAGGGCCTCCCCTGGGGAGCCCGTTCCCCCGTCCAGCCCAGGGCACCAGGGGTACAAAAGGGGCCCTTGCTGCCAGCTGGGCTGGCCGGCCGGCACTGCTCTCACAGCTCCCGAGGCCACCCGAGACCCCCTTCTTGCCTGACCCCTGGCCCTGCCCAGTCCTGACATCACCACGATCCCACCTCACACTCCGCGTCTCAGGGCCCCAGACCCCTGCTAAGCCCAGGATGAGTGTGGAGGTTACCAGCGCCTGCCTGGTGTATATTGCATGCCCCTTGCACTGGGTGACCCAGAGATCAGCGGCTGCGGCCGGCCCTCAGCTGTCATGCCCGCCGGGGCACACAGGGCTGGGGGTCAAAATCTACTGAGCAGCACAGGCTGAAGCCGTGGGCGCCCCTCCCGCCTCCCCTCCTTGGGCTCCCTTCACGGGCGGCGCTGGTCCTCAGGGCGGTGCAGAAGCCCTGCTGCGAAGCCTCTAGTTCAGATTTAGGATTGCTTTGTGCTCCTTTGGTTAACGCCAGGAGAGGTGCGATCACAAAAACCTCAGGCTTATCTGCTTTCTGGTTTCCGTGGAAACTCCAAAGGCTCTGGGTCAGGTGCTGCGGACAGAAGTAGCTGTCTGGGCCCCCTCTGAGCCAGCCAGCTGCCAGCCCTTGAGGGCATCGCGGGATGGTGTGAGGCTGGTGGGCCGCAGCCTGGGCTGGGAAGGGGCAAGGGCCCCAGAGGACCTGGGCCCTGGAGGTGACTGGCCTGGAGAGGGGCTCTTCCCCCCACTTTACAGGTGAGCAAATGGAGGCTCAGAGAGGGGAAGGGAAACCTGCCCAGGCCTGGCGGGCTGGTCTCAGGGCCCCGGGGAAGCCCGTGTTGCGAGCACATTGCTGGAAGTCACGTCACTGTGGTTGTCCCTCTTACCCAAGCTGTGTGACCTCGCTCAGGGCTGGTGGGGTTGAGAAAGGCCTCCCCTCCACCTGCTGGGCCCGGGGCTGGAGCGTCCACCTGCACGCCGCTTACCGGAGCCATCTTCCGGTGTGTGGGAGGCCTCACCCTGGCTGCGGAGGGGGCTCTGGGGCTCCTGCTGCCTTCACCCACCCAGTGCCAACCCAAGGCCACTGGCAGAGCCCTCAGCACCTCCCGCCCCCTCAGCCCCCAGATGCAGGTCAGCAGCAGCGTGAGTTGCCGGGACGTCACCTTCTTGCCTCTCCCAGCCCCGTGCAGCTCCACTGCAGGGATTTGGTGCTGGAGGCAGGTGGGCGGTGTGAGGGGTGCGCTGTCCCCGGAAGCGGTGAGGTCACAGCTCCAGTCCTGCTGGGCCGCAGGCTGACCCCTTGACCGGGCGCCGGGTGGGCTCCGAGGGCAGCTCCACCGGCTGCTGTGAGGGGAAGCCCGCTGGCGCCAAGCCTCCCCTGCTCCAGCCCCAGGCTGCAGCCAGGCCCTCAGCGAGCCCTTGAGCTGGGGTTTTCACTGGTGCCAGGGAAGGGCTCCCAACACCCCCAGCTGGGCCCCTGCCGGCGCCTGGGGAGCGGGAGGAGGCGGGCAGGCGCTGAGGTGGGGCTCTGAGAGGAAGCGCCTGGCCTGCTTCCCCGGGCACGTCCCCACTCCCCCGGCTCCACTTGCAGGGGCAGGGACCCCAGCAGGGGGAGGGACCTGAGGTTAAACCAGGCTAAGGGAGTGCTGAGCGCCCTGGGGCGCTGGCCAAGGATGGCTGGCTCTGACCACGGTCCTCCCCGCCCCCAGGCAGCCGCCGGGCGGGCTGAGAGCCGGGTTCTGCTTTGTTTTTAGTGGCGTCGAGACCTCGTGGTTTAAACAGACCGTTTAAGAAACGGGGAGTTTCAGTAAAAGCCGCCTTCTGGGGCACTAATGTTCTAGAGAAATCGTTCCAACCCCCTGCTGTTGAAGTCAAGAACAGGCTGTCTGGCTCTGTGACCACCCCCACTGCCCCCGTGGCTCCTGGATGTCCCTCCGGGCGCCCCTCTCCTTGGGAAGGACCTGTGAGGGCAGCGAGCCCTCTCTCTTCGTGACCTGTGTGCACTCCAGCCAGCCGGCCTCAGTGTGGCCTTTTACTGTGTGGCCTGAGGCAAGTGTCTCACCCTCTCTGTCTCTGACGTCTACAGTGCTACCTCTCCAGGGCCACAGAGGAGCCTGGGGAGGTCCCCGCCCACCCCACAGCGGACAAGCCGGAGCCAAGCCCGCAGCACGGCCGGCTGACCCCCGTGCAGGACACGTGCCCACGAGCTGTCTTCCTGGGCAGGGGAGGCGCGCCCTGCCCCTCGCCAGTGGGCACGGGACGCTGCCCAGGGACCCCACACCCTACATCTCCTGCTGAGTCCCACATGGTGAATCTGTTCTTGAAGCTGGTTCCCTGGGGTCAGATCCTCAGGCCTGGTCCCATCGGCTGTGGGCCAGGCAGGTCTGAGGTTGGGACTCACAGTAAGAACTCCATCAGTGCTTCCATGCTGACTCAAGACAGGCAAGAACGTGACTGTAGTGTGGGAGACCAAGATAGGTCGGAGAAACATCAACAACCTCAGATATGTGGGTGATACTACTCGAATGGAAGAAAGTGAAGAGAACTAAAGCGCCACTTGATGAGGGTGAAGGACAGTGAAAGAGCCAGCTTAAGACTAAATATTAAAAAAATAAACTAAGATCATGGCATCTAGCCCCATTACCGCATGGCAAATAGAAGGGGAAAGGTGGAAGTAGTGACAGATTTCCTCTTCTTGGGCTCTAAAATCACTGTGGATGGTGACTGCAGCCATGAAATCAGAAGATGATTGCTTCTTGGCAGGAAAGCTATGACAAACCTAGACAGTGTGTTGAAAAGCAGAGACATTACTCTGCCAACAAAGGTCTGTATAGTCAAGGCTATGGTCTTCCCAGTGGTCACATACGGTTGTGAGAGCTGGACCGTAAAGAAGGCAGAACACCAAGAGAATTCACGCCTTTGAACTGTGGTGCAGGATTGGACTCCTGAAAGTCCCCTGGACAGCAAGGAGATCAAACCAGTCAATCTTAAGGGAGATCAACCCTGAATACTCACTGGAAGGACTGATGCTGAAGCTCCAATATTTTGGTCATCTGATGTGAACAGATGACTCACTGGAAAAGTCCCTGATGCTGGGAAAGATCGAGGGCAGAAGGAGAAGAGGGTGTCAGAGGATGAGATGGCTGGACAGCATCACCAATGCAATGAACATGAACTTGGGCAAAGTCCGGGAGACAGTGAGGGGCAGGGGAGCCTGGTGTGCTGCAGCCCATGGGCTTGCGGAGGTGGACACGACTGAACAACATCAGTACAGTACATCAACAGTACCTCCACCAGGAGGGAGTACTGAGTCTCAGGTGGCTGGAGGCTGGGCCTGTGCTGGGTGGACCATGTGAGCCCCCACCTTCACACGGCTGGTGTTCACATTCCCACCTCACAGACAGTGAAACTGAGGCTCCCTAGCCTGCTCGAGGCAGAGAGCTAAGAGAGGGGGCCCACACTCAGAAGGTCAGCTTGGGCTGGTCTGGCTTTCTCAGCACTGAGTTGGTGGCCTTTGTGCGCCGAGCCTGTGCCCACTGCCTCTCTGGTGGACGGTACACCTGGCCAATGACGCCCAGGCGCAGGGTAAGCAGCAGAAAGGCCCCGCACCCGGGGCAAACGCCCAGCAGCTCTCACCCAGGTAAAGCTGCCCGGATGCGCCAGGCGGCAGCGGCAGGAACTTCAGCTCTGCGGCCTCGAGGATGGACACCCGCCTCTGGGAACAACAGCTCAGAGGCGGAGCGGGGCTCAGAGACTGAGGACCTGGGCTCCTCCCAGCTGCCCTTGCCCCCAGCAAGCCAGCTCTGCCCATTCCTGGAGCCTGGCCGGGCACCTGCTGGCTGGCCTGTGCTTGACCCCATGGCAGTGGCGGGGACTTCTAGTTGATCAGAGGATTCCTGAGAGCGGGCCCTCACACCTCTCAGCAGCCCCCTCCTTAGGCTGCCCAGAGCGGAAAGCAGTGGGTGCTTTCTCATCCCGTGTGAATGAACCCAGAGTCCTGCATGAGGCACCCTCCACAGGGAAAGGCCGATCGACACGGTCCCTGAAAATCAGGGGGCACAACAGTGTTACTGACACGACCTTTTGTGTAAAACTGTAAACACACTTTACAACAGAAGTACATCATCAGGATCCTTTTTTTACCCCTGGAGTCAAAAGTCAACAGTATCTGTGGGGAGAAGACCTAGAGCAGGAGGAGGCCGACCCCAGAGTGGCTAGTAGTGGGGGCTTGAGGAGCCAAGAAGGCCCAGTGAAGTCCTTCCCGCACCTGAGGCCGTGGCTCTGTCTGCTGTAAAGACGCAGAGAGTGCATAAGAGCGAACCCAGCACTCAAGGCGGAGGGCCAGGAGGATCCCAGCATCGGCAGGGCGTGGTCGCGCCCCGCGAGAACCTGGAGGAAGGAGGGGCCCACGACCTCGACCTCGACCTCGACCGCGGCCAGAACTCAGGGGAGTTGGGAGCTTGCCCCTCGCAGGGTGGAGCCGCTCACAGAGCCGGCTTTTTCTTCCTGGTGCGTGGGGCCGGCCGCAGCTCACCCGGCCCGTGGGCGAACGGGCAGCAGTCTGCCGGCAGGACGCAGCCGTCGGGGTGATGCGCGAAGAACCAGCAGATGCGGGTTTTGAAGGTGTCGGGGGACAGCCTCCGCTTCGCCTCCGGTTCCTCCTGCTTCTGCGGCCTCTCCTCCCTCCAGTCGCGGATGCGCACGCGCCCGTTCAAAACTGTGGTTGGAACAAAGAGAAGAAACGCGCCCAGTTAGCTGCAGGCTCCCAGGGGGATGCGGTGGATGCAGGCATCCCAGAAGGCGTGGCAGGGAGAGGGAGATCAAGCCCCTTACCGCCCAGGCCTGCAGTCTCCCCTAAAGCGGGGCTGGAGGCAGGGGTGAGGGGGAGCGAGGGCAGGGTGGAGGCGTGGGGCTGGGGGTGGTCAGGAGGAGCTGCCGGACACCATGGCGAGGGGTGAGAAGCCTGAGGCCCTGGTGCTGACGAGACCAGCGTGACCACGAGGGCTGACCAGCTGGGTGACCGGCAATGGCACCGACTTGAGGGATGGGGCGACCACGAGCGTGGTCCTGATGCAGGCAGGACGTCGGGACATCTGCCACGCGGTGCTGACCCCTGAGGACCCGCGGCCACATCACAATCAGGAGGCAGAGTGAAACGGGGCAGGGTCCTTTCCAGCAGGTGAAGACCAGGGGTGGGGCTTACAACCAGAGGAAGTGGGGGCTCACGGCAGCCCCGGTGGCAGGGGCAGGGGCAGCATGCTGCGATGCGGTGACGGGTGCTGGGTGGCGGGGCGACCACAGAGATGGGCAGCTGGAGGGCCCCAGGGAGGGGTGCGCCTGTCAGCTGACTGCCCGCCTAGCGGGCTCCTGAGCTGGTGCCCTGACTGGCTGAAGCTGCCCCGGGAGCTTCCCCGGCTGTCGCCCTGTCCTGAGAAGTCAACATCCCCATGGAAATTAAGTAAAGCAGCCAAGCCCTGGTGGTTTCCCCTGGAAGTGCTAAAACCACGTGGAGACGCAACCATTCTGGGAGAAATAAAGGACACTCATTGAATAAATCTGGCTCCCCGACCTCTAAGGAAAACTTCAAAGTGGAAATGAAAGCTTGAATTTCCCCTGCAGATTGCCTCGTGTTATGGTGATGATGGGACTGCCTATCTCTGGAGATTGACGATTTACTAAAACTGTCCTTCGAAGCCAGAGGAAGGAAGCACAGAGGCGCCTGTGTGTGTGGAGGACACAATGGGGGGATTCAGCCTCCGGCATGGCAGGCAAGCACCTCTGAAGGGCCGGGAGGCAGCCGGAGAGCTTGGCTCCCCGGCACGCAGGAAACCACAGCCTTCACGGCGTGCCCACAGCAGCACCTCCTGGCGCAGCTGGGAATGACATGGCCCGGCCGGAGCAGGGTGCCCAGGGCACCCCCAAATTCCAGCAGTGTGCATCTGAAAGACGGGGGGGGTGCCCCTCACTGCCTGGATGGAGTGCAAGGTGCCCCCAGACTCCAGCAGTGTATATCCGAAAGACGGGGGGCCCTCACTGCCTGGACAGGGTGCAAAACACCCCCAGACTCCAGCAGTGTGCATCCGACAGGGTCCCCCCCACTCCCTGAACAGGCTAGAGAGAAATCTGGGGGAAGACAGTGAGGGGTTTGCTTAGACCAAAGCTGGGGAGAGACCCCCACCATCCAGGGGGTGGCTGGTCCCTGCCCCTTAGGGCCGGCCAGCTCAAGGCAGGCCCTCCACTGGCCACGTTTCTGCAGCAGTCCCTGCAGGGTCGGGAGAAGGGGCCCAGCCAGGACTTGTAAGGCTGGGAGAGTGGGCGCTCAGGACGAGGGGCGGCCCTGGAGACGGCAGAGGCCAGGGCGCCCCGGGGGCCGGGATGGCCGGTGGCCCCTCTGCCCCCAGGACACGGCCGCCTCTGTGCCCTCCCGCCCCCTGCCTGGGCGGGCCTGTGCCCCGCGTGTGCGCCCCGCCAGCAGCTCTGGGGCCAGACCAGCAGCCTCTCCCCGGATGGAAACACAGCCCTGATTTTCAGGGCATCACAGGCAGGAAACGCGCCCTGCCAACTCACTCTGCCCCCATCCCGAGCCTGCGGACTCACAAACCCACCACTCCACCCCTCCGCTGTTTCTGACCACAGACGTTGCCTGAACCAAAGTGTCCTGAGGAAGCAGCACAAGAGTCTCCCAGAAACTCTGTGGTGCTTTACTCACTCAGTCATGTCCGACTCTGTGACCCCGTGGACTGTAGCCCGCCAGGCTCCTCTGTCCATGGGATTCTCCGGGCAAGAATATTGGAGTGGGTTGGTGTTTCCTTCTCCAGCAGATCTTCTGGATCTTCTGGACCCCGGAATCAAACCGGGGTCTCCTGCATTGCAGGCAGATAATCTTTACAGACTGAGCTATGATGGAAGCCCAAGAATACTGCAGTGGGCAGCCTATCCCTTCTCCAGCGGATCTTCCCGACCCAGGAATCGAACTGGGGTCTCCTGCATGGCAGGCAGATTCTTTATCAGCTGGGCCGTCAGGGAAGCCCCAGAAACTCTCTGCGGAGGTAAATTTACTGGGTGCTGGGGTGCGCACAGCAGCACCGGTTTTGGGGCCCGTCCCGCCCGGGTGACCAGCCCCCCAACTCGTCGGACACCCTGCGCTGAGGCCTGGTCTCCCCAGCTGGGTCCGCATCCTCAAGGCTGGGCGAGGACTCCAGCCCGGCCCGCGAGAGGCTCAGAGCAGGCAGAACTGAAGGATCCAAGACTGTCTTCACCCCCTCACTCGTGTTAATTGTGACTGGAAAACCAGCCATGTTAGTTTAAAAAAAAATCTCCTACAGAGAAAAGCCTGAGCTCAGGGCATATTTTTTGCGTGACCAGGAGCAGCGTGTTTACTGGGGCTCAATCCCCAGGCCTCTGACTCAGAAGTGTTTCCAAAAATAAATGAACATGCCCCTCAATGCCAACCACACAGAAAGCAATCACGCACACGAGTATTTATGATGGGCGACAAAGGACACTATTTCATGAAATCAAACCAAAAACGCACTGGGAAGAGCAGAGGGCAGAGTAGCACCCGGCACTGTGAGTTCTCAGGTGCCGAAGCTCCGTGCAGTGGAGCCCGGCCAGTGGGAATGCCCCCCGCGTCTCCACTCACCAGTGGCTGCCCGCCACAAGCCCCCCAAGCCGCAGCTCCACTGCAGGGCCCCCAACGTCGCAGCAGGAGCGCTTAGTCCAAGTGGAGATGAAAACAGCCCCGGAACGCCAGCCAGGTCACCCAGAGGCACCACGGGCGTCAACACCCGCGCGCTCCTCCTGGGGGGGCTTACAGGCTGCGGGAGGAGCCGGAGGTTGTGCTCCAGCCCTGCAGGACCCCCCTGCCCACCCCACCTGCACCCCCACCCCCACCCTGTGAGACCTCCTCCATGGGAGGCAACAAAGGTGGGCTGGGAGGGGCACTCGCCCTACCTGGGGCACGGATGGCTGCCGTGTCCCCACCCGGGACCTGCGGGCCAGAGCTGAGGGGGCAGAGGCCCCGGGGGCTGCAGCCCGCCAGCCCCACCCACGCCCACCCCCTGCCCCTTCCCACACGCTGCTCCCCCTGCCCCTTCCCACACGCCCACCCCCTGCCCCTTCCCACACGCTGCTCCCCCTGCCCCTTCCCACACGCTGCTCCCCCTGCCCCTTCCCACACGCCCACCCCCTGCCCAAGATGCTCCTCCTTGTCCCGGTCACCATGACCAGCTGAGACGCCGTGTCCCAAGCTGAAGCCTCCCTGACAGGCCTCCCTGGGCGGGGACGTCATCCACAACACAGGGCGATGCAAGGGGCCGCCCACTGTCTTTAAAGCCACACACAAAGCATTTAGGGGTGGAGAGTATGTCAGCTGGGGTATACTTTAAAATACTTCCAGAAAGACAGAAAGCACACACAACTAACCACGGACCCTCTGGCTGAGGGGTCCGCAGAATCTCCGTCGTGTGGCTGAAGGTGAACAGGCCCCCTCTGAACCCCGGTGCCGTGTACACATCTGTGACGCTCCCCCTAGCAGACCGCAGGGAGGGCGGGGCCGGCTCCCCACCCTGCAGAGCCTGCAGCCGGCGTGGAGGAGCACGCGGGCCCAGGCCCCCCTCCTCTGCTCGCCTGGAACCGGGGCGGCAGTGCAGGGCTGGGGACTTGGGCACAGGGGGTGGGGGGCCCTCTGCTAGGCCCAGGCCTGGCTGGGAGCTCAGGGTGCTTCCAGTCTAGAGGCAGCCAGAGGCCAAAGCAAAGCAGGTACCCAAGCTCCCCCGCAGGGCTGGCGCCGGGGTGCACGGCGCGCCTCACCTTGGAACACCTGCGGGCTGTTCCTCAGCAGCGTCTGCAGGCCGCCGCACTCCCGCTTCAGCCTCTGCAGCGTCTCCCGGTCCAGCTCCCCGGCCACCTCCGCCAAGGACAGGCTCCCTGTGGGAGACGGGGTTGCCCCCAAACACGAGAGCTGTGACTGAGCCCGCAGCTCCTCCGCGGGCAGAGCTGTCGGAACTCCCCCTGCCAGCCTGTGCGCCCCGAGTCTGACCCAGCAGGACCGCCCGGCCCCCGGGCACGGCCAGTCGGCCCGCCGTGGAGCGCGGCTCCAGCACAGGCTGCCGCTCGGGGCGCGGAGGGCAGGCCCGTCCGCCAGCACCCCTCAGGCCCCACTGGGGGCCGGGAGAAATGAAGCACAGGCTCAGGAGGCCCTGCTGCTCCCGGGGCTGCCCTTCGGGGGCTCCCCGATGCAGGCTCACACACGTGGCCCCGCACACCGCCTCTGGCCGGCCCTTCCGTGTGCGTGTCCCGACCCCACCTCGGGGCAGGCCCACCCCCTTCCACCCCGTGTCCCCTCGGCCAGGCTGCAGACGGCAGACACCAGGCCCTGGGTCAACGAGCCCTGGGGACAGACCTACTCACTGGTCACAGAGGGCTCACATACACGGGGGTCCTGGGCCCGGGTCACCAGTTCCCGTGACTAAGGTGGGGAGCCTGCAGCTGCGGGGCTAGGGTGCCCCCACCGACACCAGGCAGACTTCTTGCTGCTGGCCAGGCAGCCAGAACGCCTCAGGGTGGGCCGACCCTCGGAGACCCACGTGGGGAGGGTGGCCGCCTGGCTCGCTGCCATCTCCTGCATGAGGGCAGGCCTGAGACCCCATCCTTGGAGCCACCACCACCCCATATCCCCGCCTGAGCCCAGAAGAGACCCCGTCCTCACTTACTCACAGGGCATCCCACCCAGGCAGAGGCCAGCACCTCCTGGGCACAATCATATAAAAGGGCCCCCCAGAGGAACGGGCCATCCTGGGAACTAAGGGCCAAAAGCCTTACTTTCAGCATGGCCCGCAGGCCTGGAGGCTCTGGGCCCTTCGAGGCCTCACGTGGAGTCCACCCTCCGCTTCCTCCCTCTCCAGCCTGGCCTGCCTCTGCCAGGTGCCCTCAGGAAGGGAGTGCTGACCCCCGAGCTCCTCAGAGCCCCTGGGCCTCGTCTGCAGTTACGTGACGGTCAGCCACCTGAACTGGGCCCCCAAGAGGCTCTCCCAGCCAGACGGCCACAGGGTCGGGGATCCCTGGAGAGGACAGGCTCGATGGTGCGACCACGACGCACAGACACGGGGGATGGGAGGGGTGTAGGGACGAAGAAAGAAACTCAGTGCAACTCGCTCCATGCCAGGGGTCAGGGGAGACCCACTGTTCACCACCGCTGGTCTGGCCCAACCACGGGGCTGGTGGGCAGCACCCCCGACTGATGGCGGGGCCCCGGTCTCCTCCCCAGCAGCCTCGCAGAGCTCTCCAGGGGAGACAGGTGCCTTCCATCAGCCCGTCTGAACACTCCTGACAACCTGATCCCTCGCTCTCTAAGTAAGGAAGTAAGTGCTAGTCGCTTAGTTGTGCCCGACCCCTTGCGACCGAAACCCGGGTCTCCTGCACTGCAGGCAGATTCTTTACTGACTGAGCTACCAGGGAAGCCCCTGGCCCTTTCGAGAGCCACAGATTCCAGCCGGCTACTCACCCTATGAGAGCAATCAGATACAAATGTCTCCCTTTCATCACGACTGACTTTTGCGTTTTGGGATTTCAGAGACAAGTCAATTATCAGAGCAAAACATTTCCCAAATCTTCCCGAATATTCCTGGGGCGGGGGCACTTCTCTGGCAGCCAGCAACCTGGCTTTCTGTTTGGATCATTTCGGCAGACAGAAAAATGAGGACCTCTGGACCTTGAGACTTCCCTGTGACCTCAGCTTCCTCCTCTGAGGCACGAAGTTCTGTGTGTTAATAGGAACTACAAGGAAGAGGGTAAGAAGCTTCCCTGTTTCCTTAAATACACTTAATTAAAACTGACCATACAGTTTCAAGGTGACTCAGATGATAAAGAATCTGCCTGCAATGCAGGAGCTGCAGGAGACGTGGGGTTCAATCCCTGGGTCAGGAAGATCCTCTGGAGGAGGGCATGGCAACCCACTCCAGTATTCTTGCCTGGAGAATCCCATGGGCAGAGGAGCCTGGCGGGCTGCAGTCAGACACAACTGAGTGACTAAGCCACGTACACACGGTTTCTACCACTGAACCACCAATGCAATACACACGGTTTCAAACTTGGTCTGAAGAAGAGAACAAGTTAAGAAGCTCCTGCCTGGCACCCGGCGGGAAGCCCGGGCTGGTGGTTACCTCCTCGATTCCAGGCCTGCGCACTCCCGCCTGGAGGACTTCTCCTTCCCAACAGCAAGTGCGCCACTTGCAAAACCACTCGGTCAACAAACTCTCGAGGAAGGGCAGCACAGTTCCTCAGGCGCTCGGCTTTTTCCCTGGGGTGAAATCCAGACAGCCAGGGTCCTTCGGCCGGGGCTCTGGGCCCTTGCTGACTGGCATCAGCCTCCGTGGCGTGCCCGGGCCGGGCGTCCAGGGCTCCGGGTCCCGGAGCAGCCCCGGGGGGCGGGGGGGCAGAACCCCCGCTGCAGGGGCTCTTGGGGCGGCCCCGCCTACTGCTAATGTAGTGGGTCCTCTCCTCGTCCACGGAAGCCTCTCTGGTGGGCGGGTATGTCCTGGACTTCCCGATGAGACAGACCTGCAGGTGGAGGGCAGAGAAGTGCTGTAACAGGTCCCAGCGGTGCTTCCCCATGGAATCCTCTCGTCCTGGAGAACAAACTCCTCAAGTCTCAGGGACCTATCTTGACAGGGGTCCTTATTTTACAAACGAATACCAGCATCAGTGACCTCAAAATAAACTAAAAGCAAAAGTCCACAGAAAACCTCACCACTCAGACTCCCACAGAGCCTAACAAACACATACAGACCAGGGTTGCCTTTACTGAGCCGACCAGTCCCGCCCCATCTTAAACACTTTGCCCCTCGCCCCACACACAGACCCTGACGGGAACCCCCAGAGCTCGTGAGAGGCAGCCTCGCCGGGGGGGCGCAGGGAGCATGGGTGCTCCCAGCAGAGCACCGGGCACCGCATGGATGGCCCATTCACGCTGCACGTCCCGCCCTGCGCGTCCAGACCCGGGATGCCCTGGAGCGAGAGGCCCGGTCTGCAGATGCCACCGCAGGGACAGCGTCTCTGGACGTCCTCCGCGGGCCTGACCCTGATGCCTCCAGTCACATCGGAGCCCCCTCACTGCTCTGCAGCTGAGCCGCCTGCTAACTGTGCCACCCTGGGCAGGTGACGACCTCTGCGTGCGTGGAGTGAGCGCACCGGACACGCATTCAGTCCTTGATTAACGGCTGCTGCGTGTGGACACCCATGCTTAAATCCAACCCCGAACCACACAATCTATATGGAAACTGAGGCACGGAGCGGTTGAGTGAGGGCCTGTGGTCTCCAGCTGCCAGTAACAGCAAAGGCAAACACCAAAACTGTAGGATCTCCGGAAACACACGACCCAAACTCTGCACGCGTGCGTGCCATGTCACTTTAGTCATGTCCGAGTCTTTTGTGACCCCATAGACTGCAGCCCGCCAGGCTCTACCCATGGAATTCTCCAGGCAAGAACGCTGGACTGGGTGGCCATTGCCTTCTCCAGGGGATCTTTCCGACAAAGGGATAGAACCTGGGTCTCTCATGTTTCCTGCGTTGCCAGGAGGGTTCTTTTACCTCTGGCGCCACCTGGAAAGTCCAAACTCTAGCCAAATTTAACTCCCACCTCAGAAGGCTGTGACTTGCCAAGAAAGAGGGCATTTGAGAGGACGACATGCAGGCTCTCAGGTGAGTCCTAGAGGACGTTTCCAAAAGGATTCTGAGCCGAGATAGCACGGGTGCGCCTGAAGCCGCCTGAGGGGCCCAGCACCCCCGGGGCAGCAGCTCGTCCCGCTGGGCAGTGCCTGCGCTGGGCCTGAGTGCGCTGCCAGCAAGTGCCGGGGCCCAGAGTTAAGCTCCGTCTCCACCCTTTCACTGCTGTCAGGCCACGAAGCTGAGATCTGGATGACTGGGTTTTGTGTGTGTGCTTTTCTAAAAGCACCGACAGCCTAGAGTCTCAAGGAAGAAAGTGGTCAGAGGTTAACACAAACCCGATGTCAACACTTGCCCTGACGCCCAGAGGTTCAAGCCCCCTGAGCGGTGAGCAGGTCAGCCCCGACTGTCTGGTGGGGTGACAGGCAGTGCAAGGGTCAGTTTCTCCCTGAACAAATTCCTTTCAAGTAAATCAGAATTAATGAGGCTTTTAAAGAGAAAATCTGAAATCACTCTGAAGTTCGGAAGCAATTTTAGCCCATTCTTTGGGAGTCTAAGTCCATGGTGTCACAGAGTCGGACACGACTGAGCAACTGAACTGAACTTAAGTCAGAACTTAAAGCGTTCAGCCTCTGGCAGCACCAAGGCCAGAAACCAAAGCCAAGCTGATGCCGACTCTGGGAGGCGCCCTAGGGCCAGTTGCCGCCTCTGGGGAGAAGATGGGGGTCAGGTGAGGGCTCCTGCAGGGGCCACTGGCCTGGAGACGAGGGTCCTGAATGCCTGCGAGGGAGGGACGCAGGCACGTCCACCGCAGGCACAGAGTGGGCCCTGGAAACCGCTGGCGCTGGGGGCCGCCGGGTCAGAACCCACACCTCTGGGGTGACGGGCATCACCGAATTGTCTACGATTCTGTGACAAGGACGGCCCCGGTGGCCGGCACACACCCGCTTGGTGGAAGGGATCCGCAGGCAGTCCTCCTCCACGTGGAAGCCACAGGCCGAGCCCACCTCCGTGATGAAGTCCAGGTACCCGCGGTACTGCGTCTTGCTGCTCTGCGTCCGCTGGAACTTCCCGACGAAGTCAAAGAAGCAGCAGGGCAGGACGAAGAAGCGGCAGTCATAGGAAGACCTTCAGACACAAAAAGTCAAAGTCCTGAAGAGGCCCAGTGAGGAAACGGCCGCAGAGAGCCGCATGGCAAGGTGTATGGGGCAAAACGCAAGGATGTGCTACTGGATGATGATGTTTTTCATGTAAAAAAAATGAACTGCAGCCTTCCCCAGCTTAAATTCTAGACACAATGTAGCATAGTACCTTTTCAAAAAAAATATGAATGTAATTACTTTTATAAAAAATATTTTTTCTATTGCACTTGTGATCATCAGATGGAACCTCAAACTTCCTGATGCACTTGGAGATTGCAGCTGTGGATACGAAACCTCAGAGGTAGGCACCACAAGATTATGGTTTGCTGCTTGGCCGATGTTATTCTTAAAAAGTCCGTATTATGCTTCGTGAAGTAAAGTCGGACAGAGAAAGACAAATACTGTGTGCTATCACTTGTATGCTGAATCAAAAAAAAAATGAAAATAACAACAAAAAAGGCAGACTCACAGATATATGAAACGAAGTAGTGGTCACCACTGGGGAGAGAGCAAGGGTTGGTGGTGGGGGGAGCAAGGTAGGGGTGGGGGAGAAAAGAGAACAGAACACTGTGTACAAGTTAAACAAGAGACAGGATATGCTGTGCAGTACAGCATTTTATGATATTTTATTACATAAAATATTTTATATTTATATAGTTTATATCATATATTTTATGCTAACTACAAACAGAGCACAACCAATGAAAATTTTTAATCACTATGTTGTACACCTGAAACTAGCACTGTAAATGAACTGAACCAACAGAGCGTCTTTATACTGACAGGCAATCCCTCCTGCCATGAGAAAACGTCCCAGGAAAAACACATTTCAACACTGGGTACAAACACGATAGAACAAAGCACAACAAAAATACAATGTGAACGTGTGAACCACCTATGTTACTTTATATTTTTAAATTTAATTCAACATAGCCAATATGCCACCATCTCAACAAGGTGAACCAGCCACGTTTAAGTGCTCCACGGCCACGAGCAGCCAGAAGCTATGCGTCTGGACAGTGAGACTGAGGCAGCGGAACATCCCCAGCCACCACGGTGCCAACACGTCCAGCGACTCACCTGGCCGCGATGACTGGTATCCATGGCGTCAGCTCATCGGAATGATTACCGATTAGCCAGTCGACGTCAGGGAAGAGGGTCTCATCATTTGGTGTGATCGCACTTTCCTAAAAGAAAGACGCAGAGCAAGACTGAGCGTCTGGCCCGCGGAAGCAGAGCTCGGGAGGAGACAGGGCGCAGCCCCTGCAGCACCACAGCTGCCCGGGCGGCTCTCGGCGCCTCGGGGCCGTGGGTCTCCCCTGCAGAAGGTGAGAAGCTGGGCCGGAGTGAGGAACGTGTGTGCCCAGCCCAGGCCCGCCTGAGGGCATGGGAAATGGCAACTTCGAGCATCAGAGCATCAGCACCCGAGGAGCGAACAGCACCCTTCTGAGAGCTCATCAGCTTCTCATAATTAAAAACACCCTTTTCACATGAAGGAGATGGGGGACGTGTGAACTGCTTTACTTTTGCCACAAGATGGGAGCAGGCAAGGCTTCCCGAACCTGCCTGCCAATGCAAGAGATGGACGACACGCGGGCTTGATCCCTGGGTGGGAAAGAGCCCCTGGAGAAGGAAATGGCACCCCACTCCAGCATTCTTGCCTGCAGAATCCCAAGGACAGAGAAGTCTGGAGAGCTACAGTCCACAGGGCGGCAAGAGTCGGACACGACTGAAGCGACTGAGCAGGCGTGCACACCTGGGAGCAAGAAGTGGCCTGAAGAGTGAGCGGAAAGTAGGGAGGTCTGAGGCTGACCTGACGCGCAACCCGGTGCACTTACACAGCCTCCACAGTCCGTCAACCCCCAGTCTGAAGCGCATCGAGGAAAACAGAAAGTGCAGCAAGAAGTTACAGACATGGTGTACGTCGGCCTTTGCTACTAAGACAAGATCCTGCGTGAACACTCAGACGGCAAGCTACTACCCACGGAGCAGGCATGCTCACCACTGTGACAATTTCTGTGGTCAAGCTGGGAACAGCTTGTTTTTATGATTGGAGAACTTTCAGTGAACACCTATCCCTTCTGCTACTTAATTAGCAGGCCTTCATTAATTACTAAAGTCAACAGTCTCAATAGTCAATCTGTCAGTAAGAACTGGAGAGACAAGAGAGTCTATACAGCCACTCATAATCCTCCTAATTTTAAAACTGAAGAATGCAGCCCTCAAGGCAAGCAAGCAAAGCCCCACCTGTTTCAGAAAAAAGCTTTAATTAAAAATTTGAATCCATGGCTAATTCATTTCAATGTATAACAAAAACTACTGTAATGATGTAAAGTAATTAGCCTCCAACTAAAAAAAAAAAAAAAAAAACTAAAAAAAAAAAATTTGAATATAGCAAACTGCAATAATTCTTTTGATACAGAGTTTTATGAACAAAATTAAGACATTTTGTGATCATCACAGTGCTGTTACCAAAAGCACATGCTTTTTCCTTAACCATCTCTTGCTTACAATCCAATGAGGCATCGGAAAAAATGAGCTGTATCACAGACTTGGCCTCTGACTGTTCAGGCTGCACCTGCTCATGGAGATCACTCGTTCACTAGCAAACAGACAAGCGCTGAGCACTTGTGTACACAAACACACACACAGTGAGGTACTAGCGATTAAAAAGACTGAAATAATGCCATTTGTAGCAACAGGGATGGAACTAGAAATTATCATATTCAGTGAAGCAAGTCAGATAAAAACAAAACATCAGGTAGGATCACTTACATGTAGTACCTAAAATACAACGTAAATGAACTTATCTCCAGAACGGAAACAGACTCACGGACACAGAAAACAGACCTACGGATACCAAAGGGGAAGGGGGAGGGGAGGGGGACATTATGAGTCCGGGATCAGCATGTACAGACCACTATGCATGCCACAGATGGACAACAAGGTCCTGTGCATAGCACTTACGTTCAGTATCCTGTAATAAACCATAACGGAAAAGGCTGTGGAAAATATACATATGAATATCCCTTTGCTGTACAAAAAAAAACTAACCCAACGTTACCACTTCCCTGGTGCCTCAGATGGTGAAGAATCTGCCTGCGATGCAGGAGACCCAGGTTCAGTCCCTGTGTCGGGAAGATCCCCTGGAGAAGGGAGTGGCTACCCGCTCCAGTATTCTTGCCTGGAGAATTCCATGGACAGAGGAACCTGGGGGGCTACACTCCAGGGGTTGCAAAGAGTCGGACATGACTGAGCAACTAACACTTTCACATACTTCAACTTCAAAAAAAAAAAAGGCCCCCAAAGACAAGAAAGAAGTAGAATCTTCTACCTGTCCTGCAAGGGGCACAGCATGCCCGCCAGCTTCCATAGAGCCAGGACTTGAACAGAGAGCCTACTCAACTACTGTCTGAACTTTTCATCTGAAGAAGTCATCTTGCTTCTTCACCTGGGACACATGGGATTGTGAAATCAACCATGTTACTCCCTTAACTTTGATCATCAGCCTCGTATTGCAATTCAGAGCCCAACTTCATTACCTATGTAAGAACACATGGTACATGTATGTATCTGCAGAGCCACCCCTAGCAGGAGTCCATCCCCTAGTTTACCAGAGTTCTTCAAGCCTGAGGCTTTTTAGATGTTCTCATGTGTTGTAATGTATGAACACATCCCTGTTGCTAAGTCATGTCTGATTCTTTGTGACCCCATGGACTGTAGCCTGCCAGGCTCCTCTGTCCATGAGATTCTCCAGGCAAGAATACTAGAGTGGGTTGCCATGCCCTCCTCCAGGGGATCTTCCTGACCTTGGGGTTGAACCTGTGTCTCTTGCAGAGCAGGGAGATTCTTTACCCACTAAGCCATCAGGGAAGCCCTGTTTGACTATATAAGCAAGCGCAAACTCTCATAGCATAAAGCAGAGTGTAAATACATAATGAAAACCTGAGCAAGTAAAGAGGTGTCGGGCATCTGCAATGAATGTCCCTGCCTCCAACCTTTTTAATTTTTGGCAACACTACTCTCAACTTTAAAAGAAAGGCGAAGAGAAAATATAGCCTTGAAAACTTTTTTTTCTATTCACAGATGAAACAATATATTGGAGATTTGTTTCAAACACAGTGAGGCTAATGCTGGGGTTCTAGGGGAGGGGATGAGACAGAAGAACAATGCTGAGCGGGCCACTGAGTTTCTGGGATTCACTACAAGCTCCTCTCCACTTCTGCAGGCTTCTGACGTCCTCCACACTGAAAAGAAAATGGTTCTCCTACTTGTCGGTCAGCGTCCTGCCCTTGTGCGGATGAGAGGTAGTGTCTGAGCCACACCCACGCATCCTATCAGCTAGGGGACGAGGGTCTGGAGGCAATGTGGGCAGCTGGGCAGCAGAAGCCCCCACGGCACTCCAGAGCCGAGGACGGAGCCCCAGGACCACGTGCTCCCCTGCTGACCTGGAGGTCTGGATGAGAGGCCAAGGCTGGGAAGCGCTGCAGCCCAGACCTGCCGGGCAGGTGCTGTAGGGGAGCTGCCGGCCTGCCTGCCCCCGAGACCCCTCCCTCTCTGACAGCGTGGAGCTGCTCCGGACCTCAGCGGGGCTGACGGCAGCCCTGTGGCCCAACTGAGATCCAGCCGCCAGGGAGCCGGAAGCCACCGGGCCGTCTCCACGAGACATCCGCACGCCCACAACCCAGCCCTGCCCGTGCTCTGTGCTCCCCTTCCTCGGACTCGCTGCCAACTCGGTCCCTGGCTGGAGGCCTCTCCTGCCCACCCTGCCCCCAGCCCCGACCCAGTCCCCGCAGGGAGGGCACCCACTGCCAAAGGAATGTTTCAACTGCAGCCTGCAGCAGGCTCCAGAGGGGATGCCCCCGAGGCACCCCTGGGGTGCAGACCCGGGGTCAAGACAGCACCTCCGCTCCGGAGGTCAGAGTCCTCCCTTCAGTATAACCGCAGGCGGGGAAAATCTAAGGGGGCGTCCTCCCTTCAGCATAACGGGAGGCAGGGAAGGTGTAAGGGGGCGTCCTCGGTTCAAGCCTCAGAGCAGGGAGCGGAGTGTGGACTGCGATCACCGGCACCTCTGACTGGCCCCCCCACACAGACTTTCTCCTGGAAACAACTGCACTGGGGACACCCGGCTGAGGTCAGGGGAGGGACAGAGACAGTACCTCCAGGCGGGTCTGGGGTCCATACATGTCCCAGATTTTTCTTCTTCGGACGTCTATGCCTCGGCCGGGATGCTGAAATGATGAATTTCAGGAACCAAAGGTTAACGCGGCTATGTCATCATAAATGAGCGAGAACAAATCAGACGCCACAGGGACCACTACCTGAGAAGCGCAGGGACCCTGGGCGGCTGAGAACAGATGCTCTCGGCCTGGGGCCCACACACAATGTGGGCTGCGGCGCCTTCGTGAGGCAAGGCCTGGAGACACTGCCAGGCTCACACAAGGCCCCGGGGACACACCTCCCTTAAAGGGAGCTGCCTCTGAGCTCAGCCAAGCTCAGGTCCGGGCGCGCCTGCTCGTCCAGCCCAGATGAGCCCTGCTCCAGGGTCCTGAGCACTCAGCTCACCCTGACTACTCGCAGCTCTCCCCGGGCCCCAACTCCGGCTCCAAGTCACCGTGCAATGTGCTAACGACTGCAGACAAGCTGTCCCAGGGCCCGCACACTCTATCAAGCACCTCAGAAGGCAGCCCAACAACCTCACCCCAAAGCCCCACAGGGAGGACACGTGCTCGTCTGCAAGGCAGGATGGTGTGGCCCTGGGGGGCGGGGACACTGCTACCCGCGCGCCCGGAACCGCTCCCGGCTCTCACGGCCTCCGCTCCACAGCCAAGAAAACGGTGGCAGAACTGAGCATCACAGTCTCACACACGTGCTCAGCATGCGGGCGCCGGCCAGTCCTCTGAGCCAGACTCCAAGCTCCTCGAGAGCAGAGCTTCCCTCATCCCTTACCCCTCCCTGCGCCTTGAAATGGTGGGTTTTCCAAACAAAGTACCAACAAGAACACCCAGGCTGCTGAAAGGGTGTCATTCGAAGGCAGTCTGTCCCCGAGGACCCTCTTTTCGTCCAGCGAGGCGGCTGCCTCACCTTCCTGGGGACAGGCTGCCTGCTCGATGGTGTCACCACCAGCCACGCGCCAACAGCCCGGCTGCCTCCGAACCCAGGTTGCACCAGCAGAGAAAGGCCTCATACTGGACGTGAAGCCACCCTAGAAAGGTCTAGAAACTGCCCCCAGCGCGCTTTACCCCCTCGTTGCTCAGGATGTGGACCAGGAGGCCATTCCCACAGCCGAGGTCCACGAAGGACTGCCGGGCGGTCTCTCCCCGTTCGGTTCTCTCTTCCTCCCAGAGGATCTAAAGTCAACAGGAAAAACAAGGTCAGTTTGTGATGCACTCTGCCCCGGAGTAATTCAGACACAATGCCACGTGGGACTGCAGTCCTCTCCCAGGAGAGGCGGAGAGGACTCTGGGGCCCGGGGCCTCTACACAGGCGATGCCCAGGTGAGTAGAGGGAGGCAAGGGCGGCCCCCTGCTCACACCCGAGGTGGCCTCTGGGGCTGGGGCCTCCACATAGGCGAGGCCGGGTGAGCAGAGGGAGGTGGGGGCGGCCCCCTGCTCACACCTGAGGCGGCGTGGGCACCAGACCTCCTCCTCTCCCACCCAAAGCCCACGCTCATGTGCTCAACTCTGGGCAAGAGTTTTACAGATCACTATTAGTTCCTTCCGGCCTTCTCCAAGTTCTTCAGGTTTTGTATACTTTGAGAGGCCTTGTTACTTCTAAGATTGAGAAAATTACAGTTGAAAGGAATCATAGCTTATCTCCTCTAGACGTTTCACAGATAAGGAAACCAAGACTATAAAGCTAAAGGGTGTGCCCAAGTCCAGGCAGTCAGCGAACTGGCCAGGAAGGCCCCAAACCTGAATCACCAAACGTGAGGGCGGGAGGCAGGTGCTCAACCTGGCCTTGGGGGCCCCCAAGGGCTCCCCAGGACCAGCCGGCGTCTCAGTGTTGACTAGTAATTTGGAAAAAATCGAATTCCTGTTGGTTCACCATCCACACTTGTTCTACATTCACACAAAAGCACCATGCAAAACTTAAAAAAAAAAAATTACACGCGTAACCAACCCTGAGAAGTGAAAGTCACTCAGTCATGTCCGACTCTTTGTGACCCCATGGACTATATAGTCCATGGAATTCTCCAGGCCAGAATACTAGAGTGGGTAGCCTTCCCTTCTCCAGGGGATCTTCCTGACCCAGGGATTGAACCAGGGTCTCCTGCATTGCAGGTGGATTCTTTACCAACCGAGCTATCAGGGAAGCCCAGCCTTGACAAACAGAACTGGAGAAACCTTGAGCTGCTGCAGGCAGCCTTCCACCCTCCAGCCGCTCAGAGCACACAGTGTCTTACCAGCAGGTAGGCGGCAATGGCCACATCTTCATATACAAACTTCTCAGGGTCAGTGACTTCAGGCCACACCTACAAAATTATCGAGAACATTTGTAAACTGTCACTGTACCTGCATGTAACGGGACACATGGAGAGCAATGGGGTCCAAAGCAAGATTTCAGAATAAAGACACTTAGATGAGGCCTCTGGACACTACAGGAAAAGGTTGAGCTATGCTACCTGCACGCCCCCCCCAACCCCCCGCCCAAGACTGAGTCTGATGAACAAGAAATCGAGCGGTTGGGGTCTCAAGGAAGCCAAGGGGCAGGGGTCATGGGGTCAGGGGTCAGTGCTCCACGCGGTGGTCTGTTGGCGTCTTGCTCTCATTCACCAGGAGTGTCACTCAGCTGTTTCATCCCCATCTCCCTACTTGTAAAGATTACGACTTAACAACCAAGCAGGATGACCATCAGGTCCCTTGAAACTAGAAAACACTGGCTGTGCAAGTGTGAGACCTCACTGTTAATAACAGTAATGTGCAGAACAGGTGTCTTGCAGATGAGGAAAAACACCAACGGCAATGTTAAAAGTTCAGATTTCTGTTTCCAGTCTAGGGTAGACAGTTCACATGAACCATCTCACCAAGGACAATTTCAAAAGCTGGAAGAAGAAAGGAGTGCCTCCGTGAAGCTTCTGAGTAGTAGGATAATGAAGGACCACTAGGCCAGGACCTGGGAAGGAAGGTGGGGCACAGCGAGGTCAGCCAGCCTGGGACCAGTGTGTGATCCCCTAGGAATGAGCAGGCACTGTTCAGGCCTGAGACTTGGAGATGCTTTGTTATGCAGCAACAGCAGATTAAAAAACAAAACAAAACAAAACACTGCAGTGACAAATCGTGGTCACTTCCCGGAGAAGGGAGGGAGACACACTAGGAAGAAGACAAAGGAGGCTCAGCTCCTCAGCGCAGGCGCCTCGGCTCCAGACGCCACAGCAGAGTGGACGCTGCAGGAAGGCGCTTCGTGCGTGTGCTCAGCTGTGCCCAACGCTGCGACCCCACGGACTGTAGCCCGCCAGGCTCCTCTGTCCATGGAACTCTCCCGGCCAGAGAGCTAGACTGGGTTGCCATTTCCTACTCCAGGGGAAGTAAGGTGAGCCAAACAGACTTTTTGGTTTCCAAGTGCATATGAAAGTTACCTTTAAACTATACTGTAGCTTATTGAGTGTGTGGGCTGGAAGAAGCATAAGCTGGAATCCAGATTGCCGGGAGAAATATCAATAACCTCAGATATGCAGATGAAACCACCCTTATGGCAGAAAGTGAAGAACTAAAGGGCCTCTTGATGAAAGTGAAAAAGGAGAGTGAAAAAGTTGGCTTAAAGCTCAACATTCAGAAAACTAAGATCATGGCATCCGGTCCCATCACTTCATGGCAAATGGTGGTGGAAACAGTGACAGACTTTATTTTTTTGGGCTCCAAAATCACTGCAGATGGTGACTGCAGCCATGAAATTAAAAGACACTTACTCCTTGGAAGGAAAGTTATGACCAACCTAGACAGCATATTAAAAAGCAGAGACATTACTTTGTCAACAAAGGTCCGTCTAGTCAAAGCTATGGTTTTTCTAGTAGTCATGTATGGATGTGAGAGTTGGACTATAAAGAAAGCTGAGCACTGAAGAATTGATGCTTTTGAACTGTGGTGTTGGAGAAGACTCTTGAGAGTCCCTTGGACTGCAAGGAGATCCAACTAGTCCATCCTAAAGGAAATCAGTCCTGGGTGTTCATTGGAAGGACTGATGTTGAAGCTGAAACTCTAATACTTTGGCCGCCTGATGTGAAGAGGTGAGTCATTTGAAAAGACCCTGATGCTGGGAAGATTGAGGGCAGGAGAAGGGGATGACAGAGGATGAGATGGTTGGATGGTATCACCGACTCAATGGACATGGGTTTGGGTGAACTCCGGGAATTGGTGATGGACAAGGAGGCCTGGTGTGCTGCGGTTCATGGGGTCGCAAAGAGTTGGACACGACCGAGCAACTGAACTGAACTGAAAATTACGCAAAATAAAAAAAAAAAAAAAAAAAAAAGGAGGTACTTTAATTAAAAAATACTTTACTGTTGGGGTTTGTTGGCAGTCCAGTGGTTGGGACTCCATGCTTTCACTGCTGAGGACACAGGTTCAATCCCTGGTTGGGGAACTAAGATCCCACAAGCTGCATGGTGCAGCAAAAAAAAAAAAAAACTTTATTCCTAAAAAATGCCAACCCTCATCTAAGTCTTCAATGAACTGTAGTACTAACTTCAAAAGGTCACCATGATCACAGGTCATCATGACAAATATATCATAGTGAACAAGTTAGAAATACTGGGCAAATTACCAAAAACAGATCTAGACAAACGAACTGAGCCAATGCTTTCAGAAACCAGTGCCCACAGACCTGGGGCTGTCACGAATCTTCAATTTGTGGAATATACAATATCTGCAAAGCACAGTGTGCCGAGATATGCTTGTAATGCTTTCTTTCTTAAGCTGGGTGTGAATACACAGATATTTACTGTTATCTCTCCCCCCTCCCCACATTTTAGATACAAAGTTAAGGACATTTTATAAAATTGATCTTTTTTGAAAGTATATGCTTTTGTACTTTAACTTTTCATATGTTTTCTCCAGATGACTTTTTGGTTATACTCAAGAATTATGGCAATTTAGTAATTAACTTAATATTCAATTATTTTTAGCTAAAAATACTTCCTTTTTGTTCTCTTGGGAAAAAAAAATTAGTGACATGCCAAAAAAAAAAATCTTTTTCCATAACATAATTGCCAACGTTTTTATGGTTTACAACCCTAAATATGTCAAAGTACGGGTTGTATTGGGGGCCACAGGTGGGTATATTTTGACTTAATATCTGTGTCTCTATGAAACTAAAAGGCACACAGGAAAAACGATGTTAGCTGGAGTAGTCTGCTACATCACCTCTTTTAAATGGGGGTGGGGGGGTCCCAGACGTCTTTCCCCAGAATTACCTTGACCATGTCCTTGTACTTCTCTTTAAGCGCCTGGTAAGCCTTACTGTACTTCATGATGGAGATGAGGGACAGGGTGCTTTTGAACCCACTCTGCCTGCTCTCCACACACCACCTGGCCAACTTGGCCAGCAACTCTTCTCCAAGCCAGGTGGGTTTGGGATACACAGTGCCATCTGAATGCCATCGTTCTGGACAGAAAATTAAAACAGATATGAACCTTTGAAAATAAGAGAAATATGAATAAGCAGAGCTGGTTTCAAGTCTTATTTTTAAACTCTACATTTATTTACCAAAAAAAGAGAGAAGTTAAGGGAACTATCTATGATTTCCAAATATAGTACCCAAAACACAAAACAATCTGCAACTAGTTACAGAATTTCATCCTGTAGAGAAAAACACATTTAAAGAGCAAAAAGAATTCCTCCTCCCTTGCAAATGTTGTTAAACATGCATTTACACATCTTAACAAAGCCCAGTAGGAGGGACAAACAACAGGGTTCCTCTCACATCCCACTCACACGTTAACCAGCCAGATTCTAAAGTATCCACGGTTTAATTTTTCCAGGTTTTATACATTTCACATGTGCATCCCAGATACACAGCGTTGGTTCACCAAGTATTCCCTGGCCAGAGAGGTGATGTTCAGTCACCAAACTGAGGACACACAGGCAGTCGCTGGGCCCCCAGTCCATGCAGACCACCGTGCGTCCTCCGCCAGAGGAGTGCAGGGCGGCTACCGGCCCGGTCTGTCCAGCTCGCAGCGTGACCCGGCCCCAGCAGCACCTGGTCACGGCAGGTGCTCGCTCCTGAGGACCCAGGTCAGGACGACATACTCTCTAGGGCTGCAATCCAGGCAGCGTGACGCAGGGAACTGTCAAGTTTGTCGGGCTACAGAAAAGGAGGTGGCGTTCAACAGGGGCCCCTAAGAAGAAGCACAGCACAGGCAGCTGGGTGGGGCAGGGCACGGGGTAGGCTGGCGGGAGGGGAGGGCCGGCAAGGAGTCCCCGGCTGGGGAGAGCTGGGAGAGCTGTAACTGTCAAGGGGTCCCGTCTGGTGAACTGTACTGTCAGGCTTCTGCCAACAGCACGTCAGAGGACACAGGTCACTCTCATAAGAAACAGGAGTCTCCACTGAGAGGTGCAACCAGGTGAATGTCACCAGGTGGGCGACAGGCGGGGAGCGCGGAGGGGGAGGGGGAGGGGCGGGGCGGGGCTCCAGGAAGGACTGGGTGCTCCCCTCTCCTTCCCTGCCCTTTGACAGCGATCCTGCTGGACTCACGCGGGCCCTTCCCCTGCTCTCTCCCAGGTGACGCCAGGGCCCCCACACTACCCCTCACCTGCTCAGGCCTCGGGGTCCTCCCCCGCCCACGCTGGTACAATGAGGGGCCCAGCCCTGCCCTGGTCAATGAGGGGACTCCTCTAGCCCTGCGCGTGGTAGCACCGGCCTTAGAGCATTCACCTGTCTTCTCTCTGGGCCGTGCTGACTCCGGGTACCCAGTGCAACCACATGGTGGGGAACCACAGATCCTGCTGAATCGAGGTGCTGACCAGGAGCGCCACCAAAAGTCCACTAACTCATGCTCCAGCCCCACTGTGACCCGTGCTCAGCGGGGCAACAACAGGAAACATCACCCGGTCAGGATGCGGAGCGGCCAGCCGAGTGCTCAGAGCTGGTGGAGGACGGGGGCGGGTTTCACCACGTCAACCACGCTGAGTGCCTGCCACGGCCAGGCCCTGGGCTGGGCTTCCCCACCAGGGCCAGCGGACAGCGGGCTCCAGGGCTCACCCCCAAGCTCCCACATCAGCACTCGCTGGGCAGCCCCCAGGGGCACACACAGCTTTTCCCGCGTGTCTGCCCACACTCTCCAGCAGACAGGTAGGGGTCCTCGGGGAACGTTTAACACCTGTCATGAGGCTCCCCGCCGGGGCAGACCCTGGCTATCCCACTCACTGTCTGACCTCTGACAGGGCCCTGAGAAGCCTGACCCAGCCCTCTCCTCAGGGGCTCAAAAGGATTAAACCTGCTTCAGAGGTGAGAAGAGTGAGGGGCAGAGGTGACACCCCCAAGGTCGCGCTACTGGCAGGACCCGCGTCAATGAGGCTGCCAAACCAAGCTCTCCCACTGTGCCCCTGGCTCTTCGTGAAAGCACGCGCACAGCTCACGGCGGTCAAACAGACACACTCCAAGGGCTGTCAGGGAAAAAGAGACCCATGCAGATTTCCAGGAAAAGAGCAGAAGAATAACGCGTGACCTCCCTCTCCTCTGACTTTTCCATTTAAAAAGTACCAAATGGAAGTAAACCAAATTTCACACTTTCCAGACAGGGCCAAACACCATGTGGATTTAAGGGAACAGATTAAACTGCTGCATTTAGAATAAAACATCACTGAATACTCACTACATCTAAGACCACGTGAGCCTCAGCAGGAAATACAAAAACAGGCTTCCGCCTACCCCTGTTACCAAGGTGTAAGAAATTACAAAACAACAGAAGGATTGTGTTTATTTGAATTCGGTACTAGAACCAGGTGCTGTGAACCACCAAGGCAACATGGATAGTAGGGGCCAAAGACTTCAGCCAGGCTGTGACCACCCAGGTGCCAAAAGGAATAAGGATGTATCTGGCTAAAACATCAACCAGAAAGCACAGCCCACAAACCTGATCTGCCTGAGGGCGAGTCCCTGTAGCTCCTTGGGGACCCAGAATCTTACAGCTGCCCAAAGAAATCACTGCTTGAAACCAGAGATCATCGAGAAAGAGGAATCAGTTATCCAGTACTTACCATTCTCCTTCACTGTGACTGAGCTGGATTTGATACACGTTGCTCATCTTAACCTTTCCATTCCCTTCATCATCCTCTTCCAAAGGTAAAAAAGTTACAGCTCCATTGAGGACATCTGGGGAGACAGAAGATAGGGATGATCAATCAAACCTGCTTAGTTCAGAGTCTCACCGGAAGTGGTCTTTAACACACAGCACTGAATCCACCCCCATTACTGTGCCTTCAACCCCCAGGGCTTTTCCTCACTTGACTGACCACAGTGACTGTCCTGGTCACGGCTGTATCTCCAAGCCTAGCCCGCCCCGCTCTTCACTGAGATCCATGTGTGCACGCAGACATCCATGTCTGAAGGCCTTGTAAGCATGGATGCACTCATCCCCGCAGACCAGGAGAGCTCAGTTCAGTCTCTCTGTCGTGTCCGATTCTTTGCAACCCATGGACTGCAGCACACCAGGCCTCCCTGTCCATCACCAACTCCCAGAGTTTACTCAAACTCATGCCCATTGTGTTATTCACGCCATCCAACCATCTCATCCTCTGTCATCCCCTTCTCCTCTCGCCTTCAATTTTTCCGAGCACCAGGGTCTTTTCAAATGAGTCAGTTCTTCACGTCAGTTGGCCCAAGTATTGGAGTTTCAGCTTCAACATCAGTCCTTCCAATGAATACCCAGAACTAATTTCCTTTAGGATGGACTGGTTGGATCTCCTTGCTGTCCAAGGGACTCTCAAGAGTCTTCAACAACACCACAGTTCAAAAGCAGAACTGTAAGAGGTGTTGAAAGCCGAGGGCTCCTAGTCTAGTTCAGCCATCAGGATCAGGTCTCTCCTTCAGGAGGATGGGACCCCTGGGAAGAGGCACAGAGGCCAGGAGTATTGGGGGGCGGGGGTGGAGGTACGAACCCACCATTGACTCAGCATCACTGCTTCCGCACAGAGCCGCGTCCAGAGCAGCCCACACCCTTACACCCAGAACCTGTGACCGCACGGTGTTACACAGTAAAAAGGGACTCTACACATGTGAGAGGGTTACGGTACAGGCCTTAGGAGAGAAAGAGGGTACCCTGGATGGTGTGGG
This sequence comes from Odocoileus virginianus, assembly GCF_023699985.2. Classification (NCBI taxonomy): domain Eukaryota; kingdom Metazoa; phylum Chordata; class Mammalia; order Artiodactyla; family Cervidae; genus Odocoileus; species Odocoileus virginianus. The sequence continues at coordinate 885,077 of NW_027224267.1, forward strand.
GGCGGGGGGGGGGCACCAGTCTGCCACGACGGCACCAGAAGGCTGAGCCGTGTGTCCAACTAGAGGCAGAAGAGATGCGGCAGCGGGAGAGGTCAACGAGGCTCCACGCGCGAGAAGGATCCGGCACAGCTGCTGGCTCTGCCGTGCTGGGAGGCCGTTTCCCTCACCCCTTCACCTACTGAAATCCTCCGGCCACTCATCGTCCTGCCCTCCCTCACCTTCTCCCCCAGGCCTTCCAGACCACACTCCAGTCAACAACCCCATCCTCTGCATTTAGGATCCACATTTCCCCTCCATAAACAATCTACAACCTCCCGAGGGCATCATGAATTTGAGCAAACTCCGGGAGATGGTGGAGGACAGAGGAGACTGGTGTGCCGCAGTCCACGGGGTGGCAAAGAGTCAAACAAGACTTGGTCACTGAACAAGGCCATCACAAGGAAACAGGCAAGCCAGGCGCCTTTAGTCCTTTGCACTTACTGCCTGCTTTTTAACTTAACTGTATCCCCTGCCAAAGACGCCCTCCTGGACCAAACTCTGGGCAAGCTCCTCTGGGACCTGTCTTTGTTAGGGTTCAGCCGTAGCCCATGAATACTGGAACAAACACTGTCACTGTTCCCAAGAACTCAAGACCACATCCCGAGCACGACTCTGGGCCCCCCTGAAGTGCCCACTTGGGAAAACTCAAGGCTGACAGAAGAACAGACTGTTCCAGCCCATACCTGAAGATAGGGTTGCTATGACCCCGGCTGGGAGGACCTAACTTTTGAAGGCACCAGTTAGCAAACCCCCGATGGACTCTGCACGACCTATCACCCCACCTTTCCTGCTTTTTGTTACTCTTTCACCTCCCTCACAACACTGCCCTGGTCTCTTTCACTCTCCCTGTAAAAGACCCAGTCTCTTCTGACACAAAGCAGAGTGGAGTTAGGTTCACCCTGGACCCTCCTCCCTACCCTGACCATGTGCCTTCTCAGTCGCTCAGTCCGTGTCCAACTCTTTGCGACCCCCATGGACTGTACAGCTCGCCAGGCTCCTCTGTCCACGGGGATTCCCAGGCAAGGATCCTGGAGAAGGGGTTGCCATTTCCCACTCCAGCGCCTTAACAGGCTATCACCAATTAAAACTCATCCCTGCCACTGTAACTGGTGCCTGGCTCTGTGGGGAATCTCTTGAGAAACTGCCACCATCAGAAACACACTCTTTATACCTTGCACGACCATTTCTCTCCTCGGACCACGAAGCGGGCAATTCGGGTTCGTTTTGGGGATGACGGTTCTGAGCACCAAGTCGAGCTCGAGCCGACCCTCTGGTGGCGATCCTGCCCCGGGGCGGGTGAGGAAGGCTAGCACCTCTCGATTTTCGCCGGCGAGGCTCCGAGCGAAGGCGTCCCACAGAGAACCCAGGTTGGCGGCGGGGAGGTCGCCCTCCCGGGCTGCAGCCTTGCTGGGTTGCCCAGAGGTCCCTGAGAGCTGAGGCGTGGCGGCGGCGGCGGCGGCTGCGGCTGCTTCCCCGGGCTCCTCCTCTGGCTGGCGCCGGCCCTGGGTCTCCTGGCGGCCCTCCTCGGGGCCCGCGCTCGGTCCAGTGCCCGGGCCCCCGTCGAAAGAACGCCGGATGGGTCCCGGCCCCAAGTCGGGCCCACATCCTCCCGCCTCCGCAAGACTCTCCGGCTCTGGGCCTGCACTGGGCCTGGGGTGGGTGTGCCCGGTCTGGGGCAAGGAGACGCTCCGCCGGGCCTCCAAACGGACGCCACACAGCCGCTTGTTGGCCACCTGCGGCTTCTCCACCCACACGGCCACCGCCGCCCAGAAGCCGCCCGGGAGCATCCGCGAACCCGGGTCGCTCACCACAACTCTGCCCACCTCGGCCATGACTAGACCGAGGCCCCCGGCTCAAGCGGCGCGCGGCGATGACGCACGCGGCCTGGCGCGAACCTTTTGCGTCACGGGGCGGGGCGCTGGGGACCGGAAGTGAAAGGGAAGATGGTGGACCCTATCGCTTCTCTTGTTTTGAGTTCCTTGGCGCGTGGTTCCGGTGGAGAGTTCTGAGCTGAGGAATATAACGTTTGCTCAAAGGTCCTCCTAGTCAAAGCTGTGGTTTTCCCAGTAGCCATGTAGGGATGTGAGAGTCGGACCATAAAGAAAGCTGAGTGTCAAAGAATTGGTGTTTTCGAACTGTGGTGTTGGAGGAGAGTCTTGAGAGTCCCTTAGACTGCAAGGAGATCCAACCAGTTCATCAGAAGATCAGTCCTGGGTGTTCATTGGAAGGACCGATGCTGAAGCTGAAGCTCCAATACTTTGGCCACCTGATGTGAAAAGCTGACTCATTTGAAAAGACCTTGATGCTGGGAAAGATTGAAGGCGGGAGGAGAAGGGGATGACAGAGGATGAGATGGTTGGGTGGCATCACCGACTCGTGCACATGAGTTTGAGCAAACTCCAGGAGTTGGTGATGGGACAGGGAGGCCTGGCATGCTGCAATCCATGGGGTCTTAAAGAGTAGGACACTACTGAGAGACTGAACTGAACTGGGGGTACATTCAACGGTGTCGGTGGGGACAGTAACATGACCCAAGTTGACTTTTGGAGAATTCTGGCTGTGGTGTATTTATGGAATCATTAAAATCATTCCTGTGTCTGGAATCTGGTCTCCATACTGGTTCCTGATCAAAGTCAAGGAGCCCATGTTTGTGAATGTTCAGGATTAGTCCTCTTACGAGAGCTCCTGCATCTGTATTTCACTCTGGCCTTGCTTTCTTGTGTGAGAAAGTTGCAGCCAATGCATTCCTGCATCTGAGTGCTGCCCTGTGGGGTTTATTAGGACAGGTGGCCAGCTGTCACCTGCCTGTCCCCAAGTGAAAGTGTTAGTCGCTCAGTTGCATCTGACTGCGACCCCCATGGACTGTGGCCCTCTAGGCTTCTCTGTCTTGGAATTCTCCAGGCAAGAATACTGGAGTGGGTAGCGATTCCCTCCTGCAGGGGATCTCCACCCAGAGATAGAACTCTGGTCTCCTATGTTGCAGGCAGATTCTTACTGTTTGAGCCACAGGGGAGACGCTGTGTCCAAGGAGGAGAAAAGGGCAGCTACTGCCAGGGTAAGCGAACATCAGCTTCACAGTCTGTAGAATCTAGTGATACTGAAACCATTTTCCACAGGCTGGGACTTGAACACAGCCAAACCCCTGCTTGTGACTTGAACCCACATGTCTGGGACTCGAACCCAGCCAAAACCACAGTACCTGGTTTCAGGACCTAATGAAGCTCAGGTTCTTGATGTCTCATCACAGAAAGAATTCAGTGAGAGACAAAGTGATAGGTAAGAAGTGGATTTACTCAGATACAGAGAGAAGCACACTCCACAGACAGAGTGTGGGCCATCACAGAGGGCAAAGGCGGTCATGAAGCATGGCCTGGTGTACTAACACATAGATATGGACTTTAGAAAGATGGTGACGATGGCCCTACATGCAAAACAGAAAGAGAGACTCAGATGTATAGAACAGCCTTATGGACTCTGGGAGAAGGCGAGGGTGGGATGTTTCAAGAGAACAGCATTGAAACATGTATATTATCTAGGGTGAAACAGATCACCAGCCCAGGTTGGGTGCATGAGACAAGTGCTCGGGCCTGGTGCACTGGGAAGACCCAGAGGGATCTGGTGGAGAGGGAGGTGGGAGGGGGGACCGGGATGGGGAATACATGTAAATCCATGGCTGATTCATGTCAATGTATGACAAAAACTACTGCAATGATGTAAAGTAATTAGCCTCCAATTAATAAAAATAAATGGAAAAAAAAACATGGCCTGGTTAGTTTTTATAAGCTGGGTATTGTTATATGCTAATGAGTGGGAGGACTATTCCAACTATTTTGGGGAAGGGGCAGAGATTTCCTGGATTTGGGCCACCACCCACTCCTTGGTCTTTTAACAGTCATTACACTTGCTGATTCAGGATCAAGGTCTAGTCTTGTCTGCCATCTTGGCCCCATTTGATTCTAATCAGTTTATGTTGTGTCCTTGGGCTATGTCATTCTTTCAGAAGTTGTGCCTTGCCCCTTTCCCTCCTGTTACAATACTCCAAAAAACCCTCAAAGATTCTTCCATCTTTTTGAGCATTAATCCCTCAGTTGGTATTTTTTTCTAAAGGGTCTCTATCAGAATCAACGATTGAAAACTAACTCAAGTCATGTAGCTTATCAGTTCAGTTCAGTTCAGTTGCTCAGTCATGTCTGACTCTTTGTGATCCCATGAACCGCAGCATGCCAGGCCTCCCTGTCCATCACCAACTCCCAGAGTCCACCCAAACCCATGTCCATCGAGTTGGTGATGCCATCCAACCATCTCATCCTCTGTTGTCCCCTTCTCCTCCTGCCCTCAATCTTTCCCAGCATCAGGATCTTTTCCAATGAGTCAGCTCTTTGCATCGGGTGGCCAAAGTATTGGAGTTTTAGCTTCAACATTAGTCCTTCCAATGAACACCCAGGACTGATCTCCTTTAGGATAGACTGGTTGGATCTCCTTGCAGTCCAAGGGACTCTCAAGAGTCTTCTCCAACACCACAGTTCAAAAGCATCAATTCTTTGGCATTCAGCTTTCTTTATAGTCCAACTCTCACATCCATACATGACCACTGGAAAAACCATAGCCTTGACTAGACGGACCTTTGTTGGCAAAGTAATGTCTCTGCTTTTTAATATGCTGTCTAGGTTGGTCATAACTTTCCTTCCAAGGAGTAAGCATCTTTTAATTTCATGGCTGCAATCACCATCTGCAGTGATTTTGGAGCCCCCCCAAAATAAAGTCAGCCACTGTTTCCACTGTTTCCCCATCTATTTGCCATGAAGTGATGGGACCAGATGCCATGATCTTAGTTTTCTGAATGTTGAGCTTTAAGCCAACTATTTCACTCTCCTTTTTCACTTTCATCAAGAGGTCCTTTAGTAGTTCTTCACTTTCTGCCATAAGGGTGGTGTCATCTGCATATCTGAAGTTACTGATATTTCTCCCGGCAATCTTGATTCCAGCTGTACTTCCTCCGGGCCAGCGTTTCTCATGATGTACTCTGCATATAAGTTAAATAAGCAGGGTGACAATATACAGCCTTGACGTACTCCTTTTCCTATTTGGAACCAGTCTGTTGTTCCATGTAGTTTATCAGAGAAAAGAGCAAAGACCAATGTGTATGGAATTAACTAAGAGATAAATGATTGCTAAACCTCATAGCCTTTGATCATGTACTTGATTTTCATGCTGTTTTGGTTTCCTAGGGTTGTCACAACAAATTACCACAAACTGGGTGGTTTAAAACTGTAGAGATTTGCTCTCACAGATCTGAAGGCTTGGCGGGAGAATCTATTTGTTGCCTCTCAGCTTTTGGTGATTGCCAGCAGCTGTAAGTGTTCCTGGGCCTGTGGCCATATAACTCCCATCTCTTCCTCCATGATCACTTGGCCTTCTTGTGTTTCTCTGTGCCTCTTCTCTGGCAAATACCCGACTTCCAAGTAAGGTCACAGGTACAGTGGGTCAGGACTTTGGTATGTCTTTGGGGGTAGACATAATTGAATCTCCAATGCTGTCCAAATATGTTTAGCCTGTGGGGGAGCCAAAAGATTAATCATTATAAGCCTTCCTAGTTGCTCATATGTGAAGGGACCTGGACTTAGCACTGAGGATGCAGAGCTAAATGAGACCCCAGCCTTGAGGAACCTTCAGGCTGATTAGAGGCAGAGAGGTGAGACAATGATTGTGGAGTGTGAAATGTGCAAAAGTCAAGACACAGGGCACAGAGGCTGCAGAAGGAGGAAGTTTTTGTTTCACTTGTTTGTTTCATACGATAAAACTCCTCTGATCTGGAAGGAAAGGTGTTGTAAAAGGAGGACTCAGTGATAACTGAGCTAAATAGAACCAATTGTGGGGGGGGGGGGGGATTCTTCAAGGGAGTCCTGACTTCAGAAGACCTGGCTGTCCAAATACAGAAAACAGAACAAAACAGAAAAGTTCACAGGGGCACAGTTTTGTCTACCCTGGGGTGGGGAGGGAGGGCAGCCTTCTCCCATGTTTCTCAGCTCTACAGAGATCACCGCCTTCTGCAAACATTGGTTTCACCAAAGCCAAGAGCAACATTTTCATTAGGAACTTGGCCTGAATTATATTAGTGAGGCTCAGGATGGAAAGTGCCTTTGTTTTCTCACTCAACTTGTTATGTAATGTCCATAATCAAAACAGCATTGAGGTAAGGTGTCTACTTGGCTTCTCGTGTGTAACAAGCATGTTGTTTGATTTAAATGTGGGCTCAGTTCTTCAGAAACAAAACAAAATGCCTGTTTGTCAGCCTCTGTGCTCTTAAGCTTCTGGGCCCTGAGGCTGTCCCCTTGCTGGTCCTGACTGATTTGGTCCCTGCAGTCCTGGCGCATGTCACACGCTCAGATGAGAGAGTGATTGCTGAGCAGAAACCTGGATGTCAAGGCCTTCGGATAAGAATGAAACAGAGCAGGACCCTTAAGTCTTTCCCCTCCGTGTCCGCCTGCCTTTTGTCTGTAGAAAAACTTTAGCCAAAGAATAAATTAACCAGAGAAATAAGAAAACACAGAAGCAAAGGAAAGCAGCCAAGCAAGACCAAATAATAAGGGAGTTCCCTGGTGGTCCAGTGGATAGGACTCAGAATTCTCACTGCCATGGCCTGGGTTCAAACCCTGGTTGAGGAACTAAAATGGTGCAAGATGGATGGCATGACCAAAAAAACATAAAACAAAAAACTTTAAAAATACCAAATAATAATAATTTAGTCATTAAACAAAGTCAAGGACCTTTAGTTCCTCCTCAAAGGCTATAGATAATATTCTGAGCTTTATCCTCTGAGCTGTTTTGCAGAAAGTGAACGCCCCACCACCATCAAGTGGAAGAAGTTAAGCTACACGATGACCGGACTGTGGCCATAACAAGCTGCCACAATTCTGAGAACCTGGCTCAAGGAAACGGGAACAAACCAACCTTGGAACTGAAGAGGAACTGTACTTGAAACAATCAGGACCCCACTGAGCAGACAGTGTGACGTGAAAGTCACTCAGTCATGCAGAGCTGCCCTTTGCAACACTGTGGCCTGCACAGTCCGTGGAACTCTCCAGGGTCGGGGCCAGCCCAGGGACGAACCAACCTGGGGAGCAGTGCCGCCGAAGATAAAGGAAAAACAAGACTCAGAAATAAGGTGGGGACCAGGCGGCTGATGCCATTCGCAGGCAAAATCCCAGGTCCTAATCCTTGCATGCCTTTTATTGCTAACATCTACTTCCTTGTACGTGCTCTAGAGATATCTGTTTTTTACAATCTCAGATCAGGATAAAGATATACAATGCACAGTCCTCAATGTCAAACCTTCAGGCCGTCAACTAGTGACGACCTTTCTCAGCAACTCCCTCCCAAGTCTTTGGTTATGAGAACAGTCACTAATGGTTTTCCATCAGTCACATCAGTACTTCAACATCTTGTTTTCAAGATGTTTTTCCACGATGTACTTTTTACTGCTCCCAGCCCTTTGCCTGGGGGTGATGAGAAAGTCATTCTTATTTTTCAAAGAAGCCCTGTTAATTATAGTACAGGCCTGTGCATAGCATATTCCCTACATATCCCCCTTTTTTATTTTTTGAAGCTTATTTTTGGTGATTATTGTTGATCATAGAAGCTAAAGCGATAGTCGCTAATTGCTGTTGTTGTCCATTGGCTTTCTTGGTGATTCGCTGCCAGACGTGGTAGTTACCAGAGATAATATAGCCAAAAACAAGGTAGTCAGGTCAAAGGCTGTCCCTGTCCTTTGACCAGTTTTTCCCCTCCAATGGTCAATTTCTTCAGCTGACCTCAAGTGGGCGGCTGCTGACCATCAGTCTTCTTTCCCCATCACTGGCGGCTCTCCAGGAGGGTTGATGTCAAACCATGTCCTCTTCTTTCCTTTCTTTGACATGCCTTCCTGGTACCCCGTGGTGTTGTCCATCATCTGAAATGACAAGAGCATAACCTCATCCTTTCCTAAGTCTAAGGCCCTTACACCAATTGTTCATAGCATTTTTCCACCATACAGGAGTATTATCTGCAATCATTTGACCAGGAGTGTAATTTTCACTAAGAATGGTGTTCTGAAAATGCAGTGTTGCTGCTGGTGTTGTATGATCCAATTGTAAATCCAAAAAATTTAAAGTAAATAAAGCTTGGGCTAATTTCTCTTTTGGTGTCATCAATATGCCATACTTTTCTCCCCCTTTCTGTTTAAATAACATATATTTTAGAGTACAATGAGTGCATTCAATAATAGCCTGGCCTTGAGAATTATATGGAATACCTGTAGAATGAGAAATATTCCAATCAGATAAAAATTTTGCAAAACCATGACTCACATATGCAGGGCCATTATCAGTTTTAACATGTTTTGGTATGCCCATGTAAGAAAAGGCTTGCAAAAAATGTGAGATAACATGAGCAGATGTTTCTCCAGAATGAGCAGAAGCATAAATCATGCCCAAATAAGTATCCACAGAAACATGAATAGCTCCCAAATGTCCAAAAGAAGGGACATGAGTAACATCAGTCTGTCAAATATCGTTGGGATAAAGGCCTCTGGGATTAACCCCTGTAGTAGTAGGAATGTGGTGAGTAAGAGTATATGTAGGGCAGGCAGAAACAATATCTCGGGCTTCTTGTCTGAACAGCTGAAATTTATTCATCAAGCCACATGTATTTATATGTGTGAGTTGATGAAATTTATAAGGAGTAAGAAAAGCAATTAACAAAGAGTCGATGGAATCATTGCCCTTTGCCAATGGTCTGGGCAAATTAGAATGAGATCTGATATGTGTAATGTAAAAAGGGGCAGAACAAAGCCTTACTATATTTTGTAATTGAGATAATATTGTAATAATAGATGATTTAGAAGAAGACTTTGGTAGAGATATGGTTTCAATAATTTGTGTTATCCATACAGCATATTGAGAATCTGATATAATATTTAATGCTGTAGAAACATCCTGTAATAAGGTAGCAATAGCCTCTAATTCAGCTTGTTGAACAGAGGTTAGGCTAGATTGCCACACCTTTGTTGTGGGTCCAGTATAACCAGCTTTGAGAGTTTTATTTGTGTCAGTAAAATACACAGGAAGCATTAGCAAGAGGAATTGTTTTAGTAATAATAGGAATTATCCATTTGTGTTTAGCAGCAATAGTAATCAAAGGTGACTTTGGAAAATGGTTATGAACCTCACCTATGAAATCAGCAATGGCAATTTGCCAATCCATACTGGTAACAAATAATCTATGGATTTGATCATTAGTGAAAGGAAGAACAATTTCATATGGATCATAACCAGAAAGTTGTATACATCTGGATCTCATTTTTGAAACAAGAAAGGAAATAAGCATTATGTAAGTAGTCATTATTTTCTTAGGAGTGTGGGATAAAAATCCCCATTCAAGGATACCTTGTGGTTGCCATAATATTCCTGTAGGGGAATCTAAAGTAGGAAGAATAAGTAAAGAAATTGGCACAGTCAAATCTACTTGTTTAAGTTGTCTTTGCTCTATAGCTTGATTTACAAGATCCAATTCCTGTTTAGTTTGTTCTGTTAGTACCTGGAGGTTATTTAAATCAGAGTCTTCTTGTAGGATTTGAAATAGGTGTGTTAAGGAATGATTAGGAATTCCTAAAGATGGTCGTAACCAATTTATATCTCCTAATAATTTCTGAAAATCATTTAAAGTTTTCAAGGAATCAGTTTGAATTTGTATTTTTTGTGGTTTAATATTTCTTTGCAATATATATCCTAAATAGGTATATGGTTCCTGCTCTTGTAATTTATCAACAGCAATATGTAACCCATATTCTTTTAATTTAATCTCTGTATTTAAGAAAATATGTTGAAGTTCCTCAGCAGAAGGAGAAGCTAAAAGAATATCATCCATATAGTGGATAATATAAGCATGAGGGAATTGTTTTCTAATAAATTCAAGTGGTTGGGAGACATATAATTGACATAATGTAGGACTATTAAGCATTCCTTGTGGCAATACCTTCCAGTAATATCAAGACACTGGTTTTTATTATTAATTGATGGTACAGTAAAAGCAAAATGGATAGCATCAGATTCTTGTAGAGGAATAGTATAGAAACAATCTTTAAGATCAAAGATTTTTATTTTCCAATTTTGTGGTATCATAGAGGGTGATGGAATGCCTGGTTGTAAAGCACCCATAGGTTTGATTATAGCATTAATTTTTCTTAAATCAGTTAACATTCTCCATTTCCCAGATTTCTTCTTAATAACAAAGACAGGAGAATTCCAAGGACTAGTAGTTGAGGCAATATGATTAAGAGATAATTGTTCCTCTACTAGCTGTTCAAGAGCCTGTAACTTTTCATGTGATAGGGGCCACTGCTCTGTCCAAATAGGCTCATCAGATTTCCATGTCAATTTAAGTGCTGTTTTTTGTTGTTTGGCAGTGGCCCCCACTAAAAAGCCTGTGTATTTTGAACAGGATTATATCCCATATTTGCCATAATTTGTTTAGCTTGAGAAGATATAGTAGGAATTGTTACATAAGCTCCCCATTGCATCAATAGATCTCAGTCCCCATAAATTAATAGGGATATCTGCAACTAAAGGTTGTAAAGTTGCAGGTTGTTGTTTGGGACCTGAACAGGTCAAAATATTAGTACTTTTTTGAATATTTTGCATAGTTCCAATTCCAGTTAACATAATAGGAACATCTGTTAAAGGCCAAGAAATTGGCCAATGCTTTTTAGATATTATAGAAACATCAGCTCCAGTATCTACAAGTCCTGAAAATTGCTTATTATTAATATATACAGATAATGTGGGTCTAGAATCAGATACAAAAGTTTGCCAATATACCTGTTTTCCTGTACTTCCAAATCCTCCAGTTCTTTTAATATGAGATTTACTAGTAGTGATATAAGGTAATAATAACAATTGAGCTATATGATCTCCTTTTATTATTTGATAAGGATACTCTGTTTTCATCATAATAGAAATTTTGCCCTCATAATCTTCATCTATAATCCCATTAGGACTTGAACTCCCTTACTTGTTAAACTACTGTGTCCTAATAATAATCCCACACTTCCTTTAGGTATTGGACCTTTAATTGTGATAGGGATTTTATAAATTCTCACAGCTGGCATAAGAAGTAAACTGTCAATGGCGGGGATATCTACTGCTGCGCTCCTGGAGGTTGTAGGAAGGAGGTCAGTAACCCGGGTGTATGGTTTGGAAGGGCTGGATGAGGTGGTTGTTCGCTGGCTGGGTACACAAAAGGAAGAGCATTCCAGGTTTGTTGAGAGCTCATATTGTTTAACAGGCCCTGAGTGGGGCCCTTCTTCCAGTTTCCCAACAAAGGGGATCCATTTTTATGAAATTTAGATCTACACTGATTAGCCCAATGATTGCCTTTATTACAGTGAGGGCATAATCCAGGTGTCTTTTCATTTGTGGGAGTAGGCTTATTAGGTGTATTTTTATTAGTCTTGCAATTTTTCTGCACATGTCCTCTCTTACCACAACTAAAACATTTAACCTGCTGATTCGCTTGTTGTTTCAAGCCCGTAATGGCTTGAGCCAACAATTGCATCTTATAGGGTTCTGATCCAATATCATGACAAGCCTTACAGGACTGGAAAAGGTCAGTTTTCATTCCAATCCCAAAGAAAGGCAATCCCAAAGAATGCTCAAACTACGGCACAACTGCACTCATCTCACATGCTAGTAATGTTCAAAATTCTCCAAGCCAGGCTTCAGCAATATGTGAACCATGAACTTCCAGAGGTTCAAGCTGGTTTTAGAAAAGGCAGAGGAACCAGAGATCAAATTGCCAACATCCGCTGGATCATTGAAAAGCAAGAGAGTTCCAGAAAAACATCTATTTCTGCTTTATTGACTATGTCAAAGCCTTTGACTGTGTGGATCACAATAAACTGTGGAAAATTCTGAAAGAGATGGGAATACCAGACCACCTGACCTACCTCTTGAGAAACCTGTATGCAGGTCAGGAAGCAACAGAACTGGACATGGAACAACAGACTGGTTCCAAATAGGAAAAGGAGTACGTCAAGGCTGTATATTGTCACCCTGCTTATTTAACTTATATGCAGAGTACATCATGAGAAACCCTGGGCTGGAGGAAGCACAGCTGGAATCAAGATTGCCGGGAGAAATATCAATAACCTCAGATATGCAGATGACACCACCCTTATGGAAGAAAGTGAAGAAGAACTAAAGGGCCTCTTGATGAAAGTGAAAGAGGAGAGAAAAAAAGTTGGCTTAAAGCTACAACATTCAGAAAACTAAGATCATGGCATCTGGTCCCATCACTTCATGGCAAATAGACGGGGAAACAGTGGAAACAGTGTCAGACTTTATTTTGGGGGGCTCCAAAATCACTGCAGATGGTGATTGCAGCCATGAAATTAAAAGACGCTTACTCCTTGGAAGGAAAGTTATGACCAACCTAGATAGCATATTAAAAAGCAGAGACATTACTTTGCCAACAAAGGTCCGTCTAGTTCAAAGCAATGGTTTCTCCAGTAGTCATGTATGGATGTGATAGTTGGATTGTAAAGAAAGCTGAGGACAGAAGAATTGATGCATTTAAGCTGTGGTGTTGGAGAAGGCTCTTGAGAGTCCTTGGACTACAAGGAGATTCAACCAGTCCATCCTAAAGGAGATCAGTCCTGGGTGTTCATTGGAAGGACTGATGTTGAAGCTAAAACTCCAATACTTTGGCCACCTGATGTGAAGAGCTGACTCATTTGAAAAGACCCTGATGCTGGGAAAGACTGAAGGCGGGAGAAGGGGACAACAAAGGATGAGATGGTTGGATGGCATCACCGACTCAATGGACATGAGTTTGAGTAAACTCTGGGAGTTGGTGATGGACAGGGAGGCCTGGCGTGCTGCAGTCCACGGGGTCACAAAGAGTCGGACACGACTGAGCGACTGAACCGACTGACTGACCCACGCCAGTGGGAGAATTCCAGAGAATTCCTGGAGAAGGGACAGGCTACCCACTCCAGTATTCTTGGACTTTCCTGGTGGCTCAGCTGGTAAAGAATCCTCCTGCAATGCGGGAGACCTGGGTTCCATCCCTGGGTTGGGAAATCCCCTGGAGAAGGGAACGGCTACCCACTCCAGTATTCTGGCCTGGAGAATTCTGCTCTGGTCGCAAAGAGTGGGGCAGGACGGAGCAACGTTCACTTCCACTTTCCAGCAGCAGGGCTCGCGCAGGCGTCCTGCGTCTCCCGGGTGACAGGGCGCAGCGGCGGCCGCGATGACGTCAGGCCCGGGGTCGGGACGCAGGGCCTGTCTGCGGCTGCGCGCGCGCTCCCCAGGTTCCTGGATCCGGGTGGTCTTCCGGGAGACCGGCGTTGGGAGCCTGCCGTGTGTTCGCGGGGCGGTGCGGGGACCGCGATCGGAGGGCCCGGCGACGTCTGAAAGTCCAGCCCGCCTTCGCCCAGAGGGTACGCGGGGGTGGCGCGTGCAAAGGTCGGGGTGGGGTGGGGGACAAACGCGTCTTCTTCAGGAACTGCTGAGCGCAGAGGCTGCGAGGGCAGGCGGCCGGGCAGGTAAACGCGCGAGATGTATATTGAGGAGTTCAGACACTTGTCCCCTGAGGTCAGAGGACAGCTGTCACCTAGCGGCGGGAGCATGGTCGGGTCTGCATGTTAGGGCCCCTTCTGAAATTGTCTGAAGGCGACTGTTGCGCCCCCCCAAATGGTATAGATGCCTCCGCCCCCCCACCCCCCAAATGGTATAGACGTTCCGTTCCGTTCCGTGCCTGTAAATGCTCTAGGCGTCCCAGTGAGTGGTAACAGCCGACCGGCCATGCAGGATCAGCCTGGCCCTTGTCACCACCCGCCAGGCAGGTGAAGTGACTTTGCCAAGTTCGCTCCACGCCTAAGCTCTAAAGTTGGAATCTGACGCCAGGTGTCTGGCTTCAGATACTTGTGTGTAACATCATGCAGTAATGTCGGTGGCTTAGGATTCTGGAGTTTGGACTGAGGTCGTTAAGGCCCTGGACAATCTTCTTTACTAACACATTTGCTTTCATCACCTGGAAGGTGAGAGTACTGATTGTTCTGCGGTTCCTAGCATCTGGAAAGCAGCTGCTCCACCCACAGTCAATGTTTGCTCAATAACTGGAGGTTGTTAGAATAAGATTTCTTGAGCTCAAAGAGAAAGGATAGGATTTATTTGGTATTCAGTTCAGTCGCTCAGTCGTGTCTGACTCTTTGCGACCCCATGAATTGCAGCACACCAGGCTTCCCTGTCCATCACTAACTCCCAGAGTTTACTCAAACTCATATCCACTGAGTCCGTGATGTCATCCTCTGTCGTCCCTTTCTCCTCCTGCCCCCAATCCCTCCCAGCATCAGGGTCTTTTCCAATGAGTCAACTCTTCACATGAGGTGTCAAAGTATTGGAGTTTCAGCTTCAACATCAGTCCTTCCAATGAACACCCAGGACTGATCTCCTTTAGAATGGACTGGTTGGATCTCCTTGCAGTCCAAGGGACTCTCAAGAGTCTTCTCCAACACCACAGTTCAAAAGCATCAATTCTTTGGCACTCAGCTTTCTTCAGTCCAACTCTCACATCCACACATGACCACTGGAAAAACCATAGCCTTGACTAGATGGACCTTTGTTGGCAAAGTAATGTCTCTGCTTTTTAATATGCTATCTAGGTTGGTCATAACTTTCCTTCCAAGGAGTAAGCGTCTTTTAATTTCATGGCTGCAGTCACCATCTGCAGTGATTTTGGAGCCCCCCAAAAATAAAGTCTGACACTGTTTCCCCATCTATTTGCCATGAAGTGATGGGACCAGATGCCATGATCTTAGTTTTCTGAATGTTGAGCTTTAAGCCAACTTTTTCACTCTCCTCTTTCACTTTCATCAAGAGGCCCTTTAGTTCTTCTTCACTTTCTGCCATAAGGGTGGTGTCATCTGCATATCTGAGGTTATTGGTATTTCTCCCGGCAATCTTGATTCCAGCTTGTGCTTCCTCCAGCCCAGCATTTCTCATGATGTACTCTGCATATAAGTTAAATAAGCAGGGTGACAATATACAGCCTTGACGTGCTCCTTTTCCTATTTGGAAGCAGTCTGTTGTTTGGTATTAGAGAGGTGCAATGAGGGAGGGGTTTGGTAACTAATTGGATTCTGGGACGGGGGCAGAGAGGACTTCCAGGCTGGCACTTGGGTTTATAGGTCAACTAACCCTAAAAAAAAATGTTTTGTAGTTTTCTGAGTATAAGTTTTACACTTGTTTTGTTGAGTTTATTCCAAGTATTTTATCATTTTTGATGCTGTCATAGATAGAATTGTTTTCTTAATTTCATTATTGAGTTGTTCACTGTTAGTGTATAGGAATCAGCTGAGTTTTGCTTACTGATCTTGTTCCCTGCAAACTGGATAGACTGATCTATTAATCCTAATAGTTTTTTAGTGGATTTCTTAGGAATTTCTGTACAAAATCATGTCATCTGCAGGTAGAGATAGGTTTCTAATCTGGATGCCTTTTATATCATTTTTTGCTTGATTGCATTGGCTAGCACTTCCAGTACAGTGTTGACTAGATGTGGTAGAGTGGACATCCTTGTCTTATTCCTAATTTTGGGGGCAAGGCATTAAGTCTTTTATAGTTAAGGACAATGATAGCTAGAGGGTTTTTGTAGATGTCTTTTATCAGCTTCAATAGTTTTATCAAACTATTTCTAGTTTGTTGAGTTTTTATCATGAAAGGATGTTCGATTCTGTCACACGCTTTTCTGCATCTATTGATATGATCTTGTACTTTTTGTCCATTTATTTTGTTGATATGGTGTATTATGTGAATTGATTTTCAAATGTTGAGTCAACCTTACATTCCTGGGATATATCTCATATGGTTGTGATGCATAATCTTTTTAATATGTTGCTGGATTCACTTTGCAAGATTTATTGAGGATTTTTACATTTATATTCATGAGGGATATTAGTCTGCAGTTTTCTTGTCATCTCTTTGGTTTCAATGTAATACTGGCTTAATGGAGCGCTTTATAGGTGTGTTCCCTCCTCTTCTATTTTTTTGTAAGAGTTCGTAAATTTTTATTTTTCTTCTTTAAATATTTGGTAGAGTTCACACTGGAAGCCCTCTGGCTTTTCTTTGTGGGTATTGATTCCTAATTCAGTCTCTTTCTTCTTAATGGATCTGATCTCATGTTCCATTTCTTCATGAGTCAGTTTTGGTAGATTGTGTCTTTTTAGGAACTTGTCAGTTTCACGGAAGTTATCTTACTTGTTGGCATACAGTGGTTCATAGTATTCCCTTAGAATCCTTTTTATTTCTTTAAGGTTGGTGGTAATAGTCCCGCTTTGGTCCCTCAAGTTAGGAATTTGTGTTTTCCCTCTTTTTTTTTAACTGGGTCAATCAAGCTAAAGGTTTGTCAGTTTTGTCAGTGTTTTCCATGAACCAACTTTTGTTTTTGCCGATTTTCTCTTTTCTAGTCCATACTTCTTGCTCTAGTCTTTTGTCTACTTGCTTTCTGCTTGCTCTGGATTTAGTCTGTGCTTCTTTCTCAGCATCTTTTTTTTTTTAATTTATTTATATTTGGTTGTACATATCTTTAGTTGTGGCATGTGGGAGCTAGCTCCCTGACTGGGAATCAAACCCATTTCCCTTACATCAGGAGCATGGGGTCTTAGCCACTGGACCACCAGGGAAGTCCTCTCAGTATCTTAAAGTGATTGCTAAAGAGCTTGCCCAGGGCTCGTGTTCTGAGCTTCCCCCTCTGCCACTTCTCAGTGGTGGGAGCTTACAAAAGACAGCGAGCTTCTCTGAGTTGGGGTTCTTGCATCCTTTAGAGGGCCAGTAGAACCTGCTCTACAGTTTAAGAGATGGAATAAGCTGCTGTCTGTCGAGGGCACAGTCTCTGATACACAAGGTATAAAAGTGGCTCAGTTATGTCCGACTGTTTGCAACCCCATGGCCTGTAGCCCGCCAGGCTCCTCTCTCCAGGGAGTTCTCTAGGCCAGATACTGGAGTGGGTAGCCATTCCCTCCTCCAGGGGATGTTCCCAACACAGGGGTCGAATCCATTCCCTTCTCCAGGGGATCTTTCCAGCCCAGGGATCGAACCCAGGTCTCCTGCATTGCAGGTGGATTCTTTACTGTCTGAGCCACCAGGGAAGCTATCTGACTCGAGCAGGTCCTCACGTGTGCCCTGCGGATCCTTCCCCCTCACCCGGAAGACACAAGGGTCTCGCCAGTCAGACTGACCACTTTCCCATTGTGTGTCAGCAGTGTTGACCATCATACTCAGAGTTCGACCTCCCAGACTATCCTCATGTTTAACTACAGGATTTAAATGTTCTCCTGGACCTTAAAGAGTTGCCCTGGGGGTCCACACGCAGGACTCTGCTCTCTTGGTGTCTCTCTGGGTCTTTGTTCACAAGCCCCTCCCATCCCTGCCTTCATTGACCCAGACACCAGAGAAGGAGCTAGTCTGCTCAGTAAATTCCAGAATGATCCTTTGGTCAAGAGAGCTAGGTTGCTCTGTTAGTGGGAAGCCAGATGCTTCTGTGTCAAGTAGAGTCACAGACTCTGAAGACATCCCCCGTCCAGGTCGGCTCAGGGGGACTCCAGGGGTGTGGCTGGAGCGGGCCGGCCAGAGCTCCAGGGTGAGGCTTCCCGGGCTGCGGGTCTGGTGGCTCTGGGCAAGTGAGGCATCCTCTGGCCACGCTGAGCGCTTCACAGGGCCGGCCATAGGGCTGCTCTGGGCCCCCGTCTGACTCTTGGTCACCTCGTTGCAGGAGTGGAGGCCAGAGCACTCGCCTCCCGCCCTCTCCTGGGAGAGTGGACACCAGCTGTGTGGGGTCGTCCCCACTGCCCTTTCCTTTGTGATCAGAGCTGGTCTGTCTGTCTTTCGCATCCCGCGGCACGGTGATGGCGTGAGAAGGGCGCGCTGACTCGGGCCGTGTGTCTGTGCAGGCGGCGGCCGGGAACGATGGTGCCCGTCAGGGAGAGCAGTGATGGCCCCATGCTGCTGGACCCGCCCCAGGGGCCCCTGCACGTGGCCCGCGCCCGCGCTTCGTTCCCCTGGAAGGAGCTGGTGCTGTTCTGGGAGGGCGAGGACATCCTGCGCTACAAGGTGAGGCTGGGCTGGTGGCCGCTGGGGGCCTCAGTGGCGCGGGGGGGCTCTGCTGGGCTCCTGGTTCATCAGCAGAAAGATGGCGGGGTCCTCGGGGAACTCTCGGGAGCCTGGAATGAATGGACACAGACAAACTGGGCTTCCTAAGCCTGGTACCTTCCGCTCTCCCCTGAGAAGGAGTCTCATCTCTGTTCCTGTGTTTCTGGGTTAGACTGCCCACCCGAGGCAGCCCGTGGCCTTGAGAAGGCCATGTAAGCCAGAGCTTAGTGAAAAAATGACGTACTTTGCCTCCAAATCCACTGTTCCCTGCCTGCTGCATTTCCAGAAAACCATCTTCTCAGCTCTGGAGAACGACCCCCTCTTCGCCCATCGCCGTGGCAGCTGGCTCTCTGTGGAGAAGTACCAGGAGCTGAACTTCCTGCGCTGTAAGAGGATCTTCGAGTACGACTTCCTCCCCATGGGGGACGTGCTGGGCAGCCTGCCGAAGGTCCTGGCGCTGATCGAATGCCTGGGCATGTACGACTGGTCCCTGGCCTCCAAGTTCTTCCTGCACGTGCTGGTGAGCTGCCCCGGCAGAGGGGAGGAGCGGAGAGGGGCCCGTCCCACGCTGTGCCGGGGCTCAGCAGCGCTCCGTCCACCGAGCCTGAGATGCGCTCGGCAGTTGCCTCTGTGGTTTGCTGGTTGGCAGCATTTGCCCACTTCTAGAGCTCTGTGAGACTTGTGCATTTGGGAAACGTTCACTTAAAGAGATTTCTAGAAAATGATAAAGGAAACAGAAGCAGAGATGAGGGACTTCCCTGGGGGTCCAGTGGCCAAGACTCCATGTTCTCAGCGCATGGGGCCCTGAGTTTGATTGCTGGTCAGGAACTAGATTCCCACAAGCTGTAACTAAGAGTTCGCGTGCTGCACCAAAATAAATAAAGAGGAAAAAAAAAAAAAAGAAAATTTGTGAAAAAACAAAAGCAGAGATGAAAATATGTGGGTAGACCTTGTGACTTGTAGTGAAAAAAGCCCAGTTTTTTTCAGCTGTTTATGCAGACTTACACACGTCAGTGCTTGAATAATGCAACGCAGTTAAAACTCGATAGAAATAGCAGCTCTGGGACTGTTATATGAAAAATCATGATAAGTGGAAGGAAGGGAAGGAGGGAAAATAGGTCAAAGGTGAAGCCTGTTTTTCTGCTTCTTTGATACGCGGGTGGAGATAAACTTGGGAAGGTGGTGTCATCCATGTGCTGTCTCAAAGAAAGGTGGGCTTGCCTTGCCCATCCCACACTCTCGTCCCCCCGCCCTCCACTCCCACCCCCTTGGTGTTCATGGACCCTCTCCTGGTCCTGTTCAATGCACGTAAATGGCTTGTGACAAGGACCCGGGTCTTGTCACTCTGTGAGCGCAAGGCCAGGCAGCTGAGTCCTAGGGTCTACCTTGGGCCGTGGACCCCAGTGCTGCTTTGTCTGGGAAGCTGGAGCCCTTCCTGGGGGCTGGTGTGGTGCCGGGGGCTGGGTGTGTGTGTGTGTGTGTCAGAGTAGGAAGTGGGGGTAAAGTCCCAGAGTGGCAGCACGCCTTAGCTTCCACCTGTTTACATGGTGATGTTGTATTTTCAGACTTTTGGATTCGCGATTTACAGCTCCGGTTCCGAACAACACTTCAGATACCTTCCGAAGGTCTTGAGTATGGAGGTTAGCTGGGGTTCACGTGTGAGCTCGTGTCCTGTCACCTGCTCTCCTTGGAGATGGGTGGGGAGGGCGCACTGCCGCAGAGGGTCTGCACGTGGGGGGCCTCTCCTCTCCCTTCATGCTGTGCTGGGGCTGCTCGCCAAACAGTTCATGCTGTTCTCTACCAGACTGGGCCGTGCCGGATTCCTAGCATGATAGGAACTGAACTTTTTCTTATCGAAGTAGCACCTTCGTTTTCTTCTGCAGCTGAGAGCTGCCCTTAGCCACTTTGCTGACTTAGCCAGGCCCCCATCAGCCCTCTGCCGGCTGCCCACCCCCCAGGCGGGAGCTGCAGCCGGTGGCAGGCTGCCTCAGTGAGCCTGCTGGGCGTCAGGCAGGAAATGGAAACTGAGGGCTTTGGTTGGTGGTCTGGGCCAAAAAGGAGGCCTGGCGGCAGGATCCCTCCAGGAAGGTGCAGAAAGGGCCTTTTCACCTGACCACATTCTCTGTTTCCATGCTAGATTTTTGGATGTTTTGCTCTGACGGAAGTGAGTCATGGGAGTAACACCAAGGGCATGCGGACAACCGCTCACTACGACCCCACCACCCAGGTAGGTGATACCCACCCGTGCTGTCTCTAGGCTTCGAGCACGTGAAACCTGGTGTTGTCACATAATTAGACCAAGAAACCTGGCTCTTGCCTAAAAGTGCACTCCGAGATCCATCACGCTGTGAACAGCAGAGCTTAGGAGATGAAGGTTGTGAGCGGTGAAGCCTGGCCGCACCCGGGCGTCTGCTGTGGGTTGGACTTGGGTAGGTTGTGAATGAGGCGAGGGCGCAGGCTGTCTTTTTATAAAATCTGGGTTTACCTGGTGTGCGATTCGTGAACATTGCAGCTGCTCGTGTTTTATGGGGCAGACAGGAACACAGGTTCGCCTTGAGCGTCGTCCCTCTCTAGCGGCCTGCCCCCTGTGCCCCGTGTGGGGCCAGGCTCTCGGGACGGCAGCCCAGCCCCTCTGGTCCCGTGGCCGCTCCTGCACCCGTGGACGCTCCGTGGCCCCTGTGTGGCCGGCCCCGCTTCGCGCTGTGCGTTGAAGGCCGCTCTGTGCGGGCTCGGTCCTTAGTGCCGTGGGGACCCGGCAGTCCTCGGGGAGGGAGCTCGTGTCCCAGAGGAGGCCAGTCCGTGAGCAGACAGCGGCGTGGTGTGTCGGCTGGTCTGTGCAGCAGGGCGCGGGGGAGAGGACGGGCCGTGCGGGGAACCCGTGGTCTGTGCCGCTCCCCGTCCTGCCGCCCCTCTCCCGTCACTGGTGTTGGGCTTCTTGGCCCCCACATCTCCCAGATGGCCACATCCTCCTGCCCCTTCCTCAGGGGTCCTGTGTCTTGGGAACCTGCGGCCCTTCCGCCGACTGGTGCGTGTGGTTTGGCTGAGTTGCGTGCAGCAGGGTGAAGCCTTGCCCAATGTGTCTGCTCACCGTGTGTTTATTCATGGGACAGGTGGGCTGGGTGTGCGGAAGGCGATGTGGGCAGGGGGTGTAAGAGGATGAACCTGAGAAGCCCCTGGAAGAACAGGGGTGGTGGGGGGCGCGGGTCACAGTGGGTGCCCTGCAGGCTGCTGGTGGTGCCTGGGAGCAGAGACAAGGGTCAGCCACACCCCACGGGCTGAGAGCAAGCAGTCCCATCACCAGCGTGGAGAAACTGGCTGTGCCAGGGGCTGTGGGGCAGGGATGGGATGGGACCAGCACGACCGGTCCCATCTGGGAGCATCACTACCTGATGTCACGAGTGACAGGGAGATGCAGCGTGTTGATGGGGAGGAGAGAGCAGTGGTGTGTGCTCGAGGGAGCCAGCTGGCTGGGTGACACCCACAAACAGGTGGGACCTCCCCGGGGGGCAGCCCCCAGCCCTGCTTCCCTCTGCTCCCTCCTGCCTCCCCAGGCCCCGGGCCGTGTCCTCAGGGGACCTGTCCTCTCCTGTCTGCTCCTTCTTAAATTTATGTGCTTGTCTACCTTGTGCTTCTGGGCTCCCGGGGAGCTTGTGGGGGGATAGACAGGAGCTGAACTTGGCGAATCAGCAGTGGGTGGGGAATCAGGCAGGTGTGAAGGCGAGGAGGGGTCCCCCGCCCCGATCTGTGCTTGGGGAAGGCTCCCTGAACGGGTGAACTCTGTCGGGGTGTTGGCAGCTTGCAGCGTGTTTTACTGTTTGCCATGTTCATCATCATCTTCCATAGGAAGGTTCTTCTTTAAGTCATAAGACCCAGGATATGCTTTTTTTTTTTTAAATGGGGCTCCCCATGCCATACAGGAAATAACCTTCCATCGTTCTTATTCACACCTCCAAGGTTTCGAACAGAGAAGACTGAGTGTGTCAAAGAGATGCAGACTCCAGCGTGCGTCCGTCTCTAACGTCCATTTTTTTCCCTCTCATGCAGGAATTCATCATCCATTCCCCCGATTTTGAAGCTGCCAAGTTCTGGGTTGGCAACATGGGCAAGACTGCTACCCACGCAGTGGTGTTTGCTCAGCTGTACACGCCGGGGGGCCAGTGTCACGGGCTGCACCCCTTTCTCGTGCAGGTAGGGGCAGGCTTCATCCCCGGGGTGGGGGGTTCTGGCCACATCCGGAGATGTTTTCATCACAGCTGGGGGCAGGGGTGATTCTGGCATTTAGGGGTACAGACGCATACTACATAAAGTTCAACACTATAGTGCACAGGACACCCACCCACCACCCCCCCGCCCCCGGAAGAATGATCAGCCCCATATGTGAGGTGCTACCGCTGAGAAACCCCAAGCCCAAGCTCATCTCGGGGAGAGTCTCCATCCTGCTGAGCGCCAACGCCCAGGCTCTGGCAGCTGGTCTGAGGGGCTCCAGGAGTTCTGAGGCGAAGTCTGACTTGAGGGTTTTCATGTAGCCCCTTCCCAGGTCACAAACAGAGCTCTGGCTGTTGGGGGTGCCTGGGACAGCCGGCTGACCCGTTCCCCACTGCCCAGGGTGGCTGCAGTGTCCACAGACCTGGAGCCCCCAAGTTCACCCAGGACCTTTGTGCACGGGCCGACTGGATACCGAATGAAACCCAGCTCCTGCCATCCCCAAACCCATTCTGACATTTTTTATTTTTATTCTGAGACTTTCCTGACGGTGGGGAGGCTCTCACGAGAGAAGAATTCGTGTCACATACACAGGCTTCCCAGGTGGTGCGGCAGTAAGGGATCCGCCTGCCAACGCAGGAGACGCGGGTTAGGTCCCTGGGTCGGGAAGAAATGGCAACCCACTCCAGTATTCTTGGCTGGAAAATCCCAGGGACAGAGGTGCCTGGCAGGCTGTACCATCCGTGGGGTTGCAAAGGGTCAGATGCGACTAAGCACGCACGACTAGCCATGTGAAAGTGAACAGTTTAGCGGCAGTGAGTGCGTGCACGACGTCCTGCTGTTCTAGTTTCAGAGCATCTCCTCTTCAGAAGCCCCACACCCAAGGAGCACGCCCTCCCTGCCACCCCCTGCCCTGGCCTGGCAGCCCTTTGGCTGCTTTCTGCCTCTGCCTCTTCTGGATGTTCTGTAAGAAAGGAGTCACGCACTGTGTGACCATTTCTGCCCGACCTCGTCCCCTTTGCATGTCTCTGAAGTTCATCTGCGCTGCAGCCTGCCCCAGAGCCCCCTTCCTTTCTGAGGCCGAATGATCCATTGTGTGGCTGCTCCACAGTTTGTGTGTCCGTTCCTCCTTTGCTGGACGCTGGGCGCTTTCT
Source organism: Odocoileus virginianus (assembly GCF_023699985.2). Classification (NCBI taxonomy): domain Eukaryota; kingdom Metazoa; phylum Chordata; class Mammalia; order Artiodactyla; family Cervidae; genus Odocoileus; species Odocoileus virginianus. Next base: position 908,655 of record NW_027224267.1, read on the forward strand.
ACCTTTTGGCTGTTGGGAGTGGTGTTACTGTCAACATTCATGAGTCCTGTCTGTCTGTACATGGGTCCTCAGTCTTTTTTGGGGGGTTGGTACCCAGGAGAAGAATTGCCGGGTCTTATGGTCACCCTGCGTTGAACTATTTATGGAATCCCATACTGGTTGCCAGTGTTTTACATAATCCACCAGCAGGGCTGAGGGGTCTAATTGTTCCACATCCTCACCAACACAGGTTATTATCCATTTTTTTTTTTTTCCGTAACTACCCTAGAAGTTGTGAAGCAGTATCTGGTTGTGGTTTTGATTTGCGTTTTCTTAATAACCAACGGTGTGGAACATATTTTCACGTTCCAGTTGGCCGTTTCTGTATCTTCGTGGTAGAAATGTCTGTTCAAATCGGGATGGTGAAAGCAAAGGCTATTTGCTCAGAGCTGGCTGAACTTGTGCTTGGCAGAGACTCAGAGGCAGGCGGAGGGCTGTGCGAGCTTCCTAGTGGAGCAGAGGGTAGCTCAGGGCGCCTGATGGGGGCTGGGGACCTGGGGGGAGCTGGGCACGGCTGCCAGAAGAAGCGGCATCCTGGGGACTGGTCAGGTGGGGCCTTCTCTGACTGAGTCTGTGTCGGAAGCAGGACGACGACGAGGGAGCCGTCAGTTATTGATCGAGTCCTGGCCTTGTCCGGTTATTGATCCAGTTACTGATCCAGTTACTGATCGAGTCCTGGCCTTGTCCGGTATTGATCCAGTCATTGATCGAGTCCTGGCCTTGTCCAGTTATTGATCCAGTTACTGATCGAGTCCTGGCCTTGTCCGGGTATTGATCCAGTTACTGATCGAGTCCTTGGCCGGGCCTTGTTGTGAGTTCCTGGGCTCTGCTGTGGGCTGATGGTCAGAGCGCGGCTTTCCCACGTGGTCTGGCCATTGTCCGTGTGTGCACTGAGCCTCTTGGTTCACTTCTGAATCGGGTGTTTCTGTTGCTGAGTCACGAGGGTTCTTTACGCGTCCGCACAGGCAGCCTTCTCAGACAGAGGGTGTGCAGATGCTTCCTCTCGATCTGTAATTGTCTTCACGTTCACAGCATCGTCCTCTGTGCGCTTGGGTTTGAGTTCCATGGCGTCCGCTTGATCCATTTCCTCCGATGCTCATGCCCTTATTTTTATTTCATTTTGGCCACACCACGTGGACTGTGGGGTCTCAGGTCTCCGCCCGGGGATTGAACCCCGTCCCTCGGCAGTGAACGTGCAGCGTCGTAACCACTGCACACCAGGGAGCTCCTTCCTGTCCTTAGTTTTCAGCTTACAGTGATCGCCGGCAGACCGTGTGTATTTTTTGATACCTGAGGCCACCAAACCCTGCTTCTGGAGCATAGGAAACCGGACCCGAAGGCAGCGTCTTCCGGTGCGTGTGTCTCTCAGATTGTGGAGCCGCGCATGATGTTCTGCATGCCCTTACGCGTTGCCCTGTGAGCCCTCAGGAGGTGTTGTTGCCCCTCCATCCAGCCCATGCTCTCCGGGCACCTAGCCTGTCTCCCGTGCAGCCCTGAGGGCGGCGTGAATCCTGTCCTCGTGGAGCTCACCGTCTTCTGGGAAAGAGAGGGTGAAATAAGTCATCACAAGAATGGCGCTAATGGCAAAGAATTCACCTGCCGGTGCAGGAGATGTAAGAGACGCAGGTTCGATCACTAGGTGGGGAAGATCCCCTGGGGCAGGGGATGGCAACCCACTCCAGGATTCTTGCCTGGAGAATCCGCATGGACAGAGGAGCCTGGTGGGCTACAGTCCATGGGGTCGCAGAGTTGGACACGACTGAGCGACTGAACACCCCCCGCCCCCCCCGACACATGCTATATGTCATTAGCTGATAGGTGGAAGAGTGTAATTTTTTTTTTAATTTAACAGAATTAGTTTAATACATTGTAGTGACTTACACTCTCTAGGTACTAATACTCGGTTTTTCTTTTTTTTCTGTGGCAGGAAACAAATTTATTACCTTATGTCCAGGATGTCATCAATTGTAAAATACACCATTGGTTAGAAAACAGCTTTTTGAGAGACAGGGAGAAAAAGCAGCCTGGTTAATGGACCCATCAGTTTTAAGACATATTCTGATTCATTAAAATGGGAGCAAGTGTGTGTCTGGCAGTGGAGGAAGTCCGCCATGATAGTTGCTGGTTCCCACTTGTAAAGCATCTGCTGGGTGCCAGGCCCCACTTGAGCTGTTTCACTAAGTCCCTGACTTGTTGGGTCACCCAGAGGCAGACGTTAGTCCCAGTTCATGTTAGGAAACGGAATGGGGAGGGGTCCATGTCACTCTCCCAAGGCCACACAGTCAGGAAGCTGGGCTTGGAAGGCAGGTCTTCTGAATTCCAAAGTGCTTTCCCCTGTCAATAGCTTCTTCTATGGGCTAAGGAGTCACAGGTGAGTTCTCTCCGGAAGAACAGTTTGTGCTTGTAATACTTGGAATATATCCTGAATCTGGCAAGGTGACCGGGAAGGGCAGAGGTAACACAGAGCTGTCATCTGATCGGCCTTCAAATGCTGGACCTTAGTGGTGAGATGATAACTGGAGAGAGGATTACTCAGTGTCCAGATAGAGGATAGCCAAGAATGAGCCTGAGTGAAGGTTAACCCAGCCCCTTGCTGGGGGCTGGACGGAGGTGGTGACCAACCACCAGGCTCGTTCTAGGCCTGCGGACACTGCAGCAAGCTTTCATCCTACAGACCATCCTGTGTCTTCCTCACGGTCATCCCATGTCTTCCTCAAGGTCATCCCTTGTCTTCGTCTTTGACTCTTTGCTAAAGAAGAAGTAGACACCTTTGGAGAAGAATTGAGTTTTTCCCAAAGCCTTTCTTAAAGAGGGAGAGGGGTTCTGATCCATCATCACGAGCCAGCTAGCAGTCATTTAGTGCCGGAACAAGTCATAAAGCAACAAGTTGGGCGTGTGGTTAGTGGTCCAAGATAGTTGCCTTGTGCCTGACTGTGGGGCTGAACATTTTGCTCTGTGAGCTGTGGATGTGGCCCTTCCTCTGTGGTCACCCCAGGGCAGCCCCTCTCAGGAGCCTGTCTTGACCCCTGACTCCTGACCAGGAGGCTCCCGGGCTATCTGTCTGTCTGCCTGCCCGTCTGTCTAGCTGTTGTGTTTGGAGAGACAGCGAAACCCCGATCAGTGGATTCCCAACGTAGCACAGCTTTTTGGAAGGGTGGTGGCAGGGATCTGGACAAAGCAAGGGTGGAGTCAGGCAGGATGGGGCTGGGGATGTGGGTTTGTGAAAGAGATGTGCCCCCTGGACCTAACTGGAAGGAGCTCACAGAGAAACTGCCAGAGGAGGACTGTGCTCAGTCTTGACGGAAAGCTGTTTGGACAGTGGCTGAGACAGCATCAGGGCGGGGGCCCCCGAGTCCCCGCCTGGACGTCTGCAGGGCTGAGGGTCACGGCAGCGGGGTGCCGGCTGCTGTGGCTCTTTGGGCCCGGGGCAGGAGGGGCGGCTGGCTCGGGGCCCTGGGGCTCCAGCTCCTGTCTCGCCCTGGTTGTCCTGCTGTACCTCTTTGGCAGGATCGGAACCTCGGGGATGGTGGAGGCCACCACGATGGCAGCAGCAATGGCTCCAGAAGCCTCACACACAGTCTTCTCCCTGGTGGTCGTGGTCCATGAGGATGAGGTGGTACACCCCCCGTCCCCGCCACGGGGCGGCTGTGGTCATCGTGACCCACCGCTCAGGGGAGCCCTGCACGCCAGCTGCCTCCCATCAGCAGCACCACCACAACACTTCTTCTTCTTTGGTTAAAAAAGGTGTTGTAGATTGAGGTGTAATCGGCTTACAGTGTTTTATTGTTATAACTGTATTAGTTTCAGGTGCACAACACAGTGATTCGAAGTTTATAGATTATACTCTATTTAAAGTTATCAAAGTCATGGGCTTCCTTGATAGCTCAGTTGCTAAAGAATCCACCTGCAACGTGGGAGACCTGGGTTCAATTCCTGGGTCAGGAAGATCCCCTGGAGAAGGGATAGGCTACTCACTCCAGTATTCTTGGGCTTCTCTGGTAGCTCAGCTGGTAAAGAATCCGCCTGCAATGCAGGAGACCTGGGTTTGATCCCTGGGTTGGGAAGATCCCCTGGAGAAGGGAACAGCTACCCACTCCAGTATTCTGGCCTGGCAAAGAGTCGGACACGAGTGAGCGACTTTCACAAAGCTATTATAAAATATTGGCTCTATTCCCTGTTCTGTGCAGTGTCTCCCTGTAGTCTGTTCACTTTCTAGGGAGCAGCGTGTATCCGAGGGCGAGGTCGTATTTTATTGCAGGTTTATTGTATCTTATATGATTGACAGTCTCCAGTTATTGTGGGAAATGTTATATGTACGTTGATACAATTAAATATGTTTGAGAGGAGGATAAAATTACCTAATTCTGCTTTTGACTTTAGTGAGTATCCTTTCCTTGGTTCCAGAGGTTAACATGAAGTTTGTAAGGACTTTGTTATTTATTTCTAGATGAACTGAAAACTGGCATTAGCAGTAGTTTTCTGTTCGATTCCTTAAAAATCAGTCTCTTTTTAAAACCATTGTCTACTTTATAACGGTTTTTAAAATAATTTTTATATTTTTAATTTTTTTCTTTTTTTTTTTAACTCTCTGCACTGTTTGTGGGCCCTTAGTTCTCCAACCAGGGATTGAACCCATGCCCTGCAGTGAAAGCGCAGAGTCCTCACACTGGACCCCCAGGGAATTCCCAAGATTTTTTTTTTAAGAGTTTTTATCTGAATCTTTGCCAAGCCTTATTGTTTGTTACTGGCATTCCATTTCATTTTAATTATCAGGATTATAAAGTTCAATGAAGATAACTAACTCTTCCACTGAAGTGAACAAAAGCCAGCAATTCATACAAATAGCTAAATTCCAAACAGTACAAATTCAGTGCTTCTTTAATGCAGATTTTTTCGCAGCCTGGGTGCTTTTGACCCTGGGAGCAGGCTAATTCCACACTGCGAGGCTGTCCTGTACCTGTGAGGTGTGGGCAGCATTGCTGGCCCTCCCCCGGTAGGCATCTGCAGTGACCCCACTTGTGACCACCAGAAATGGTGGCTGAGGGCCCTTGGTCAGGAGGGGAGGGCGATGGAGTCGGGCCTGGTTGGGAATCACTGAGCGTCCCCGAGAAGGACATTGCATCCCACCCGCAGAAAGATCACGCCGTGTGTGAGGACCGGCTGGCCAGCCGTCTCTGTGTGTGTCAGTGACTGTCTTTGTTGGCAGCTCATTTGGGGCTTCCCTGGTGGGGCTCAGCTGGTAAAGAATCCGCCTGCAATGCAGGAGACCCCGGTTCAATTCCTGGGTCAGGAAGATCCCCTGGAGAAGGGAACAGCTACCCACTCCAGTATTCTGGCCTGGAGAATTCCATGGACTGTATAGTCCATGGGGTCGCAAAGAGTTGGGCAACACTGAGCAACTTTCACTTTTGGGGCAGTGGACATTTACAAAAATAATCCCCACATACATGTGCCCGGCCCTTTGTCATGCCCGTTTCACCCCATGGAAAGTCCTGCATCTAAAGCCTGGATAGGCAGTGCCTGGGGTCTTCCAGACAGCACACTGACCAGTGTTCTGGGGCCATGGTGACCAAGCACAGTACCACAGACGAGGGGCCAAGTCGGGGTGTCACAAAGGCCACACGCTGCCCAGAGGCTGAAAGGGAGGGTCCCTCCCGCCTCTTCCCGCTTATGCCAACACCCCCGATGCTGGGCTGCAGCCGATTCCGACCAGTCTCCACCTCCGTCCGCACGTGGCCCCCTGTCCCCGTGTCCTCTCCTCCTCTGACCCTCGGAGGACGCGGGCCGTTGGATTCAGGCCCCTGCGGGTAACCAGGGCAGTCTCCCCTCCAGATCCTCACTTAATGCCTGCAAGCACCCTCCCTCCCAGCGGGGCCACGTTTCAGGAGGTCAGGTTAACCCGCGGCAGCTGCACGCAAGCACCCCGTGGCTCGTTCACGGGGTGGGGGGAGGTCTTGGACATTTCCATCTGCTTTTCCATGTGGCCCTCACAGCTGCCGTCTGTCATCTCTGTGTGTGTGGTCTGTGCAGATTCGGGACCCGAAGACCCTTCTTCCCATGCCAGGAGTGATGGTTGGCGACATTGGGAAGAAGCTGGGGCAGAACGGCCTGGACAACGGGTGAGTCTGGGCCTTGAACTTGACTTCAGTGCCGCCCCCACGCCCTGCAGGACGCGCAGCACTTCTGAACGACAGGCTGTGTCCGGACGAGCTGGGTTCTGCTCCAAGGCCAGCCTCAGGAGCTGTTAAGTGGCTCTGCATGCCGAGCAGCGAACTTGCCTCTGGCCCGTGGCCATGCCAGCTCTCAGCCCAGAGTCAGGGTCTGAGCCCCTGAGTCCTCAGCCCATGGCCCCGGCATGCTCCCCCAGCCCGGAGCTCAGGCGCCCAGCCCGCGCCCAGCCCGCACCCGTGCCGCTCTGCGGGCAGAGCTGGGCTCGGGGTAGTGGGGGCAGTGTGGTCTGAGACGAGACCTGGGCTTGGGGAGCTAGACAGGGAGCAGGTGGGCAGGGGAGCCATGTCAGGAGGGGCCTTGCAGCCTCCCGGAGGGATTCTCCGGCTCATTCAGGGCACGAGTTTGAGAGTGAAATGAGTTGGGTCCAGATCCCAGGGCCACCTCTGCCTCTCGGGCTGACCTTCAGCAGCTTTCCTGGCCTACCTGCTGGTCCGTGATGTCCCCGTGGTGGCCCCCTGCCTGGGGGCCGGCTGTGTCTTCCCAGCTGTGTGCCACCTGTGGTGCCCCTCAGCTGAGCGTTCGCGCAGGACTCACCTGTCGTCTCCCAGAAAGCCTGGCTGAGATGCTTTGCGCCTTCTGTTCTCCTGAGATGCTTCCCTGTGGGGAAGCAGAGCTGGGAGATTCCTTAGTCCTGTATGTCACGTTGCATCTTAGGAGCGTCTGTATATCTGCCACTTCGTGGGGAGCCAGAGAACAGAGGAGCATGTCTGGCCATAGTTGGAGCCCTGTGGTCACCCTGACTCTGGTCGTCTTGAATATAAATCAGGAGGCAGGTCGTCTCTCAGACAGAAGCCGGACCAGGTGGTCAGCCTCCCAGCACCCTGAGGGTCCGTTCAGCTATCCCTCCCTGTAAGCTGGGGAGCTGGTGGCCTGGGGAGTGTCTCAAATCTCCACTCGGACCCTCAGAACAGGTGAGGCCCCAGCCTGTGCCTGAGAAGGGGAGGACCATCGATTTTTCACTGTAGCTAGAGGAGAAGACGGCAGGACATTGTTAAAAAGCAAAACCAGGCACACGCACGCACAAGCCGTCTAACTAATTCCCGTCGAGAGTTCTGAGCGTCTCTCTCACTGGCCTGTTCGAAGACCTGTTAATTACCTGGTGGGGAGGGGGCGTCGTTCTGTCCATCGTGGCTTGGTGCGGGCGCAGGGGGCCCCTGGCAGGGACAGGCTACTTGCCGCTTAGTCCTCTGGGCGGTCAGCGGCATCAAGGGGGCCATGCGAGCGGCGGGGTGGAAGGCCCTGTCCCCTTTTGAGCTCCGCGTGCCCTAGCGCGGGGCCCAGAAAGTGTGTGTGCGGCCACTGTGTCTACAGCGGGTCTGTGTGGCCACATGCAGCCTGGCGGCGGGAGGTGACCCTCCAGCCGTGCACATGCGCCGCCGGGTCCCTGCAGTCTGTGGGCGGCATCAGGTGGTCTCATGGGTTCCCGGTCCTGTACGTCTTGGTTTTTACGAGTTAGAACCTTTACCCTTGTTTTAGGACATCAGTGAAACGCTCTGCACTTGGTTCCCCCCCAGTCAGCTCCTGCTTTAGAGGCAGTACTGTGTCTAACTACAGCGCCCCCACCTCCGCCCCAGGAGACACAGTCACACCGACAAAGCAAAAAAAAAGCTCAGTTGTATCCGACTCTTTGCCACCCCATAGCCTGTAGGTCTGCAGGCTCCTCTGTCCATGGGATTCTCCAGGCACGAATACTGGAGTGGGTCGCCATGCCTTTCCTCCAGGGGATCTTCCCCGCCCAGGGCCTGAGCCCCGGGGTCCCACACTGCAGGCAGAAGCTTTCCCCCCCGGCCACCAAGGCCCTCCTCCAAGTAAACGCGTCACGTGGGAGGAGCCAGCGCCGGTAAGTCTCAGCCGTGCCGGCCCGGGGGGCCGCCAGGGGGCAGCATGGTGACCACCGCGAAGCCGGGCCCAGAGCGGCTCCCCGAGATCAGAGTCGCCGTTCCGAGCCGTTCCAAGGGGATGCTCGGCGGACAGGACGTGGAAGCAGCCGCACTCGGTCCCTGAGCCTTTGGAGGTTCTGTAGCGCCTGGGGCCCCTCAGACCCCCTGCCCTGGGCTGGGGCTGGGATGGGGCCAGGGGCCCGCCTTGCTGGACACGCCGCTGTCCCTCCTGGCCGGGGGGCACATGCCCAGCAGAGGGCGCCCGGGATCTGAGTCCCTGCTTCCCCCACTTGCCCGCTGCTTGCAGGGCAGTGCTGTGATGGAGTGACTTTTTGTCCAGAGACCTCTTGTTTTTTTTTTTTTTTAAAAGCAGTAACAATGTGTAGGTGGATCACAGGAGTGCATGAGTCTGCAAGAAGGCTGTCTAGAAATCAGCGAAGTGAAAGTCAGTCATGTCCGACTCTTTGTGACCCAATGGACTGTACAGTCCATGGAACTCTCCAGGCCAGAATACTGGAGTGGGTAGTCTTTCCTTTCTCCAGGGGATCTTCCCAACCCAGAGGTCGAACCCAGGTCCCCCGCATTGCAGGTTGATTCTTTTTTTCTTAATTATTTGTTTTAATTGGAGGCTAATTACTTTACAATATTGTGGTTTTTGCCATACATTGACATGAATCAGCCACGGGTGTACATGTGTCCCCCATCCCGAACCCCCCTCCCCCCTCCCTCCCCATCCCATCCCTCTGGGTTGTCCCAATGCCCCGGCTTTGAGTGCCCTGTTTCATGCATCGAACTTGGACTGGTGATCAGTTTCACATATGGTAATAGACATGTTTCCATGCTATTCTCTCAAATCATCTCACCCCTTCTCCCACAGAGTCCAAAAGTCTGTTCTTTATATCTGTGTCTCTTCTGCTGTCTCGCATATAGGGTCATCGTTACCATCTTTCTAAATTCCATATATATGCATTAATATACTGTATTGGTGTTTTTCTTTCTGACTTACTTCACCCTGTATAATAGGCTCCAGTTTTCATCCACCTCACTAGAACTGACTCAAATGCAGGCAACTTCTTTACCAGCTGAGCCACAAGGCAAGCCCAGGAACACTGGAGTGGGCAGCCTGTCCCTTCTCCAGCAGATCTTCCCGACCCAGGAATCAAACTGGGGTCTCCCACATTGCAGGCGGATTCTTTACCAGCTGAGCCACAAGGCAAGCCTGTCTAGAAATCAGAGGCAGGTGTTAATTACGTGGATTACTTTTAGTCAAATAACTCTGAAAGTAAGATAGTAAAGACCCCTCGGGTGAGCCGTTGAGCCTCACCTTCAAGATGGGCTGCAGGCCTCCTCACGCCTGCTCAGTGGCCTCTCGGGGAAGCATTTGGTCCCAGCTGGGGCTGGGATGGCCTCACGGAGCAAGGAAATTGTTAGGACCTGACGTGGGGGGTCCAGGAGGGAAGGGGTGCAGGGCCAGGGAGCCAGACACACTGCATGTTCATATCCCCATGTCATACCCGTTGCCACCCACCGCACGCGCATACACACACCTGTGTCCTCCATGGACACGGGATTCCAGCCTTCAGGCTGGCCAGCGTTGACTGTCTGTGACTCAGAAAAGAACGTGTGAAATTCTGATTTCGGTTAAACCCCAGGCGACTCTTTTTGCAAGTATAAATACATTCAGCCTGGTTCTGTCCCCCGAGTGGCAGGGGCGGGTGAAGATTTTCCACTCCTTAAAAAGGGTGCTGCGAGTTCACAGCAGCAGACTTGGAAGAGCATCCCGCGGCTTCCCGTGGCTTTCCAGTAATGGGCTGGACCACACGGGGGGCGTCGGCACTGCGGCCAGGTGTTCTCAGGACGCAGGGGTCTGAGCCCCACAGACGCCTGCCGCGTGGCCGCCTCCAGGCCAGCGCGTTCAGACGCGCAGGCTGGGCCTGTGTTCTGGACATGGGAGGGAGACCCCTTGCCTGGATGCTGGCGGAGGCCTTGTGGCCTGAGGTGCAGAATCCTAGGAGATCCCGAAGGGATTTGGGAGGGGCCTCCAGATGCCCCGCCCCTGGCCTCGACTCTTCCCCGGGGCACGGGCTGTGTCAGCCCCAGGCTCTCCCCTGACTTGGGGGTCTGTGCAGACTGTACCGGCTCCCAGGGGATGAAGTCTCACTCCTGGCTGGCTCATCCATGACCCTGATTGCTTGGTTCCGGGCACGTGGCCCCTTATAACAAGTTGGCTTAGCTCCCATTGAGAAGCAGGTGACTCAGCGAGCAACGTGGATGGGACCACCGTCTTGTGGTGCTGTGGGACCACCCAGGGCTCATCATTGGGAGGGGTGGGGAGGCGTGGCAGGCCTCTCAGAGGAGGTGGCAGTGCTCAGAAGACCCACCTGCCTGTCTGGAGAGGGCCTGGCCGGCTTGAAGGTTGCACGCAGATGCTGCCTGGCGGGGGGCCACGAGGAGTGGGCAGCGGTCCTGTCGGAGGGCTTACCACATCCTCCTGCGGGTTTCGATTCTGTTGGTCCCAGGGATCCAGGGTTCTTGTGCCAGGTGTGACCATCCCTAGCTGAAGTTTGCAATAGGCCTTTGCCCCCGTGTGCGGGACGGGGTGGGGACGAGGTGGGGCCTGGAGAGACCAAGGTGGAGACTGTTGAGGAAATCAGGCCAGAAGAGGCACAGACCGTGAGGACGTTGGGTCGGAGGTGGAGGTGAGCATGCTGACTGGATGGTGGGGGGGGTGCCGTGCGTGACCTGGGGATCTGGGGAGGGGCTGGGGGTGAGCTGGGGGCGAGGAGCCGTCCGCCTTCTCCGAAGGGCGCTGCTCTCCCTCACAGAACTGCTTCCTGTGGTTCACTAAGAGAGGGTCGCGTGTGGCACTGAAAATGCTTAGAAATCCGATAAGGCGCTATGCTTGTGTGCATGAGTCGTGTCCGCTTTAGTCGTCCGACTCTTTGTGACCCCATGGACTGCAGCCCACCAGGCTCCTCTGTCCATGGGATTCTCCAGGCAAGAGTACTGGAGTGGGTTGCCAGGCCCTCCTCCAGGGGATCTTCCCAACCCAGGGATCAAGCCTGTGTCTTTTAAGAGTACTGTATTGGGCTTCCCTTGTGGCTCAACTGGTAAAGAATCTGCCTGCAATGCGGAGACCTGGGTTTGATTCCTGGGTTGGGAAGATCCCCTGGAGAAGGGAAAGGCTACCCACTCCAGTATTCTGGCCTGGAGAATCCCATGGACTGTATAGTCCATGGGGTCGCAAAGAGTTGGACACGACTGAGCGACTTTCACTTTCCTAGATCACTTTGGGCTTCTGTGGTGGGTCAGAGGTAAAGCGTCTGCCTGCAATGCAGGAGACCTGGGTTCGATCCCTGGGTCGGGAAGATCCCCTGGAGAAGGAAATGGCAACCCACTCTGGTATTCTTGCCTGGAGAATCCCATGGATGGAGAAGCCTGGTGGGCTACAGTCCATGGGGTTGCAAAGAGTCGGACATGGCTGAGCGACTTCACTATCTTGGAGGCGAATTCTTTCCCACTCGTGCCACCTGGGAAGCCCAAGCTGCTATAGCAAGTGTTGACATAGATGGTTTGGGGTGTTTGTTTGGCAGTTTCTGCACCACGCGGTACTCTGCACAGCCTTGCCCCTGGACTACTGTGAGGTAGAGCTTCCTTCCTGACAACCATAGAACATACCTTTGACTACTGACATATGCATGACCCCTGGGTATGTGTGCGCAGGCGTGTTCTCCAGCTGCTCAGGGGAGCTGACCCCTGCATCTGGAGCCCCGACGGGACAGCTCATCCTTCTGCTTGACTTGGGAGGTCTGAAGCCCAGTTTGCTGGCTCTGTTGCCCCGTGTGGGGGACTCTGGTGCGGGGTCCAAGCGCGAGAGTCAGAGATCCTCACATTTGGGAAGAAGGTCCGCGTTTCCTACTGAAGGATGTCATCCGGGCTTGTCCAGCCACGCCGAGGGCATTCCCTCCCAGCGTAGTAGGAGCCTGTGTGCGGCCCTGTGACCTGAGTGTCCAGGGGCAGCTGGGGGTTGGGGGTCTCCATCATTACCAACAGACAGCGACCAATTTGTTTCATATAGAACCCACCACTCACACTACAGTTTTTGTTTAAGCTTTTTTGGGGAAAGCTAGGGCTGTCCAGTGGTTAGGACTCCATGTTCTCACTGCTGAAGGCCCGGCTTCAACCCCTGGTCCAGGAACTAAGATCCCTCAAGCCATGCAGGGCAGCAAACAACAACAACAAACTACAAAAAATAAAAAACCAGATAGAGCCTGCTTTCACAGATAGAAAGATCTGTTGAGACACCCGGTCTCCCGTGTCTTCCCTCCTGAGTTTGCTCTCGGGGTTTTCTGGTCTCTGGGGGGTTACATCACCTTCTGAGCTGTCCTTCACTTTGATTTGACTGGGTTTCGGGAGGGGAAGGTGAGCCCTGGGGCCATCCCCCCATTTAACCAGAAGCCGTGTCCCCGCACAGGTTCGCCATGTTCCATAAGGTCAGGATTCCGCGCCGGGACCTGCTGAACCGCTCGGGAGACGTCACCCCTGAGGGCGCCTACATCACCCACGTCAAGGTACCGGAGCCTCCAGGCCGGGGTGGGGGAGTCTGTGGGTGAGGAAACCGGCCCCTCTGGGTCCACAGGACATGCACCCCGCTGGTGGGGGAGGAGAGTCGCCACGGGAGCCGGAGGCCTGTGCCAACCTCTCCAGGCTCAGGTCCTGGCGCCTCCACCAAGGAAGGGGGCGCCTGGGTCCACCGCACCCCCGGGGTCCCAGGCATGAAATCCCCCCACAATCCTCACCAGCCCCCTGGGGTTACAGCTGAGGAGGCTGCCCCCACCAGCGCTATTCCCCACAGCGGGGAGAGGGAAGGGTTGCCCGCTGGGCCGGGCACCCGCGGGGGCGACCGTGTCCTCTAGCATCTGGGACTGACTGCGCCCGGAAGTTCATTGAGGGTGGACGTGTAGGGGCCCGGCTCTGGGCCCTTCCAGACCTGGCCAGGTCAGGGTGGCTGAGCCCCCCCGGTCCTGAACCCACGGCCGGGATGACCCAACGCCACACGTAGGCTGCTCGGAGCCAAGAGCAGCGCTTCAGTGAACGTGACAAGTACCTGCTGATCAGGAGAGAGGCTGGAAGTGACACAGGAGGCCATTCAGAAGAGGAAACAGTGATATGAAGCCCGGAAGTGTGGAGGCAGACGAGAGAAGCCAGCGGAGGGGGTCGACCCAGCGGGGTTGAACTTCAGTGAAGCAAGCGGCAGGCAGGGATGCAGAGAACCCAGAGACATTTCCTAGAAACAGCGGAGACAGAGGGCTCAAAATTATGGAAGGAAGACTATCTCGACTGCGGGGGTCCCATACAGGGGGTCGGGGCTCTCACCCCAGGCTCACTGTCAAGAAATACCAGAACCTCAGAGAGGAGACCCCGAGCCCTCCCCGGGACAGGAGGCAGAGCGGCTCCCGTGGAGTCAAAGCCCCTTGACCTCCGATTTTCCCGGTGTGACTCTGGCCAAAAGCAGTCAGGGAGAGGATGCTTCTCACCACGGAGGGAAAACAGCCGTACACGTGCTTCTTCTAAACTCAGCGAAGCTGTCATTCGTGCGTGAGAACATAGTAAATATTCATGGCCAGGGGCTTGGAAGGCTGCCGCACAAATACCAAAGTGGACATAGTTTTGGAAGAAAAGCCTGAATAATAAAATAAATGAAGCGGGAGAAGGAGCACGGGATGAGGCAGGCACACATGATCACGTTGTTTGGTGAGACTGTCAGGCCGATGTACCCAAGCGCCACCAATGGGCCTGAAACCCAAGCTGCTATGAGGGACCATGGTAAGCACCTTGAAACTTAGAACAAATTGAAGATAGATGCACACAGACAATTGCTAGTTTTAAACCCTGATGTTGGAAAATATTGAGGGCGGGAAGAGAAAGGGCCGACAGAGGATGAGATGGTAGGATGGCATCACCGACTCGATGGACGTGAGTTTGAGTAAACTCCGGGAGGTGGTTATGGACAGGGAGGCCTGGCATGCTGCCATCCATGGGGTCACAAAGAGTCGGACACGGCTGGGCAGCTGAACAACAGCAAACAACAAAAGATCACAGAGAACAACGGATGACTGTCCTGATGACTGTCACAGCCCTTGGGATGGTGGCTCGACAGGGAGGCAGGAATCCCGGGGGAGCGGGGTGGGAGCCCTTTTTACGAAGAAGATGTTGGCACCAGTTGTGTTCTCCGCCCTCGCCTCCAGCCTCGCTCTCGGCAGAGCTGCGTCTGGTCCTCGGTGAGATCGAGAGCAGGGCTTCCTGCCTCCACGTGGCAGCTTGTGGGTCTGCACAGATAGCGAGTCTGCCCGGGGCCCCTTCCTCCTGTGGGCTGGGTGTCCCCCGTACCGTCCTGTGATGGGCATACCGCACCCGCCCCCCGTGCCACTCAGCCCCAGGGGGGGCTGTGTCTGGGGTGCCCCAGGGGCTGGGCCTGGAGTGTTGGTCGAGGACAGGCGCGCCCCTCCGCCCCCGTGCCCGTCCCCGGGGTGGCCCGCGGGTCCCGGGTCCACCGCCGTCCGCTCTTCTTCCACAGGACGCGGGGCAGCACTTCAGCAAGTCCCTGGGCAGCCTGGCGTTCGGCCGGGTCGCCATCGTGGCCATGTCCGTCGTGAACCTGAAGCTGGCCGTGTCCATCGCTCTGCGCTTCTCAGCCACCAGGCGTCAGTTTGGGCCGACCGATGGGGAGGAAGTCCCGGTGCTGGAGTACCCGATGCAGGTACAGTGTCTGCGGGCGTGAGTTCGCTGTCGTTCCGTCTGTGTGCAAACACGCCGCTTCTCTCAGGCCTCTGCAGCTGGGTCATGGGGGGCTGACCAGGCCTCTTCTGGAGTTACAGGGTGACCCGTAAGGAGTGTGGCCTCGGGGGCCACAGATGGTCTCCACGATGGTCTTTAGTTGAAAAGAAATGAGGGGCCTGGAGGAGGCGGTGGAGGGGGGCGGGGGGGGCAGGTGTGCACGCTCACCCCTTCTACAGGGTCCTGCGTGTCCAGGCCGCGCTCTGACATGCCCGTTCATCCTGGGATGCCGTGGCTGAGTGTGCAGCGGTGTTCATGATGACATCCTTTAGCAGAGGGGACACTCCCCCCTCCAGGTCCTCCAAGGTCGAGGCAGCCCCGGACAGCAGGGGGGCACCCCGAGCTGAGCATCACCTGGGCGCCTGGGCGCCTGGTCGGGGCGGGGGTGGGCGTGGCATTTGATCACAGGGCGCCTCCACCAGTGTCTCTGTATCCCCAGCCCTTCCATGCCCACCGCGCAGCTGCCCTGCGTACCAGTGGGCTGGTAGTTGTCCGCAGGTCACAGGTGGGGCCCCAGAGGCAGCAACTAGACCGAGCCCCAGTCTTGGGCCCAGCGATGTGTGAGCAAAGGCATGTTTGAGTGAGAGTTTCAGGACATTGTAATTGGATCGAATTTGACCCTTAGTAGGACAACGAACCTGGTTTAATACCAAATGAGCAAGTGAGGAAGAGCCTCATGCCTAGCTTGTGCCTGGCTGGCACGCAGCATCCACTGCGACGCTGGACCCCGTAGTCCTCGTGAGGTCACAGCGCGCCCCCTGCCTGGGCTTGAAGCCTGGCCTCAGTGGTCACCAGGGCCCACCCGAGCCCCACGTGTGGGCTTCTGACCCCAGGTCCACCCCGCCCTGCTGTGCGCCCGTGGGCGAGGCGCTGAGCCTGTCTGTGCTCCAGTTTTCTGCCTTGCACGTTGGAGTGGTGATCACACCCCTCTGTGGGTGGTTGCAAGGATTAGCCACGTTCAGGCCTGGGCACGGTGACCGCACACAGGGATCGCAGATGACGATGGACGATGGAGCTGGTGGCGGTGGTGCTGACTGTCTTCCAGGTCCTCTCAGCCTCCCCCTCCATCCAGGCAACAGCCGACTCGCGCTGGTGAAACACACGTGCTCCCTCGGCCTCTGGGAGCCTGTTTCCCCTCCTGGCTCGGGGGCAGTCGCTGTCTTCCTCCTAGGATCACAAAGGGCAAGGCGTGGCCAGGTCGGCCCCGCGCTTGGGCACGGTGACATGGCTGTCTCAGTTCCCTGTATCATAGTTCACGTTTACTCTGGCTGAGGGACCTCGTGGCTGGGACAGCAGAGAGCGCGGTGCAGGGCAGTGCCCATGGGCGCTTGCCCCTGCGTGGGCCTGTCGGGATGGCCGGGAAGACCAGCCGTGCTGGAAGGGCATCAGGGGCAGGTGTCATGGGGGGGAGGTGGGGGGCTCCGGGAGAGATGCAGGGCCTTGTGCATTAACATGGGGACCGTGGGGGTGGGTTCCTGCTGCCCCCGCCCTGTCGTCTTGCCGAGGATGTGCGGGTGTTCAGGCGGGGATTTGTCCGTTTCAGCAATGGCGCTTACTGCCGTACCTGGCCGCCGCCTACGCCTTGGACCACTTTTCCAAGTCACTCTTCCTGGATCTGGGGGAGCTTCAGCAAGGCCTCCTGGGGAAAGACCAGAGCGTCAGGCAGGTGAGAGCCCCTGCTTTTCTCTGCTGTGTTCACCCTCATTTAAATCTCACTGGATTTGAACAGGGCAGGCTCAGCCTTTCTTTCAAAACAACCTGGGTGTGTGGATCTGCAGGGATGATGCAGGCTCGTCCGACTTGGCCCCTGGGCGTGTCCTCCTGGAGCCCGTCGTGGGGATGGGGGCCGTGTCGGCACGTGTCCGCACCCCCCATTCTCGAAGACATGCTGACACGGCTCCTGGTTCCCGTCTGTGAGTTCAGCTGTTGTTCTCCTCTGGGGAACAGGATGCTTTTGCAAAATCCACATTACCGGCCCCCTCTGTGGATTTCACGGCTCTGATCCTTTCATAAACAACCCCACAAAGGTCTCCATCCAGCTGACTGGATGTGAGCTGACAGGCGCGGCTTTGTGCCAGATGCAAGCGTGCAGACCTGCTGAGATCAGCCCCTGTGCCCAGAAAGGGTCTTCTGGTAATTTCCATGGGTGGACTCAGAATCACATGGAAAAATCACACGTTGATTTTTTTTTCTGCTTCACGCTGCCTCCTGGGCAGAGCGAAAAGGCACAGTGCAAGTGCCTCTGAAAACTCATCAGAAATGCTACAGAGAGCGGGCTTACCGACCACGCCCTGAAAAGCCTGTATCAAATTAGCACATTTTGGAATATCCAGCATAGACGCCCAGGCGTCAAGAGGCGGAGGGTGAAGGGGTAGGGGGCTGGCAGGGTGCACAGCCATGCAGTCAGGCTGACGTGACCCCGAGGACCATTTCATCAGGAATGTGGAGCTAATGCATTTTCCCCCTGGCCTCAAACATGAGTCACTGAAGTTTTGCCAGCTGACAATGGAATTGTCCTGCTAGTAATGTTTTCAAGGGTCACCATGGTCTATTTTTTTTTCTTTCTGAAGCTCAGAAAAAGTAGTTCAACCCAGGCATGGGTTACAAAGTAGCGCTTCTGTGAAGCTGAAAATGCCGGTAAAGCACATCACCTTATTCAGCAGGTGTGTGTAGGTGTGTCTTACTTGTAATTGTTGCTGCTAACGATCACATTGAAGTAAAACAATATTTACTAGATGTGTTAAAACTAGGGACCCTGAGCGGGGCCTGCACAGGGGGTCCTGAATGGCCAGGGCTTTGCAGCCCTCTGGGGCTGCCCCCTGCCCTCTCCCCTGGGGGCAGCGTGTGAGCACTGCCTCCCACCCTCGGGTTTCTTCCTCGTCTGCCCGTCTGCCCGTGAAGCACTGGAGCCTGAGCAGCCGTCGGGTAGACTGAGTCATGAGCGTGTTCTCCCACGATCACCTCCCACCAGGGTCTACCCGCTGAGCAGCTTCAGGTGTTTATCTTCAGCGCTAGGAAGTCGCATGACTAGAGCGGGGGGTATCCACGCGTAGATGAGCCGTTTCTTAAGCTAAAACCGGGTCTCCTACTGTAGTGGTTGTCAGCCACCTGGGTGAGACCGGAGGCGGCGTAGGCCTTTGAGGCTGAGCTTGGCCTGGCCCCTGACCTCTGGGGTCGGACCCTCTCTTCCCCCTGATCTTGTTGGCTTTTCTCCCTCCCAAGGCAGAGCTGGGACGCGAGATCCACGCCTTGTCGTCGGCCGGTAAGCCCCTGGCCTCGTGGACGGCCCAGCGGGGGATCCAGGAGTGCCGCGAGGCGTGTGGAGGACACGGCTACCTGGCCAGTAGGTTCCAGAGACACGTGGGCTGGTTTCTGTCCTCATCCCTACCATGTGACTCACACCCGACCGGGGGTCAGCACACGGCCAGGGGTCAGCGCACGACCAACCAGGGGTCAGCGCACAGCCAACCAGGGGTCAGCGCACAGCCAGGGGTCAGTGCACAGCCAACCAGGGGTCAGCGCACAGCCAGGGGTCAGTGTACGGCCAACCAGGGGTCAGCGCACGGCCAGGGGTCAGTGTACGGCCAACCAGGGGTCAGCGCACGGCCAGGGGTCAGCGCACGGCCAGGGGTCAGCGCACAGCCAGGGGTCAGTGTACAGCCAACACGGGGTCAGCGCACAGCCAGGGGTCAGTGCACAACCAACCAGGGGTCAGCGCACGGCCAGGGGTCAGCGAACGGCCAACCAGGGGTCAGCGCACGACCAACCAGGGGTCAGCACACAGCCAGGGGTCAGCGCACAGCCAGGGGTCAGCGCACGGCCAACCAGGGGTCAGCGCACGACCAACCAGGGGTCAGCGCACAGCCAGGGGTCAGCGCACAGCCAGGGGTCAGTGTACGGCCAACCAGGGGTCAGCTCACGACCAACCAGGGGTCAGCGCACAGCCAGGGGTCAGCACACAGCCAGGGGTCAGTGCACGGCCAACCAGGGGTCAGCGCACAGCCAACACGGGGTCAGCGCACAGCCAACACGGGGTCAGCGCACAGCCAGGGGTCAGCGCACGGCCAACCAGGGGTCAGCGCACAGCCAGGGGTCAGCGCACGGCCAGGGGTCAGTGCACGGCCAACCAGGGGTCAGCGCACAGCCAACCAGGGGTCAGTGTACGGCCAACCAGGGGTCAGCGCACGGCCAGGGGTCAGCGCACAGCCAGGGGTCAGCGCACAGCCAACACGGGGTCAGCGCACAGCCAGGGGTCAGTGCACAGCCAGGGGTCAGCGCACAACCAGGGGTCAGTGCACGGCCAACCAGGGGTCAGCGCACAGCCAGGGGTCAGCGCACAGCCAGGGGTCAATGTACGGCCAACCAGGGGTCAGCGCACGGCCAGGGGTCAGCGCACGGCCAGGGGTCAGCGCACAGCCAGGGGGTCAGCGCACAGCCAGGGGTCAGCGCACAGCCAGGGGTCAGTGTACGGCCAACCAGGGGTCAGCGCACAGCCAGGGGTCAGCGCACGGCCAGGGGTCAGTGCACGGCCAACCAGGGGTCAGCGCACGGCCAACCAGGGGTCAGTGTACGGCCAACCAGGGGTCAGCGCACGGCCAGGGGTCAGCGCACAGCCAGGGGTCAGCGCACAGCCAACACGGGGTCAGCGCACAGCCAGGGGTCAGTGCACAGCCAGGGGTCAGCGCACAACCAGGGGTCAGTGCACGGCCAACCAGGGGTCAGCGCACAGCCAGGGGTCAGCGCACAGCCAGGGGTCAATGTACGGCCAACCAGGGGTCAGCGCACGGCCAGGGGTCAGCGCACAGCCAGGGGTCAGCGCACAGCCAGGGGGTCAGCGCACAGCCAGGGGTCAGCGCACAGCCAGGGGTCAGCGTACGGCCAACCAGGGGTCAGCGCACGGCCAGGGGTCAGCACACAGCCAGGGGTCAGCGCACGGCCAACAAGGGGTCAGCACACAACCAACCAGGGGGTCAGTGCACGGCCAACCAGGGGTCAGCACACGACCAACCAGGGAACAATGCACAGCCAGGGATCAGCGCACAACCACCAGGGTTCAGCGCACAGCCAACCAGGGGTCAGCGCACGGCCAGGGGTCAGCATATGACTGGGATCGATACATGGCCAGGGGTCAGCACATGACCAACCAGGGGTCAGTGCATGACCAGGAGTCAGCATATGGCCAGGGGTCAGCACACGATCAACCAGGGGTCAGCACACAGCCAGGGGTCAGCACACGACAGCCTGTGGGCCAAAGGCTATTTCTGTGGATAAAGATTTTTGTAAATAATGGTTTATCAGCACATAGCCGTGACCATTCATTTACACGCTTCCTGTGGCCATGTTCCTGCTCCCCCCACAGAGCTGAGATGTCTCTGCAGACGGCATTTACCATCTGGAACTTTCCAGAGCAGTTTGGCCGGGCCCTGCTCTCCCATCCCATCCCTCGGTTCCCTGCCACCTGATGCTCCCTGGCTGAAACCCGGGGGTCACGAGGTAGCGTGGAGACCGAAAGCCAGAACAGAAGAGAGCGTATCATCCGTTCATCTGAGTTGGAACTTTCTGGTTAATGACTTGGCAGGATCCTGGCCCCGCGTTTTGTTCCAATGAGACACTCTGAGACTTAGCGTCCACTTCTGTCGTTACTGGCGGCTGTTTGAGCAGCTGATGGGTGGTGCAGAGAGCAGGTGACTGACAGGCCGGGCCCAGACCCTGCCTCGTCTGTCTCTGCTGGTCGCTGGCTGCGTATCTGAGGGCGAGCTGACCCGCAGCCTGCTGCTTGGTGTTCTTCTCCACAAGGTGGGCTGATGATAGCATGGCACGACAGGAGTCCTTGCAGCGAGTGAGTGGATGAACACACTTGAAGGGCTTAGAGAGTGTGGGGCAGGTGGCCTGTGCCCCGTTACTCTTATTATGAAAGTGAAAGTCTTACTTGCTCAGTCGTGTCCAGCTCTTGGACTGTAGCCCTCCAGGCTCCTCTGTCCATGGGCTTCTCCAGGCAAGAATACTGGAGTGGGTGGCCATGCCCTTCTCCAGGAGGTTTTCCCAACAGAGGGATTGAACCCGGGTTTCCTGCACGGCAGGCCAATTCTTTACCGTCTGAGCCATCAGAAAAGCCCATTATTATTATGATCACCCTTATTATTTGCCGCTTCCCTGCCTAACTTCCCATGTGCCAACCTTCAGTCACCAATGGGTAAAGTCTGGTGACTCAGACGAGACGGCAGAAGAATTGGCAGAGACCTTCCTGATGGTTTATTCCTTTGGAGTCTTTTAGGCACCGGTTGAGTCTGAGCATCTCGGCGACACTCTGGAGATAGCTGTGTGCTTTCGGTGAAGATGCGTCCCAGTTACTCCTCGTGCGGTGGGGGGCAGGCGGGGGGGCCCTTGACTTCTCCACTCTGCGTTACTGACGTGTGGGTAACCATGGCGCCGCAGAAGTTACTCACCCGTGTGTTTTGTCTTCTGTGCAGTGTTCTTTGTAGTTTTTGTTTGTTGTTATAGCTCATAGAGACGCTATAAATAGTTTAGAATGAGGAGCTTGAATCATGAAGCCCGCAGACAGCAGAAACGACCGAATCAAGTGTCATCACATAATTCCTTCTGGGCTGAATCCAGTGTGGCCAAACTCAGGGATAAATGTAAAGCCCTTTATCTAGATTTGAATATCAGTTTCTAGTCATCTCTCTAAGGTCGCTCTGAGATCTTCATGTTCGGTGCTCTAACTGTGGCACAGGGCAGCAAGTCAGCGGAAGACGATCAGGGTGTCACAGGTGACCACAAACCTCGTATCTGCTATGGAGCACCTTAACACCCTCTTGGGCTGTCCATAGCAGTATGTGAGTGTGAGAAGTTGGGCGTCCTACCCATTCCTCCATCTCAGCCTCACATCTGGAGAACATTCTGTTAATATGCTGGAGACCCAGGTGGGGAGGGTCTGGGAAGAATCTTATGAAATCTATGAAGGAGTTGGGTTATTTCACTGGTAGGAAAGGCAAGAGAAAAAGAAGCACTGTCTTCAGATATTTGAGACGTCGCATGTAAAGAGAAGGGTGCCTTTAGTTGTATGAGGAAGAAGGGCGCCCGCCCAGGTAGTCCGCTCCGTCAGTGGGCCCCCCGGAGGGGGCTTTGCCAGGCGATCCGTGAGACTCATGATGGTCACAGGATGCCGGTGGCAGTGGGTGCTTCCCGGGAGCCTTGCAGGTGTTCCCAGTGTGTCCTTGAAGAGGGAGCAGCCGGATGGATAGGGCGCGCTGCTGGCTGGGGGCGGAGCTGGGCCTGGAGAGGGCGGGAGGTGCTTCGTCCAGTCAGACTGGGCCTGGGACCTGACCTCAGAGTCCCGGATGGCAGGGGTGAGGGCATCTCTCCCGCCCGCACCCCCAGTGATGAGCACGCCTCCTTGCAGTGAACCGTCTGGGCAACCTCAGAGACGACAATGACCCCAACTGCACGTACGAAGGTGACAACAACGTCCTGCTGCAGCAGACCAGCAACTACCTGCTTGGCCTGCTGGCTCACCGGGACCAAGGTGAGGTGGCTGGCGCCCCTGCAGCCCTGCGGGGTGAGGGGGTTCCCAGGGCCCCCTGAGCCAGCTCTTCTGTCAGAATGGACTCTGTGTTTGCAGGCAGGAAACACATGATCAAACAGGGCTGGACCAGCTTCTGAAGTGATGGGCTGGGGCGGGTGGCGGTGAGGGGCGATTTGTCCACCAGACACGCCCGGGTAGGGGTCCTCGGCTCTCCCTGGAGTCACCGGCTCTGCCCCTAGGCGGTGCCTGCATCCAGAGCCCCCTGAAGACCGTGGACTTTCTGGACGCCTATCCAGACATTCTCGGCAGGAGGTTCGAGGGCTCCAGCCCCGAGGACTTGCTGGACTCCTCAGGTAAATGCCCTTCCCTGTCTCCAGGTGTGTCGTGCCCGGCGGGAAGCAGCCTGTTGCTTTGCCGCCTCATTCTTCCATTGATGATTCATCCATGGACACCTCCCTGTGTCTCACGCTGACGCCAACAATGGAGACAAAGGATCTTGCTCCCCGCTCCCTGGAGTCCCGGCTCCCACCCGCCTCCCTCCCCCCACTTCACAGTGAGTGGTCAAGGAGAGACGTCACAGAAAGAGCAGGGGTGGTCACAGCCCCTCCCCTCCGCACCGCGTGTTAATGACGTCTGAAGGATGCGCCTTCCTCCCCCAAGGGCCCACGCGTCTTTCTGTCAAATCCGGTGCCAGCCGTGGCAGCTTCACGCCACAGCGTAGCCTCCTGAAGTGATCACCGCCCCCTTCGTGGGTTTCAGTGAGCGTGTGTCCCTCTGCTGCCTGTAACTCCTGTGGCCAAGCACCTCGGGGCCCCCTGTGTGGTCCCACCCGACCCCCAGGCACACATGCCCCCACCCAATAGGCGGGCAGAAGCTGACCCTCTGGCCAGTCACCCAGGAGCCGGGAAGGCAGCCCACCTGCCAGAGATCGAGGGTGCTGGGCCCGCTCCTGGACCCGCACCCGCTGTGGGGTTTAGGGTGCGTCCCCCATCCGCCTGCCCTGCCGGATGGGGACAGCACGGTCTGCTGGCTGGTGAGGATGCGGGCGGGGACACGCGGGTGCACCCAGCACAGTGCTCAGCTCAGCCCACAGTGTGCCGACACCCCACCCTGCTCCAGCCGCAGCTTTCATCACAGAAATTGCTGTCAAGATGCCGTACGTTCCCCCAAGACTGTTAGCAGAGAGCCTTTGGCGTGGCAGGAGGGCACCTGGCTTACAGAGCGTGCGCGTCCCCTGCGGTCCTCTGGGTGAAGGAGCCACCCCCATGTACCCGAAGGGCACATGGCCCATCACAGCATCCCAGGCTGTGGGCTGTGGGGAGTGTGTGTGAGTGTGTGTGCATGTGTGTGAATGTGTGCGTGTGTGTGAGTATGTGAATGTGTGTGTGGGGGTGTGTGTGTGTGTGAGTGTGTTTGAGTGGTTGTGTGAATGTGTGTGAGAGTGTGTGAGTGAGTGGTGTGTGTGTGTGAGTGTGCATGTGTGTGTGAATGTGTGTGTGTGGTGTTGGGGAGGGGGGGCCTGTCAAGCTGCACTGCCGCCCAGGTCTCCAGGAGAGGAGCTTCGGCCTCCCAGTCCATGTCTGGGGCTGGAGCGAGGGTGGGACCCAGGCTGGGCCCATTTCCCAGCGGTCTCTCCTCCATTTTCATCGACAGCAGCAGCCAGAGACGTTTCTGCTTGTCACTGCTTCAGTTCCCTCACCACCCTTTGTTACAGCTTTTCTGACGATGCACCTTCTTCATCTGTCTTTTTAAAGAGCTGGGAGGACGCTGGGACACACCTAAAGGTCTTTCTGATGGTTCCAGAGCCGCCAGATGTTGCTCCAGGAAGCCCAGGAAATGACCTCATCATTCTAGTAACATCCACCCCACCGGAATTCCACCCCCCACAAAACCATCCCCCATGGTAAAATCAGAGCGTAAACACATGGTCGGCCAGCTCTCGGACATGTCACGGGGCCTGCCGTGTCCACCCCCGGCCCAGGCCTGCCACGCACCCCCCGCCCCCGCCCTGCTCGCTGGCGCTGTGGACGCAGAAGCTGTTTTGTGCACAGCGGCAGGAAGGACGCCAGGGCAGCGTCATCTGTTTTTCCTGCGAGTGCTCTAATTTTCACTCGTTCCAACCAAGTGAAAACATTTTCTGGAGGGAAGAGCGCAAGCAAAACTCATCTGGCAGAGAAGGCTTGGCGTGGAAGGAACCCTGACGACGTTCTCCACGGGGAGAAGGGAGCCTGAAGCTCGCAGCCCTCCGTTCATCCACAGGGTGCTCCGTCATTTAAGCCCCAGACCCCGGGCCAGGCCTCGTCTCAGCTGCATCTCTGGTGAAAGTCCACGGGCGACATGGGACCCTGGGCTCTGCAGGACGGGACGTGCAGGGCCTTCCAGGGTTGAACGAGGCCTGCCTGCAAGGCCAGGAGATTTTTTCTTCCCTTAAGGAATTAGAAGGTTCATTCGGAGCAGGAGGGGCAGGGCAGCTCTCCACCCGGTGCCTCTGATTTATGTGCTGTGGATGCGTGTGCGCCCAGGATGCGTTTAACAAATGGGCCTGAGCGCTGGGGAGCCACACATCACATGATCACGTGAGACGCAGTCCTCTCCTCTCGTTGGCTCACTTGCAACAATATGAGCTAATTGGAGTGCAGTGGATTGGCTGGGCTCTCCCGGCAGCTAGGACGGTGAAGACTCTGCCTACGATTCAGAAGACCGGGGTCCAGTCCCTGAGGTTGGGAAGAGCCCCTGGAGAAGGAAATGGCAACCCACTGCAGCATTCTTGCCTGGAGAATCCCCGTGGACAGAGGAGCCTGGTGGGCTACAGTCTGTGGGGTCGCAGAGTCGACGCAGCTGAGCCACTAACACTAAGTGGGTTGGCTGCACTGACCGCTGTGTGGGTCAGAGGGTCACAGGGCAGTGGGGTTGCGTCGCATCCTGTGTTCAGAGAAACTGGGGACTCAGGCTCTGGAGTGAGCTGTGTGACCTTGGGCTAGATGCTTACCCTCTCTGATCCTCCGTTTCCCTGTAAGGTATTAGGAGGAGGTGCCCTCTCTCCAAAGACCCTTTGCCCAAGTGAGAGCACACTCCCAGGTTCAGGGGGTCGAGAGATGGACATGACTTTGGGGGCCCCATTCCACTCACCATACCTGGCAGAACTGTGGGAGGGGTGCCCCGTGTCAGGGTCCACACCCCGCAACCTGCCTCACGCTAGGCTCCCTGAGACATGCTGTGGGAGCTGGTCAGGCTGCTTGCAGCCTCCGAGCCCTCGACTCCTCAGGCCTCTGAGATGGAGCGTTTGCTCGATAATGAAATGCTCAGCTGTGCTGTGACGTTTGTTAGCAGATACGGCAGCACGAAACGGCTGGAGGTCTGCAGTAGTGGGTACCACGGGATGTGCTCCCAGGGAACAGGCTGTGCCACCCGGGGGGAAGTCCCAGGGCCCCTGCGTCCAGCCTTTGGGTCCAGGCCCAGTGCCCTCAGGTCGGTCCTGCGGCTCCAGAGCCCAGACAGCTGCAGGTCCCACAGGCCTGGGCCCTCTGCCTGGGTAGCAGATGAGCGCATGGACCCAGAGCCTCACAGCCAGCTCAGACCCCACACCCGCCCGGCTACCTCGCCGTGTGCCCGGGCGCCTCCTTGTCCCCTGGTCCTCACTGGAGGGGGCAGGAACAGCCCTGCCGGGCTGGGTGTTCTGAATCACCCACGTCCTGGGAACCCGTGAGGTGTGATGACAGAAGGACCCACAGAGGCAGGCACAGCCCTGGGATGGGCTGGGAGGGTGGGGGTCTCCCTCCATCCCCTTCCAGCTGGTCCCTGTCCATCCGCACCCCTGTCAGCAGCTTCCTCTCCTCTCCCCTGAGGGCCGGAGGAGGGGGTGAGGTCTCAGCAGAGCTGATGTGAGGCCCAGGGCCTGGCCGGCCAGGTGGACAGAGCACCACTCCTCCACCACCTGCCAGAAAGTCGCCCTGACATCGTGCAGGCCTGAGTTTCATCTGGACTGTGTATCCTCATCGTGAATGAGGTGGTTACCCCCAAAAGACCATAAAGAAGGCTGAGTGTTGAAGAATTGATACTTTCGAACTGAGGTGCTGGAGAAGACTCTTGAGAGTCCCTTGGACTACAAGGAGATCCAACCAGTCCATCCTAAAGGAAATCAGTCCTGAATATTCATTGGAAGGACTGATGCTGAAGCTGAAGCTCCAATACTTTGGCCACCTGATGCGAAGAACTGACTTCACTGGAAAAGACCCTGATGCTGGGAAAGACTGAAGGTGGGAGGAGAAGGGGACGACAGAGGATGAGATGGTTGGATGGCATCACCGACTCAATGAACATGAGCTTGAGTAAATTCTGGGAGGCAGTGGAGGATGGAGGAGCCACGGGGTCACAGAGTCGGACGTGACTTTTCTACTGAACAACAGCGACCCCAGAAGGGGCTCTGTGACCTCGTGGACTCTGGTTGCTGGAACCGTGTAGAACTCAGGCCGGCCTCACAGCAGAGCCAGGAAACGCCCTCCCCCTCTGCCTGTCTCAGCCTGACCACCACCGAGGGGTGGGAGTCGGGTGGGCAGCCCTCGTCCCCGGGGCGCAGATTCCAGGTCTGTGAACTGGCCCTGTCTCTCTCACTCAGCATGAGGGTTGAGGCCCTGCACTCACGTGTCTCTCTGTCTCTCACTCTGAAGTCCCGCTGGCGGCATACGAGTGGCTGGTCTGCTACCTGCTCAGGGAGAGCTACCAGAGGCTCAATCAAGAGAAACGCTCAGGAAAAAGCGACTTTGAAGCCAGAAACAACTGTCAGGTACGTGTTTGTGTCAGAAGTGGCTTCTTCGTGAGCTGCTCCTGATCCCCCACTGCCGTGTCCTCTCTGGCTCTCTGCTGCCGGGATCAGTGATGCGCCCGAGCCACCCGCACCCCGAGCCCAGCCCTTTTGCTACACCGCGCGGCTGGTGTCCAGGCTTGGGCAGCTCAGAGTCTGTCTCTGCCTGAAGTATTCGTAATTTAGGCTTCCCTGGTGGCTGAGCTGGTAAAGAATCCACCTGCAAGGCGGGAGACCCAGGTTCTATCCTTGGGTCGGGATGATCCCCCAGAGAAGGGAATGGCTGACCTGCTCCAGTATTCTGGCCTGGAGAGTCTCCATGGACAGAGGAGCCTGGTGCGCTACAGTGCCTGGGGTCGCAAACAGTTGGGCACGACCGAGCGACTGACACTTATTCGTAACTTGTTAAAATGAAAATATACTCGGAAATCAGAGCACACCAGAAATTGATACCTGGGTTGGAATGTTTTTCCTGGGACTGGAGGTTTGTCGGGGGTGAGGATTTGTGAGAGAGGGGCCTGTGCAGGGAGCAGGGAGCGGGCCTTCCTGGCCTGCGGTGTCCTACTGCCGGCCTCTCTTGGGAGCTCTTCGTGATCACGGAGCAGCTTGGGCTGTGCAGGCTAGGACTGTCCCTCAGAGTTTCTGTTCTGTGCCCCCCACCCCACGGCCCCAGCATGGGCACCTCATAGGACCCCTCATGGGCGCTGGCCCAGGTCTGTTAATACGGTGGGCAGATCTCTGATGGCACGGGCAGGCCATCCGGGAGAAGTCAAGGGTGGGCACCAAGTGTGAGGACTCGGGAGGGAAGCGGAGGGTGCAGGGGCTGGAACCAGGCTCTCACCCCTGTGGGTGTTGGAGCTGCGTGATTTGGGGGTTCTGTCTGTGCACTCTGGGGGGCCCAGCAGCACTCAGGCCTCTGCTCACTAAGATGCCAACAGCACCTCTGAGTTGTGACAACCCCAGACTATCTCCTGACGGTGCCAGGCACCCCGGGGGTGGGGGAGCTAACTGGGCCTGGTCGAGAGATCAAGAACCCCTGAGCCAGTGCGGCCTCCGGTCTGGAGCGGGGAGCTGCCGGGGAGCAGGTCCACTCTCTGTGGCTCCGGGAATCTCCGTTCTGCCGTGTCTCCCTTTAGACACTTCCTCTGTGCCCGTGGCCTGGTGTGGCTGCCTTCCTGGGTCCCTGTGACCCTCCAGGCCCTCCACGCACCACCTTCCTGGGTCCCTGTGATGGTCCAGGCCCTCCACGCACTGTGGATGCGTGTGACGGTCCAAGCCCTCCACGCACTGTGGATGCGTGTGACCGTCCAGGCCCTCCACGCACTGTGGACCCGTGTGACGGTCCAGGCCCTCCACGCACTGCCTTCCTGGGTCCCTATGACCGTCCCGGCCCTCCATGCACTGTGGATCCGTGTGACGGTCCAAGCCCTCCACGCACTGTGGATGCGTGTGACCGTCCCGGCCCTCCACGCACTGTGGACCCGTGTGACGGTCCAGGCCCTCCACGCACTGCCTTCCTGGGTCCCTATGACCGTCCCGGCCCTCCATGCACTGTGGATCCGTGTGATGGTCCAGGCCCTCCACGCACTGCCTTCCTGGGTCCCTATGACCGTCCAGGCCCTCCATGCACTGTGGATCCGTGTGACGGTCCAGGCCCTCCACGCACTGCCTTCCTGGGTCCCTATGACCGTCCCGGCCCTCCATGCACTGTGGATCCGCGTGACGGTCCACGCCCTCCACGCACTGCCTTCCTGCGTCCCTATGACCGTCCCGGCCCTCCATGCACTGTGGATCCGCGTGACGGTCCAGGCCCTCCACGCACTGCCTTCCTGGGTCCCTATGACCGTCCCGGCCCTCCATGCACTGTGGATCCGTGTGACGGTCCACGCCCTCCACGCACTGCCTTCCTGGGTCCCTATGACCGTCCAGGCCCTCCATGCACTGTGGATCCGTGTGACGGTCCACGCCCTCCACGCACTGCCTTCCTGGGTCCCTATGACCGTCCAGGCCCTCCATGCACTGTGGATCCGTGTGACGGTCCAGGCCCTCCACGCACTGCCTTCCTGGGTCCCTATGACCGTCCCGGCCCTCCATGCACTGTGGATCCGTTTGACGGTCCAGGCCTTCCACGCACTGCCTTCCTGGGTCCCTGTGACTGTCCAGGCCCTCCATGCACTGTGGATCCGTGTGACGGTCCACGCCCTCCACGCACTGCCTTCCTGGGTCCCTATGACCGTCCCGGCCCTCCACGCACTGTGGACCCGTGTGGCCGTCCAGGCCCTCCACGCACTGCCTTCCTGGGTCCCTATGACCGTCCAGGCCCTCCATGCACTGTGGATCCGCGTGACGGTCCAGGCCCTCCACGCACTGCCTTCCTGGGTCCCTATGACCGTCCAGGCCCTCCATGCACTGTGGATCCGTGTGACGGTCCACGCCCTCCACGCACTGCCTTCCTGGGTCCCTATGACGGTCCAGGCCCTCCATGCACTGTGGATCCGTGTGACGGTCCAGGCCCTCCACGCACTGCCTTCCTGGGTCCCTATGACCGTCCCGGCCCTCCATGCACTGTGGATCCGTTTGACGGTCCAGGCCCTCCACGCACTGCCTTCCTGGGTCCCTGTGACCGTCCAGGCCCTCCATGCACTGTGGATCCGTGTGACGGTCCACGCCCTCCACGCACTGCCTTCCTGGGTCCCTATGACCGTCCCGGCCCTCCAAGCACTGTGGACCCGTGTGGCCATCCAGGCCCTCCACGCACTGCCTTCCTGGGTCCCTATGACCGTCCAGGCCCTCCATGCACTGTGGATCCGTGTGACGGTCCACGCCCTCCACGCACTGCCTTCCTGGGTCCCTGTGACCATCCAGGCCCTCCACGCACTGTGGACCCGTGTGACCGTCCAGGCCCTCCACGCACTGCCTTCCTGGGTCCCTGTGACGGTCCAGGTCCACCATGTGGGCCTGATTCCGGGGACTGAGACCGGGAAGAGGAGCTCATGGGATGCGATGCAGGCGCTGGACACGTGAGGTTCCGTCTGCTGCTCCTCACGGCAGCGCCCGCAGGCCGGCTCCTTCCTGCTTCCTCTTCACAGACCAAGAAGCTCGGGCCGGGATGGGAGCCACTTGCTCCCATCCCACTGTGCGCACACGCTCGTAAAAGCCGAGTGGATTCGGAAGCTGGCCCCTCGACTCCGAGAGCCGGGCCCTGAGCTGGTCCACTGGGGACTCAGAGCACAGCAGGACGCAGGATGCGTTTTTAGGGTGGCCACGTCAGAGGTGGGGCCACGTTTCCAGGCCCGCACCAGCCGATGCTGTGGCTGAAACTGACCCGTGTGCTGTCTTCACGTAAAGATAGGACGAACACACCATGACTGACTCTAGAAAATGCACGTGGTTGAGAAGGAGCGAGCAGAGGAGGGCAGAGTTTGGACTTGGTCCTGGGCTGGGACTCGCAGGGAGAATCTCCCCAAGTGGAGAGGAGCCCACAGCTCTCGGGCACGTTGGGGGGTGGGGGTCCATTCAGTGACACCCGCTCGCGGAGAGGTTGAGGGCGCACACGGGGGCCGGCCTTCCTGCGCCGAGTGTGTCTCCACCAGTCGCCGATGGCGTGAACTTGTTTCACCCTCGGGGTCCAGGGCGGATTGAGGTGATGCCTTTGGGGGGGCTCTTAGCTTAGTGCCTAGCCCGTGTTGTGGGGGGCACTCCCCACCCGCCTCCATTATCAGCTTCGTCGGCTTCCCCCCTGTGAGTACCCCCTCTCTGGGTCTCTCTCCCTCCAAAGTCAAGGACACCACCACACGGCGAGCATGAGAGGGCAGCTGCTCTGAAGGCCCGGCTGGCCCTGCAGGCAGGACGCGGGGATGCAGGCCGTGTGACCTGGTGGCGTCAGAGGCGCAGCGGGGTCTTCGGATCAGACCAGGCAGACTGGCATGAGGCCGGGGAACATCCTCCCCTGAATTCCCTCCTGAGGGTGCCTGGTTCTCAGGCAGACCCTGGGGGAGCCTTGGCCTCGGAAGTGAGGACCCATTGCTTGCTCTGAAAGTCAAGAGGAGGCCTTGAGCTCAGAACCGTGCCCCACTTGGCAACCACGCCCCCTGCCTCCCCGGAGCATATTCTGGACCCTGCCCTGTGGATTCTGGCTGATGCATGTGTATGCTTAGTCGCTTCAGTCGCTTCCAACTCTTTGCGACCCCATAGACTGTAGCCCACTAGGCTCCTTTGTCCATGGATTCCCCAGGCAAGAATACTGGAGTGGGTAGCCATTCCCTTCTCCAGGGGGTCTTCCTGACCCAAGGATTGAACCCAGGTCTCCTGCATTGCAGGTGGACTCTTTACTGTCTGAGCCACCAAGGAATTCTGGGGCAAATTCATGCAGACATTGAATAGGGGTCTCTTCCCACCCCCATCCCGGGTCACCTCTTTGCTGGATTATTTAATTTCGAAAGCAACACATGCTCATTATAACAAATGAGGAATGCATGTGTAATTGTTTTAATTAAAAAAAAACCAGTAAACTGATAAACTAGAGATGGGGAAAGAAAAGCTGACAAGCAAAGCTAATGATGAGCAGCAGATGTGTTGGCTATTGGTTAAAAGAGAAAAAGCCCGGGCCAGAAGACCCATGGTGACTTCCTGCTTCCACAAACCGAGCCAGCATCGGGACTCACACGCGAGTGCAACCCGGCTGGCCCCCCGGTGAAGCCCTTCCCTCAGTTTTGGATGTGATGGGAGTGGGAGAGAGGGGCTGTTTCCTTGAGAAACTTGGGGGGCGCGGGCGGAGCCAGGCCCCGGGAGGGGCTGAGGTTGCTTCAAGGTGAGTCCAGGGAGCATGTGGGAAACCTTCTCTGTGGTTCCCAGTGCAAGAGAACCGACCTTGTGCCTTTGGGGATCCCACCACCCAGGGGACGCCCCAGTCCCTAGTGCCAGGATGACCTGGGCGATCCCGTGGCGGCTGTGTGTCTGCTGTGGGGTCACCGAGGCCCCAGACGGCGCTAAGCGGAGCACGGTCGCTGGGCCCGAGGCCCAGAGCAGCGGCTGCAGGCGGGCTCGCGTCCCTGCCGGCCTTTCCCCGGAGGCGCTGCCCAGCCCCGGCTGGCTGTGCCCGCTGCCCGGGTGCTGCCGGGGCGCAGACCCCGGTGTGCCCTCCCGAACGCTTGCGCCGCGCCCTGTTGCAGGTATACCACTGCCGGCCCTTGGCCCTGGCGTTCCTGGAGCTCACGGTCGTGCGCAGGTTCCACGAGCACGCGCACCAGCCCGGCGTGCCGCCCCCGCTGCGGGCCGTGCTCCGGCGGCTCAGCGCCCTCTACGCCGTGTGGTCCCTGAGCCAGCACACCGCCCTGCTCTACCGAGGTGAGACCCCGCTCCGGGGCGCGTGGGGCGCTCCTTCCGCGCGGCTTACTGAGCGCTCATCACGGGGAGCAGATGAGCCCAGAGGCCATGGCGGGGGCGGGGGGGGGGACCAACAGGGGGCACGGCAGCACCAGGGTGGTGCCCGTAGGGCTGAGCCGTGGCGGGCAACCCGGGAGGGCTTCCTGGAGGAGGTGATGAAAGGGCTGATCCTGGAAGATGGGTGGAAACGGGATAAACCTGAGTTTTTTTTCAAACTTTGTTTCACTATCTTTCTAAGGAACATTTTTTAGATGTTTTCCCAAAGCATCCCCATGACATGTTAATACTAGAGCTGTCCTGTGTACCTACTCATGCCCCAGGCGTGTATCTGTGCTGTCCCAGGAGTACGTTTTCCCCTCCCCTTGAAGAGAACCCACATTTTCCTCCTTGGGGCCAGTGTTGCCCGCCCCCCCCCCCCCTTTTTTTGAGTCACTCAGTCGTGTCCAACTCTTTGCGACCCCATACACTATACAGTCCATGGAATTCTCCAGGCCGGAATACTGGAGTGGGTAGGCGTTTCCTTCTCCAGGGGCATCTTCCCAACCCAGGGATCGAACCCAGGTCTCCCGAATTGCAGGCAGATTCTTTACCAGCCAAGGTATACAAGGGCTCCCTGGTGGGAGCAGTGGGGTGCGGAGGCAGGAGCCCACCCTCTGAGTGAGCAGGCGCTGTTCTCTATGGCAAAGATCAGACAGCAGCCAGTTCTGCAGCAGACTTGGGGCTCCCTCTTTGAGCCTGTGAGACAGCATAACACAGTGTGCGTGGGTGTGGGAGGCAAGGCCAAGGGGGCGGTTCTCCGGCCAGTTGCCTGGTGACTCCAGACACCCCCACGTGCCCCCAGGCGCCGCTCTGAGCCTGCAGCCCTCGCCACCCCGCCCAGTGCTCTGCTTGAGGTCTTGTCCATTCCCGTGGACCCCAGCCCGCCAGCCCTGCCTCCTCCTACCCCCTGGCCCCCTGTGGCCGCCCTTCCTGAGCTTCAGCATCCCCAGCTCCCGGCTGTGACCCCCTCCCCCCACAAGCAGCACCTGCTCAGTGAACCGGCAGGGAGGAGGACAGGGACCCCAGGCCCAGCCTCACCTTTCTTTAAAGGTGGTCACAGAGGCAGCGAGACGTCTTCACACAGAATGGGCTGTTTCATGATGTGTGCGCTATTTGTGGGTAACTTGGGGGTTTAAAGGGCTTCCCCAGTGACTCAGATGGTAAAGAATCTGTCTGCAGTGCAGGAGACCCGGGTTTGATCCCTGGGTCGGGAAGATCCCCTGGAGAAGGGAATGGTAGCCCACTCCAGTATTCTTGGCTGGGGGACTCCGCGGACAGAGGAGCCTGGCGGGCTACAATTCATGGGGTCCCAAAGAGTCGGGCCCGACTGAGCGACTGATCCTTGGGGGTGAGGGTCCCGGACCCCGGAGTCACCACACTGTGCTTCCAGGTGGGTACTTGTCTGGTGAACGTGCGGGCAAAGCGATGGAGAGCGCAGTCCTGGCCCTGTGTGCGCAGGTGAGTTGTGACCCCTTGTGTCCGTATGTGATTTACATGTGATGACATGTATGTTACTGTCCGGTGACCTTGGCCTCCCATTCATTGGTGTGCATGTCACCTTTCAGTTCAGTCACTCAGTCGTGTCCGACTCTTTGTGACCCCATGGACGGCAGCATGCCAGGCCTCCCGGTCCATCACCAACTCCCGGAGTTTACCCAAGCTCATGTCCACTGAACCAAAGCAGTGCCTCCATTGGCACACCCCAGAAAACTAGAGAGAATGTGCTTATGGCAGAAAGGTCAGGAAGCGCCACTCTCAGGGGCCCCTACACATCCAGCTCATTCTAACGCTTTCTACAGCGACTTCGACCATTGCTTCAGGCCTTTCAAGTTAGCCTCCAATTTAAAATCATCTCGTGGCATTTTCTTTGGTTTTTTATTGCGTCCTTCTGCCTTCATCACCCAGAGGAGTCAGGTGGCCCCACGTCGTGTCCTGCTGGTGCTCCGTCCACTGGAGCTTCGTGCAGGGAGGGACAGGTTCCAGGGCCGTGCTCTCCCGTGCGGTTGCCGCCGGCCATGTGGGGCTGCCGGTGGTGGAACCGCAGCGGGCGCGAGCGAGGATTTGGGGTTATCTTTAGTTTTAATTCAACCGTCAGTGTGTGTGCCGGCTGCTGGATTAAGCAGTGCAGTTGGAGGCGCTTCTCTGCTCTGGGTGATCAGACATGAACCAAAGCCCCCCAGCACTCTGTCCGTGGTATGTCTGTGGTGTACACAGCAGATATATGTACACAAGTGTCTCCATTGACGGATGAGGGGCCGCTGGGCTCCTCTCTGTGCTTCCGAGCTGAGGCAGCTCCGGGTGATGTCCTTGTTGGCATCAAGCCTCTCTCTCCCTACGTGGGTTCAGGGTAAGGGTGTCTCTGGGGTCATTCCGTCTGCTCTGGCCATGTCGACTTAAACAGGAGGGGGGTTTTCCCTCTTGTGTTTTGTGGGGGTGAGTTGCCTTTATAAAAAATAACAGCAGTCGTTTCCCTTGCTCTGCAACGTGACACTTAGACCTTGGAGCTGGTGGCTGGGGTAGGGTGGAGGGGCAGTACCTGGGCCCAAGCTGCCTGGCGGATCTGAGTCCTGGTCCTGACTCTGGGGGATGGGGGCTCCTTCCCTGCTCCAGCCCGGGCCTGGAGCAACATCGTCTGTCGGGGTGTCCTCGCTGTCTCACGCTCACCTCTGCTGAGACAGTGACCCCACAGCCCGCAAAGACGGGCTCTTTCCCATGGGCCCCCTGCATGAAACGCTGGCCAACTCCCGGTCTAGGGCAGGACCTTGCTCTACTATTGTTTCTCCTTGAAGCAGGGCAGGCTCATACCCCCGACCCCCTGGGACCTCGGTGCCAAGGGTGTGTGGGACTGTGGAGCAGCGCCTGAGCCACGAAGCTGGGCTCCTCTCCTCTCGTGACTCTCTGCCCAACAATTGTTTTAATCGGCCTTGTTTCAGTCACCCTGGCTCCTGTGTTCAGTTCAGCCCCGGGGCCTGGATAGCTCAGTCAGTGGAGCACCAGACTTAACCTGAGGGTCCGGGGTTCAAGTCCCCGTTCAGGCCTGCTGTCCTCTGTTTTATCTTTGTGCTTCCCCGGTAGCTCAGACGGTAAAGAATCTGCCTGCGATGCAGGAGACCCCAGTTCGATCCCTGGGTCGGGAAGATCCCTTGGAGAAAGAGATGGCTACGCACTGTAGAATTCTTGTCTGGAGAATTCCACAGGCCAGGGGAGCCTGGCGAACTGTTAGTCCTCGGGGTCACAAAGCGTTGGACACAGCTGGGTGACTAAGCACACATACCGCATATGGCATTTCACAATTATTTTAAGTAAAAAATGTATTTTTGCATTTCAAGAAAATTCTTAGGAGTCTACTCATATGAATTCCACTTGTCATATTGTAGAATAATTTGTGTAACGGGATGGGAGAGTAATAAAACTACCGTGAACCAAAGCACATTGGGATGATGGCTTTTCCAGGGGCTTATAAATGCTTTTACTCTTACTTTTTTTTTTTTCTGGACATATTTCCCTCTGTTGGAACAGTAATTGCCCCGATCAGTCAGGGTTCAGAGACAAACCTCTGAAGACAGTTGCCAGTTAGTGAGCCACAGAATCATCAGTTTTACGAGCAGTCCCTACCATGTTGGAAAAAAAAGAAAATGTTGGAAGTCTTGAGTGGATAGCAACATGGTGAAAATATTCAGACGCACACTTGGGGAACCTGTAACCCAGGCCTGTGAAAAGATGACGCCTGAGGAATGGAGCCTTGCGCCTGCTGGGGTTACCATTGCTCGTGGGTTGCAGGCTCTGTTGCTTGGTGGTTGCCATGGAGATGCCGGGTGTTGCCAAGGGTACGGACTTTGTTTTCTAACAGCTGAAAGATGATGCTGTTGCCCTGGTGGACGTCATCGCCCCTCCAGACTTCATCCTGGACTCACCGATTGGCAGAGCTGATGGCGAGGTATGAAGAGCAGCCTTCTTCCCGTGGGCGGCAGGAGGCACTCTGGGCCCCAGGGCAGTCATGGCAGAGCTGAGATGGCGACAGGGCTCGGGGCGGGGTGGGGGGGTGGTCTCCAGTATCACGTGGCCAGCGGGGAGGGAGTGGCTGGGAGAAGTTGGGTTGGTCGTGGACGGGTCAGCCGCCCCCCAGCCTGCCCTTCCCTGAGAGACAGAGTGGCCCCGCCACTCTCTTAGGAGGCCTCAACACCAAGGTCAGCGTGGGCCTGTGCAAAGCTGTGGTCTCTGCACACTCTCCTGAGGGCCCGCCCCACTCCTGGGTCTTCTGACCCCCTCACCCCTCTACCTGGGCTTCCAGGGCAGCCCCCAGGTGGCTGCCCGAGCTCCTCTCTTGCCCCCACCCCTCCCCATGCTCCAGAACGATTGCTTCTCAAGCTGCCCCAAAGTCCCCCACACCAAAGCAGTACCAGATCCCTCCCCGCTCCCGCCCGCCCCTGTGGCTGACCTCTGCCTGGTTCTGCGGGGTCATCGCACACCTCCTCCCACCCTCCAGACTCCAGCCTCACTGTCCTTCTGCTTCTCTATTGTACTGGGCTCACTGCCACCCCAGGGCCTTTGCACCTGTGCCCCCCGCTACTCGGGAGCACTTCTGCTCGTTCCGAGTGGACTGTGCCCCCCGCTACTCGGGAGCACTTCTCGTTCCGAGTGGACTGTGCTCCCCGCTACTCGGGAGCACTTCTGCTCGTTCTGAGTGGAATGCCGTTCTTCTGGGAGGCCTCCTCCAGCTTCTAGGTGAAGCGTCCCCCCTCTTCCCCTGGCAGGTGGGTCCCCCACTTTGTCCTGTGGTGTGAGCCTCGCCATTCTCCTTTCCAAGCCCACGGGCAGCCTGGTGTGACCTCCACCACGTGGAGAGGCCTGTGCGGGATGGCGCCCGCGGGCCTGCTCAGCACTCCCAGCTCCCCACCACCCGTGGGTGATTGTCCCCATGTTTCCATGGAGACTGTTTCCGTGGAGACGTGGCATGTCAGTGTTAAAGTCACGTGGTGAGGGCCCATGGCTATCATGCTATTTCTCCTGAGGCTTACCTTGCTGACCCAGGAGATTGAACATCAGGGGACGAGCACCTTCTCTCTATCCCCAGGGGACATTCCAAGGGGACAGGAACCTTCTGTCCTCAGGAGACACTGTCGTTGGTCCAGGGGGCAGATGCCTGGACCTCTGCCCAGCCCAAGCCACCCCCAGGGTTGGGATGGAAGTGCAGGCGCTGGGTTGGGCAGATCAGAAGAGCCCCCCCATCGAGTCAGGAAGGCAGGGACCACACGTCTGGGGAGGGCCGGCTATCCTCTGGCTGTTGAGCTGGGCCAGGCATCTCCCTCGAGGAGGCCGCTTTGCCAGGGAGAGACCCAGCCTCCAGGAGGACCAGGCAGGTGGCCTGAGTTGGCCCAGCTGGGAGGCGGCAAAGATGGACTGTTTGGAGGGAAGGCGGGAGAGTGTGAACCTTGGTCTCTGGTGTGGCCGGGGCCCAGCAGGAGCATGAGGAGGATGTGCTGACCAGCCCACGGGCGGGGAGCTGGCCTCTGGGACATGGGCTCCCGGCAGCGCTAGCCCCGTATGGGCAGGCGGCAGCCCTGATTCATGGGCGGGCAGGCAGGCAACTGTGGAGTAGGGGAGGCCATGCCATCCTGCCCTGGCCTGAGGTGGGGCCCTGGACTCCACACTGAGACCAGAGCAGCCCCGGGCCTTGCCCGGCAGGATTTACACGGTGCGTGTCTCTCCCAGTGTTACGGGCTAAGGTCTGCACCAGGTACTATGAGGTGGGAAATCCATTTTAGACGGACAAACACAGCTGTCAGAGGCCGAGGCCATCTTTAAGGGAAGCGCGGCATCCAGGTTGTGTGGTGTCACCTCGGATTTATGACCTGCGGGGAGAGAGCCTCGTCTGCGTTTCCCTGGGAACCGGGAATAGCAGTACGCGTGGGTGGAATCGCTGAGCACGTTTAGCAGGTGCGGAGAGAGGGCAGCTTCTTGAAAGTGACACCTGTCAACGTCAGCCAGATGTAAAACTGGCTCCTTTCCTGCCTCCGTGGACCTCGGCCTGGATGCTGGCCGTGCTGGGAGCAGGGACCGGTCAGGCGACTGCCTGCACGCTCACGACCTTCCTCTAGGATGACTAATGAGAGCAGTCCAGCCTGGGGGCCCGGAGGCGGCAGCTGGCCGGCCTAGGGGGCTCAGTCTGGCGGGGTGGGCAGAGAGGGGACCAGGCCTGCCCAGGCCCGGGGGCCCAGAGGACCAGCCATCAGGCTGCTGCTTGGCTGTGCCACCACGCGCCAGCCGCCTGGCTGCAGAAGGACAGATTTCAGAGCAGATGATCAGAGTCAACTTGCAGGATCCACCTTCCGTGAGAATTTCCAAAGAGAAGGCCAAGCAGGATGTTTTCAACGTAAGTGTACATTCTGTGAAATCGCTTAAGTCGTGTCCGACTCTTTGCGACCCCATGGACAGTAGCCTGCACCAGGCTCCTCTGTCCATGGGATTTTCTAGGCAAGAGTACTGGAGTGGGTTGCCATTTCCTTCTCAGGGATCTTCCCAACCCAGGGATCGAACCCAGGTCTCCCGCGTGGATAGACAGGCGCTTTACCGTCTGAACCACCAGGGCCGTGTACATCAGGGACCTTGATCGTTGTATTTTCCCAGTTTTCCTCTGCTGACAAAGAAAGGGCTTATGCAAATTGAATTTAAATCATCTTCAGACGCTTCCAGGAAGTGACGGCGCTTCGTGTTTTGCACAGTTGCATTGACATGCTCAGAGTCTTTCTTATTCCATCTGTGTATATCATGTATTTTTTAACAGCTCTATAAAAACCTCTGGACTGCCGTCCTTCAGGGAAGCAAGGTGCTGGAGAGGGCATCATGGTGGTCAGAATTCGCGGTCAACAAGCCCGTCATAGGAAGTTTGAAATCAAAGCTGTAGTCGAACCGGCTAAATCTGGCGAAGCCATGAGGACCTGGACCTCAGGTTCACTTCTGGAAGCCCCAGACCCGCAGTTCTTCCTGGCGGCTTGTCCTGTTGAGTCCAGGGCTGGACCGGCTGATCCTGGCCTGGCCCCCGCCTGCCGCCCCGAGTCCTAGCAGGACGGGTAACCTCCAAAGGGTAGGACTGATTTGGGTCATCCTGATTTGCTGGGTGAAAACAAAGTTTATATATAGGATCATGTCTTCCTGAGAGACTGAACACTTTTGGATAATTAGAGCTTTAGCATAATTCTGTTTTCATATGCTGATTATGAAGCTGACTGCTTGTAATCTGGGATTTTTCTGGCCAGGTGATCTTTTGCCTTCATCTGAGATTTCTTCCAAGACTTTGCTTCACTAAGCCCTGAACGATGCCAATCCGACTCTTTTTTCACCCTGGTTTGACTTTCTCATGTCATTAAATTATATCATAACTTTACTAATTTGCGCTGTGGACCACCCGAATGGCATAGCTGAAGATTTTGAAGGAAAATAAAATCAGTTTTCTTACTTTCTTATGTGGAACTAGAAGTTTCCATTAAAGAAATGTTTCCAAAGGGGGGAAAAAAGTGCATAATGATTTGAGGATCTGGTCATCCTTACGTCCTGACCTCCCTGTTGTATGCGCATTACGTCGTCACTTTGTTACTTGAACGAGTTTGTTTCTCTAGGAAGTGGAGCTCCCAGGCTGCCTGCCCCTGTGTGGGGTTTGTCCCACGCTTCTGCACACTGTCCACCCTCAGGCCCGAGTGCCCTGCGGACAGCGGGGACTGATGGAGGAGGCTGATGGCCACCTCCACCCATGATTCCTTCGTCCCAGGTCAGGACAACGGCTGGTGGGTGGGCCCTCTCTCCGTCTCCCGCTCCCCCCCAGCTTCTGATCTCCAGGAGGTTCAGGACCTCTGTCATCAGCAGCCCCCTGCACTCCCCACCCTGCCGAGGTGCCCATGGAACACGCTGGTACTGAACAAAGGTGGCACTTATTTTCCAAAAGAGCCCAGAAAACCTCTGAGCACGTGAAGGGCCTGAGAAAGAATTATTTTTTTAGGACCTTCCCCGGTGGTCCAGTGGTTAAGACTTCACCTTCCAATGCTGGGCAAGGGGTACAAGTTCAATCCCTGGTCAGGGAGATAAGATCCCACATGCCTCGTAGCCAAAAAAACCAAAACATAAAACGGAAGTCACATTGTATTGAGGTTGGTGCAAGAGTAACCTGTGGTTTTGCACTGTTGAGCTCAGCTGTTTGATACTGGAATACATTCTTAAATAAATGTGGTTAGATTATGCTGTTGTTCAGATGCTAAGTCATGTCTGACTTATTGGAGCTGATCTTCCAACTACACCGGACGCTGTCAGATAACTCAGTGTCAATGAGTTGATGTCAATGTCAACTCAATGCTACTCTATGGTCATTCGGCGCTTGAAGCAAATCGGAAAGGTGAAAAAGCTCAATAAGTGGGTGCCTGGTGAACTGACCGCAAATCAAGAAAACAGTTTTTGAGATGTTGTCTTCTCTTATTCTATGCAACAACCATGAACCGTTTCTCTGACTGGATTGTGATATATGATGAAAAGTGGATTTTATACAACCGGCGACAACCAGTTTCAGTGGCTGAACCGAGAAGAAACTCCAAAGCACTTCCCAAAGCCAAACTTGCACCAAAAAAAGGTCATGGTCACTGTTTGGTGGTCTGCTGCTGGTCTGATCCACTGCAGCTTTCTGAATCCTGGCGAAAATGTTACACCTGAGAAGTACGCTCAGCGAATTGATGAAAAACTGCAGTGCCTGCAGCCGGCCTTGGTCAACAGAAGGGGCCCAGTTCTTCCCCACGACAACACCTGACCGCACATCGCACAACCAGGGCTTCAAAAGTTGAACAAATTGGGCTACGAAGTTTTGCCTCATCTGCCATATTCACCTGACCTCTCGCCAACTGACTACCACTTCTTCAAGCATCTTGACAACTTTTTGCAGGGAAAACGCTTCCACAACCAGCAGGAGGCAGAAAATGCTTTCCAAGAGTTCGTCAAATCCTGAAGCACAGATTTTTATGCTACAGGAATAAAAAACTTACTTCTCATTGGCAAAAATATGTTGATTATAATGGTTCGTATTAATGATTAATTAAGATGTGTTTGAACCTAGTTATGATGATTTAAAATTCATGGTTCAAAATTGCAGCTACTTTTTCACCAACCTACATAACAAATGTAATAAAGACTTTAAAAATAGTCCACATCAAAAAACAATCATCTTAAAAAAAAAATTGGCTTTTAAAGACTGAATTACATAGGTAGAATTATGTGTGTGGTTC
Source organism: Odocoileus virginianus (assembly GCF_023699985.2). Lineage (NCBI taxonomy): Eukaryota > Metazoa > Chordata > Mammalia > Artiodactyla > Cervidae > Odocoileus > Odocoileus virginianus. The sequence continues at coordinate 950,652 of NW_027224267.1, forward strand.
CTTAACTTCCCAGGCCTCAGTCTTCATGCCCAGGAAAGGGGTGCACACACCCCCGCCAGAAGCATCCGAGTGGCTGGCAGGTTAAGATTAAGGACCACTCACCGCTTAAGGTTAAGGAGCACTTAACACTTGCTAGGCCTTTTTGTTCATTGTTCACAAGGCCCTGTGTGAGAGGAGTTGTACTGTGCCCATTTTATAGACAGGAAAACTGACCCTGAGAGGCTGAACCACTGCCGTGGACCAGAAGGCCAGGGAGCGGCAGAGCTGGGCCAGGCCCTCAGTCGGGACCCAGGAGACCTGGGTCCCATCACATGGTGGGATGGGACCACCACCTTGTGGGTTTCCTGCCCCGTCCCTCCTCCTGACGGAACCCTAGCTCTGGCCAGGCTTCTGCTGTGGGATTGGGCCCATCTTGGCTGAAGCGCCTCGGCCCCCGCACCCTTTCGGGGGGGACCGTCCTGTGGCCTTACAAAGAAGCTAAGGTGGAGGATGGAGACTGACCAGGAGCGGTGCCCCCAGCCTGTGTGTGCCTGGAACCGACTCTGGCCTCGGCCCCCAGCCCTCTGGCCTGGGTGGAGGGTCTTGCCCCGGGAACAGTGGGGCCATAGGAGGAGCTTCGCGGGGCTCCAGGCCAGCCCTTCTCTGCAAACCCTGAGCTGCACAGAAGCTGGGCCTGCCGGGGGGGGGCCCTGGGCACGTGGTCTTCATGTGTGAGGGCCCTCAACAGCTGGCCGTCAAGGGCCAGGGGCCCTGTGGACGATTCGCCCCTTCCCTGTGCTGCCCGCTGCTGGCTGCCCCCCTGGCGTGCCCTCCGCAGGATGGCCGCCGGGCCCTGCTCTGAGCCTGGCTCCCTCCGTCCTCCCTTGGCTCATCCCCAGTCCCCTGACCAGCCGGCGGCCTGTGTGTGGCCCCAGGGGTGCTGCTGGCAGCAGACTCGCTTCCCACCTGGTGTCTGAGCCGGGCTGGCCTGTCCCTCGTCCTGCTGAACTGTCCCTCATCTGCCAGAAGGTACTGCATGACACACGGCTGCTCACACATCCTGGGCCCCGGACAGCACTGACTGCTTTGTAGTCAGTCTTCCCACTGGCCTGGAAGCTCTTTGAGGTCAGGGACTAGGTCTGAAGCATCTGTTTCCAGCTCCCGGCTCAAGGCCACACACAGGGGAAGTGCTAGGCAAGCCCTGGAGGGAGGTGTGGATGGGTGGATGGGTAGGGGAGTGAGTGGGTGGGTGGGGGGATGGGTGGGTGGGGGGATGAATGGATGGGGGGATGGGTAGGGGAGTGAGTGGGTGGGTGGGGGGATGAATGGATGGGTGGGAGGGTGGGTGGATGAGTGGGTGAGTGGGGGGATGAATGGATGGGGGGATGGGTGGGAGGGTGGATGGGGGATGGGGGATGGGTGGGAGGGTGGGTGAGTGGGGGGATGAATGGATTGGGGGGATGGGTGGGAGGGTGAGTGGGTGGGTGAGTGGGGGGATGGCTGGATGGCTGGATGGGTGGGAGGGTGGGTGGGTGAGTGGGGGGATGGCTGGGTGGGTGGATGGGTGGGTAGGTGAGTGAGTGGGTGGGTGGGGGGATGAATGGATGGGGGGATGGGGGGATGGGTGGGTGGGTGAGTGGGGGGATGAATGGATGGGGGGATGGGTGCGTGGGTGGATGGATGGATGAGTAGGCAGGAGGTGGGTGGGTGGATGGATGGGTAGGTGGGTGGGTGTGGGGAGGGTGGGTGGGTAGATGGATGAATGAATGAGTGAATGACTTGCATGAAAAAACAAATGAGTGAAGAAAGAATGAATAAAAGGGTGATTTGGGTGGCGCTGGATGCTGCCGAAGGAAGGAGGGCCTACGGGCCACTACCCAGTGATGGCGCACGCAGCTGTGGTCCCTGTCGCTCCATCAAGTGGGGCTGCTCCCCCTTCCTGGATGAGATGTGGGCCAACCATCCTGTCTCCACCCTGGGCTTGTGCTGTTGCTCTGAGCCCACGCTGACCCCCACCCACCTTTCCAGCTCCACTACTGGCTGCCTGCGGCTCCCGGTCAGCCCAGACCCACGGCAGGAGGCAGGGGTTTCTGCCCTGGGTGGGGGTGCCTCCTGCCTGGATCCGTGACCAGGGATGGTCTCCTAGCTCAGCTCCTCACAGGGCCCTGCCCATGAGGTGCTCCGTGGAGGGAGAGATGAGTGGAGGAGTGGACACGTCCCTCACACTGAGGACCAAAGCATCCTGCCTACAGCAGGCAGGGTGTGCAAACCACCTGAGAGCAATGCTGGAGTGCAGTATGGCATGGTGGAGCCCTCTCGCCAGGGAAAAGCCCATTTTTCACCTTGTAATATCCTTGCGGTGGAAACTCTTCAAAAATCATCACAAGGAAAAGAAAAGCCAAAGCCGCTGTTCCCCTCCGGCCCTGTTAAATGAACAGATGCTGTTTCCAGAGCTGCTCCTCGCTTGTCAGCCTCAGTAACTGAGGATTTTTCTCAGGGTGTGCACTTCCACTCCCATGTAGAAAATCATGCCTCTCACGACAGAACACTGGGTACGGGCCTCGTGAACATGAGCTCTGATCTTGGCCAGGGAAGCAGCGATGGTCATGCCCAGCCCTGGTCATTCAGGGAGCGGATGCAGGCTTTGCACGGGAACTTAGAGGAGGGGAAATGCAGGAGGGAGTCAGTGTGGGAGCGGCGGCCCGTGGGGAGAAGCAGCCTCGGGGTCCTTTGAAGAGGGGGTGCTCGGCAAGGAGGACTTGGGGTCCCGGGGCTCCCTTGTGGCCAGACTGCTCCTGTGTCTCGGATTTGATGTCCTCCTTCCCTAGAGTAGGGCTTCCCTGGTGGTTCAGACAGTAAAGAATCCACCTGCAATGCGGGAGACCCGGGTTCAATCCTTGGGTTGGGAAGATCCCCTGGAGAAGGAAATGGCAACCCACTCCAGTATTCTTGCCTGGAGAATTCCGTGGACAGAGGAGCCTGGCGGGCTACAGTCCATGGGGTCAAAAAGAGTTGGACACGACTGAGCGACTAACACTTTTCTTTTTCCCTGAAGTTGGGCTTCCCTGGTAGCTCAGATGGTAACTAATCCACCTCAATGTGGGACACCTGAGTTCGATCCCTGGGTTGGGAAGATCCCCTGGAGAAGGGAATGGCAGCCCACTCCAGTATTCTTGCCTGGAGAAGCCCATGGACAGAGGAGCCTGTCGGGCTACAGCCCATGGGGTCGCAAAGAGTCAGATACCAGTGAGCGACTAACACTTTCACTTTCACTTCCCTAAAATAATGACCACACAAGGTGTTAGGCCTGAATTGTGCACCCCTCCCTCAAATCCATGCACCAGAGCCCCACCCCAGCACTCAGATGTGACCGTACTTGGAGATGAGCCTTTACCGAGGTGATTAAGGTAAAATGAGGTCATGCACGTGGGTCCTAATCAGACCACCGTCCTCGTGAAAAGAGGGAATCAGGACACAGACACACACAGAGGGTTGACCACATGAGGACCGGGGAGAAGACAGCTGTCTACACACCAAGAGAGAGGCCTCGGAAGACACCCTCCCTTTGATCTTGGACTTCCCGCCTCCAGGGCTGTGGGAAGTCAGTCTCTGTGGTTTGGAAGCCCAGGCAAGCTAACACACAGGACCCATTCCCATGCGATGTCTGTGAGCCCAGCCAGCGGCCAGGTGGTTCCACCCGTTTCAGAGGGTGGTTGGGTGGCTGGCCCAACAAGGTCCTTCTGACAGCGGGCACTCTGCACCCGGAGTGTTCAATTTTCCACTTCTGTTACTGCTGCCCGGAGGGAAGAGGCTGAGGGGACAGGGACGATGCGTGTCCAGGGAATTCCCGGGTGTGTGGATGCTGGCCAATGGGGACGTTGAAAGCAGAGCCGGGACGAGGTGTGTGTGAGCCTAGCTTGGGGATTGAGTCCAGGTGGTGCCCGACCTTCAGCCAGCATCCCCCTGCCTACAGCCGGGGGTGGGCATGGTGGCCAGAGCGAGGAAGTGGGCTCTGGGGTCAGCAGTCCACGGTCAGGGCCAGGGGTGCAGACTCAGGTCCTCTGGTCCACAGCGTGCTGGGCTGCCTCTGGGGAGAAACCACAGCCACCCGATTCCAGGGGTGGGATTGTCCCCACTTTCCGGGTGAGGACGTGGCTCCTTGAGAGCTCAGGTGACCTGCCTGCAGCCCCAGGTGCTTCCACAGCCCCTACTGGGGCTGTGGGGTTGGGGGGGAGGTTCCTGGCTGGGGACTGAGCACCTCCCTTGAAGGCTAATGTTTGTGGGGTCGAAGGAGGCCGCAGGCCCGCTGCCCGTGTGCTAAAAAGGATGTGAGAGAGGAAACCGGCCTCCTGGTGTTCTGTCTGGGTGGTCTGCTGTGAAATTGTCTTTCCAGAAGTTTCCTTTCTCCTCCCTCTCCAGGCGATGGAGATAGCAGGGGCCTCAGGACCAGTGTGGAGGTTCTGTCCAGAGCGCTGGGTTGGGTGGGTGTTAGGAGTGGAAAGGACGAGAGACTGTGATGACGATCTTCCCCAGGACCACAAGGAACCAGGAGCATTTGGCCAGCCCCCAAGGAGTGTTCCAGGCCCGAGGTCAGGAGAGTCTCGCCCGGAGCCCAGGTTGGGGGCCAGGGATGACATCACTGATGAGATGGACATGAGTTTGAGCAAACTCTGGGAATTAGTGTTGGACAGGGAGGCCTGGCAAGCTGCAGTCCATGGAGTCGCAAAGAGTCGGACACGACTGAGCGACTGAACTGAACTGAGGCTTCCTCCCAGAGAGGGTGGGCTGTTCCAGGAAGGCGCCCTGCCCCCCAGGGGTGTCCTGAGGAGGGTGAGGGCTGCGGGCTTGCTGGCACGTCTGCAGGAGCCTCACTCACCTCTCCACGTGCAGCCTCAAAGGCGGTGACCACTCTGCGGACGGGGCCGCCCCACCCCTCAGGGGCCACAGGTACTGGAGCCAACAATGCTCAGAGCTGTGACACGGGTCCAGCCAGGGGGACACAGGGCCCTTTGTGGGGACGGGAGGGAAGCAGGTGCGGGCGGCATGCCCAGCTGCCGGCCTCAGACACTGTCTGGTCTGTGTTTGCTCCATGTCTTCCCACAGCCAGGCTGCAGAAGCGCCCCCCGTGGTCTGGCCACAGGGGAGAGATTTCCTCTCTCTACTGTGCTCCAGGGCCACAGGGGTCTCAACAGCCCTCAGCCTTGGACCAGGTGCCACACTTCCCTGAGGCAACCTCGAAAACTCCAGGGTGATAAGCTCTGTGTGAGAGGCATGAAAATCACTGCAGATGGTGACTGCAGCCATGAAATTAAAAGACGCTTACTCCTTGGAAGGAAAGTTATGACCAACCTAGACAGCATATTGAAAAGCAGAGACATTACTTTGCCAACAAAGGTCCACCTAGTCAAGGCTATGGTTTTTCCAGTGGTCATGTAGAGATGTGAGAGCTGGATTATAAAGAAAGCTGAACACTGAAGAATTGATGCTTTTGAACTGTGGTGTTGGAGAAGACTCTTGAGAGTCCCTTGAACCTCAAGGAGATCCAACAAGTCCATCCTGAAGGAAATCAGTCTTGAATATTCATTCAGCTGAAGCTGAAACTCCAATACGCTGGCCACCTGATTTGAAGAACTGACTCATTGGAAAAGACCCTGATGCTGGGAAAGATTGAAGGTAGGAGGAGAAGGGGACGACAGAGAGTGAGATGGTTGATGGCATCACCGACTCAATGTGCATGAGTTTGGGTAAACTCCGGGCATTGGTGATGGACAGGGAGGCCTGGCGTGCTGCAGTTCATGGGGTTACAAAGAGTCGGACATGACTGAGCAACTGAATGAACTGAGAGGCATGGAAAGGACCGGCGCTGCATCCGCCAGCCCCCACCTTCGTCCAACTCCACCCAGCCCCGCCCACAACCAGCTGGCCCCGCCCCGCCCCGCCCCCAAGTCACCCAGGCCCACCCCACCTCCATCCAGCCCCGCCCACAACCAGCTGGCTCCGCCCAGCCCGCCCAGCCCCGCCCCCAATTCACCCAGGCCCACCCCCACCTCCATCCAGCCCTGCCCACAACCAGCCGGCCCCGCCCCCAAGCCACTCAGCCCTGCCCCACTTCCATGAAAAACTCGCCCCACTCCAAGCCCTGCCCTCACCACTCAGCCCCGCCTCTTGTACCACCAACCGTTTATTTAACAAACACCTACTAAGCATTATTTTGGTCTTTGTTTGTAGGTCAGCTGGTAAAGACTCCGCCTGCAATGGGGGAAACCCAGGTTCAATCCCTGGGTTGGGAAGATCCCCTGGAGAAGAGAATGGCTACCCACTCCAGTATTCTGACCTGGAGAATTCCATGGACTGTACAGTCCATGGGGTTGCAAAGAGTCAGACACGACTTTCACTTTACTAAGCATTTTGGGCTTCCCAGGTGGCACAGTGGTAAAAAACTTGCCTGCCAATGCAGGAGACATAAGAGACGCAGGTTCAATCCCTGGGTTGGGAAGATCCCCTGGAGAAGGGAACAGCTACCCACTCCAGTGTTCTGGCCTGGAAAATCCCATGGACGGAGGAGCCTGGCGGGCTACAACCCATAGGGTCGCAAAGAGTCAGACAAGACTGAAGCGACTTAGCATGCAATAATCCTTTGCTGTGTGATCTCTGCACAGGCGAGTACGTGGGGATGCTGGCTGGTCACTGTGCTCAGAACCGCCCAGCAGAGGGAGGGCTGGCCACCCCGGTGCTCTTTGCTGCAGCCTCATGCATGCTCTCGGGCGCTGTGGGGACAAAATCTGGGACGCAGAGCAGTCCAAGTGCCCCCAGCAGGGTGGCCGGGCCTAGCAGCGCTGCAGCCCTTGGCCGGGCAGGTCAGCGCAGGCTGCTCCTGTGTGCGTGGCTCCCCCGCACGGCTGCGGGCACCCTCCAGCCCCGGCAGCCTCTGCACCCCTGACCTCGGGCGCCTGGGGGAGGCCGGCTCTGCCTGCCTCCCTGCCCCCCACCCCCCCTCCCCCTCCCACCCATCCCCCCCACCCCCGCACTTCTCACACCCATGCCCTGGCGGCTCATCTCCGAGGCCCTCCTCCCGGTGGTCCTGGCACTCACGGCTGTCCCCGCAAGCAGGGCCGACTCTCCACGGCGGCTGATCCATCCCAGATGCGAGAGCCTGTCCGTCCCTTATCACCGAGCCTGGGCGTTGTGCGGAGCCGCCCTGTGAGGCCATGACTGTCCAGTTAATCAGCCTGCCTGTGAGTCAGGCCCAAGCCTGGGAGGCAGGCGGGCTTCTGAGATGGCCCACGCCCGCGGGAGAGCGTCTTGGGACAAAAAGCCCCTGGTGAACTCTGACAGCACTCCTTTGGCAAACTCCCTGCCTCTCACCAGGCGGCACGTTAACCACTCGGGCCCCCCGAGCTCACTGTCCACAGTTGAGCTGCAGGAGTCAGTCTGCCCCTTGGTGAGCGCCCACTGTATACTGCACCCCGAGGCTGGGCCAGGCCCCTCAGTTACGTGACCTGTTGAATCTCCCGCTTCCCCAGATTTCGGTAGGTGGGCTCAGCAAGGTCGTGAGCCTCACCCCAGGTCACGTGACAAGGCAGTGGGTCCCGTCAGACCCGCTGTCTTGGGCCCCCTTCACTGCCCTGGGCAGACCTGTGGGCCCTCAGTCTGGAATCAGGATCGGGGCAGGGGTGGAGGAGGGGTGGTGTGCAGAGCCAGGCGACTTGGGTCTCCCTCCCTCCCAGCACGAGGAGAATGGACGACCATGGTGAGTGGACAGGTGTGTCCCCCACCAGCAAAGCCTGCAGAAGCAGACTGAGGGCCCCAGGCAGGATGGGGACTGTCAGGGTGAGGGGGGGAGCTCTATTGCCCTGCTGGGCTGGCAAGCTGGGGGCTCTTAAGGCAATTTTTAAAAATATAAGCGACAATGACTGTGTGTCCACTGACGCCACTCAAGTAAGTGGCGTGTCCTCCGGGTATGTCCTCCCTGCCTCCCTTCTCACTGCAGCCGCTCGTGGTTCTTGCCCAGTGTCCCTGGTGTCAGCCTCAGACCCTCCCTCCCCATGGCCCCCCACCGACTCCTGCCTCCCCAGGGCTTGCCCTGCCTGCCGGCCCACACCTGAGCTTCCAGCCCTGTCCGCTGCTGCCTGCAGCCCCTCTGCAGGTGGTTGGGGCTTCAAACGGTCTGTTCCCCCTGCCCGGGACACCCTTCCCTCTGCCCTCTGGACAGTGGATCTGCAGGAATGTCACTCCGAGGGACCCTCCTCTGTGTTCCCAGCCCCACCGCCATGCTAGGCACACGCCAGGGGCACTGTCGGTGTCAGCAGAGCTCCAGAAGCCCTGGCCTGGAGGAAGCGATGGCCTTTCCCAACCTGCTACCTTTGTGCAGACATCCCGTCGTGGCAGAGCACGTGCCTATTGTCCAGCTGAAACAGCGGCAGGAAACTGAGCCCAAACAAGTCAGCAGTCAGCCTTGGGGGTGGAGGGTCACACGGACACACCGGGGGGGGGCCCTCTGTGCCCTTCCTGCTTCCCATGTCCCCTTCGCCAGCCTCGGGGCGGGGCGGGGCAGCAGACTCGCGTGCATCTGGTCTGCAGCCATTTCCTTCTCTGTGTGGCTGGGCCTGACCGGCCTGCTTTCCCAGCCTCCCTTGCAGCTAGGGGCGGCCATGTGTTACGGGCTGGATGGTGTTCCCAAATTCAGCCCCCACCCCAGTACCTCGGAGTGTGCCTGGCAATTGGAGTTAGGGCCTCCAAAGAGGTAAAACGAGGTCCTGAGGGTGGGCCTTCGTCCAGTGTGGCCGGTGTCCTTTCAAGGAGAGATGTGCTCATAGGCATGGACTGAGGGACAAGCCGTGAACACACGGGGAGAAGGTGGCCGTCTTCAGGCCGAAGAGAGAGGCCTCGGAAGGAACAGCCCTGCCCGCGTCTCAGACCTGCAGCCTCCAGGACGTGAGGAGATGAACTTCAGCCTGGTCCTTTGCTCCGGGGGCCCCAGGACCACTCAGCTCAGATGGAGCTTGCCTGCCTCCACTTGATGGGAATGGAAACACGGGGTGTACCTGGTGTCCGGCCCCCTCTGCCCAGTGCTGCATTTGAGGGCATCACCTGCTGATGTGCCTGGTTGCGGATGGCTTGTCCTCTCGCTGTGTGGTTTTCCATCACGTGGTTATCATGTGGTTGGTCTGCGTTCCCGATGATGGGCATCTGGGCTGTGTCCACCTTGGGGCCATTGTGAGCAGAGCTGCTCTGAACATGTCCCGTGCCTGCTGGATGTTCACCGAGGGGACCAGCGTCTGCAGGCGATCCTACCGGACGGTCTACAGCGTGGCTGAACTGATTTCTGCTCCCAAAGCCTCACCCACATGCAGCCCCATCCTTGCACTCCAACCCCCCTGGTGGTCCAGAGGAGCGGCTGGCTGGGGGTCCAGTCTGCATTCCCTGGTGGCCCCAGGGAGGGGGGCGGGGGTGGCGCGTCTCCATGATGGGACGTTGGGACACCTCCTCGTGTGGAGCGCTTGTCCGCCTCCTGGTCTCTGCAGCGGTTCTGTTCCACGGCCCATCATGCTCTTCCATCCGGGCTGACAGTATCTGTACTGGGGTACTCAGCCCACTTTCCTTAAGGATTTCAAGGTGTAGACTTTCGTCCCTGGAGAACCCAGCTTGTGGAGATGGGCTGGGGGAGGAGGGGGTCTCTAGCTTCATCAGTATCCGGGAAGTGCACGGTTCCAGGTTGTGGAGAGCAGGTTCCTGGGAGTGCTCATCTCCACCTCGGAGGCTGTCTCCTAGTCTGCCCCCCTGACCCTGTCTCTGCCTCAGAGTCAGATCCCCCTGGAGCCCTCACAGCTCCTGGTCCAGCAGGGGTCACCTGGGCTTGGCGGACCTCACCTCGCCTTCTGCACACCAACTTCCGCATGGACTATATGTGCGTGTTCAGTCACTTCAGTCGTGTCCAACTCTGCGACCCCATGGACTGCAGCCCACCAGGCTCCTCTGTCCGTGGGATTCTCCAGGCAAGAATACTGGAGTGGGTTGCCATGCCCTCCTCCAGGGGATCTTCCCAACCCAGGGATCAAACCTGTATCTCCTGTGTCTAGCTGTAGCTGGGAAGTGAGTGTGAACTCAAAGCTCCATCTTGAGCCTTCCAGCTGACATCATCTCTCCACTTAGGGATTTTAAAATCAGAAAAACAATATAAACACATTGCATAACATTTTCAGCTCAAGGAAGAGTCGCCTGGAGCCCCAGTCACTCACCTCCAAACAGCAAACCCGTCATCATGGGACATTCCACTCCACACCTTTACCCGCAGTGAGTTTTCTGAACATAGTTATGCTCCTGGGCTCACCTGATTTTTTCCTCATTTCCTCTGTAAATATTCAATACTCAGTATTCCCCATGGCACCATGCAGCACCCACATCCGTCTTTTTAAAGAGCTGTGTGGTGTTCCGTCCAGCGAGGCGGGCCATAGTCGCCATTGCCATTTCCCTGCGGTTGGACAGGAGGCTGTTTCCTGGTTCCTGCTACTGCTGGCGGCCCAGACCGGGGTGGACAAGGCTGTGTGCGTGTCCTCTGCTGTGTGTTTGGGATTATTTCTTTAGGGTGCCCTCCCAGAGTGGGAGGTCTGGGTTGCGGTTGGCGCACACTCTTGATATTTTCATGGCCCGTACGGCTTTGCTTTTCACACCCGCTACCCCAGTCCGTAAAGTCAACAGGCAGGCTCGGGGATGCGGCTGCCAGCTCACTCCCCAGCACGGGCGACACTGCTTTGGGGCATTTAACCGTAATAGACGGGAAGAGAACCCGCCCCCGCCGCCATGGCTTTAACTTGCTGTTTCTTGGCTCAGAGGATCCACACTGAATGCAGGTTTTATTCCGCACTCTCCAGTGACTGACCCTCATTCCCATGGCGTGGCCAGGATTCGGGGGAGATAGGCTGGACGCAGAGAGCTCCGGGCAGGCCAGGAGCTGGGGTCTGCGTCTCACCACCCCGATGACTGTGGTCAGCTTACCCCTCTGTTCCCCAGGTCTCCCTCCAGGGAAGGGCACGGCCATGGGAACCCCCAGCAAGACATCCCGGGCTCACTGCCGGCCCCTAGGACCTGGTTCTGACAAGGCCCTGGGGGGCCCCTTCCCTCAGAAGGCCCATCTCCACTCCCACCCACAGCCCTCCCCAGCAGCACTCATCACCTGGGCCTGAGGCAGGGGCCTCTTTCCGCTCCCCACCCCTCCGGGTCAGGTGGCAGGTCCTTGGACTGGCGTGCAGGGCCCTTCATGGCAGTCTGTGGAGCCCCCACCCTCCACCTTGTCCCCCCACCACCCAGCACCAGCCATCCCAGGACACTCACCACCCCCTTGGCCAGCTCCGCTTCGACCCTCTCTGGAGCACCGCCTGCCTCCTTCCCCGCCCAGGGAGGCTCTGCTTCACCTCTGAGGCACATGGGGACCCTCCTTCCTGCCCTGGGCGTAGGAGGGCAGCGAGTGGAGGGTGGAGGAGGTGGGGGCCCCACCCTCAACCTCTCTGGGCAGCACTGATGTGGTAACCCAGCCTGCAGTGCCAGCCTCTGTTCCCAGGCCTGCACTGTTCCCTGAATCTCACCCCTTGTCTAGGCTGGACCCACACACCGGAGGGGAGAGAACTTGTGCGCCAGCGTCAGAGGTGCTGACCCCCACTCTGGGGTGCAGGCAAGTGACACAAACTGATGGTGCCTCAGTTGCCACACCTGTAAAATGGGCGGCACCGCTTACCCAGCAGGGTTTCTGTGAGGACTGGGGAGAGAGTGGGCCTGGCTCCTAGGACACGTCCAGGAGGTGGTGACCGGCCGCCACTGTGCAGGGTCACGGCGGGGTGCACGGTGCTGTCTGGGACTCTGGGGGCATGCAGGGTGGCCCTAGGCCCAGCAGATGTTCAGGGTGGAGCCCCGGGTAGGGCAGCTGAGGACTCGGACCTGGGCTAAGCCCGGCCAGGTTGAGCTGGGCTCCCAAGAGCGTGGGAGGCACATGGAGCTGCTCTGCCTGGAGGGAGACCCTTGTCTTAGAGGCCAGCGTCTGAGGCCTGCTGGGGCAGGGCTGTCACCCTGCCTGGCGTGGCAGCGGGCCAGCCCTCCCGGGTAGCCCTGTGCCCAGGCCCACGGGAGTTGGGGGCGGGGGGATCCAGGGCTGGCCGGGCCCGTGGCCTCAAGAGTCTCTCCAAATGTCCATGCTCTCCTGGCCTCCCAGCTGTTTCTCCTTAAAAAGAAAACACAAGCCCAAACCCAAACAATGAAGCAGGGTTTCAGCGGCATGTTTGCCAGGCTGCTGGTGGCCACATGAGGGATGCCAACAGCTGTGTTGGAGAAAGTCCGCTTGAAAGGGCCCTGCACATACTCCTGCCCTCTGGCTGGAACTGCTGTCCACCCCCACCATCCCAGCACATCCCTTGGAGGACAGAGGGGCAACCGGGGCCTTCTGCTCAGAGCCTTTGCATGGGCTGTTCCCTCTACCTCCAACACTGTTCCCCTCATTGTCCTCCCAGCAGCTCCTCTTCCCCAGACCCACCTTCACCACATCTCTGCACCCCAGGTGGCCTACCTCTGTTCCACGGATGTGCTCTCTTGCAGAAGTGGGCTCTGTGGTGGCCCCTCCAGGCCCCTCAAACCTCACACCTATACAACAGGGTCCAGTCAATACTTGCTGGGCGGACGCCTCACTGCATGGATGCCTGTAGCTCCGGAGGCCCAGGGCCACGTGGCAGGGCCTCATCCGATGCTCCTTCAAAACTGCGTCCTGAATAGCAGAGCTGAGGCGCCTTCCTGAGAGCCCTTGCCCATATGAGCCACTGAGTGTGGGCGACTAAGCCCACGTGACCGAGCCCCACCTCCTTCAGCAAGCCCTCCTGGGCCCCTGGGTCAGCACCCTTCCGTTCTGCATCAGAACACCCTGCTCTGGGTGGGCCTCCCTGCCCATGCCTGCCCTCTGATGTCTTTCTGGAACAGGGGTGCCTGCGTAGGGAGGAAACAGAGAGCTCTGCTCCTGGGGAACTGACGTCCTGTGGGGAGAGGTCAGCTAAAGCACAGACAAGGTACACAGACTGCTGGGCTGCGTGTTCCGGGGAGAATAAAGGCAGGACGGGGCCGGGTCGTGGGCCAAGAGGGCGGGAGCAGGGAGACAGTCAGAGGCACCAGCTGATGGTGGCTCCAAGCTGCCAGGGAGGTGGGCAGGTTCTAGGTCTGCTGGAGGTGGAGCCTTTGCGACTTCCTGGTCAGATGCTTGAGATGGTGGGAGAAAGAGGGGTGACAGCCAGTCTCCGGACCGCCAAGCCCGAGGGGGTAGATTGCTTTTGAAGGTGGCGGGGAGGCAGATTCTGATGGGCCTGAACCCAGCCCTCTGACCCCATGACTTGGGACAGGTGGCAGGGCCTGAATCTGCTTCCTGATGGTGGAGGGGGCATCCGCCGCTGGGCAGGTCTGGGTGCAGCCGCTGCCCTGAGAGCCTCCGACCCGCGGGGCTGTGCTTGGGGCCGTTCCCGTGAAGGCTGGTCCTCTGCCTCGGCCCCGGGCACTGCTTCCGGGGGCGCTCCGGGGCTCTGCCGCCCTGGCCCCGCTGGGCTGCTGCACAACCCCCCTGTCCCTGTGCGGCCCGGAGCCTGCGGCCCTGGACCGGGTCACGCTGAGCGGCAGGCCCCGGGGGCCCAGCAGAGGGTCCCGCCCGTGGAGCCGCTGAGCCATGCCCCTGCCCGGCGCAGGGCACGGGGCCGGGGGCGGGACGGAGCCCTTCGGGGGGCCCTGGGGTTCACGGGGCGTGAGAAGAGTGTTCACAGCTGTTGTCACAACTGGAGGATCTGACAGAAGCTAGCCTGAAGCCTGAAGGACAGATGGGGCCTAGGACTGTGATTCTCTGTGCACACGCACACGCGTGCGCGCGCGCGCACACACACACACACACACACACACTTCGAGGGTTGTTTGTTCCCACGCTCAGGGCAGAGGGACCAGATATTGTATTTTTCTCAGAATACAAAGGAATCTCGGCCCTCATTCCCACGTCCTCCAAAGGGCAACAACCCAGTGCTGACTTTGCATCTGGTGGAAGCAGGAGGGCAGAGTCCCCGTGGCCCCCAGGGTGGCTGAGTCAGCTCAGTGAGGGATGCTAGCAATCGCCCAGGCCCATGTCATCCCCCCGACCCCGAGGGTCTCCAGTTAGGACGGAAGGGCAGGCGGGACCAGAGGGGGAAGACCTGGGTCCCGTCCCACAGGGTCTTGCCGCTCTGACTCCTTGAAGGCCTCTGGGCCCCTCAGCCGAGGGTCTTCCCCCGAGCTGCGATGGGAGGGGGACACACCCCCCGGAGCAGGTGCCCCTACACCGCCTGGTGGTCTCTGAGACCTCCATCTCCACCAGGGAACCCGGGGCCCTGGGATCCCCCTCCTCCTCCCTCCCGCCTGCCGCTCAGGTGAGGCCGGGTCTCTACCCACCTCCGGGGCCAACTGCCCCCTAGCCGCAGTGAGCACTCCTTTCCTCCGTGGTTCACAGGAAAACCTTGTCTTTACGGCCTTTGAAATCTAAATTGTGTGTGTGCATAATCTGATGAGTTAAGTAATTCCCAGGGCTTTTATAAAAGCAGCCATCCCCTGCCCCCACCACAGTTATTCTTCCTCAGAGGCGGCCACTTCCTCTTTCTCAAAAAAAAAAAAAAAAGCATTTCTTTTGGTATTTATGTCTGTATTCCTAAATAACATTCCTAAATAGCATTCTCCTATTTCTCAATCTCGTTTTTATCAGCTTATGTGATATCTACTGACATGCCTTATGGGGGAAAGGCATAAATTTTCTCTTATCCATGGCCCCTTCCCTCACCAGCTCCTTCCCATTGCCAGTCTTGCAATGCAAAGAATGTGGCTGAGTTAGATTTACAGGACTGGGTGAATGGAACTCTCAGCAGAGCCAGGTAATACACTATGATTACTTTCCTGCCTTGTCTTTCTCCGCCTGCAGTTATCCATGGCTGCTTTGTTTGTTCTGCTCTTCCCCCCTCCCCATTATGTGCTTATTGTTAATCCAACTTCAAATCCTCTGCCCCTCGTCTGAATCTCCAGACCTCAGGCACATGGGGTGTGTCCTCCTTGGTCTGGGTTTATTCCCTGCTCTGAGGAGCTTGTACTCTGCAGGCTTTCCAACAAGAGAGCTGGGGAGAGCGCAGCTGTCTGAGAAGCCTCGGCCTTTCCTACGCTTGGCCAGGGGTTTGGTGGTCCCCGCGCGTCTGTGCTGCTGCAGCAGAATGCCACCGGGGGGCTGAGAAACAACGAGCGCTTCTCTCTCACTTTTGGAGGCCGGAAGTCCAAGATCAAGGCCCCAGCAGACGCAGCATCTGCTGAGTGAGACCAGCTTCCCACTTCGCAGATGCCGTCATCTTGCTGTGTCCTCACACGGAGGAGGGGCGAGCGAGCTCTCTGGGTCTCTATATGAGACCACCAGCCCTACTCACGGGGCCCCACCCTCATGACCCAGTTACTTCACGGAGACCCCACCTCTCAGCACCAGCACGTGGGAGGTTACGATTCCAACATGTGAATCTGGGGGCAGGGGACACTCCCAAATAACATCCAGTCTATTGCACTGGGTATAAAATTCTAGTTTGGAAATCATTTTCCTACAGGAAAGGGTGGGTGGACAGAGGCCCATTTTGCAGGAATTTCTCCATTATCTTCTGGTTGCCGGTATAGCCACTGTCAAGTCCAAAGCCATCCTGATTCCTAATTCTTTATGTGTGACCTTTCCCTCTTGTCTTCAGTTCAGTTCAGTTCATTCACTCAGGTGTGTCCGACTCTTTGTGACTCCATGAACTGCAGCACGCCAGGCCTCCCTGTCCATCACCAACTCCCGAAGTTTACTCAAACTCACGTCCATTGAGTCGGTGATGTATTACAAGAGTCCCTCTTGCATTACTTATTAAAAAATGAAAATAAAGTCATTTTTAGAAAATAAAGTAATTTTGAACAGTCTCGTTGGGTCCTCATGCCTATCCTTCAAACAGGCAAAAGCAAGTCTTGGTTTCCCGTATGGTCATGGGAGCTGACTTTGCGCTCCAGAGAAATCTTAGGAGTAAGTCTTGGTTTTGTTTCCCATCTAGTGTGGAGCCACTGGGCACTGTGATGCGAGGGGGGTAAACCTTATTGCCACAAATCTTATTCCTGGTCTCTGTGCTGTGGAACTGGCCAGGGATGCCGTGTGGAGGGCCTGACATGCAGTGGGCCCTCATCGGGGAGCATCCAACATCAGGTCATCCCCTGCACCAAGGCACTGTCTCCCGTCCCCCTGCAGGAACACCCACCTCTGCACCAGCCCCCACCTGCATCCCTGTGGCCTTCAGGGAGCTGACTGTGGGCATCTCTCCCAACTCAGGGTAGAGTCGGGGGCATGTGAGACCCCCAGTGCTGCAGGTGACCCTCTGAAGCAGGCGGACTCTGTCCCCTCCTCCTGTCGACCTTGAGTTTGAGTGGAATCGCTCTGGCTTGAGAGTCCCTTGGACAGCAAGGAGATCAAACCAGTCAATCCTAAAGGAAATCAACTCTGAATATTCATTGGAAGGACTGATGCTGAAGCTGAAGCTCCAATACTTTGGCCACCTGATGCGAAGAGCTGACTCACTGGAAAAGACCCTGATGCTGGGAAAGATTGAAGGCAGGAGGAGAAGGGGGCAACAGAGGATGAGATGGTTGGATGGTGTCACTGACTCAATGGACATGAGTTTGAGTAAGCTTCAGGAGATGGTGAAGGACAGGGAAGCCTGGCATGCTGCAGTCCATGGCGTCACAGAGTTGGACACAGCTTAGCCACTGAACAACAAAAATGAGCATGGATTAGAAGGTTAAAATCACAGGGCTGGGACTTCCTGATGGTCCAGTGGTTAAGAATCTGCCTTATAATGCAGGGCATGTGGGTTCAATCTCTGATCAGGGAACTAAGATCCCACAAGCCACGGAGCAACTAAATCTCCATGCCGCAGCTGGAGAGTCTATGCTGCAGTGCCCCCGCATGGTATAGTTAAGACCCCAAATTGCCCAATAGATACATAAAATAAATATATTTTAAATAAAAAATAAAATCACAGGGCTGCCATCATATCATGTAAACCAACATTAGGGGCTTGATCCCTTGGGCCGTGGTTTCCACACGTACAAACCAGGGAGAAGAGAATATTTTGAAAATTGAAGCGGTGATGAGGTGAGGTTCGACGTGCACTGAGGGGCACCCAGCAGGGCCTTGCACTCGTGGTTGGACTGTCTGCCCAGGAAACTCGGGCCCTTGCTGGGCCCAGCACTGCTGATCACAGAGACCCCCTTGGGGCTTCACCCAGACAGGGTCCAGGCTGGCCCCCAAGGAGAGGGCGTCTGAGGCAAACCACAGCCCCCGTGCCCCCAGCCCAGAGCTGTACGTACCATTCTGGGGAGTGGGGACTGCCGCCAGGATGGGCCAGGCACCAGCTCCCTCGGTTCCCATCAGGACCCGACAGCTCCCCGGCCCTCCCTGCCGAGCCGTAGTCTGCCCAGAGCCCCCCTTGAACCGTCAGAGCCCAAACCCTGGTGGCTCTGCGGGGTGAAGTCAGGGGACCCGTGCCTTCCAGAGAGGAGGTGGAGGAGGGCCTGCCATGGACTCAGGGTCTGTGAACAGGGCTGGGCCGGGCCGCGTGCCCAGCCAGTGAGCCTTCCACACGTGGCTGAGGACCACGTCCGAAGCCCCTCTTGGCAGGTTAGCGTGGCTGGAGAGGGCGGCCGGAGGGCAAGCAGCTGGTTCCGGGGTGGGTTGCCTGCTCCCTTTGCACTCACTGCCTCCCGACAGCCACGGGCAAGGGGTTAGCTGAGGGCGGCCCCCTTGGTTCTGACAGCTTCTGGGTGGGAGGTGGCTGTGCGTGTCTGCAGCAGTGAGGACAGGTCCCAAGGCCCGACTGAAGTGGACGTGGTGCGCTCCCTCCCTTCCTCTGGACGGCGGAGGCTCAGAGGCTGCGTGTGGGACTCCATGCCAGTAGGAGGTTGGAGGAGGCTTCCTGGTGAGCTGAGATGGGGGAGCTGCCCACGCCTCTCCGGGGCTTGGACTGCATGGGTGTGCATGAGTGCACTGCATGTGCACGGACAGGCACGCACACACACGTATGTACATGTTACAGTGTGTGTTCATACATGTGTGCATGTGTCTGCACGCATATCTGTGCATGTGTATACTGGTGTGTGAATGTGCGTGTTCATGTGCGTTTGCTCATGCCTGTGTGCGCATGTGTGAGCACCTGTGCATGTGTATGCATGTGTGTGCGTGTGCATGCATGTGTGTGCATACGTGTGTCTGTGCGTGTGTGTGCTGGTGTGTGAATGTGCATGTTCATGCCTGTGTGTGTGCATGCGTGTACATGTGCACATGTGTACCCACATGTATTTGTACATATGTGTATGTGTACTAGTGCGTGTGCATGTGTGTCTGTGTGCGTGAACATGAGTTCAGTGGTTGGGAACTTGTGAGTCGGCTGAGTACAGATGTGAAGCTCAGTTTGGGGGGGGGCTGTCACTTCTTGGCTGGCAGCCTCCTCGCTGCCCACTCCTGCAGACCCCAGACTCACCAGCCCACCCCTCTCCCCAGGTTGCCAGGGAGCCCAGGCCCCCCAGACACCAGCCCCTAGACCAGGCCTCCTGGTCACCTGCTCCCACCTAACATATTTCAGTGGCTCCTGCCTTAAAACAGGAGGGGTGGGGAATTCCCCGATGGCCCAGTGGTTAAGACTCTGCACCTTTGCTGCCCAGGGCCTGGGTTCATTCCCTGGTTGGAGCATTAAGATCCTGCAAGCCGTGTGGCATACCCAAGGAAGAAGAAACAAAACAAGCCAGGAGGGGTTGGCGCCTCCGCGATCTGGGGCCCTGGTTGCCCGGGGAGACAGAGGCCTGTGGTCCCTCTGAGACCTTCAGGGTCCGCTGGGCCAAGCGGCTGACGCCCTGACAGCCTGCTGCTCACAGGTGACGCGTGTCACCTCCTTGCTGTCCAGAGAGGCCCGCTGGCTGACCACTGAGGCCCCGCCTGGTCCCTCTGCCCAGGGCTGCCCGTCCGCAGGCCTGTGCATGCGGCTCCCCAGTGTCTCTGTTGTGGGTGATTATAAACAAGTGATGTTCTCTTTCCCCATGACCTCATCTTTCTGCCCTCATCCCTCCGTCCCCTGGGCAGGAGGCCAACTCCATTCTCTCTCCTGCCACCCAGGTGGAGGCCGGGGTCCAAGCGGGGAAGCGGCTGGGGGCTCGCTGCACCTTCATCTCCCCCAGAGGCCTGCTGTCTGCATCGCCCAGCCCCCTCCTGTGCCCACACGGTGCCCCCTGGAGCCGGGCCGACACAGACACTATCTCACCCACCCAGAGCTGCCAGCTGTGGGACCGTGGCCACAGCCAGCCGCTGAGAGGGGACGGGAGATCCTGCGTCTGCTGGGAGCTGGCTGTGGGATCCGGGGGGTGTTCCCTTCGCGTCTCAGACTCATCCTGCTGCTCACCGCCTGAGGACAGAGGGGCAGGAGGTGTGTGCAGCCCTGGACCGCTTGCCCGAGGGCGCTCCCAGACACTCTCCACAGTGACCCTGTGCAGTGGAGCCTGTACCCATTTAACAGATGAGAAAACGGAGGTCAGAGAAGTTAACTGACTCGTTCAGGGTCTCAGAGTGGTGGCTGGAGGAGTCAGGCTGCACTTCTCTCTGCCTGCCGATGACAGGGAGGCCCAACCACTTCCTGAAACAGCACCCTCGAGACTCAGGCTGAGTGTGGAGCCCGCCGGAGCCTTTCCTGCCGTCAGGAGGGGACAGGTCACTGTCTTCTGTGGTCCAGAAGTCCAAGGTTGAGGCCTGGGCCAGGGTGGGACCGGGGCCAGGAGGGACAGGGACCAGGGTGACATTAGAGGGAGCCCCGTGCTCTCTCGGGTCTCAGCCTGAGAGCGACACCTCCTCCAGCACTGCTCCAGGCACCGAGATTTCCTTGTCTGGTCCCCTCCAGGCAGAGGGTGGGGCGGGGCTGGAGGTGTGGTTTGGGTAACAAGGACCTGCCTAGAACGTGAGGACAGGGAGCTTCCCTGGAGGTCTGGTGGTCAGGACTCCACACTTCCAGTGCGGGGGGCTCAGCTTTGATCCCTGGTTGGGAAACCAAGATCCCACATGCTGCATGGCACAGCCAAAATAATAATAATAATAAACAGAATTCGTGGGCAGGACGAGGCGTCCGACTCCTGGAGTCGATGTTGTAGAGATGGTTCAGTCTCAGTCTGGAGAGTCTGATCTCTGGTTCTTGGAGTGATTCTCCCTGGAGGGTTCCACTGCTAAAAACATTCTCAGATTTTAGGTTTTGGTTAAATCCAATTTTTTCCTTCCTGGTTTGAAGACAAATGTAGTCTCATCAAACGTGCTGCCTTCAGGCCGTGAGAAACAGCTGCTATCCCGTTCGGCCTCCCTGGCTGACGGGGACGGGGGCCTGGGACCACCCCATCCTCCCCACCCCACCCTCAGTCGCAGCCCATCCGCTCCCTCTGGCTTCTGGGGAGACACCGACGTGCCGGAAGTTCCCAGGTGTCCCCACCACCTGACTCCCTCACATGCCAGCTCCGTGCAGGGCACTGTCCTGCTGGGCCTGGTGCTTGGGAGGTGGGCGATGGGTGAGGCCCTGCCCAGGGTGCCCCAGTGCCCACCTGTGGGTCCCTGTGCCCACAGGCTTACACGGGGCTGGTCTAGGGCGGGTGCCCAGGTGCCTGCTCTGGGTGGGGGGTGGCATGCAAGCCCAGGGACATGATTCAGGCTTCACAGGTGCAGCCTGATGCTGCTGGGCACCCCAGGGGCCATGGGGCTCGGAGAGGGCAGAAACACCTGGCCTGGGCTGCCAGGCAGCCTCCAACCTGCCAGGAGTGTGGATGCCAGGGACCCAGCCAGGGAGTCCTGCTGATCAGCTAGCTGCGCCGGGGCTCTGAGAGGCTCCAGGCTCCCTTGCCTCCCCCGGACCCCGTGTGCCTGCCTGGCCCCTGTTCCCAGCACCCGCTCCCAGGGCCATTGTCTGGCCTCCAGCTTCCCTGAGACATCACTGCGTTCCGTTCCCTCCCAGTCGACCCAGTTCCAGCCTCCTCCCAGGCTGGTCCTCCTCCCACCCCTCCATCCGCTCCGGCTGCTTGCTCCCCAGCCGCCGGCAGTGTCGGTGTCTGGCCATCCTCCTGTTTCCAGGTCGGGCTCTATGCGGGGGGTCTTGGGGGCGCAGGCCTCCTGGGTCCATCTCTGGGGTGCCCAGCATGGGAGAGTCCCTGCTGCGGATTCTCTCCTCTGCTGGGGTGTCCTGCTCCTCACAGGGGCCTGGGGCACAGTGTCTCTGCTCCCTTCTAGAACCCCCGACTTGGGGGCTTGCCTGGTGCCAGGGCCCTGTCAAAGGTGGGACCCTGGTGAGCGTCCTCTCGATGGGCGTCATGCCTTCAGTCCCTGACCTCTGCGTCAGGCACTGCTCCGACTCTGGGCCAGGGAGGCGGGACTCCTGCTCAGGCAGGGTGTGATCAGAGTCCAGGCTCGGTGACTGGGGAGGACAGAAGGAGCCGAGGGGAATGGTGACCTGACTCCAGGAAGACCCAATTGAACCAGAGTTGGTTGTTGGATCAGTAAATTATCTGCCTGCAATGCCGGACACCTGGGTTTGATTCCTGGGTTGGGAAGATCCCCTGCAGAAGGAAATGGCAACCGACTCCAGTACTCTTGCCTGGAGACAGAGGAGCCTGGCTGGCGATGGTTCATGGGGTCCCAAGAGTCGGACACAACTTAGCGACTGACACCAACCAGAACGAGTCTATGCAGTTAGAAATTAGGATGGACCGGAGCGGGGTCTCCCAGCCTCGGCACTGCGGTCACTGGGGGCTGGGTAGCCCTCCCTTTGGGGGCCAACCTGTGCAGAGCGGGGTGTTGAACCACGTCCTAACCAGCTTGATGCTGGCAGCACCCTCTCAACGCTGACAAGTGTCTGCACTCACTGCCAGGACCTGCCCTGGGGGCAGCACTGCTCCAGGCAAGAGCCTCTGGACCAGAGATGCCCCGGGCATCCCTGGTGCTGTCCTGTCTCTCTCTGAGCTGGTCTGAGTGCACGGCACGGTCAGCTTGTGGAAAGCCACCAGCTGTGCCTTTGGGATGAGACCTGCCTTGCGCGTACATGGCAGCCAGGAAAAGGTTCATCAACAAAGCAAGCACAGAAAAATAGGACGAAGGATGTGGGGCAAGGGTCCTGGGTCTTCATCCCTTCCCTGACAACGAGCTCTGAGGGTGTCCACGGTATGTGGAGTCTCCAAGAGCCCCCGGGACTCAGTCTGGGGCACTTAGGAAGCAGAAGGGTCTAGACCCAGGCGGAGGCGAGTCCCAGCCCCAGGCTGCCGCGGACGGGGCTCCAGTCCTGACCGCGTGCTCTTAGGGCCTCCCTGCTCTCTGGGGGCCCTGGGCCTGCACACACCGCGTCTCAGCACAGACCTGGGGGTGGGGGTGCAGCTTGCAGAGTGAGGGGACAGCTGACAGAGCGCGCGTGAGCTGTTCACTGAGCTGCTTCCAGGTGTTAGTGAACAGAAGCGCTTCTTCATTACTGCTGTTTTCAGCGGCTCAGTCGTGTCCAGCTCTTGCGACCCCATGGACTGCAGCGCACCAGGCTTCCTTGTCCTTCACCATCTCTCAGAGTTTGCTCAAACTCATGTCCATTGAGTCGGTGATGCCATCCAACCATCTCATCCTCTGTGGTCCCCTTCTCCTCCTGCCTTCAATCTTTCCCAGCATCAGGGTGTTTTCCAGTGAGTCGGCTCTTCCCATCAGGTGGCCAAAGTATTGGAGTTTTAGCATCAGTTGTTCCAACAAATATTCAGGACTGATTTCCTTTAGAATGGACTGGTTGGATTTCCTTGCTCTCCAAGGGACTCTTAAGAGTCTTCTCCAACACCACAGCTCGAAAGCATCAATTCCTTGGTGCTTAGTCTTCTTTATGGACTAGCTCTCACATCCATGCATGACTACTGGAAAAACCATAGCTTTGACTATACGGACCTTTGTCAACAAACTGATGTCTGTGCCTTTTAATATGCTGTCTAAGTTGGTCATATCTTTTCTTCCAAGAAGCAAGCAACTTTTAATTTCATGGCTGTGGTCACTATCCACGGTGATTTTGGAGCCCAAGAAAATAAAGTCTGTTGCTGTTTCCATTGTTTCCCCATCTGCTTGCCCTGAAGTGATGGGACTGGATGCCATGATCTTCATTTTTCTGAATGTTGAGTTATTAAGCCAGCATTTTCACTGTCCTCTTTCACCTTCATCAAGAGGCTCTTTATCCCTCTTCACTTTCAGCTTTAGATTGGTATCATCTGCATATCTAAGGTTGCTGATATTTCTCCTGGTGACTTTGATTCCAGCTTCGATACTGTTTTTATAGTTCAAGCCTGGAGACAATCTAGAGGTGCAATCATAGGGGATGACAGGTGCACTACTGTCTCCTTGGGTCAGAAAATAAGGTGAGAATTAGCATCTGCGCTTGAAGAAGGCTTAACATTAAATAATGTGAAGTGGGTGAGCAGGGCTGAGATTTACCTGCAGCATGATCTCAATGCTACAAGGTTTAGAAAAAAGACGAACATCAGGGAAGAAAGAGAAATTTTCCATGTTCACGGAAGAGAAGCCTCAACAGTGCCTAGATGTCAGTTCCCCAACTTGATCTATAGACTCAAGGCAGCCTAGTCAAGATCTCAACCTGTTTTCTTCGTGTGTGTGTGGACGTTAATCAAAGACTCGGAAAGACACACAAACGTCAGCAGGTATTGCCACTGCATCTTGACATTAAAAGTGATTTAAAAAAATTTTTTTTGTGTTTTAATTTTTACAGTGTTGTGTTGGCTTCTGCCGTAGAACAATGTGAAGCAGTCATAATTGTATGAGTGATTTTAATTTCTTTTTCTTGTGTTTTTCTGGGTTTTCTATAGTGAGCATGTATTACTCTTAACAAGAGAAAAGAGCATTGAAGTTATATACATATACACACACATATATATACACACACACATATGTATACACACACATATATATACACACATATATATTTAATTGGAGGATAATTGATTTACAATTGTGCTGACTTCTGCCATGCAACCATGGGAATCCGCCTTCCCATCCACCACCCTCTCCCACCGCTCACGGCAGAGCGCTGGGTTGAGTTCCCTGTGTTATCCTGTAGCTTCCCACTAGCTATCTATTTTACACACGGCAATGTTTACGTCTCAAAGCTACTTTCTCCGTTTATCCCACCCCCTCCTTCCTCCTTTGTGTCCACAGTCTGTTCTCTCTATCTGCCTCTCGGTCCCTGCCCTGCAAATAGGTTCGTCAGGACCATTTTTCTAGATTCCGCATATATGAGTTAATACGGGATATTTGTTTTCCCCCTTCTGACTTACTGAAGCAATATATTTTTTTAAAAGAAACAAATGCAGAAAGAAGAGGGAGCAGAGAGGGGCCAGGCAGATGAGTTCAGCAGCAGAGCCTTTTGGCGTGGGCCGGACGGCACGCAGGAGTGTCACGGGGGCTGGCTGTCACACGTCTCCTTCCCAATGCTTGGGGGCCCGCCCCACGCCCCCCGGCCAAGGGCTTTGCTGGGGAAACAGTCCCCCAGGCCGGCCGGGGTCTGGGCCTCCCTGCATTTTACATCTGCGGAGATGGAACACCTGGGAGGCATCCATTTTCTGTGGTCTGGACGGGCCAAGAGGGGGTTATTTCTCCAGCTGGGGTCCTTTCTTCTAAAATAGATGATGGAGCAGATAGTGTTGAAAAGGCCAACTGCAGTTCCTCATGATCAAGTCCCCCATCCCAGAGCCCGCAGTGCAGAGGCCCCAAGGAGGTCCAAGGTCTGTTAGGGGCTTGCTTCTGACTCTGCTCAGCCTTTCAGGCCTTTTTCCAGTGCCACCTTCTCCAGGAAGCCTGCTCTGGTTTCCTGGGTCCACAGAGCTTGCTCCTTTGCCTGGAGTCCTAATGCACGTGACCAGCGTGTCTTGGGTCACCGAAGTCTTTCTCCTCGTGGAGGAGCCTGGTGAGAGGGATCAAGCCTTGCCAGGGGAGTGGGAGAAGGAAGGCGCGCTGAGCGTCACGGCTGTGGACTCAGGGGCTCAGTCCCGGTGGGGTCCCAGAGAGACTGTGGAGCACACCCCCACCAGGCCATGGTGATGGCGGTGATGGTGGGATGGTGATGGCGATGATGGCTCCTAACACTTGGGGGACACCTACTCGGTCTCAGGCAGAGTTTTAATTTTACTTGATTTATCTCATTTTGGCTTCATGAACCCTCCCTAAATGTACATCATTATATTCCCATCATGGGTCCCTTGTTCTTGTTGCTCCAGGTGAAAGAGCAGCTCATGTAAGCCTGAAAAAGTCCAAGGGCAGTGTGGAAGGGGGAGCCTGGAGAGACTGAGCCTCACAACTAGCTCCGCAAGGAGGAAATGCTCTCTGTCTCCCATGTGCAGACAGTGAGACCCGGAGCGGGAGAGCCTGGGCCTGAGGTCACAGAGCTGGAGATGCAGAAACAAGATGAACACTCACATGGGCTCGACCTGAAGCTTTCACTAAACACCTAGACCAAGAGCTGGGAAGGGAAAGAAGAAGCAGGTAGACTCAGTCATGTCCCTGTGGAGCTCACAGTCTCATGGGGAAGACAGTAAGCTGATCACAGAGGATGGAAAAAGGAGGCCACTCCAACTGACAGGCCAAGAAAGCTTCCTGGAGGAGGTGGCTCTCAGCCCCGGGAAGATGGAGCGGTGTGCTCAGATGGTGGCCAGGGGAGACCAGCAGTCAGGGTCTTGTAACTGCTCCCCTCACAGTCTCCCTCCCGAGCCCCCAGGCCTGCCTCGGACCATGCAGAATGCTGGCCTCAGCAGCCATCTCTCCCAGACCTATTTTTAGACCCAACCCAGCTCTAAACGCAAACACATTGTCAAGATAGTGGCCAAGTTGGACCCTGTCCACAGAGCCTTCACTGTGACACCAAAATAGAAAATGGCTCTATCTGCGGATAAGCTGAGCTGTTGGCGGAGGTTTCGCCTGCAGCAACGCAGCCAGACCATGGCCCAGCCCTTGGATGACCCGGACGCATCGATGCTTCCTACCCAAATACAGTATAAAAATGCTCATAGAAATGTGTCACGGTTAACCTCACAGAAAGGCAACATCTTCCTGAGGCCGATCTCGGGGCCAGGCATGTGGGAACAGGCAGACCTCGGTGAGAGAGCGGGTCCTCCTCACTAAAGGGAGTGTGCTCAGGGTCGTTCACCATCATCATGGGTTCCCAGAGTTAGAAAGCCATTGGAGGCAGAAACAAGGAGTTTGGATCGTCTCAGGAACACACAATCATGATGGCCCCTACTTACTCGCCGCATCTTGCTATGGGCCAGCTGATACCCCACCTGCAGCCTTTCTCAAGCCACGTAACCACCCCATGAGATGGACATAACTCCCATTTCACAGGTGAGAAAACGGAGGCTCAGACAGGAGCCTCCCCCTCCTCCTTCTCCTCCTCCTCTCCCTGCCCCTTCTCCCCCAGGAGGATCATGCCCCAGGTGCCCCTTAAATCACAAGCTTCTTGGCTTTTTCCTGTCCCGACCTGTCTCAACTCCACACTCTCTGCAGTGCTTCTGGGGGTCACCTGTACCTGGATCTGTGGCTCAGAGTCAGCCCCTGGGGACCCGGCCTCAGAGACCATGTGTGTAAATGCTTCCGCGTGGGTATGCCTGACCCTATAGCGTGCACATATGGGAGCTTGGGTTCTGACAAAGGGGGAAAGAATTGCCTTTTATGGGACGGTGATATCTCCAGATGTCCAGATGGAAAACGTCAACTTGACTTGACCCCTCCTTTGCATCACACACAAAAGGCAGTTCCAGCTGGATTATGCATCTAAATGTAAGATAATAAAGCTTCAGGAAGGTAGCGATCCCGAGGTAGGAAGATTCTTTCTAAATCAGACATTAAAAAGTACTAGCTAGGGGAAGATCCCACATGCATTGGATCAACTAAGCCCAGATGCCACGACTGCTGAGCCCGTGAGCCTGGAGCCTGTGCCCTGCAACAGAAGTCAACGCCGTGAGAAGTCTGCACCACAACAAAGAGCAGCCCCCGCTCGCTGCAGCTGGAAAAAGCCTGCATGTGGCCAAGAAGACCTCAGTTCAATTCAGTCGCTCAGTCCTGTCCAACTCTGCGACCCCATGGACTGCAGCTTGCCAGGCCTCCCTGTCCATCCCCAACTCAAACTCATGTCCATCAAGTCGGTGATGCCATCCAACCATCTCATCCTCTGTCGTCCCCTTCTCCTCCTGCCCTCAATCTTTCCCAGCAGCAGGGTCTTTTCCAATGAGTCCGTTCTTTGCATCAGATAGCCAAAGTATTGGAGTTTCATCTTCAACATCAGTTCTTCCAATGAACACCCAGGGCTGATCTCCTTTAGAATGGACTGGTTGGATCTCCTTGCATCCAAGGGACTCTCCAGAGTCTTCTCCAATACCACCGTTCAAAAGCATCAATTCTTCGGTGTTCAGCTTTCTTTATTGTCCAACTCTCGCATCCATACATGTCTACTGGAAAAACCATAGCCTTGACTAGATGGACCTTTATGGGCAAAGTAACATCTCTGCTTTTTAATATGCTGTCTAGGTTGGTCATAACTTTTCTTCCAAAGACCTAGTGAAGCCAATAAATAAACAAACACACAGACAGTAAATACCACTAGCTAGGAAGAAAAAGATGGGTAAATTGGGCTATTAAAACAAACCCTCTCTTCATCAAAGCAGAGTGGAAATGAAAACTACAGAGACAGGCAAAGTATTTTCAGCACAAAAAAGGCAAAAGCGGGATCATTTCTACAGGGCACAAAAGAACCACCAAGCCATAGGAAAAGGCCATTCTAGAGACTAACAGGCAAGAAGTGGAAGGCCCTGCACCAGAGAGAAACGTAATCGACCAACGATGTGGGCAGAGCTGCCCTGCTTCCCAGGAGTCTCGGATTCACAAGCTGAAACCCAGAGCTACGGCTCCGTGACCACAGAATGCCTCCCATTCAAAGCTGACCACATCAAGTGCTGCCGAAGGTGTGAAGCAGCAGGAACCCTTGTACACACAGCGGGGGAGTGCAAGTTAGTAAAACCACTCGGAAAAGCTCGTACTTCTACCCAAAGGGGATATCCATGCATCTGATGACCTTGAAGTTTTTACTCCTAGAAATGCACCCAACAGAAATGAATGCCCAGTCATCAGAGACACACATTCACACAGATGCTCAGGGCTGTGTGGCCTGGGGGTGGGGGCTGGGCATGGCCCGCAGCTGCAAACAGCCTGGGTGTCCATCATCAGGAGGCCGGAACTCATGGACCAGACACTCTACAACAATGAGCACTGGTAACTACTGTGGATGAACCTCACAACACAGCATTCCGCAAAAGACGCCCATGAGGACACGCAGTGGGATCCCATTTGAATAGTGAAAGAAGCAGGCAAGACTCACCTCGCGTGAGCGACACAGACGGAGGAGGTGACACCTCAGACAGAGGGAGGAAGCAGTGACCACAACGTGGTCCAGGGGGCGTCCAGGGAGGGGCTGCGGGCGTCTGGGGGCCGGCGGGGCTCTGCTCCTGACTCAGGGGTGGGAGGGCGGCGTGGCTTCGCCTTCAGATGGTGCACTCCTCCGCAGGCGTGGGTCCTTTCCTGTGTCACACTTCACAGGGAAAAAATTTTGAAAAAATTAAAACATTTCAAGCATGTCAGCTCCCCTTTCACACCTTGTGCTTCTTTTAGAAAACATTTACTTGAGGAAACATTTCAAAGAAAATGAAAAAGAAATTATAAAAGAAGACGACATTGAATCCAAGGTGGGCGTAACGTGACATGTGGTATGAAAGGAGTTGTGTACAATGACCCGGCATGCTGACAGATGGGGCAATGGGGAGAAGGGTGGGCACGTGGGTGTGGGCTGTGTGTGCATGCACATGTGCCTGTGTGTATTCACATGTGTGCTGTGTGCACAATCATGTGTGCTGTGTGTGCATGCACACATGTGTATTCACATGTGTAACATGCCCATAGTCACGTGTATGAGTGTGTGCTGTGTCTGCATGCACATGTGCCCATGTGTGTATTCACATGTGCGCTGTGTGCATAGTCACATGTGCAGTGAGTGTGCTGTGTGTGCACACACATGTGCCTGCATGTGTATTCACAAATGTGCTGTGTGCATTGTCACATGTGCAGTGAGTGTGCGCACACACATGTGCCCGTATGTATATTCACATGTGTGCCGTGTGCATAGTCACATGTGCAGTGAGTGTGCTGTGTCTGCATGCACACGTGCCCATGTGTGTATTCACATGTGTGCTGTGTGTATAGTCACGTGTACACTGAGTGTGTGCACACACATGTGCCTGTGTGTATAATCACACATGTGCTGTGTGCATAGTCACATGTGCAGTGAGCATGTGCTGTGTGCATGCACACATGTGCCCATGTGTGTATTCACATGTGTGCCGTGTGCATAGTCACATGTGCAGTGAGTGTGCTGTGTGTGCATGCACACGTGCCTGCGTGTGTATTCACACATGTGCTGTGTGCATTGTCATGTGTGCAGTGAGCACATACCATACATCCTGGTTGTGTTTGCCCGGGTTTGGAGAGACTGGGGTGCAGGGGGTCAGGCCTCCCCTCGGAACCTGAGAGGTAGAGGGCAGCTGTTTGGGAACAGAAAGCTGTGTGTGGCTTGTGACCACCCTGTGAGGAGACACTGGACATCAGAGAGGCCTTGGGCGATCAGTGGGTGAGGGGTAGGGTGAGGGGCTCCCCCTTGGAGCCCTGGGGGGGCCCAGAGTGGGCGTCTCCTTTGAAGTGGGGGGAGGGAGTGGGGCAGAGGCTGGGGCTGGCGGGTGTGAGGAGGAGGGTTCACTCCCCCTGGAGGCTCCCTGGCCGGGGGCATCCCTGGAAGCTGCAGCGGGTCTCGGGCAGGGCTTGGTGACCCCGAGCGGGTAAGGGGACAGCATGTGGCCTGCTCCATCTGCAAGGACGCCTGCAGGGGGGCAGTGCTTGCTCCTGGGATTTAGAGAAACGCGTGGCAATGAGGAAGGTGGTGCCCTTCCCTCCCCTCCCTGGGTCCTGCCCTGGCACCTGGTCTCCCCTGATGTGGAACTGGGAGTCTGGTCTGCAGTGACGCGGCAAGTATGGGTTCTGGAGGGTTCTCCCTAAGCACCCGTTCTGCTGCGGGCACAGAACTGGCTCTGGGGACACGGCTGGGATTTCAGAGACGTTCACGGTTTGCCTGATCCTGGAGCCGGCCTTCTAGGGTAGGAAGTGGTCGGCATGGGGCTGATTAATGGGACAATCGGGATGCGGGAGAGGTGGACGGGCTTCCGAGATGGTTTGGGCTTCCTGCTCTCAGGGGTCACAAGTACGCTGTCTGAACAAAGCCACTGACTGTCATGAAGGGTCAGGGTCAGGGTCACCGCTGGAGCCCAGGTGTGGGCGGGGCTGGTTCCGCTGGGGGTCTCCAGGGGAGACCTCGTTGTCAGCTTCCAGAGGCGTCCGCAGTCTTCAGCCCCTTCCTCACGTCACCCCGACCTCGCGTCCACTGTCTGACTCTCCTGCCTCTTTCTCTAAAGACCCTGTGGTCTTGTGTCCCGGCCCTGGAGAATCCAGGGTGGCCTCCCACCGCAGCATCTTACATCGGATCACACCTGCAAGCTTCTTTGGGCCAGGTGAGCTGACAAGACAGGTTCTCGGGGGCTGTGATGTGGACAGTTTGGAGACCACTTCTCAGCCAGTCACGGAGAAGATGGTCAGTAGAAAGAAGCAGACACAGAGCAGCCTGGAGAGTGCCCTCAGAGAAGGGCAGCTTCCACAGAGGCGGGGAAAGCGCAGGAGATGGGAACAGAGCCAGACCCCGAAAGACCCGAGAATCGTGGACCGAGGGCAGGGCTGCCACGGGGGCAGCAAGAAGGGGGACCAGCGTTCAAGCCTGCAGGGGGAGGGGAGGTGTGGACGGGGGCGGGAGGCTGCCTGACACAGACCCGGAGCTGGGCAGTGTTGGCAGGCAGGCCCCAGTCGTTCCCTCCAGGTGCCGCTGCCCGAGATTGGGGGAGCCGTGCCAGGCCCCCTGCTGTTTCCCTCTCATCTGACCCAATCCAGAGCTTCCATCTTTGGTCACTGTGTTCTGGATTCACTAATCCCGGAGGGGGAGGGGAGGAAGATGCCCTGCAGGTCTGTAGCTCACAGGAACAACAGCCATCCACCCCCAGAACGCTGGCTCCTGGAGCTCCCGGCCTGGGCCGCACACACTCGGACAGATGGATGTTTGTCCGGATGCAGCTGCGGCCACAGCTGTCTGCTCCGGCTCAGCCCGGGGCCCTGCAGGAGCCAGTCCCTGGCTCACGTTTACCCTGTGCGTCCTTTTCCCCTCTGGGTCTCAGTTTTGGCCTCTGTGCAATGGGTTGTTCGAACCAGGGAAGCTGTGATGCCCCCTTCCAGTCCAGTCCATCTAGAGATCCAGGTGTTTGGGTGGGGGAAACCCCAAAGTCAGAAGTGAGGGGTTGCCTTTGACCTTCTGAGAACCCCGCTTGCAGCTCCCAGGACTATGGGCCCAGCCACCAGGGGCTTGCGTCAGGAGCCTGAGGGTTGCACAGTGGCTCTGGCGGCGGCTGGCGGGCTCTGAAAAGTTGTTTTTCACCAGGAGCTGCTGAAACAGCTGCGGAGAGGCCAGGTCTACCCGGCTGGGGGTGGCTGGGGCTGAGTGGCGGGTGGGGGTCAGAGGCCTGGACCCCCACAGAGCCTACTGCTGCAGAGCCAGCCCAGGGCAGGGGAGCGGGCTGCTCCCATCCTCAGATAAGGGGTCCCTCTGCCCCAGAGGTGGTATCCGTGGGCCTCCCTGAAGCCTGAAGCACAGAGTCAAGGGCGCCTGCAGAAGTCAGGCAGCGAGGGGCCTGAGCTGAGACCCTCGCATCCCACCCCCATTTCACACACAGATGGCCTGAGGTCGCAGAGGGCAGGATAGCCCTGTCCCCCAGGGGCTGGTGCAGGAAATGACCGGATATGAAGTGATGTTTTGGGCACTCGGGGGCCAGACTGTGAGTCAGGAACCTCCTTTGTGACTTTTTTTTTTGGTTACACACAGGGCTTGCAGGACCTTAGTTTCCTGACCAGGGACTGGACTCTCACCTCCTGAGTGAAAGCTCTGAGTCCTAACCCCTGGACCACCAGGGAAGCTCCCCCCACTTTGGGCCATAACCACGACTCCCCTCCAAATATGAGGGTTTCCGGGTGGCGGTGGAGGCGGGGGGGGATGCTGATGGGCTGGTCATCATCAACACCCGCAGAGGCCATGTCAGGGAGCCTGGTCCACCCCAACGCCAGACCTCAGGGGAAGATGGTTCCAGAAAATGCCTGGAGGGCACCGGCAACCCATCCTAGGCACTTGCAAGTATGTGACCCTGCTGGACCTCTGGGCAGGTGCTGGGCATGCCGCTGTCTGTCTCTCCAAGTCTCGGGCGGGAGCGGCTGGCCATGTCCCCCCACACCCACACCTCTGAGGACACCTGTAGCGGCAAGGGACAGTTCTGGGCTCAGAGCTCCCTCTAGGCCTGGGGGTCCCCTCTGGGCCCAGGGGACACTAGCTACGCCCCCTGGAAGGGGGGCAGGCGGGACCACCACTGCCACCAGCTTTCCACCTCACAGCTCTTCAGAGGGGCTCAGCCGGCTTCGTCATCCCCTGATCCCTCCACTGCATCACCTGTTGGCTTCTCTCGCTTCCCCCTCTGTTCCTCCCCCATCTGCGCCGCTGTGCTAAGGACTGGATGGTGTCCCCCAATTTCACAAGCGGAAGCCTTCCCCTCAGTGTCATGGGAAGTGGAGGCGGGGCCTTGGGGGAGAGAACAGGGTTAGATGAGGCAGGGAACTTCACGGTGGCCTTGCCGGCCCCGGGCCCCTGTAGGAAGGGACTCCAGTCCTCTCCTGCCCCCTCCCCACCCCGACCCCGCCTCCTGGGCATAGAGCCATCAGCTGCCTCTGCCAGGCCAGGAAGCAGCTCTCACCAGGAATCGAACTGACCCCCTTGACCGCGGACCCCAGAGCCCTCTCAGACACATGGCCCTGCTCAAGTCCAAGGCTCCGCCCGGAGTGCCCTACTTCCAGCTCATCGTTTGCCTAAGCCCAGGCCCCCAGACCAGCGGCCTTGACCCGAACAGCTGCCCCAGCTCCCCCGGGCTCCCTACCCCCGGGGAGGATCACGTGGCCGCTGGGCACACGGTCAGGGGGCCAGAGATGGAGAACAAGGACTACGCTCTGTGTGCCGCCGTGGGTGCGCAAAGCAGGGGCCTGCCCAAGGCGGGTGAGACAGAGACCTCAGCAAGCTGACCGACCCTGGGCATCAGGACTGTTCCAGGTTGGGCAGTGGACGGGGGAAGGGGCGGGGGGATGAGATGGCACAGGCCTGCTCTCTGGGGGTGGTCTGGTCCACCCTGCATGGGCGAGGGGCACGGGGGCTCCCTGCGAGGTGGACGGTCCCACCGTGTGGGCTGGGCCAGGCTCTGGGGCGGTGAACTGACAGGGACCACCGCGTGGTGGGGCTGGGAGGCGCCTTGCAGGGTGGCCTCTGTGCCCGGCCCCTCCTTCCCCAGCAGGGCCTGGACGTGGCTTGTGGTGGGGAGCGTGCTCAGTTCTGTGATCGCCTGAACCCTGGGATCGCAAAGCTAGGATGGTGAACCAGATCACGGCATCGTCAGATGGTCTTGGGTTCTTTTCTGGCTGTGGGTGCTGAGAGCTCTTCAGTCTGATTCCCCATCCCCCACCCCGACCTCATTTGTCCAGCTGGCCCGCAGCCACACAGTCAGCCCCACTTAGCACCTCCACCCCCCACCCTACTCCAGGCCTGTCTCCTGTGAGTCCCTCTAGGTACTGAGCAGGATTCCAGCCACCACCATGGCCATCTTGCTGGGGACCAGGGGCCAGGAGTCGAAGTGGGGATCCTGGGGCTGAGGGCAGGGTGGCTGGGGCGTGGCAATGCCCGGGCGCTGCTCCGGCGGTTGACACCACCCCCCATCTGCATCTACTGAGGCATGGGTCAGCTCTGGGTCAGTAGGAACTGTGCAGGAGTGGGCAGGAGGCCCCAGACGCACCCTTGCTGGCCCAGAAACATGTGCTTGTAAACTTTAATTTCCATACAGTAGAGAAACATACAGTACAAGCAACTCGGGGACCGGACTGCACTGGGGAGCTCACGGGGTCACCTGGAAACAGGCTCCCTGTCGAGAGGGGACCGCCTGAGCTCCTGGGGACTCCACGAGTCCCCGCTGCCTGCGGAACAGCTCGGGAGGCCGGCGGCTCAGTCCTTGCCTCCCCTTGCCCGCGGGTCCCAGCTTCCTCCACACCCCTGCACACCGCCCCACCCCAGGGTCCTCTCCGGGAGGACAGGCCAGCCTCCCGGTGGCGGGGGGCGGGGGGCAGACACTCTCTGCTCCTTCTCTGCTTGCTCCTCTCCCACCTGGGAGGCCCTAGGGCTCAGCTAGGTCGACAGGGGACGCTTCACGGTGCCAGCTGCCGGCCAGACCCGCCAAGCCCGACTCCTCAGTGGGAGCAGGTGAGCCAGGCAGACAGCCCTGGTCATTTAAGGTGATGGGAGCTGTGCTGGGGGCGCAGAGGGGCGCCCCGGGGAGAGGAGGAGACTGGGGGCCAGAGATCTGGTCAGTGAGAGCCGGGGAGGTCAGGGTGGGGAAGGAATGGTGGGCGTTTACAGAGAGGTATCCTACGCTCGGTGCAAAGGCAGGAAGGCGGGAGAGAGGAGGGGCTTTGGGGGAAATACGAGTCTTCTAGATCCGGGAACGTGGAGGGACCCTCCGGAGCATTTGGTGGAGATGGTGGGCAATCGACTGCCCCCCCCGGGGCACCGTGATGCAGGCTGAGATGCGGGCCCCTGGCCACGCCCAGCCAGCCTGTGGCTCCAGTGCTGGACGCCGGGAAGAGTCCGCCGGCTGTGCTGAGGACCGACCCGGGTCCTTCGTCCTGATCCCGTGTGGGGGCAGCGGCTCTGGGGGGAGCTGGCCCGCGGGCCGCAGTCCTCGGCGACGGGTGGGGTGGGGGGGAGACGGCCCCGCCTTCACAGGACCACCTCGGGCGCGATGCTGAAGAGCAGGTCGTCATTGCCCCGCCGCACCTCCAGCAGCAGGGGGGACTCGGTGAGCACGGCCTCCTGCAGCTCGCTCGAGTCGGCCAGGGGCCGCCCGTTGACCTTGACGATGATGTCGCCATCCTGGATACCTCCCCTGCCAATGGGAGACAGAGGCGGTCACAGCTCGTCCCCAAGAGGCCGGGGCCTGGGCGCCTCTAACAGCTGCGGGTTTAAGGAAGGTCACTTCAACAGGTGAGAACAGGGTGCTGACCACCAGGCTCTCACCCCAGGCGGAGACCGCTGTCCGACCAGCGGCTAGTGCTTTGCCGGTCGGCTTTTCTGTACAGCAGAGGGGCTGGGGTCACGTTCTGGCTGTGGTCTCCCCACCTGGGCCAGGGACATGGCCCCGTGAGCTTCGGTTCCCGCCACTGCAGCCCTGGGTGGGGACACTCTTTGCAAATTACAGTGAGGTCCAGGGTATTGATTCCACCGCTGCTGCTGTTGCTAAGACTTTCCCGTCAGGGCTGGAGCGAGCGAGGCCAGCGCCCTTCTGCACCTGACTTGCCATGACCTTCCCCTCCATCCAGAGGGCAGGCAGGGTGGCACCGAGGTCAGGTTCGCGGGGGACAGGACCCAGATCCACACGCGTGAGCTGCGTGACCTTGGATGACTGACTGCGTCAAAGCTCAGTCTTCCCATCTGAGCAATGGGACGAGAGCCCACACCTCGCAGGCTCCAGTGAGACGCCCTTGAGGGGGCGCAGCTGGAACGCCCAGCTCACAGCCCAGTCTGGGTCAGCCGCAGCCACCGTCCCCAACGAGCTCCCCTGTCCCGGGCGCCCTGCATGTGGCCACTCTCCCTGACGCCTGCCTGCTGCCCCAGCACCCCCGAACAGAGAGCTTGAGTCGGGGGTGATTATTCTTTGGCATCACAGATCGGTATCTCGACAGTTTTTACTGCAGGCCAGCTGCCCGCTGACCACACGTGCCATGTTCAGGGCAGGAAGACCCCAGGGATCCGCGTCTTCCAGCCCAGCACATGAAACAGAGAAAACGCGTCCTGTTGGGTTAAAGGGGCAGGGGGACCCTCCTGCCTGGCTCCACGTGCCCCCAGAGGAGCCCCAGACCCCACATCGGCTACTTCTTGGTCCCGAAGCTGCAGTTTAGAAGCAGGATCCCAAGGAGCCCCCCCACGGCACAGATGGACCCTGGAGGAGAGGCGGGTGCGTGTTCAGAGCCGGCCCAGGGCACAGGCTCACGCATGCCATCACCCCCGCACAGCCTGCTTAAGCCCACCGTGCTGCAACATTCGACCTTTCTCGCGTGTTCAGTGGTTTCCGAGGAAGCCAGCCTTTGACCCCCTTTTGATCTTGACAGTGTCTCATGGGAGAGGAAGAGTAGGCAGAATCATGCCCATTTCGCAGATGTGGAAACTGGCCAGGAAAGACCCAGGCTGACCCGAGAGGCTGGTGAGAGTGAGGCTGGCATGGGGTTCTCAGCTCGGGGTGGGGACCTCCACTACTCTGTCTCTCCAGACCCAAAGTGAAGGACACTCTGGGCCAAGGAGGGGACAGCCTTCACCCTCTAGCCTGAGCCCAGCTTAAAGGACTGGCCAGGATCCCGCCTGCCACTTTCACATTACACCACATTGCCAGGAAGCTCAAGGTCATGCAAGGTCAGTCAAGTCGAGCCCAGGCCCCGAGCCCGCCCTCCCAGCCTTCTTGCTTCCTCTGTTGGAGCCTACCTCTGAGAAGGTGAATTCGGAACAACCTCTTGCACATAAATCCCACTGCTGACCGCCGGGAAGTCTGGGTTACTGGCCTTTAGCTCCTCCACCAAACTGAAAAGACAGTCCCACCGTTAAGGCACTTCTTCTGGGCCTCTAAGCTGACTCCTTAGTACAAAGGTGCGCCCTCGTCCCCTCCTCCACCCAGGACGGGGAGCCTCCTCTGTGCCCCCACGCTGCCCGGTCCTGCCACGGACCACTCTGGGTTGTCACTTGTTCTTGTGACCCCCACTCAACTCGGGCTCCTCAAGAGAAATCTCAGTGAGGGTGGATGGTAGGAAGTGTGGAGTGGGAAGGGTGACGGACAGATGGGAGGATGAGTGGCAGGAGGGGAAAGGAGGGAAGGAAAGGCAGAGGGATGGGTGATCAGATGGCGGGATGGAGGGAAGGAAAGAGTGACGGATAGATGGGCAGACGGAAGGAGGATGAACAGACAACGGGTGACCGTGGAGACTCAGAAGGCTGCAAGTATGGTGTAATGAACAGCTGGATGGAAGAGAAAAATAGCACCTTTAGACAGTAAATTGGCACATTGGTCTTGATTCCAAATTGCTTTCAGATTTATTCCCTAGAGGAACGGCTGCCGACACAGGAAGGAAGGTCATCCTAGGGGCTGTGTGGGTGGGAGGGTCACTCAGGCGAGCTTAGTTCTCCCCAGAGCCCCCCAACGCAGTGACCTCTTCCTTCTCTAAACCCTTGGACTTTGCATTTTCTTCCCTTCGGCCTCCTTTCCTTCCTCCCTGTCCCTCCTCTTCCCCAGCCCCTCCCCTATTTCACACACTCAGAATTTGCAGACACCTGCTCTGTTATAGTCCTGGCCCTGGGGGTGAGCAGGACACAGTGCTTGTTCACAAACAGCTCATGGCCAAGGTTGGGGGTGGGCAGCTCTGACACTGGGGGACCCAGTGCAAGCTGGGGAGGGAAGCACAACTGCGCAAGTGAAGAGGAGACTCTCCTCCCCTTGAAGTAGCCTCCGGGGAGGGAGAATGGTGTCCCCTTCCCAGAGTTCAAGTCTGCTCAGGCCTCAGAACGTGACCTTGTTTGGACATAGGGACTTGGCGGATGCGGCTGGTTAAGAACCTCGAGATGAGATCAGCCTGACTTAGGGTGGTCCTGAAATCCAATGGCTGGTGTTTTTTTATCAGAGAAACAGAGGGAGAAGGGAGCAGGGACCACCGTCCTTCGACCAGCCCAGCTCCCGTGTGATCAGGCGCCCAGAGT
This sequence comes from Odocoileus virginianus, assembly GCF_023699985.2. Classification (NCBI taxonomy): domain Eukaryota; kingdom Metazoa; phylum Chordata; class Mammalia; order Artiodactyla; family Cervidae; genus Odocoileus; species Odocoileus virginianus. The sequence continues at coordinate 988,766 of NW_027224267.1, forward strand.
CACCTCTCCCCACGGGGCTGCTCTTGAGAGTCTGGGAGGTGTCCTGGCTCTAAGCTGGGGGCTTTGTGCCCATCATGCGACGAGAAAGGCAAAGCTTGCAGCGATGCAAATACAACCCAAGAAACACCTGGAACCACCAGAAGCTGGGAGATACAAGGAAGGACCCTTCCCTGAAGCATCCAGGGAGCACAGCCCTGCTGACCCCTTGAGTTTGGACTGCGGGCTTCCAGAACTGTTGACAGAATGAATTTCTGTTGTTTTAAGCCACTAACTTGGGGGTGATTTGTTATGGTAGCCCCAGGGAAACTAATCTGGGAGGCTTCTTGGAGGAGGAGCACCTGAACGGAGTCCTTTGGATCAGGCTGAGGGGGAAGGCGTTCCAGGCCAAGGGACTGACCTGAGCAAAGGCTCAGAAGCCTGGGTGTGTCTGGTCCATGGAAGCACCTGCCAGTGGCCAGGCACGTCGGGGCCAGGGTCCAGGAGGAGGGGGGGATGGGGGGTGAGAATGGAGGGGCGGTGGGCGCCAGTGTCCTCTGGACACTCACCTTGGTGTGATGGTCCGCATCCGGATGCCGATGAAGCGCTTCTTCCAGTCTAGAAACAGAGCATGTCAGGACTCGGTTAGCGCCACCACGAAAGCCTCAGCGCTCCCCGAGGGGCCTGGCTAAGGAGCAGAAGGCAGCAGGGGCCACCCTCCTGGGGCCAGCCCAGCCCCTGTGTGAGCTCTCCCCAGAGGCACATCTCCCCACGTGGCTGCTCCTGAGGGCCTGGGAGAGGTCCTGGTTCTGGTCTGGTGGCTTCGGGCCCACCCGCATCACCAGGCACCATTCACCCACATCAGTTCTGACATCTGCTCCCTTGCTGGGCCCCCCACCCGACCCCAGTGGACAGGGGAGCTCCCCGATCCAGCCTCCATCCTGCAGGCTCCCCAAGTTGCCTTGCTCTGATCTGAACTGGTCACCTCCTCCTGCCTTTTCCATAAACCAGATATTAATTGATAACACCCAGGGAGCTCTAACGACGCGGCAGGCCCCCTGGCTGGAGCAATGCAAACATAGAAGGCTGAGGTGGTAGCTCTAGGCCCCCAGCTTCTCCAGTCTGTGACGAAGCAGATGTCTCAGACCCCAAAACCACCTTCACATAGTCCAAACCTAAACATGGTGAAGGATAGGGAAGCCTGGTGTGCTGCAGTCCATGGGGTCACAAAGGGTCAGACACAACTAACAACTGAACAACAACAAACTTAAACAAGTGTCAGCACATTTTTAAAATGTCATGAAATAAAAATACGCTCCCCGGCCACAGTGGAGTTAAACTACAAGGTATCTGCAAGAGTCACAATAACTTAGAAAGTAAATATATATACTTCCAAAAAACCCAACTCTAAGGAATAGATCAAAAGAGAAATTAGAAAGCATTTTAAATTGAAAAAACAAAACAAAATACAACGTACCAACTTCGTGGGATGGAGGTGAAGCAGTACTTAGAGGGGAATTAATAGCACTAAAGTACCAATATCAGAAAAGAAGGATGATATCAAATCAATGACTTCAGCCTTCTCCTTAAAACTAGAAAAAGAAGATCAAATGAAATCTAATGTAGGCAGAAGAAAAGAAATAATAAAGAATAGAAATCAAAGAAATAGAAAATGGAAAAAGTGGAAAAAATAAATGAAAACCAAAAGTTGACTTTTTGTAATCAATAAAATTGATAAGTTTTTAGCCAGACTAATTAGGGATAACTTGTGGGGTCTGATGCTATCTCTGGGTAGACAGTGTCACAATTGAGTTAAATTGTAAGACACCCTGCTTGGCAGGGGGAAACCCCACTTTTTGCTGATCAGATGTGTCAGAAATAAAACAGTATTGCAGTAGAAAATGGAAAGTAGAAGAGGGAGTGTTTTTCCTAAGCCACTCTGCAACTCATTATCCCAACACCCAAACGAAACAGAACTAGACCCACATTCCTCATGAAGATAGATGCGAAAAGTCTTGAAATGCTTTCAGCAAATCAAACCCAACAATATATCAAAAAGGATAATACATCACCACTAAGTGAGGTTTATTCCAGGAACGCAAGGATAGCTTAGTATTTTAAAACCAACCAAAGAAATTTACCATATCAAAAGATGAAGAAGGAAAACCATCATCTCAAAAACTAGACAGATAAAAAGATGCAGGAGGGGTGGATGGATGGATGGATGAACAGAAGGAAGGATGGAAGGAAGGAAAGCAAGAAAAAGAAGGTAGAAAGGAAGGATAGGCGGAGGAAGGGATGAGTGGGTGGATGGATGAGTTGGTGCCTGGGTGGGAGGAAGGATGGATGGATGGGCAGGTTGGTGAGTAGGTGGATGGGCTGGTGGGTGGGAGGGCAGATGGGTTAATGGGATAGAAGGAAGTTCTATCTGGGTTCTGACAACTATGGAGCAGCTCAGACAAGTGAAATTTGGGGGCCACCACCTTAGGAGGTGGGAGGTGAGATAGGTGATCCCCAGCCAGAGGGGACAGTCTAGAGGCGCGGGGGTGATCATCATCATGAGGTGAGGAGAGGATGGGAGAGAGGTTGCGGTGTGGGGGTCTCGGGACATCAGGGTGGACTGGGGAGTGGGTGCCATCACAGAGCACTGTGGGATCGCCTGGCCCTGCTGGAGGCTGCGAGCTCAGTCCTGGGACAGCGTCCCTGACCCCACGTGGGGGCTCCGTACCTTTGCCAGTCTTGTCCTGGAACTCTGAGAGGAAGCGCGTGATGCGGTCCGAGGGGATGGCAAAGGAGATACCGGCTGCGACCTTGAGCGTGTTGATGCCAATGACCTCGCCGTCCTGGGTGAGAGATCAGAGCGGGCGGTCACTCCGAGAACCCAAGAGGCCACTGGGCTCAGTGGCAGAGCAGCGTGTCTGTGCGACTCGGCTCCCAGACGGGCGGCTCTGGCCGTCAGCACCGTCCCTGAGAAGCCCCCTAAAGGTGCTCCGGGGTCCAGGTCTGAGTCAGGGGCCCCCACCTCTCCCGCCGTTCGCCTCCACACCTGACCCCCTAGCTCCATCACTGTAGAGTGTTGACCTGGGAAGCCGCAGCCTGCCCCCGAGAAGCTGTGCCTACTGACCGAGGACGCCCCCCAGCCAGCCTTCTGAGGGGCTGGAGCCAAGAGGGACGTGGTGAGGACTGGGGGACCCTCTATCCCCTCTTCGAGAGGCAGGGTGGGGGGACCTGGGGCCAGGGCAGCCCCCAGCCTCCTCCACTGTTCGTCCCTTTCGAGCTGGGCTCCCTCTCTGTCCTGCACCCCCCCCAGGAGGCAGATGCAGCTTGGGCTGATCTGCCACTTGAGACCCCACTCCTAGCCGCAGCTCCTCCCGGGGTGCCGGGCAGACACCCCTGCCCCAGCATTCCTGCGGGATTCCCCCCCACCCCGTGTCCATTCTTACGTGGTCCAGACGCAGGGGCCAGCCCCAGGGAGCCTGGAGGCCGGGGTGTGTGGTAAGCCCAGCTCCGCCCCCGTCAACACGATGACGAGGGGACCGGCCCCCAACCCACGTCCCCTGCCCCAGGCCCACCACAGGCCGGGTCCTGCTGCTCTCAGACCTCCATCACTCCTCCGACAGCACCCGCTCCCCTGGGGGCGGCATGTGCTTGGGGTCGCATCGCCCTCCGGGGCCCCCAGACCACTGGGTGTGAGGGCATGAGGCCCGTGTTCTGGGTCCCACGCACCCCTCGAGGCTGTGCCGCCCACCCCAGTGTGAACAGGGCCCCAGAAAACTCGAGGCTCCCACTCTAGGGGACACTCACCAGGTTCACCAGCGGTCCCCCGGAGTTCCCGTACTGCAGAGGACGAAATACCACATGAGCCGGGCCCCAAACCTCCCCTCCTGGAGGGTTTCTGAAGTTTTTCTGCAGAAACTACCATCCAAATGGCCCAGAAACATGTAATTGAATTTCCTCCCGCAACGGGGTTGAATAGAGAAGGAAAGGGCAGCCCACTCCACTATTCTTGCCCCGAAAATTCCATGGATAGAGAAGCCTGGCAGGCTACAGTCCATGGGGTCGCAAAGAGTCGGACACAATGAAGCGACTGAGCACCACAGGCTTGAAAGGCCTCAGCGCCCATTCCACAGACAAGAAGGCTGAGGCCCGCAGCGGCCCAGTGCACGGCCGACTCTGATCATCCGGGTCTGAGCTGGCCGGTGCTGTCCGCCCAGATCTCACGGGTTCCCTCCAGCCTCTCATCCGTGTTTCCACCCTCCCTGGCGGATGCAGGACAGGGCACCGTTTCTCACTCCACTGGCATTGAGAAATCTTTCAAAGACCCGCACTTCCCAGAAGAGGGTTTGAACCATGATAAAGCAGAGAGGCGGCAGGTGCTGGGTGTCTGGGCAAAGGCTTTGTGAATGCAAGAGGTGGCATCCAATGGAATAACGATAGTAGTAGTAATAATGATGTTGACAGGGTGTGTGATTTAGGCAAAGATATTTCTAAGGTCTTGGCTGCGTCTCTACGACTCTGAAGGGCTGTCCCAGATCAGGGTTGCGGCCTCTAAGACTGCGAGGACCGGCCTGGTGCCCACGGGCAGAAGTCCCGGGAGTCAGAGCTGCACTTAATGTAAGGAAAGAACTTTCCAGCCAGTGGACATGTCAGAGACGGAGGGGCTCTGGGGGCGGGGCTCTGGGGGGGGGGGGCTCTGGGGACCGATCTTGAGGCCGCTGTGTGGACTCACATTGATGATGGCATCCGTCTGGATGTAGTCCATGTCGGAGTCCCGGAGGCCCAGCTCCCGGCCGTCCCGCTGGGCTGTGCTGACGATGCCAGTGGTCACCGTGTTCTGCAGGGCAAAGGGGCTGCCAATGGCCACCACGAACTCGCCGGGCCGCAGGTCTGCCGAGTGGCCCAGCAGCAGCGCCGGGAGCTTTTTCTGGGGAGGAGGCAAGGAGGACGTGGGAAAAGAAGCTCAGTGGTGGGCCTTTGGTGGGACCAGAGCCAAATTATGGCCAGGCCCCCAGAACGGTGGTCCCCAGAGCGGCAGGCCAATGCAAGGCTAGCTGACCCTTGGGGGCCACCAGACCCAGGGCTGGCATTCACAGGGACCACAGGTCTCCCCAAGGCAGGCCACAGGGTCCATGGCAGGGAGGACACAGAGAGGTCCGGCTGGGCATGGCCCGGGGGCACAGCCGTGCCCAGATCCCAGGGGCCTCTGTTGACTCCGGAAGAGGTCAGAGGGCAGGGCCCTGAGCCGCAGACCCTCAGGACCGTGGGCTCCATCCATCCAGCCGCTCCTCCCGTGTCAGGAGCATCCCCTGTGTACTGTCTGCCTCCAACTCAAGTGAGAAGTTTTCTGGTTTTCACAGCAGCTCTTGATAAACAGGAAAAACGCTGTACACAGAAGTGAGGGTTAAGCAGGCGTTGAGAGCTGTGCCCACGTGGGAGGCATGGAGCCTCAGCGTGCCACATTCTATGCTGCTGGGCAGTGAAGCCTCGGCAAGAGACACACGGGGTCCCAGGTGAGGACCTAGGGAACGGCATCTGGGACGAGGACCCAGAGGGGACAATGCGGGTCAGCACTTTCCCCAGAGTCCAGTTTAACGCAGGGCTGGGGGCTGGGAGTCAGACCTGCGGTCAGGAGAACCCGAGCAGGCACTGGGTATATCTGGGCACCTGGTCCTACTGACCCTGCCAGCATCTTTGGTGGCTGCTAGGATGCACCCCTCCACTCCCCAGGGGGAGATTCCAGCGCCTGGAAGGGGAGAGACCCAGTGGCCGCCCACCCGGGGCTCTAAATGCTCTGCCTCTCCCCACGGGGGTCCTCGGGCAGGGGGTGCATATTGCGGCCCTTGGCCAAATCCAGTCAGATCCAGCAGCCTCTTCTGTAAACACATCTTTCCCTGGACCGCAGCCCAGCCATCTGTCTGGCCTGTGGCTGCCTTCCCAGGATGGTTCAGAGTGGAGAGGTTGCGACAGAGACCACAGGGCCTGCGAAGCCTACATCATTCACTGTCCGGCGCTTCACGGAAAACGTCTGCCAACCTGACCTTGAGTACGGCCCTCCCGTCATCCCCAGTTTCCCCGTCTCCAACATAAAGATGGTGTCCTGGGCTCAGGAACGACTGTGAAAGGGCTCTAAAAGTGGGCAAGGATCTCCGTTAGGATAATTTCGTGGAGTCTCTGAATTCCCTCTCCTGTGACCGGGCAAGGGGAGGCCTCCTTGCAAAACACTGGTCATCTCAAATCCTGGCAACTTTTATTCAGAAAGAGCAGAAGCTGGGTGCAAGCTCAACCAAGCTGGACTCCCCGGCCCACGTGGGCCCGTCCACCCCTGCCATGGACTGCATGGCGTGTGCAGGGCACAGGTCACCCCAGGTGAGCCCACACTGCCCCGTGGAGCCGGGACCATGATGCTGAACACCAAGAAACATGCAGGAGGGCGTCGCCAGGAGGGTCAGTGGCATCTCCAGCAATAGTCCTGGGAGGGACAATGGAAGTGTCCCCCGCCCTGGAGATCCTCCACCCTCCGTGTGGGAGTGGCACATTTCCCGGAAGGCAGCCTTCCCTGCCCTGCACGGGCCACTTAGGGCCTGGAGGGCAGTGTCCAGATACCGGGGTTCTAGTCTGACTAGACCGAAGACTAGGACACGTTGCCAGTCCCCAGGGGCCTCGGTTCCTCTGAGTGTCTGACGGGAAAGTGGGGCTGAGAGGTCTCTGAGCTCCAGGGTCCAGGAAGGGCTCCCCCCACCACCACCCACTCACCTTGGGGTGGATCTTGATTGTGGCGATGTCCGACTTCTTGTCGATGTCCTTGATGGTGGCCTCGTAGGTGTCACCGTTCTGCAGCTGCACCTTGAGCTGCTGCCGGCCCGAGACGGTGTTGGTGCTGGACACCACGTGAGCGTTGGTGACGATCAAGCCCGCCTCTGACATGATGAAGCCTGAGCCGCTGGACAGGGGCACGTTGCGGCCAAACAGAGGATGTCTGTGGGGGAGGCAGGTGGGTGGGCTGGGTCAGGACTGCGGGTGGGGGCGGCCACAGCCAGGGGCCAAGGCAGACAATCAACCACCAGGCCTTAAGATTGAATCCTGGCTCTGCCACCTCATGGCTGTGGCCTTGGCCAGTCATTAAGTCTGGACTCATTTCACAGCCACAGATAGGGGGATGATGACCTGTGACTTGCCACTTGCAAGGATGAGACATGAGGCCTGTGAATGTCAGCGCCTTGATAATGCAGCAGGCACTTCCTGCCCTGGAGCCAGACAGACCAGGATTGTAACCTCAGGTCCAGTCCCCACTTACATCTGCCTGGCTGTGGACAGTCAGGAGGCTGACCCCTCTGAGCCTCAGTCTCCCCATCTGGGAAATGGGCCAACACCACCTGCTCCAGCGAGCAGGGTGCCTGTCTGCAGGCAGTTGGTCAATAAGCCATATGGAAGACAAAAGGGTGTGCACACGGCTCCGCAGGACTCAGCAGGTCCCTGGGGAACGTCAGTGTCCCAGATCTCCAGCTGCACAGAGAGAAGGTCGTAAACACTGAGGGCCCGTGCTCCCACCTCCCACCGGAGCCTTGGCTGCCTGCCCTGAAGTCCTGGAAGGCTCAGAGCCTTCCCCGGGGAGGGTCGCCTCTGTCTTTGGGGCCTGGACGGGGCAGGTCATCCATGCCCGAGGCTGCTGGACAGACCCCAGCCACAAAGGGTCTAACTGTGTGTGTGTGTTAGGGGGCGGGGATGGGGCAGGGTGGGGAGCAACAGCGGAGCGGATCTCTGAGAAATGCAGAAACGCCACCTCCCCAGCAGGTCAGAGACAACCAAGGTCACCAAGCGCTCCCACGGGGCCAGGGGCCGAGTCACATCGTGCTCCCGGCCACCCTACAAGATAGAGAGGCCACCCAGTTCACAGGTGGGGAAACAAGGTCGGCAGCCGCCCGGCTCAGGGGAGGTGGTGTCAGCCCATTTCCTAGATGAGAAGACTGAGGCTCAGAGGGGTCAGCCTCCTGCCCACATCAGTTCACAGGTGGGGACCCAGGCCCAGGGGCATGAAGTAGCCGCCCGGGTCAGGCCGGGGAACGGCAGAGCCAGGCTTTGCCCCAGGCAGCCTGGCCACTCAGCCCCTCTGCGCGGTGATCAGAGCATCGGTCGCTCAGGCCTGAGACCAGCTCCTGCCCACGCCCTCCACCCGGTTCCGTGTGGTTCCCTGAGCAGTAACTGCACCCGAGCCCTGTGGGGCCTGCTGGTTGCAGGACTCGCCCTGGGTCTGAGGAAGAGCCACAGGTGGCCCAGGGCCTCCCCCCGCACACTCCGGGGTCACAGCCGGAGGTGCCCGTGCTGGAGGACCACGCCGCCCGTGTCTGGGATGACGCCCACCTTGGCATCTCCCCACCCCCACCCCGGGACATCAGCCTCCAAGGAAGGCTGGACCCAGCATTGCTGCCTCCCACTGTAGTCAGCAAACTAGCTGGTTCAGGGCTGGTGTCTGGAAGGATGCTGCCCCCCTCTACAAGCCACCTGCAAGGTCAAGGACAGGCCATTCACATGTTGGGCTATTATTTCCCTAAAGACACATTTCAGGGTCTAAGGCCCTTGGAAAGTGCAGTGAGGGGTCAGTGTGTTGCAGGAGGATGGGCTCGATTCTGAGATGCCAGAGACCTGGGAGTCAGCCCTGAACCTGGGGCAACTGCCCAGGCCTCTGTTTCCACATCCAGAAAATGGGGACATGGGAGCCTGCCTTCCTGACCCATGGGATGCGCCGTCGGTCAGCACTGAGGGGCGGGCGGCTGGGCCTGGCTGTCTCCTCTGGGAGGTGGCACGAGGCCGGGGGCTGCAGGTCAGCTCAGAACGGCAGGAAGGGCAGCCCTTGTGGTGATGGGCACAGAGCAGGTTCCGAGGACCATGCTGAGCTCGCGCCAGGCGTCTGCTCAGCCCCTGGAGCACCGTTGGTGCTGAGACCCGCCCCAGCCCTCCAGAGGTCAGGGGCAGGATGCCGGGAGAGAGGGGCTCCCATTGGCCAAGCTCCACGGCCAGCGGGCAGGGGCCAAGTCCTGTGCTGGGGCCAGGAGTCAGGGTGGGAGTGATTCTGCCCACTCCCGGCCCCCTGCCCAGGATGGGGTGGGGGGTGGACTCCCTCGTCCCCTGTGCCCTGGGGGGGCTTGATGACGCTGGCCACCCCCACCACTCGGGGAAAGCGCTGTGAAGTCCAGTCAAGCGAGGCCCTGGGGTTGCGGCTGAGGCCTTGGTGACGGTCCCCTCAGGCAGCGTGGCACGCAAGGGGCTGGCTCCTTCCGACCCCAGCAGGTTGGAAGTGGGGGTGGGTCTGACCCTGTGTGTCCCGTCTGGGCCCCTGCCGGCCCCCTCCACACACAGCGGCTGTGAGGTTAAGACAGAGCTGCAGTGTCTAAGTCAATTTGGGAGGAGACCCCAGGATTCCATGGGAGCCGGGGGTTTGCAGGGCGGCATCAGCTCAGACAGTGCCTGTGAGCAGCCGGGTCATGTGCGAGCTGCTTTCTGCCTCTCTAGGCCACGAGGTCAGGACTGGGGAGGGACATCCTCCCCAGGGCAGCCGCGGCCAGGAGGTCTGATCGAGGTCCGCTGGATTGCACAGCCACTCTGGTCTCTACTGCCCCCCCGGGGCTAGGATCGCGTCTCATTTGGGCCCAGGAGATGGTGGGGGCGGGCCACAAGGGGCTCCACGCACCTCAGGAAGAGCTCTATATGGACCACGGCCGGCGCGATCTTCTCCACCACGTCGGCGATGAAGTTGAACTTGTACCGCGGGCTGGTCAGCTGGTGGAGACCTACACTGGCAGGAAGAACCAGGTGCATTAGTGCGGCCCAGACCGCCAGGATCAGGATCCAGGCTTCCCCACCTCACATCGTCAGCCTGGCCGAGAGGCTCAGAGAGGTCAGGACACTTATCCTAGGCCACAAAGCACTCTCAGAAAGCTCGGGCTGGATCTCTCTGGGCCAGCTGCCAAGGGCCCTTGCCCTTTCTTTCCTAGGCAGGAGTGTATTGGCGTGAAGAAACCGTCCCCCACCTCACCCCAGCTCGCAGCTCTGGCCTGTCCCTGCAGGCCCTGGGCCCGTGCAGTGGCTGGACAAGGTCACGGCCGAAGCCCCCTGGGTGGGCGCTCCCCGGCCGTGGGGCGGCCCCCTCCTGGGCCACATCGGGCTGCCGCCGTCTGACTTGCCAGGGCCCCTCTGCGTGTGTCGAGCTTGGCCCGGCCCCAGGCCGCCTTGCCAGGCAGCTCGCGACCTTCCCCGGGGCCTTCACCGGCTCACATTTCTGCTGCCGTCAGCAGCCGCCTGCCGGGACCACAGGCCTGAGGCATGTGGGTGGCACAAGGCCCATAGCCCCTTTGGTCTCCGTGCGGGCGTACGTGCTGGGGTCTCCCAGGGCCCCCACTGGACAGCAGGGTTATCTGGAGCCCACACTGCCCAGCACTGCCTGTAAGCGGCTCCCAGGGCCTGAGAGGAGCGCCGGGCTGGGCTCCAGCTGTGTGGCTTTAGGCAAATCGCTTACAGTCTCTGGGCCTCTCCACCCCTGCCCACCCCAGAGAGCTGCGGGAACAGTCCGCTGCAATCCAGCGGACCTCGATCAGACCTCCTGGCCGCGGCTGCCCTGGGGAGGATGTGACTTGCGAAACTTAAGGCTCTGTGAAGGTGCTGAACAAAGAGGGCTCAGCCCATAAAGCCCAGCTCCGCAGCTGAGGGTCTCTGGGGAGTGACCGGGCACCAAGATCTGGAGAAAATCTGGTTTTCCCGACAGTCCAAGGGGACGGGAAGGAGCGCAGGCCCACGATCGGGGCCTCGGAAGCCTCTGTGGACAAGTGAGGTCCCCACCCACAGCCAGACTCATCTCCCCGGCTGTCCAGGGGGCGGCCAGGGCAGGGGTCATTGGTTCCATCCCGAAGGTGGAAAAATGGAAACTCCATTGGAGCAGAGCCAGGTTCTGGATGGGGCCACAGGTCTCCCTGTCCTTAGGGCCCTCCTTCCCCCCGGACCACCCCCACCAAGGCCCTGACTGTGCATTAAAGCCTGACTGGGACTCGGGGCCCAGAACAGAGCTTGCCTTGGGCTCCGTGGTCAGGGGAGGCGAGGAGGGCCCACCCCACCGACCCTGTGATGTCTGCCTCTCAATCAGCCCGTGGTCACTGACCGTGGAGGGCCCAGCCTCCCGCGGTCAGCCTGAATCAAAGGCCGCCTGTCCAGGGCGGCCGGAGCCTAGCTGGGACGTGCCCCAGTCTTGGCTCCTTGATGATCAAACTGCGGGCCGCCAGGGGCCCCCTGCAGAGGCAGAGCCCAGTGGAGGGGTGGCGTCTCAGGTTCAGAGGTCATGGTCACAGACTGGGGGCCCACCCCAGGCCAGGGCTCTGCGGCTCCCAGCACACGCAGATGCCCAGCACGTTTACTTCCAGGTGGATTGCTAACAGTCCCCGAAATTCTGGAGGAGAAGCTACTGGCCTGCTAGCCCGGGGCTGAGCCTAGCTCTGCTGCCCCGTCCAAGGGCGCTGGGGACCTGCACTCATGTCTGTCTTCAAGGCGGAGGGGCCACTTCAGGTTCTGCGGTCTCACAAGGTTCTCCCCTACCAGGCAATCCTCATGTCCCCAGGGTTCCCGGAGAACACAGGCGGGGAGGGCTTGGCACTAGGCCTGGAAATTCTTTAACCTAGACTCGTGCCCACCACCGCTCTGCGCTGGGACAGGCAAGCCCACATGGGCAAGGCCAGGTATCACCCCTCCCAGTGGGGCCACTCACCCCCAGCTCCATCGCCCACCTCTCTGTGCCTCCTCCCTCCCGGACCTCTCCCGAGTGCCCCCTACCACGACGCTCGGCCTGTCCCAGGTGCAGCTCAAACCCCGGCTCCTCCAGGTAGCCCCCTGGCGGTTTCTCCCAGATCCTCCTTGGGGCTCCCGGCATAAGGCCCGGTGCGCCGCACTCGCTCTCATAGGGATGCCGAGCACCTTCTGGGTGCACACCCCGTGCTGGGAACAGGCCAGTGGCCGGCCAGTCCCAGCACCGTGTGACCAGCGATGGGACAGAGGCAGGCCCAGGAAGGGCGCGCTGGGCGGAAGGGAACAGAGGTGCAAAGACACAGTAGGAGGACAGCTGCTGCTGGTCCGGCCGACCGTAAACCGGGCCCAGCGTGAGCAAGGAAGAGGGAGGGGAAAGAGCATCGGATCAGAAGAGGCCGTGCTGCCACGGGACCCACGGGACCCGACCTCAGGGGCCCCGTCCCCAACCTCAGGGGCCCCGTCCCCGACCTCAGGGACCCCATTCCCCGACCTCAGGGGCCCCGTCCCCAACCTCAGGGACCCCGTTCCCCGACCTCAGGGACCCCATTCCCCGACCTCAGGGGCCCCGTCCCCAACCTCAGGGACCCCGTTCCCCGACCTCAGGGACCCCGTTCCCCAACCTCAGGGACCCCGTCCCCATATCAGGGACCCCATCCCACGACCCTGATTCCATCCCTGATCCCAGGGACTCCATCCCCCTACCTCAGAGACCCCGTCCCTGACCTCAGGGACTTCATCCCCGACCTCTGAGACTCTGACTCCATCCCCGATCTCAGGGACTCCACAGAGCTTTAGGCACATCTGCTCCCTGCCAGCTGATCCAGCCCAGGTCCCGCTGGCCAGCAGAGCGCACCCCAAGCTGACCAAGCTGCTGAGCCACTGACCCGGCCGCCCACAGATCTGGACCGCCCCGCAGGTGCTGTTCTTTCCAATGCAGTCTCTCCAGAGATGAGTTAAAATCAGCGACACTCAATTTCATGGGACGATACAAAACCCCCCTGTAAAATATTCACGGGCCATAGGCTGGCAGGAAAACACACCAAAAGATTTCACGATGGCCGTTTGGGGCAGAGGTAGGGTGATGGGTGACTTTGTTTGGGTTTGTGGATTTCCTGAAGGTTCTGCCCCAGGCAGGTTAGACAGAGACGGAAGACATGGAGGCCTGGTCGGGGCGGGTGTGTGTGTGGGGGGGTTGCTGTGAGCTGGGCTGGTGAGTGTGAGAGCGGGAGGCTGCACTGTGTCTCCAGCGCCCCCGCGGGCAGGTGGCAGGGCCCCGGTGGCTGCAGGAACCCCAGGGAGAAGCCGGGCAAGGCTCACCTCCCACCCGCGCACCAGCTCCTTTGGGACACAGCAGACCTGTCAGCCCAGCTGTCACCAGCAGAGGCGACCCCCACGGCGGCCCCTGAGAGGGGGAGGGTGGGAAGGATGGAGGGCAGGGATGCTCTGCCAGACCCCATCTGATCCAGCAGCACACAGTAGGTCTGCAAACATCTTCACAAAGGTTCAGCCTGCTAAGCAGGTCTCGCCGTGGGAGCCACATGCCAGGAAACGGGCTGGAGGTGAAGACAGTTGAGGGTGGACGCAGGCCTGGTGCCTCCTGAGCCTCTGCCCTCCCTGACTCTGCGCACCCCAAGAGCTCCTGGGTCAGCCGGATGGTTCACAGCCCCCCACCCCCTCCCCACCAGGTCCTGTCCCTTTAATCGGGCGAGGTGGGTGGTGGGGATGGGGTGGGAGGCGGGGCAGGGCGGGCTTCCTGGGCCGCCTCCCCACACACGGATGAATCATCCCATGAATCAGTGGGAAACAAGAGACGCGGTTCCCACCGCCGCGTTCCACTTGAAAACCTCGGGCCCCACGGCTGGGAGGCAGACTCTGTTTATTTGGGGGGGTTTTAACAACCCCCACCCCGGCCTCACCCTGTCCTGGAGCCAAAGTTCTGAAGTCAACAGTCAGTCTTGACCAGATTCAGCTGTTAGCATTTGTGTGTATGTGTGTGTTTTCAAAAATAAGCTGTAGTCCGCAGGCCTTGAGAGTCCTAGTCAGGAAGTACTTGACATCAGAGCAAAGCTCCCAAGGCCGGGGGTCCAGCGGCACCTCCCGGGGACGGGAGAAGAGCCAAGGGTGCCCGGGGCCCTCCTCCTGCGTTTCTGTGCGGCGGGGCTTCCGGGAGGGCTGACAGTGGCGGACCCTGAAAGAGGACCTTCTGTGTGTGCTGACTCTGGATACTCATGACGGCCCGGGAAATGGATGGGGAAGTCCCGGCCCAGGATGGCAGAGGGACTGGCCCAGACACCCCACCCAGGGCCACTCGTATTGCCGCACAGGTTGTGTACTGCACATTACAGTACTGGGACCATTATTAACAGAGATCACAGCATGACGGCTGCCCTTGGAATTGTGCAGTGCGCAACCTGCCCGACTGCACGCCTTACCCGTCCAGCACACAACAGGCAGAGCCAGGGCTGAGACTCAGTTTTTTCCTCTAACTCGGCGGTCACTGCCCATTCTTCTATTGCCTCCTGCAATCAGAAGACTCCCCCACTACCCCCACCGTCACCCAGCGGTCAGCTAAGAGCTGAGGATGGAGGGGTCATCAGCAGGTGCCCACAAGGTCCCACGCTGGGCCCACCTGTCCGCAATGCTGACTACAGCCTGCAGGCCAGATGGCAAGCTCTCACCAGGGCTTGGGGACCGGGGTGTCCGAGTCCCACTCCCGCAGCCTCGCTAGTGCCGCACCGGCCTCCTGGGGCCCTCAGCTGTGGTTCCCCAAGCACGCATGCTCTGCAGTGCCCCCGCTTTGCAGTCATTCTTTCTCCTGCAGTCCCCCAGGCCCAGGCCAACACACTAACCCTGGGGAGCCCGCCCTGCCTCAGTGGGCTCAGGGACCAAGCTCTGTCATCTGGGGCCCAAGGCCCTATGTGACCCTCCCAGACCTGTCCTTCGAGAATGTCCCCGTGGCCTGGGTGCCCCTGACCCACGGCGGTGAGCAGAGAGCCGCAGGGAACAGGGGCCCTGTGAGTGGGTGCACGGTCCCAGGGGCCCCTCTGCGGCCTCTCGCCCACACCCCCAGGCCCCACCCACCACCCACAAGGGGCCGCTTTACAGCCCCAGGGGCTGCCTTCCGGATCTAATTAGTTCCCAGGATGGCTCCCTGCCTGTGTTTTTCTTTTTCTTGAAAACACGCCTGTCCTGGAGTGAACTGTCTCCCTGCAGCCAAAGACGGTGACTTCAGATCCTGCTGCGGCTCCCGGGGTGGGGGGGGGGAGGGGGACCCCTGCTGTCTGGGACCCCCAGCCTCCCGTCCCTGGAACACAGGGCTGAGGGCTGCAGCCAGACCTCCGCTCCACAGGCCACGCCAGCCCAGGCTCCGGGCACTTGGGCTTCGGGGAATTTTCACAGCTGCTCTGCAGGGCAGGGATCGTCACGATTGTACAGACGAGGAAAAAGGCTCAGAGAGGTCAGGGCACCCAGCAAGGCTGGCAGCCAGGCCCCTCGACCCCTGACACGTCTCTTTCTCCTTGTTGGTCCTTGTCCAGGGTGATGGGCTGTCCGGCTCCCAGGAGAGCCTGGCGTGGCCCGTCCTCAGCTTGGGGTCAGCCCGGCTCCTCTGGCTGTGAATCCCACTGCGGTTGCGGCCAACACCACGGAGCAGGGGGCTCTGCCACCAGCCTGTCTGCACTGTATTGAAGGGGCCCCACAGGCCAGGGAGGACTCCGGGCCGCCTGCAAGCTAAGGTGGGGTCAACCCTCTGGTCTTCCTCCTACAGGAAGCCCTCCCTGCCCTACTGGCCTAGCAGTTGACTCCTCTGGGCTCAGGGTCCTCAGCTGTGACGTGGGGGCTAAACGCGGCCAGGGGAACCCCCGTGGGCAAGGCCTGGCATGTGGTAGCCTTTCTGCCAATGCTGCCTTCTGGCTCCTTCCCACCCTCAAAGGCCCTGCTTCCCTCTCATAAACTCCATTCATGTCAGAAACGTCCACTTGGCAACGTTTAGGTTTGTTCCCACTAATGCCTGTTAGCCCTTACACTGGGGTAAATTATCTCATCGACTGTCAACGATCCAGGAAGAAGGGTCTGTTGTCCTCCCTTCACAGATGGGGAAGCTGAAGGTGTGGAGAGCCTAGACATGCAGGGCCTCACCACGGGAAGTGGCGGAGCTGGGGCAGAACTGGGTCTCAGTCCTGGCTCTGCTAGAGGGCTAAAGCATACAGTTGGGCAGGCTGTGCACTGCACAATTCCGGGGGGCCCCCTGCTACCCTCTGCAGCAGGCTTGGCGTTCTATTTGAGAGGCACACACCCACATGTCCTGGCCATGTCTGTGCTACTCTAGGGCAAGGAGTCTGTGCTTTCACTCTATTTCCAACTATTCAACACCTTTATCAAAACTAAGCTGGGAGGCTACTTCCTCAAGGTGCTGGAGGCTTGCCCAGTGTACAAGGACAGTCAGAGGGACCAGGCTCAGGGCAGAGCTGTCCCTTCCCACCTGATGACCTCGGGCAGGCCACTGTACCTTGCTGGGGTCTTTTCTTATAAAGGCCATGACAAACACATCCAGACACGATGGGCATTTAGCCTGCAGCACAAGGTCTCGCCCTTGACCCTGGTGAAGCCTGCTGGCTTCCCGCCATCAGAGCAGCTCAGGAGGAGGTGGCTTTCAGTCCCTCTGGCGGGACTCAGCCAGCGGCCCACCACTCCACATCCGGTTTGCACGAACCCCAGGCTTGCAAGGAGGCCACGTGACTCTCTGCTTTTGGCAGCCGAGGGGGCATGTGTCGGGCCAGGTGGACGCCGTCAGCGGTTTGAGCCAGTCACACCTGGGCTCCAGCTTCCCTGGCACAACGCTCGCGGCGTGACAGACTCGGGGCAGTTCATCCCCCAAGTGGCTGGGTGGTCGCTGTCAGGTCCCCTTGGGAGGTGGACTTGAAGCCCAGCTCTGACCTGGAAATGGACGGGGTGGAGGTGGGGCTCCATGGGCCCCACAGGTCATGGAGGGGGCCCCACAGTCTGGAGGGGCAATAAGCCTGCGGCCCTGCCCCAAACACCAACCGCCCCCTCTCAGTGATGCAAACAGAGCAACATGGCACGCACCAACGCAGGGACAGGGCCGCTCACCAGCCAGGCTCTTGCCATGGAAGCCCATCTCCCACTGGCCACCCTCCATGCCAGAACCCACACCAGAACCTAATCAGAGCCCTCTAAACCTGCTCTTTCAGGAAAGGCCCTGCCCCCTGCCACCCTCAGTCATGAGCTCCCAGAGCCTCTGGAGCCTGTCCCCCTTGGCTGTCAGCCAAGCTCAGACCCACTCAGGCACCAGACTCCCACAGTCTGGGCCCCTGCACCCTGCTCTGCACACCTACTGCCCACGAGCGTCAGGGGTCCCTCGTTTCCTGAAGATGGGCCACGCTCACGGCTCCTCCAGCCTATGCTCAGCCTTTCCTGCTATCCTCCTCCGCACGGGCTCTGTTTGCATCTGCCATCTCCATGGCAGTTTAGATGCCGCCTCTTCCAGGAAGCCCTCCCTCATTGCTCCCCCTCCCCATCCCAAAGATGGGTTCTCTCTCCCCCTGAGTTCCACCCATTTGTCCTTTGTCCCTCACGGCACAGATGATCAGGGACTTCACAGGGACTCGGCTGCTGGTGGTGGTGGCGGTGGACAGCAAGCAGAATCCAGGATGTACTGAGCTGGCAGGCTGCAAGGGAAGTCCTGCTTGGTCCCCAAAGGCAAGTGGGAGTCCCGTGTGGACGTTCATGGGAAGGGGGCAGGCTTGGGGAAGACAGGACCAGACGGGGTGATGTGGGATCCCAGCGCACCTCCAGACCAGCTTTAGGGAGCATGGGGGGTGGTGAGGGTGCCGTCTAGGCCAAGCCCTGGCCGGGAAAGGATGGCGGCACAGCAGTCCAGGCCCTAAGCCCCTCTTGGCCGGACCCCTGGCTCCTCATGGGTCCTCAGGAGCCGCCAGAGGCTGCAGCTCAGCGCCTGGTCCGGGCGGGGGGAGCGGAGAGGTGGAGGCCCTGTGAGTCCTGAGTGCAAGGCCCGGGAAGCCGCTAAGCGGATCAAACACCGAAAGTCAACAGAGCTCTTAAATAAACAGAGCCCAAAGTCTCCACTGGCACCTGCGCTGGGGCTGAACAGTAAAAGCCGACGATTAAATGCCACGCTGTGAATTGCCCTCCAGGCTTCTTGCTGGGAAAATCCCACGGACAGAAGCAACTGAGGACGAATGAACCGCCCCGGGGCTCGAAATTCTGACTTAACTGCAGCCTCACAGGCCTCCTGGTCTGCAGCTGTGGCCAGAGGCTGTGAGAAGGGACACCTCTGCTCCACGCAGACGCAGTGCTCTGCGATTTACTCTCCCCCTGATGGATACTCATCCCCAACATGTAGTGTCTGTCTAGCACAGACACGGGAAGGCGCAAAATCTCCCCAGGTAGTAGTGAGCCCACCACCACTGGGGGTATGCAAGGAGGGAACACCCACCACATGGGCTGGACTTTCATTCCAATGGCACCAAGTGAGCCCAACTGCTGGGCCAGGCCCACAGAGAACAAACAGACCAGACATCCGCAAGATGAAAATAAGGCACTGAGTCAGAGAAGAAACGTGAGGTGGTTCAGAGGAGTCCCCAAGGTGCGCCCAAGAGGCTGACGAAGGGGATTACCCAGGCAATCAGGGAGGGCCGCTCATACAGGCTAAGGCAAGTTGAGGACTCGGCCCCACGAAGGTGAGGGAATGGGAATTTGGTGCAGTGGACACTGCACGTGCAAAGACCCCGAGATGCAAAGGAGACCAGTGTGGCTGGAGCAGGGGAGGAGACGGCGTTGGAGGGGCGGGCAGGCCCAGGCGGCACAGGGGTTCGGGGGTCAGTGCAGGCGTTGGGGGGCTGCTGCAGAGTCCCACCCGTGACGGGCAGCACGGATTCACCCTGGCCGCCGTGTGAAGAAGTGACCAAAGGGAGGATGAGGGAGGCGGAAAAGGTCCGCGGAGGCCAGCGTGGCTGGAAGGACCCTGCGGGGAATATCTCAAGGTCGAGCTGAGGACCCTCCTGCAGACAGGGAGTGAGGAATGGGGGGAAGTAAGGGGTCAAAGGGTGATGAAGGCTTCTGACCTAAACTCCCCAGGGGTGGTCCTGTCGGTTGAGGGTAAGGGCCAGCTGAGACACAGGACTCCGGCTCAGGGAAGGAAGGGGCTGGAGACAGGACCCTGGGTGCATCCAAAGGCAAGTGAGGGTGGAGCTTCAGGACTCACGTCCAGGGGGGAAACGCTGAAGACAGTAGCCCTTTACCTGCCGCTACACATGGAGGTCACCCAGTGATTTCTGACCAGGCCCCAGGGAGGCTGGGGGGGCGGGTAATGCTGTCAAGGATACGCTATAGAGGTTGAGCCTGTTGGCGCTGGAGACCCAGGCCTGACACTGACCCCAGACCTCAGGGGCCCTGCCACCCTGCCTGCAGAAGAGTGCCAGCCAGACCCGGGCCAGGCCTGCCTCGGTCATTTCCCAGCCGAGTGACCTCAGCCCCATCACTTGGCCCTTCCCAGCCTCTGTGAGCACATCTGGGGTGCATGAGTAAGGAACGGTTTCGCCAAGTGAGATGGCGCCGGTCGGAGCCTGGGACCGGCTCCAGTCCCACAGGGGCTGGACTCTGCCCCTGCTGCCTCGCGGGAAGCCAGGTGTCTGAGGTCCCTGTGCTCTGGCGGGTGCCGGGAGCAAGGGCGGGCCGTCCATGCGCAAGACGCCCAGGGGAGGCTGGGCACATCTGGCCCCGCCCACCGAGGCCGCCCCGCCCACCGAGGCCGCTCCTCCCCGCCCTCCAGTGGCCTCAGCCGCTCTGGGTGCCCCCTGCCGCTGGGGCTCTGAAGGCAGGGCATGTGGTCTGCGCGCCCGCCTGGTGCGGCTGCCTCTGCCCGGCTCCCCGTCTCCCTGCATCCTCCCCATCCAAATGTCCAGAGAGCCCGGGTCACCTCCTGCGGCTCAGCACCCGAGCTCCGCCTCTGGGGAGCCTCCCAGACCTCATCAGGTGATGGAAAGGGTGGTGGGAGGCGTCAGAAGCGTGATCATCACACACAAAATACACGGACTGTCGGTCGACCGCTCATTAGAGGCATGTGTCTGTGTGCTGGAGCTCATTACTCTCTGCACCAATTCCCCAAAACTGAGCAGTCATCCCACTTTACAGATGAGGAAACTGAGGACAAGGACCTCGCAGGCGGCACTGCGTTAGTAGGAGGGGCAGGGACAGCCCCAGCTGGTGACCTTCCACTCAGCCCCTGAACCCTCTGCGTCTGCCTGTGGTCACCAGATTACTGTTCTCTGCTCAGCCTCCCGTGTCTCCCCCACTATCTGAGTTTCTCCAGGACACAGCCAAGCTCTGCCTCCTTGCAGGGGCCTTGTTACCACCCCACAGCCAGCAGGACACAAGAGAAGGGGCTTCGCAAGCCGGGACTCCATCAGCCAAGAAGAAAGTTTTCACGATGTCCCTGGTGGTCCAGTGGCTAAGACTGTGCTCCCAATGTATGGGGCCCGGGGTTCAATCCCTGGTCAGGGAACTAGGTCCCACTTGCAACAATTAAGAGCTCACCAACCACAACTAAAGATCCTCTGGGCCTCAACTAAGACCCGGTGCAGCCAAGTAAATGAACATTTAAAAAAAGAATACAACATTGAATAGTTATTAAAGAAAATAAAGGCTTCAAAATGCCTAGACCACCTCCAACTCACTCCAGCCCCTGGCGCCCTGGAGCCTGACTCTAAGAGAATCCACTACTTGGGAGAGTTGGCTTTGGGGGGTGCCCAGGCCAGGCCCAGCCTGAGCCCTCTGCCTGTCTGACCCGCCAGCATAGCCTGAGATGGGCCCGCTGGCTCTAAGCCCCAAGGCAGAGGGTGCGGTGGGCGCACAGTAAATGATAACATCCCCCACGCCGTGCGTGACATTGAGCAGCCCCACGCCCCCAGTTTCCTGGGCACAATCCAAGCACAAGCCTGACCACATTACCCTCACTTCTCTTAAAACCTTTCAAAGGCTGTCCCATGTAATCATGGCTAATCCCACATAATGCTTCCCAAACCAGGCTCCCTGGAACCCCGTGCATTCTCCCAGGAAGGAGCTCTTTGCTGAAGTTCTCTTGGGAAACTCTGGGTTTTTATCATTTTGGGGTTTTTTGTTTTTGTTTTTACCTTGTTGCAGGTTTTCTCAGGAGCTCTGATAGACTCAAGTTGACTGTGACTCCCCACTGCAGGGCTGGAGTTTACTTTCCAGAACTTTTGGGCCCCAGGACACTTGTTTTCAGAATCCCAGACCCGATTTGGGAAGCCTGGCCTAAGGGTGAAGTCTAAGGTACAACCTTTATGGGACATGGGTGGTCCTGTCCCTACCAAGCTGTCCAGCCTTGGGGTCACACATGTACACACGCATACTCATGCACACATACACACATGCACGCACACCCACCCACATGCACACACACACACACAAGTGCACACACATGCACACACATGCACACACACGCACGCACACACACATCCCCCTGCACACCAGCTGCTCTGGGCTGCATGTTCTCCCCCACCCAGCTCACCACACACAGTAAGGTCTCCATGTGGCGGTTCACACTGCCTTCTCTTCCCAGGAGAGCTAGCGCTTCAGCCCCTCCAGGCTCCCCGGCCCCCCAGGCGGCCCTGTGCCCCATGGTGGAGCCCGTCCTGGGGGTTAGCGTCGCCCCGGCTGCTGCAGGCTGAGGACACACACACAGCTTGATTCCTCTCAGTTGCTGTGAACTCAGCGCAGGACGTGCCCTCAGAGCACCGAGGAACCAACGCTGGAGCCTGCCTTCCCAAGAGATGCCCCAGACGAGCATGGGCTCAGCAGGGTTTTCTAGCATTTTCTTTCACAGGGTCAACCTGTGTGGCAAGAAGCCATCTGGAGCCAACCCCAGGTTAGGGGGGCTACTCTAAGGTTGGGCTTCTCCAGTGGCTCAGCAGTAAAGAACTGGTCTGCCAAGGCAAGAGATGAGAGATGTGGCTTCCATCCCTGGATGGGGAAGAACCCCTGGAGGAGGGCATGGCAACCCACTCCAGAATTCTTGCCTGGAGAATCCCATGGACAGAGGAGCCTGGCGGGCTACAGTCCATGGAGTCACAAAGACACGACTGAGCCACTTAGCACACACGCACGCGTGCTCTAAGCTTTGATGGGACTGAGAGATTTCTTACCCCACAGCCTGTCCCCACGGAGCCCCCACACACAGTCCAAAGACCCCACACGCTGGCTCACCATTACTAAACGACCTTCCAGAGACACATTTTAAATGCAGTACAAAAAAAGAGAAAACACTACATGTGGCTCAACTGCCTTTGAATATTGAGACATCGAGGGCCAGCAAAGAGTGCTTTGCATCCAACACCCAGGCAGGGTAGGGATATGGGGACCAGGGGAAACGAGACACAAGGTGGGTACATTTTAATGAGGCTGGAGAAATGCTGGGCGGACCAGGCCCCTTGGGGGTGGTCACAGAGCCCCTGGTCTCACCACGGTGGGCTACTTCTGTGACCTTGGGGACAGCACTTTACCTCTCCCCGTCTGGGTTCCCCGACCTGAAGACCAGAAGCCTGGTGAGATGATCTCTAAAAGAAAAAGTCACTTGTTCCCTGGGGAGAGCTCCGCCGTGGCTCTGAGCTCCGTTTCCCAGGAGACCTTCTTCATCCCCCATCCCACCCCCACCAGCGACGCTGATGCTCCCTCCCCGGCCGGCCGAGCGCTTACCCGATGGGCAGGCACCCTTCTGCAGCTGGCGCACGGGCGTCCCGGAGAGCTGCAGCGCGCGGCGGCTGGCCGCCTGCAGCGCGCACACGTTGGCATAGGTGTGCCCGTCGGTGCCACACACGGCGTGCGCCCAGCGGCAGCGACACAGCCCGCGCACGCACTCCAGGCTCTCCCCGCACGGCGAGTCGACGGGGCGGCCGCACGGCTCGCCCTCGGTGGCGGCGCAGACGAGGCAGCAGTTGCAGAGATCCGGCACGTAGCCGCCGGGGCAGCGTGGGCTCGGGCACCGCGACACATCGCAGCGCGCGGGGCACGACGCGGCCGGGGGCTCCCGGGCCAGCGCCAGGGCGGCCAGCGCGGCCAGGAGCAGCGCCCGCGCCTGCATGTCGGACCGGCCGGCGGCGGGCGGCAGCGCGGGGGATCGGCCCCGGGAGGGGACGCGCACCGAGGCCGCGGCTCCGAGCGCCGACGGAGGGAACGCGGCCACCTGCGCCGGCGGCTCGGGCTTAGGCGGGCGGGCGCCGGGACCGCAGGGACATGCCCGGGGCGCGGGGAACGCGGCGGCGAGGGGGACTGGAGAGGCGCCCAGTGCCGGCCGGGCCGACGGTCTGCGGGGCAGCCGGCCCCCGCCGCGTTTTTTAAGGCGCCGGCCGCCCGCCCTCGCAGAAATGGGGCGGACCGGCCCCTCCGCCAGCCCCGCCCAGGCCCAACCGCCGTCCCCCTCCACCCCCGCGCCCGGCCTTCCGGGCCTGGACCCATCCGCGGCCAGAAGCTGGGCCTGCCTGGTCTGGGAAACCGGGTGTTGGTTATGCAGCGGGCCCCCACCCCGGGGTGTCAGGGGCCTTGCAGGGGAGGAGCCACCCCGCGTGCAGGCCGCGGGCACCACCCCGGGGAATCTGACCCGGCCCAGTTCATGTCCCAGTTCCAGTGACCTCAGCTACTCCCCCTGGTCCCCCCAGCCCCCGTTCCTAGAACGGGCAAGGCCAGACCGTTAGTCCTGGCCCCTCCTTCCCAGCCTGTCTCCTCTCCCTCCCCTGGGTCCCAGCGGCCCCCACCCCCCGCCCCGGGCCTCCTGGGCCGGGGTGCCCTCAGGACACACAGGCCTGGCCCCCTCCACACGGGTGGTCGAGGTGGACATCGCCCCTCTTGGGGAGACACTGGGGACAAGCCTCCAGGAAGCGCCCACACCCCAATGTCCCAGGTCCTTAGAGCTTGGAGGAGTTGCTTCCCCAGGCTCTGCACAGGTCTGTCTGGTTCTGGCCGAGCTCTTGGTGCCCTGGGACCCTGGTGTGGTCACCTGACAGCACTGTGCCTCAGTTTCCTCTCTGGGAAAGGGGAAGGTGTAGGGCTGTGCCGTATAGGGGGCATCCTACGCCATGGGGGATGGCACGCAGTCAGCCCATAGGTGGCATCCCCCTGATTATTCTGCACACATTCTCGGAAAAGCCGCTCCAGGCCCGGGGCCCTGCCCCGAGGGCCCAGAGCCTGGTGACCCGGCTGCCTGCAGTGTGACGGGGGCTGTGGGGGCGGGGGGTGTGGGCCAAGGAGAGAGCGGACACAACCCTCTTTGGAGGTGAGCTTTACGAGGGTGTAGTGGATGCCGTAGTGGGCCTGGGGGCTTCGGGCATCAAGTGGGGAGCTAGTTCCCACCTGGGTGAAGGCTCGGAAGCAAAGCCAGGTCAGAGGAGCGACCTGTCAGGCAGAGGAAGCCTTCGGGTGCAGACCCTGGAGCTGGGGGTCCTCACCCTCTCTGCAGGGCCCTGCGGCCGCCTGCTGAGGTCTGGAGAGCCCTGCTCAGAATGACAGCTTTACGTGCAAAGAGCAAGCTGCACGGCCTTACTGGGGGAAGCCATGCTGTTATTAACACGGTTGTTAAAGTATATGGTAAAGAACCCGCCTGCCAATGCAGGAGACTCAAGAGATGCGGGTTTGATCCCTGCATCGGGGAAGACCCCCTGGAGGAGGAAATGGCAACCCACGCCAGTATTCTTGCCTGGAGAATCCCATGGGCAGAGGAACCTGGTGGGCTACAGTCCATGGGGTGGCAGAGTCGGACACGACTGAGCGACTGAACCATGGATGGGGAAACTGAAGCCTTAAGTCAAAGGACCCATTCCTCGCTTTCCTTCTCCCATCTGAAACTGGGGTGCAGGCCCCTGGGGTCACGTTAGTTTTTGCCTGGAAAGGGCAGGCCCCCGGTCGCAGAAGCTGCTGTGAGCATGGCTGGCTGGAGGCCCCGCGTGCTCTGTTGGTAAAGGGAATCGGGTTCCAGATGTCTGGGCAGTGCCCAGGAGCCGGAGGGAGCAGTGCCCCCTGCTGGTCAGAGTCTGTCCTGCCTCCGGTGCAGACCAGGACACCTTCAGGGCTTCCCCTTGGGCAGCAGGAATCCTTCCCCGGCATCTCAGTCTCCCCCAGAGACCCGTCCCTCCTGAGGGTCACTTACACTCAGCAGTCGCTCAGTCGTGTCCGACTCTTTGCGACCCCACGGGCTGCAGCACGCCAGGCTTCCCTGTCCATCACCAACTCCCGGAGTTTAATCAAGCTCATCTCCATTGAGCTGTGATGCCATCCAACCATCTCATCCTCTGTCGTCCCCTTCTCCTCCTGCCTTCAACCTTTCCCAGCATCAGGGTCTTTTCTAATGAGGCAGCTCTTAGAGGCCAAAGTATTGAAACTTCAGCTTCGACATCAGTCCTTCCAATGAACACCCAGGACTGATCTCCTTTAGGATGGACTGGTTGGATCTCCCTGCAGTCCAAGGGACTCTCAAGAGTCTTCTCCAACACCACAGTTCAAAAACATTAATTCTTCGGTGCTCAGCTTTCTTTGTGGTCCAACTCTCACATCCATACATGACCACTGGGAAAACCATAGCTTTGACTAGACAAACCTTTGTTGGCACAGTGATGTCTCTGCTTTTTAATATGCTGTCTAAGTTGGTCATAGCTTTTCTTCCAAGGAGGAAGTGTCTTTTAATTTCATGGCTGCTGAGGGTGGGTGTCCTCAAAGCCCTAGGATGCTCCTGGGTGGCGCTTCAAGGAGGTTGGAGGTTCCTCCTATTTATTATTCATTTATATTTAATCCCCCAGCCCCTACTGCTGCCCTCAGTACTTAAGCCCCTTTACAAACAAGATGAGATAAAAAGGAAAGAAGAGAAACTAAATCAAGTCAAAAAGAGTGATAGGAAAACACCAGGTAGCCAGAGGTAGGGCTGGGACACAAACTGCTGCCCTGAGATGCTGTTTTTTGGTGCAGTGGTCCCCAAACGTTTGGGGACCAGGGACCAATTTCCTTGAAGACAACTTTCCCACTGACCTGGGTTGGAGGGGATGGTTTCGGGATGAGTCAAGTGCGTTGCATGTTTTGTGCCCTTTATTTCTACTACAATAGCTCCACTCAGAACATCAGGCATCAGATCCCGGGGGCTGGGGACCCCTGTTTTGGTGCATGGCCATAAGTTTAGCTCCCGGCTTCATGGCGGCGAGGCAAGGATGGAGATGTGATGCCCATGTTGCAGAAACAAACCATCACTCCAGAGCAGCCTGACTTGTCACTACGGAGAGGAGAGAGCGTCCCCAGGGGAGCCTCAGAAAGGACGCTGTGGGATGTCCTGGCACCCACATAGTGGGTCCCGTGTGGCTCCCAGAAAACAGCTCTCAGTGGGAACGAGGGGCAAGCAGCCTAGGCATGCTTCAAGAAGCGCCATTCGTTAGCAGGTGGGATTTGGACTGGCCCCGGGCGGGCAGGGGAGCTCGGCAGTGGTGCCCAGGCTTGGCAGAACATCCTGGAAGCTCATTTAGGAGCGAGAGCGTGTGATACTGAAATTGATGAGAACCGGCTTCACGGATTCACGAGCATGTCTTCCCTGCGCACGTCCTTGCCTCCATGACACATTAAACCGCAGGGAAAGAGCTGCAGGAACCTTTGTTCAGTGCACGGGCTGGGTTGGCCCATCTAACTAGTGGCCCACAACCCAGCAGGGCAAGAAGGTTCCAGAAGAGGTGGGAGGCCCACGAGGACTGAAGGCAATCAGAACCGTGTCAGCGCGGGCCCCAACACTCTGCTTCGGGGCCCTCTAACAAAAACATAGCCCAGGGGACCAAGGTAATCTCCCTGTAGGCTGGCGCCCAAGGGCCCCAAGGCTTGGCCAGCACGTTCCTGACCACCAGCAGAGCAGCGGCGGGCAGGGGACGGTCCTGCTCCCTGCACACTCCGCCTCCTTTGTGAGCTGGGGGAGAAGCGCCCTGCAGGAAACACTCCCAGATTCTTGGGCCAAGAGCTTTCTGTGGGGCTCAAGGTCTTGCACCTGCAGGTTGGGCTTCCTGCTACAGAAAGTGACGTTGCTCCAGGTGTCCATCACAATACGGTCACTCTCTGGGTCTGGCTTCCCTCTAGATGCCAGCCCCTTGCAGATGACGGGGACAGTGTCTCACCTCCCCAGCACCGTCCAGGCTGGACGTTGGCCAACGTTACTTCCACTGATGGGAATGGAGTCGGGTCCCTCCGGCGGGGGACCTGAGCTGGGCCAGGGTGTGCGGGCCCCCTGGGGCACCCCCTCCCACGCCTGCATCTCTGCGCAGAGCTGGACAGCCGGCCGGGCCTGGGTCCCTGGGCTCTGGGCAGCCTCTGCCCTTTGACCTCAGCTTTGTCCACGGCTTCACTCTGGATGAGGTCATGACTCATGTCACTTTGGGGACCTGAAGGCCATCCCGGCCACACCTCGGCCTGCAGTAAGTCAGACTCATCAGCGGGTGACTCAGAGGGTGGGCCCTGCACAGGGTCGGGGTGGGTGGGACCCACTCTGGCTTCAGCCCCCGCCCCCTGGGCCCTCCCCACACTGAGAGGAAGAAGTCCCTCAGAGAGGGAGACTTCCCTCCCCAGCCCTGCGCTCACTCTGGCCCCTGACCTCAAGGGAGAGGGGCACGGACAGGCACCAGCCAGCCCTCAGGACTGCTCGGGGAAGCAGGGAAATAGGGGATGTTACAGTCCCTGCTTCCTGGGATCCCTGACAGCTCAGTTGGTAGTCGTGTCCAACTCTGCGACCCCATGGACTTAGCCCACCAGGTTCCTCCGTCCATGGGATTCTTCCAGGCAAGAATACTGGAGTGGGTTGCCATTTCCTTCTCCAGGAGATCTTCCCAACCCAGGGATTGAACCCGGGTCTCCCACATTGTAGGCAGACGCTTTACCATCTGAGCCACCAGGAAAGTTGGTAAAGAATCCACCTGCAGTGCAGGAGACCCCGGTTCGATCCCTGGGTCGGGAAGATCCCCTGGAGAAGGGAAAGGCTGCCCACTCCAGTATTCTGGTCTGGGGAATTCCACAGATTGTATAGTCCATGGGGTTGCAAAGAGTTGGACAGGACTGAACGACTTTCAAAAAAAAAAAGATCCCTGTAAGTGAGGCAGCTAAGGCTCAGAGAGGTGGAGTAACATGCCCGAAGGCACACAGCCTGCCTGAGACAAAGCCAGCTGTGGACTCGAGCAGTCTGGCTCCAGAGCACACGCCCACGCTCAGTCCACGCCCTGTCTCAGGGCGACCACACCATGACTGCACACCCAGGAGATGCTGGGCTGGAGGGAAGTCCAGGGGCCCAGGGGGAAAGCGGGCCTTCCTTGAGCAGGCTCTGAAGGCAGGAGGGGCTTGCCAGGCAGAGCAAGAAGACAGGGGGCAGGGCTGCAAAGAGGGGCCAGCGGGGCTCAGGAAGACAGGCCTTCTCTCTAGGGCAACAAGGACCCCTGGAGGAGGGGAAGTAGCAGCGTGACGTGGGGTTACCTGAGGGCCCAGGCGGGCCAGAGCAGGGTGTGTCAGGGACCCAGGGGCAAGCTGATGCTTTGGCCCCAAGTTGTATGCAAAAAAATGAAAGAAAGCCTGGGTTCAGCTGAAGAGGGCATATGTGTGCACCTTCCCCATAGGCCCCGGTGGGCTAGCGTCAGGTGTGGCTTGATCCAGGAGCTCCCAGTGTGCTGCGGCCCATCTAGCCTGTGCTCCCTGCAGCGTTGGTTTCATTCTCAGGCCCTGGGGGTTGCAGGACAGCTGTCAGCAGAGCCAGACCCACATTCTCTGAGGGTCCCTTTCCCTCCCAGCCCCAGAAAAATCTAGTGTGTCTTATGGTGGTTCTTATGTCCATCCCTGACTCAGCCACGAAGGCAGCGGAGTTGGGGGCTGCCAGCAGTCCAGCTCTGATCACCTCCTGCTGGGCTCAGCATTTTGCAGCCAGATGACTGTCCCAGATGGCAGGAAGGTACACCTCAGAAGCCGAGCTGAAAGAAGCTGCCCCGTGACTGACCGTTCACAGGCTTGCACACTCTGCTTGCACACCCCTGGTGGTGGGGCGCTCACTGCCCATCAAGGCAATCTCTTCTGTTGTTAGAATGCTCTTTCTCTGATTGAGTTAAATGCTGCTCCTGCAACTCCTACCTGTGGGCTTTGCTGGACCCGAGGAGGCAGGGGAGGAAATGCTGATTCCTCATCTCCAGAAGAAGACTGCAAACATCAGAGGCTGGACCTCATGCTCTTTCTTCTCTTATTAGTTCCCATGTGACCCTGGGCCTCAGTTTTCTCTCTACCCATCTGGAGAATGAAAAGAAGGAAACCCTCCTGGGGTTCCTAAGGACCATCAGAGGCAGCAGGTAGAGCTGTAAGAGAGTCCCCAACACTCCCACCCAGGTGTACACATCCTTCACACTCTCCTTTAGTGTGGGTGGGCCTGGCCTAATCAGGTGAGCTCTTAAAAGGCCCTGGGCCCTTCCTGAAGTCAGACACACAAGTGTATAGAGAACGGAAGTGTGAGGGACCTGTGGAGGGGGCTGCAAGGCAAGGATCTGTGGTGACCTTTAGGAGCTAAGTGGTCCCTAGCCAACAGCCTGCAAGATAGTGGGGATCTCAGCCCTACCCACAAGGAGAGGAATTCTACCAGCAATCTGAAGGGCCTGAAGATGTTTCCCCTGCTGAGCCTGCAGCCGGGGGTGTGGGCAGCTGAGTGAGGACCAGCTGAAACATGCTGGGGTCTTGACCCACAGACACCACCAGATAATAAATGTGCATGGTTTTCAGCCACTAGGTGTGTGGTGAGCATAGACAATGAATATAGGCGGTGAGGACTGAGTAAGTGGGTGGTTAACTCAGAGGAGCAGAGGGAGCGAGTCGGGGAGCAGCTGGAGGGCTGGGGGCACAACAACCTGGAGGAGGGGAGGCGCCCCCCTGCACCCTGGGGCTGGGTTCCAGCCCGGGAGACAGCCACTCCCGAGCCCTACCTGCTGGGCCAGGTCTGCCCTTTCTTGCGAGCTTTTTAAGTTCCAGGGAGGGCACAATGAGGTGGGCACTACTTATACCCACCAAATGGGAGCAGAAAACCAAGCCAGGAGGGGCTGTGGTTTTCAAGGCCCCAAAGGCATTAGGTGATGGACCCAGGGTTAGAACACAGGTGGGTCTGACCCCAAAGCTCATGCTGTTACCTCGGCCGCACATTTCTGTTCTACGTCCATTTTATGGAAGGGAAAACTGAGGCCCAGGAAGGGGAGGTGGTTGCAGAGACTCCAGGCTAATTGATAACAGGAGGTCACATGGACTGAGCCTGTAGGACGTATGAGCCCAAACCATCTGTATCTGATCCTGACCCTGTGCTCCTGCTGACATGCGCATTTCACAGATGAAGAGGGAGGGAACCGAGAGGTTCAATAACTTGTTCAAGGTCACAGAGCAAGTGAGGGAGCTATAAGGTCGGGAAGGGAACCCAGGCAACGTGCCTCTCCTACAAAAGCTGGTTCAGAACCAGTGGACACTGAGGATTGGGTAAGGAAAGCTGGTAGGAAGGAGCGGACAGACGCCGGAAAGGGGCCCCAGCTGAACAGAATGACGGAATCAGGGCCACTCGGCCAGCAGGGCTTGGTCCTTTTCCTTCTTTTAAGACAACAGCTTTCAGCTTTGACTGTCTGCAGCCCAAGACTTTCTTGGAAATCACCCTGCCCGCCCCACCCCAGAGCTGATAGGAGTTGGACGTGAAGCTTCCCCTGGACCAGACTGCCTCCCCACGCTGGGAAGGTACATGCTGTCCATCCCGTCCAGCAAGGCAGCCCTCCCTGGACTGCCGGCTCACCCCCCTCCCACCCCAGCTGACGGTGCAGCTGTCCCGGAGGCTGCTCGGCCCCTGGCCACCCTCTGAGGAGCCCGAGACCCTCCTCCATCCTCCTCAGAGCTGGGGTCAACGGATGCCCAGAGACTGGCTCTGGCCCCGCAGGGTGTCAGCCCAGCCAGCTGGGTGGGAGTGCTGGGAGGGCATCTCGAGCCGCTTTCCCCCGGGCCCCCCGGCCACGCTGCCCTTCGGGACTCCTGAGCAGTGTCCACACATTCCCGGCGACCCGCTGTGCTGAAGACGAGCCAGAGAGGAAGGGCTGCAGTGTTGAGGGTGAGGAGGCCGCCTCTGGCCCTCCAGGGGCTCCCCTCCAAGCTTTCAAGCTGCTGAACGGGGTCCAGGTGCTGCCCAGGCCCCCACCCCCTCAACGGTCCTCATTCACGCCCTTCCCCACGGTGCTCCGCGCCCAGGTTTACCCCTCACAGGGTCCCTGCAGAGAAACTCCTACCGTCCCCGTGTCACAGGTTCAGAGAAGGGGAAGTGACTCCTCCAGGGTCACACAGCCAGGGCATGGAAGACCAGGGTGCTTGCTGGCCGGCGGGTTTCACGGCTGGGCCCTGGTTTGTGGGGTGGCCAGTTGGAGACCGAGGTCACCCAGTGGCCAAGATGAGGTGGTCCGGGCCTGCGGGAGCCCCTTGAGAGGCTAGAGGCCCCTCCGGGCAACCTCTTGATGACCTGCAGCCCCGGCAGGGACAGGAACCCCTCCCGCACATCTGCCAGGGCAGCCCACCCCGCTTTGTTCCTAGGCGCGGGAGACCCTCACACCCACGTCTCTTCAGCCAGGCTGGGCTCCCCCCCTGCCTCTCAGCCCACCTTGTGACAGACAAGCTCTGGAGGCAGACCCCGGTGCCTTTCTGGAACTGCTTATCATTTATTCATCACGCGGAGCCTGGTTTCCTGACCATCGTGAAACTCAGATGGGTCTGAACCCAGTGCCTTCAGGGGTGAGCCCTGATTGGCTGAGCTCATCAGCATACCCTGCCCCCCTTCCATGGTGATTGGCTCAGGGGCGAGTCCTTTAGCCAATGAGAGCGAATCTGCATGACAGATCAATCATTCCTAGCACTGTCAGGAAGAAACATTTCTTTCTACACAGACTCTTTTCCTGGGTGTGGGAACCATGGAAAGAGTGACCGGCCACCATCTGATGGTCTTGAGGGAAGAGTCTGCCTTGGAATGGAGCCGCTTGAGGAGTGGAAGTGAGCGGAGGAGAGAAAGCAAGCTGGTCTTGAACCTGGATCGTGCCATGCCTGAAGCTGTTGTTTCTCGGCTGTCAGATGACTGAGCCTCCGTAATGCTGAAGTCAGCTTGATTGAGTTTCCTGTGTTACCTGCGGCTCAGATCGCTGTTCAAGGGCTGTGCCCAGCCAACCCTGACAATAAACATGGACTCACGAGAACTCAGCCCCTTGGTGGGGGTTACGCCACTTAACGGACTGCCTGCCATGTGCCGGGGGCTGTCTACTTTACGTCCCCATGACGAGGTTCCCTTTGCGTGGGTGAGGATCTGAGACAGATAGATCACCGAGCCTTACCCAAGGCTAGGATTTGAACTTGGCTTGTCCGACTCCAGAACCCGTGTGGGTTCTCTGCCCCTGGGCAGTCCCTCCCACAGGGAGGGTGCTCACAGGGGCACCGCCTGTGAGCTGGAGCCCAGAGCCTGGCCACACTGGACATCTGGAGAGGCTCTCCTGTGTGGCCCGCCATCCTGCCAGCCAGCCTGGCAAGTCCACTGGCACTCGTGGACCACACGAGTCAGGGAGTGTGGTTGGCTGGGAGAGCCCTGCAGGGGTCCTGGGCGTGGGGGGAGCAGTGTTGGCCTCAGCCAGCTCCAGGGTGCAGGCGGCTCCTAGCTCAAGTTGTAGGTTCTGCCACGTCCTTACCTCACCCCTCCCTCCCGAAACCTGAGTGTCAGTCCGCATCCCACCCAGTGACTGAGTGGACGCGTATCCTGTGGCCTCTTCCCAGGACCCCTCACCGCAGGGGCTTCCTCTTCCACCCTTCCTTGGACCCCACGCCACATCCTGGATCTCATATCACCAGAAACCGCTCACCTCTGAAATCTCAGTTTCTAACCATCCCCCTTGGTTTTATTTATTTTTTTTAGCTGTGGGATCTTAGTTCCCCATCAGAGATTGAATCTATGCCCCCCTGCAGGGGAAGCTCAGAGACTTAACCACTGGACTGCCAGGGAATTTCCCCTAACCTTGGTTTGAAAAAATATATAACAGCTTTGTTGGGATGTGATTCATATGCCATACAATTCACCCTTCTATGGAGTACAATTCAGTGTTTTTTTTTTTAGCATATTCACTATGTACAACCATCACTAGACAGCATATTAAAAAGCAGAGACATCACTTTGCCAACAAAGGTCAGTCTAGTCAAAGCTATGGTTTTTCCAGTAGTCGTGTATGGATGTGAGAGTTGGATCATAAAGAAAGCTGAGCACCGAAGAACTGATGCTTTTGAACTGTGGTGTTGGAGAAGACTCTTGAGAGTCCCTTGGACTGCAAGGATATCCAACCAGTCCATCCTAAAGGAGATCAGTCCTGGGTGTTCATTGGAAGGACTGATGCTGAAGCTGAAACTCCAGTACTTTGGCCACCTGATGCGAAGAGCTGACTCATTGGAAAAGACCCTATGCTGGGAAAGATTGAGGGCAGGAGGAGAAGGGGACGACAGAGGATGAGATGGTTGGATGGCATCCCCAACTCGATGGACATGGGTTTGAGCAAAGTCTGGGAGATGGTGAAGGAGAGGGAAGCGTACTGTAGTCCATGAGGTCACAGAAAAGAGTTAGACACAACTGAGCGACTGAACGACAAAAACAACTGTCACTACAATTAATTTTACAACATCTCCCACCCTGAAGAGAAACCCTGTGCCCGTCAGCCATCACTCCCCATCTTCCCTCACCGAGGCCCCTGACGACCGCTGGTCTAGTTTCTGTCTCTGTGGGTTTGCCTAGTCTGGGCGTGTCACAAACAGAATCACGCGACACATGGTCCTGTTGGGACTGGCTTCTTTCACTTGGTGTGAGGTTTTCAGGGTTCATCAGGTGGTCATTATGTAACAGTATTCCATTCCTTTGCATGGCTAGGTACTGTTCCATTCCATAGATATGCCACCTGTTGTACGTCCACTTATAATCCATTGTTAATCCATTAGTGCATGTTTGGATTGTGCTCAGTTTTTTGGTTCTTAGGGAAAATACTGTGGACATTCATATATGCTCATGTGGAGATAACTTTACAGTTCTCTCCCATACACACCTGGGAGTGGAATTGCGGGGTCATATGGTAAAGAAAGTGTTAGTTGCTCAGGTTGTGTCCGACTCTTTGTGACCCCATGGACTGTAGCCCGCCAGGCTCCTCTGTCCATGGAATCCTCCAGGCAAGAATACTGGAGTGGGTTGCCATTTCCTTCTGCAGGGGATCTTCCCGACCCAGGGGTCAAACCCAGGTCTCCCACACTGCAGGCAGATTCCTTTGCCATCTGAGCCGCCGAGGCAGGATGGAAACTCGATGCTTAACCATTTGAGGAACCGCCAGCCTGTTTTCCCAAGAGACTGCACCATTTTACGTTCCCACCAGCGGTGAAGCTCTGATGTCTCCACATCCTTGCCCGTCCTTGTCATTTTCTGTCTTTTAAAAAATTCGTATAGTTGTCCTACTCGATATGAGGTGGTATTCCACTGTGGTTTGGATTTGCATTTCCCTTGATGTTGAGCATCTTTTCATGTGCTTATTGGCCTTTTGTATTTCCTTTGGAGAAATGTCTATTCAGATCCTTTGTCCATCTTTAAATTGGGTTACATGCCCTTTTTAATACTGAGTTGTAAGAATTCTTTATGCATTCTGGATAAAAGCCCCTTATCAAACATACGTTTTATAAATAATTTCCCATCCCGTGGGCTTTTTACTGGTATCTTTTCTGGGCTCCCCTGGTGGCTCAGGTGGTAAAGAGTCTGCCTGCAACGTGGGAGACCTGGGTTCGATCCCTGGGTCGGGAAGATGCCCCTGGAGAAGGGCATGGCAACCCACTCCAGTATTCGTGCCTGGAGAATTCCATGGACAGAGGAGCCTGCCAGGCTACAGTCTACGGGAATTGCAAAGGGCTGGACATGACTGAGCGACTGACACTTGAATTGAAGCACAAACGTTTCGAGTTTTTAAATTTTTTTTTTTCAATCTACATGGCTTGGGGATCTTAGTTCCCCAACCAAGGATCTAATCCAGGCCCTTGGCAGTGAGAGCACAGAGTCCTAACCACTGGGCCGCTAGGGAATTCCCCAGAGGTTTGGCTTGGATGGAGTCCAATTTGTCTGTTTTTTCTTTGGTTTCTTGTGTTTTTGGTGACCTATCTAAGATGCCTTTGTCTAACTCAAGGTCACGAACTTTTATTTCTGTATTTTCTTCTAGGAGTTCTGTGGATTTAGCTCTTCTGTTTGGGTCTATGATCCATTCTGAGTTAATTTTTGTGTTTGGTGAGCAGTAGGGACCCGGCTTCGCTCATCTGCGCATGGGAGGCCGGGGTCTCAGCGCCCTTTGCCCACCCCCTGAGTCCTGCTCACATGCCCTCTGCGACAGCTCTGACCCCCTGGACACCACCAGGACCTTCCCCCCTCCCTGGACTCGTCATTCCGGGGAGCCTGAAGCTGGCTGTCTGTGGCCTGAGTGTAGGCAGGGGACACGCGGGGAAAGGCAGAGATCAGAGGAGGGCTCGGGCTAGAGATTCCAAGCTGGGATGCCAGGGGGCGGGAGGGTGGGCTGACGTGTCCTTGAGGGTGGCAAGGGCTGCGTTGTGGAGGGGAGGGGCGAAGTAGCTGAAAGAGCATGGTGCCCGCCTGGGCTGGCCCAGGGTGTCCAGCGCTGGACCCGGCACTTCTGTGGCACTTTCAGCTGCCAGCACGATGCCTCTTTAACCCAAGCCCCAGAATGGATGTGTTCCTCGCCAAGTCCGCCAGGCTGTTCCCTGTAATTTCCCTGCGGATGGGTCGGGAGCTTCAGCCCCAAGGCCCGCGGTTCCCTGCCCCCGAGAGGCCTCAGAGCCCACCCCGCCCTCGGCCAGCTCTGGTCACCCCCAGCCCTCCCTGAGTCTGTGCAGACGCAGCACGTGGGCTCCTGCTCCGCCAGCCCAGCCGGCCGAGTGACCTCAGCCCCAAGGCATGCCCCCTGCCCGCACCCCTCTCCCCTCCCGGCTCCAGGCCTGGCGCTCTGGAGCACGGGCTGGGCTCTGGGCCGCCGCCGGGGAGCAGTTCAGGGTCCTCCTCTCCACTTCCTGGGGCCCCCCAGCGCCCAGTTTCCTGCCTCCCAGCCTGGCCAGGCTCCCCGCAGTGACGCCTCTGTCTGGAGGTGGATGGTGCTGACGGTTGTGCATTGTGAATGTATTTAATGCCCCTGAACTGGACACCTAGAAATGATCTAAAAGGTAAGTTTTATGCTGTATCTGTTTTACTACAGTTTAAAAGAAAAAGTCTACACCTCCTTTACCAGCAATGAGGAGCCTCCTTCTATAGTGGAAGTCAGCCCGCCGGCCCACTTCCATCCCCTCTGCAGCACCTGGGGGGATTTCAGCTTCGGTGCCCACCTCCAGGCCTCTGCCCGTGCCACTTTCCAACCAAGTGGAATGCCCACTTCACCTGGGGGCACCCTCGGTGTTCTCCCCCTGTGCTGGGCACCTGTCGGGGGCCGGGGACTCCTGGACAGACGGGCGGACAGGGACTGATTCTTGCATACGTAAAATGCTGCTCACGATGGGCTCGTGGGAATTTATCAATAAACAATCGAGGCTTGGCTGTGATGTCTCCCACAGCGCTATTTATGACCCTGAAGATTGGTGTGACATTTGGTGGCCTCCTAGGAGGCCATGTTGGTAAAAATTAGCCTGGGTCTATGCCTGTACATCTTTCTATCAAAATCTGGAAGGAAACTCTCCATGTGAACCATGGTGCAGGGGCCCCGGGTGAATTTTTCCTTTGTTGATTGCCTCTTTCTCCGTTGACACGTATGGATGGTATAACTTTGAATAGTGGTTTTTAAGAGATGTGTGTGCACGCACGTGGGCACATGTGCCCACGTGCATATGTGTGTGCAATGTGTGTGTATGTGGTGTGTGTGTGTGCTGATGTGGTGTGTATGGCTTTGGGTGTGCGGTGCATGTCCATGTGTGCTCAGGGGGGTGTGTGTCTATGTGTGGGTGCGTGTGTGTGCAGTGTGAGTGTGGTGGGTGCAGTGTGTGTGCATGCTCTCCCTGGGCGTGTGTTGGCATCTACACTCCAGCCACCATCCTGCCCAGCAGACAGTCCTGGTCCCTGAGGCAGCCTGTTCCCAGGGCCTGGAGAGAGTTCTCTCCTGACTTCCTGTTCTGGGACTCCTTCTGGAGGGGGGGAGGGGGAGGGAGGAAGGAGGAGGGGGAGGGAGGAGGAGGAGGGGGAGGGAGGAAGGAGGAGGGGGAGGGAGGGAGGGGGAGGGAGGAGGGGGAGGGAGGAAGGAGGAGGGGGAGGGAGGAGGGGGAGGGGGAGGGAGGAAGGAGGAGGGGGAGGGAGGAGGGGGAGGGAGAAAGGAGGAGGGGGAGGAGGTGGAGGTGGACAGGGGAGGCCAATACCTCCAGCTGGGCCCTGGCACTGGCCAGGATGCTGAGAGAGCAGTGCTGACCATGGTTCTGGGAAGGCCAGGCTCCCAGGGACAAAACCTTGCTCTTCCCTTTGTCACCACAGATGAGAGGAGCTGAGCTGGTCCGGGTCTCGGGTGAGGACGCCGAGGCCGAGGGAGGCATTGCTGAGCGAGGGAGAGTGGGATGGGGGCGCTTGGAGCTCCGCGGCCCCGCCCCAGGGCTTCGCCTCTCCAGCTGGCCACCGGCCACATGGGGACGGCGTAGACATGAGCACTGCCCTCCAGCAGGTGGGTCCAGGAGCATCTATCGAGCACCACTGCACACACCAGGCAAGGCCAGGGGACAAGGGTCCGGTCTACACTTGGCCAGAGTCTGTGTTGAAAAGCATCCTGGAGCCCGGTGCCCCGGCCACGTCACAGCCCCACTGCTCACCGGCCCTCGGCCCCAAGCAGCCACCCACCCACTGAGATGCCATTTCCTCACCTGCAACGTGGGCCGCTGCGCTGACCTTACAGTGGTCACGGCTGACCACTGAGGCTGACCCCCAGGTGCCGCCTGCACCGCGCTCGGTAAACACGTCAGGGCCTCCCGTCTGCTGCCCCCAGACATACCGCCTCACCTCCACCATGACCCCGTCCTCTCGGGCCGTGGGACCCCTGCCCTGGCCCTGCACGCCCCGGAAATGCCTGTGTGATGATGCTACCAGCAAACGGGCACGTCTGTGCCCCTAGGAGTCTGGCTCTCTGTCCCCCGTGTTCCTCAGCTATCTCCCCGTTTCCAGCTCTCTCTCAAGTTGGGGAAAATAACCGCTATTATGCAACTCATTTCCCATAGTATTATTAAGCCTACTAGCTGCTTCCAATAATAAAATATTATTGTGGGTCATCTAGAAAGTAGCAAAGAATAGACACACAGTTTTTAGAGTCACCCCCTCACAGTAAGTTGGATGGCGGGGCCCTGGAAACGATGAATCCAAGTTCTTTTCTTTTTTTGGATCCAAGTTCTTAAGCCCCAGACTGGGAGGGATACATCAGAAGGGGAGATGGACATGTACACACTGCTAAATTTAACTAGATAACCAACAAGGGCCTGCTGCGTAGCACAGGGAATGAGGCTGTGTGGTCTGTAATAACCTAAACAGGAAAAGGTCTTGAAAAAGAACAGATACGTGTGTGCATATAATGGAGTCACTTTGATGTACACCTGAAACTAACACAACACGGTCATTTCACCGTTATTTTTCAGTCGCTCGTCGTGTCCGACTCTTTGTGACCCCGTGGACCGCAGCACACCAGGCCTCCCTGTCCCTCGCCAACTCCCGGAGTTTACTCAAACTCGTGTCCATCGAGTCGGTGATGCCATCCAGCCATCTCGTCCTCTGCCATCCCCTTCTCCTCCTGCCCTCAATCTTTCCCAGCATCAGGGTCTTTTTCAGTGAGTCGGCTCTTCACATCAGGTGGCCAAATTGGAGCTTCAGCTTCAGCATCGGTCCTTCCAATGAATATTCAATTATGCTTCAATATAAAATAAAACTTACTTTAAAAAAAAGAGGCAAACCAGACTCCGTGAATGTGAACTTCCTTATTTGGAAATAGGGTCTTTACAAATGTAATTAAGTTAAAGGTCTTGGGATGGGGACTCCCCCCCCCCCCCCCGGGTTCCCTGGGAGGGTCCTAAATCCAAGGACGGGAGTCCTTGTAAGACACAGACAGAGGAGGAGACACGGTCCACGTGATGATGGAGACAGAGACTGGGCAATACGGCCATAAGCCCAGGAATGCCTGGAGCCCCCAGGAGATGGAGGAGGCAGGAGGTCTCCTTCCCGAGAGCCTCTGGAGGGACTCGGCCCTGCAGAACCTTTATTTGGAGTTTTGGCCTCTGAGACAGTAAGAAAATCAATTTTTATTGTTTCTTGCTTACTGCTTAGTCGTGTCCAACTCTGCGACCCCGTGGACTGTAGCGCCCCAGGCTCCTCTGTCC
This sequence comes from Odocoileus virginianus, assembly GCF_023699985.2. Classification (NCBI taxonomy): domain Eukaryota; kingdom Metazoa; phylum Chordata; class Mammalia; order Artiodactyla; family Cervidae; genus Odocoileus; species Odocoileus virginianus. Next base: position 1,028,009 of record NW_027224267.1, read on the forward strand.
ATGGGATTTTCTAGGCAAGGACACTGGAGTGGGTTGCCGTGCCCTCCTCCAGGGGATCTTCATGACCCACTGCTGGAGCCTGTGTCGCTTGCACTGGCCGGTGGCTCCTTTGCCTGGGAAGCCCTTCTACTGTTCGAAGTCACTCCATCTGTGGTAGTCATGGCAGGTCCAGGAAATGAATAGCGACCTCAACCCAAGCCGTCAGGGTGGGTCCTTGTTGACATGTGGGGTGCCATCCTCTGGTCTTGAGTCTTGGGGCCTGTGTATGTGTCTGTTTTATAGTTTAGATTTTACTGAGAGACCTTGTGGTATCTTCATTTATTAAAAAAAAAACATGATTTCATGAACATTTTCTAATTTCATAAAGTATTTTCATGAATGCATCTTTTGATGACAAAAACTTATACTAGATAATGCACCGGTATCTCATAAAACTTAGAAGATATGGGAATATACACAGAAGGAATAAACCTTATGCTGGACGATGGCAACCACAGATAACCATCGTTATGCTTTTCTCCGAGGCATGCACCTTGGTCAAAATCTTGCCAAGATGTGTAAAATGGTGCGGCCACTCTGGAAAATAATCTGGTAGCTTCTTAAAAAAAATCCATTGAAGTAAACATCTATGTATGACCTAGCTTTCACATTCCTGGGCATTCATTCCAGAGACAGGAAGACTCGCGTTCACGTGAGACCTGCAGGTCATCCTCCAGAGAGATTTTCTGGGTTGTGGCCCAGAGCGGGGGCAACCCGGTGTCCTATGTGGGTGGTGAAGCCAACCATGCGTGTCCGTCCATCTCATCCGCACTGGGGACGCTTCTCCCAATGCTAGGGAAAGGGCTATTGGTACACAGCCACCTGGGCGGCCCCCAGGGCATCGCGTGGAGGGGACAAGGTCTCTGTCACAGCTTCACACACCATGTGATTCCTTCATGTCACCTTCCTGGAAGGACAGAGTCACAGGGATGGAAAACAGGGGCATGGATGCCTGGGGTTAGAGGGGGGAGGTGGGTGAGCCGTAGGGAAGTGGTCGCGGGGTGGGGGGGAGACAAGCTCTGTGTCCTCACCGCAGGGCGCTTGTGGGATCTACACGTGTGCTGAAGGCACACAGACTCACACACGTGTGCACACACGCATTCCTTCTGCAAAGCGGTTACCTAAGGTGCAACCGGGTGAAGGGTACTCTCTTTGCAACTTCCTGCAAATCAATAGTCACTTCAAAATAGAAAGTTAAAAAACGTCCTGCTGGGAAGACAGAAAGCACTCCGGGCACTTCAGACTGGTGATGGGTACCAGGGTTGTGATGGAGCTACAGAAGAGCTGCTGCCGGGCACGAAGCTGCCACCACCCCGGGGCGCGCGGGGTGGGGGGGGTGGCGGTTCCTGAGGTCTGGGATCACCTGGCCAGGCGTGCCTCCAGTATCCATCACCCATCCCTGACACCTCTGCTGTCCTGAGCTCAGCTGAAAGCTGGCCGGCGGCCTGGAAGGAGTCTTCTCCCTGCAGAAACAGGGCAGAGCGGGGAAGACAAAGCTGGCGCTGGGGAGTGGGGGCCAGCGAGAAACAGGGTGTGTACAGCGGGCTCTCCCATCGTGACATGTGTCGTGTTTACTGAGTCACATCCCAGAGCGACCCCTTTCCGCTTCGTTAACCGTTTTCAACAGCCTGCTTCTGGAGGCCACGTGTCACCCAGCCTGTCAGTCAATCCCACCTCCTCGCGTGGGGCTCTGCCCCTGTTAAGGCCGGATGAAAGCTCCTGGGGTGAATGTTGGCAGGCATCGTGCGGCTTCTTCGGGAAGGAGCCCCACCTGAGTAGCTGCAGGGTCATAGCTATAAATGCCTTTAAGACTTGGCACTGGGAGCCACCTTGCCTTCCAGAAAGCTTCTGCTGCTTTTGTTCTCCTCCAGCTGGAGCACTTGGCTTGGTGCCCCTCTGCCATCATGGAGTCTCATCTCCAGAATTATTTGCCGCAGCCCAGTGCCAGCTGCTGGGTGAGCATCCGTGGAAGCCATCGCTGGGAGGGGTGTCCAGGATGGAAGGCCAGCAGGTCATCAGGGCTCTAGGGGATGCCTGGGGTCTGGTCCACAGCTGCTCACCCCCAAACCCTCCCCTGGAGGCTGCTGCAGGGCCTGGCCTCAGCCTCCGCCACACCTGCCAGCTCCTGGACCTGGTCCGGGGCCTCTCCCTGGCTGGGCTCTGCCGGGAATTGCCCCGGATGCCCCTCCACCTGCCACCCCCACGTCCGTCCACACACGGCGCCCATGAGCCTCCGGGACACATGGGCAGTGCTGAGTGCAGTCAGGAGCTGGAGACGTTGCTTTCACACGGAGCCGGGCACCGGACGGCCCCGCTCGGCGGATGCCTGCCCAGCCCCCAGTGGGATCTCCAGCCCCTTCTCTGTCCCCTCCCTCCTCTGTCTCCTCAACTGAGGGCAGAGACAGGGCCACCCGCCTTGGCCATCCGCCTCTGCTCCCCTCAGACAGTCGCCCTGTTCTTTCAGGTTACCCCAGCGCCCACCCTGGGCCCCGCCGGCTGGAGGAGGGCGTGATTCTGTTCAGGGACACTGGGCTGGATGTCCCTGGATCACAAGAGCCCCCTTGCGAGTGGGGGAGGCCGGGCTTTGAGCCAGAGGGTGTCGGAGCTTAGGGGCACCCACGACAGGTGATCCACAAAACCCTTGTTCTGAGTGAGGTCACGACCTGAGGGCGAACCTGAGTTTGGGGGCTGCTGTTCAACACCCCACCACCATCCTCAGGGCCTTCCAGCCTCCTGGAGATCAGAGCTAGATTCTCAGCCTGCTCAGTAGGCAAATAACACCTGCCATTACTTTTTCATCCCAAATCGCAGTGACATTTTCTTCCCCCTAGCTGTGGGCCCAGGGTCCTCAGGCAACAGTTAAATGAATATACCATTAATGAGACAAGCAAAGCATTGAAGGTGACTCAGGTGAGAGGGAGACTTGTGTGACATCCCAGCCCCTGCTGGACACGGGCCAGGCTCCAGCCCACCTCCAGTAAGGGTGAGTCCGCTCCAGGCCCTGACCAGCCCAGGTTTACCGGGACAAACCACCCTGGGTGCAGGCTGGGGCCCCGGGGGCTGCAGGCTCCTTTGCACCTGCGTGCTGCCTCCTCTGTCCAGCGGGCTCCCATTCACCCTTCAGGACCCACTGTGAATGGCCCCTTCTCTAAAGCCTTTTCTGGATGCAAGGCCTCCCCGCTGGGACTCCACCTTGCTGTCTACACTCATTGTGCAGCACTCTTCACGGGAGACGGTCGCCACCTGGGGTCTGGGCTCCGTCCTTCTCAACCCTGGGCCTCAGCTTCCAGGAGGGGCCATGGCCACACGGTCTCTGCAGGTACTTCATCCTGAAAAAGCCTCGGCTCCCACCGTCCACCAGGCACGCGTGCGGTGGGCCAGGACAGGAATTTCCACATGGGTGTTTGTCAAACGCATACTTCACAGAAGCAGCCTGACAAAGGCACTGCAGCAGGATATCCAACAGCGGCTCGCCTGGCCCATCCTTCAGTGGAAAAAATATATGACAATAATTCACGGTGAAAAATACGGCCCGGGAAAGCGGCGCTTCAGGGATTTCTGAGAAAAGAACTTTCTGTTCTGTGCAGGAATCCGCCAAGTCTCCCTCCGTGTGGCTTCAAAGCCTGTTCTTAGCTGTGCAAGACACACCTGCTGCTGGGCCCCAGGGAGGCTGGCAGGGCGCCCAGCGGGCCCCCACCGGGGCCCCAACCCCTGGGATGACTCCCGCTGGCTTCCCAACCAACCTCACGGAAGCAGGCTGACTCCTCGCGGACCTGCCTTGCATCAGGAGGCCTTGCCCCCTGGGCCTTCTGCCTGAGCTTCCTGGGGGTTGGCCCAGAGCTGGGCTGGCATAGACAGTGGATAGACCCACCCTAGACCTCACAGTGAGCAGGACCCCTGGCAGCCAAACAGATGGCGACCGTCTCCCACGAAAAGTGCTGCACAGTGAGGTGTAGACAGCAAGGTGGGGTCCCAGTGGGGAGGCCTTGCATCCAGAAAAGGCTTTAGAGAAGGGGCCATTCACAGTGGGTCTGAAGGGTGAATAGGAGCCCGCTGGGCAGAGGAGGCAGCACGCATGTGCAGAGGGGATGTGATGAGTGGATTATGGCCCAGTGCACATAAGTAATCCCTCTGTTCTTTTCTTAAGCCTTTTCCCAGAAAAAGATAAGAACCGTGCCATTTACTGAGGGCTCGTGCTTAACAAACACACCCTCACATGATCCTCTCAGTAATCCCTGAAATCAACATCGCTATCCCCATGGTACTGGGGAGAAAAACAAGAGTCCAAAGGGGGGTGACTTGCTCACAGATGCCTAGCTCTGAGCATCAGAGTGGGGACCCTTCTGACCTTGGACACGCCCCTCTGACCTTGGACACGCCCCATCACCGTCCTCAGTCCCTCATGTGCCAGGTGGGGGTGTCAAAAGTGTCTGACACCCCTGAACAGCTCCCTTCTGGGGTCTGTCTGGCCCCTCAGGCAGGCATTTCTTGAGGATGCTACTTCCTGGGTCAGAGGCAAGGTCAGTGCCCTCCAGGAAGGTAAGCGGCCAGGCAGACACGGGTGGGAATATATCTCCGCTGCAATCTGTCCCCCCATCAATTCCTGTCCGCCTTCATTCCTCCACCTGCTCTCTCTCTCTCTCACACACACACACACACACACAGACCTCCCGCAGGGAAAGAAACCAGCTCTCAGAGTCCAGACCCCAGACCCAGAGGGCAGCAGCTATCAAGGATGCTCACAGCAGCTGGAGGGCCTGAGGTTTCCCAGAGGAAACCTGCCTGCCCTCCTGCCTCCTGCAGGGCCGGTGACCCCCACCCAGGACCCAAGTTCCCAGGCTCTAGGCCACACCCTTCCTTCCTGCCCAGAGGGGGCAGCAGGATGGGACTCAGACTGCCTGCCTGTCCCAGGCTGCTGGTGTGGATGGACCGCCCCCTCCCCACCCGCTTCCTTGTGGCCCGTGGTGGGATCCACACCTCCTCCACCCAGCCCTATAAACCCACCTGTAGTGTTTGAGTTGCCCCTGATGGATGTAGGAGGCAGGATGTGTGTGTTAATCGCTCAGTCGTGTCCGACTCTCTGCAACCCCAGCCAGGCTCCTCCATCCATGGGATTCTCCAGGCAGGAATACTGGAGTGGGTGGCCATTGCCTCTTCCAGGGAGAGGTAGGATGGTAGCCTCCAAAACGTCCACTCCCAAACCTTGGATCCTGTGACCTTTTATGGCAATGTGGTTAAATCAAGGGTCCTGAAATGGGTGAGCCTCCCGCTTATCTGGGTGACCCTGCATGCATTCACAAGGGTCCTTGAGTGGGGGAGGCAGAGAGGTGGGGGTGTGGAGATGGAGCAGGGAGATCTGAGGATGCGATGCTGCCCTTGAAGTCTGGCGTGGTGTGGCCACAAGCCAAGCATGCTGGCAGCCCCCACTGTTGGAACAGGCAAGGAGCCGTCCTGCCTGAGGGCCTCCGGAGGCGAGGCCAGACTTCCGGCCTCCAGAACCCAGAGGGTAGCATTCTGTAGTCCTAAAGTCACCCCGTCTGTGGGCATCTGTTACAGCTTCCATAGGAAAGTATGAGGGTCTTATATACGAATGAAAAGTTTTAAGAAAGGACTGATTGCCATCTAGACCGCAGGGTGTACCTAACTTGTCCCCTGCTTTCCCAAAAGGGCCCCCCACCAGCGCGGGAAGCCTGCAGAGGAGAAGGACTTGCTTTGGACCAATGCTTACAGCCTTCCCCAGGCACCCAGGAGCCCTGGAAAAGCTGTGCTGGGGTGACGGTGAGGAGGGGAGGGCAGGCCTCACGCTTCTGAGCCCCTAAGTTGGGGGCATGGCCCAGGACGGCCAGAACGATCGGGGTTCTCACTCTGCCTACTCTCAGAGTCATCTGGGGAGCTTTAATTTTTTTTTTTTTTTTTGGACTGTGCTGCAAGGCATGCTGGATCTTAGTTCCCTGACCAGGGGTCGAACCTGGGGCCCCTGCAGTGGAAGTGGGGAGTCCTAACCACTGCGCCTCTAGGGAAGTCCCAGCTTTAACTGGTTCTGATGCCAGGTCGCCACGTCCAACTGCTTTACGAGAAACTTGGGGCCGGGACCGCGGTCGCTTGATTCCCATGACCACGCTCAGTTCAGCTCAGTTCAGCTCAGTTCAGTCACTCAGTCATGTTCAACTGTTTGCGACCCCATGGACCATGACCGTGTTACTCTCGGCTTTAGACGTGGCAGCCTTGGGATCTGAACTCAGCCACCCTGAGCGGCACCTGCCCGGCCCCTCAGTTCCCGGGGGCTCTCAGACGGCTCTGCTTTCAGGGAAGACCTCACCCCCGCCCCCCAGACCTGGGTGCCATTCTGCCAATGGCCATGGTCCTGCCCGGGTCTCCCTGCATGGAGGCCCCCACTCAAGTCCCTCAGAGGGTCCCGCAAGCCTCGGGTCTCCCAGAGCCCTCTTGACATTTCCTTGTCCCCAGACTGGGGTCAGGGACGCCCTGGCCAGCCGTCACCGCAGCCCCAGCCCCTGCACCCGGAGGGCCACGCTGAGCCTCATTCCTCTCTCTGCCCCCTTCCGGTTTCCCAAAGGGAGTTTGGTGGGTTTTAATCACCAGAGGGCCAGGGGTTCCCTGGCGGTCCCGTGGTTAGGACGGGGAGCTTTCTTAGTCATGACCCAGGTTCACTCTCTGGTCAGGGAACTAAGACCCCAAAAGCTATGAAGCCTGGCAAAAGTCAAAACAAGGCAGGCCCGGGCCCCCCTCCAGAGTTCAGTCAACCCGCTTGATTCACTGGGCCCCTCACTGCTGGCCTTCAGGGGACCCTTAGTCCATTTTCTTTTTAAGAGCAGTTTTACATTCATGGAAAAATTGAGGGGAAGGCACTGAGAGTTCCCATGTGCCTCTCCCCGCCCCCGGCACGTGCACAGACCCCCACCCTGCCATGAACATTCCCCACCAGAGTGGCACCTTTGTTACGATCGGTGAATTACACGGGGACATCACCGTCATCAAAGGTCGTGGTTTACTTTGGGGGTCACTCTTGGTGTTGCCAGTTCCAGAGATTTGGTCAAATCTGAGATGACACATACCCGTCATTGGAGTCATCCTGAAGAGTCTCCTTCCCTGCAAACGCGTGCTCCACCTCTTCATCCCGTCACCCACCGCCTTGGCAACCCCTGTTCTTTTTCAGTTCAGTTCAGTCACTCAGTCGTGTCTGACTCTTTGTGACCCCATGAACCGCAGCAGGCCAGGCCTCCCTGTCCATCACCAACTCCCAGAGTCCACCCAAACCCATGTCCATCAAGTCGGTGATGCCATCCAACCATCTCATCCTCTATCGTCCCCTTCTCCTCCTGCCTTCAATCTTTCCCAGCATCAGGGTCTTTTCCAATGAGTCAACTCCTTGCATCAGATGGCCGAAGTATTGGAGCTTCAGCTTCGGCATCGGTCCTTTCAATGAATATTCAGGACTGATTTCCTTTAGGACTGAGGGGTTGGATCACTTTGCAGTCCAAGGTACTCTCAGGAGTCTCCTCCAACCCCGCAGTTGCCTTTTCCAGAATGTCAGATAGCTGGACTCATACAGTCTAGGACCTTTTGAGAGTGGCTTCTGTCACTTAGAGACATGTGATTAAGTCCCCCCCACCCCATGTTTTTCAGTAGCTTGATAGCTCTTCTCTTTTGAGCTCTGAATGGTAGCTATTTATCTATCCATCATCACCTACTGAAGGCCATCTTGGTTGTTTCCCAGTTTCGCCAGTTAAGAATAAAGCTGCTATTAACATGCATCTGCGGGTTTTTGTGGGGGTATAAGTTTTCAATTCCTTTGGGTAAATACCAAGGAAGCCTGGCTGCTGGATGTTGAGATTCATAAGAAACTGCTTTCCCCCGTGGCTGCACCGTTCCGCATTCCCACCAGCGGCGAGGCGGAGCTCCCCCTCCACGTCCGCAGGAGCCTTGGATGTCAGTGTTCTGGACTGCAGCGCTCAGATGGGTCTGTAACGTGGCACACCCTTTCCCATCTGCTAATCCAGGCTCCTAACCATAAAACGTTTCATCCGCCTGGCTTTTACTCTGAACTGTCCAAGCCAAGCCCTTCTGGGATTCAAAACAAAGCCCATTCAACGTCAAGTGCTGCTGAAACACGGCCAGGCGCTCTTGGTTTCACTGTTTACTCGTCACCGTGAGGCTTCTTGAGCTTCCCAGGTGGCGCTAGAGGCCGAGAATCTGCCTGCCGATGCAGGCAGCTGCAGGAGACTCGGGTTTGATCCTTGGGTCGGGAAGATTCCCTGGAGGAGGAGATGGCAACCGACTCAGCATTCTTGCTGGGAGAGTCCCACGGACAGAGGAGCCTGGTGGGCTACAGTCCATGGCGTTGCAAAGTCGGCCATGACTGAAGCGACCAAGTGTACAAGCATATTAGGCTTCTTAATCAGATCTGGTGAGTTCTTGAGCCTTCCTATACTCCTAAACACACACACACACACACACACACACACTGCTTTGGATACACGCTTTTCAAACATCGTCTCCAAACTTGTGGCTTTTTTGCCCTGAGCTTCCCTGATAGCTTATTTGGTAAAGAATCCGCCTGCAATGCAGGAGACCCTGGTTCAATTCCTGGGTCAGGAAGATCCGCTGGAGAAGGGACAGCTGCCCACTCCAGTATTCTTGGGCTTCTCTAGTGACTCAGCTGGTAAAGACTCTGTCTGCAATGCGGGAGACCTAGGTTTGATCCCTAGGTTGGGAAGAGCCTCTGGAGAAGGGAAAGGCTACCCACTCCAGTGTTCTGGCCTAGAGAATTCCATGGTCTGTATAGACGATGGGGTCGCAAAGAGTCAGACACAACTGAGCAAATAGCCACACACACATGCACACCTACACACATACACACGTGCATGTACACACATATGCACATGCACGCATCCATGAAATAGCTTCCTATTAATAACAAACCATGAGATCTGGTGGGGCAAGGAGTCCGAATCGCACGACTTTTCGGAGAGTTTCCTAACTCATGGGTGCTGGTTCTTCAGGAATACAGTTGACTTCTGGTCACTTTTCCCTGCAGACTTGGCTTCTTGTTAATTCTAAAGCTGTCTGAGCCTCTCTTGGGGTTTTCTGTGTAAACCACCGTCATCGATGAATAATGTCTATTTGTTCCTTCTTTAACAACCCCTGAACCTGTTTCTTTTTCCTTGGCTTGCTGCATTTTCTGGGACCTTCACTGCGATGTTGACGAGAAGGGGTGGTGGGGGCCGCCCGGCCTCACCCTTGACTTTCGGGGACCGCGTCTCAGACTCCACTAGATATGGTGGAGACCCCTTCCCAGGTTGGGGGTCTGCTCCTCATTTGTGAGAGGGCTCATCATGGGTTGGGTGACAGGACCCGGAATGCGTCCACTGCACCCACTGAGGTGGTTCTAGGGGTCTTCGTCTGCTGTGCCCCGTGGTGTTGGCTGGGGACCCGGGGAGATGTGGAGGCTGGTGGAGGGTCACAGGGGGGCAGCTGAGCTCAGGGTGGCCCCGACCTCCTTCCAGCCAGGGCCCATCCCGGCATGGAGGGGCCCTTCCATGTTGGCCGCCCCGTTCCAGGCGGGGCCCTCAGGGCGCATCCAGGAGAGCAGACATCCAGGCCCGCCTATCTTTCCCCTTGGCTCCGGGATCCAGGCCGTGTCGGGAACGGGCGTGTCTGCTCGTGCTGGACAGCAAAGCCTGCCATGCGTGACCATGACCGCACTCCGTGGGGTCCCTCCCTGCTGACCCGCCAGCCTCAAGGGGGCTGCCAGTCTGAGTGGCAGCAGCTGGCTCCGGCGAGATGTGGGATGTGGGGTGCAGGAGGCGGGCAGGGGCCGCCCCACGGGGTGGAGGGCAGGGGCCCTGCTCTTGGGCCCGTCCCCTGGCCACCTCCCCAAGGGGCGGGACGGCCAGAGCCCCGGACATCAGCGTTCAGTCTTGTAAGGGCTGTTCCTCGCTCCCTGACCTTCTCTGGAATCCCAGCCCTGTCCTCCTCCAGCCTCACAGCCTCCCCAGATCGACCAGTCCCTGAAGAGGTCTCCTCACCCTGCACGTGGGGCTCCCGGGAGCCGTCAGAGACGCAGAACCCACCCCTTCTCTGTGTTCCAGCGTTGACGCCCCTGTCTCCTGGAGACACTCTTACCCAGCATTCCCCCTTCCCGGGATTTAGGGCGAAGCCAGCCCGAAGCCGCAGTGATTAGGAAATTGTTGAGCGCAGCCCCGGGGCAAGCAAGGGTCGTGTTGTGGCCAGACGTGACTGCCCCGGGGTGGGGGTGGGGGCGGAGTAGTGCCCTGCGGCATCCCCATGGACCCAGGCCCACCCAGAAGGTTGCCCTCTGCTCCTCGAGGGAGGCCCTGAAGTCCAGGCTTCCCCGGGGGTCCTCAGCTGTGCGGACGGGCGGCTGAGAGCCTGGGGTCCCGATCCCCAGGCTTCCCTGTCTCCCTCTGTCCTCAGCTCCTGGTGTTAGGAGCTGAACCTCAAGGCCTCGCGTGTGGACTTGTAGAGCCTGCTGAGTGTGGGCAGCGGGCGGGTGAGGACGGAGGTCTCTGGGAGAGGGGCGCTGGCGTGTCGCTGGATGTGGGTCCTTTCAGGCGGGGCTGCAGGCTGCAGGCACACCTGGGGCTCGGCCTCAGTGTTCGTTATCTGTGCTTTGTCACAAGCAATCACAAGCAGAGTGGCTCAAAAGACGCCTGCCACCTATCTCACACCTTCTGTGGTCAGTTCTCTGCTCGGGGTCTCGGCAGAACGTGGTCAAGCTGGGCCGTGATCTCATCTGAGAATCAGGAGCGCCTTCCAGGCCATGTGGTCATTGGCAAAATGCAGCTCCTTATGGCTGCAGGAGGGCGGTCCCATACCCTGGAGGGCTGCCAGCTGGGGACCGCTCAGCTCCTCGTCTCGTGGCCCCCTCCATAGTACATTTGCCCCATGGCATTCTTCAAGCTGGTAGATCCTGTCTTCAGCATCCCAGCTCTCTGCAGGGAAGTCTGGGCCCGCTTATAAAGGACTCACCCAATTAGGTCAGGCCCACCTTGTTTGAGACACTCAGTCAACTGATTAGAGACCTTAATTGCATCTGCAAAACCTTCACCTTTGCACATACATAACCTAACTAAGGAGAAGGAAATGGCAACCCACTCCAGTATTCTTGCCTGGAGAATCCCATGGACAGAGGAGTCTGGCAGGATACAGTCCATGGGGTTGCAAGAGTCGGACATGACTTAGCGACTAAACCACCACCACCACCAACCTAACTAAGGGAGGGAAATCCCATCACATTCACAGTTTCACTCAAGAGAAGGGGTTTATATCGGCCGTTTTAGAATTCTGCCTTCCCTCTGGGTGAAAGTGCATCCTTGTCTTTACTCATTGTTTTACATCAACCTTCACTGTCGATGATGGGGGAGAATACTAGCTATGCTGTTGTTAGGCACGCGTGGTAAAGAACCCACCTGCCAATGCAGGAGACATAAGAGACATGGGTTCAATCCCTGAGTCAGGAAGATCCCCTGGAAGAGGGCATGGCAACCCACTCCAGTATTCTTGCCTGAAAAATTCCATGGACAGAGGGGCCTCTCAGGCTACAATCCACGGGGTCACAGAGTCAGACCCGACTGGAGCAACTTAGCACACAGTCTTGTTAACAGTCTGACGAGGAACACACCCCTTTCACAGATGAGAAAACTGAGGCTCACGGAAGGCAGGGCACAGTGACACACAAAAGGTACCTTCTGCTGGCTGCTCCAGGTCACAGCAGGCCTGAGAGAGGCACAGGCCAGACTTGACCTCACACAGACCCCTGCCCAGCTGTGGCAGACGGCTCCCACCACCACGGAGCCTGTGGCCGACCGCCGCCCCCCGGCCCCGACCGAGCCAGGCCCCGGGCACCCACAGAAGCACAAGCCGATGGCTGGGATCCCCAAAAATGTGGGGGGTCACGGCCAACGCAGACCCCAGTCTGAGCGGCATCTTACCTCCCTTGCAGACTCTCAGGGCTGTCTAGCCACACCTCCCCATTCGCAAGGGGGCCTCCGGGGCCTGCTTGAACCCCTCTGATGACGGAGAGCTCCCTCCTCCCTGAGATGAGCTCTCCCTTCTCTGGAGGACTCGGCCCAAGGATCCAGCCTCGTGCCGAGACACAGCCACCTCCTTGGGGCTTCAGCCCGCCCTTTGTTCCGAGGTGATGGGCTGCTGTGGCTCCACCTTCATGATGGAGATGACTCACGCTGTGCATCCTTGAGACAGCCACTCTCCCTGTCAGAGCCTCAGTTTCTTGTCAAAACTAGGGGCTAAACCTGGACTTGGTTCTCCAAGGGTGGAGACAGCATGCTGGCGGGGAGTTCCAGGGCCTTGTGGTCAGGAAGGGTGCTGTGTGACCCTGGGCCAGTTGCTTTCCTTCTCTGTTTGGGGAAGTGTGTGAGAGACCCTTCAGGGACCCCCGCAAGCAGTGTGATTTTATCCTCAGCCCCTGGGGGCTCCTCCAGGAGGGGACACTTGTTCCCCGGTCCCCATGTGGCTCAGCCCATGCCTGGCCCCAGGGGTTACTGAGCTTGCACACAGTAGGTGTGCACACATTAGGTGTGCAGTGAACCCAAGTAGGAAGGTGCCTGGATGGATCCAGTGGAGACACTGGGGTGGCGGGACCCCTGGGCTGTGTGTCCCAGTGCCGGACGCACGCCTGTCTCACACCCGCCACTCTGCTGAAAGAAGAGGTGGGGCCTTGCTTCCCGGGGCCCTGGCCACCGCAGGAGCAGGGCAGGACTGGAGCCCAGTTGGCTCAGGGCCCACGGCAGCCAAGCGCTGGCCTCCACCTGCCTGCTCCGAGCCTCGGCCACAGGTGGGGGCCGGGCGTGGGGGCTGGCTGCCCTGCGGCACCTGCTTGCTCCGCGCTGGTACAGTGTCTCTTCACCTCAGAACCCTGGTATGGGGCTTGTTTTTAGCTACAGACAAAGAAGAGACTGAGGGTCTGAGAGGCCGGGCGACTTGATCAGAGTGACTCACGCTCTGGTTCCGGGTTCTGTAGCCTGCGGTTGCTGAGGCCCTGCCCTTGGCAATCATCACCGCTAGTAGGAAACAGGCCACTGTTAGCCCCAGCTCTGAGCCGAGCCCTCAGCTTCTCAAATCCTCACTTCAACCCCAGACGCAGCGATCATCAGCCCTGTCTTGGCTGCGACCAGACTGGTACTCTGAGAAGTAAAGCTGCTCGCCCGAAGCCCCACAGCCTGTACGTGAGGAGCTGGGATTTGAACCCACAGGTTGGACAACCGGGCCTCACCTGCAACTCCAGATCTGCCGCCGCAGAGCAAGGGGTCCTGGGCTGCCCAAGCCCCCAGGGGGCCTAGGGTGTGAGGCTGGGACCCCGGGTGGGAGCAGCGGAAACCTATCGGCTCCTGGACGGCCAGGGACGCGCGGGTTCTGAGGCAGGTGGTGGGCCAGGAGTGACCCGGGCCCCACCCCGCGCGGCGCGGCTGCAGGCCCAGCCAGGCAGCTGCCCAGGAAGCCCGTGACCCCGGGGTCACTGTGATGGGGCTTCCCGCCGCCCCCAGCACGGGCGTGTTTTCACTTCGTGTTTTCAATTGCAGCGTGGCCTCCGCCCACTGTGCGAACCCACCCAGCCCTCAGAGAAGGCAGCCCAGGGTCAGGGTTCCAGGGAAGTCTGTTGGCCCCGCTGCTGGGACCTGCTCCCTCCCGCCTGGGAGCTGCTGCTTCTGGAAAGTTCTCTGCTGCCCCCTGGCGGGAGAGGCCTGGGTGGAGGGGGGCCTGCAGGCACCTCTGAGCAGGAAGAGGACTTTGGGGCTCCGGGACCCCAGGACCACAGAATGGTGGAGCACCCTGCCCGCCTCCTCCGACCCAGGCCTTCCCGGCTCCGCCTCCTGGGCGCAGAAGCAAACTGGGGCTCTCCTGACTCTGTTTCCTTCTGTTAACAGGGGTCCTGGGGAGAGAGATGGGAGGGGCCGTGACTGCCTGGTGGTCCAGGAGGCTTCTTTGGGGACACGGAGATGTTTAGCAACTACAGGGAGCAGTGGCTGCACAACACTGCCGGTGTTCCCTACGCCACTGAATTATCCACTTGCGACGTGATGCATGTGCTTGCCTGGTGGTTCAGATGGTGAAGAATCTGCCTTCAGTGCAGAAGGCCTGGGTTTGATCCCTGGAGCCCACTCCAGTATTCTTGCCTGGAGAATCCCATGGACAGCGGAGCCTGGAGGGCTACAGTCCGCTGGGTCGCAAAGAGTCAGACACGACTGAGCGATTAAGCACCCACATAGGCACACACATGATGTGCATTTCATGTCGTCAAAAGGAGACGCTCGGAAGGGCGCCATGGGGCTGCCCACGGCCTCCGAGCCTCAGCGCCCCATCTGTGCGTCAGGAGCCGGTTTCAAGCCCGCCTGGATTCCCAGCCCTCGGCGGGTCGCTGGGAGGGACAGGAGAGGGGGCGGGCAGGGCTGGGGTAGGCGGTCCAGATAAGTCTTTAACTACACTCAGCAGTCAGTGGACGCCAGGTGGGCTGGAGGCCCTGCCGCCATGTGTCCCGACAGCTGACCGGGAGCCACAGGTGGGACTGGCCAGGCTGGGCCGGAGGACACCCAGGTGGGGGAATCCTTGGAGCCCCTTCTCCTGTCTCCGTCCCAGATGAGGGGCAGAGGGGTTTGGGGGAGGTCCCTGCCCTCAGGTCCTAATGGGACGCATGATGTGAGGCAGGCTGGTGCAGGGGTGAGTACACTGGCTTACTCCGCCGGGGGACTCCGGCTCTCCGCCCCTTCCTACCTGCTGTGTGACCGTGGGCAATGCACCAAACCTCTCTGTGCCTCCGTTTCTTCAGCTGTTCATCAGGAGATGAGCAGTCCTGACCTCGAAGTGTGGTTCGAGGATTCAAAGCAGAGAAGACCCAGGGCTGGACACTCGGTGAGGGTCTAGGGAAGGGAGAAGGTGCCCAGGGAATCCCACCACCCGCAGCTGACCTGCTGGGGGGACCTGGCCTGGGACGGCTGGACTCCCGGTCCTAACCGCCCACACCCGAGGATGGGGTGCAGCAGCGGAACGGCCCCCCGGGGACGGGGTCTGATCCCTGGATACTCTCCAGGAGGCAGTCCAGGGAAGGGGGAGCCTGGGGACTCCAGAAGGCTTTCTGCAAAACACATTTATTGCTGCTTGGCCCCTTGACCGTGTGCCTCCCTTTCCCAGGAAACCAGCCCCCGAGACCCTGGGCCAGCCGGAGGCCGTGCCTGCGAGGCCTGGGCTCAGGACGGGGGCCCGGGGACCAGGGGGCCCCGGCGGATGCGAAGCTCGGTGGCGAAGGTCCGCGCCTTCTGGTAGAAGAAGAGGGACATCTCGCGGTCGAGGAGCGAGTGGTGGTAGATGGTGGCCAGGCGCGTGCAGAGCTTCATCTGGGCCCGCTTGTTGCCCAGGTCCACGGCCGCCGCCAGCGCCAGCTGGTAGTACCCGGCCGCGTCCAGCGGGTCCTGGAGACAGACGGCGAGTCACCGAGGGGACAGCACCGCGCCAGGGCGGGGGGCCTCGGGGGAGCTTCTCCCTGGGCTAGGCCCCCGGCCAGGGCAGCTCCAGGGCTGGGCCCGCGAGCACTCCAGGCGGGCAGGACACTTGCTTGCCCCAGACGAGCCGGCTTGGGCGCTTCTGGATGGGCCCTGCATGTTTCCCCCAGGGAGGAACCACGTGCTCCTCCCACGGCTGTCTGAGAGTGACCGGGCATCTACGCAGGCCTGGACTGGCGTCCTGATGGCCCTGGGACCCCCGATCCACCCTCCCCACCTTGGCCCTGGAGCTGGGGCCTTGGACCTTGTAGTATCCAGTCTCCTCCTCCCAGAAGCCTCTTTCCTGCTCAACCCTGGGGCCTCTGGAAGATAATCCGTGGCTTCCCCTTGGGCCGAGCTGAGGTCTGGGAGGCTGGGGTCTGAGAGGTCCCTGCAGGGCCATGTGGCCCAGGGTGGCCTGACTTGACCCCTGCAGCCCACGTCCACACTGATGCCAGCATGCCCGGCCTTCCCTGCACCAGGCCCGGTGCAAAGAGGCTCATAGATGTGACCTCTCAGAATATCCTGCGACCACAAGGGGACGTGAACCACCCCCCACCCCCACCAGGGCACAAGCTCCCAGTTCAGATGCATCTTTGCCCTGAACGCACAATCCCCAGGCTGGGATGTCCCACGACCCCTCACCCCTGCCAACTTTTGTCTCCCACCCCAGTCTCCATGTCTCCCACTGGAGGTCACCCGAGGGCCGGCATTAAACCCAAACCTGACTGTCCACTCCTGCTCACAGGGGCTCCGGAGGACAGAGGATAAAGTCCAGTCACCAGCCCTGGCTTGTCACTGCCCCCCACACAGAGCAAAGGCCCAGGAGACAAGAGAAGCAGGTGTGTGTAGCAGTTACTGTCCCCAGGCCAGGTGGGGGGACCCTGTGTGTGTGTGTGTGTGTGTGTGTGTGTGTGTGTGTGTGTTGGGGGGAGCGGGCAGGGAGCCAAACACAGCTGACTCTGGGCAACAGCAACCAGAAGGTGCGACCAGCCCTGAAGCACAAGGAAGCTCGGCAGCCTGCAGGAGCCTGGGAAGCACCTGACTCAACCTGGGGTGGGAGGGGAGGGCTTCCTGGAGGAGGGGGCATCCCAAGTAAATGGAAGGAACTGGCCAGAGTGGGTGGTGGAGGGGGCTGGGTGTGCATTCCTCTGCATGTGTGTACACGTGTGTGTAGAAGCTAGTGGGTGGCAGGTCTAGGATTCACACCCACATCTTTCCTAGTCTAAGTCTGGCTCCTTCTGCTATGACAACACACGTGAGCTACAGAGACGGTCCGTAAAGGCAGCGCAGCAGCCCCCACCTCCAGGACAGAGCCCTCAGGCCCCCCTTTCTCCGCAGGGCTGCAGGGTCCCAGTCACTGAAGCCCCAGCCCACTGCCCCTCGTTCTGCCCCAACCAGCTGTCCACGCCTAGCCTAGTCCCCTCCCTGTCCCGTGGGGGCACCAGCTCCTGCTGCAGCAAAGCACTTGGAGAGCCAGCCACACAGATCCCGAGCAGCCCGGGGCCCGGACCTCGGGATGGGGGGCTCAGCTGCAGGGTCACCACTGACCACACAGATCCCGAGCAGCCCGGGGCCCGGACCTCGGGATGGGGGGCTCAGCTGCAGGGTCACCACTGACCACACAGATCCCGAGCAGCCCGGGGCCTGGACCTCGGGATGGGGGGCTCAGCTGCAGGGGCCACCACTGCCCACGGAAGCCCCCGGCGCTGGACCCTGCGGTGGCTGCAGGGATGCCTTATGGCCAGCAGGTGGCGCCAGCGCGCAGTCTGGGCTGGGGGTCACCCGTGGGCAGCAGGGGGCCTTCCTGCGCCGCTCCAGCTCCTAGCTGCCGCTGGTTGGGGAGGCGGAAGCGGAGAACTCAGCCCCGGGCTGGGGCACCCTCCCTCCTCAAGCAACACAGATCAGGGACACGGTGCAGAGGCAGGGGTAGACCCAGAGTGGGGCTGACGTCTGCCTGTGTGGGGGAGGGGGAAGGGGCAATAGAGCAGACATCCCCAGGCCCTTGTCTCATCCACTGCAGGGCTCACAGACGAATGGAAAAGCGGCCCCAGCTCCCGCCTCTGCAGCTCCGACCGGGCAGGGGCTCAGCCAGGGTGCCAGGGGTTCCTGCCGTAAAATCTGGGGCAAGTCACACCCCACCCGAGCCCTGGTTTCCCTCTCCATACAGCAAGACGGTAAAGAGTGCACCTCCTCTCCCCCAATCCAGGTGATATGGAGCTTCCGGGAAGGAAGAAGGGAAGAGCTCTGCACAGACTGGCAGGCTTCCTGGAGGAGGTGTCAGGGTGTGGGCTGTTCCTTGCAACCTGAACATGAAACAGTTAGCCACAACCCTATGGACTGTAAGACCACCAGGTGGCTCTGTCTGTGGGGATTCTCCAGGCAAGAATGTGGATTGCCATGCCCTCCTCCAGGGGATCTTCCCAACCCAGGGATCGAACCCGCGTCTCTTACATGTCTCCTGCACTGGCAGGCGGGTTCTTTACTGCTAGCACCACCTGGGAAGCCCAGCTTGCAACATGGGTCTCTGGGAATAATGGTGACACTTCTCCCTTGTGGTTCAGCTGGTAAAGAATCCACCTGCAATGCGGGATCCCTGGGTTGGGAAGATCCCCTGGAGAAGGGAAAGGCTACCCACTCCAGTATTCTGGCCTGGAGAATTCATGGACTGTATAGTCCATGGGGTTGCAGAGAGTCGGACACGACTGAGCGACTTTCATTTTCCCGCTTTGTCAATTTCCCCCACCCCAGGAAGGTCTTTATCCACTTCCTACATTTTTTGTGGCCACTCCTGCTGGACAGTGAAGACACAGCCTTGCAGTCACCCCATCCAGAAGCCCCCCCGCCACTTAGTCAAGACACAGCCTTGCAGTCACCCCATCCAGAAGCCCCCCGCCACTTAGTCAAGACACAGCCTTGCAGTCACCCCATCCAGAAGCCCCCTGCCACCCATCTACACTCATTTCGTCCTTTACCCCGTGGCAGCTTCCCCCACTGATCCTGAGCTCCTGAGAGCAAGGCCTGACCCGCCTGGAAGCAAGGAGAGTATCCACTGGCCTTGCCTGCAGCTCACAGGGGGGCCCAGAGCTCCGGGGAGACCCCCGGGACTTGAAGAAGAGGACCGCGATGCCTCCCAAACACCCAGAGCCAGGTGACGGCCCCCACACCCCGGCACCCGGCCCTGCCTGCACCCTCCGAACCTTGAGGTCGTAGAAGATGATGTCACCAAGCGCCAGGTACACCTTCACGTAGTAGAGGGTCTCCTCGTCGAATTCCAGTGGCGAGGTGCAGAGCGCCAGCGCCTTGAGGTAAAAGTGCTCGGCCAGCTCGCCGTGGCCCAGCCGGCGGTGCAGGGCGGCCAGCCGGTGGCAGGCCACCCGCTGGTTCAGCTGGTCCCCTGGGGAAGCCGAGGGGGGCGGATGCCATCTCACAGCCCAGCCAGTCCCCTCCCGGCCCCCACCCGACGTCCCATTTGTGCTAAGTCGCTTCAGTCGGGTCCAACTCTGTGACCTGCATGGACTGTAGCCCGCCAGGCTCCTCTGTCCACGGGGTTCTCCAGGCAAGGAGGCTGGAGTGGGCTCTCCTGCCCTCCTCCTTCCGTCTGTAAGGGGCACCTAACGATGCCCGCTCTCCTGGCATCTCGGGGATGTGGCAAAGTTGTGGAGCAGGACACCCCCCAGCCCAGGCCTGCATAGAGTCCCCTGGACAGGGTGCTTTGCTTACTATTCTGACTGGGAGAACCCAGAAGTCTGCAGTTTGTGCCCCTACAGACACGACCTTTAGCCTCCCTGCTATATCCTCAGCCACCCTCCACCCCATCCTCAGGGGGAGGCATCAGATGAGACTGCCTGCAAAATCCTCCCGCTTCCGGGGTGAGCTCTGCAAGATCTGGAGGCCCACACCCACCCCCCGGGGGCACACCTACTGTGCGCTCGGCCCTGTCGGGCTCCTTGCCTCGGGGAAGACAGACGGCCTAGAAGAGCCGGGCATGGAGGGAGCGGACGGGGTTTGGCTGGCAGAGAGCAGCGGGGCCTGGGGGCCAGAGGGGCAGGGAGGACCAGAGGGCACAGCGGGCAGAAAGGCACCGGGCGGCCGCGTCTGGATGGTCCCCGACTGTCCGTGGTGCAGGGTGCCCCGGCCGGCCCGCTAGCCAGCAAGGGAGGGGTGGGACGGGCACAGTGCCGATGCCCAGGCGGGGCGGGACAGGTTCTCTGCGGCCCATCTCAGCAGCCTGGCTCGGGGCAGGGGAGAGGAGACTGCAGGCAGGAGGACTGGAGGCCCCACCCAGACCTCAGGGGTGGGGGGCTCTCGGGGCGGGGTGCGGGGCTCACCCAGGGTGAGGCTGAGCGCCAGGGCCGTGTGGGCGAACTCCAGGCCCTCCTGGGGCGTCTCCATCTCAGCCAGCAGCGCAGACAGCTTGTTGCAGAGCCGCAGCTCGGCCTCCTGGCTCCCCGTGGACACCGCCAGGGGCAGCGCCCGGTCCTGGAGGACAGGGGGCAGGTCAGGCCTACCTCCTCCCACAACGGGCGGCCAGGCCCATGTCGTCCCGAGGGCCTCCAGGTCTGCCCCCGTGAACCCACAGGAGCTTCGCGTGCTAAGTCGCTTCGGGCGTGTCTGGCTCTTTGCGACCCCATGGGCTGTAACCCACCAGGCTCCTCTGTCCATGGGATTCTCCAGGCAAGAATAGCGGAGCGGGTGGCCATGTCCTCCTCCAGGGGATCGCCCTGGCCCAGGGATGGAACCCGCGTCTCCTACATCTCCTGCACTGGCATTGGCAGGCAGGTTCCTTAACACTAGTGCCACCTGGGAAACCCTTCCAACCAACACCACACCATCAGTTCACAGCAGCGTGCCACCCCCAGGGCCACTGGGGCATGAGCAAGGGGTGTGAGCCTTGCCCGTCAGACTACACCACATGCCCTCAGACCAGCCCTGCTCCTCCTGGGCGCAGGGGGCCTGACCAGGAGGGTCCAGCACGCCCTGGGCACTGAAGAGGCTACTTTTATCTGTACCCTGGGGCCCAGCCACACGCGAGCTGGTCAGACAGAGGCGGAGACGCCGCCCTCCCTGGGAGGCATGTGCAGACGTGGGCCCTGGTCCCAGCGGCCCTCCATCTGATGTGCTGTGTCCTGGGACCTGCCCCTGCGCCTCTCGGAGCTGATTTCCTCCTCTGTAAAGTGGGGCCAGGCCCTGCCTCCCAGGGTTGTGTGGATCCCTGGGAGGCAAGTCATCTGATGGGCGTTTCTTGCTCTGTCCCGCCCAGGCTGGGGCAGGGGGTTGGGACGATCCCTGACCAAACCACCCAGGAGCTAAGCATGTGTGCGAGGTGGGGAGGTCCCCCTCCTCAGGAGGGTCGCCCCTGAAGCTCACTCGCCTGGACCCACGGGGCGGGGGTGGGGGGCGCTCACCCGGTAGAAGGACACCGCTTTCTCGCGCTCCCACGTCCCGTTGAAGAAGATGTCTCCGGCCTCCTCGAAGAGCCGCAGCCCCAGGCCGGGGTCCCCCGTGTACAGCGCGGCATTCTGCGCCGCCTGGATGTACAGGTCCACCAGCTCGCCCTGCCGCAGCGCGTAGTAGATCTTCCCCGCCTGCAGCCAGGCCTGCGCCTCCTTGTCCCTCTTCAGAAGGTCGATGAAGACACCCAGGCTGCGCTTCGTGTATTCCAGGGCGGACCTGTAGGCCCTGGGGTGAGACGTGGGTGCTCAGGGCAGGGCCTCCCGGGCCGGCCGCCCCGCTGCGTGGAGGGGGACCAGGCTCTGCCTGAGAGCCCGTCTGGACACCCTGGACCCGGGGCATCAGGGGGCTAGGCCCAGAGCCTGCACGTCCAGGCCGACGGGAGACCGGGGCAACACATGGCCCTTGTCCAGCAAAGGTGAGGAGGCCCTCGGGAGGGAAGCAGGCAGCCGTGGGGCCTTAGGGAGTGAGCAGCTCATCTCTGCCCCACCTCCACACACACAGGCCCACGTCACCTCCAGACACAGCAGGGATTGTGGCCCCTGGGCAGTGCTTGAGAGCCCGTCCAGGCCAGGGGTTCTGATACGGATGGAGCATCAGAACCGCCCAGGGGGCTGGTCAGACACAGATGGCAGGGCCTGGCTCCCAGAGCTGCTGGCTCAGGAGGCCCGGGTGAGGCCTGCCACATGTGTGTGCTCAGTCATGTCTGACTCTTTGTAACCCCGGGGACTGTAGCCCACCAGGCTCCTCTGTCCATGGGATTCTCCAGGCAACAATACTGGAGTGGGTTGCTGTGCCCTTCTCCAGGGGATCTTCCCAACCCAGGGATCAAACCTGCGTCTCTTGCATCTCCTGGATTGGCAGGCAGGTTCTTTACCACTGAGCCCCCAGGGAAGCCTAGGAATGCGCATCTCCGACCAGCACCGGGGTGAGGTGGACGTGCTGACCCCGGGACCCCACTTTGAGGAGCGTTGGTCAAGGGTGCTGGCCCATTGGACCTGCTGTGAAACTGAGGCCCCAGGGTGAGAGGCGTCCCTCCAGAGTCCCAGGGAATCCAGCCCCTTCTCTGCTCTCGGAGAGCCCCCACGCTGGATGGGGTGTTATGAGACTCCGCCAGCATGCGAGCTGTGTGGTCCAGCCATCTGTCCCCCTCCCCCGGTCAGGACGCTCTGGGTGGGCTTCACACATGACCCCGAAACCCTGCTCTGGGGAAGCAAGCAGGACGGTCACTGTCTCCTGTGGACGAGGACCCTCCAGGCACACACGGTCGCTGTCCTCACACGTGAGGGGACAAACGAGGACCAGACTACATGGCCTAGTGCTGGGCCAGCGGGAACACACTCAAGGCAGGCTGGGGTCAGCTTCCAGAAGCTACCACGGAAGGAAGGATGACTCAGAAACACATGCTCCACCACCACCCCTTGGGGACAAGACAGGACCTCCTGGCTCAGCGCCCGACTGACTCTAAGGACAGAGGGACTGTCCTAGGATGGCGTCCGGCACCCTCCCCGCCCCGGCGCCGGGCCTCACCGCTCGGTGCCCAGGGCCAGGTAGAGCTGGCTTATGGTCTCCAGGAGCTGCCCCTCCAGCCCCTTGTCGTTCGCCCTGCGGGCCAGCGAGAGCTGGAACTCATGGTAGACGACGCACCGGGCCTCGTTGGGCACGACCGCGCTGTAGAAGTGACAGAGCCGCCGGACGGCGAGCAGCTGGCCTGGTGGGAGATGGAAGGGAGAGGCCTCGTCAGGCGCCGCGGCGACCTTCGGGGGTCCGCGGGCCCTGCAGTGCCCCCGCCCCGGTGAGCTGGGGTCGCTCCACGCGGGGACAGGCTGGGTGTCCGCTCGAGGTCACACAGCCGGCCAGTAGCCGTGACGGGGCCAGGCAGGGCACGTCACAGACGCTCGAGGGACGGCGCTGATGCCTATAGAGCTCCCAGGCTGGGCGGTCCCGGCTGCGCTCCCATGATGGACCGGGACAGGTTTCTGCCTCACAAAGCTCCTCCCAGCCAGACAGGGGCTGCATGCGAGCTCGCTCAGCTGCTCAGTCACGTCCAACTCTTTGCAAGCACATGGACTGAAGCCTGCCAGGCTCCTCTGTCCATGGGATTCTCCAGGCAAGAACACTGGAGTGGGTTGCCGTTTCCTCCTCCAAGGGATCTTTCTGACCCAGGGCTTGAACCCATGTCTCCTGCTTTGGCAGGCAGGTTCTTTACCACCGGAGCTGCCAGGGAAGCCCGAACAGGGGCTAAGCCCCCACCAGATGGATCACCAGCACCCCCACGAGGCAGACAGGCAAGCCGAGCCCAAAGCTGGAGCACAGGGTGTGAGGCGGAGACGGGATTCACATCCGGCTCCTGCTTTCCACAGCCGATGCGCCTTCGTGAAGCCGGGCTCCAAGTCCACAGCCTTACTCACCTGTTCTAAAGCCAGAGGACTGGGAACAGTTGGGAATTTACGCTATTGAAAATGACCTGGTGGTCTAAGAGTCAGACATGACTTAGCAGTTAAACCACCACCATCAAATCACCAGTGGGCCAAGGAAGGAAATTGGGGACTTCCTTGGTGGTCCACTGGTGACGACTCTGCACTCTCAATGCAGGGGACCTGGGTTCAATCCTTGATCAGGGAACTAAATCCCGCATGTTGCAACTAAGACTTTGCATGCTGCAACTAAGGCCAGCTCAATCAAATAGCTAAGTATTTAAAAAAATGAACAAACAAAAAAGAATAAACATTTCAAATCAAAAACCTAAAGTTCACCCTTAAGAAACTAGAAAAAGTTAACTCACTCCAAGTCAAGCAAAAGAAAGGAAAAATCAAA
Organism: Odocoileus virginianus; assembly: GCF_023699985.2. Lineage (NCBI taxonomy): Eukaryota > Metazoa > Chordata > Mammalia > Artiodactyla > Cervidae > Odocoileus > Odocoileus virginianus. Next base: position 1,051,852 of record NW_027224267.1, read on the forward strand.
GTTCAAGCGGAGATGATAAAATAATAAAGTAGAGAATAGAAAAATAGAGAAAAGCAATGAAACCAAATCATGGCTCTTTGAAAAGGTTAAAAGTGACAAAGTTTTAGCCAGACTAACCAAGGAAAGAAAGGAGTTAGCTGAAGATGACTAAGATCAGGAGGGAAAGACGGGGCATCACTACAGATTTATGGGAATAAAGGGGGAGCTGTGAACGACTCTACGGCAACAAGTGAGACGACCCAGATGAAATGGACAAATCCTAGAAAGACACAAACTAGTGAAATGGACTGAAAAAGGAAGCGCAAGGACTGGGTGACCCTGGGTGTCCCCTCGCTGTTCCATATGGGAGAGGGGCAGACCCCCTGACCCCCTGGGGAGCCTCCTGGGTCCCTCAGCTGTGCACTCCTAAGTCTGAATCCCCCAGTCCCTGGGTTGGGGGTGTGGGAGGTCACAGATGGTTTCTGAGAGGCCAGTGGGGGGCCACGTGCCTTTAGTGACCACTGCCCACAAGTGCCCAAGGCCACAGGGCAGGTCGGGGGACCCAGCTCCTGGCTCCTCCTGGAGGTCCAGGGGATTCCCCTTCCAGCCTCACTGAGTGGAACCTACATCCCTCTATTGCTCCTCAGTGCTCTCAGGAAAATGCCAAACCCCAGCCTGGGGTCTTGGGCCCCTGCCTAGCTTCCCACCTGAGGCTCTCACCACCCATCACCCGAGCCACTCATTCCAAACTTGGCACCACCCTGCAGGGCCCAGTCACTCACCCCAGGGCCTTTGCACAGGCTACGCCTCCTGCCAGGCCCCCTCCCTCCCAAACTTGGCTAAAATTCTTTTCATCCCTCGGATCCCAGACTAAACAGCCGGCCCCCTACCAGCTGGGGCTTGGAGCTGCCCCACCATCAAGTTGAGCGCCAGCTTCTGTGGCTCTTGTGACCCGAGCATCTGTTTCCTGTGGCTTGATCACCAGCCCCCAGCAAGGACCACTCAGGCGTGTTTGCTAGTGGAGCCCCGCCCAGAGCCTGCCACTTGCAGCAGCTGCCCCGCACGCTCTGAGCTGGGGGAGGTGTCTGGAGTGCCCAACTGTTGGGAGACGTGAAGGATACAGCGCCAGCAAAGCACCCGGTATGCAAGGCCCATGTGGCCGCTTTGGCTTGGCGGCCCCCCGGCTGGCCTGGGCTGCGTCCGGGGTCTCCCACTGGCTGTCTGCCCAAGATGGCCAGGATTCCTGGCTTCGGGACTTTCAGTGCAGAAAGCAGGATGATCCCAGGCAAGCTGGGATGAGCTGGTTGCCATGGTGACATCTGGCCCAGCATGGGGCACCTCAAAGCACCTGCCAGTTCCCACTACTAGGCATTCTCGGTGGAGAAGCAACCGCTCGCCTCCGAGTCGTAACCCCCAGGACTCTCTGAACAGACGTGGAAAGAGCCCTTGCTTGCTGGCTTCCCAGGCAGCCAGCGTGCCTGACACTTACTCTCCCAGTGGTCCATCTCCACGGCAACCAGAAAGGCCCACTCGTAGTAGCACTTGGCTTGCCGGGCGAGCGCCCTGCGGATGCACAGGTCCCCCAGCCGCAGCAGCACCCGGGTGAAGTCCGGGCCGCCCTCCCTGCTGGGCAGCCGCGAAAACAGCTTCACGGCCTCCAGGAGGTAGTGCTGCGCCAGCCCGCTGGCGCCGGCCTGCAGACACAGGGCCCCGAAGTTGGCCAGGACCACCGCCTCGTTCCGCGGGCGGCCCAGGCGCCGGGCCACCCTCAGGGCGCGGTAGTAGCCCTCAGCCGCCTGCCGGGTCCTGCCGGTCCTCTTCAGGGCGATGGCTGTCATGTTGGCGATCAGGCCCTCCTGGTCCGGGGTGGCCGCCGCCGCCTCCAGGACGGACTCCAGGATGTCCAGGGCTGCTGGGCTCTGCCCGTGAAGGACGTGCAGCCAGGCCAGGGCCACCACATGGTCCACGACAGCACGGCCGCCCAGATGGGCGTCTGTCTCCACGGCCTGCGTCATGAAGGCAATGGCCCTGCCCTGCCACCCGTGCTGGCTGTACAGCTGGGCCAGGCTGGCGTAGATGGGGCCGTGCAGGGCCCGCCCAGAGCCGGAGGCCGGGGAGGCCAGCGCCTGCCGGAGGTAGTGAGCGAGCTGGGCAGGCAGCACGGGGAGTCGCGGGCTGTTCTGCAGGACCAGGGCCGTGCTCCGGAGCGTGCTGCCCAGCGAGCCCCGTGCCCGCAGCGAGGCCACCCTGACGCAGCTCAGCGCCAGGTGCGGCAGGCACCTTTGGCTGTAGATTCCCGCCAGCAGCAGGTAGCAGTCCGTGGGCCAGGAGGTGCCCGGGGTCCCCGCCGCCCCGGGGAGCAGCAGCAGCAGCCTCTCCAGGAAGGGCAGGGCCTCCTCCGGCTGCTTGAGGCGGGCATGGTGCTTGGCCAGCAAGAAGCAGGCCCGGGCCTCAGCTTGCGGGCTGCGGCCGCCGATGGCCCTCCGCAGAGCCAGGGTCAGGAGGCCGGATTCGGCCTCGGAGCTGCCAACATGGCCGGGCGTCCCCAGGAGCAGGGCCAAGGCCTTGGGCACCACCTGTGCGCACTTCTCCTTGTTCTTCTGCCGCAGGTGGACAGAGGCCAGGCAGGTGTACACGGCTGCCACCAGGACCAGGTCCCCGAAGCGGCCCCCGAGCACGCCCAGGGCTTCCTCGAAGTACACGCGGGCCTGGGACAGCTTCAGCTGCCGCACGCACAGCCGTCCCAGCAGGAAGCAGAGCCTAGCCAGGGCCATGGGCAGCCCGGCCTTTTTGGCCACCCCGCGGGCCTCGGCCAGCCACCTGACCAGCTCCTCCTCGTCGGTGAAGCCGCCGAACACGCCGCTCAGCGTGGGCGGGGAGAGGTCGTACAGGCCCTGGAAACCGGCCTGGAATCCGAGCGCATCCAGGAACAGGAGCCGGGAGCCCAGGGCCTCGGGGTCGGCCCAGTCATCTCCCGCGTCCAGGCAGAAGGAGGGTTCCTCGGTGTCTGGCAGGCTTGCACCACTGGATGCTCTGTGGACACCGGGGGACCCTGGTCCCTCGGGGCATCCCTGGCAGGACTTGCATTGTTCTAGAACATTCTTCACCTTCTGCAGGATCTCCCGTGGCTCTGGGTTCAGGCAAGGTGGGGACATTTCTGCAAATGACCAAAACGCCCGGATGGGTGAGAGCGGGATCTGAGTCCAGGCAGGGCCAGGGGCGTCCCTTCCCTGGTTGCAGCATCCCTGTCGCCTCCCCCACAAGCTGCCCTGGGCATCTGAGGTTGTCGTGGACCGCTGGGCACACTGCAGGGCTGCAGGAGTGACTTTCCATGAGAACATGGAGCAAGTTGGCAGAGCCTCTACCAGCTAACGTGCCTCACTGAAGTCCTCTCCTCTCGGCCACGTGCAGGAATTCCCATGACATCAAGCTGTAGCCAACCAGAGCTGCTGACCCGTGTGAGCTCCAAAGCACCCTCAGAGCTGACAATGCAGTCTGTGTCCACCTGCCCAGCTCCAGCACGGGCGCCTCTCTGACGGGGAACAGCGGGAACGGCTCCCAGGCCCCGGGGTCCCCCTCGTCCGGGCTGGTTTGGGAGTCTGGTTACTAAAGGGTTAAAAACAAGTGCTGAAGAGTCTGGGGACAGGAGCTGCCCACGCCTGCCTTGCCCTTCTGCCGAGGGCCTGTTGGCCTTGGATGGACTCATCACCCGGAGGCATGTCCAGCCTTGAGGAGCAAACAAGCTACGTTTCCTGTTGGGAAAACACGGGCTTTGAAGGGGAATTTGGAAGGAAAGAAACGGGAGGTAAGGACTCTTCTGTTTCAAGTTCATTGTAAAAAGTGTGTTCAAAGCTCTTAGTCTGTAAAGGCTAGGAATTAAAAAAAAAAAACTTAAATACGGTTGAGCAGCAAATGTACAGCTCGACCGTGGACTTGATTAGCTAAGAAATGCCACGCCCAGCAGAGGCGCCTGGTCTCCCTGGTCTCAGACCACGTGCCTGGTCTCCCCGGGGCATCCCTGTCACCCTGCCCCTGCAACAGCTGAGGTCCTCCTGAGGGCAGCCTGCAGAAATCCGGGGAGCGGGGAGGGCCCCAGGATAGCCCTGGGACCCCGGGGGCTGCTTCCAGCCTTCCTCCAAGGGGCCCTTCCGTGTTTGTGTGTGGATGGATACCATTCCCCAGAAATCTCAAAGGGTCCTCGGCTAGTGCATCCCCAGGCGGTCCCTGACGCAGACCCTCTGCTGTGGCGGAGATGGAGGTGTGGGAAAGAGCAAGTCCTCCAGGGACTTTTCCAACGTTAGTCTCCACAGTAGCGCCCTCTCCACCCCCTTCACCCCTCCAAGCAGGACACAGGGCAAATTTCAGCTGCTCTGGGTTAAATGAAAGAAACCCAGGGACTTCCTGATGGTCCAGTGGCTAAGTCTCCATGTTCCAAATACAAGGGGCGTGGGTTTGATCCCTGGTCAGGGAACTAGCTCCCACATGCCCCAACTAAGAGTTTGCAAGCCACAGCTAAAATCTAGTGCAGCTCAAAAAAAAAGAAAGAAAAACCCCAGTGTCAGGCGTAAGCTCATCCCTGGCGGCTCAGCTGGTAAAGAATCCGCCTGCAATGGGGGAGACCGGGGTTTGATCCCTGGGTTGGGAAGATACCCTGGAGGAGGGAACGGCTACCCACTCCAGTGTTCCGGCCTGGAGAATTCCATGGACTGTATAGTCCGTGGGGGGTCACAAAGAGCCGGACACAACTGAGCAACTTTTTCACTTCGAGGCAATGGCGGGATGTGCTTCTTTGCTGGGGACAGGCAGGGGGCCAGGCTATGGGCTGGGCAGTGGAGCGGTCACCCCACCTACACTGGGGACAGTGCGGGGCGGTGGGCACATTCTCTGGGGACCTACTGGGCACAGTGTGGAGGGGAGCCTCACCTCTGCTTCACCCAACATCCCCCCAAGGCCAGACCGCATGTCACCAGCCCTTCCCCGCAGAGGAGTGAGGTCCACAGTCGCGCCACCCCGAGGTCCAGCCCCACGCCCCCAGGGCTCCCCTGTGGGAAGGACGTACCTCGTTCCTCCTGCTGCTGCTGCGTCTCAGCTTCTTCTGACGTGTCTGAAAAGTCAGAGAGAAGGGAGGCATCATACTGGGACCAGTGCTCTGTGTAGGGGCCAAGGCGGGGGGCGGCTCTAGGACGGTTACACCCCTGACACCAGCGCCAAGCAGGGAAATGGTCTGGCCTGGGCGGGGGGGGGCGCGGGCATCAGCCAAGAAGCCAAGTCTTCCAGGATGCACCCCGACCCCTGCAGGGCTCCACCCTCCCTAAGAGGCTGCCTCCTCCTGCTGCCCGCCCTCTGGGAGTGGGCGCCCTGCTCCCCCGATGCCGCCGGCTCGCCCCGGGGCTGGGCGGCAGAGCTGGACTTGCACCCCCTCCTCACCCTACCACCAGCACCGTCCTACGCCTCGGTTCCCACCTCCTGGAAACGCCGAGGCTGACTGCCCACAGGGCTGCCAAGGAAACCAAAGGAGAAAAAGAGCTGTAAAAGGCCAGGGGAGTGTGAAGTGCTGTCCACTGTGCAGCGTCCAATGGGGAGGACCCCACCACAGCACCAAACGAGACTCCCAACGCGGCCTCCCAGGAAGAGGAGAAGCCGTGAGCCAGGCCTGCTTAAGGCTGATCCGCCGAGGTCTCAGTTCTCATTTAACTGCTATGCAGAGCATATCATGCGAAACGCTGGGCTGGATGACTCACAAACTGGAATCAAGATTGCTGGAAACATCAGCAACCTCAGATATGCAGATAATACCACTCTAGTGGCAGAAAGTGAAGAGGAACTAAAGAGCCTCTTGATGAGGGTGGAAGAGGAGAGTGAAAAAGCTGGCTTAAAACTCAACATTCAAAAAACGAAGATCATAGCCTCCAGTCCCATCACTTCGTGGCAAATAGATGGGGAAAAAGTAGAAACAGTGAGAGACTTTATTTTGGGGGGCTCCAAAATCACTGCAGATGGTGACTGCAGCCATGAAATTAAAAGATCCTTGCTCCTTGGAAGAAAAGCTACGACAACCTAAATAGCATATTAAAAAGCAGAGATATTAGTTTGTCGACAAAGGTCCATCTAGTCAAAGCGATGGTTTTTCAGTAGTCGTGTATGGATGTGAGTTGGGCCATAAAGAAGGCTGAGCGCCAAAGAATTAATGCTTTTGAATTGTGGTGTTGGAGAAGACTTCTGAGAGTCCTTTGGACTGCAAGGAGATCAAACCAGTCCATCTGAAAGAAAATCAACCCTGACTATTCATTGGAAGGCCTAATGCAGAAGGTGAAGCTCCAATATTTTGGCCACCTGACGCGAAGAGCTGACTCATTGGAAAAGACCCTGATGCTGGGAAAGATTGAGGGTGAGAGAAGGGGGCAACAGAGGATGAGATGGTTGGATGGCATCACCAACTCAATGGACATGAGTTTGCACAAACTCAGGGAGATAGTGAAGGACAGGAAAGCCTGGCATGCTGCAGTCCATGGGGTGGCAAAGAGTCGGACATGACTTAGCAACTGAACAACAACAAAGAAAGAGAAATCCATTAGTTTAAATCTAATATTGGTGGGAAAATTCTTCAAACATGTGCCAGTGAGCAAGCAGGAAAGATATGAAAGCATGAACACACACTTATGTGTGTGTGTACATATGTGTATATATGTGTACAAGTGTGGGTGTGTAGGTATATGTGTGAGTGCATGTGTAGTCACATGAGCATGTGCATATGGACACATACATGTGTGCAGGTGTGTATGTGTGTTTGGGTGTGTCTGTGTGTACTCATATGACTATGCGTGTGCCTGTGTGTACACATATCTGTGGGGTGTGTCCACACGTGTGCATCATCTCCCTCCTGCAGGAGGAACGGATGAGCGGGAACGCTGTGTCCCCAGGGCCCAGGCAGTTGCGGGTAGGCCTGTCCTGCACCGTCCCCTCTGCCCATGACCTCCGGCTGTGGCTGCCGACACGCTTCCTCCCTCTACTCTTCGGACCGCAGTCCCAGGCCTTCTTGCTCCCCCAGCCCCAGCGGAGCCGGCGGTCTTAGGCTGGCGCCCAGAGTCAGAGAAGTGGCTCAGCTGAGACCCGTCCCCGGGGCAGCCGGGAGGCTCAGGCCCACCTTCCTGCCTCTCCCGGCCCCGCCCCCTGCTCCTGCCTCTGTCTCTCCTGTCACGTCCCCACCTGCGCTGAAGGCAGCGCCAGCACCTGTCTGGCCGCCTGTAAGGGCCCAGGGGCTGGCATTCAATACTGCGAATGATGGAGGAGGCGGAAGTTTCCTTAAAGGCAGCAGGATGGGGTTGCCGCCGCGGACAGTGGACGAAGCCGGAGCCGTGCCACACTCCGCAGGGTGGACAGTCCAGCCTTGCACAGCGGTGCGGACGGAACAGGGCCGAGGGTTGTCAGCCGGGGGTGAGCTCTGCACCCTTCCTGGTCTTTCCGGGAACCTGCCCTAAGATAGCTGTTCTAAATCACAGGCTGTAGGGTTCTTCCCTGTGGCTCAGACGGTAAAGAATCTGCCTGCAGTGCAAGAGACCCAGGTTTGATCCCCGGGTCAGGAAGATCCCCTGGAGGAGGGAATGGCAACCCACTCCAGTATGCTTGCCTGGAGAATCTTACGGACAGGGGGGCCTGGCGGGCTGCAGTCCATGGGATCGCAAAGAGCCAGACACGACTGAGTGACTAAACACACAAGGCGATTCCAGCTGCAGGTCCTGAGAGGGCCCCGGGGCCATCCTGAGGGGTGGGAGGAGCACCCCTGTGTCCCCCGCCGCCTACCCAGGCTGTACACCGTGCAGACATTCGTGCTGGCCGTCCTTCTCAGCAGCTGCCTGGCCTCCTCCTCAGAAAAGCGCCCTTCACGGCTAAAGAAAGACCTTTCTTCTTCACTGAGAAAAATCACATTTTCCAAGCTGGAAAAAATAAAGCGCATGTTAGATTGCACATTTCCAAGTACACATTTCACATGAAGACCCTTCTCTCTCCCTCACTTGGCAGACAATCCCTGCCCAGTGATGAAGACACCAAGATAAAAACAAAATAGATCCCACCCTCAAGGATGCTTCATCAGGTCAGAGGCAGACACCCAGGAGCAGGAAAGGCTGTGACAGATGCAGCTGATCACAGTTTCTGGAAGGGGAGCTCCTGAGCAGCCTTCAAAACCCCACCTTACATGCCCCTTCCCCTGTGAGGCAGGCCGTGACAGCTGCAGGCAGACTCAATCGCTCCCCACTGCAGTCTCTCACAACTCTTTATACAACACGGGCTCAGAGCTCACGAGTACTCAGAAGAGTCAGGCCGAGGAAAAACAGGAAGAACAAAGCGAGGGAGGGAGGGCGTGGGGGGAGGCAACTTCTGCTTATAGAACGAAATTAACAGCAAAATATGAAACTTTCAAATGTACTTTGAAACTTAAGAGGGAGCTATTATGGGAAGTTAAAGAAACCCGTAGGGTAAATTATGACACGTTAGACACAATGAGACTGTATTCCTCAAAGAAGTCAGGGTCCTAAAGCACAGAGAGACGGAGGAACTGGCTCAGATCAAGGAGATGAGACTCGAGAGACAGACAAGTAACAATATGGGGTCTGGAGTTTTCTTTGGCTCAAGAGGGGATCACTGGGAAAATCAGTAGGATCTAAGCTCTGCAGAAAACAATTCTATCAGTGTTAGTTTCTTGATTTTGACTGTTGTGCTGTGGTCATGCAAGCGATGTCCTGGTTTCAGGAAACACATGCATTATTTAGGGGTAAAGGAACATTGTGTTTGCAACTGACTCCCAAAGAATTTAGGAGAAAGAAAATGAAGAAAAAAACAGACAGACAGTAGAAAGTAAGTGTCATAACATGTTAACATTTGGGCAAACTGGGTGAAGGACACAGAGGAATTTTACACTCTTTTTGCAACTTTTCCTTAAGCCTGAAATTATGATGAAATAAAGAATAGTCACCAGAATGTACATCACACAAAAGGTAAAAGACCCAGATCTGGCACAGGAAAGACGTTTAGAAAGTATTTGTTGAGTAAATGAGAGAAGTTGTTGGCGCTTCTCTGGTTGTAAATAGGATCAATGGCACTGGGCCCTGTCCACCTTCTGGGTTAAGGGAGGGCAACAGACCAGTTCAGACCCACAGCGACTGCAGCGCAGACCCTTGGCAAGCTCAGGACATGTTTAAGTCACACGGGGCCCAGCTGTCTGTTGAGACACTGCGGTCTCCCCAGAGACGGTGGCAATCATCTAGACCAAGGGTGCCCAAACAGTGTTTCACAGAACACCAGCTGATAGGGTTTGTCCGGAGGTCAGATAAGTGTGAAAAACACACTTCGACAGGACAAGGAAAAGTTTCACGCTCTGGGTGCCTTCCTTGTGCTGGGAGTTCCACCAACCACGGCACGTGGAAAGCCCAGCTGTGCTGACGAAGTCTGAGATGAAGCCTTGGGGGCAGCTCGCTTTGGGAAACTAAGGTCTGGTTTCTACCGTCAGCATCAGAGCCCAGCCCGGCTTCAACCTGCTTCTGATGAGCGGGCGGAAGAGGCTCCGGAGCAGACAGGCCCTTGAGTTAGGGAACAGAGCGGCTGGTAGGACCTGTCAGGGTGGCAGAGTGGCAACCGAGACTTGGTCTTGGAGGCACTGAGGTGCCAGACAAGAATGAAACAGGACGCCAGGGCTAATGGGGCGCTAGGGACAAACATCTCATGATGGACCCAGGGGCAGCTCCCTGCCCAATAACAGGTCTTTTCTACACACTGACTCCTGGGTGGAGGTCTTAGCAAAAGGCCAAGAACATACCTCTGCTGCTGACCACTCTCTAAAGGTCGCCTCCTCCTGCCCTGTGCTGCCCAGGGCCAGGTGGTGGGGACCTGGAGGCGACTGGACAGGCCTGGCTCAGAATTCCCCAGATGAGGTCGGGAGGCTCGCATGAGGAAGGAAGCACAGCCAGGAAGGGTGTCGCCCCCCGCCCCCCAGGGATGGCAGACAAGACCAGGGGCCAGCGGATGGTCAGAGCAGTGGCCTCTGAAATGCGGGTCAGCAAGGCCTGGGTCCCAGGGGGGCTTGAAGGTCAGGTCCAGAGCTTTAAAGGGCTTTAAGAAGGGGAGTGGAGGGTGTACTGGGTTGAATAGTGTCCACCCCCCCCAAATCCATGTCCACCTGGACCCTCAGAAGGTAAACTTATTTGGAAATAAGACCTTTTTAGACGGGATCCAGTCAAGGAAGCTGGTGTGAAGAGATGATCCTGGTTACCCTTATGGGAAACAGGACACGGGATACAACCACGCAAAGACAGAGGCAGAGGTGGGGTGATGTGACCACAGGCCCAGAGCCGCCTGGAGCCACAGGAGCTGGGGGAGGCGGGGAGGACCCCCCTGGGGGCCCCCGAGGGGCAGGAAGGAACACTGCCAGCACCGTGATTTTCACGTCCGGCCTCCAGTCTGTCGTTTTAAGCCCTCAACTTCGTGCTGCTGGCCTCGCAGGCCCAGGACACCTGTGCACGTGGACACCTGTGTGTTTCAGGGGCCGGCCCCTGCCGCCTTTGGGGGAAGGGCAGGAGAACGTTCAGATGGGAAGTGGAAGTCAGGCCCTGGGGACAGCGGGGTGGTCCCGGGCCGGGCCTCAGCCCTGGGGACAGAGGTGAGGGTGATGAGGAGGAGGAAGGGACAGGGCCTCAGCCACTCACTCAGACGCCTGGCCCTGCACACTGATGAGGCTCGTCCGCACAAATCCGACCTGGCCGGAGGCTGCGTGCCGGCCCAGGCACCAGGGCAGGCCGGGCACCTGGGCGCCCAGGATCTCGATCCAGTCGCCGCTTCGGAAGGTCATCTCTTCAGGTCCTGAGCCCTGGCAGTCCGCTACAGCCAAGGCTGGGCCTACGGCTGCGGGAAAGAGGCCACGCACGGTCAGGGTGGGGCCTGGGCGGGCCAACAGGAGGCCCTCGGGCACACTGCTGGTATCCCCGGCCAGGGAGCTCGCGACTCTGCTGAGGACTGACCCAGCACCTGGCCAGGGTCGTGAGACCACAGGGCTGGGTGTCCACGCGGTCCTGGGAGATGGGGCCTTAACCCCACCCTGAGCATGAGAAACTGAGGCCTGGAGATGATCAACTTGGCCCAAGGGCCCACTTAGAGCAAATTCAGATGAAAATGTTCACTTAACAGGTCCACAGGCCATGCAGACATCAGTCAATCTGGTTCAGATCAAATGCACTGGGCCTGATGGTGGCTCAGAGGGTAAAGAATCCACCTGCAATGCGGGAGACCCGGGTTCGATCCCTGGGTCAGGAAGATCCCCTGGAGGAGGGCATGGCTACCCACTCCAGTATTCTCGCCTGGAGAATTCCACGGACAGAGGAGCCTGGCGGGCTACAGTCCATGGGGTCACAAAGAGTCAAAAAGACATGATTGAATGACTATCACACAAAGGGGCCAGGCTGTTTTTTCCAAAGACCCCTGCCGCCCCCACCCCTTGGTCTGAGGGTCCTCCGAGGGGTCTGACGCGGCACCAGCAAGAAAGCAGAGGCCGCGGAGGTGCTGGTGGGATGGGCTGTTGCTCAGTAGAAGCAGAGCGTCCGGGCACCCTGGCCTGGCCGCCCTGGCGCTGTGAGTCCGGGCCAGCCAGTGAACCTCTCTGAGCCTCCTTATCATCTCAGGAACTGGAGAGGATCCGAGCTACCTCTTCTGGCTTGGGGAGGACTCAGGGGAGCCAGAAGCTTCTGGAATGCAGGTGCCCGCCCGCCTCAGCCCCCTCTTCCCCGGGGGAGGAGGACCAGCAGAAGCACTTACCCATCAGCTGGATGTCCGGCGCCAGGGGTCCACCCAGGGGGTCATTGACGGAGTCCTTGGGGACCCTGAGAGCCCACCTGGAGCGGGATGAGCGGGGATTTCAGATCCGGAGCAGGTTAGAGCCGCGCGCAGAGAACAGGCCGCAGCCACAGGGCCCTGAGCAGAGGCCACCGCCTGCTCCTGCTGCACGCCCACGGCCCCCAACACACACACAGACACACCTACACACACACACACACACCACCCCACACGCCCACACATATACATATACCCACACACACATATACACAGCCCCCAACACCCACACACTCCCCCACGCCCACACACACACAGACACACACACAGTGTGTGGCCTTCAGGCCCAGCTTGCCACAAGCCCTCTGCCCAGGTGCCTCCTGCTCTCCCGCAGGCTGGCATCCTCGCAGACCTCCCTCCATCATCCATGGACTATTTCGCTGAAAACAAGGAGATCTAGTTTCTCTCTTCACTTTGGCTGCCAGGAAGCTCAAACCAAGTTTACGTCCACTTCAGCACATGAACAGGAGCCTGCGTGCTACCTGTCCCCGCCTTCCCCAGGCTTTCCCTGCCTTGGTTCTTATTTGCATGGATCCCTGCATGCTCCCTTACTGTGGGCACAGGCTATGTGGCTCCCTCAAAAGCTTTCCGGAATGAGCCAGAACATGAAGTCAGAAGCCCAGGCTGCACACCCCAGCTGTCTCATTCCAGGGCAGTCCTGCCGGGGAGGTGTCACTGTCCTGCCATGCCACATGCTGAGAATGGTGGAAAGTGTGGAGGCCGTGTCTGCTGGGGCTCACATTGGTCCCCAGCCACTCGCCTTGGCCAACGATGGACCCCGGCCTGGGGGAATTTCCACGAAGCCTGTCAGCATGCGGGACCCGCAGGAGGCAGAAAAACAAAGGTCGGTACCTACTGATGGAACGGAATCAACGGCTCCGAAGTGGCTGCCGCTGCCCCCGCCTCCTCCGAGGATGTGCCAGCACTCGGGGCTGAAGAGTCCACTGCCGCGGCCATGTCTGCCTGAGGACTGCTCGGAGGCCGCCTGAAGGGCTGAGGGCCGTTCTTCACTCTCATGTGATGGTCGGGACACAGGATGAAGAAAGGCCCTTCAAAGCGGCAGAGGGTGGTCATGCAGGCGGCTGGACACAGCGGGCAGCACCTGCTGGGGTCCCCCAGCCCCTGTTTCTGCACCCGCACAGTCTAGAGGTCCGGGGACCCGGGCCGGGAGGTGGGACCCGGGCTGGAGTTCCGCATCCGCCTGGACTTGGCCAGGAGGAGCCTGGCTCAGCCTCAGCTTCTCTGGGACTCGACTGGGCTGTGAGGGGGACAGATGGGTGATCCCGAGGATCCCCCCACCCCGCTTGGATCCCCCCCACACCCCCCAGCAAGTCCAGCTGCAGCTGGCCTCCTCCCATCCTCTCTGCAGCTGGGAAGGACCGACTGCTAACGCCCTGCTCGCAGCAGGCTTGGAACCTAACTATGAGACCCCCAAAGCACCCAGAGCAACAGCTGGGCCAGGAACTTGGGGGTCGCTGGCAAAAGATCCTTTTCTGTTACTTCTTTAGGGACTTTCTCTGCCCAGTGTCCCCTCAGTGTCCGCTCCTCCAGGGCCCTCCTGCTGCCGGGGCCCCGGGCCCTCCCGGACCAGTGGGGAGCCGCCGACGTCACCTCGCTCACCTTCCTGGACGAGGAGGCTCTCGTACGCCAGCCTCAAGGCGTCCTCATCCACCTGGACTCGGACGGCTGTCTCCTGGTCCTCGTCGGGCTCGAGCAGCCAGAAGGCCTGGTCCATGAGCAGGTTCTCCAGGCAGTGATGAGTGAAGCCTGGGGGAGCAGACAGCCCTGGTCACCAGCGGACTCTGGGTGTGCGGAGAGAGGCCCTCACGGTCCAGCGCTGGCCGAGCCCTGCACTGACCAGGGCCTGGGGGCCAGCGCCCTCCGCCCTTGGGGGTTCGCGGTACTGTCCACTACCCGAGCCGGGCCATGGGGCTGACCCTTCAGGCTGCAAGAGGACCAGCTGTGACCGTGGACAACTTCTCTGGACTCGTTACGTCCTCTAGGACTGTCGGGCTCCTCTGTGACTTGGGACAAGAGTGCTCAAGGAGACCGGGACCCGGGGAGGGTGGGCACAGCCCCGCTCTGGGGGCGCAAGGCACTGTCAGCTCTGAGTCTCAATTCTCAGCCCTCAGGCAGGGATGGGGCAGCAAGGTTCCCAAGGAGAGGCGCCTAGCCAGTCAAAGCCTTGCTTTGAACAGGAGAAGTTTTGGAAAGAAAGCTCATAGGCTGAGGTTGCTGCAGGGTTTCCTCTATGTGCTGGCTAGGGAGCGCTCGGCTGCCCTGGAAGCCAGGCTCAGCCCTGTCCATCGCATTGATCCTCACCAAGGACAGGTGGCCTGTGGAGAGCTGTTGTGAACGCACCTGGTCTTAATCCCCAATTGGGAACATAAAGTGCTGAGTGCGTGCGGGGGTCCCCAGAACCCTTTCTGGGAGGGTCACCACTTTACCGAGAGCGTGGTAGGTGGAAAACTTCCAGATTTCTTCAAACGTCTTGAACGTCACCACCATCCGATCCTGGTCACTGTGGATGGACAGTAGCCTGGCCGACAGCTCCTTCCAGGGAAGAAACATGTGAGAAACAGTCCTGGGGGCTTCGGGGCATCTGCCCGTCAGCAGAAACGTTTCGCGGGAGTGACCTTGGCTGGGACAGGGTGGGGCGGGGGTGGGGGAATCACATCTGATTCCCTTACAGCCAGGCTGCTCCCTGCCTGCTCTCAGACCAGCTGTGGCTCCCCAGTGCCATGCCGAGCCCTCCCAGAGCTGGCGGCCTCCATGCCCCCTCCGTGACTCAAGGGCCTGCCTCACGCCCTGCACACCAGAGACCCCCGGGTCTCCTCCACGCAGCCCTGCTCAGCCCCGGCCTCGCCTCCCATCCCCTTCCGCAGCAGCAACTCCGATTCCAATCCTAAACCCAGCATCCCCTCTCCTGACAACTGTCCCATGAACCCTCCTGGTGGTGCCGGGGCCTTCAAAGGAGCACCAGCCGGGACTTTCCCAAGTGGTCCAGTGGTTAAGAATCAGGGAGCGTGGGTTCGATTCCTGGTTGGGGAACCAAGAATAACGAAGTCTGCCAGCCGTGGGTACTGAATCACACACTGGAAAGACTGCATACTTCAGTGAAGACCCCGAACAGCCCCCCTCACCCACACAAAACCCAGCAGACACTGAGCAGAGGAGACGGAGTGCTATTATCGTCTCCACTGGGATTCAGAAATGAGGCCCCACCCTTAACCAGCCACCCAGCCCTGGCATCCCAGGGGCATCACCCCCCCCACCCCCGCTGTCGAGCACCATGCTGGGGGCACCCTGCTTGCAGACCTCACGGCAGCTCCGTGGGGTCACAATTCTAAGCACCCCAGTAAATGGCTGAGGAGGCCGCATTCACAGAGGCCAAGGGGCGTCGGCCAAGGCCAGGCCGGGCTGAGTGCAAGGTCAGACCAAGGTCGGGAAACTGAGTCCCAGAGAAGCTGAGGCTGAGCCAGGCTCCTCCTGGGCAAGTCCAGGCGGAAGCGGGACTCCAGCCCAAGGCCAGCCTCCCGGCTGGTCCCTGGGCCTCTGGAGTCACTGTGTGGATGCAGAAGCTGGGGCGGGGGCCCAGCAGGCGCTGCCCGCTGTGTCCAGCCGCCTGCATGGCCGCCCTCTGCCACTTTAAGGGCCTTTCTTCGTCCTGTGTCCCGACCACCACGTGAGGCAAAGAACGGGCCTCTCAGCCCGAAGTCTCCAGACCTCCTCCTAGGCCCACTGCCTTCTTCTCCGAGTCATCCCCCTCCGCCCCGTTCTCAAGTGTGGATCCCGTGCCCCTTCACTCACCCAGGACCCCCGGGAGCCAGACTCACCCCCAGGGCGCGGGCCACCTCGCAGCTTTCATTCTCCAGCAGACGGAGCCGGCCCCGCAGGGCCTGTTGCAGGTTGAGGTCGGGCAGCCCGCTCTTCCGCCGTACCGCCAGCAGCTGCAAGGTCAGGTCTGGAAGCGCCGGGCAGATCAAGGTGGGCAGAGTGCCGTGGGATGCTCCCCCGCCCCCGCCAGACCCCGGCCCGCAAACCTGGGGAGCCGGGTTCACACCCCATGTGTACCGCCTGGGAAAGCTTCGCAGGCAGGCTGTCTCCCCTGAGGCCAGGTCCTGTCCTTGTAAATGAGTCACGTGCTGCCCACGTCGTACATAGACGGGAGGAAGTGGACTGTGTCATCGCCCCAGGGCAGGCCAGCATCTGTCTGGCCTCCAGCAAATGGCCTCCAAGTCACCGTGACCTCCATCCCTGATCTCTCCCTGGCCCAAGCTCCACCAGGGCACCTGACTTCCAGGAAACACCCCACAGGCACCCTCTGCCCCCCACCTCGTCCCTTCTTCACCAGCTCCAGAAAGGCCACAGCCCCAGCCCTGCTCGGACCAGCGACACCTGCCTCCATCACCCTCCACGTGGGCCCAGCAGCCAGCCCCACTGACTCACCTGCAAAGCCAGGCTGAACCCAGCATGCACACCCACCATGGCCCTGCCCCTTGGGTCTGCCTGGGCAGGGTTTG
Organism: Odocoileus virginianus; assembly: GCF_023699985.2. NCBI lineage: Eukaryota > Metazoa > Chordata > Mammalia > Artiodactyla > Cervidae > Odocoileus > Odocoileus virginianus. The sequence continues at coordinate 1,068,228 of NW_027224267.1, forward strand.
GGCCCCGGCCCTCGCTCCAGATAGTCCCCTGGTCCGCAGAAACCAGAGGATCCCCTCACAACCACGTCTGGCTTATGGCATGCCCTGGCTGTCAGCCCCCCGGGCAGTGCCAGCCCCTAGAAACTTCTGCAGCGATGGGCGTGCCTGCTGTCTACAGCGCCCCACAGCGGCCACCAGCCACAAGGATCCCTGAGCTCTTGAAATGTGGACAGTGTCATCAAGGAATTGGGAGTCTTTATTTATTATTAAAAAGCAGAGACATTGCTTTGCCAACAAAGGTCCATCTAGTCAAAGTTATGGTTTTTCCAATAGTCATGTATGGATGTGAGAGTTGGACTATAAAGAAAGCTGAGCGCCAAAGAATTGATGCTTTTGAACTGTGGTGTTGGAGAAGACTCTTGAGAGTCCCTTGGACTGCAAGGAGATCCAACCAGTCCATCCTAAAGGAAATCAGTCCTAAATATTCATTGGAAGGACTGATGCTGAAGCTGAAACTCCAATACTTTGGCCACCTGATGCGAAGAACTGACTCATTTGAAAAGACCCTGATGCTGGTAAAGATTGAAGGTGGGAGGAGAAGGGGACAACAGAGGATGAGATGGTTGGATGGCATCACCCAACCCAATGGACATGAGTTTAGTAACTCCAGGAGTTGGTGATGGACAGGGAAGCCTGGCATGCTGCTGTCCATGGGGTCGCAAAGAGTCGGACATGACTGAGCGACTGAACTGAACTGAACTGATGTTAAATTTCAGCATAAATGGCCACACCCGGCTACTGTATTAGGCAGCACAGAGGTAGTGGTTTTCCATCTCAGGAAGAATAAAATGCAAATCCTTTCCACCTCAGGCACAGCCTGGAGCTGCCTGCCCTTCTCTGCCCACTGCGTGCCTGCGGTCCTCTCTCTGCTGCTCTGAGACATCCAGGTGTCCTCCCCTAACCCAACCCCACCCACCCCACCCCAGGGCCTTTGCATTCCTCATACCGTCCCCTGAAGCACTCTCCCAGAGCAATTCCTGCCCGACTGGCCACTCTAGGATCCTATCTCAGCTCAAACGGCCCCTGCCCGCCCCTACCCGGTCCGCCCAGAGGCTCCAAAGCTGGGGAAATAAGGGGAGGCAAGAGAGGGGAAGAGAGATGGTGGAGAGAGAGAGCCTCTGAGTAAGCCTTGCACCTGCCTTGGGAATCTCCAGTGCCCCTTCCACCACCCCCCCCTCCCACCACCTCCCTGCAGGAGACTCTGGGATCTGGAATCGGCCCCTCCCCCAGCAGGAAGCCAGCCAGCATTTCTCTAGTGGTGACCCTCCTACTCCCGGAAGAGGGTAGGGTTGCACTTTCCCTCCCAGGATAACCGGCCTCGTGGCTCAATAGCCCTGGTCGTCCTGAGTGAGCACAGGCAGCACTGACCGCCCGACAGGCTGGAGGACAGACGACCGTCGAGGCAGAGGTGAACCACCAACGACACCAGGGTCCCTGTGCCCCCGCCCCCACAGCTGGCGCTCCGGGGCGGGGTCTCAGGATAAAGGACTCCTTACTACCCCTCCTCCACGCGGGACCACCTCCCAGCATCAGCACCTGCGCAAGTCCCGCCAGCCTGTCCTGGAAGCTGGGATGCCTCTCCCGGGAGTGGGGGAGGGGGTCCTCCCCACTCACCATGCCCCCAGGGTGTCCCTCTTTGGGTCTCACTTCCGGCCTCCAAGATGACACCACCTCCTTATTTATGTGTATATGTGTTAGCCGCTAAGTCGTGTCCGACTCTTTGAGACCCCATGGACTGTAGCCCACCGGGCTCCTCTGTCCATGGGATTCTCCAGGCAAGAATATTGGAGTGGGTTGCCATTTCCTTCTCCAGGAGATCTTCCCAATCCAGGATCGAACCCAGGTCTCCCACATTGTGGGCAGATTCTTTACTGTCTGAGCTACCAGAGAAGCCCTCCTCTTTGGGCAGAAGCAAACAGTCCAGAGAAGGCCTTTGCAAGTGCAGGCACGCCCCAGCCTTCTGTCCCCAAGGGAAAATGCAGAGTCCCGGGCCCTACCCCAACCTCCCAGCGTCAGAAGTGGCCAAGGACCTGAGAGTCTGCCTTTAACAAGCCCCGCCTGCACCCAGGAGACGGTGATGGATAGGGAAGCCTGGCATGCTGTGCTGCAGTCCATGGGATCACAAAGAGCCCAACGCGACTGAGCAACTGAACAGCCCCCACCCCCATGGTGATCTTAAGGCAGGCGTCCAGCAGCCACATTAGAGAAGCCTCCGTTAGACTTAGACTCCGTTAGACTCTGTCAGCCGAAGTCCACAGAACAGTCCAGGCTGGAGGGGAGGGGGGATGCCCAGGGATCCCACATTCATGAACCCAGGACAGACTTAACCTGCAGCGTGGGGATGCCTACCTGTGGGGCAGGACCCCATCTGGCCAGGGGAGGGCCCAGCAGCCCGCTGAGAGACGCCAGCGGCCGGAGCAGCATCAGTATCAGAGCAGGGTCCTGTGATTAAGGTGAGAACAGACAGCCTCAGCTACTACGCAGGCACCAACCCCAGGTATTTCTGGAAGAGGGGAATGTCCACGCCCCTCCAAGCCACTGTTCACACCCTTCCTCCACAGTCACAGAGGCCAGCAGGGTCTGGAGGAGGTCGTGGGCTTCCTTTTCTGCAGTAACTAATTACTCCACCCGAGCAACTTCTGGAAACTGCACAGTGTTATCTGGGGTCTGAGAAGGGTCTCACTGGAGCCAAACAAGGTGTGGGCAGCAGTGGTTCCTTTTGGAGGCCCCGGGGGGAAGAATCTGTTTCCTCACTGCTCTGGCTTCTAGAGGCACCACATTCCTTGGCTTTTGGCCCCTCCTCCATCTCCAAAGCCAGCAGCACCAGCACCTTCAATCTCTCTTTGGTTCCCATCCCAGGGTAATCTCCCCGTCTCCAAAGCGTTAAGCCCCTCTGCAAACTCTCTTTGCCACAGGAGGTAACATGTGTGCAGGTTGTGCGGATGAGGATGTGGATTCTGTGTTGTTGCTTGTTGCTCAGGCGCTCAGTCGTGTTGGATTCTTTGAGACCCTATAGACTGCAGCACGCCAGGCTTCCCTGTCCATCACCATCTCCCAGAGTTTGCTCAAACTCATGTCCATTGAACTGTGATGCCATCCAACCATCTCATCCTCTGTTGCCCTCTTCTCCTGCCTTCAATCTTTCCCAGCATCAGGGTCTTTTCCAATGAGTGGGCTCTTTGCATCAGGTGGCCAAAGTATTAGAGCTTCAGCTTCAGCATCAGTCCTTCCAATGAATATTCAGGGTTGATTTCCTTTAGGATTGACTGGTCTCCTTGCAGTCCAAGGGACTCTCAAGAGTCTTCTCCAGCACCACAGTTCAAAAGCATCAATTTTTCGGAGCTCAGCTTTCTTTCCCTTGTGGCTTCCCTTGTGGCTCAGCTGGTAAAGAATCCACCTAAATGCAGGAGACCTGGGTTCGATCCCTGAGTTGGGAAGATCCCCTGGAGAAGGGATAGGCTACCCACTCCAATATTCTGACCTGGAGAATTCCATGGACTGCATAGTCCATGGGGTTGCAAAGAGTCGGACATGACTGAAACTTTCACTTCACTTCAGCCTTCTTTATGGTCCAACTCTCACATCCATACACGACTACTGGAAAAACAGCTTCAACTATGCGGACTTTGGTCAGCAAAGTGACGTCTCTGCTTTTTAATACACTGTCTAGGTTGGTCATAGGTCTTCTTTGTTATGTTGTTTAGTCGCTCAGTTATGTCTGACTCTTTGCAACCCAGTGGATTGTAACCCACCAGGCTCCTCTGTCCATGGAATTTTCCAGGCAAGAATACTGGAGTGGGGAGCCATGCCCTTCTCCAACAGGACTTCTTTGGGGGCCTCCATTTCGCTGACCACAGAGGGGAGGCGACACTGAGGGGGAGCGCAAGGTCTGGGCAGACGGGCTTGCACCCTCGTCCAGCTACACCAGCCACCAGCCAGGGGGCCATGGGCCCTCTCAGCCTTGGGAGGTCAGTCCTCTGCTGGTGGTCCCTGCTCCAGCCCCCAGACTCGAGGCCAGCCGCCAGCTTGCATCTTGGCTAGAGCCCCCATCCCTGCCCTGCACATTTTCCTCATCTGTAAAATGGGATGAGCGACCGGGACCTTTGGATGGAGGGTGATCTGATCCAGAAACACCTGTGGATCCGACAGGGGTTGCTGAACGGCAGTGCAGCCTCCTCATCACCCAAGGGACGTCCCACTCAGTGCTGGGGGTGCTGCCCATTGACCTTGCACTGGGCAACATCACCGGATCACCTCTGCTCTCTCCCCACCTGCGGTCCACCAGCCCCAGGCCTGTGTGGTCAGAGCCCATTTCCAGTCCTTGCTTGCTCTGGGTCCCCAGAACAGGGGCTCAGAAATGCCTGTTGAGTCCAAATAAGTGCCTGGCACCCCGATCTTGGCTTCAGACTCCATCCTCCCACTGAGGTGGGGGCTCCTTGAGGCATGGCCGATTCCAGGGCTGGGGCAGGGAGAGCAGAGATGAGACGTGAGTGTCCTGGGGCCCCAGAAAGCAGGTGGTGCCCACAGGATGTTGGAGACGTGTCACAAGACCAAATCAGGGGCCATTTGAACAAAATAACTAATGACAGTAACCAGTAGCATCTAGAGAATGAAATAAAGACCTCTGAGCCTGCCCACACTAAAATAAGTAAGTGAGTAACTGGGGAGAGGGGACAGTTCCTCGCTTCAGTGAAGGTCAATTAGAAAGAATGTAGAAAGAATGCAGCTTTAGAAAGTCACCATTTAGCAACCGTCTTCATGGCTTTCCTGGTGGCTCAGACGGGGCCTGTGATGCAGGAGACCAGGGTTCAGTAAGACCCCCTGGAGAAGGGAATGGCAGCCCACTCCAGTATTCTTGCCTGGAGAATTCCACGGACAGAGGAGCCTGGCGGGCTACAGTCCATGGGGTCGCAAAGAGTCAGACACAACTGAGCGACTAACATGGGTGAGTTCGAAGAGGGATGGAATAGTCACAAAGTTCCCACAGGCTCCTTACTTATGACAGAGGGAAGAAGGAAGACTTTGACAGTGACGTTTACACGGTCAAACATCCCCTTAATCAAGTGAGCAACGTGAGATGTGAACGCCACCAGGGGCCAGACCCACGGACATTGGGAGGGACCGAAGGTGCTGGGGGTTTCTGCCCAAAGCACCAGCCTGTCGTCCTGAAGAAACACCTGCCTCCACACTGTGGCACCTTCTGCAGGCTGACCGCCTGGAATCGTCAAAATACCAACCTCCAGGTTAAGAAGCTCCAGGGACACACGACCACAGAATGCAAAGCCTGACCAGGGTTTTGTTTGGTGGAAAGGAGGTTACGGGGACAGATGGTGGGATTGCAGTGAGGTCTGTCTGCAGGTTGTCCCACCCAGGAAAGTGAGTTTGGAATCATCTCACTGTGAGGCTGCATGAGCAGGTCCTGGTTTTAGAAAAGACACCAAACAACGGGGGAGGGCGGGTGTCATGTCTGCAATGGACTCCTAGACCATCCTGGGAAAACATAACCCCTGCCTGAAGCGCAGAGAGAAGGCAAAGTGTTAACACTTGAGGGGTCTAGGTGGGGTGCGTGCACACGCTCAGATACTCAGTCACGTTGGACTCTTTGCGACCGCATGGCCTGTAACCCGCTGGGCTTCTCTGTCCATGGGATTTCCCAGGCGAGAATACTGGAGTGGGTTGCCATTTCCTCCTCCAGGGGGATCTTCCCGACCTAGGGATCGAACCCTCATCTCCTATATTGGCAGGTGGGTTCTTAACCACTGGGCCATCAGGGAAGCCCCCCTGGGTGGGCTAAGCGGGAATTCTTTGTATTGTTTCTTGTAAATTTGCTGCCCGTTTGCAAAAGAAGCTGAAAGGGTAAGGGGTCCGGGGAGATGTGATGGGAGCCCACTGGCCCCTTGGCTGCTTGGGGCTGGGGAGACTGGGAAGACCGGAGGGGCTCCCCGATCCCGCTGTGGGGCTCCTAGACCGTCCTGGTGCCAGCGGATGCCAGCCGTGTTGTGGGGCTGGAGGGGCAGGAAACACCAGGCTCGTGGTCAGAAAGCCCCTGGCTCGGTCACAGCGCCGGATGGAAGGAATCCCGTGCTCTGGGACTCAAGGCCCCTCGGGGGCTGGGCTGCCTTGTGGGAGGCTGGTCTGGCCCATGTGTTTCTGGCAGGACCCAGCCCCTCTGTCTCATGGCATCGAGCTCTGGATGGGGCCACGATCCCATGAGATCCCCGGGCCAGGCCCCTACCACTGCTCGGAGCCCTTCTTCCGGGCCAGGCAGGTGTCTGACCACAGGAGTCAGCCCCTTCGATGGCCACCCCCACCCTTCCCATCCTCACTGACACCCTGAAGGACCAAGAGAACAGGAGTAAAAACACCTCCAGTCAGCAAGCACGCACAGACCTAGGCTCTGGGCCTGCTGCCAAGTATGAGGTTTTGTTGCCATTCTCCCAAAGCAGCGATCATTTGTCAAATACTTATCAGGCACGTGCTACCTGCCAAGCCCTAGAACCTCCGTGGCTGACTTAAGCAGGTGACTGGGATGGAGGTGAGGGTCTGACGATGGGAAGATGGGGAAGGACAAGGGGACAGGCTGTCCCTGCTCGGGGCCCTCCTTCCTGTCCTTCCCTTCTCTCCTCCAGCTCTAGAGATGGGTCTTGGAGACACCCTAGGCCACCCCGCAGGTTTCCAAGTGGGGAAACCGAGGCCCACGTCCAGCAGTGGTCCAGCGGCAATCAGGACGGAACCCGGTCCCCCTGCTGGCAGCCCAGCCTGAGTCCAAGCCCCTCCTGTGCACATGCTGGCCAGTCCGGTGGGAGTCAGAGGCGCTTCTGCCCTCATCTCAGCCCCCGTCCTCTCCTTCCAGGAAGTAATCCTGCCCAAGGCCTGACCCACGCACTGCTCCTTGCCACTCCCCCCCCCCCCACCCCGGGCCTGGGTCTGCCTGCTGGGGGGAAGGAGGGACACCCCACCCTGAATAACCCCGGGGGGTCACAGCCAAGGACAGAGCAGGATGGTGGGAACACAAAGTCGTACGAGAGCTGTGACCTTATCCGGGGCCTTGTCTCTGGAATCTCTAACCCTTGCCCCCCCTGTCAGGCCAGTTTATCACCGACGTGACCCTGGAGAAGTGCGAGGTAGGCCCGCATCCCTCGCAGGCACTCTCTGGGCTGGACACTCTCCATAAATGCAGGCACTGACGGTGCGGACGCCGGCTCCGTCCCGGGGTGGGTGGGGGTGGACCTGCACGGTGCACTTACCCCCTCGGACGGTGGCCTTGGCCCCCTCGGGCCACGGTTGCTCCCAGATGACGGATGTGCTCTTGGCCACTTCCCGGACCCCGCGGTCACCACTGCCCCCTGAGGGCCTCTTCTCCCTCGGGGCCGGCTCCGCTGGGCCCTCCATGGCTGGCAGCGGCCTCAGTGCCAAGGGCTCGGCATGCCGGGCTGGCCTCTGTGGAGAGAGCAGAGGGCAGGGATCAGCAGCAGTCCTGGCCTCTCTGGGCGGTCGGGATCAGCGTGGACGTGCCCCCGAGTTAGGGCACGAGAGGCGAGCGTGCCTCCGCCTTGCCTGGCGGGCTCCTGAGCACCTCCCCGGGCAGGGCCTCCTCCCCGAACAGCACAGTCACCCGGAGCAGACTCCGTCGGGGGCGCGAGCCTACGTCTGCTTCCAGCCGGAGGGCCCTGTGGGCAGGGGGCGGGGTGCCCGTTCTTGCTCATAACAGACCCGAGGAAACAGCTCAGAACCTGGTGGGTAGAGGCTGCTCAGAACCTTCCCACGAGTGCCTGGACAGGGACGTGAAAACAGCCTCGGAGAAACAGGGGACAGAACAGCTGTCCTCTCGGGACACCCCAGGACCCAGTGGTCTAGGGGCAAGCCCACCACACCTCCCACCCAGCAAGGGCTGGGATGGACAGACCCCCCCGGAGAAGGCAAGCTTCCCGTGGGGCTCAGTGGGGCTGTGACTCCAGCCTCGGTTCCCAGGGGTTCCTGTTGCTCTTTATGACTAACCCAGAGGCCGGGGGGTCTCAATGGGCCCCCGGGTCTACCACTAGAACAGGCCTGTGCCCGGCAAAGCCCCCAGAAGGAACGCAGGAAATGGGCTGGGTCCCAGGCTGTCCCCAGTACAGGGGGCAGTGGGCGGCAGAAGGCAGGGAAGGAGGAAATGGCCAGGGAGGAACTAGCAACTGCTCTCCGCACCCGGGGTGCCCTGGGGCCTTCCCCAGACAGTGGGTCATCAAGAGAGGGGGACTTCCCTGGTGGTCCCGTGGCTAAGACTCCACTCTCCCAATGCAGGAGGCTCGGGTTCAATTCCTGGTCAGGAAATGAGATGCCCCATGCCGCAACCAAAGGTTTCCATCCTCTAACTGAAAGATCCTGCACACTGCAGCTAAGACTCAGAGTGGTGAACTAAATATTTAAATAAATATACATCAAAATAAGATTTGAGGAAAAAAAAGATAAGTGAGGGTCTGCACAGGTCAGGGCCTTTGTCACAGATCTGAGGACAGAGGAGGACATGGAGCCGCTTCCAGGCCTGGGGAGGGTGGGCGTGCCGCCGGGGCCGGGAGCTGAGGGGTGCCGAGGCAGGCTCCCCTCGCCCGAGGCAGCCGCAGGGATGTGGGTCAACCACACCCCCCTCAGCTTGCACCTCAGGGACTGAGGAGAGGAGGAACGGCCCTGCCTAGCCACGCAGAGGGTGGACGAGGGCAAGGCCAGGAGCTCCGGCCAGGGAGCCCGTCTTCTCGTGGAGCCTTGCTGCTCCCTGATGACGGGCAGGCGGAGCTGCGCCCCGAGCCCAGAGCAGGGCGGCGGGAGGTCCCTGGGCACAGAGTGGGATGCACAGAGAGACACTTCTGAGCCTCTTCCTGGGGACAAAACTGCACGCTGAGGAGCAGGCCTGCACAGTCCAGACCCACCCCCTCGGGGTAGGTGCTGCGGGCGGGCCCTGCCCCCAGATACCCAGAGAACACCAGGCCGGCCGCATGGCACTCAGAGCCCAGACAAGCCCACCAGGGCTGAACGTCCCCAGGAGCCGCCTGCCGGCCTCCCAGCTTCACCCGGGACCCTGCAGCAGAGAACGGGCGGGAGACGAGGAGGCAGACAGCAGCATCGCCGAGTCACCACGGGGAGCGGGGAGACTGGGCCACAGGACACGGGGCGTGGGCTGATCCAGACCGGGGCGGGGGCGGTGCCCAGGGCACTGAACGCTCCGTGGATGCAGAGGAGCCAGCGGAGCATGCTGAGCCCGAGAGGGCGGCGCTCTGTCCTGGAAAGGTCCATTCCCGAGCGTGGGCGGAAAGGACAGGAGAGGCTGGAGCTGGGACTCGCGAGGGGCCTTGGGCTCATTTACCGCCTCGGACGGTCAACAAGATGGGCGGGCGGGCCTCCGTTAGACCCAGTGTGGGCTGTTCTCAGAATTGCGGGCCTCAGACTGTTCCGGGACGGCAGAGATTGTCTGCAGGCCCCCAGAGGGGACGCGAGAATTTGTCACCACCTGCATACCCCAGGCGTCTCGGCCAGGTTCCCAGTGAGGAGAGTACATTGCCCCCTTCTACAGATGGGGGATCGGAGTGGGCTCGGAGGGGTGGGCAACTCAGCCCCCTACATACATACGCACACACACACATGCACACACGCACACACACTCACGTGTGCACACACGTGCACATACACAAACACTCTCACATTAACACTCTCTCACTTACTCCCACACATATCCTGTCAGTGCCCACATCCTTGTCTTTAAAAGGCAAACAAACAGAGAGGCTCACACCAAACCCATAGCTCCGGCCACCAGGTGAGGGTTCTCACGGGATGCCACCCCCGGAGCCATCAGAGACCCCCTTGGAGACACTCGGCATGGGCCGAGGACCGTCCCACCCAGATGGGGGCGCGGGCAGGGGGCAGGCAGTGCCTGCAGGCCCGCGCCTCCTTGGGTGCTGCTGCTGTCCCCCCGAGAGCCGGCCTTGACCCTGAACTCACCCCCAGCAGCGGGCTGGGCCCAGGCGCTTTCACCGTCAGCTCCGCCTGCGGGGTGGGCGGGGGAGGTCGAACCCCACACTCTAAAGCCTTTGGTTGTTTCTCAAGAGACCCTGCCAACCCCTGCCCTGTGGCCAGCTCTGTGCCGGGCAGGGGTGGGGGGCACAGAGGAGGGTGACCCAGGCCTGCTGGGATGGTGATCTGGACACAAATGCGGTGGTGTTGGTTCCATGGGGCACGTTCTAGGAAGGGGGAGAGAGTCTGCTGACCCCAGAAGTGGAGGAAGGGAGTCTGACCACCGAGAAGGCCCCGGGGGGAGGCAGGACACGTGTGTGATGGGGAGCCGTGCAGAGAATGGGAGGGCATGGAGTGTTGGCCGTCCATGGAGGCAGGCCAGCCTGCGGGCCACGCCAACAGGCCAGCGTTGAGCAGGAGAGTCGTGGGTACCTCAGGAAGGTTGTATGCCCAGGCAGCCGCCAGGCAGCAACTGGGGCTCTGAACCCTTGATCCCAGAGGAGGAAGACCCTCTGTCCCCCACCGTACTCATGGATCCTACACACGGGGGCATGAGCTCAGCGCCGCCCTGACCACCCTGCTCCCTGGCCCTCAGGGATCTGAGGTGGGGGCTCCTGCAAGACCAGTACCCTACACCTGGTGCTCCCAGACCAGCCCCAACATCCTTTCATCAGTGGTCCCCAAAGCCTCTGGGTACGACCCCTGTGGGCATCTCTCCACCGGTGACTCAGGGAAACCGGCTCATATCCCAGGGGAACTAGGAATCAGGGGGTGCCTCGACTCGCAGGGGCTTCGCCAGGCCCGCTGCCTCGGACCCTCTATTTCCCCCACGCAAGACGAGAGAGCTCCCTGGCTGGGGGGCCTGCTTCAGCTCATCCCAAGTTGCTCTGACTCCTTTCCCCAGAACCAGCTTCACTGCTCTCACGGATTTAACACAGGAGTAGGAAAGGCCGTGTTTCTGGCAGGCATTACCCTGGCTCCCCTTTGCCTGCCTCCGAGCTGCAGGGAAAAGCAGGGCGTAGGGCGCCGTCTGGCTGTGACCTGGTCCCCAGCCCCCAACCACCTCTAAGAGCCAGGGACCGGGGCGGGCAGGGGCATGGAAGCCCCTGGCCCCAAGGGGCACCCAGGGGACCCTGGCACCCTTGTAGGCACTCCCAGGGAGGAGGGAGCAGGCTGGAGGGGGCCCCTGATCAGAGGGCGCAGCAGCGTGGACCCTCGGGTTCTGGGACGCAGCCTTGCCGCAGAGTTCTGCAGCCGCCTTTGGTCAACGTCCAGCGTCGTTTCAAGCCCCTCTGCCTCGTGCTCCCCATTTCCTGCTCCCGGGGGCCGCCCCCTCCCTCGTCACACACGAAGGCCTCCCAGCCTCTTTGAGGAGCAGCACCGTCCATCTGACGCCCGCACCCACCCCCAGCCCAGCGGGCCCCTGTCGCCCTCCCCTCCTGACTCTGGACACAGGGGGCCGCCCGCTCTGCCGTCCTGCAGCGTCCCGGGAGGGCATGCGGACCCGTCGTCCTGCTCGGATCCTGTTTGTGGGGTCTCTCTAGCCTCCAGCAGGGGCTCTCGCCCTCCCCTCTCTGCCGCCAGGCATCTGGCGTGCACAGCCCACATCCAGGGCATCTCTCTTCCCCAGGACCAGCCCACCAGCCTCCTGAGAAGTCAGGACCAGCCCACCAGCGCCTGCATCCCAGTCCCACGGGCCTGCCCCCAGCAGCTCAGGGACAGTTTCCGGAGAAAAGGGAAGGCTCTGGGGCTCAGGGGACTTCCCACCTGCTCAGCGAGGGGCCTGCCCACCAGGCGGGGCTGCTGCTGACATTCGTAAGCCTGGGGTTCCTAGTTCTGGCCCGCAGGAGGAACTGGGCTCTCTCTCCCCGGGGAGGGCCCTATAACAGCGTTGCTCAGCGGGAGAGGCTGCCTGTCCCCGACTGCATCTGAACCTGTCCTGAACAAAAGCCTCGAGGACCACGCAGACCTCATCCACCTCCCCAGGAAGCATCTCTCCAGGGATGTCTGGCGACCTCAGTACAGAAGGTGACCGGCGCATCCCCGCACTCACGCCCACCAGTGACCTCAGATTGGGTGGCCTTATTCAGACACAGGATGGAGTTAACGTGCGGTCGCGCTGGGGACGTCCCTGGCGGCCCAGGGCCAAGACCTCACACTCCCAGTGCAGGGGGCTCGGGCTGGATCTCTCCCTGCTCAGGGAACCGGATCCCACATGCCGCAACTGAGTCCGAAGGCCGCAACTGAAGATGCTAGCATGCCACAGCTGGGATCTGGGGCCGCCAAATACGTAAATACTAAAAATAATAAGATGCGATCACACTGCGCTGAAGGGGCCCTCCCTGTAGGGCTCTTTGTAAGAAGAGGAACACAGACAGCGGGCACCCCGGGTGAGGATGGAGGCAGGGAGCAGGGGCACGTGCCCACGAGCCCAGAGATGCCTGCAGCCGCCAGGGGCCGAAGGACCCTCCCCCAGGGCCCCCTGCCCCCCCCCCCCCCCGGGGCTTCAGATTTCCGGCCTCCAGAACCAGGGGAGAATGACCTTCTAGTGTTAGAAGCCCGCGTTTGTGGCCCTTCGTCACAGCAGCTCCAGGCCAGCTGCCGGCCTGGGTCCCTGTGCTTGCCTTCTCTGCTGGGAAGCGGGCGTTTCGGGAGCAGGAGTAAGTGAGCTCGGCCATAAGCACTGGCTGGGGCCCCGATGCAGGAAGTGCCGTCACTGTCAGGAGCCGCCACCTGCAGCGCTGCGGGCCTCACTCGGTCCTCGTGACGCCCGGGGGAGCGTGACGGGCCCATTTCACAGAGGGGCCAGCGAGGCTCCCTGAGCAGCTATGCTGACTCAGACGGGCCTGGGATGCAGGGCTGGGGGGCGCGCTGGTGGGATTTGAACCCAGGCGGGTCTGAGTCCAGCCCTCCACACCCACCCTGAGCCTGGGCACACCGCGCCTCTGGCCCCCACACTGCCTCCGTCCACGAGCTCAGCCACAGCCCCCAACCCCCGCTGGGGGAGGCCCCACCCAAGTGACCGGCAGCTCTGACTCCTCTCAGTGTCTCTCGCCCGTGTGTCATCTGTGAAACTCCCACAGATGGGGCTTGGGGCTCCCAGAGGGGTCACTGCAGGCGGGGAGAGGGTCTGGGTGACGTGCCGGGACCACACGCCCAGGGTGGGTGCTCAGTCGCTCAGCCGTGCCCGACTCTCTGCGACCCCACGGACTGCAGCCCACCAGGCTCCTCTGTCCACAGGGCTTCTCCAGGCAAGAACACTGGAGCGGGGTTGCCATGCCCTGCTCCAGGGTCTCTTCCCGACCCAGGATGGAGCCCAGGTCTCCCGCCTTGCAGGCAGACTCTTTACCGTCTGAGCCACCAGGGGAGCCCTGGCACTGAAGAGCCTGGGTCAGGGTCTCCCTAGAGCTGTCCGGCCGGGGTTCCCGATCAAGTCGCCCGTCCCTTTGGTTGATGGGGAGGAGGCCCAGGGTGGTGACCTCAGAGTGGCTGGGTCACAGCTGCACTGCCTCCCTGGTCTGGCATTTGTGGTGTCTGCCAGAGGTGGCGCCAACCCAGGGTGGGGGCCCACTTGAGGGCCCCTGGGCCTGGAAGCCTGCTTGCTGGCGACACAGCTCCTGCGTCCTGGCCAGACCCTCGGGACGGGTGTCTGGGTGGCCGAGGGGAGTGGGGTCAGGTGAGATCTCAGAGCGGCGGTGCTTTAGCAAAACCGACATCAGCACTGGGACAATAGCTGTCGGCGGCCAAGGGGCCCTCCCGGAGCTCCGCTAGCCAGCGCCCACAGCCTTCCGGCCTCTCCAGACACCAGTTCTGTTCCCTCCCGATCCTGAAAGCTCAGAAAACTCTCTGAGAAAGTGAAAAGCAGGAGACAGCTCAGACCCACCTGTGGCAAGACCCGGCTCTGTGGACGGTGCCCGCTCAGCCGCTCTCACCCGCCCGCCCAGAGCCGCGTACCTGCGCCCCGCTCCGTGGGACAGCGGGCACCAGGTGGCCGCTCCCGGCTCCTCGCTGGCGGGCCCGAAGGCCGTCTCTGCCGCCCACAGCCCAGCGGACTGCACAGCGGCCGCCACCGCCCCCTGCTTCCTGCCCCACTTCCTCCCTGCGCCTGGGCCCGGCGAGAGGCAGGCCTGAGCTGCTGCGCCGCCTCTGAGGGCTGGTTGATCATTAGCTCCAGCCTGGGCCGGCTCCAGGCCCTGACCCGCCTGCCTGCTGCCTGGTGTCCAGGCTCGGAGGTGGTGGCCAGGGGCCGCCCAGGCTCCCGCCTCAGCTGCCAGGATTGGGGAAGTCGGACAGCTGCCCTGCCAACCTCAGCCCTGCTCTCTCTTCCTCTTCCACATACTGCACACATGTGCACCCATTTACATGCACACACGTGCACACATTTACATGCACACATGTGCACATACATGTGCACACTCTCACAGAGGCATCCGTGCACACGTGTGCAGTGCATATGTGCACACACGTGCATCCACGCACACACGTGCACCCATGTGTCCACACATGTGTGCACAGACAGACACGTGGTTCCTTCCCACTGCTGCGCCGCCCAGTGACACAATCAATGGGAACACATACTGGGGACAGCTGGGGGTCTGCCTACAAGCTCTCCTTCCTTTCTTGTCTTCCCACTGGCTCCAGGCCTAACCTGAGTTTGAGAGCAGGGGTTTAACTTCGGGGGGCAGGGCTGGATTTCCTGGCTGTCAGACAAGCACCAAGAACTGAACCGGGGTCAGCCCCGGCCCTACCCGCCCATCGGCTCTCAGGCCCTCGCAGAGGCAGGGGGTGGGCTCTGGTTACTGGCCCCAGCCCAAACCCAGGAGGCCACCTTCTCTGTCCCAAGCTTGGGAGAGGCACAGCCTGGCTTCCTGACCAGGAACAATGTCTAAGTTAAGTGCTAATGTGCCCATTTCACAGACAGGGAAACTGAGGCTGAGGAGAGGATGAGGCCCAAGGCTGGTGACAAATGGAGGGTGAGTTGGGATCCAGGTCTGACAGACCCTGAGATCCTTGAGCACGGTGTCTAACGCCGGCACTGCTGGTGTTTGGGGCGCTCGCTCTCTGTCCTGGGGAGAAGCTGCCCTGTGCACCCAGGGGTCCGGGCAGCATCCCTGGCCTCTGTCACTAGAAGTTGACCCCAGGGTGGCAACCACGCCTGTCTACAGACACTTGCTCCCTGGGGGCACTCTCATTCAGGCTGAGATCCACTCTGAGCCCAAAGCAGGCTATTTCTGATTGCCCCCCTCCCGCACCGTCTGCCTTTATCCGACCAACTCCCGGCATTATACATGGTCGCCCCAAAGTCACAACCTCCCCTCCCATCCCCAGTGGGCCAGAGCCCAAGCGTGAGGGGCACAGCCAGAGACGCCACGGGCATGTGGGCGCCTCACGCTGGAAGGGCCCCCACCGAGGGCCAGTGTGGAGCCTCAGCCCCTCAACGGGCAGTGCTGGCCACTGGGGGGCCCCCAGCAGACCCGGGCCCAGCACTCCGGCCCCTCACACCCCCAGCCTAGCCGGGCCCCAGGCCACATACCACCGACACGTTTGGACACGCTCGGTGACCCCGAGGCGGGAGGCGGAGGCTCCAAGGGGCCATTTTCACTGTCCCCCGTGGCGGCAGGTGGAGTAGCAGGGGAGGGTTTCACATCACCCGGTGGACCCCAGGGGACCAGGAGGCCCCAGAGCAGAAGGGCAACTGTTCCCCCAACAGCTCGCCTTACCCCCGGGGAGCATGGCCTGTCCGAGCCCTGCCAACCCCTCTCCTCCCCTCTCCGCGGAGTGGGAGCAGCAATCTTTCTAGCTGTGACAGTCGCGATGCGAGCGTCCAGGGGCTGCCGTGACAAAGTATCCCAGACCCAGCAACTTAAAACAGCAGAGGTTTATTCTCTCCGAGCTCTGGGGCCGCAGGCAGTCAAGGTGCCGGCAGGGCCAGGCTCCCTCTGGCTCCGGGGAGCTTCCTTCCCATTTGCCCCAGCTCCCGTGTGTCCAGGCAGTCCTGGGCCTGTGGTCACGTCACCACACCCTCTGCCTCTGCCAGCATGCGGCTTCACCCTCTGCCCCCTCATAAGGATGCTCCATTCACTATCTCCGGGGCCCCGCGAGTCACCCAGGCAGATCTCAGTTTGAGATCCTTACACGGATCAATCACCTTAAGACCCTTTTTCCAAACAAGGGCGTGTTCAGAGCTTCTGATGGATGTACCTGCAGAGGCTGCCCCCCTGCACAGAGCGCTGGACGCCCACGGGAGTGGGGAACAGGCCGGGGACGTGAGTTAGTGTTTGGGGCACCCGCCTGCCTGACCACAGCGCCCTCCCTGCGGGCTCCCTGACCTTGGCAACCTGTGGTCTCTAAGACCCCGCTCTCCTGGGCGGGCCTGCCTCCTCCATCCATGCCCACCCTGCCCTGCACGGGGACCTGTGGATACACCTTCGTCCCCATCCTCTGTCCCCGGCCTTGATTCCCCTCCTCCATGGGACGGCAGAGCCCCAGGCCCATCATCTCCAGCCAGGCTGCCCCTCAGGTCTGAGCTCGGCAGGCACCGTCATGGCAGGCCGCCACGTCCACCGATGCCTCCTGGAAGGCCGGCTGGCCGTGCTGATCACAGGCCGGCAGGGAGGCCCTGGGTGAGATCTGACTGTCTGGTCTAGCCGCGGGCCGTCGCGAGGGTTAGTCTAGAGGTGGGAGTCCTTCCACAGGGTGTTGGCTGTCCTCAGGTGTCTCTGCATCTAACGAATTCCAGCACCTGAGCCTCTCCAAGGGCCGCTGCAGAGCGGAGAGCAGGGCACCAGGCTCCCCGGGGGAGGAGCAGGGTGTCAGGAAGTCCCCACCTTCGCCGGCCCCTGGCCTGGCCCGGCTCATGCTCCATGGGGCCTCGGGGGCTGCAGAGAGAAGCTGGGCTCGGGCCCCGCATCCTCCCCTCTCTGAGCCAGGTGTGCCCTGGGCGCACCCGCACCCCGCTCCTCTCAGCCTCTGCCTGTGAGGCCAGGCTCCCCAGGTCACCAGCCAGCCCTCCAGAACCCCGTGCTCTGTGGAACACATGCTGCTTGCTCCTTCCTGCTCTGTTTTTCTGGAAACTGTGTTGAAAAGAGGCCCCCAACGGCTCCATATCCATAAAAGGGCCTGGACTCGCTTCCTCTCCTGGCCATTGTGCCCCGCGGCAGCCCGAGACCCGCATCCTGTTTGCCTCTGCAGCTGTGCTCTTGGCTCAAGGCCGGGGGCTTTCCATGAGCCTCCCCCACTGTGCCCAGCGTCCTTCCACTTCACATAGGGCACCCCAACCCTGCACAGCACCCCTAATTCTGCACACTGTACCCCAACTCCTCAGAATATAACTCAACTCTTCAAGAGCACCCCAACCCTACACCACACACCCTAATTCTGCATGTTGTACCCAACTCCTAAGAATGTAACTCAACTCTGCATTAGCACCCCAACCCTACCCAGTACACCCTAATTCTGCACACTGCAGCCCGACTCCACAGAATGTAACTCAGCTCTGCATTAGCACCCCAACCCTACCCAGTACACCCCAATTCTGCACACTGCAGCCCGACTCCTCAGAATGTAACTCAATTCGGCAAGAATACCCCGACTCGGCATACAGCACCCCAACTTCATGGAGCGCACCCCAAGTCTGCAACTGCACCAGAAAAGACTTCCAGAGGAAGAACATGAGCCTTTCGGGGGGGTGGTCTTTCCAGGTAAGGGGTCCCTCCTGGAGGTGGCAGCCCCACGCAGCCTTGCATGTGAGAGGCTGGTCTCAACCCCTGCCCAGTCCCGCCTTCGGGTCCCTCTGAGGGAGCATGTCATCCCCCGGGCCTCAGCTCCCCCCTTTCCGATGGGCGAGTTGGGCTTGGGGATCTCCGGGTGCCCTCCTAGGTCAGCAGCTCTGACCCTCTCAGGGATTTGCCATCACTGTGTAGTTATCACTCACTTAAAAGATTCTAGATCTATGGATTGTGGCCTCCCCAGTGTACTGCCCCGATCCCACTGGACTGAACGGCAAACGGACTTGAGAGATGCGGGAACTGCCCTAGACCACACAGCCCCCAGGACAATGCCAAGACCTCCAGGGGGGCCGAGGCGGACCCCCGACTCCCTAAGGCATGAGAGGCACACACAGTCGAGGAAGAGCTCCCAAGAACTTCCTGTTGGGATGTTTACACCTGCTCCCCGGCGACCCAGCTGCAGCATCTCTTTAACCATCTCTGAGGGTCTGAGTGACCTCCGCCCACTTTAGCCTGCCTGGACTCTCCTCTGCCATTGTGGACAAAAGTTCCTGGTGAGCCTCCAGGACGGCTCCCGCCTGACCCCTGGACCACAGACACCAGCTTTGGCTGTAATCTAGAGCTAGGGGCCGGGCGCTGAGGGCTGCCCTGCCTCTGTGCGTGCTGCGTGCCAAGTTGCTCAGTCGTGTCTGACTCTTTGTGACCCCACGGACTGTAGCCCACCAGGCTCCTCTCTCCATGGGGATTCTCCAGGCAAGAATACCGGAGTGGGTTGCCATTCCCTTCTCCAGGGGATCTTCCCGACCTAGGGATCCAACCAGAGTGTCTGACAGTCTCCTGCATTCACAGGTGGGTTCTCTACACTCGGGCCACCTGGGAAACCCCGCCCCAGCATCTACCCTCTGCTTATCTTTTTAACTCATGGGGCAAGTAGCAACAATTGTGGTCCTACAAAGGCAAAAAGCAATTACTAATTCCATCACGCCATCTCAGAACATTTTCAGTTCTCTGGGACTGTGTGGCACTATATCAGCACATCTCAGGCCTGGAGGGGTGACCCAGCCCAACCCCCAGGCCCAGCTGGGGTCCCCTGGACAGTCTCCCTGGCACGTGGTCCGGCCCCTCTGTGGATCCCCCACTCCACCTGGTGATTGCTCTGCTCGTCAGAATTCAGAGCCACCCCTGCCACCAGCCATCTTAGCTCCATCACCCCAGGTGCACCTTCAGGTCCCCAGACACAAGGGCGCTCAGACAAGTCAGGGTTACAGACTTGGAAGGAGACTGGGATGGTGACCTTCCATTTGAGCAGCCACAGAGAGACAGGGGGAGAAGAGGAGGGAGAAACCCAGGAAGGCTTCCTGGAGGCAGAGGCTCCTCCACTGAATGTGGAGGAAGAGGGGCTGGGCAAAGAGAGAGTATAAAGGTCCTCCTGCAGAGTGGGGCCAGTCAGAAGAGTGTGTGCACCTGGCCTGCTGCAGGTATGCAGCTTGTCAAGCCTTCCGCGGCCACTTCCAGGGACTGCAGATGTCCGGGTGGGGGCTGAGGGTTAATCTACAACCGGCCATAAACGCAAACAGAGAATCCCAGGAATGCAGAGGCCCCCAGGGAGGGGCGGGTGTGGGGTGGGTGGACCGTTCCTACTCCCTGCTGCTTCACTCCAGCACCCTGGGCGGGAGGAGCAAGCACACAGGTGACCCCAGAACAAGGGACGGCCGCCCTCTCTAAAGAGCCAGATAGTAACTACGTTTGGCTTTTCGAGCCACCAGGCGGGCTCTGCCCCCACCCCACTGTTACGGCCCCAGAGCACACTTGGGTGATAGGAAATGAGAGCGCCTGGCCGGGCACCAAGAAAACCTGATGTCCAAATCGGGGGTGGGATTTGGCCCTGGCTGTGGGCCCTGCTCTAGAGAAGGGGCGGGGTGGGGATTCCTGGAAAAGCATCTCAGGACCACCCCACCGCCCTGATGCAGGAAGGAGTCAGCACAAAGGCAGCCCCCTCCCCCACCCCCTCGACCCGGGCGCCTGCCTGGAACCAGGATGTATAAGGTTCACCGTTAGGACAGCGAGGGCGGGAGAGTTAGGGAGCGGGTGAAGCTGGCATCGCAGGGCAGCCTAGAGGGGAGTAATGATCAGGCGGCTGAAGACCCTCTATGCCGGACGCCGGCTCAGGATGGTCCAGGGCGCGACACCCTGCTTCTCTCCTCCCTCTGGTTAGGACGGAACTGTTAAACTATCAAAGATCACCAAGAAACAGCCCCTAAGAAAGCTCCCGGGACTTCCCCTGCCATCCTGTGGTTGAGACTCTACGCTCCCAACGCAGGGGGCCTGGGTTTGATACCCGGTCAGGGAACTAAGTTTCCACACACCACACGGTGCAGCTGGAGAAAAAAAAAAAAGAATGCTCCCAATAAGAACAGGTCAAAGTAAGTTCCTTGGGCTTACAAATGGGGAAACCGAGTCTTGGGAAGAGAAACCCAGTCGCAGGAGGGAGTGGCCCCAGCATTCCCATCATATTTCCCAGCCTCTATATAAGGTGCATCTGTGATACGCCTTCCGAGGCCCGCGCATTCCTGAGCCCCACCCGGTCTCCCAGGCAGTTCTCCTGAGATGCCCTTTCTGGCACACTGAAGCCTGAGGTCAGAGCCCGCGATGGAGTGAGAAGCCTGGAGTTGGCCTGGAGCCTGGCACCCGGCTGCCACTGGGCCCGCCGGAAGGGCTGCAATCCCGTGTGTGTGCCCAGTGGGGCTCGTCTGTGTTTGTTGTTTCTGGCCTAAGCGGCTGAGACCAGCCCCCTTCAAAGCTGAGCAGACATCCAGGCCCCGTGATTTCAGGAACTGCTCTTTACAAAACAAGGATATCGGGACCAAACAGGCTGTCCAGATGACTGATGTCCCCCGGCCGGGTCGAAGGCCTGCAGGAAGCGGTCAGCAGTTCCCCTGGACTGAGGACGCCACCCCCACTGGCTCAAGCTCCGTCCGGGCAGGCATCGCCCTCTGCCCAGGGATCACTGGTCCCGCTGCCCTATCTCCCCTCCTTGGCCCATGAGCTGGGCAGGGCCCGGGACTCCTCCGCGTTTAGAAGAGGGGTGCTCCCTTGTCAACGGCCTAAGTAACGTGGCGCGGGCACTCGGAGGGAGTTGGTCAGAAAGGACCAGCCTACACGGGAGCAAGGCCCAGACTGGCACACCCTCTTATCACACCCGCCGAGGGGCTCCGAGGTGCCCCACACGTCAAAGCAGCCCGTTCCTCTTAAAAATGAGGATGAGGGGGTTACCTGGGGGCTCAGTGGTAAAGAATCCGCCTGCCAGTGCAGGAGACCTGGGTTCCATCCCTGGTCTGGGAAGATCCCACTTGCTGAAAAGCAACTAAGCCCATATGCCGCAACTTCTGAGCCTGCGCTCTAGAGCCCGGAAGTCCTGGGTACTCAGCCTGCGCCCTAGAGCCCGGAAGTCCCGAGTACTGAGCCGGCGCTCTAGAGCCCGGAAGTCCCGAGTACTGAGCCTGCGCTCTAGAGCCCGGAAGTCGCGAGTACTGAGCCTGCGCTCTAGAGCCCGGAAGTCGCGAGTACTGAGCCTGCGCTCTAGAGCCCGGAAGTCGCGAGTACTGAGCCGGCGCTCTAGAGCCCGGAAGTCGCGAGTACTGAGCCTGCGCTCTAGAGCCCGGAAGTCGCGAGTACTGAGCCGGCGCTCTAGAGCCCGGAAGTCGCGAGTACTGAGCCTGCGCTCTAGAGCCCGTGCTCCACAACAGAAGCCTCTGCAATAAGGAGCCCTTGCGCCACAATGCAGAGGAAAGCCCATAGCAATGAAGACCCAGCACGGCCATAAATAAATAAATAAAATAATTTTTGGCAAAACGAGGGACGAGGTTCTGAGCGGCCACAAGGCTGGCAGTGGCCGGGTCTCAGAGGTCCCTCCCGTCAGAGGACAGGCTCGCCCCACTCCCCTGGCCATGTGGCCCCTCAGTGGTGGTGGTGGGGGCCGGGAAGGGGTTGCCTGGAGGCGATGGGAGTAGGAGGCCCCCGACTGGGATGCATGGTGATGGCTTCGCCGCTGCCGTTTCCCCGGGAGCCTGGGGAGGGCGCTCAGTGATAAATGAGACCCCAGGGACACCCAGATCCCACAGGCCCTCACAAGGTCCAGAGCACGACGTTCCTAAAGCAGGGTGCAGCCACCCCCTAGAAACTCGGACCTCCTCCCAGCCCAGGCACCAGGGGGTGGATCTTGAACTTGGCTAAGCAAACATTAACCCAGCCTCAGCACACAATTTAGAGAGGCTTCGCAGGAGGGCAAGGGTCCTCCCAGCCCTGGAAACAGGGTCTCACAGCCGGCTGAGCAGGGCAGGAGGGCCCGGGGGGAATTTCCGCAGGACTCCCCTGAGAGTCACTCTCAGCTGTGCCTGAACTGCACACGGGTGATGCCACCTCGGAGCGGGGCAGGGGGTTGTTCAGCCCCCATTTCATTCATTTAACTGCTTCCCATCTCTTCTCCCTTCCCAGTGAAACCTCCAGAGCCCCCCACCCCAGCCAGCTCTGCTTTCCCTCCTGAGCCTGGCCTCGTCCACTCCCCACTCCTCAAAGCAACCCTCATCCAGGCTGCCAGCACCCTCCAGGATACTAAGTCTGATGGCTTTGTCCGCACCTGCATCTCACCGGCCCCTCAGCGGCCACCCTCTGCCCAGCTGACCACACCCTCCTCCCTCTCACTAGCCACTTCACTCCGTCTGCAGTCATCCTTAGGTGTGAGCACGAACGTCGAGGACTTCAGAGCCATCTGCCCGACTCGGATCGTCCAGGTGCCACTCTGTCCTGAGGGCAGAGCCAGGCCTTTCTCTCGGTGGGACTGGACGAGTGCCCTGTGGCCCACCACTCACCCCTCCTTCCTCCAAATCTCAGTAGCGGAACCACCAGCCACTTGGCACCTGGTCCTTCACTTTCCCCGGACCTGTCACCTTCAAGCCACCCTGTTCCCTAAGCAGTTGGGGCCCTTGGGCTCCCTGACCCCCGCTGTGGTCCCCATGTCCTCTGCGTTTACGCCTCCACTTCCTGGTCAGCGTCTCTTCCAGGTGCCGACCCTGACTCCTGTCTGCCTCCGAGTCTCCCTCCTGCTTCGCCTGATGTGGACAAGCCGGCCCTTCCCCAGCACCGAGGGCCCTGAGCACCTTTGGGCTGAAACCAGGTGCCCCTAGATTAACACTCAGGATCCTCAAGGGCTCTGTCCGGGCAGTCTGCAACCATTTGTTGAATGACTAACAAACTGGTGCCTGAACAGGAGCTGTGTGTGGGGGGCCTGCCCGTCCCAGACACATAGAAGGGGCAGCCCCCCAAGTTACTGCCTCTGATCAGGCAAAGCTATGCAGGACACTGACGCCTATCTCCCGCCCATTTCCAGGTGTCCACTTTCCTCCTGGTTCTCCATGGGGCAGCTGGGTGGGAGGGACTCACTCAGGTCTTATCCACGGGGCCACTGCAAGCTCCGAGCAGCAGCCCTGTGGCAGGCGGATGTCCACACCTGCACCCTTCACACATTTGGCCACCCAGCTGCAGGTTTCACAGGCTGCATGGTGGGGGGAGTGGTCGGATCACGCACAGGTTTGGTGCCAATCCAGGTGGGAGCCTGGGGTCTCCCCTCAGCGTGCAGGTGGGCACGGTCTCCACCTTCCTCCCGCACAGAGCTCTTCGGCCTTCACAGAGGGCAGCTCTGGGTCCCAGCACCTCACCCACCAGCCCTGTCAGTGCTGTGCTGACCCCGCATGCTAGGAGCTAAGGTGGTGAACAGGAGAGCTTCCGTCCAGGTGGGAAGCTGGGTGAGCCCACTGCTCTGGCCTCCATTGTCCACCCTGGCCGGGGGCCCAGCACCCGCCTGGTGTGGGGAAGGGGAGCCCACAAAGGAGAGTGATGATCATCACAGCTGGTGGGGGCAGGGTCTGGCTGCTGGCAGCACTGCCCAGCCCCACCCTATGCCCGGCCCAGTGCTGGGCACTGGGGACCTACCTGGGGGGATGGATGAATCAGATGGCCCTGCCTGTGGGAGCTCTCAGCCTAGTGGTAAAGACAGCCAAGGAAACAGAGTGACCGTGATGGAGGATGAGCAGGGAGGCCAGGGCCACCAAACAGCCCCCAAGTTGCCTGGAGACGGCCAGGGAGGCTGCCTGGAGGAGGGGCTCCGAGCCAGGCCTTAGCATGTGAAGCACATTCCCTGGCGGGAAAAGTAAGCAAGCCTGAGACATCTTGTAGGTCCAGAAAGCAGGAAGTGGGTTAGATAGATAGACGACAGATGGGTGGATAGTTGCTAGATCTACGGGTCCCCACAATGACGGGACCAAGTCAAAGAGACGCAGGGAGGGGCCCATAAAAGAGCGATGACTATCATCAAAGCCAGTAGGGGCAGGGTCCGGACAAGAGCTCACAACGGCCAAAGCTGGCACAATTTAAGAAACAAAATAAAGTGGTATTGGATGCTGGTGGGCTGCAGTCCATGGGGTCGCAAAGAGTTGGACATGACTGGATGACTGAACAACAGCAATAAAAGGAATATCCCTAAGTCCATATCAATATAACTCAAAGATTGCCTAAGTAAATGGAGGAGAAAGAGGTGAATCTCCCATGTAGCAGAGCTCCAAGTGATTCATGCAGCTGCTCCAACCCCTAGGAGGGGCGTCTCCTTCCCCAGTCCTCAGGGGTGACTGGGCAGGTGACTTCCTTCTGGGGAGCACTGCATGGAAATGAAAGAGAAGGGTAATTTCACGGGAGAAAGCCTGACAGTCACTACCTGGGCTGGGGGATCGAGGCCGACATTGGCAGTGACAGGTCTTGTCAACATCGGGCACCCTTGCCAGGACAGAATGAAATGGGCATTTTACCTCTGTGGCCTTCCTCCCCCAAACCCATGACCCCAGTATTACCATGAGAAAAACTTCAGACAAACCCAAATTGAGGATGTATGTGGGTGGGGTAGGGTGTCAGTGGTGAAGAGATTAACTCAGCTTGGTAGTCAGAGAAGGTTTCCGGGAGATGGTGACATTTGCTTAGGGCCTTGGCTTCCCTTGGTATGCAGATGACACCACCCTTATGGCAGAAAGCAAAGAAGAACTAAAGGGCCTCTTGATGAAGGTGAAAGAGGAGAGTGAAAAAGCTGGCTTAAAACTCAACATTCAGAAAACGAAGATCATGGCATCTGGTCCCATCACTTCATGGCAAATAGATGGGGAAACAATGGAAACAGTGACAGACTTTATTTTTTGGTCTCCAAAATCACTGCAGATGGTGACTGCAGCCATGAAATTAAAAGACGCTTGCTCCTTGGAAGAAAAGCTATGACCAACCTAGACAGCATATTAAAAAGCAGAGACATTACTTTTCTGACCAAGGTCCATCCAGTCAAATCTATGGTTTTTCCAGTAGTCATGTAGTGATGTGAGTTGGACCATAAAGAAGGCAGAGTGCCAAAGAATTGATGCTTTTGAACTGTGGTGTTGGAGGAGACTCTTGAGAGTCCCTTGGACTGCAAGGAGATCCAACCAGTCCATTCTAAAGGAAATCAACCCTGAATATTCATTGGAAGGACTGATGTTGAAGCTGAAACTCAATACTTTGGCCACCTGATGCAAAGAGTTGACTCACTAGAAAAGACCCTGATGCTGGGAAAGATTGAAGGCAGGAGGAGAAGGGGACGACAGAGGATGAGATGGTTGGATGGCATCACCGACTCAATGGACATGAGTTTGAGCAAGCTCCGGAAGTTGGTGATGGACAGGGAGGCCTGGTGTGCTGCAGTTCATGGGGTCGCAGAGAGTCAGACACGACTGAGAGACTGACCTGACTTGGCTTTCCTAGTGGCTCAGACTATAAAGAGTCCATGGGCAATGCAAGAGACCTGGGTTCACTCCCCTGGAGGAAGAGAATGGTATTCTTGCCTGGAAAAGTAAATGGGCAGAGGAGCGTGTTGGGCCACAGTCCATGGGGTCACATAGTCAGACACAACTGAGTCTCTAACACTTTGGGCTTCCCAGGTGGTGCAGTGGTTTAAAAAAAAAAAAAAAAAAACTACCTGCCAATGCAGGAGCCGCACGAGATGCAGTTTCGATCCCTGGGCTGGGAAGAGCCCCTGGAGGAGGAAATGGTGACCCACTCCAGTGTTCTTGCCTGGAGAATCCCCATGGACAGAGGAGCCTGGCGGGCTACAGTCCATAGGGTTGCACCTGGTCGGACACAGCTGAGCAGGCACACAAGCTAAACAACCTTGGAGGATAGGTCAGAGCAGGCAAGGGAGGCCCAGGTAGATGGCCCAGCATGGCCAGAGGGCAGGGCTGGGTAAGGGTGGGGGGCGGGGTGGTGGCCTCGAGGAGAAGGTCTTGTCATCCCTTAGTGGGAAGGGGAAGGAAAGTGCCCGCGATCGGGGTCACAGACAGGAGGGGGTGACAGACCTCCTCACAGCATCCACGTTTGGGCAGCGGGGCCCGAGAAGAAGCCAAAGGCCCTCAGGACCGGAGGCCCTGGTGAAGCTCAGAGACTGGGACGGTGGGTTCGGCTCACGGGAGGCTGATGGCGTGTGTGTGTGTGCACGTGTATGTACTCAGTCATGTCCAGCTCTTTGCGACCTCAAGGACTGTAGCCTGCAACAGGAGGCCAACTGGGCTCCTGCCAAAGTGGACCCCCTACCCCAGTTCTCATCACGAAGCCAAGGGTCAGGCAGGTGAGGCCGGGGGGTTCCCAACACAAGAAACACGCATTCCTGCTGGAGAGGCAGGGACACAGCAGGCCCAGAAGAGGCCAGGAGCCCTCCGCCTGGGGTCTCCAATCGTCGCCCACGGCACCCACGCCCGGTGAGGGAGCAGGAAGAAGGGAGAAGTCTGTGCGTCACTGCGCTCGCCATTTCTCATGGGGAGAGCTTGGCTCAAGCTGCTCCCGTGCCCAGAATGCCTTCCTTTCCCCGTGGCAGCCGGATAGACTCTTACACATTCTGCCAAGCCCTGCTTGACCATCACCTCCTCCGGGAGCCCTCCCAGATTGCTGCCAGTTCCAGGAGAGAATAAAGAGGAGCAGACCAAGCTGTTTCTTCCATTGCCCCCCGCCTCCCGTGGGCACCGACCGTTTCCCTGCACACCCCTCACATGGGTTGGCTACGTGTCTCCCTTTCCATCTGGCCCCTGCCTCAGAGCAAGCGGTGGCTCCTGACACAGGGTGGGGGCTCAGGCTTCGTTAGCTTTCCTTGGCCTTTCCTTAGTTGTCCTTCTTTATCCCCAGTGGGCCCTGGGGACACCACCTCACATTTAAGCATCGCGTCTCTTTAGGCTCCTCTGGGCTGGGACCGACCTTCAAATTTTCCGTGTTTTCCATGACTTTGATAGTTCTCAGGATGGGCCAGGCACTTTTGCAAGCTGAACTTCAGCTGGGGTTTGTCTGCTGTTTTCCTCAGGCCCTTTACTCTTAATTTTCAACAAACAGAATCTGCTGTGGGTTTTGGTTCCAAGTCAGGCTGGACCACACCCTCTCCCAGCAGGTATTTGTAACTGAACCTCACCTGAGACCCCATGGCTCAGCTAGTAAAGCATCTGCCTGCAATGTGGGAGACCCAGGTTCGATCCCTGGGTTAGGAGTATCCCCCGGAGAAG
Organism: Odocoileus virginianus; assembly: GCF_023699985.2. Taxonomy (NCBI): domain Eukaryota; kingdom Metazoa; phylum Chordata; class Mammalia; order Artiodactyla; family Cervidae; genus Odocoileus; species Odocoileus virginianus. Next base: position 1,095,586 of record NW_027224267.1, read on the forward strand.
GAAATGGCCACCCACTCCCGTGCTCTTGCTTGGAAAATTCCACGGGTGGAGGAGCCTGGCGGGCCCAGTCCATGGGGTCGCAGAGTCGGACACGACTGAGAGACTTCACTTTCTTTTCTTTCTTTCCCACCTGAGACGCTGGAGGAAGAGAACAAGGACTCCACAGAAAACAGGGCAGACTGGAGACAGTTCCTGTTTGTCTGTGTCCTTAAAATATATGAAACGAGGCTCAGTGCCCCCAGCCAGAAGGACAAAGTGGTCCCAAGACGCCCTCTGTCACCTCCCAGCTCCTCCCTGACGTCTGTTGGCACACCCTCCTCAGGCTGTGGGGTGGGCAGGGCCGTGCCAAGCTGTGGGCGGGTTACCAGTCAACCAGCCAACTCCTATAAAACCACAGCGCCCTTTGCCCAGAAGCCCCACCTGTGGGAACACTCTGCAGATGACTGCCCGCTTCTGACAGGTCAGGGCTCCGAGGGGGTGGGGGCTCTGCAACAGTGACGCCTTGGAAACGACCCAGGCGTCGCATAATTCACACTCCAGGCTGGCACCGAGCAGCCTGAAGCCGGTCTCAGGGCGTCAGCAGGGGAAGACCTCTGAGCCACAGTAAGTGGGGAAAGCCAGAAGCAGGGTGGTCTGTGCGCTACCTTCTGTGTTCTGAAGGGGGTTCAGAATATCTTCATATTCCCTGCCTTTGTGAGAATCAGCTGGAAGGATCGATACATCAGCGGCCTCGGAGGAGCAGGGAAGCCCCGGGGACTTTTTAGGGTGGTCCTGCGATGGCGGCTACCTGATGCTGCGCGTTTTCCCAAAGACTTTAAACTTTGTAGCACAAAGCGAACCTTAATAGATGAAAATAAAACAGATTCAGGAGGACTCAGGAATCCCAGGTTGGAGGCCAAGTCCAACAAAGCTGTGAACTGAACGGTGAATGAAAGAAGTGCCTCACTGACCGGAGGTGAGAGGTGCCTGCCCAGCAGCCCGGCGATGAGTGGAGGCTGAAGACTGAAAGTAGAGGCCCCACCTCTGTGTCCTGGGCTCAAGCTGGTCAGCATGTTTCCCACGGGGCCTGGGCTTCAAAATCTTAACGCTCTGTACGTGTGTCCAGTGGTCTGAATGTCAGCAGTTAAGTAGATGGTGGTCGGTGGTGACAGACGGGTTTCTCACCGTTGGAGCAAGAGTTACAGAAAACCCAGGAGAGGAAGCTGGAATGACTCGTGGGGTGCTGGCTTAGAGATGGAGACACCAGTGCAGATTTGAATTTCACTGGACAGAGATACATGTGTTACATGTAGAAATACTCATTAGATGTGTGTGTATGCACAGGTTAGAATACATGTATATACAGGCAAACTTGCAGATATATATATGTAGATAGGTTAGTATACACATACACACATCAACTTATAGTGGCTGGATGAATCACAAGCTGGAATCAAGATTGCTGGGAGAAATACCAATAACCTCAGATATGCAGATGATACCACCCTTATGGCAGAAAGTGAAGAGGAACTAAAAAGCCTCCTGATGAAAGTGAAAGAGGAGAGTGAAAAAGTTGGCTTAAAACTCAACATTCAAAAAACTAAGATCATGGCATCTGGTCCCATCACTTCATGGCAAATAGATGGAGAAAAAGTGGAAACAGTGACAGACTTTATTTTCTTGGGCTTCAAAATCATTGCAAATGGTGACTGCAGCCATGATATTAAAAAACACTTGCTCCTTGGAAGAAAAGCTATGACAAACCTAGATAGCACATTAAAAAGTGGAGACATCAGTTTGCTGACAAAGTCCATCTAGTCAAAGCTATGGTTTTTCCAGTAGTCATGTATGCATGTGAGAGTTGGGCCATAAAGAAGCTGAGCGCCAAAGAATTGATGCTTTTGAACTGTGGTATTGGAGAAGACTCTTGAGAGTCCCTTGGACAGCAAGGAGATCAAACCAGTCCATCCTAAAGGAAACCAGTCCTGAATATTCTTTGAAAGGACTGATGCTGAAGCTGAAACTCCAATACTTTGGTCACTTGATGTGAAGAGCTGACTCATTGGAAAAGACCCTGATGCTGGGAAAGATTGAGGGCAGGAGAAGAAGGGGACGACAGAGAATGAGATGGTTGGATGGCGTCACTGACTCAATGGACGTGAGACAGAGCAAACTCTGGGAGACACTGAAGGACAAGGACAAGTTCACGGAGTCGCAAAGAGTCAGACACGACTGAGCGACTCAGCAACATATACAGGCTAACTCATAGATGTGTGTGTTTACACGGATATGTGTACACATACTCATGTATCCATCCATGGGCTTATATACACGTATATGTCAGCTGAGAGGATCTAAAAGAAAAGACACACGTAGCGACAAGTGCACACAGCGTGCAGATAAAACACCTCGGTTCCTAAAGCCATTCTCCAAGAAGCAGAACCTTCGGAGAAATGGCTGATTCTAGGACTGGGTCAGCACAGACACATGGTAAGCCTGGCCTGTTGTGACAGAAACATATCTGAGGTTATTGATATTTCTCCCAGCAATCTTGATTTCAGCTTGATATTCATCCAGCCCAGCATTTCCCGTGATATACTCTGCGTATAAGTTAAACAAATAGGGTAACGATATATAGCCTTGTCACACTCCTTTCTTGATTTTGAACCAGTGGGTTGTTCCATGTAAGGTTCTAACTGTTGCTTCTTGATCCACATACAGGGTTCTCAGGAGATGTGTAAGGTGGTCTGGGATTCCCATCTGTTGAAGAATTTTCCAGTTTGTTGTGATCCACACAAAGGCTTTTGCATAGTCAATGAAGCATAGGTAGATTTTTTTCTTTCTTTTTTTTTTTTTGGAATTCCCTTGCTTTCTCTATGATCCAACAGATGTTGGCAATTTGATCTCTGGTTCCTCTGCCTTTTCTAAATCCAGCTTGAACATCTGGAATTTCTTGGTTCATGTACTGCTGAAGCACCATCAAGTCAGTGATGTCATCCAGCCATCTCATCCTCTGTCGTCCCCTTCTCCTGTTGCCTTCAATCCTTCCTAGCATCAGGGTCTTTTCAAATGGGTCAGTTCTTTGCATCAGATGGCCAAAGTATTGGCCCAAGAATGGTCATCACCAAATAGTCTACTAAAAACTTGCTAGATTGGATGTGGAGAAAAGCGAACCCTCCTAAACTGTTGGTGGGAATATATATTGGTGCAGCCATGATGGAAAACAGTATGGACTTTTCTTTAAAAAGTAAAAACAGAACTACCGTGCGGTACGCTGTGCTAAGTCACTTTAGTCATGTCTAAGTCTTTGCCACCGTATGGACTCAAACTCACCAGGCCCCTCTGTCCATGGGATTCTCCAGGCAAGAATACCAGAGTGGGTTGCCGTTTCCTACTCCAGGGGATCTTCCTGACCCAGGGGTCAAACTCGTGTCTCTTACGTCTCTTGCACTGGCCCCCAGGTTCTTTAACCACTAGTGCTACCTGGGAAGCCCCAGAACTACCAAACGTCCTCGCAATCCCACATTGGGCATATGTCCAGAAACAATCTAATTCAAAGAGACATGCACTTCCTCGTTGGGCCAGTGGTTAAGAATCTGCCTGCCAATGCACGGGACATGGGTTGCAGCCCTGATCTGGGAAGAGTCCACGTGTTGCAGAGCTACCAAGCCCTTGTGCCACAACTACCGAGCCCGGACGCCTGAGACCCCCTGCTCCACAACGAGAACCCACCTCAGTGAGAAGCTCACGCACCACAATTAAAAAGCAGCTCCTGCTTACTGCGCCTAGAGAAAGCCCACACGGCAATGAAACCCAGCTCAGCCAAAAATACATTTTTAAGAAAAGATACATACGCTCCTATGTTCATAGCAGTTCAATTATTCACAAGAGCCAAGATGTGAAAACAGCCTAAATGCCTATTGACAGATGGATGAATAAAGAAGATATGGTACATGTATACAATGGGATATGACGCGATGCGGATGAACCTAGAGAGTGTCAGGCTAAGTGAAGTAAGTCAGAGAGAGAAAGACGCTTACATGTGAAATCTAAATATCGACAGAAACTTATCCATGAAATGGAAAAAGATTCACAGACACAGACAACAATCTTGAGGTTGCCGAGGGGGAGAGGGGGATGGGAAAGGGTATGGTGGGAGTCTGGGGGTTAGCAGATGCTAACTATTATACATAGACTGGATGAACAACAAGGTCCTACCGCGTAGCACAGGGAATTCTCTTAAACATCCTATGACAAACCATATGGAAAGGAATATGAAAAAGAAAGTGTGCCTATATACATGCACAAAACTGATTTGTATTGCTGTACAGCAGAAATTAACACAACACTGTACGTTAACTGTACTTCAATAAAATAAAATTTAAACAACAAACAGGGAAAGTCTGGGCAACTGTCCCAGCCCAGGAGCCCTGGGAGATGTGATGACTAAATGTCACATGGTGTCCTGGATGGGGTCCTAGAACAGAAAAGGGACATTGGGTAAAAGCGAAGGGAACCCGAATGAAGCATGGGCTTTCCTCAGTAATAATGGACAAACACTGGTTCGTGAGCCGTCACAAAAGCACTGGAGACTGCGTGCGGTTGCAAGAACCCTACGTGCTCTATCTGCAATTGTTTTGGAAGTCTAAAACTGTTCTTTAAAAAAATCAAATCTTTTTTTTTTAAAGGCCCAGTAAGGTGGAACCAGCTGGAAGTGTACGGAGAGAACAGTGAAAGGCCAAAGAGCCTGAGGGCAGGTCCCAGGCCAGCTTGCTGTGCGGCCCTGGGCCAGCCTTGCAGCGTCTCTGTGCCATGCCTCCCCCAGCTGCACGGGGGGAGGGGTGAGAGGACCCGAGCCTGGCTCTCCTTGCCACCCCCGGGGCCCCAGGAAGACCAAGGCAGGCCTTCAGAGGAGACCCCGATTCCAGCCACTATGAGCTGGGGGTTGCTAGCAAGTTACTCCACCCCACCCCCCGGAAACCCAGCACTGGGCCAGGCCCCTCCACTTTCACCTGAGAATCCTGGAGACAAGACTCTGCCTGGGGCCTCACCCTCAGCCCCCGGGGGAAGGAGGAAGGGTCACCAGGCTCACAGGGTGTAAGGGTTGGAGGGGCACGGCCTCGCCTGGACCACCAAGCTGCCCCCTCACCACCGGTCCATCGGTACGAGGTTGGCAGTGCATCCCAGGACCCGGGGACAGAGCTGCTCCCCACCCCCAACCCCTCCGACCCTTCCCTGTCCAAGAGCCCGTCTTGGACAGAGGGGCTGTTCCCAGGGCTGCAGGGACATTGGCCCCTGGGGGACTGGGGTGGGAGCTGGGGAGTGGAGAGGGAGCAGAGACCCCCCGGGGCGAATCCCCAGGGAGGGTGGACAGCCTTAGGGGCAAGGGACCTGGCCCCTACCCCAGCCCTCCAGCCCCAGGCTCCCGCTCCTCTCTGGGACCATTGGTGCTGGACTCAGCCCCTGACCGCCTAGGGACACTCTGCTGGCCCCAACACGTGTGCTGTCATCTCACAGATGGCAAATTGAGGCTCTGAGGTGGGTCCCTTACTCACAGGCCAGGGGCTCAGCCAAGATTGGAATCTCTGGGGCTGCAGCCTCCGGGGCCATAAAGAGGCCCACCCCCACCCCGACCTGGGAAAGGCGTGCACCTCCTGCTTCACTACTGCGGCCTCAACAAGGTCCAGCTTCACGGCTCGCGGCCCCCTCCTCGGACATGGGGCCACTTGAGCACTGCCCCACCTCTCCCCAGACAGGAGGGTTTCAGGGTGCATGCCCGTGCACACCCTCCCCTGGCTTCCTGTCCTGACAAGTGACCCTCCACACATACGCACGGGGCTGGGGATAGCTTTAGAGGCAGTCTGGAACTTACCCACTGAGGAAGGGAAGTGGGAGGCTCCTGGGGCCCCGCACCTGCCTCGGTTCCTGTTCTGGCCCCTCACGATGGTCCCGGCCGCGTGATGCCTGTCCCGGCAGGAAGGCACACAGTTGCAGCTAGCTGGCCCTCCAAACTCCAATCAGGTGGCCAGGGCTGTCAGCCCGGGTCATTGGTTGGGCCTGTGGCCGGCCCGCCCGGCCGGGAAGGGGCCGGGTCTCCTCCACGACCTTCCTCCTCCTTATCAGCGTTGGGTGGAAGTCAGCAATTCCCGGGTCAGCATTCCCCAGCCGGGTGGGGAGGAGCTGCCTGCAGGCATGAAGAGCAGGAACCTGGCTCCCTGACCAGCCTGGGTGCCAGGGGACGTGGGGACACCAGGTAACAGGTGCCACCTCTAGGGTGTCCGTGCCTCAGAGAGGTATGAGGCTGGGCCTTTGGATGCTGGGTTGCTCACAGCTCTTGCTGGGTTGGGTTTCTATAGCTAGGAGCTCAGCAAATGTCCACTGAGCAGCCACTGTGTCCTGGGTCTGGCCACGCCAGCAGCGGGCCTCAAGGCATCCAGAAGGACCATGTCCCAGGTGAGCTTCTAACCAGGCACCGGGTGGCTTCAAATTTACAGATCCTTGACTCCAGACCCACCAGGTCAACACCCACTGGGGCAGGGCCTAGAAATCTGGATTGTTAACGAATCCCAGGTGGCCCCTGTCATCAGGCAAGGGGCCCCCGTCCCAAATGATATGTCTTCAGACATCCAAATAGGTGGGCAGAGTCACCGGGGGCCTGTGACAGACGCGCCCCCGCCCCTTCTCAGATCCCCGAACCACCGCAGGGCGGGGGCCGTCCAGGGCTGGCTGTGCAGCTCGGGGCGAGTCTCAGGGTCTCTGTGCCTCCCTTTCCTGCCTGTGAAACGGAAGGCCACTCAGTACCAGCCCCCTCGTCAGTGTTTGTGAGAAATAAATGAGCTAGTAAGTTTCGAGGGCTCAAAACAAAGCCCTGCCCACAGACATAAACACACACACATAAACACACACAGCCATACTCACAACACATCCAAACACATACACACACCCACATGTGCACAGACACACACACACCTCCATACACACAATGCACCCTTACATGTCCATACACATACGCACACACTGACTCTCGAGGGGAGCGCAGAGGTCCCCCCACACCCTCCGGGCCTGTCCCTCTGGCCCCTGCCGCTGTCGCTCCAGTCCCGAAACCCGGCTGTCCCCCCGTGCTTCCTGGGCTCACCGGTCCGGCCTGTCCGAGGCCAGGGCTCTGGCCTCGGGGCTCACACTGCTGCAGTGTCCCCAAGTGGCGGCCACCCTCGGTCCACAGGCGAAGGGCTTAAAGCCCTCTGATTCATTTTCAACAGTGGAAAGTTAGAGATTTCACCCTAAACCAGGTATCTGGCTGTTCTGAAAAGTCGGGACGTCTGGACCTACAGGGCTGTGTTCCCCGGCGCTCACCAAGGGCCCGCTGCACCTTCGTAGAGGGCACGCTGTCCCGCTCCCGGCTGGTGCCCTGCAAGGGCTGAACCGTGACCCTCGTCCCTAGACCAGGGCTTGGCGACTTGGTTCCCAGGAGCCAGCTCAGAGCCTTGGCATTCTCAGTCGTGCCCCCGCCCCGCCCTCAAGCTCCGTCCTGTGGCTGACCCGCAGACCCCATCCAGCGGCCAGGGGAGGCTGCCGGTCCCTGGCCCCAGGGAGGCCAGAGCAGGGGCTGAGAGTAGTTAGGTCCTGGCTGCCCTCCTCAGGAGCCTCCCCCAGGCTGAGGGCCAGCAGGGGCCGGGCAGCGGGATCAGGCTTAGACTCCATCACCTGGCCAGGGCCCTTTTCACGATGGAGACCAAGGCCCTGAGCGGCCCAGTGGCTTGGGCAGAATCTCCCCCCGGAAGTCCCCAAGCTGGGGTCCCATCACGCGACTTCCCGCCTCTCAGGTCTCAGGTCTGGAAGCTCTCCAGTGCCGGGGCCCCTGTCTTTTCCTCTGCACCACACTGCTTGTGTGATTTTTAGTTCCCTGTCCAGGGATCGAACCTGTGCCCCTGCGTTGGAAGTATGGAGTCCCAACCATTGGATGACCAGGGAAGTCCTGTGGAGCCCTATATTTTTCAGTCCTGGGGCATGGCGGGGCAATTCACAGGTCTCTCTGGGGAAATTGAGTTTCCCCATTTGCAAATGAGAAGTGGCTGGGCCGGGAGCCCTCTGGGGACCACAGTCCCAGAGCGGATGCCTCCGCTTCTGCCAGACCGCAGGTATCACTGCTCCTCTCGGAGGGCTGGCCCTGGCCTGAGGCCGTCGTGAGCCTGCCTGGGAGGCCCTGACACCTCTCCTTCCTCTCTGAGAACCCCCTCAGCCATGCAGCAGCCTCACATCCGTCCCCCTGCCCCCGACTGTGATGGGCTCGGAACTGGTACAAGGAACCCGAGGGCTTCCCTGATGGGCATGAAAAATGCAGACCATCTCACCACGGGGACTGGTGCTGCGGAGTCCAGAATTCACTTAAACAAATCACCTACGTCCCAGACTTCTTGTCTTAACCTTTTAAAGGCCGTTTTGAAAATCTTGTTTTAAGGAAACGAAAGCCAAGTGCAGCTTCTTTTTTACCAGCCGTGATCCTGAAGGGCGGGCCGGGCCACCCTGGTTGTCCAGGATGGAGTGGTGTTGGGGGCAGCGGGGGGAGTGGTAGTCAGGGCCGTCGGCTAGATGAGTCTCCCCAGCCTGGAGATACCTGGGCAAGCCATGCAGAGAAGGGTGGACGGTGGCCTGAGAGGCAGGCATGACCCCTCCTGAGCAAGGAGGACCTACAAGAAGCTAGAAGGCTGTAGAAAATTAAAGAGTCCCAACAAGCTGAGATACTCATGGCAGGGAAACAAACGCTTGAGTCAAAGGGACAGTGCTTGGTCTCACTCCTTCTGGGATAAACAGTGTTCCCTGCAGTCAGGGCGACGTCCCAGCAGGGGCAGGGCCGGAGACTGGGACTGGCATGCCTGCCGGCAGCAGGCATGACCCCAGCGGCTGCAAGGCAGCTTTATACGGGAATCGAGAATCGGAGGTTGAGGCAACACCCCAAGGCCATATGAACTTGGTTCCTGTGTCAGGGTCACGGGGGCTGTCTCAGCGCACTCCTGTGAAGTCCCTTGGGGCTCCCTCCAGGGTAAACACTGACTACTTGAAAAATATTCCAATTCTCCAAGCCAGGCTTCAACAGTGAACTGTGAACTTTCAGATGTTCAAGCTGGATTTAGAAAAGGCAGAGGAAACAGAGATCAAATTGCCAACATCCGTTGGATCACTGAAAAGCAAGGGAGTTCCAGAAAAACATCTATTTCTGCTTTATTGACTATGCCAAAGCCTTTGACTGTGTGGATCACAACTGTGGAAAATTCTTCAAGAGATGGGAATACCAGACCACCTGACCTGACTCCTGAGAAATCTATATGCAAATCAAGGAGCAACAGTTAGAACTGGACATGGAACAACAGACTCCAGGAAAGGAGTATGTCAAGGCTATATGTTGTCACCCTGCTTATCTAACTTATATGCCGAGTACATCATGAGAAACGCTGGGTTGCATGAAGCACAAGTAGGAATCAAGATTGCCGGGAGAAATATCAATAACCTCAGATATGCAGATGACACCACCCTTATGGCAGAAAGCAAAGAAAAACTAAAGAGCCTCTTGATGAAAGTGAAAGAGGAGAGTGAAAAAGTTGGCTTAAAGCTCAACATTCAGAAAACTAAGATCATGGCATCTGGTCCCATCACTTCATGGCAAATAGATGGGGAAACAGTGACAGACTTTATTTTCTTGGGCTCCAAAATCACTGCAGATGGTGACTGCAGCCATGAAATTAAAAGATGCTTGCTCCTTGAAAGAAAAGTTATGACCAACCTAGACAGCATATTAAAAAGCAGAGACATTACTTTGCCAACAAAGGTCCATCTAGTCAAAGCTATGGTTTTTCCAGTAGTCGTGTATGGATGTGAGAGTTGGACTATAAAGAAAGCTGAGTGCCAAAGAATTGATGCTTTTGAACTGTGGTGCTGGAGAAGACTCTTGAGAGTCCCTTGAACTGCAAGGAGATCAAACCAATCAATCCTAAAGGAAATCAGTCCTGAATATTTGTTGGAAGGACTGATGCTAAAGCTGAAACTCCAATACTTTGGCCACCTGATGCAAAGAACTGACTCTTTGGAAAAGACCCTGATGCTGGGAAAGACTGAAGGCAGGAGGAGAAGGGGACAACAGAGGATGAGGTGGATGGCATCACCGACTCATGGACATGAGTTTGAGTAAACTCCGGGAGTTGGTGATGGACAGGGAGGCCTGGCGTGCTGCAGTCCATGGGGTCACAAAGAGTCGGACACAACTGAGCGACTGAACTGAACTGAACTGAACTGAGCCTGCGAGGGCTTCCCAGGGGGCCCTGGAGTAGGTAGTCATTCCCTTCTCCAGGGCACCTTCCCAACCCAGGGATCAAACCCAGGTCTCCCGCACTGCAGGCAGATTCTGTACCAGCTGAGCACCAGGGAAGCCCAAGAATACTGGAGGAGTGGGTAGCTTAGCCTTCTCCAGCGGATCTTCCCGACCCAGGAATTGCATCGGGGTCTCCTGCAGTGCAGGTGGGTTCTTTACCAACTGCCCAGCAGTAAAGAACCCACCTGCCAATGAAGGAGACAAAAGAGATGTGGGTTTAATCTCTGGGTTGGGAAGATCCCCTGGAGGAGGGCATGGCAACCCAATCCAGTGTTCTTGCCTGGAGAATCCCCATGGACAGAGGAGATTGGTGGGTCACATGGGGTTGCAAAGAGTCAGACATGACTGAAATCACGTGGCCCACACAACCTGTAAGGCTAGGCCAGAGGAGGGGATTTCAAAGCATCATGGGTGACTGGAGCCCATTTTTGGTTTTGAAAATGCTTTCGAGTAAAAGAGAATGGGTCAGAAGAATACAAAACTGTTCCCTGTGGTCATCAGAGTGATGAGGTTGGGGCCATTAAGTGTTCATTGGACTCTTTCTGTATTTTCAGGGTGTATCACTCCTGTAGTCAAAGATGGCTATTTTCTAATCAGAAAAAGTGCAGTGGATGAGGAAAACTGTCTTGGGGTGCACGTTCAGACACGAAGGCCTTCCTAAACAAGTTTCTGAGCCCGAGGGTGGGCTCCTGGCACCACATCCTCAGCAGACCTGGGCTCGGGACCCTCAGGCCCCCTCCCCCCAGGTTTGCTCATGGTGTATCTGCCCCCGCCCCCCCAATCCCCCACTGTGAAGAAGCTTGTGCATGGATGAGCCCCAGAGAGGCTGGGAAATGGGAGTAATTCTCTCCTTGAGTTGTTTCAAGCAAGTCCCTCCCCGCTGGGCCTTCTCCCTTTCCCCCCTCCACATCAGATCGGATCCCTGGGGGTCCCCACCTTCATGTTCAGGCCAAACCCAGGGGCTGGCCCTGCCCACCACCGCCCTCTAGTGGAGGGCTGAGCACAAAGCACCGCGTGGGGCACCCCTCTGGGGCCCGAGGGGCTAAGACCCCTACAGTGGGCTCAGGAGGAGCGCCCCCAGGCTGGGTTCCTGTAACCACCCGCCAAAACCCTGGCCTTCTCCACTTGTTAAAGCCCCGATTCTCCATCACACAATAGCACTACGAATTTAGTGACAGGTAATGCATATCACTGCAGATGGTGACTGCAGCCATGAAATTAAAAGACGCTTATTCCTTGGAAGGAAAGTTATGACCAACCTAGACAGCATATTAAAAAGCAGAGACATTACTTTGCCAACAAAGGTCCGTCTAGTCAAAGCTATAGTTTTTCCAGTAGTCATGTATGGATGTGAGAGTTGGACTATAAAGAAAACTGAGTGCTGAAGAATTGATGCTTTTGAACTGTGGTGTTGGAAAAGACTCTTGAGAGTCCCTTGGACTGCAAGAAGATCAGATCAATCCATCCTAAAGGAAATCAGTCCTGAATATTCATTGGAAGGACTGATGCTGAAGCTGAAACTCCAATACTTCAGCCACCTGATGCAAAGAACTGACTCACTGGAAAAGACCCTGATGCTGGGAAAGATTGAAGGCAGGAGGAGAAGGGGATGATGGAGGATGAGATGGTTGGATGGCATCACCAACTCAATGGACATGAGTTTGAGCAAGCTCCAGGAGTTGGTGATGGACAGGAAAGCCTGGTGTACTGTAGTCCATGGGATCGCAAAGAATTGGACATGACTGAGCGACTGAACTGGACTGAACACGTATCAGGTGGCTCAGTCGTAAAGAACACATCTGCCAATTCAGGAGACATGAGTTTTATCACTGGGTCGAGAAGTTTCCCTGGAGGAAGAAACGGCAACCCACTCCAGTATTCTTGCTGGGAAGTCCCAGGGACAGAGGAGCCTAGTGGGCCCCAGTCCATAGAGTCACAAAGAGTTGGACAGGACTGAGTGACTTAGCATGCATGCGCAGCACATATTAATGGCTTGCAGTGACGACACTGTCCCCAGGCACATGGGTCACACAGGTCCTTGACTGGTCACCAAAGCAGCTCTAGCAGGTGGGTGTTCTGGCCTCACACGCTTAGAAAGGAGCTAAGAGGAGATGGAGTGAGCCCAACATCACCCAGCTGGTGAAGGGGGTGAGCATCAATTAACACAGCCAGGGGCTCCGCCAACCCCACTGGCAGGACCCGTGGCCAGCCTGGTGCCTGGAGCCCTGTTCTGGGTAACCAGTCATCAGCTGACCAAGTCAAGGTGAGGTGCTGGAGCTCTTAGCGGTCTCTGCTCTCCAGACGAGGAGCTGGTTGATGGGGAAGAATGATGACGTGGTCAGAGTCCCAGCTCCACCAGACGCCCAGCAAGAGACCCAAGCAGATAGATGCCCCTCCCAGCTGAGTACCATCTGTGAGGTCAGGGCAGGGATGCTGAAAGAGCCAGCCAAGCCAGGACTCAGAAGGGCAATATCCATGGAGCAGGTCCATGGAGGAAAGAGCAGGGGTCCTTCCCTTGGGGACCACAAGCGCCATTCCCCCCTGGCTGCCTCACACACACACCATTTACAGGAGGCGGGGTCAGGTGGAAAGGAAGAAACTCCCCTGGTTCTGACACTGCGGGCTGTGTCTCCTTGAGTCAGACACTTAAACTCTCTAACCTTCAGCTTGTCCATCTGGGAAAGGAGGCTCACAACTGAGCAAGCTCAGAAGCGATCCTTCCCCTCACCAGCAGCCTCCAGATGAGACCAGAGCCCGGCTGATGCCCCAACTGCAGCCCTGCAAGAGCCCTTGATCCACAAAAACTGTGTGATAAGAAATGTTAGCGAGCCGCTAACGTCACATGTGTCAGCTGGTAAAGAATCTGCCTGCAATGTGGGAGACCTGGGTTTGATCCCTGAGTTGGGAAGATCCCCTGGAGAAGGGAAAGGCAACCCACTCCAGTATTCTGGCCTGGAGAATTCCATGGACTGTAGAGACCACGGGGTCACAGAGAGCTGGACACGACTGGGCAGCTTTCACTTTCACTTTCAACACCACTAGTCCTGGAAGGGCTGTCTGTGTTTCAGTGAGGGGAGGCCGACGAGGTGGTTCAGACCGTGGACGGTGGCATCAGCCACACTTAGGGTCTGTGCACCTCTCTGCTCTTGCCATTTGCTGGCTTTGGGTGGACCTTGGGGAGGGTCTCAGTTTTCCCATCTGTGAAATGGAGCCAGCAACCTCAGGGGCTGCCAGGAGGACAGACAGCATGACTCGGGTAAGACACATGAGATGGCTTCGCAGACAGTAGCGCCCACCCCTCTGGGGCCGAGTCTTCAGCAGATGGTAGCTGCTTCCTTAGCATCACTCCCTACCCCCACGGCTCTGGAGAAGGAAGCGCAGGAAGGCCGCAGGTCTGTTTGTCTGCACCTTGGGAAAGCAAATGACAAACAGGACCTGATTTTCTGGAAGGACGAGGATGAGAGTGACTTGACAAAATGTTCCGGCAGGCCCCCTTAGTCACCACAATTCACAGCAAAAAAGCACCTGGGATTAGAAAGCAGGGTGATTTGGGTGGTGTTCCTAGTTCTCCTTCCTGGAGGAGGAAATGGCAACCCGCTCCAGTATCCTTGCCTAGAAAATCCCACGGACGGAGGAGCCTGGCGGGCTACAGTCCGTGGGGTCACAAGAGTCGGACACGACTGAGCTCACAGCACGCACGTACGCCCTGGCTCTGCAGGTGGCTGGCTGTGTGACCGCAGGCAGGGTGCTCACGCTCTCTGAGCTTGGTGCTCCCAGGGGTGAGGTGGGTCCCTCGTGGGCTAGATGGCACGGGACAAGTCCTGTGTCTGGTCTTCTCCCCCCATCTGCCTGCCTGCCCCCAGGAGCCTGTCTGGAAGACCCCAGCTCCCCTCGTCTGCCTTTTCAACTGAATCCAAATTTTATTCAGTCAATATAAAACCTCCCAGGCTTCCTTAGTGGAAGGAATCCGCCTGCCAAAGCAGGAGACACGGGTTCAGTCCCTGGTCCTGGAAGATGTCACACGCTACAGAGCAACAAAGCCCGTTGCAACAAAGCCACAGCTGTTGAGCCCGCGCTCTAGAGCCCAGGAACCACAGCTACTGAGGCCAAGCCCCACAAGCAGCTACTGACGCCCATGTGCCCTAAGGCCAGGCTCCGCAACAAGGGGAGCCTCGGCGAGGAGACGCCCGCTCGCCACGACTAGAGAAAAGCCTGTGCCACAGTGCAGACCCAGCACAGCCAGAATAAACAAATGAGACTGTCTTCATGTCAAACCTCCGGGCCCTGCTCTTACGGTCAGATCCTGTCTCACTGCACAACTGCCTGCTGGCATTCCTTCTTCTACCGTATCCACAACCTCAACCTCCCCGTGAGGCCAACACTGTCACCCCCATTTGTGGATAGGGGAAGCTGAGGCTCTGTGGGGTCAGGGAACTTGCCCAGGGTCACGGCAGCAGCCCACCAGGGGAGCCTGGTCTGTGGTCCTCCTGGGAACCACCTCTTCCAGGGGCCCAGGAAAGCCAGCAGGAGCAAGGCCACAGGTGGGGGTCAGGGGGCAGGAGCCCCAAGAGAGGCAGGGAGAGAAGGCTCCCCAGAGGGGCTGGTTGCTTTACCCCACTCGGGCCTGGCCTCCTTGGGGCCGCCGCTCTCACCTCCAGCTCCGAGAGGGCAGGCCTGGTCACCTTGGCCCTGGGCAGCCGCGGGCGGCTCCAGTGACAGCCAGGTAAGCGTGGCTGTGTAAGATCCCGGTTAGGACTTCCCTGGTGGCAGAGCGATAGGAGTCTGCCTGCTAGGGCAGGCGACACGGGTTCGATCCCTGGTCCGGGAAGGTTCCACAGCTGGCGGAGCAACCTAGCTCGGGCGCCAGAAATACTGAGCCTGCTCTCGGCAACAAGTGACGTCAGAGCAGGGCGGAGCCTCACGGGAGAGCAGCCCCGCTCACCACGACTAGAAAGGCGGGTGCTCAGCAATGCAGACCCAGCATAGCCAATAATATCATAAAAGATGATCCTGGTTAACCAGCCACAGGGACGGCAGGAGGCCCCAACCCGGAGTCACGTCCTGCTCACTCAGCGGACCGGCTGGATGGCGGGAGGGACTGCATGGGCCTTGGTCCAATTCTTTGTCCAGATCGCAGCCCAGCCTGCACGCCTACTGTGTGCCAGGCCCTACAGAACACAGTGTGGATCCAAGTCTCTGGTCCCCGTGCCCTGACCCCCAGCGACGTGACCTGCGAAGACCCCTCCCTGCGTCAGCCTGCTTCCTTGCCTGTATGAGAGGATCATGACACAGAGCTGGTGAAGGACTATAAATAAAGTTCGGGAATGCCCTGTGCCCAGCACAAGGAGGGCGCTTAATTCTTGTTGTTCCTCAGCTCAGTTCAGTCTCTCAGTCTGTGTCCGACTCTTTGCGACCCCATGGACTGCAGCACGCCAGGCCTCCCTGTCCTTCACCATCTCCAGAGTTTGCTCAAACTCATGTCCATTGAGTCGGTGATGCCATCCAACCATCTCATCCTCTGTCGTCCCCTTCTCCTGCCTTCAATCTTTCCCAGCATCAGGGTCTTTTCAAATGACTCAGCTCTTCCCATCAGGTGGCCAAAGTATTGGAGTTTCAGCTTCAGCATCAGTCCTTCCAATGAATATTCACAACTGATTTCCTTAGGATGGACTGGTTGGATCTCCTTGCTGTCCAAGGGACTCTCAAGAGTCTTCTCCAATGCCACAGTTCAAAAGCATCAATTCTTCAGCGTTCAGCTTTCTTTATGGTCCAACTCTCACATTCATACATGACTACTAGAAAAACCATTGACTAGATGGACCTTTGTTGGCAAAGTAATGTCTTGGCTTTTTAATATGCTATCTAGGTTGGTCATAAATTTTCTTCCAAGGAGTAAGTGTCTTTTAATTTCATGGCTGCAGTCACCATTTGCAGTGATTTTGGAACCCAAAAAAATAAAGTCTGTCACTGTTTACCCATCTATTTGTCATGAAGTGATAGGACTGGATGCCATGATCTTAGTTTTCTGAATGTTGAGCTTCAAGCCAGCTTTTTCAGTCTCCTCTTTCACTTTCATCAAGAGGCTCTTTAGTTCTTTGCTTTCTGCCATAAGGGTGGTATCATCTGTGTATCTGAGATTATTGATATTTCTCCCTGCAATCTTGATTCCAGCTTGTGCTTCATCCAGCCTGGCATTTCGCATGATGTACTCTGCATATAAGTTAAAACAAATTTCATAAAGAGAAAAATTTATTTTGTTCTGGTGTCCCATGTTACGAGTTTGACCACATCTAATTGCCCCACGAAAATAGAAAATAATTCTGTTGCCTCTCCAAACACGCTCTGACCTGTGAAAGCAATGCTTTTCCCTAGAGGCGGTCAAGTTGGTGGGCAGGACCCCACGTCCCGGTCTGGTCTATGTAGATGGTGGTTTCAAGGTCAGTTCAGCTTTCAAAGCCTTTACAGGGCTGTTTGGATCTGACATGCATGTGTGTGACCAAGACTCTGACTAAATCTTAGTCAGTCCCTCTGAGCCCTTTTTATTTTTTTTTCATTTATTTTTATTAGTTGGAGGCTAATTACTTTACAATATTGTAGTGGCCACTGAGCCCTTTTTAAAATGTTTTAGAGTGTTGCTGATTTACAATGTTGTGCTAGTTTCAGATATGCAGCAAAGTGAATCGGTTGTTTATACACATGTGTCCACATTTTGAGATTCTTTCCTGATTTAGGTCATTCCAGAGCATTGAGTTCTGTTCCCTGTGCCATAGGGTAGGTCCTTACTAGTTACCTATTACATGCCGCCTTGCCCTCAAAAGACCGAACGGAGCTAAACCGGTCTCATGCCTCATCCCCAGCGCCCCCTAGTGGATGCCTGATGTCCCGCCTTCAGCAAGGATGCTCTCAGACTGTTAAGCCAGAACTGTCCTCAATCTGGTGGTCTCCCTCAGTGATTTTCCATCACTGACCCCTCTGCTCCTGGGCCATGACCCCCATGACCCTGTACTCAGGACTGAGCCTGGTTCCCCCACCGCAATTATTGCTGTTCAGTCGCTCAGTTGTATCCGACTCTTTGGGACCCCACGGACGGCAGCACACCAGGCTTCCCTGTCCTTCACAGTCTCCCGGAGTTTGCTGAAACTCACGTCCATTGAGACGCTGATGCCATCCACCCATGTCACCCTCTGTCATCCCCTTCTCCTCCTGCCTTCAATCTTTCCCAGCATCAGGGTCTTTTCCAATGAGTTGGTTCTTTGCATCAGGAGGCCAAAGTATTGGAGCTTCCGCTTCAGCATCAGTCCTTCCAATGAATATGAAGGGTTGATTTCCTTTAGGATTGAACTGTTGCAATAGATCAGAATAAAATCTCTCCAGCTCTGGGTTTTCTCTGACATGCGCCGCACCTCTCCCTCCGCCCCAGGATCCTCTTTAGGGAGGCCCTAAAGCTCTCATAGCTTGGGGGTGGGTCGTCCCCCTTAAACACCCAGAACAGGGAGGGCGCTTCACTGAATAGGGGCGGTCGTTCTGCTCATGGTGAGGACTGCCGTGGTGGGAGGGCCACGGCGGCCAGAGGGCTGAAGCTGCCAGAGCCAGAGACACTGAGGGGCTCCCAGGCCCCTGTCTGCCTGTGGGACTGGGGCGGTCACTGGGTTCACATCACCTCACAGCACATCCCAGCCAGCCTGCGAGGCCCTCGGAGTGTTCCCATTTCAGAGATGGGAAGAGTGAAGCCCAGAGAGGGACCACAGCATGACAAGCGAAATCCGTCCTCTGCGCTGGTCATTGGGTTGTGGTGTCATTGCTCAGAACACCCACATGCGGGGTTTTCCCTGATGAGAAGTTGGGCTTTGCTGACGGCTCAGATGGTAAAGAATCTGCCTGCTGCGCAGTGGACCCAGGTTCCATCCCTGGGTTTGGAAGACCCCCTCAAGGAGGGCATGGCAACCCAGTCCAGTGTTCTTGCCTGGAGAATCCCATGGACAGAGGAGCCTGGTGGGCTACAGTCCGTGGGGCTGCAAAGAGTCGGACACGACGGAGGGACCAACCCAACTAACACTCTCATTTCCAGAAGTTGGAGGCTTCAGGACCGCCACTGTTTCTCTGCCTCTGTCTCTGGGTCTGTCTCCTTCTCCCCGAGTGCAAGAAGGCAGATGGTTTGCTGTCCAGAGAGCAGGTCAGATTACTTGTTATCAGCAAGAACCACCCCGCCCCACACACACCCTCACCCCGTCCCTCCCAGCAGCCTGGGACGCACCTAGAAAAAGGAGAACAGTGACCAGGGTGCAGGACTCTGATGCCAAGGAAACATCCCTTGACTTTTCCTTCCCTTGAGCCTTTTTCATCCAGGGTTCCTTGAGAAAATGGAGCTCTAGAGCCATCCAACATCCACCGTTCTCATGAGTGAACCCCCTCACACTCCCGTGCGGCTGGAATGTCCTCCGCCCGCCGAGCATCACGGGGAGAAAACAGCCCTCGCACCCCCCTCTCGAGTCCTGGTGTCAGAACTGGGCCGGGTCCATTCTCCGCCCCCCGCCTGCACCTCCTCCTCTGTTACTTTGCTGAGTCTCTGTCTCCCTCCCCCGGCCCCACACGTGTGGGGTCTGCGGTCTCTGCCATCTCCCTGTCTCTGCAAAGGTCAGGTTCATGATCACAGCCACTCAAATAGCTCAGACACAAGACTCGGCGGCTCTGAGAGTCCCCAGGGAGTCTGGCCCCCCGGGGATCTGCGTCTAGCATCGGGGCTCCTCAGGACACCTCCCCCCCACCAGTCCAGGCAGCCCCCTGTCCTGCTGGCTCCGACTCCTCCACGTCGTAGCCTGGTCTCCCCTCCCTAACTCCACTCCAGAACGGGAGACAAGGCTTTGAAGAGGAAGTTTACAGTGAACGGGACGCTGGGGATGGGACTGGGTCCTGGGGAGGGGGCAGAGGGCAGTGACGAGTGGACGCTGTTGATCTGGTCAGCCTGCAGGCACCGGGGCCCTGATCCCACTGAGATCTTCTAGGGAGCCGCATGGAACGTGTGTGGGGGTTGAGCCTAGAAGAGGGGCCGAGGGTGCAGAGACTCGCACCCTTGACTGGTCAAGAGTGGCCTTGCTCCCCTGGGTTGGCACGCCGGGCAATCTAGCAGGCACCCATGACCCATGTCAGCGAAGCCCAGGGCAGAATCGAGGAGATGTGCAGGGCTGTGCCCGACGTGCCCCACAGCCCAGCTCCGGGGGCTCCACTCTGCTCACCCCAGCCCCGTCAAGGCCAGGCCTCAGGCTGCCTCCTGGAGGCCCGAGGTCACTACAGACTCACCCAGGAGGTTCAGCAAACAGGATGTGGCCCCGTGGCTCCAGGAGGGGTTCCCGGGGACCCTCATTCTCTCTCTCCTCCACGCCCTGGGCCGGCACTTCCAGCAAGGTCTCTGGAGGCCCAGACCCTCACCAGCCCTCCCCGCTGGTGATCCTTGCCCCGCCTCCCCTGCGCCTACTGCCATGGCAGCGGAAGAGCCCAGGGGTGCCGCTGGGGTCCTCTGGGTGCCAGGCTCACGGCCCCTGCCCTCGCTGTAGTGGCGCCCCTACCTCCTGATGATGGTCAATCACAACCCCCCACTCCCACCCCCCAGAGAGCAACTCTGCCTTCTGGTCCACTGGTCTGAGGTCCCCATGAGTGGTCAGTTTCAAGTTCGAGGAAGTCGTCGCTCTATCTCCTGTTGGAAGCTGGGGTCCCCTCCATGCATGCGGAGCCGGGACCCCTGGTCCGGCAGAGCCCAAGACCGCAGAGATGAGCAGCACACACCCTAATAGGGGGCCACTGAGGGTGATGCCGGGAGCGCTCTGCCTTCGGTTCCAGCCCCGTGAACCGCCTGCTTTTTCGGAGCATGTACTGCATCCTAGGAAACAGGGTGCCACCCACCGGGAACAGTCCCTGCGCTGCACCGTGGAGGTGGGCCTTCCATCAGCTGGCAGCTTCCGGAGATATGTTTTTTGCTGGGGGGAGGCAGGAGAAGTAGACCTCATGGTCTGGGACTCAGAGTCATGCACTCTTTGCTGCAGAATGGGGTTCTTGGTCAGTCCGATTCTTTGTGACCCCGTGGACTGTAGCCCGCCAAGCTCCTCTGTCCATGGGATTCTCCAAGCAAGAATACTGGAGAGGGTTGCCATTCCCTTCTCCAGGGGATCTTCCCAACCCAGGAATTGAATCGGGGTCCCCAACACTGCAGGCGGCCCATCTGAGCCACCAGGGACGCCCATATAGACAATGCTGCCAATTATTCACACTGAACACTGGCTTTTTACCAGCCCCCAAGGGGTGAAGAACTGGGGGCCCAGGGAATACCCATGGTGAGCCTGCTTCTCCTTCCTGGCAGGCTGACCTCTGAGGCATTTCCCTGACACACAGCCGATACGCTTTTCTTGCTGAGTCTTGCCTGGAACAGAGTTGGGAGGTGTCACCTTTCTCCGCATCTCGGATGGGGGTCAAGCAAGCCAGAGGCTCTCAGGAATTCCCCCAGGTCCCCTGCCAGGCTGGGGGTGGGGTGGGGTAGGGAGCAGGTGAGGGGCAGGCTCCCTGCACCGTCCTGCGGCTTAGGTCAAGAGCAATCCCAGCACCAAGCCATCTGGAGGGAGAATCTGCCCAGGACACTTCAATATAATGTGGCTTCAGTGACATGACAAGCACCGATGCCTTAGGGGACCTGTGGGTGGCTCCCGAGGCTGGGGCGTCCAGATGATGGCAGCGGCTGGGAACCTGGTTCCCTGTGTGGCCCAGTGTCTCTCTTCTCACCAACCAGGGGGACTCGGGCTTGAAGCTTTGCTCCCAGGAGGCCCTTGTGCGGGTGACGCTGGGCTGAACCATATCCCCCTCCCTCTCTGCTACCCAAGACAGTCTCAAGTCCCACCCTCTGGGACCTGTGAACTTGACCTTACTTGGAAATAGGGTATCCATGGATGTCGTTAGGTAAGATGAGGTCATGCTGGAGGAGGGCAGGCCCCCAAACGGCAGGAGAGTCACAGCCCTGAGCCCAGGGACACCAAGGGTGCCCGGGAGACCCAGAAGCCAGAGAGGAGCCTCCCCTGGAGCTCCTGGGGAGGGGGCGGCCCTACCACCACCTTGATCTCAGACGTCTGGCCTCCAACCAGGACAGCAAACTTCTGTCGTTCAGGCCCCGGTTGGTGGGGCTTCGTCCCACGGCCTCAGGACAACAGGCCACCTCGCATTCGTTACCCCTTGAACCAGCCCGGTTCTTCTCTCATCTCCAGCACAGGGGCTGGAGCACAAGAAGTGCTCAATCAACGCCCTGCCCAATGCCCTGCATCTGTGAATGAGCTGACCCTGCCGTTTCACTCTCCATCACGTACTCCTAACTCCCCTTGTCTGTTTTCCGCTGCACGAGCACCAAATTTAATTAGAGAAATGGCTTCTTGATCACTAGCCAAAAATCCAAGTCTTGCCCGTAGTGCGTCCTTTCCCGAATCAGGCCCCGACGTCCTACTTCATTACTTGTAATGAACCCTCTCCTGTAGTTTCTCTGTGATGGCGAAGCGGTGCCAAGTCTGCAAAGCGCTCGGAGTTAACTGGGCCGTCCAAATGACGGAGCAGACTCGGCCGTCACGGGCGATGAACGCACATGGCCTTTTCTGTAGCGCCTGGAGAGCTCAGGGTGAGTGACAGGCACGGGATGCTGAGGCTGGATCTGAATCCGCTGAATAATCCAGGTGTGTGGACCCGTGTTTGAAGGAGTGAGGCTCCAAGGAGTGAGTCACATGTTATTTTTACTCCTGGTTTCATATGGCCTGGTTTTAAATTATTGAGCGGCTGGAAAGCTCCCACAATGAAATCATATTTCATTTGTTTCTCCATTTGGCTGTTAAGTGAATCAATTTCTGGACTGGGTTTGGAGGTGAAGAAAGGACAGAGAAACCCGCTCGGCTTGGACGAGAGAAGGCCCAGAGGTGCCCTGGGTGGTTTGGAGTCTCTGGAGGCGGCTCTTCCGTGGGCCTGGGGCCTCCCACGTGCAGGATGTCTGCACGGCTGGGCTTCCAGGGCGGTGCCTTTCTAGACCAGGCCCCAGGGGAGCCCGGCCACACCGGGCACTTTCTAGGGAGAAGCAATTGGCGGGAAATCTTGGCAGACCCTGGGTGAGGTCAGGAATGTGGGGAAAGGGAGGCTCACATCTTTGCTTTTGCTGTGCGTGAGAGGCAGCAAAGGGAGCACTGGGGCGGGAGGCGGGGTGGACACTGACGCTGGAGTTCAGTGGTTACGCTCCTCCACGCTGGAGACCCCGGGATGCCCTGGAGACCTCAGGATGCCCTGGAGATCCCAGGATGCCCTGGAGATCCCAGGATGCACTGGAGACCCCAGGATGCCCTGGAGATCCCAGGATGCACTGGAGACCCCAGGATGCCCTGGAGACCCTGGGATGCCCTGGAGACCCCGGGAAGTGAGGGGGACCCCTTGATAAGCTCTGCCTGGGCAGCCTGACATTTGGTGAGGGCATCAGACAAGAGGGATAAACAGCAAGAGTACACAGCAACCTGGCAAGGACAGTCAAGGCCTCGGGGAGTGGAGGCGGCCCCCGGTTTAGCCGGGCTTCAGGGGTCTTCTCCAAGGAAGGACTCTCTGGTGGAGTCCAGTGGGTGTCGCTGAGCTGTCAGGTGAGGCTGGGCCACCCCCCAGCCCAAGGGGGAGAGAGCCTGGCATGGTTTGGCTCCAGGGCCGCAGGTCCCTATGGTCCGAGCCCCTTATCCTCAATTCAGGCCCCTCAGCCTCGTCTCTTGACCTCCTCGGCGCTCCTTGAAGGCCCAACAGACCCAGGAGAGATGTGTGTCAAATGCCCCAGGCTCGCTCTTCAGAAGAGCCTGGGTGTGCATCCCAGCTCTTCTGCACGGGACCAGTTTGCATTTGGGCAAGTGAAGCCTCGATTTCCCTATCTGTTAAATGGGTGCAAGGATGATGCTGAGGATAGTAATGGAGGGCTCTCTGGCACAGAGCGGTCCTGGAGCATTGCAACCCTGGTCCTCGCTGCTTGCCTCACCTGCCTTGGCCCTTGGCATCCTCCTCACCTGTATATCGTGCCACCTCCACCCCACCCCCTTTTTTGGGCCATACTGTGCAGCTTTTGGGATCATAATTCCCTGCAGGGATCAAACCCAGGCCCGTGGCAGTGAAAACTCGGGGAGTCCTGGCCACTCTTCTGCCAGGGAAGTCCCTCAAACCCCTTGCTCCTCCTGCCTGAGTGTGAGGCTGGCCCCACCAGGGGTTAGACAAACCCCTCCACCAGGCTCTGCTGCCCCATTTAACCAGCCCGCCCCTCCTGACCTTCCGCCCTCCCAGCCCCTCCTGGGCAGGCCTCAAGAAAGCAGCACTGATGCCCACTGGCCCCGGACCACACAGTTGGCGTTGTGCCCAGCTGTCACCTCATCCCTCAACATCCTTCCCTTCCCAAGGGCTTGAGGCCCCACAAAAGGGCAGTAAACATTTTCAGGACAGACGACTTTAGTTCTGAAGGGACTTCCAGGCTCTCGGAGCTGCAACAGACGCCTGTATCCTCAGGGCGTTTGTCACAGAAAGAGAAGGCCTTTGTCTGTAGGTCACCGGACTCATTGCTTGGGAACCTGTACCTGGCACAGGCCGTGCAGGAAAAGTACCCCTAAAGGCGCCCAGGGTGGCTGTGCTGTGGGCTGAGCACGGTGTCTTACGTAGTCAGTAGATGCTTGAGAAGGAACACTTAGGCTTCGATCATTTTTGTTTTGTGATCACCTCTGGGTCACCAGGGACGGAACCTGCAAATGATAGCCTGGTGCCCACAGGAGAGCAGTTGCTGTGAGAGGCTCGACTCTAGGACCAGCTGGGCCTGGGGCGGGGGCAGAGGCTGCCCTGCTCTGCAGTCTCCATCACCAGCACACGCCTCCTAGTAAGTGGCCAGCAAACAGCAGAGGTGGAGCTCTTCAAGTCTCCTCCAGGGTCCTACCTGGGCTCTGCCCACAAGGCCCCTTCAGCTGCCTGGCACCTGCCTGCTGGCACTTAGGCACGCCCTCCTTTATGACCCAGGGCTCTGCCATCCAGTCCTGATTATACCCCTGGCTTCCCAGGAGCCCGGGTCTGGACAAGGAGGGCACCGGGCCACAGAGCAGGGGGCAAACACGCAAGGGCCCATCTTCATCTTGGAGACGGAAGTCTGGGCACCCCGAGGCCCATCCCGGGGGGGGACGTGGACCAGCACTGCCGCTGGAGGCGCCAGTCAGGGGACCCGGTCAACACCCTGGAAAGTCAACCCCTTCTGTGCTTCCCCTGAGCGCAGCCTGGCCAGGTCATGTCCTCTCCCCAAGCCTGGAGGTGGAAGACTAGGGCCCTGCTTGTAGGGTCATGGGGAAGATGGAACCAAAGGAAACCTGCTAAGTCTTCAAGCAGGAAAGATGGGGCAAAGGTGGAAGGAATGGGTGGAGGGCCAGTGGGGCCACCCAGGGCACCCACTCGTGAGGGCCTGGAAGGGGGTCCCTGTGAAATGAGATGGGGACTTCCCCGGGGGAACATTTAGGGGTATGTGGGCCGAGGAGCGGGTGTGGCTTCTACCCTGCCTGCAGGAAGGGGCCTGGGTCAGCCCAGGGCATTCCTTTCACCACAGGTGTGAGCCTGGCAGGAGGAGAAGGTGGGGGGTAGCCACTGGCAGCCAGCAAGGCCCAGCGGGTCCTCTGAATATCTGAAAGCAAGCAACAGATGTTGTAAGCATCTTGGTTTGACCGTGAGCCTGTCTGGGAGGCCCTTGTGTCAAGGAGCCCCTCAGACACTCCCTCCTTCAGGGTTCTTTCTACAATGAATTAGAGGACTAATTTGAAAACAAATTTCTGTTTTCTTTATTAAAACAGTGCCCAGTTCACTAAAGGTACTGAATACACGGTGGATGGATGGATGGATGGAAGACAGGTGAGAAAAGGCAACACCCTTTGAGGGCTGGTGATGGCCCATACTGCTCTCTGGTCTGTTTCAATAACAACAAATACAATAACGATCATTCCCTGAGCCCTGACTTTTTTGCACTTCGAAGTGCTTTATGCACATGACTCACGGGATCCTCCTAAGAACCCTGTGGGTCAGGTGCTGTATGAAGGATGAGGAAGCTGAGACACAAGAGAGGGTGAACGAGCTGCCCGAGGTCACACCTGGTTCACAGCATCACGGATGACAACCAAAGCCTGGTTCTGTCCACCCAGCCCCCGCGGGCGCCGTGCAGGAGGAAGATGAGTGAGCAGGCCTGGCCCACAGGGAGTTCCCCTGTGGGAGAACCAGCCGGGCCAGGGCAGAGGGGGCAGAGGCGTGGCTACAGGACACCCGGGTCCTCCCTCACTGCCAACCCGCTGTGTGACTTCAGCAGGACTTCCTTGGGCCTTCGGTTCTACCCCAGTGAAAGAATGTGCTGGAACCACATGATCCTGAGGTTCCTTCCTCAAGGAGTTGAGAACGGCTGTGACTCCCCAGTCCCTGCCCCATTTGAAGGTATCTGCTCAGAGAGGCGGGGCCGGCCCCACTGGGAGGCCCTGGGTGGCGCATGTCGGGCGGACCTCTGGAACCAGGCCACTCACACTCGCCCTCTGACTCACAGGGACTTGGGAGCAAGGGCCTGTCCACACCTTTCCGTGGGGAACTTGATGGTGAGCTTACTAAAGAGGATACGTGGAGGCAGCGGGTGCTCTGATATTGGGTGGGCGTCTGGCCTGCTGCCCCGGGTGATGGCCTGGAAGGTACCGGGTGCTCGGGGTCAGCACCCTCTCTCCTTCCCTCCCTTTACTCAGCAGGGTATCTGTGGGGTGCCCACTCTGTGCCAGGTTTATACAAGTCACTGAGAAGGATAATAACTGCATGATAATATCAAACACAGCTATTGATCTCCTCTGCTCCCGGGGCCCAGCGTGCATTAGCCCATGGGAGCCTCAGAAGTATCTCGAGAGGCGGGGGCTGCTCACAGTCTAACGATGCACACGGAGAAGAAACCAGGCTCCCCACCAGGGGTCAGACCCCCCAGGCCCCCACCCTGAATGGCCAGGCTCTGTCCTCACCACAACTAACCACCAGAATTTAATGCTCTCATCCGTGGTGGATCCTCCAATTGGCTACTTCACGGATGGGGCCCTGATGCCCACAGAGGGGCAAGGACTGCTCAGGTCTGCACTGCTGAGAGGGCCGTTGGGTGAAGAAGAGGGCACCAGACCCCTGCTCGTTTCCTTCCATCATCACATCCACTCGTGTTCTGGGCAAAAGGCCCCAGCGGACAGGCTTGGAGCCGGGCAGCTACACAAACAGCCAGCCCAGCCAGTCTTTCCAGGTTGCTAGGGTGCATGGGGCTTGGGCCAACCAGCTGCATTGCCCAGGCTGGTTCTCCCCAGGAACCGCAGTCCTCTGGCCTCTCTACTCCTGCAGGTCCCACTTGGGAGTAGGTGGACGCTGCTGGAGGCCCGGAAAGAGTTATCTGCTCCTGCCTCAGAGTTCTGTTCATAGTTCACCTTTTCTGGAACCAGCCCTCTCTTCTCCCCCACCAGGTGGGGCCAGGTCCAGGGGTCCACCTTCTGATCCGGTCAACCCAGACCCTCCACACCCACCCCCAAAGACCCCTTCCATCAGCACCAGAAACTCACTGGGGTCCCCGTGCTCCCACCCGGGGCCTTCCCTCTGCCGAACCGGGGACCCAGGCCCTCCCTGTGATGGACCAGGGAGGTCACTAACGTCACAGAGGACAATCGGCCCCTGGGGATGGGGGCCCGCAGACTGCGCCAGACCACGGCGCCAGCCGATGCGGCGCTCCGGGAGCCTGGGGCAGGACATCGGGTCGCCGCCGCCAAGCCCTAGATACGGGGTCAAGAGCGCAGGCCTCGCCCCTCGCCGGGGCAACTGGGCAAACCTGCCTCCCTCTGCTTGCCCCCGCCTCGATTCTCTTCTGCAAACTGGGGAGGGAGGGAGTTGCCGCTGTGCGGCTCGTTGCACCAAGCTTTCGCCTCACCCGGCCGCACTTCTGGCCCGTTCGTGGGCTCTTGGCAGCAGCCGATGGCCAGGCCGCCAGCCAGCCAGCCAGGCCGCGCGGACAGCTCCGCAGAAACCCCCACGAGTGGGCTGCGGGAGGCCGCAGCGGCGTCGCCAGCCTGCGCGTGCGTGGGCCGCGCAGCCTGCCGGAACTGTAGTCCATCCCTGGAGGTGGCAGGTGGCGCCGAGCGAGGAGGAGCGGAGCGCGGCGCCTACATTTCCCAGGGTGCATCCGGTATGGGGGCGGGGCTGGGGCGGGGCCTCCGCGCGGGCGGGGCGGGGATTCGGGGCGGGGCGGGGCGGGGTCTGCGGGGCGGGGCTGGCGCGCCGAGGGGCTGCGGCGGAGCTGCGGGCGGGCAGGCGGCCCATCCCGCCTGCAGGCGCTGCACCTGCGGACACGAGCGTCCGGCTGCCGCCCCGCCCCGGCGACCCGACTCCAAGCTGCCGCTGAGATGAGCGCGGGTGAGTGTGCGGGGAACCGGGGCCTCCCCGAGCTGGATCGCGGCGCCGGCAGGGCTGGGGTGCCTGCACCTGCAGACGGGAAACCGCCCCGCGGCTGCAGCCGACTTGCACTCCAGGGTCTTTGCAGTGTGGCGGGTCAGGCGCGTCCCCCATCGCCCGCCTTGTCCCTGCGCCCGGGGGGCCGGGAACCCCTTTCGCCGAGCGCCGCACCGCCTGGCTGCGCTGGGCTGCCTGGACGGCGCCGCTCCTTTGCTTTTCTCCCCGGCGTGCGGGGTCGCGGCAGGGTCCGGGCGAAGGGCGCGCGGCCGCCGTAGACCCTGCGGCGGAGAGGTGTGTGACACGGGTCCGGGGGGTGGGGAGGGCTTGGCGGCAGGGGGGCGCCGCCCTTGTGTGACTCCCGCAGCGCCTTGGTGGGTAGGTGGGTTGGGGAGGGGCGTCAGGTCGACCCCCCCGGCGCCCTGGGTTCGCCCAGCGCAGACTTGGGGGCGCGGAGCCCGCAGTTGGTGTGCGGCCCTCCGCGGTGCGCGCGCGTGCTCTCTCCGGCCCCTCGTCCCCTCCACTGCGTACCCAGGCTGCTGCCTCTGGGGCCGCACCCGCAAGGTCTGACAGCCTCTGTGCGGCGCTGGAAAAATCCCACGTCACCACCACCTAGTGCGCTTGGGGAAACTGAGGCCTACCGTTGGGGGCCAAGCTCCTGGAGAGACTCTGAAGTGACCAGAGCCCCGTTTTGAGAGCCTTCTGGGGACCCAGCCCTGGCTGGAGGGCTTGTCCCTACATTCCCCAGCAGGGAGAGGCCATCACCCCATTTTCCAGGGTGCGACCGAGCCTCACCAGGCTTGAGTCACTTGCTCAGGTCTTGCAGTGGGGCTGGGTTTTGAAGCTGGTGCTTCCTGACTCCTGTGTCCTGCCTTGAGCCCATCTCCCCGCAGACTCCAGGATGGGCCCCTGGCCACCCCGCAGAAACCAGAGGAGACAACTGTTTCTCCCTGAGGGGCGGGAGGGTAGGGAACAAACAGGACTGTGGAGGGAGTGTGCCTTTAGGGACCATTTCCTGTCTGCTGTCTGCTTGGGACCTGTGTTTCCCGGGAGCACCCCCCCCAAGGGGAGTCTGTCCCCTCCCCCTCCTAGTTGAGGAAGGAGGAACCACACGGGCAGTGGGAGTTGGGAGAGAAGCTGAGAGCAAATGGCAGGCTGGAGGAGGCAGACTTCTCTAGAAGAGGGTTTCTGAAATGGCCAACCTGTTCTTTGGAGGTGGCTGGGGAACAGGGCACCCCGCCTTGGCAGAGCCTCCAGACACATTTATCTAATGCTAGGTGTGGGGGGGGGGTAATGGCAGGGTGCACCAGGTAATTTTAGGCTCTCCCCAACTGTAATTGATCCCTCCGATCTCTCCTGTAATCAGGGGGAGCCCTGGAAGGAACCATGGCATTTCCCCCCTCATTTGTGGTTGTCCTGGGAGCAGGGGTAGGTGGTCACCAAGGGTCCTGGGGGGGATCAGAGGGCAAGGAGACTGGGGTTTGAATCATAGTGTCCACCTGCTGGTCTTGGGCACAGCGTGATGGCTTCCTGAGCTTGGCTTCCTGAGAGCAGTATCGTTGCCCCCGTGGAAAGGATGAGGTAATAGCAGAAACCCCGCACCTAGTAGGTCCTCCCTCGGGGGCTCGTGCGGGTCAGTAAACTTCAGCCTCTCTGAGTCAGCGCGGCCCCTTGGGACTGGCAGTGGGCACACCGACCCGCCACCTGTCGCTCATGGCCCGGCGCATGACCTGCACAGCAGTAAAATTTTCACCCACAGCCACGATGGGAGAGAGCAGACGGTGGTCCCTGGCGCCGCGCAGCTAGGCTCTCGTGGCCACTGGGCACATCTGGAAGGCCAGGGGCTTCCTTCATCCACAAGGGCAGGTCCCCTGACGGCCCTTCCCAGGGAAGTCTGGCATCATCCCAGAGCTGGGCGCCAGCAGGCGTGGCTGGGAGCACGTGGTCCAGTCTCCAGCGGCCCAGACCAGCCGACGGTCGGAGCCTGAGGGGACCTGAACGCTGGCCCCGGGAGGGAGGCTCCCCTTTATGCTGTGCCGGCTGCGGGCGTGTCTTCCTTCAGTCTGATCACTCAGGGCACCCTTGAGGGGGCTCTGGGGTGGCCTCCAGGCCCCGTGCCTGCTTGCTTTGTCACGCATTCATTTCAGTGTTCAGGGGGATGAGGAAGCAGTACGGTGTTCTGCATCAGATAAGCCTGACTGAGCGCGCGAGCTGTGTTCTGTTTACAATCGCCCGTGCCCTGCTTTCCCCGCCGTGTGGAGGGAGCCCCTCCGGCTCTGCGCGCGCTGCTGGCCACACCCGGGCTCTCGTAGCTACCGTGCGCATCTGGCAGGTCGGGGACTTCCCTCGTCCACGAGGGCAGGTCCCCTGACAGCCCTCCCCAGAGAAGGCTGGCATCATCCCGGAGCCCAGGTGGGGCCCAGGAGACGACGGTGAGCCTGGTGGTAGTCTTCTAGCGTCCCAGTCCGTGTGGTCACGGGGGGCGGGGCACGGCGGGGCAGAGGGACAAGCCTGAGCCCAGAGGGGCTCCAGAGCCAACCCTGCCACCTCTGGGCACCGGGTCTATGCTCTCTTGGCGCCTGTGTGTCCTGCCCGGGCGGCTGCAGGTCTGGTGGGCAGGATCCTCCCAGGTGAGTTTCATGGGGGCGGGCGTTGCATTAGTCTGCCAGGGCTGCTGTAACAAGGTGCCCACTGACCGTGCAGTTTAAACAACAGAATTGTATCTTCTCACACTTCTGGAGACTGGATGGAAGTCTGAGATCGAGGCGTGGGCAGGGCTGGTTTCTCGAGGCTTCTCGCCTCATCATGTAAGTGGCCGTTTCCTCCCTGTGTCCTCAGATGCTCTTTCCTCTGTGTGTCTGTGTCCTCCTTTCTTCCTGAAAGGACACCAGTCATACTGGATTATGGATTTGCGGGAGGGATGCAGTTCAGCCCAGAAGGGGAGGGCAGGGCCAGGTGGAAAGCTGGGTGGCAGCTCAGCTGTCTTCTTTTCCTGTGGCTGATGGGTTAGGAGCGCAGAGCTGGAAGGGGCCTGGGGGATGCTCCAGCCCTAGCCCGCCCACCCACACAGAGGGGAAACCGAGCCCCGGAGAAGGAAAGGCGGCCGTCCCGGGGCCACGAGAGTGTGCGGTAGGCGCAGAGCCCGAGCCCCCTGCTCTGGTTGGTGCAGCCCTGGCATTTGAAACAGAGAAACATGTTTCTAATCCGAGTCAGGGCTGGTTCACCATGAAATCCCAAACAGCGGCAGAAAGTCAGAAACCTGCTGCGTGTATGTGGTGGGGAGTGACGGGCCATGGGCCATGGGTCCTTCATCCGGTCCCTCATCCGTGGGTCCTTCGTCCGGTCCTTCATCCGTGGGGCTTAGATGTCTCCTAAGCCCCTGCTGTGTGCCCAGCACCACCCCAGGCCCGGGGCTCAGCTGTAGACCAGAGCAAGCGGCATCATGTCTTCCTGGGGGAGGGGGCTGGCGAGAACGTTCTAGTTACTTGTGTGACTGGAGTGTCTCACGTTAGGAGAAAGTGCTTAAGAAAAGCTTCATTTAGAAAACAGCTGAGGACACAATGGTGCGTCCTATGTGACCTCCACGCTATGAAACAGTGCAGGGAGCAGACCAGAAGGAAATCGTGACGTCCAGGGCGTCCCCCTCTGTTGGAGGCGGTGAAAGAGCTAGTGCTCCCCGTGCCTCCCCCCCCACCCTGGCCCCCGGCATCTTTACACTTCCTGTTACCTTCCCTGGTTTTCTTTTTTTTCATTGTGTGTGCTTGCCTTTTGCAATGAGGAATCAACAAGAAGGGCGTGGGTTCCGGGCCTAAGGTGGGCATGTGCTGCTTCCAAAGCCCATGACTTGGTGACAGGTTGGGCAATTCCATCCGCAGGGGCCACTCCTTTGCTTGAATGGAGGTCTCCCAGTTGGCAGCACATGGATCTTAACACACGTGCCCAGTTTCCATGGGTGACAGCATCTGACGTAGGTGTAGCTGAAGACAAATCATTCTGACCCAGAAATTCATCTGAAACTGCACCTGAAGAGGATGGTCATTGCCCCAGAACCGGCAGCTCTTGGACAGCCTGGGAGTCCTCATCTCCGAACTGTTGGTCCTTCGCATCCGTGGTCACTTCCTAACCCGCCACCTGAGATGCTTCAATTCTTTCTGGTTTCTGTCCAATGAAGTGGTTTGGGGGCAGTCGGCATATTCTCTGGACCCAAGTCCTGACTTGGGTGAACTCTTGGAAAGCCCAGTCTTACTGTCTCAGCAAAGGGAGTGTGACCCACACCCTGGACAAGTCGCCGGTCAGACACCCTGACCCTCCAGAGCGTCTGCCGTCTTGTGTGAGAACTGTGAGCCGGCTAGAGGGAGTCGGCAAGTCTGGTGGTGCAGGGAGCCGGCAGGGTGGGGCGGAGCCTCCGGGAGGGGGCTGTCCCGCTGGCGGGCCTCAGGGCCAGGCCAGCTGTCGTGACCCTGAGCTGCCCCGTGGATGCCCGACTCTGGCCCCTGGGTCGGGTGGCCCCTGGGCTGAAGACACGGGCTCTTCCGAGCTCGGGCTCTGGCTCTGCCACCTGCTAGCATGGGATCCTCGGACCTCTCCGAGGCTCTGATGCTACCTCTTCTGGGGTCTCCATAGGGACCGAGGGCCCCGAGTGCCTGGTATGCGGGAGAGGCTCAGTTCAGTTCAGTTCAGTCGCTCAGTCGTGTCTGACTCTCTGCGACCCCATGGACTGCAGCACGCCAGGCCTCCCTGTCCATCACCAACTCCCAGAGCTTACCCAAACTCATGTCCATTGAGTCAGTGATGCCATCCAACCATCTCATCCTCTGTCATCCCCTTCTCCCGCCTTCAATCTTTCCCAGCATCAGGGTCTTTTCAAATGAGTCAGTTCTTATCAGGTGGCCAAAATATTGGAGCTTCAACTTCAGCATCAGTCTTCCCAATGAATATTTAGGACTGATTTCCTTTAGGATGGACTGGTTTGATCTCCTTGCAGTCCAAGAGACTCTCAAGAATCTTCTCCAACACCACAGTTCAAAAGCATCAATTCTTTGGCGCTCAGCCTTTTTGTGGTCCAACTCTCACATCCATACATGACCACTGGAAAAACCATAGCCTTGACTAGATGGACCTTTGTTGGCAAAGTAATGTTTCTGCTTTTTAATATGCTGTGTAGGTTGGTCATAACTGTCCTTCCAAGGAGTAAGTGGCTTTTAATTTCCTGGCTGCTGGAGAGGCTGGAGAAGCAGATAAAAGAGTTGGGACAGGAAAGCTCGGGTTGGTGTTCAAATGGCAGCTCGTGTTTCCTGGTGATCGTGTGGTCTCGCGAGCTGCTGCGGGCCCGTCAGAGGGGTGCCAACCTGCTGGGCTGCCTCTGGCCACCCAGACACAGGGCAGAGCAACCCGAGTGCTGCGTGTTTGTTTACCCGGGGATGTTTCCATCGCCAAGGTCTCTAGGGTGTCGGGCAGCAGCCTGCTTCAGTGTCAGGGTGTCGCCGCTCGTGGGGCCCCCCTCTCGGGCCCTGCTCCGCCGAGGGCTCCTCAGGGTCGCTGGGGTGTCCCCGCCTATAGATGGGGAGGTGGACGCCCAGGAAGGCGCCGGGCATCGCATCCCACCACTGGTGAACGACAGAGCTGGATTTGAATCCTGATGTGTCCAGCTGGTGGGAGGGCACTGTCTGTCTGTCCCCCTGTATGCATTAGGGGCTGCAATGGTGACTTTGTGACGTGTGGCTGAGTGTTTGGGGTGGGTGAGGCTTGATCCCCTGGGGGCCTCATGGTGACACTTGCTGGTGACAGCGTGGGGCGGGGGCTCACAGCCGATGTCCTCACCTGAGCTAAGGAGCCTGGCCCCGTTCCAAGGTGTGGCGCCTGCCGGTGTAGCTGGGAAGGCAGAGCCAGCCCCAGCCCAGCCCTGTCTGGTCCTGAGGACTTGCCTTGTGCCTCCAACGCGCTCCTGTCCAGGGTCATGGCTCAGCCCCAGGGATCCACCCGGGGATGGACCGCTCAGACTGGGAGAGGGTCACCGTGTGGAGTCCACACGCCTCCCTGTAACCTTGACCCCTGGCCCTCGCTGTCCCCTCTCCCGGGTCCTTGGGGTCTCCTGGAGCTGACCGCTCCTGATGGAGGCAGCACTCACGGCCGTCCCAGGATTCTCCAGCTCCAGCCCCGCCGGCATCAACCGTCCCGTTAGTGTCTGAGCTCCCCGGGCTCTCGGGCCCACCTTCCGGACCTGTCTGTGACCTTGGGCCAGCCGACTGCCCTCTCTGGGCCTCAGTGTACCTGTCTGAAAACATGAGGGCCACCGCCATCCTCAGAGGTGTGACCTGCTTTCTTTTGACAACCCGCCCCCTGCCCCCCACCGCAGCGGGGAGATAGTCTGGGTTTGAGGCTCAGCCGCCGTCCGTGCAAGGAAACACACGGTGTGAGCCGTGAAGTCTCGGATCACCCTTCTGGGCCCTGTGGACCTCATCTGACGGTGTCACGGCAGGAAGCACGTTGTCCTTCATGCCGAGGGGGCCTGGTTAAGGGCCTTTCTCTGCAGCCTGCCTGGGCAGCCACCTCTGTGGACATCTGCCTGGTACCCAAACCAGCAGAGCAGCTGAGTCCGTGTCCCAGGGAAGACCTGGGGAGGGGGAGGTGTGCTCTGACGCCTGCCGGCGTCTCCTACCCTGGGCGGGGGCGGGAGGCCTCCAGGCTAGTGGGGGGCTGACCCAGGCTGAACCAATTCCATTGCAAAGTGACATATTGGGGGTTTCGTGCGCCATGTTGCCTTGGCTGGAGATTTCTAAGCAACAAGGGAGGTGGTCTTGATTGATGCCTCGAGGGCTCTGGGGTCAGAACACCTGAGTCCCAGTCCCAACTGTCACCTGCTAGAGTGTCTCGGCCACCAGGTTGCACAGGTCCCCCTCTTTGCCTCGGTTTCCCCACCTCCCAGGTGGAGGTAATAGCACCTGCTTTTCAGGACTGACCGTGGGCTGTGGGGCCAGGGGCCTGGGGTGGGGTTTTTTTTTTTTTTTGGTCACAGCCAGACATGCTGTCCCAGGGCTTGAGGCAAAGCCTGCAAGGTCCGCCGGGCATCGGCTGGCACGGCCTCTGGTCCGTGGCACTTCCTCTGTTGCTGGTTCTCTTGCCTGCGCTGCCCAGCCCGCCTGACGCTGTTTTACAGTCCCTGCCCGGTGCCAGGGTCAGGAGAAGCCCGGTCCCCCGAGAGCGGCCCGCTCCCGGGTTCTGAGCGGCGCTGTGGATGTCAGCCCCGACTCAGTCCTGCAGGGCCGTCCTCACCGCACACACAGGGCCTCCACCCGGCCGCCTGCACAAAGCGGGTACGCTGGGTGGCCTGTTTCTTCGTAACAGAACGAGGGGTTTGACAGATCGGGCCACCCGACTCCAGCCAGCGCCCAGTGGCCCCGCTATGCACACCCGCCGGCTGAGCCGAGTGGATCCCCCCTCCTGAATCCGCACACACTGCCTCAAGTCAGGGCTCTGTGAACAGCTTCCAGTGGAGGTCAGGTGATGGATGGAGCTCGGGTCCCCACTTCATGCCCACCCTCCCCCATCCCGGTCGACGACTCAGGGTCAGGACTCTTTGACCTGCTGCTCTGACCTCCTGCTTCTGCTTAGATGTCAGGGGCCCCAGGATCTTGCTGGAAAATGGCATCTCCAAGGCCCTGGTTAGTGCTGGAGTTGGGCGTGAAGTTCCAAGAAGGAGGAATTATAAGGACCACCCTGTGGCCCCCCCCATCAGCTTGGCGACCTGAGTGTCAAATGCTCCCGGGGGCCCACCCCCACCTTTATATTCTGAGTGACTAGGCTGAGACCGTAGGCGGTTTACCTGGGAGGGGCTCCCAGGAAGCAGAAGTGGGAGGGCTGGGGCGTGGAGGCGGGGAAGAGCCGTGGGGCATTTGGATGGGTGGCCGCTGTGGGCCGCAGGGGCTTAGTCCTGCTCGGGGACCATGCAGAACGCTCCTAAGCACCAGCAGGACCCTGGGGCCTTTGTCGTCCTGGACTGGGGAGGTGGCTGGTCCTGGGATCGTGACCCCCCCACCAACACACATTGCACAGTGTGACTGTCCACACTGGGGAGCCCAGAGGTGGGGTGAGGGCGGGTATCACCACACAGCCACAGCACCCACAGAGGGCCCACGGGTTCGGATACGGTCCAGCATCAGCCTGACTGGGGCCACCGCTGTTCCCAGCATCAGTCTCATCGGGGCCACCTCTAATCCCCGCCATCGGCAGCCCCTCGAGGGCTCAGGGCTGTTCTAGAAGGCCTGTTTACTTGGTTTATTGAGCACCTACTGTGCACATTTGAAAAGACCCTGATGCTGGGAAGGATTGAAGGCAGGAGGAGAAGGGGACGACAGAGGATGAGATGGTTGGATGGCATCACTGACTCAGTGGACATGAGTTTGAGTAGACTCCGGGAGTTGGTGATGGACAGGGAGGCCTGGCGTGCTGTGGTCCATGGGGTCGCAAAGAGTCGGACATGACTGAGCAACTGAGCTAACTGTGCACAGAGCACTGTCCTCACTAGTGATTCCCCCAAACACATGTTTTCTCCTGCCACCTTCTCTCCCCCTCCCCACCCCCTGGTGCTGGAATTCCTCCTCCCAGAACCCAGAAGGTCCAAGACCCTTGCCTGCATCCTCAGGACCAGTGAACGGGAGCTGGAGCCGGGGGCTCCAGGAGAGGCCGTGTGACCTGCACGTGGGCACTCCCCCTCTCTGAGTTGCTTCATCTCTGAGCAACGGCCCCCAAGGATGCCCCTGGCCTCATCCCCAGACAGGGGGGATATGTTACACATGTGGCAAAAGTGACCTTGAGGATGGGATTAAAGGGATCTTGCAGTTGGGGGGTTGTACTCAGGGGGGCCCGTGCTGTCTCGAGGAGCCTCCGAGGGAGGAGGCAGGAGGGCCAGAGAAGAGGGAGGCGGTGGCAGAGGCAGAGGTCGGAGAGGAGACAGGGTGTGGCACGGCTGGCTTTGAAGATGCAGGAAGGGCTGCCTCAGTCTGCAAGCTGAAGGGCTTCTGCAGCCACCACGTGACTTGGTGTCACACGCAGTGGGGGCCGCCTGCCCCTCAGGCTGCCTCTGCCTCCCGGGGGGTCTACTGAGCACCCACAAGGGGCAACGTCACGGGGAGAGTACAGTCCGACATCCCTGGAGTGCAGGGACGCTGGGCGGCGAGGCTGAGCCGGACCCGGGAGCTCACGTGCGAGAGGTGGCCGGCAGGTGCAGGGGCGGAGGTCACGGAGGATGAGTGGACCGTCCAGGGTGGCCGAAGCGAGCCAGCCATCCAGGAAGGGCCGGGCTGGGCAGCGAGGGGGCCGTCGGGCCGGGCCAGGACCCGGCCAGCACCTTCCTGCTGTTGCTCTGGCTGCGGCCACGCCAACCCCGTGACACGCATCTCGCCGGCCGCCCGCATCCCGCCGTTTTCCTCCAGCTCTGAGCCTGGCCGCTTCTGCCAAGCACTTGAGGCGTAGCCATAGGGTGCGGGGCTACAGGCACTGGTTCCCTTGAACACACCCCTGACCTGCCTTGGAAATCAGGAAATGCCATCTGTGTGCAGAAGCCCAGCGTCCAGCCAGGCGCCTCCCTGGCTGCCTCTGCCGGGCACGGGGCGCGGCCCGGGCATGGGGCACGCACGGCGCGTGAGCCACAGGGCAGGTCTGCATGCTGAGGACCACAGGCAGTCCTGCCAGGACCCCCCCAGAGCTGCCTCCCGCTTCCTCGGGCAGGGGTCCCCGCCAGACCTCAGCGTCGCCTGCACTGCTCTTTCCCGCCAGGCCCCGTCATCCCCCCGCCTCACTCTTTCCGCTCCGGCAGAGCTGGACCCCCCCCCCCACCCCCCGCACCCGCCACGGGAGAGCTTTGCTCTGCCCTTGCCGCGGCCACCTTGTCTTCCTCCGTCAGCCCCCGTCCCCGGACCTGACCCCCCAGATTCCTTCTCTGAGGGTGGCTGGCTGGGCGGAGCACCCAGCCAGCCGGCAGCCTCTGAAAAGGAGTTGAGAGGACTTAAAATCACTGGCAACAGCTCACGCTCTGAGCCCTAAGCAGGCCCCTTCGGGGGACACCCTGCAGCCCAGCGCAAGGTTTTCTGGGAGCTGGTGCCCAGGGAATGGGGTTGACAGAGCGGGGAGTCGGTCCCCGATACTGGGGCATCCAACAGGAGGGGGACGGCTGGCGTGAAGCTCCGTAAACCTCGGGGTTAAATAGCAGAAAGTTATTCTCTCCCAGGTATGGAAGCCTGGAGTCCAAAATCCGTGTCACTGGGCTGAGGTCAAGTCTCGGCAGGGCAGGGCCTCACTGGGCTGAGGTCAAGTCTCGGCAGGGCAGGGCCTCCTCCGGAAGTGCTGGGGGAGTCCCCTCCCCGTCTCTCCTTGGCTGCCAGAGGCTCCCTGGCTTGTGGCCGCGTCACCCGCACCTCAAGGCCAGCATCTCCAGCACCTTCAGATCGCCCGCCGCCCCGTCCGAGTGTGTGGCCAGGTCTCCCTCTGCCTCCATCTCTGAGGATGCTGGCACGTGCGCTTGGGGCCTGTAGCCCAGGGTGACCCTCCCATCCCAGGGTCCTTAACTGTATCCCATCTGCAAAGACCAACCGTCTCATTCTTTTAACCATATATGTCACACCCATGGGTCCTAGGGATAAGGACACAAGTACATTGGTGGGGTGGGCATTATTCGGCTTTCCCAGGCAGCTTCTTGAACATTCTGTTTCTGAGACTGAAACCCTTTTTTTCCCTCCTTGCAGGGTCTGTAGAAGAGCTGAGGGTTAGAGAAAAGACCTCTCATAGGATAAAAATTGTGCCTTTCAAGTCAGCCAAGTATAAACATCCCAGAGTCCCCAGAGCTGATGGCCTCCGGGGCCTCTGACTGTGGGTGTGTGTGGTCTCTTGGGAGCAGCTAGGCGAGATGCATTGAGCCTTAAATACGTTCATGCCTTCGGTAGAAGAAGGCGGCTCTCCGGAACCTTCTGAAGCACAGATATGGTCGGTGCATAAAAACTCATTCACTGCAGGGGTCACAGGCTCTGCAGGGCGAATGTCCAGCCAGAGATGCTGACTCAGGAAATTACTGTCCGTCTGTCTTTCCGCAGCAGGTGTTCTCCAGCCTTGAGGGCTTTGGACCCCTTCACTCAAAATTACTGAGGACCCCAAAGAGCTTTTGTTTAAGTGCATTGTATTTATTGATATTTACTGCATTAGACAGGGCTTCCGTTGTGGCTCAGTCGTAAAGAATCTGCCTGTCAACACAGGAGATGCAGGTTCGATCCTTGGGAAGATCCCCCTGGAGAAGGAAATGGCAGCCCACTCCAGTATTCTTGCTGGGAAATCCCATGGACAGAGGAGCCTGGTGGGGTCATGAAAGGTCAGACATGACTGAGCGGCTAAACGACAAGTGTACAAGACATAAGATGGAGAATTTTTAAGCATATTTAATTCATTGAATAAGGAAAATAGCCCGTTGTATGTTAACTGTGAGTGTTTTCAGGAAACAGACTGGCCTTGCTTTACAGCTGTGCAAATCTCATTAACGTCTGGCTTAATAGACGGTGGCTGGAGCCTGTGTCCGGCCTGTGTTCTGTCAGTTGTGATGCCACCTGTCACGGGGCCTCGGGCAAACTCCAGCGTACATTTGGGAGGGAGAGGGAATGATGGGGGAAAATAACATCTCAGTCTTGTTATGAACATGGCTTCGACCCGGCTGGCACCCTGCTTGCATCCTGGGGACCCCAGGGTTCCTAGACCACACTTGGAACTGGTGATAAAAGATGGAGTATTATGCAGTCATTAATACGACTGTCAAGGAGCAGTACAAGGCGTGTGTCCGCGATGGTGATGAAGAATATGGGGTCCACAAATTTATACACAGTGTCATCTACAAAACAGATTGTGTGTGTGTGTGTGTGTGTGTGTGTGTGTGTGTACACGGGATAATTTCATCCACTGTTAGAAGCAAGAGAGCAGCTTCAGTGGGCTCTGGAGCAGGTTTCACAGTGGCTGATGAGCAGTTGGGGGCTGGTCTGAAACTCGGCGTCCCCTGCAGAAATGCCCCGCCCTGGCAGGGCTCCAGCTGAGAGCTAAATATAACCTGGGTATGTGCTGGCAACCTCGGGCACCCCACCCCCCAGCTGGTGGCAGAGCTGAGCCCAAGGGAGCAATTGATTTGTCTAATGGAGCTCAGTGTCTGCCATTTGTGGGGCATCTGGTAACTGTGGGCGGGCGGGGAGGTCGTCCAGGCCCCGTTTGAAATGTCACAGAGCCCGGCGGGGCTCGGATTCTTGCTCCTGATTTTCAGATGGGGGGCGCAACTGGACTAAGACGGGAGGCAGGACCCATGGTCACGTGGCTGGTGAGGGGGGCATTGCTCTGAGCTGGGAGCACCCTCAATGCCCCTCCCCCCGAGGGGCACACGTCTCCCCCACCGGGTCTTCTGATCCGAGGACTGTGGTCACGTGTTTCCGAGGGCTCTGGCCTCACCGGTGGCAGAGAAATGGTCGCAGTGATCACTGTAACGCCCCAGACAGCATCCCTGCTCGGGTCCTCCAGACGCTGCAGGAGTGGTCTCCGTGAGTGCCCATTCTACAGGTGCGCACACAGAGGCCAGGTGACCTTGAGAAACCCGCCCCGGGGACCCGGCTGGTGGCGGGAGCTCCTCCAGATCCTGGGTGCTGCTGAGCTGCGTCCTCCCTCCTGCATGAGATGTGGGTCAGCCGGCTCCCCGGGCCCGGCAGGAGCCCTGCTCCCAGCACCTCCGTGCGCGCTTGTGATTCTCCTCCACGCCTCACCTGGCAGACAGCGGTGGGGGGTGGGGGGCGGCTCTCTCCCGCTCCTCCCACTGGCCCGGGGCATCATGGGACAGGATGATGTCATCACCCCTGGAGGGGGCGGCAGGATGGGGTGACCGGTGGGGGCGGGGCAGCCTTCTGAAAGGGACTTGCAGGGAAACGATCCCTCTCTCAAAGTACAGCCCGCCGCCTCCAGGATTGGCACCTCGGCGAGGGCATCTCACGGGAGACTGGGGCCCTGCGGGTAATTCCTGCCCATCCCTGGCCACGGGGGCCGCTTGCCATGGACACCCTCCTCCCCTTGCTCCCAGGCACCCTTGCAGCCTCCAGGAGACCTCAGCAGGGCTCTGCTCTGGATTTGGGGGTGATGGAGGGACAGCGGGTCCTCAGCCTGCCTCCTGGGAATCCCTTAAAGCAGTCTTCAGAGAGGAGGTGGCTCCCTGGATTCCCCCCACCAACATTCCTATTTCCTCCATGAGGACCTGCCCCTTCCCAGGGCTGACCGACACAGGAAAGGACACTTCTCTTTCACAGGAGGCCCTCCCCACCTCCCTGGGTCTCATGAACAGGCATCCCCCGGGGGAGGGGGAGGGAGGTGGTTTCACTTGAGCGTGTGGAGCTCTTGGCCAGGTGCAGAATGTGACCTTGAGGGAGTTCTTCCCTCCAAGATCTTCCAGCCTGGTGAGAAAGGCGGACAGCGTGTAGGGAAGACACACCATGAGAAAAAGCACTCCCCCAGGAAGCTGTGGGGGAATGGACAGAGGGCAGGGAACTGACCTGCTGTGAAAGGCATCCTGGCAGACTTCCTGAAGGAGGTGATGGCCCGCCACGTGGGAGTCAGACAGAGCTGTAGAAGAAGGGCAGAGGTGAGCATGTAGGGCACGTGTGAGGAGTTTCACTCACTCCTCTGCCCCATGCTAGGCCCTGGGTAAAGTGCCATCTACCTCTCAGGCACTGTGATCCCCTGTCCGTCCCTCATGGTACCTTGCATAGCACCTCGCCGGCAGGAAGTGCTCAGTGATGATGTGGCTACAGGGGGGCGAGGATCACGGCATCCAGAGAGGGGACAGGGAGGGAGCGTGGAGACCATAGGCACCCAGGGGTCTGCTAGACCCACCCCACCCCGCCCCCATGACTGCAGGCTGAGCCAGGGCGGGGGTGGGGGCATCAAGCAATCTCAGCATGTTTATCTTTGATTCGGGGCGGGGGGAGGTTAAAGCCCCCGTGCAGGTGCGGCCAGGGCTCGGGGAGGATGGGTCACTCTAAGTGGCGGGGAGGGGCGCAGAGGGGACATGGGTGCCCCGGTCATCCATCTTCCTTGGCCCCTCGTCCTCCCCGAGAGCTCGGACTCATTGAGGGCCACAGCAGGCCCACGTCCTTGCAGAGGGCTTGGGGGCCTGGCACGCTGAAACGGGAACGCTGACCCTGTCCTGGGTGGGGGGCGGGTGTGTGGGGAGACCACTGGGGGTCCAGGCGTGGCCCCTAGCTTGGAGGCCAGGGCCCCCTCCCTGCCCCGCAGCAGGGACGCCCGTGACCTAGCGCTTGGCAGCTGACCCCTGAGCCCTTGCAGCCCAGACACAGCCCTGCATGTCCTTTTGTTCGGGAGCAGAGACGGCTGGGGGCAGAAGGGGGCTCGTCCATCCCCGCTGGGTGATGCCGGGTAGTGCCCTCTGGAGGCACGGTCCAGCCAGGGAGGCAGGCCTGTGAGGGGTGGGTCGCGGCAGTGGGCTTTGGTCCAGGATAGACTGGTGAGACCCGGAGACCCAGAGAGGGTCTCAGGCCACAACGGAGACCCTGGCCGCGGCCTGGCCCTCCCTGTCCCAGTTCTGGGAAAGAGGGTCACGCCAGGAATAGAACCTTGTATTTCCCATGGCTCCAGCCGCCGTTCCAGGCCGCAGCAGTCTGGAGAGGATCGGCTCCAGGCCGGCGATCTGCGGCTCCGGGTCGAAGTGGCAAGTGGGGGGCAAGTCACTGGCCACCTGGCCAGCATCAGGACCATGGTGCCCAGCGCTCGGGTTTTTTTATCGCCTCCTGCTGGGAGCCATTCTCTGCCCAGGCCAACCGACCCACTCGACACGCAGGCTACAAGTTGGGAAGTTTGGGAGTCTTGGCCCCAGGCACGTGGGCAAAAGGAAGTTCACGATGGGTCCCTGGACCGCCTGGCAAACCAGTGCCTTGCCACGGTCCTCCTTTTACCTGGGACCCACGGTCGCCCGCATCTGTGGACCTGCTGTGTGCAAACCTGCATCCAGGTCTGCTCGCAACATCAAGCCCAGCCCTGTCCAGCCTCCCCTCGTCTCTGGAAGCAGAAATATTCAGATCCCATTGACTTGGCTGTGCTTGAGCAAATAGACCCGAATCCTATTAATATTAGTCAAAGGCCACTTCCCTGGGTGCTCGTGAGCTGCTGTGGGAGGAACGTGAATTGCAGGGCAGGCTCTGAGCGAGGCCCCATGGGCTGTGGTCTTGCCGAGGAGGGTCCAGGAAGCTGGTAATTAAGTGCCGGCCACGTCTGGGGCTCAGACTTGTGGGTCTTTCCAGGTCTTATAAAAGCCGTAGGATTCCAGCTCGCATTCACTTGGGCCGTTGCTTCTCTGCGCACTCAGGTATCTGTGAGCTGGTTAGACTCCTCAGAACTGCTTAGGGCTGTAGGAGCTGGGAGCAGGGGGTGGCTGAGGTCACAGCTGAACGAGGCAAAGCTGCGATTCGAGCCCAGGGCTCTCTGTCTCCCGGCCTCCCGGGTCACAGGAGAAGGGGGTGTGCCGACAGCAAGAGCTGCAGGTCAGGTACCCGACCTTGTAGGAGTGTCCACAGGGAAGCAGGCAGTGCCGTTGATTTTTTTTTTGTAAATTAATTTATTTTAATTGGAGGCTAATTACTTAACAATATTGTAGTGGTTTTGCCACACTTTCACATGAATCAGCCATGGGTGTACACGCATCCCCCATCCTGAATCCCCCTCCCACCTCCCTCCCCATCCCATCCCTCAGGGTCATCCCAGTGTACCAGCCCTGAGCACCCTGTCTCATGCATTGAACCTGGACTCGCGATCTATTTCACATGTGGTAATATAGACATTTCAATGCTATTCTCTCAAATCATCCCACCCTCGCCTTCTCCCACAGAGTCCAAAAGTCTGTTCTTTACATCTGTGTCTCTTTTGCTGTCTCACATATAGGGTCATCATTACCATCTTTCTAAATTCCATATACATGCGTTAATATACTGTATTGGTGTTTTTCTTTCTGACTTACTTCACTCTGTATAATAGCTCCAGTTTCATCCACCTCATTAGAACTGATTCAAAATGAATTCTTTTTAATGGCTGAGTAATATTCCATGGTGTATATGTACCACAGCTTCCTCATCCATTCATCTGCTGATGGGCATCTAGGTTGCTTCCATGTCCTGGCTATTATAAACAGTGCTGCGATGAACATTGGGGTGCATGTGGCTCTTTCAGATCTGGTTTCCTTGGTGTGTATGCCCAGAAGTGGGATTGCTGGGTCATATGGCAGTTCTATTTCCAGTTTTTTAAGGAATCTCCACACTGTTTTCCATAGTGGCTGTACTAGTTTG
The DNA here is from genome assembly GCF_023699985.2 of Odocoileus virginianus. Lineage (NCBI taxonomy): Eukaryota > Metazoa > Chordata > Mammalia > Artiodactyla > Cervidae > Odocoileus > Odocoileus virginianus. The sequence continues at coordinate 1,139,776 of NW_027224267.1, forward strand.
CATTCCCACCAGCAGTGTAAGAGGGTTCCCTTTTCTCCACACCCTCTCCAGCATTTATTGTTTGTAGACTTTTTGATAGCAGCCATTCTGACAAATGCCGTCGATTTAATGAGAAAAGAGGCTTGAGAAGACCCTGCTCACACACCCAAGTCTCCTGGGCTCTGATTCAGAGTCTGCTCGTCCTCCAGGGTTCCTCGCAGCTGACCCTCCAAACCGGCAGGCTGGACCCCAGGCATCTCTCTTTTGAATGCCCACCGGCTTTTGCCTTCATCCCACATGTTTCGGGTGCCATCCTCTGCTACCAGGGACCTTACACAGGGTGCATGTGTGCTCAGTTGTGTCTGACTCCTGTGACCCCATGGACTGTAGCCCACCGGGCTCCTCTGTCCATGGGATTTCCCAAGCAGGAATACTGGGAGTGGGTTGAGATTCCCTTCTCCAGGGGATCTTCATGACCCAGGGATCAAACCCGCATCTCTTGTGCCTCCAGCATTGACAGGAGGATTCTTGACTGCTGGCATCACCTGGGAAGTCCCAAATAGGGGGACCTGACCTGTTTTAGGGGTTTCACTGTCACTTGAGTTTCTTGGAGTCTGTTTTATTATCATTAATCATGCAATAAACCAGACACATTCATTTTTGCAAGAACAGGGATTGAAGAGGGAGCAGTCTGTGACCCCCTCCCTGGCCACTTTGGCGCTCCACTCTTCATGGACCCTGCCCACGAAGCCTCGGGCCGCGTCCTGCGCGCCCCTCCCGATGCCACCCAGGCAGCGCCCCCGAGTAGGACGTGCTCTCGAACAGTCCTTCTCAGCGGCTGCCGGCAGCTCTGCGGGTTTCTCTGGTTTGTTTGGCCAGGTTCTTTCTCCAGCACTAAGTACGGTGTTTTCTGCGTGAATGTGTCTCGTATTGTAAAAGACATGTAATCTAAAGTACGTCACGTTAGCTGTTTTTATGTACATCGCCTGTTCCTGTGAGACCTTTACCACCCTCCATCTCTGGCCCTTTTCCTTCTTTCTCAGCTAACGGTCCCCACGAAGTCACTCCTCATCGCCTGCCCTCCACCCCTCCTGTCCCCCCGCCCTTGGCACCCTCAGTTCTGCTTTCTGCTTTCCCTGTGGATCCGGAGGCTGTCGGGCCCACGCAGAAGTGCAGGTGAGCCTCGGAGCTTGTCTTTTTGTGGCCGGCTTCTTTCACTGAGCATAGCGTCCTCCAGATTCCTCATGTTGCAGCGGGTGTCGGAATATCCTGCCTTGTGCCTGCGTGTCGGGGTAGGGGACCCCAGGCCACAGCTCACAGGACCAGGAAGTGTCTCTACCCAGCGGGGCAGCCTTGTTTCCCTGGAGCCTGAGCGGGAACCCGGCTGTGCTGGGGAAAGCTGCCGCTGGACCCAAGGCCACAGCGCAGGACGCTGCCGGGTTAGCGAGGGATAAATTTAGCCACGTTGATGGAAAAGCATCCTGCGTCTTCCTTCCTCCGCTTCCCTTGGCTCCGAGGACGTGACTCACGGGGGCATGGCTGTATCTCCCCACAGCCCACCCCGTGGTCTAGAGACGCAGAGATGCTGGTCTAGAGGGTGAGGGCCCCGACCCACAGAGCAGAGCCGGTGGGGTCAGTGGATGAGGGACCCCAGTCCACAAAGCGGACCCGAGAGGGGGTTAGTGGGTGAAGCCCCTCCTCCCCTTGTCTCAGCCAGAGCTCCACCCCTCCAACACCCTACTGCTGTGAAGTCTTGCTGCCCTAGGCACTGGGCAAATTAAACTGTGGTTAAATAAACACAAGGTAAAGTTTACCCTCCTAAGCGCTGTGAAGTGTACAGTTCTGCGGCATCAAATACAGTCGCTTGTGTGGCCATCGCCGCCAGCACCTCCTGAGCGCTTTTCCTCTTGTGAGACTGAAACTCCAGCCCCAGGACACAGCGGCCAGCCCACCCCCAACCCCAGCTCCTGGCGAACCGCTCTGCTTTCTGCCTCTAGGGTTCTGTCTGCTCCAGGCGCCTCACGTCAGTCGGGCCCTGTGATATCTGTGCTTCTGTGACCGGCCTGTCTCCCTCGGCAGAGTGTCCCCGGGGCTTATCTGTGTGGTAGCCCGTGTCAGCTTCCTTCCTCTTGAAGCTGAATAGTATTCCATTGCATGAAGAGCCCACAGTTTGTCTGTCCATCCGTGTGACCGTGGATGCTGGGGCGGCTCGCCCCTTCGGCTGTTGTGAGTGATGTGACTGTGGATGCTGGGGCGGCTCGCCCCTTCGGCTGTTGTGAGTGACGTGACCGTGGACGCCGGGGCGGCTCGCCCCTTCGGCTGTTGTGAGTGATGTGACCGTGGACGCCGGGGCGGCTCGCCCCTTCGGCTGTTGTGAGTGATGTGACCGTGGACGCCGGGGCGGCTCGCCCCTTCGGCTGTTGTGAGTGACGTGACCGTGGACGCTGGGGCGGCTCGCCCCTTCGGCTGTTGTGAGTGATGCTCTTATGATAACGGGTGTGCAAACACACGCTTTGGGTTTTTACCGAAGCAGCTCTGGGGCAGGTGGTCCCGTGGGCCTGCCCCAAAAGGCCAGGGCAGAGCCCTGCACGTGTGGGCCTCCACTGGTCCCTCCCCACTGTCCAGAGAAGTCTGCACTCCTCCCGTCCCGGGTGTAGATGGGGAAACTGAGGCCAGTGGGGTGAAGGGAATTCCCGCCATGCCAGCATCTGGGCACGGTGCCAGGGCGCTGGGTGGGGGTGTGGGGTTCCGCATTCAGAACCCACGCCCTCACCTTTCCCGTGGGGCGCCCAGTCTCCCGTGTGCTTTTGTCCCTTCTCCCAGGTATTGGTTCATTCATCAGACCCTGAGCGGGTCCACTCACCTCCCCGTCCTGGGCTGGGTCGGGAGAGACACATCTAGGTTATACGTCCCGCCCTTCGGAGCTCACAGGATGGAGACCTGATCACTCAGGCAAAGAACCGGCGATGGACTACCCATGCCTGCCACAGGTGCTGGCTGTGGCTGTGTGCGTGTGTGCAAGCCACGCATTTGCCGACTCTGGCTACAGGTGAGGGGCGGAGGGCAGAGGGTTCCCTGAGCCCAGAGCCTGGTGCTCTGAGCCGGGTCTGTCTCTGTCGCTGCAGTATTTTTCCACGATCCATGAGGATAAAGGTAGCCAGCCATGGTCTATCCTGTTCCTGGGGGTTCTGCCTTCTTCATCAGTTCCTCCCCCAGATCTTTCTTTTGAAAGGTTTTAAGCATATAGAAAAGTTGTTGGTGTTGGAGGGTCAGTACAGTGAATACCTTGTGATAATTTTTCACCTGAATGCATTAACTATTAACATCTTGCTGCATTTTGCTCTGGCCGTCTCTCTGTCTCTCTCTCTCCTGTAGGTTAGTTGCATTGTAACTCCCAGGCCTTAGCACATGTCTGTATCCAAATATCAGCCACAGAAAATCCCCATTTCCTGTTGCCCCCTCCCCACAGGGCCCCTTTACAAATGTTTGTCTACGTTTTCTCCTCCAGGAGCCAGGCTGGGGTCTACACCACAGCTGGTTAACATGTCTCTGTCTTTGGTCTCCGTTATTCCGGGATGTTCTTCCCACTTGCTTTCTTTAGTTTTCCGTTCATGCCGCCGACACTTAGAGAGTCCAGACCTGTTTCCCTGTGGATTGCCCCCTCCCCGAGCTGGGCGGGTCTCTCTTCCTTGGTGATGGGCTTCGGGCTGAGCGTGTTTTGGCGAGAGGCTGCTGTGTGATGGCTCCCCACACAGGAGCACGCGGGGCCGCTGGTCCCCTGCGCGGTCAGGTTTTTAGCACCGCCTGTGTGCATCCAGCCGGGGTGCGAACTCCTGCACCCGTGGCTTTGCACCTGTGTGCAGACAGACCTGTGAGTGGAACTTATACGTCTGCCCAGAAGCGGCATGTGAAATGGGAATGTCGTCTGTCTGCCAAACCACTGTCCCTGGAGGCAGGTCCAGGTCACACCCTTACCCAAAGGACACCTGAGTCTCTTGTCCCCGTCCCCTCCCGGCCCAGCACTGGGCACTGTCTCAGATTCTCAGATCCACCAGCGGATGGGGAGAGGGCCCCTCCCTGCTTCCCCCTGCCCCGTCCCGCGCGCCGAGGGCGTTGCTCTGGCGTCCGGGCCCTTTGTGTTTCTGTGAGTCTGCTGTTCCCTCCGTTAGGGTTTTCTGTGGGGCTGCTTGTCCGTCTGTGTTGCCCGAGCAGGGGGATGGGCGCGTGCCCTGCGCTCTGTCCGGCCGGGATGAGGAATCGCTTTCCATCTGAGCTCAGGTGGTGGGGCCCAGGAGCGGGGTGTGTGTGTGTGTGTTGGGGTCAGGGGGCAGGCCAGGGGCGCGGGGAGCTGCGTCCAGGTGTGTTGCTGGGCAGGGAACACAGTGTGGGCTGAGGAGGGGGCATCTCTGAATGGGGAGACGGAGGTGAGATCACTTCCGATCATCCTCACCGGCGATCTCCCTGCTCGCCAGGTTCAAGGGGTCGCCGAGACCCTCTCCCCTTCTCGTCCTGCGGGGCCTCCTTTGGGCCTCTGGGCAGCCTCCTCCTCGCCTCGGGCGCCTTCCCACTTGCTGACTCCTCCGCTGGACTCATCCACCTGCTCTTAAGTTTTCTCTCGGCCTTTGAAGTCGGCTTCAGCATCCTCTCCTCCTTTGAGAGGACTCCCACACCCTGCAGCAGCCGCCGGCCCTGCTCCTGCTTTTCCTTCCCGTTACACGCTGATCGCAGGATGAGCCTGCGCGTTCCTGTGCCTGCCTGACTGTTTGTCACCCTGCCAGCCTGCCAGCTCCTGGTGGGAGCCTCAGAGCTGACGGCCAGCCCGCCTGCACCGACAGAACACCCTGCTCAGGGCATCCACTCGTCCGGGCTTGTCCGACTGCAGCCACCTCCTGGCTGATGCCTAGGGGGTCCCTGTTCTCTGTCGCCTTAGTGGGACCTTCGACTTGCTGTCTCGGGGGCATACGTGTTGTAAACAGTGGTGTGGATGCTGTGGGGGGGGGTGGGCTGAGGTGTGGCCCCTTTTGAGCTCAGCTCCCCTGACGTGGGCATGGATGAGAAGAGTGGAATGAAAGGAAGTGGTCCAGGCTGGCGTCTGGGACACGGAGTTCGGTCTCCATCCCGGAGGCCTCCTGAACCCCCCGCCCCAGACATGGTGCTCCGTGCTGGGGACCCGGAGGTCAGCCTGGCAGGGAGGAGGGATGAGGGCAGAGTCTCAACCTGATGAGAAAGGAGGTGGGTGGGAGGAACCGAGAGAAGGGGCAGCCCGGGGAAGGAGGGAGAAAGCCTAAGGGCAACGCCGATGTGTGGCATGCGCTGCTCCGAGACCACAGACGGTGTTGGTGATGACGGGCAGGTCTGTGTTCTGGGCTGAGTTGTGTCCCGGAAGTGTGGTGCTGAAGTCCCGACTCTGGTCCCTGTGAACATGACCTTATTTGGAAATAGGGTTGCTGCAGATGTGGCTCGTTGAGATGAGGTCACATGGAGTAGGGCGTCCTGATGAGACAAGGAAGAGAGACACAGACACAGAGACACGGGAGGAGGGCCCCGGGACCGCAGAGGCAGAGGATGAAGGGCTGCCGCTCCGCGCCAAGCATCGCCCGCGACCCGCGTCAGGAGGAAGCCAGGAGGGGCTCTCCCCTGGGGGTTCCCGAGGGACCACCGCCCTGCTCCACCCTGATTCAGGACTTCCGGCCCCCAGACCGTGAGAGAATAGGGTTCTGTGACTTAAGTCGCTTAGCTTGTGGCCGTTTCTTCCAGCCAAACTCATACAGTTAGGAATTGGGACCGAGAGATGCCGCTCACCAAGTGCCCATCATGTGCTGCGTGGGGCGCCCGGCGCTTTCACATGTATCATCTCATTCAGTCTTTCTTCAGCCCAGTGGGCAGGAACCCCCATTATGCAGACGGGAAACCGAGGCCCAGAGAGGTGAAGCCAATGGGCCAGGACACACAGTGGCTGAGGGATGGAGCCGGCTGCAGACGCAAGGCTGCCTGAGTTTCAGAAGGGCAGCCAGCTGGGCGGCGGTGTGGGTGTGGGATGCGGGGCCTTGTTGGAGGGTGGGGAGAGGGGGGCGAGGGAGGGTGGCCATGGTGAGGCGTTCTTTTTTCCGACCATGAGGCTCCCGGAGGACTTCCAGGTGGAGGTGTCCAGCTCTGGGGGTTGAATGCTGAGGAGGGTCCCAGCTAGCTCTTAAGGAATTCTTGTCCAGGGACTGGACGATGTCTTAGATCCCTTTAAAGCTAATTTTTATGCCCCTGAGACAGCACTGGTGTCTTCCTTGCCTTAAACTCATCTGAAAAACCAGGACCCACATGTCATAAATTTTTCAAGCCCTTGATTTCATTTGTTTCTCCTCTTTTTAAGCAGCGTTCGGCAATAAAGGTGCAAGTGGGCCTCAGTTGGGAAGGCTCGGGGCTGTGTGGACACAGAGTGGAGCTGTTAGGGGTGAAGAATTTTTCTGGAATGTGGGGCAGGGAGTGTGCGGGGAGGGGGGCAGTCAGGGGCTCGGGGACGCAAGTGGGGCCACCGAAGCCGCCTGGAACCACCCTCCCCCTTGCCTTTCTGGCTGGAGCCAGCCTGCTGGGGCCACAGGTGGAGGACCGTCCACGGGGCAGGGAGGCCTGGATCACGTCCTGAATGTGGGGGTCCTTCCAGGCTCCTGCAGTCCCACCCACCCTCTGTGTCCAGGAAGAGCGCGTTTCTCTCTTTTCTTTAAATCACCGTCATTTCTGCCTGGTCCCCCCACTCTAGCAGGGGTACAGGCGTAGAAGTCAGGATAGAACTTTCTCCACTGCAGGTGGCGACCCATTTGTGGGTGTGAAATCGGTTTAGTGGGTCACAGCAGCCTTTGTTACATAAGAGGTTGAATTGAATAGAAAAAGAACAGACCCAGTCTGGAAAAAGAAAGGAAAATAGCAGAGCACATCCCAAGTAATAGGGCAAAGTATTGTTTGGTGAAAAGAAAAAATCTGTTACGTATTCACATATCGTATAAACTATTGCTGTGTCGGGGGCAGGCTGAAAAATGCTCCCCCACCCCAATACATCACATCCTCATCTTAGGACCTGTGAGTATTTGGGGAAAAAAAGCGGGGTTTTGCAGATGGGATTAAGGTAAGGAGGCTGCACTGGGGAGGTTATCCTGGATTATCTGCATGATATCCTAAAGGCATCACAGTGACTCTTAGAGGGACAGAGGGAGGCTACAGACAGAGGAGAAGGGGCCAGGCCAGCAGGGTGGGTGGAGATGGAGTGATGCCACCGCGAGCCAAGGATGCCGGCTGCCGCTCAGAGCTGGAAGAGGCGGGAAGGCTCCTCCCCCCGGACCCCGAGGGAGCCCTGCCCACAGACACCTGCTTCCCAACCCCGTGGTACCGAGTTTGGACTTCCGGCTTCCAGAACTGTTGTTTACCAGCTTGTGCTGATTTACAGGAAACTAGTACGCTGTGGAATGAACAATCCCAGAGCTCAGAGGCTAAATCAGCAATCAGTTATCCTGGCTTGGAGCCTGTGGGCTGGCCGGTCAGCTCAGCTGACCAGACCGGGCTCTCAGGGGGCTGGCCTGTCCCACCTCCACCTTCCTCCTGGGACCATCGGGCTGGCCTGGGGGATGCGCTCTGTGCAGGAAGAGTGGAGGGAGCTGTGTGATGCCTGAACCTGAAGGCGGTCGCTTCCACTTGCGTGCGTGCAGTGACAAAGCCAGACGCGGGAGCTGACACCAAGTCACGGGGCCAGAAGAGCCCTCCGCCTCTGGAGGGGACCCTGGTGAGGGGGCAGGAGCAGGGGGGCCCGGACCTGGCCCATCTGCAGGCGTGCACCCCTGTGCATGTGGGGCCACCGCCTGGCAGACGCGCCTCTCTGTGCGCTGATGCTGGAACCGTGTGGAAGCTGCCCGCCGGTGGCAGTGAACCCGGTCCCCTGTGCCCTGGACGCAGCCGTTTGTGGGTTTTCAGGGCTCGGCTCTGCCTCTCTGCGGCTCTCCCTGAGAATCAGTCTGGAAAGTTCTGGGTGGGGAGGGGACAACGTCCCACCTCACCCCTCACTCCACATCCTCAGAGGGATAGATGGGGGCTCATCCTGCAGGGTCCAGGGTGGGGGGACCGCTGCCCCACAGCCCCAGCTGGTCGCCATCCCAGGAGGGGACGTGCACATCCACCGTTAGCTTGGGCTCACCGGGGTCCTGGTCCTCCGCCTTGAGCGCACACGGGGACTTTGGAGAGGCTGCGGGGCAGGAATCTCCCACGATGACGCTGAGCGGCCATGGCCCGTCCTCCCCGTGGGTGCTGCCTTCTGTTGCCCCTCCTGCCCCCTCCCCCCAGAACAGATACAGAAGAGGGGTGGGGCCCAGGCAGCCCCCCCCGCCTCTGGTCCTGGGAAACCACCTGAGGCCGTGGGAGAGGAGGCCGTGGGTCCCGGACCCCTGGAACCTCTGTGGGCAGGTGAGGTGCCCCCACAAGCCACGCGCAGTCTCCCACGGGCCTGGCAGCCCCGGCACTTGGTGAGTCATGGCATGTGGTGGGGGGCCCTGGGCTCCACGGGGGCCTTGGTGCAGGCCAGGCCGGGTGGGCAGGGAAGGTGCCCGGAGCTGAGGGTCGGTCAGGCAGACACCTGGAGAGGCACTGAGCCCAGGGAAGGCCTCATGTGGTCAGCGAACACCAGATCAGGCCAGCTGAACCAGGCCTGGGGCGGATTTCTGCCCCAGGGTCCCAGGGGCCAAGGAGCCCCCGGCCTACGGTTCCCATCTCCTGGGAGACCCTTCTGGCAGTGTTGTGGCCACTCGTGCCATGCATAGGGGTCTTGGTCCCCCCAGCCCAGATGGACAGGAGGCATCAGGCCCGGGGTGGGACCCTGGTGGGGGAGGCATCAGCCCTGGGGAGGTAAGGCCGGAAGGCAAGACAGCTGGCCTCTGCGCTTCCCAGGAAGCAGCGGGCTTGGGGTTCATATCCAAGCCGTTTTCTCTGGGATGCATGGGAGAGGGAGGCGGTCCTTCCGAGGGGGCCTTGAGCCACACTGAGTCCGGGCGGGAGCGGTGCCTGCTCTGTGAATGGACAGTACCCGTGGCTCCTGCTACGATGATTCTCTGCCTGGGCAGACCCCAGCCTCTCTCATTCTCAGGGTGAGATTGACCCAGGGTTTTTGATGGAAGGTCTGTTGCCCTGGCCACTGCCCACCTTCCCACCCCAGCAGAGGCTCATGTGGCCAAGGGCGTCGTCCTGCCAGGAACATCAGCTCACCGTCTCCCCCCTCCAACCTCCGTCCTGGAGTCGAGCAGCTCTCCACCTGCTGGTCTCTGAGTCACCCCGGGTTCTCTCTGCCGGGGCATCCCCTCAAGCCCCCCAGGAGCGCCCACCACTCCTGTGATACCCCGACTGGTCATATCACCAACTGGTCAAGCACCAGTTGCCGGGTTTCCCTTCTTCTCCCGCCTGACTCTCAGACTCAGAGCCTGCGAGTCTCTCTTGTTCACTAGAGCTGGCCCAGCTCCCCCCCGTCTCTGCCTCGGTGTCCTCACAGGGGAAGTAGGGACGTGACGGTCCCTGTCTCGGGTGCGGGGCTGGCTGCGGGCTCAGCGGGGGCTGCTGTCTTTGTTGCCATCACCAACATGGTGGTCATTTCAGCCCCGAGCAAGGCATAGAAGCTGCAGAATAGATGAGTGGAGAGAAGCTCTCCTCTGTAAGCCCGCGGGGCTGTCACTCTCTTCCTGGGATGTGTCATCCGTACCCACTGGCGGGACCTGGGGGCCGGCCTGGCGTGATGCTGCCTGCAGCCCTGTGCTTACCACCGCCCCATCCACCGGGCGGAGAGGTTCAGACCAGTGCGATTAGTCGTGTAGTGTTAGCCACTCAGTCGTGTCTGACTCTTTGCAACCCCAAGGACTGTAGCCCGCCAGGCTCCTCTGTCCATGGGATTCTCCAGGCAAGAATACTGGAGTGGGTAGCCATTCCCTTCTCCAGGGGATCTTCCCGACCCAGGGATCGAACCCGGGTCTCCTGCACTGCAGGCGGATTCTTTACTGTCTGAGCCCCCAGAGACGACCTAGTGTGGCTAGCGAATGTCAGATCAGACCGGGAGAGCCGGCGGCCAGCATCCGCTCTGACTCTTCAGAGCCGAGCGGATGAGGTGCTTTCTGCTGGCTGCCCGTGGAGGGCTGGCGTGCCCCACCCCGCCCCAAAAGCCGCTGCAGCTGAGTGCTGGAAAATATGACCCGTGCTCCAGGGCGTGGCCACTGAGCCTCTCCACTGTGGGATTCTGGCCCGCGGCCACTAGGCCATCACACGCGCGGTAAGCCAGGATAACACCTGCAGGTTCTCAGGGGCCATGTGCTGGGGGCCAGGCAGGCCTTCCTGCTTGTGTGGTTCATGGGTCACAGGGCGTTTCTGCCCCCAGAGCGCTTAACGCCGAGTGTCGCAGAGAGGCATCCACAGGGGGCACCCAGGGGACGAGGGGTCTCTCACGCTGCCTTTATGCCTAGGGGCCCCCCGAGTGTCCCAAGCCTGAGTCTCCTCCCATCTGGCATACGGGGGCTGCGGAGTGGGTTAAGTCGCCCCGACATTCATGTCCATCCGGAACCTTCATGTGTGACCTTATTTGGAATAGGGTCTCTGCAGGGTAATCAGGGTAAGGATGGAGAGGAGGTCCTCCTGCAAGAGAGGGGACCCTAAATCCGGTGACTGGTGTCCTCATATAAGAGACAGAAAAAGACACGCAGGGACATACAGAGAAAAACCAGCCCTGTGGGTTCAGGGGCTGAGATGGCAGTGATGTGGATGCTAGCCCGGGTTGCCTGGAGCCCCAGAAGCTGGCGATGAAGGGAAGCACCACCCCCCCACCACCACCGCCCCAGAGCCTTTGGGGGTTTCTGTCTGCAGACTGGCGGAGAGGCCACAGCTGTGGAGCTTGGTCCCTAGGATGCGGGCAAGGGCTGGGAAGCGCTGGGGGGGCTTGCGGGCCGGACCGGCCATGCGGAGCCGCAGATGGACCCAGCTCCCCGGGGACCCTCCCCCACTGCCCTTGCAAAGCCGCTTTCCCGGACGCCCGGGAACAGGTGCGTCTCTGGAGCGGGGTGGCAGTCTATTTCCGTGTGCCGGGCAGGGCTCGGCCCGGCCCTCCTCGGGCATGAGCGCGGCAGCTGCCTCGTGACCCTCTGGCGTGTCCCCTGAGGGCCGTGCTGGCCACAGAGGCTCCAGCCCTCAGCCAGCTGCCGCCCGCCCGCGGCCTCCTGGGTGCCGGCTGGACTCGCGGAGGTCACAGTCCATGGGGATGCCTGGAGGAGGGACAGGTAAGGCTCTCGCTGCCCTCACTGCTCTGACCATCGGCCCAGGAGGAATGCTTCTGTTCTGACCTGGAAGTCTCCAGTCCCCCCAGAAATCCCGGGGTCCCACCCGAGGGGAGGCAGTGTGAGCTCTGCCGTGTGTGCAGGCAGATGTGGCCGGAGCTGACGCGTGCCCACTTCATGCCCGGCCTCGGCGACTCTCCTCTGGGCTCTTGGTGGCCGCCCTGTGCGGTGACCCATTTTACAGATGAGGAAGCTGAGGCTCGGGGAAGGGGAGGGTCTGGGCAGGCTCACCGCGGTGGGTGATGCTGTCGGGCCCCTGCTCTGGGTTGAGCCTATGCCTCCCTGCCGCTGCCTTTTGCTTCTTTGCCGGTGGTTCTGTCTTCAACCAGGGCTGACTTTGTTCCTGGGGGAGGGTGGGGGGCGTTCAGCCCTGACTGGAGCCACTTCTGATGGCCTCAGCTTGGCAGGGGATGGGGTGCCACAGGCCCCTGGGGGGGGCAGTTGAGGCCAAAGCCACCCCTCACCTCCCCGTGGTACACCGGGCGGGCCCACAGAAGCGTGGTCCAGCCCAGAATGTCGGTTAGGCCCGAGGCTGAGAAACCAGCCTTAAGAGATATCGTCATGACTTCGGTCCTTCTGTTGTTGATGCGAACAGCAGGGCCCATCAAGGTAGAAAGAAACGCTAAGGAGCTTCCAATCCATTCCAGCCCCACCTCGGACGCAGATGACAGATGACCGGAAGAAAGCTCTGGGGCAGGGGGAGGGGCTGGAGGAGGAGACGGAGTCGGGGGGGCGCAGGGGAATGAGCCTGGACACCCGGAGAGGGGGGGGGGGTTGTGCAGCGGGGAGAGCCTCTGAGAGCTGAGGCGTGCAGGGCTGGGGGCCCCGGCAGGGTCCTGCCTCCATCCTGAAGGGCTCCCAGCCCGGCGCTCAGGGCTTGTCCTGGTACGAGGCTCAGTGCCCAGCAGACCCTGTCTCTGGGCAGCTGGGCAGAGTCCCCGCCTCTGGCGTCCTCTGTCTGTCCGGAGGCAGGATCTGGGACCCTCGTCCGTGTGTCTCTGTCAGCACCCCACACTCTGCAGGCTCAGGGGGGATTTTATGCAGGAAGCAGCCCCTGGGGTGCCGGGTGAGCTGCAGCAAAGGTTTGAAGCCGGACCTGCCTCTGGCCTGACCCCACTGTGGGCCTGGTCTGGGCGCTGTCTTGCTCTGGGGTAGGGGGAGAGGCACATTCTGGACCCCCTCCATAAAATGGGGGTGTTTACAGTTCTTCCCTCCCAGGGTGCCCTGAACCCTCCTAGCAGACTCTCCATGTTTGTCCCCCCACATGTGTAGTTGTGGGTGCCCCCGCCTCCCCGGGCTGGCTGGACGCAGCCCCACATGGAGGTCTCGCTCTTGGCCTTAGAGCTCCGGCTGGCTAGGGGTCAGATAACATCCCCCGACCTGCACTGTGGACTGGATTGTTCTGAAAACCCCAGCGCATTCCAGGTGCTGAGACATGTGATGGTGTTCGCTTCTCAAATGGAATTTCCAGGCTGGCGGCTGGGCGGGTCTCCCCATGCGGCTGAGGACTCGGTGTCCTTCACGCCCTGCTCTCACCGGACAACGGGCAAAACAATCGTGATATTAAAAGCTGCGCAAACCCAGTGAGATAAGCCTGTTGTTCCAGAGTCATAGACAAAGAAATGTCATCTTGTGATAAAAGTGCCAGGGAGGGAGAGGTGACTCTATTTATGTAAAATCGTAATAAGAGTTAAAAGTTAAAGAATGGTAGAACTTTTAGAAGAAAATATTTTATCAGGGTAAGGATTTGTGATCTTGGGGGTTTCTTAGAAATGACACTAACTACACAAGCAAGAAGACGAAGATACATTGGATTTCTTCAAAATGAAGCAGTCTTACGCTGCAAAGAGCATTATGAAGCAAATGAAAGCACAAACCACAGAACAGGAGACAATTTCTGCCAATCATATATCAGAGGATGGGCTTGTGTCTAGAACAAGTGTGCGCATGCATGCCAAGTCGCTTCAGTTGTGTCCGACTCTTTGCAGCCCTATGGACTGTAGCCCGCCAGGCTCTTCTGTCCGTGGGATTCTCCAGGCAAGGATACTGGGGTGGGTTGCCATGCCCTCCGCCAGCAGAGCTTCCTGACCCCGGGGTCGAACATGTATCTCTTATGTCTCCTGCATCGGCAGGCGGGTTCTTTACCACTAGTGCCACCTGGGAAGCCCTTCTGGAATACATGAAAGTGAAAGTCGCTCAGTCGTGTCCGACTCTGCAACCCATGGACTGTACAGTCCATGGGATTCTCCAGGCCAGAATACTGGAGTGGGTAGCCTTTCCCTTCTCAAGGGGATCTTCCCAACCCAGGGATCAAACCCAGGTCTCCCGCATTGCAGTCAGATTCTTTACCACTAGCACCACCTGGGAAGTCCATCCAGAATATATAAACAACTCTTATAACTCAATCAGAAAAAGCCAAATTCAATGAACAGAAGATCTGAATAGACATTTTTCCAAAGACGATATCCAGCTAGTGAACAAACATGTGAAAAGATGCTCAGCATCGGCAGCTATCAGGAGATGCAGACCCAAGCTACAGTGAGACACACCTCACGACCATCAGGGTGAGTGCATGCTCAGTCGTGTCTGACTCTGTGACCCCGTGGACTGTAGCCCACCAGGCTCCTCTGTCCAGGGGGTTCTCCAGGCAAGAAAACGGAAGTGGATTGCCATGCCATCCTCCTTCAGTCCCTGCCATCTTCCCGACCCAGGGAGTGGACCCGTATCTCTTGCATCTCCTGCATGGCAGGTGGATTCTTTACCACGGTGCCACCTGGGAAGCCCTTCGGGGTGACCATGATGAAGAGGACCAGCGGTACCCGATATTGACGAGGATGTGGAGAAGCTGCTGGTGGGAGGGTGAAGTGGTGCAGCTTCTTAGGGGAGCGGTCTGGCAGTTCCTCAGACGGTTAAATGCAGACTTACCGTATGACCAGTAAGGAAAGGGGAACGTCCACACAAAAGGGCCTGTGCTGGAGCGCCCAGAGCAGATTATGTGTAACAGCCCCAAGGTGGTGACCACCCTGGAGGCCATGAGGTCTGTTCCTGTAGTGGACAGTTATTTGGACATAAAGAGTTACGACGTGCTGACCCCTGCTACAGCGTGGATGAACGTTGAAAGCCTTAACCTGAATAAAGGAAGTCAGACACAAAGGACCACGTATGGTATGTCTGTCTTTATATGAAATGTCCAGAGTAGGCAAATCCACTACAGAGACGGAAAGGCCCATTGGTTGCCAGGAGCGGGGGTGGGGGGGAGGTATGGTAATGGGTGAAAGTGAGAGTGAAGTCACTCAGTTGTGTCCGACTCTTTGCGACCCCATGGGCTGCAGCCCATGGGGTTTTCCAGGCAAAAGTACTGGAGTGAGTTGCCATTTCCTTCTCCAGAGGACCTTCCCGACCCAGGGATCAAAGCCAGGTCTCCCTCTTTGCAGGCAGAGGCTTTACTTTTCAGAGGGATGGAAATATTCTGAAGTTGGCTGTGGTGGTGGGCACACCTCTATGAACGTACAACCATCCAGACACCCAGTTCTAACGAGACACACACCCAGGACACGCTTCCCCTCCCATCACCCTCCTTGGACCAGCGGGTTAGGTGGAGAACATGCGAAAGGACAGAAGGCTAAAGGAAGTGGGGAGGGCGGGGAAGCCAGAAGAAATGGGAAACCAGGCCGGTCACACAGAGACCTGGGCTTGAATCCCTCCCCTGTCGGTTACAAGCTGTGTGATCTCAGCCAGTTGCTAAGCCTCTCTGAGCCTCGGTTTCCCCGCCAGCATGCTGCGGGAGGTGATCGTGCATCTCCAGCCAGTTGGCGTGCAGAGCCCACAGCCAGGCAGAAAGGAGAGTTGCGGTATTTCTGGGTGGCCGCTGGGGACAGAGCCTGCCCTCGGAAGTCGCAGGCCAGCTGCTGTCCCTGCTACCCTCCCCCGGCCCTGGCGGCCCCTCCGAGAAAGGAGAGGAGACTGGAGCTCCTGCAGAACCACCCAGCAGATACTAGACCCCTCCATCCCTCCCTGCTCTGTCCACAGACTCCCGCCGGGGGCCCGGCAGCACCAAAGCCAGTGGGTGGGGTGTCTTACTTGGCTGAGGATCGTCCAGCCCAGATTTTCAGACCCCAGCTGAGACCCCTTCGTTAGCAACACAGATCACCAAGGAGGCTCTTAAGGTCCACCCTTTGTGGAGAAACATAAGGGTTGTAGGGCTGGCCTTCCTCGTGGGTCTGGAATCCTGTGCACGTCGTGGACAGAGGTGCCGTGGCCCCGAGGTGCAGGTCGGAGGAGTTTTAAATTGAATGTTCCTGTTGGTCTTGCATGCTTCAGTCACAGGAAGCCGCTTCGTGACTTGGGGGAGGAGGGTCTTTGTCTACCAGGCAAGCATCTGGGGGGCAAGTACGGAGTCACGAGGCCAGGCCCTGGAGGAGGGCAGGCCGGGAATGGAGACCCCAAGAAAGGGCTGCTGGCCCTGGGAAGGATGCAGAAAGCCTGGGCTCCAGGCTCAGGTGAAGGAGGGCCCTTCCACCACGGCAGATGTTGCTGGGCTGACGGCTGGTGAAATGGGTGCTTTTGCCGAGGCTATGAGCCTGCAGCTGCTGGGCTGCTCAGAGTCCATGAACACAGCCGTGGACAGGGAGGTTTGCCAAGCAGGGGCACCCTGGGAAGATGCCACACAGCGAGTTAGGTCCAAAGTGGGCCTACCGCCCCCAGAGCTGGTCCCCTCCCTGCCCTCTGCCCCTCGCCTGTCTCCTCTACCCCCAACCCCGCCCAGCATGCCACAGAGGGGAGAGCAAGACTCAGAGAGACTGGGCTTCCGGTTCCGGCCTGGAAGCTGCTTCGGTCCTTGGAACCTGTTTGTCCATCTCAGAATGGTCACGAGAGGATGTTCCCTGATGTGCAGAGTGAACGGGATAATTGGACTTTAAGTGATGGGTCGGCAGCAGGCTCAGGAAGGTAGACAGCATCCTCCTGGGAGAGGGGTCAGGAGGAGAGGCTGGGGGAGGGGTATGGTGACCTCTCGGGTGCCCTTGCTGGGTTCAAAGCCAAGGACTCTTCTGGGCCACAGGGACTCGCTGATGGTGACCTGAGGGGCAGCTGGGTCCCCGTCAGGTTGGTGGTGTCTCCAGGCCAAGGCTGCAGCCCCATCTCCAGGGGTCTGGGCAGGAGAAGGGGGCAGCTTCTGACTCTGAGCGGGCGCGCGTGCACAAGGGGCATATCGGCCAGTCCCCCAGCTGGCTGCTCTCCCCCACTCTGCCTGGAGGGTGAGGGTCCCTGGCAGTATTAGCACAGTCCTCACAGCCCCTCAGGCTTTCCAGGTGGCCCAGTGGGTAAAGAATCCACCTGCAATGCAGGAGATGCAAGAGATGCGAGTTCAATCCCTGGGTTGGGAAGATCCCCTGGAGGAGGACATGGCAACCCACTCCAGTATTCTTGCCTGGAGAATCCCATGGACAGAGGAGCCTGGCAGGCTACAGTCCGTGGGGGCCGCAAAGAGTCAGACGTAACTGAAGCGACGCCTGCAGCACGCACAGACCCTGGCGGGAGCTGACAGCTGGGGCTTGGGGTCCTGCAGGCCTGGCTTACAGTCCCCGCGGTGCCGTATGCCCACTCCCGGCTCTGTGACCCGGGTCACTGGTGGGAATCGCCCAGCGCCATGTCTGGCCGTTAGTCCAGGCCCAGGAGCCGAAAGCTGATGTTGTCACTCAGACTGTTACTTCTCACCCCCTCAGGGTGCCGTTCTGTGCTCTGAGTCACCAAACGCACCCCCGTTTCCCATCAGACGTCAGAAATATTCATGGGGCACCTGCTGTGAGCTGGGCCTGAGCCGTACGCTGAAGACCCAGACGAGGTCCCTGGCTGGCCCAGCGGTGGCCGCCTGGCCCACGGCGAGGTGACGTGGGGGACACGCGGTGGCTCTGGCCTGGAAGTCCAAGCTCTGGCCCCGGCCTGGCCTCACACTTGCCCTCTGCTTTCCCCTGTGTTGGGGTGGGGGACGGGCCCAGATGCCCACCTAAGCCCTGACCTTCCGGAATGCCGCCTGTGAGATACTCAGATGCCTCGCCGGTCAGGAAGGCAGTTCTTCCGGCGATGAAATAACACCCTCCAGGGACGTGGGTGGCCGGGGCGCCTGGGCGAGCTGCTTGAAGCTTCAGGAGTCTGTGAGTTGCCAGAAGCTGGAGCCGAAGGTAGCTGGGCGCCCCCCGTGGGCAGCCTGAGCTTCCGGGGGTTAGGCGTGGGGTTGCTCACTGCCGTGTTCTCGCAGCTTCTGCCTCGGGGTGGGGGCAACCCCTCTACCAGCAGACACCACCCCCTGCAAAGCCCCTGCCGCATGCCAGTCTGCAGAAGCCCAGCCTGGGACAGCGTGGCTGTCCCCCCGTGCAGAGGAAGACAGGCCCGGGGACAGTAGAGCGGCAAGTGCCCAGCCCTGCCTCCCGCTCCTGGCGGCCACTGGAACAAATCCCCCAGGCCTTGCTTCCCAGACGGCTCTGGAGGCCAGGGGCCTAAAGTCGAGCTGTGCCCTGCACGGGCTCCTGCCGAGGTCTGCGGGGACGGGGCCTGTCTTGGCGTGCCGATGGCCGTCTCCTCCCTGCATCTCCACTCCTCGAACCTCTGTGCATCTCTGCCCCAGTTTCCTGTTTATTAGGACACAGTCGTGTTGGAGATAGACCGACCGAGTGGCCTCACTGTAGCTCGCGCGCCTCTCTCCAGGCCCCGGTCACGTTCCAAGGAGCTGAGGGCCAGGACTCCCACGTGAGGGGGACGCGGCTCACTTGTGCTGTCTCCCATTATCCTCGCCGCCTGAGAGTCCATGGAGGTTCCTCTTTCCGCGCACAGTGGGGTCATCGCGTGGGTGGGGGGGTCGTCGTGTGGGCTGGGGGGCCGTCCCTGCATGAAGCAGGAATCTGGGGTTTCCCCGCTTGAACTCTGCCTGAGCTTTGCCATTGGTCCCTGGGGCCGGGACAACTGGCCTGCAGTCCTAACCTGGCGTCTCCCTGGCTGAGCAGCTGGGCCCAGGCGCCTGGGGGATTTTGGTGTGGCATCTGCATGGGAACTGGCTACGGCGGCCCTGGTTGAATTTGGAGCAGGCAGGACCCATTTCTGGAACCAGATCCAGAAGGTGATAAACTCGTCCCAGGGCAGAGAGATCACACCAGTCAATCCTAAAGGAAATCAACCCTGAATATTCACTTGAAAGACTGATGCTGAAGCTGAAGCTCCAATACTTTGGCCTCTAAGAGCTGTCAGTTCAGTTCAGTTCTAGTCGTTCAGTTGACTCTTTGCAACCCCATGGACTGCAGCACGCCAGGCTTCTCTGTCCATCACCAACTCTCAGAGCTTACTCAAACTCACGTCCATCAAGTCGGTGATGCCATCCAATCATCTCATCCTCTGTCGTCCCCTTCTCCTGCCTTCAACCTTTCCCAGCATCAAGGTCTTTTCCAGTGAGTCAGTTCTTTGCATCAGGTGGCCAAAGTATTGGAGCTGACTCATTAGAAAAGATCCTGATGCTGGGAAAGATTGAAGGCAGGAGAAGGGGACGACAGAGGATGAGATGTTTGGATGGCATCACTGATTCGATGGACGTGAGTCTGAGCAAACTTCAGGAGATAAAGTGAAGGGCAGGGAAGCCTGGCGTACTGCAGTCCATGTGGTCGCAAAGAGTCAGATACGACTGAGAGACTGAGCAGCAAGTGCAAAGAGAGTTCAGAGCTGCTGGGAGCAAAGCAATCTCATCAAGGGAGGAGCTGTCTTCTTAAAAAGCAACGGGAGGTGGGTGCAGCCCAGGAGCGGCTGAGGACCCAGAATGAGAAGCTGCCGTGGGTGGGGCTCTGACTGGGTGGAATCTTTATGGGTGGAGCCTGTCGTGGGTGGAACCACAGTGGGTGGAGCCTGCAGCTGGCAGAGGAGGCGGATCCTGGGTTGCAGCTGCCTTGAGCATGGAAGAATTGATACTTTTGAACTGTGGTGTTGGGGAAGATTCTTGAGAGTCCCTGGGACTGCAAGGAGATCCAACCAGTCCATCCTAAAGGAAATCAGTCCTTAGTATTCATTGGAAGGACTGATTTGAAGCTGAAACTCCACAACACTTTGGCCACCTGATGTGAAGAGCTGACTCATTGGAAAAGACCCTGATGCTGGGAGGGATTGGGTGTGAGAGGAGAAGGGGACGACAGAGGATGAGATGGCTGGATGGCATCACCGACTCGATGGACGTGAGTTTGAGTAAACTCCGGGAGTTGGTGATGGACAGGGAGGCCTGGCGTTCTGTAGACCGTGGGGTCACAAAGAGTCGGACTCGACTGAGCGACTGAGCTGAACTGAGAGTTCCAGGAGGGAGGCCAACTTGGGGCTGAACCCCAGCTCCACCCCTCTGGCCGTGTAGCTTTGGGCTGGTTACCGACCTTCTGGAGCTCAGTTTCTAGCTCTGCCAAATGTGCGTAACGATGTCCACCTCGCCGGGTGGTTGTGACGACTACAGTCAAGGTCACATCAGATGCTGGGCACTTCCTTTCCTGGGTCAAAAAGGCCAGCACCTATGGGACTTTGGCTGTGGAGGCAGTGACCTTACCGTCTCTGGAACAGACCTCAGGCGGGGCAGGCGCAGAGGTGGGAGAGGGGACCTTGTATAGACGCAGTGTGGGGCTACCTGGGCTGGTGGTTGGCGTGGCGTTCTGGTTTTTTATGGCTGCGTAACTAACCGCCCCAAACCTTCATGGCATCAGACAAGCGTTCTCTGACACTCACAGGTTCCGAGGAGCAGAGATTCTGAAACGGCTCTGTGGGGATGTTTTCTCTCTCTTCCACGGTGTCTGTGATTTCAGCTGGAAAGCAAGAAAGCCTGGGGTGACTCAAGCCCTGGGGACTGGCATCTCTGGAGGTGCCCCGACTCGCAAGTCTGGGGGACGTGTGGGGTGATCTGGGCTTCCTCACAGCCTGGCTCCCGGCAACCTAGGAAGCCAGGCAGAGGTCTGCGGCTACTGTGACTTGGGTCAGGGCAGCGGCAAAGGTCCACCCAGGTCCCGGGGAGGGTCTCAGAGCTCACCGCTCGGCAGGAGGAGGATCAAGCCTTGTGGGACAGGAACCTGCGGTTGGGGCTGGGGTTCGGCTGTCTTTACACATCCAGTCGGTCATGTGATCAGTTCTATTGCAGACACTTGTGCTGAAGCCCCGGTTCCAGGCCCGAGACCCCAGGCAGAGCGGCGCTCGTCACTGGCTTCGGGGAGCCGCCGTCTGGCCGCAGGGCAGGTCCAGGGCTCAGCTGAGGACAGGGGACTGCACAGGGCTCGCAGAGATCACGCTTGTGGGGAATCTAAGAGCGCACGCAGCTTCACACGGCAGTGGCGCCCCAGCGGGCCCCTGCTGTTCGCTCGGGAAATTATAGACTCAGGCCTGGGGACGGGTCTCAGGGTGAACATTCCTGTGCCCGGGGGCCAGCGTCAGTGCGATGAGCTTCCTGCAAGGGGTTTCCACGTCTGTCTCCGCCTCCATGCCCTTGGGTGTGAGGTCCTCAGGGTGGGGGACCGTGTCTTCGTTGCCCCGTGCCAGCCGGAGCCCGGCAAGGAGCCGGTACCACCGCAGCCTCGCCGAGGACGGGTGAATGATGTGTTTGCAGAGGCTTCAGGCCTGGCAGTGCGGAGACTGCAGCCGGCTCACTGGGCTCGGGCTGCCCACAGCCTCTGCGAGACGGGCCGGGTCAGAGAGCCGCATCCTGGTTCCCGGTTTCGTTCTCAGCAGCCCTGGAGGAGGCGAAGATGGGGAGTGACTAGAGGCGCTTCGCTTTGATTTACCAACGCATAACAGCAGGAGCGGCCGGGCCTGTTCCCGAACCCGACGACCTGTAAAGCGTGTCCTGAGGGCAGGGGAGACAGACCCCCTGAGGTCTCCGTGCCGTCAACTCCCTGTTTAGAAAGCCAGTCTGAACAAACCCCTCTGCTGGAGGCTGCCGCTAGCTGCAGGGGTGCTGGTGGTCGCCAGGTGTGTGAGCGCTGTCGCGCAGCCGGGCCTGGCTGAGCGCCTCGTGCTCTGACTGCGCTGGTACCCGGCCCGAGGGAGCTGCGCTTCTCAGACCTGGCCCCTGACCCAGGAGAGGAGCGTGGTGATGGGCGCTTGCTGCTGCCCTGAAGATGCTGCTGCAGCGCGTGTCACCTCCTCCTGGAAGCCCTCCCTGACTGCCACTTCCCTGCAGCTCCTGCCCACAGTCCCGTAGCCTCCCTCGGCACCTCTGTGCTCACTGTCATGGTTAGAAAGAAAAGCCTGAGAGGGGAGGTGAGGACTCGGCACCTGGTGGGACCCGCTCTGGGTGCATCGGAGCCCCAGGAGAGGCTGTGATGCATGGTCGAATAAAGCTTATTCAATATTAGAGCGGACTTGTAAAATGCAGAAACCCCACACCAGCTGTTGGCGTCATACAGAGAGCAAGATGGAGAGTGCTACAAAACCATCACGCTGATGGAGCTTGGGTTCCCCTTGGATTCCCCGAGGATGCAGGGACTCCACGTCCTAATAGCGAAGTGAATTTACCCTGAGAGCGAAGCCTGGAAAATAAGCTGAACATGGGCTATTGGTCCTTGGCCAAACCAGCAGTGCCTACTCAGGGTCCGGTGTTAACCGGACCCTCCGGGAAGGGACAGGGCCAAATGTAGAGGCTTTGAGGAAGAGCAAAGATACACAGTCAAAAAAGTCCCCAAGGACCCCAGAACGCTGTGTGCTTTGCTGTCTGGAGCACGAGGGATGAGATGAGTCCCTGGAACAAGGGAGGCACCTGCCCCCACCTCCACGTGCTGGGCCCTGCGTGTCCCGCCACACCAGTCCCTGGCCAGTTTGCACACCCGCCTCCCTGAATGCCCACCAGCTCCTCTGTTCCTGATTGGTGAACAAGCAAGTGCATGATTGGGACTTTCAGACCAGCAGGTGGCAAAGGGGCTGGCGATATTGGACACATGAGCAGCAGGGACCCTGGCCAAGTCCCTAATCCAGCCACGTGGCTTTGGGAAAGCCCCCAGGCATCTCTCCGCCTCCATGTGTACTCAATCAGTCGTGTCCGACTCTGCGACCCCCATGGACTGTAACCACCAGGCTCCTCTGTCCTTGGGATTCTCCAGGCAAGAATACTGGAGTGGGTGGCCATTCCCTTCTCCAGGGGGTCTTCCCGACCCAGGGATGGAACCCAGGTCTCCCGCATTGCAGGTGGATTCTTTACTGTCTGAGACACTAGGGAAGCCGCCATATCTTCATCTGTAAAATGGGGGTGACAGGCCATTTCCGTGGGAGGGTTGGGGTATGGATCAAGTGAGGGCCAGGACTGGGTCTGTTTTCTTCCTGTGGGATCTTGGCACATAGTAGGTCTCAGACGTTTGTTGGGTGGATGACTGAACGGTGAACAAGAAGAGCTTTGTTGGCTGGAGTTGGGAGTCGCTCGCACTTTGGCCGAGCAGCCTGCAGTTCTGCCGCCAGAATGAAGTCGCGGCGACCTGCAGTGGTTTCCACGGTTAGGGCGCCGAGGAGGGAAGGGACAGATGCTGGGGAGATTGAAGGCAGGAGGAGAAGGGGACGACAGAGGATGAGATGGTTGGATGGCATCACCGACTCAATGGACATGAGTTTGAGCAAGCTCTGGGAGTTGGTGATGGACAGGGAGGCCTGGCGTGCTGCAGTCCATGGGGTCGCAAAGAGTCGGACACGACTGAGCGACTGAACTGAACTGAACTGAAGGGTCAGGGTAGATGGTCTGAGGCAGGAGGAGGCCAGCCCGCCATGCTCCTGCACAAGCAAGGATCCCGCAGAGAGGAGGCAGTGGACACGTGTTCAGGCAGCATCTCAGCAGCTTCCAGGTCCCACGATGGGAATGCATGACACGTTTGCTCACGAGTCTTGAAGGAGGCCAGGCTGTTGAATTTCTCTGAACCAAGTGGGAGATCATCCCCAGGCAGGTCTGTGCCAAGGGAGTGAAGCAGAGAACGGAATGTTTGGGGGGTAAACCAGCCGGAAGGGAAATCTACAGGCCCCCTGATGCCCTGGCCCGGTGTCCTGGGGCCCCCCCACTGCGGTGGACATGAGCTGGGAGGTAGACATCAACCTTGGCAGTGGCGCTTGTGGGGTTCAGCAGCCAGGACTGCTCCCCGTGTCGAGCTCCAGCAAGGTTCAGGGCTGGGTCTATGTGGATCCCATTTGGGTGGAAGACAAAGCAAGGACAGGCTGTTGATGAGGCTTTGGGGTGAGCAAAGGTGTGGCCCCCAGGAGCTCCAGGTCCCCTTCCCCCTTTTCGAAGCCTCTGCCCTCCCCACCCTGAGTGACTGGTTTCCCCCTGGGACCCAGGAGAACTAAGCCAGCAGTTGTTGGTCAGCGACACCTGTCAGTCATCACATCCAAGCTCTCTCCACTTCACCTGATTCTAAACAGTGCCTTCTGAGACCAGGCTCCACATTACAGATCTGAGACTTCTCAGAGCTCAACCAGCCGTCAAGGTCACACAGCTGCCCCCCCACCCCTGGACGGTGGGCCCAAGCCCGGCCTTGCCAGCTGCTCTCCTGGATCCTCCAGGCCCTGGACCTGGCTGGTGGATCAGGATTCTACCCAGAGAGATCACAGGAGAGGGGTCACAGCGACTGCCAGGTCAGACCCAGGAAGCCACATGCCTCCACTTTGAACGCGAGTTCTGTGTTGATGTTACTGGTAATTGTTCTCTTATTCCCAGCAAGGCTTCCCCGTGCTGGGATCTCATTATCACGGGGGGAATTAAGTGGTCACAGCCCCGTGGGATTGATCCTTACCACTTGACTTTATGTTTCATGTTATTATCGCAGTGAGGGACTTGTTAAACCAAACGTTAGAGCCAATCTGGAATTGTAGTGAAATGAAGCTGCTGGGTTTGGGGTTAGGTCTGGAGTGTGGAGGTTCCTGCTCTCTCTGTTTTTCCCTCTCACTTTTTTTTAAATAGGCTTTTTTTCTTAGACCAGTTTTCAGTTTATAGGAAGGTGAACAGTAAGCAGGGAGTTCCCATATACACTCTCCCGCTAACCCCCAGTTTCTCCTATTAACATTTTGCATGTTACATTTGCTGTGACCTTTGGATGTGCTACATTTGTTCTGATGGATGAGCTAGTTCTGGTATGTCATTATGATGTAAAGTCCACACCAGTGTGCATCAGCAATTGCTCTTGGTGTTGTGTGTTCTCTGTGTTTGGATGAACGTATAGTAATATATCGGCTTCCCTGGTAGCTCACCTGGTAAAGAATCTGAACCCGGTTCCATCCCTGGGTTAGGAAGATCCCCTGGAGAAGAGATTGGCTACCCACTCCTGTGTTCTTAGGCTTCCCTCGTAGCTCAGACGGCAAAGAATCTGCCTGCAATGTGGGAGACCTGGGTTCGATCCCTGTATTGGGAAGATCCCCTGGAGAAGGGCATGGCTACCCACTCCAGTACTCTGGCCTGGAGAATACCCCTGGATGGAGGAGCCTGTTGGTCTCAAAGAGTCAGACACGAGTGGGCGACTGAGCCCAGCACAGTGTACTGAGGTATGTTTACCGTCATGCGATCACACAGAACTGTTTCACTTGAAATCCCTGAGCCCACCGGTTCATCCTCCCTGCCCCCAGCCCCTGACACCCGTTGATCTTTTACTGTCTGCGTGATTTTCCTTTCTTGATAATGTCATAGCATCATAGTCGTGCAGTGTGCAGCCTTTTCAGACTGGCTTCCATCACTCAGTAACATGAACCTGAGGCCCCTCCAGGTCTTTTCATGGCTTCATAGCTCATCCCAAGAGTTCTTTATGTGACGAGGTCTGGCCTGAACCACCCCATCCGGGTCTAAGGGCCCACTCCTGCCCTGTCCTGCTACGCAGGGGATCCTGATTCCCCCTTGTTGTGTCCACGTACCCGCCAGGCCACCTCCCCCGGCCTCAGTCCACTCACTGGGCGGCAGGATCACTGACCGTGGCCCTTGCTCCGCAGGCTTCTGTGAGCACTGGTCCCCTTTGCAAAGCACCCGACTGGTGCAGCTGAATGAGGTCCGAGGACTGAGTCCATCTTGAAGGGTAAGAAGGCCCAGACCTCAAATCCGCAGGACCCTCAGGCTGGGACCCCAGGGACAAGCGGGCAGATGCAGGCTGGATGGGACACCTAAGTAAGGTGGTGCCCACACCGACAGGCCCCCTCTGGACAGTGTCTATTTACCACCACCAGGGGGCAGCACCCCGCTCTCACCCAGCCACCCAGAGCCGCGGCAGGATGCTGGTGTAGAGAAGGAGCCGCGGAAGGCAGCAGGGCTGGTGCTCCCACAAAACGACCCTCTTAAAGCAGCTTTCACCCCAGATCAAGTATATTTATGTTAACCAGGAAACTGGCCATGCCAGGCTGTGAGTTCTTGCGAATGACAGTGGCTGTTGCGAAGGCGGGAGGAGAAGGGGACGACAGAGGATGAGATGGTTGGATGGCATCACCAACTCGATGGATGTGAGTTTGAGCAAACTCCGGGAGTTGGTGATGGACAGGGAAGCCTGGCGTGCTGCAGTCCATGGGGTCGCAAAGAGTCAGACACGACTGAGTGGCTGAACTGAACTGAGCTGTTGTGTATTGATCTCTTACGGTTTGTGGGACTCTGGGCTGCTTGTTACGCAAGCCTTTCTGCCTGAGGTCCTAGCCACCCCTGGGGCAGGTGCTGTGAGCAGAGGGCAGACGGACAGACAGCTGGATGGCTAGGAGTTCCAGGTCACTGCTTGCTGGAGGTGAGGCTGGGCTGTACGCAGGTATGCCTGGGGCTCTGACACTGCTCCATCCCACTCAGGTGCTGGTGTAAGACCTTGCCTGTCCACTCGTGGAGACACAAGGCATGCTGTCCTTTGTACGCGTAGTGGGTGAGAAGTAACATGCGTTTCCCCCCAACCCTCCCCCAAATCTTGATTTAGCCTCAGATGCGGACGGGGTGACTCAGGAGCCTCTCAGCCCCACGTGAGTCCCAGGCAGCCCCAGGGCGGTGTACGGTCGTGAGTCGGCTCTGCCTGAGGTTTCAGTCCTCAGGCCCCGTGGGGAATCTTTAATTCCAGCCCGGGACATCCTTGCTCTCTGCACGCCATCCCCCATCGGTTTTATTAAGTACTGGATGAGGGGGTTTCTGTGATGATTGCACAGGAGAAAAGAGCGAGGGGCAAGCCTGCTGCTGACACTCCCAGCAGAGTGGAAGTGTCCCCGCGGCATCCAGGACGGCCGGCGGGGCTCCGCAGCCCTCACCAGGCTCTGCAACGCCCAGTGAGCTGTTTGGTCCTGACCCGTCTGAGACCTCGAGGCGGTCCTTAACGCTGGGCCTGGGGTATTGGGGGTGATGCCAGGCTATTTTTTTGTGCCAGTTGTCTGCTTTCCTGCACCTGCTTCTCCAGACAGGGTCGCTTTTTAAAATATGAAAGTGAAAGTGAAGTCGCTCAGTCGTGTCCGACTCTTTGCGACCCCATGAACTGTAGCCTGCCAGGCTCCTCCGTCCATGGGATTTTTTCAGGCAAGAGTACTGGAGTGGGTTGCCATTTCCTTCTCCAGATCTTCCCGACCCAGGGATTGAACCCAGGTCTCCCGCATTGTAGGCAGATGCTTTACCATCTGAGCCACCAGGGAAGTCCTGGTGTGCATATGTATCTTAAAATGTACATGTCTGTAATTTCGCCTGTTGATTTACTTCTGGCGGTGCTGGGTCTTCCCTGCTGCACGCGATCTCTTCTCTCTAGTTGCGGCGAGCGGGGACTCTTCTCCAGTTGCTGTGTGTGGGTTTCTCATTGTGGGGGCTTCTCTTGCTGCGGAGTGTGGGCCCTGGGGTGCCCGGCTCAGGTGTTGCGTCTCCTGGGCCCTGGAGTGCCCGGCTCAGGTGTTGCGTCTCCCGGGCCCTGGGGTGCCCGGCTCAGCCGTTGCGTCTCCTGGGCTCTCGAGCACAGACTCCGCCATGCTGGTGCCCGGGCTTCGTCACTCCGCGGCACGTAGGATCTTCCGGGGTCAGGGGTTGGACCTGTGTCCACTGCGTGGGCAGGTGGACCCTTTACCGCTGAGACCTCAGGGAAGCCCCAGGATGGCTTTTGGCCCCAGACGGCTGCTCCCCTGGGTGCCTTCAGAGCCTCCTCCTGGAAGGCCTGGTGCTCCCCCATGTGGAGCTGCCTGCAGTCAAACCCTCCCCGCAGGCGGGACCCAGAGGAGGGGACCCTGCGCTGCGGATCTGGGGACTGTGGGGAAAGGGGGTCTGGAGGCTTGGGGGGCAGCCTGGAGGCTGGATGGGGAAATGTCCTCTGTGTGACATCCGTCTCCTCCATCTTTACAAGAGTGAGCAAAACTTCGGTGCCTAGTACTCCATCAGTGATGGTGTTAAAGCAGTGTCTAAATGTGTATGCATGTATCTGTATCTGTGTGTTATATATGTACATTACATTTATATATTTATGTGTGTATGTGTGTGTGTCTGTCCTTGCATGTATGAATGTATACTTGTGTCTCTCTGTATGTGTGTCTGTGTGTGATTGTGTACATATGTGTCTGTCTGTCCATTTGTGTGAGGGTATATTTGTGTCTCTGTGTGTTTGTATGTGTGTCTGTGTGTGTATCTGTCTTGTCTGTCCGTGTGTGTGAACATATGCTTGTGTATTTGCCTGTGTGTGTATGTCTGTGTGTGTCTGTCTGTGTGTGTAAATGTATATTTGTATGCATCTGTGTCTCTGTATGTGTGTGTCTGTCTGTCCGTGTGTGTCTGTCTGTCTGTCCATGTGTGTGTGTGAACATATGCTTGTGTATTTGTCTGTGTGTGTATGTCTGTGTCTGTCTGTCCATGTGTGTGAATGTATATTTGTGTGCCTCTGTGTCTCTGTATGTGTGTGTCTGTCTGTCCGTGTGTGTCTGTCTGTCTGTCTGTATGTGTGTGTCTGTTTGTGTGTCTCTGTGTACGTGTGTCTGTATGCTTGCAGCTCCCTGGCTCCTGAGCTCCGGACCCCTGATAAAACCTCAGAACTCATTCAGCCCAGAAAAGGGGGCCGAGAGCCCTGCTCCGGGGCAGCCCTGACCCGGGCGATGGGGGGTCGGTGCCCCAGCCCCCTGCCCTCCTCCTGAGGGATGCCCTGGAGGGTCTCCCAGGGAGAGATCAGCTCGACAGCACACTCTCCTTCCTCCCCACTGCTTTCTGCCACCTGGAGTCCCCTGGGTACACCGCTAGGACCCCATCCTTGCCTCAGCCTCAGGTCAGGGGACCCCAGGCCAAGACGGAAGGTGGGACTGGAAGATGTGGGTCCTCGCTAGGCTGTGTGCTTAGAGCTGGCTGAGCAGGGGGTCTGCTTCCATCCCTGCGCCTGGCAGAGACCCAGAGGCAGGCAGAGGAGCGGACGAGCTTCCCCGTGGAGGAAAGGGGACCAGCTCCTCTCAGGGAGTCACGTGAAGCTCAGTGGGGAGGCAGTGCTGCAGGCTGGTACAGAAGCCTGCTGGGCAGAGAGCACGGCCCACACTGCCCCCCGCAGCCCGGGTCCACCTCCCATCCAGGACCAGCCTGAGAAGGGCGAGCCTGCCCCTTGCCAGGCATGTGGGATCTGCCCCCCGCCCTTTCAGTAGCCTCCCAGGTCCCACAGGCACCCAGCCCCATCAGGCCTGAGAGGAGCTGGTCCCTGGCCCCTGGTCGTCCCTTGACCACCTGGCTGTGGCCACTGCTGGGCTGGAGCTCCCTGGGCACAGACGCTGCGTGGGCCCCAGTGACCTCAGGCTGGCCCCCATAGGTGCCTCTGGAGGGTGTGGGTGAGCGGCGGCCCTGCCCAGAACCCCTGGAGCCCCACAGGTGGGCCCTTCGGCCGTCCACCCTGACCCGTCCCTCTGGGGGTCTCCATGACCACCCTCGGTCGTGGTTGGCTATAACAGGGAACAGTGACAGTACTCAGGTCGCCGTCCCCAGGCCACAGAGTGGATTCGAAGCGAGCTCACAGGAGGATGCGATGGTTGTACGGCACAGGAGAGGACCTGGGTCCCCGTCTGCAGAAGGACTCGCGAGCTCAGAAGAGTGTGTGTGTTGGGGGGTGCCTTGCTTCTGAGGCCCCGGAAGGCCAGGGGGCATCGGCTCCCCTTTGGGAGGTGGGGGACTGGACTGCTGTCAGGGTGTCCCATCTCCTGACCTCTGCTGGTCCCCCGATGCCCTCTGGGTCATGCTGGGGGGTTATGTGGGGCCCCGAGCGCTTGAAGAGTTGCTGGGTTGCTCACCTGTGCCTGGCCCATCCCGCTTTTTAATGCTGCTCCTTGTCCCCTGCAGTGTCAGAGCCGCAGGCTGCTCCCAGCCCCCCGGAGAAGCCGCCCAGCACGGCGATCCTGTGTAACACCTGCGGGAATGTGTGCAGGGGCGAGGTGCTGCGGGTGCAGAACAAGTACTTCCACCTCCAGTGCTTCATCTGCAAAGGTGAGCATCCCGGCCCGTCTCCACCGCGGGGCCCGGCACAGCCCTGCCGTGGGGCTGGGCCCGCCTCCTAGCTGCCTCGCTGGGCCCCACAGTGTCCCCGGGAACTCCTTAGATCTGGGCTGTTGGAGAAATGCATCCCCAACCTTCATATACCGACATGGTCTTTTCAGCGTGGCCTGCCTGCCTCCCTGATGGGAGTTCCTGCCCGAGGGGGCGGCGGGTGAGAGGACGAGGTCTAGGTCCTAGGCAGCATCCTCGATGGCCCGAGGATTCGGGTCCACTGGCCAGAGCAAAGTGGCCACCTGGGTCCCAGAGCCACGTAGTAAATGGCCATTGCTGGTGGCTTCTTTGCGGGAGAAGGGATAGGCTACTCACTCCAGTATTCCTGGGCTTCCCTTGTGGCTCAGCTGGTAAAGAATCTGCAATGCAGGAGACCCGGGTTTCATCCCTGGGTTGAAAAGATCCCCTGGAGAAGGGAAAGGCTACCCACTCCAGTATTCTGGCCTGGAGAATTCCATGGACTGTATGTATAGTCCATGGGGTCGCAAAGAGTTGGACACGACTAAGTGACTTTCACTTTCCTGAAAACACATGAAAAGTAGCATTTGGGGGAAGGGATGGACAAATCAAAGCAATCTGGCACAGTGTCCAGACTCAAAGAATTTACACGTGTGTGCTAAGTTGCTCGGTTGTGTCTGACTCTTTGCAACCCTATGGACAGTAGCCCACCAGGCTTCTCTGTCTGTGGGATTCTCCAGGCGAGAATGATGGACTGGGTTGCCATGACCTTCTCTAGGGGATCTGCCCAATCCAGGAATCGGACTTCCATCTCTCATGTCTTCTGAACTGGCGGGCATGTTCTTTAGCACTAGTGCCCCCTGGGAAGCCCTGTAGTTTTAAAGAATTCTCTCAATGACCCTGCAACTCCCACCTTACCTCTGGGCAGCGCACGGTGTTGTCACAGCCTGCCGTCCGGTGGGTTTGAACGCCGTCCAGAGATGCAGGGACGTTCCCAGATGGACCTCGGGGCCCCGGGCAGTGAGGGCCTGGGCTTCCTGGTCCAAGTAGGGAAGCGAACACGCCACATGTAAGACTGCGGAGCACCA
Source organism: Odocoileus virginianus (assembly GCF_023699985.2). NCBI lineage: Eukaryota > Metazoa > Chordata > Mammalia > Artiodactyla > Cervidae > Odocoileus > Odocoileus virginianus. Next base: position 1,170,585 of record NW_027224267.1, read on the forward strand.
TGGCTTTTGTGAGCACCACGGGGCCCGTTAGCTGCCTGAGTCCCTTCAGCCCACCATGGTCCCAGGAGGTCCTACTGTGCACCAGGTCCGGCCTTTGAAAGTGCTGAGTAGGAAGGCATGAGACCTAGCTTGGAGGCTGCGGTCTGGTCAGAAGATAAATCTACCAGCTCAGTGGAGAAAGCTCGTGGTTAGTGGTCGAAGCCAAGAGCTGGGAAGGGGGCCCCTGGGGATGCAGCAGGGCCCCCAAGGAGCCCGCTGGTCCTGCGAGGCGCCGGAAGCCGGCTCCGTCACCCCTGGCCCTCACCTCGGCTGAGCACTTCCTGTGAGCTCAGTTCTCTCATGTGTTTCCATCTAAAGCCCCCCAGTCTTGGGGGACGGGGTGGCTGTGGCGTTATCTCCACTGAAAATGAGGATTCAAGGGTGGCTGTGACTCACAGCTGTCCCCTGGGGGAGCCACTGGCGTGAGTCGGGGTGGGGGTGCCCTTCCCATGAGTCTCAGCTCTGCCCCCACCCCAGCGCAGAGGGACGGGGTGCGGCCCCCAGCAGGGTTTGTGTCCCGGTGAAGAGGGGGCAGAAGGTGAGGGCCGGGGGTCAGGGAGGCCATGGTCATCAGTGAGCAAAGATGGACCCTGTGTTCAGAGCTGCCACCTCACCCGGCCGCCCTGGAGTTTCAGAATTATGGATCTCCTGGTCCACGCCTGTCCTTTCCCAGGAGGGGAAACGGAGGCAACAGGGGAACCCTTCTTGCCCAAGGGGGCAAATCCAGTCAGCTGCTGGAGACCCCAGACCCGAAGATCTTCAAACGAGAGCAGGAGAGAGCAGGGGGAGAGAGGGAGGGAAGATAAATGCAGATGAATGGGAGAAACAGAAAGAGCAGTCCTCATGTGAGCCTTGGAAGGAGAGAAAACCCCAGTGGCCAACTGCGCTCCACCCCTCACCCCACCCAACCCCGGGCCAGTGCCAGGGTCGCCAGCGGGCCCCTGCCTCCGGCCCGTTCACCTGGCGGGGGCCAGAGTGGGCTCTCCAGGCAGATGGGCCTCAGCCTCTCCCGTCGCCTGGGATGAAGGCAGCGCCTTGAGCTTACCTGGCCCCAGGTAGCAGGTGCCTCTGAGCTCAGCCGGTGCACCGGGGAAGGGGCTGTGTGTGCAGGCGGGAGGTGGATGGGATGGGGCGGGAAGGCGGGGCGGACGAGGGGTGGAGGGCGGGTGCAGTGTGAGGGTGAGTGGGTGGGGGCACGACTTGGGGGTGGATTGACGGGCTCGTGGAGAGTGGGCCTGGGACAGACAGGAGCCCGGCTGGCTGGCTGGAGCTGAGTGGACAGGGTGCCACCCTGTGCCCTGAGCCTGGCCAGGCCTTCTGGCTGAAGCGCGTGTTGGGCCTGGCCTTGCCCCCACCCCTCTGGGCCCAGGCTCCTGCCAGACCTTATGATGGCACATGGCTGGACGCCCGGATGGTGCCTCCCACGGCTGTGAACTGGGTGTCTCGGGAGCTCAGATCTCCCTGTTGGGGGTCCGCATGGAGGGGACATGCTGGCCACTCAGTCTCCCCAGGGGCACGCGGGCACTGCCCTGGCCCTGGATCCTCCATCCTTGTCTCTTGCTAAGACCCCTGAATGGAAGTCTTCCCTCTCGGGTTCCGTGGAGGGGCCTCCTGGACAGGGGGATGAAGTGGGTGGGGAAGGAGGGCAGCAGAGAGAGCCCCCACCCCCCAGGAGCCCCACCTGTAGGCGCATCAAGTCACAGACTCTGTGGGGGCTCTGGTGTTGAGTCCGGTTGTTTGAAAAGAAAACTTGAGGACCGCAGCCCTGCCCTCAGCCGTGACCCTGCGCCCTTCACTCAACCCTAGGCCCACGGGGCTGCCCCGGTGCCCGGGGACCTTTCCCGGGGAGGCCGTGACCCGACACCCTGGCTGGGGCCCTGCCCGGCCCGTTTCTTCTGCTCTTCAGTGCTGCCCCGGCCACCAGGGCATCTGCCTGGCTCAATCTCCTCTGCTCTCCTGCAGAAGCACATGCTGTGTTCGTGAAAAGCCAAAGCCATTAGATTGCTCTTTTTTAAAAGCTGATTTTAAAAGACCCAGGGGAAGTGCTCGCTGTATTTAAAAGGATTGTCTGAGGGCACTGACCCTAGGAACTGGATAAAAGGCATTAGATGTCCAGCACCCAGCCCATCACCTGCTGTGGCCCAGGGGTTTGGTCGGTGGCGGGGGGTGGGGGGCGGGAGGGCTGCCCCAGATGACCCACCCCCAGGGTCCTTCTCTGGGCTCCAGCCTCCCGAGGAGACCTGGGAATGGGTCTGACCTGGTCCTTAACAGCCGGGGTGGGCAGCACCGGGCCAGCATCTGGGCCTCACCCTTAAGCCCCAGCAGCTGCCTGGGGCGGGTTGCCATCAGTGGGGGCACTGGCAGGAGTCTGTGGGCATGCAGGCCTGGTTCCAAGACCCCCGGGCATCCGCCCACCCACAGGCTCATTCTGTGCCAGGAGCCCTGTCAGCCTGCAGACACAGCAGGGCCCTTGCTGTGGCATGTCTGCTTAACCTGCTGAGAAATGACAGGAACAGCTAAGATTTCCTGCGAGTTTTAAAGAGGTTGTGTTTATTCAAGCACGAGGATTGCATAGTCTTCGATTGATCTTTTATTCACTGCTCATGAAAATTCAAAGTCTATGAGTCATTGAAGATGCTCTTGGATGAATAAAATAAAAGAACCAACTTACACTGTCTTAAATTACATGGGTATTTATCATCTTTACAGGAAGCCTGGAAGTAGCCTTCTTACCCACCAGAGCTTGTTAATATGACAGCTCAACAAAGTCATCAAAGACTGGGTTCTTTTTTCACTTCTCCACCCCAACTGCCCCACCCCCAATCTTTTGCATTTCAACAATGCCTTTCCTCATGGTCTCTCCAAACATCCTATCCTCACAGGTTGAGACTCAACCCTGGGGATGAGGTTGGGCAAGGATGTGCGTAGGCAAAGGGGCCCTCCACCCCCCATGATTGCCCTGTTTGCTTAATCAGGGCAATCTCCCTTTGATGACAAACCTAGACAGTTTATTAAAAAGCAGAGAAGTCACTTTCCCAACAAAGGTCCATATAGTCAAAGCTATGGTTTTTCCAGTAGTCATGTATGGGTGTGAGAGTTGAACTATAAAGAAAGCTGAGCGCCAAAGAATTGATGCTTTTGAACTGTGGTGTTGGAGAAGACTCTTGAGAGTCCCTTGGACTGCAAGGAGATCCAACCAGTCCATCCTAAAGGAAATCAACCCTGAATATTCATTGGAAGGACTGATGCTGAAGCTGAAGCTCCAATACTTTGGCCACCTGATGTGAAGAGCTGACTCACTGAAAAAGACCCTGATGCTGGGAAAGATTGAGGGCAGGAGGAGAACAGAGGATGAGATCACTGGATTGCATCACTGACTCAATGGACATGAGTTTGAGCGAGCTCCAGGAGATGGTGATGGACAGGGAGGCCTGGCGTGCTGCGGTCCACAGTGTCGCAAAGAGTCGGACCCAATTGGGTGACTGAACAGCAGCAGCCCTCTGATCAGGGAGGAGAACTTTTCCCTGGAAGCCCTCACAGGCTTCCTGTGTGACTCACCAGCTAGAACTGGGTCACACTCGCTCCCACCAGTAAAGAGGAAAGGGAGGGCGGGGACTGACCGACTCCAGCCATGTTCCTCCCTCGGTGGGGGTGTTGCCAGTCTAACTGCAGCAGGGTCTGTTAGCACAGAAGGCAATTGTGTCTAATGCTGACCTGAGATCCCAGCATACTAGGGTCCTGCCACCCAGGTGCTTGCTTGACGTGACTTGGTTTACCCAAATATGAAAATCCGTGAAAGGAAGTGCATCGTTTTCCAGACCCTCTCGACATTGTCAAGCTTGGGCTTTGCTGCCAGGCCTGGGTTCCAATCCCACCTCTGCCACTCACTGCTTACATGGGTCTCAGACACATTTCTTAGCCTCGGTTTCTATTCAGCAACCCTGCTGGGCACCTGCTCTGTGCCAGGCAGTGTTCTGGGTGCTTGGGATGCATCCATGAACAAAACAGACATCCTTGTCCTCGTGGAGATCACGTTCTAGGCCCGGGAGACAGAGAGGGAGCACTAGATAGAGAAAATAAGTAGATCTTTATTATATACTGAAAGTGAAGGACTAGGGAGGGGGAGACAAGGCGCAAGATGCAGACAGAGTTGGGAGTGCCAGGAAGTCACTATTTTAAGTTGGGTAATCAAGGCAGGCTTCACGGAGGAGGTGACCTTTGTGTGAAGACTTGAAGGATGTGAGGGAAGGGCATTGAAACCAGAGGGAACAGCCAGGGCAGTGATACTAAAGCAGGTAGCTGTGCCCAGCAGTCTCCGGGACAGCAGGAGGCCTGCATGCCTGGAGTAGAGTGAAGACGGAGTGGGGAGGGCTGGAGGGGGTTCTTGTGTGGACCTGGGCCCTGACACCGAAGGAGGAAGAGCACAGGAGGGTCCTGTGTGTCTTAGTGTCGTGGCCTCTGGGGGCTGTGCTGATGGGAGGTCAGGACAGGGTGGGGAGAGGGGCCCAGAGCCCCAGCCCGAGACCGCGGCAGCTTGGACGACAGTCTGAGGGGGCATCTCCTTCCGGATTGTCTTAGAGCCCAGCCAGCTCCACGGTACACAATGGGACTCCGTGTGAGACGGAAATAGGTCAAACATCCAGCGCAGAGCAGGTCCTCGGGAAAAAATGAAAGCTGTTACCGTGTTAAAAACAACTTGAAACTTGCCCAGGAAGATGAATCTGGTCCTCCGGACCTTCTCCCCATGGCCGAGTTCTGTGCTTTTGGAGCATCTGTTTCCAGCTGGGGTCTTCTGTCATCCTGCTCGCGATGCTTCAGCATGAGCCCCAACTCCGAAATGATGAGAAGATGAGGAAGTGAGACCAGGAAAGCAGGTGCTTTCTGATCCGTGCGGCCCAGGGGCTGGGTGTGCTCATGTTTGCAGAAAGAGTGAAGGAGACGGGGTGGGGGGGGAATGTGTGTGTGTGTGTGTGTGTGTGTGTGTGTGAGTGTGAGTGTGTGTGTGAGTTGAATGTGTTTGTGAGTGTGTATATGTGAGTGTGTGTGAGTGTGAGTGTGGTGTGAGTTGAATGTTTGTGAGTGTGTATATGTGAGTGTGTGTGAGTGTGAGTGTGGTGTGAGTTGAATGTGTTTGTGAGTGTGTATATGTGAGTGTGTGAGTGTGAGTGTGGTGTGAGTTGAATGTGTTTGTGAGTGTGTGAGTGTGTATATGTGTGTGTGCATGTGTCTGTGTGTGAGTGGACATGTGTCTGTGAGTGTGTGTGAGTGTGAGTGTGGTGTGAGTTGAATGTGTTTGTGAGTGTGTGAGTGTGCATGTGTGTGTGTGCATGTGTCTGTGTGTGTGTGTGTGTGTGTGTGTGTGTGAGTGTGTGTATGTGTGTGTGTGTGTGTGTGTGTGTGTGTGAGTGTGTGTGTGTGTGTGTGTGTGTGTGTGTGTGTGTGTGTGCGTGTGTGTGTGTGTGTGTGTGTGTGTGAGTGTGTGTGTGAGTGTGTGTGTGTGAGTGTGTGTGTGAATGTGTGTGTGAGTGTGAGTGTGGTGTGAGTTGAATGTGTTTGTGAGTGTGTGAGTGTGTATATGTGAGTGTGTATATGTGAGTGTGCATGTGTCCGTGTGTGAGTGGACATGTGTCTCTGTGTGTGTGTGTGTGTATGTGAGTGTGTGAGTACATATATGTGAGTGTGCATGTGTCTGTGTGTGTGTGAGTGTGTATATGTGAGTGTGTGTGAGTGTGAGTGTGGTGTGAGTTGAATGTGTGTGTGAGTGTGAGTGTGTGTGTGCCGTGCACCAGCTCTGCCTGTGACTTGGTAACAGCAGGTGGGGTCGTCCACAAGGACACGCCCCTCTGGGGATCATGGACGGCCACGCCCAGAGCTGGTCTGCGTGTCGGGGGTGACAGGGACCTCTGTTCCAGGAGCATTTGTGGGAACCTGAAGCCAGGGGAGAGCGGTGGACAGTCAGGGCAGGAAGGACGCTCAGATGACGTGGGCCTGTTGTTTCCAGAGGGAGGGCCTGCGGCCGAGGCGAGGCTGGGCCCTGGGCGGGTGGGGACCCCGCTGCCCCCAGCCAGCTCGCCAGCTCTGCGGACGCCCGAGTTCTGGGTCCGCCTGGTGCTGTAGCGTCAGCCGCTCTCCTTGCCCCAGGCCCCAGCACCGAGCGCCCCTCAGCTGACCGCCCCGAGGGACTGCCCAGAGCATCCCAGTCTCTGCCTTTGTAAGAGTTTTCCATCCGGCGTCCTCTTGCCTACATGCTTTTGTGTCTCTTTAAGGGACTGCGTGAGCCCTTTTCCCATCATGCATTTGTCATCACGTTTCAATACCTGCCCAAATTCCTTCAGTTTCCTGGCCCATGGCCCACAGCAAACTTGGAGCCATTCCTCAGCTGTTAAACGGTTGCATGGATTCCAGCCGGCACCTGGCTGATCAGTCTCCTATGCCTCATCTCACTGATTTATGGTGACAGCCGTGGGAGATCTGTATGATTAACCCTTTGTTACAGAGGAGGACTCTGAGGCTCAGAGAGGTTCAGTAACTTACCCCAGGTCACACAGCTGGCCAGCAGCGACAGCGAGGATCCACGCCCAGGCTTCCTGTCTCTAAAGCCCAGCATTCACTTATCACCTTATCCTGTAGTTAGCGCTGCAGCTGACACTGTGCATGTGGGCTTCTGTGGACGTTCACGGTCGTCTCCTTGACACAGAGTCCCAGAGACAGATGGCTGGGTTAGCGGATAGGAGCCATCCGCACACTCCTTTGAGTCGGTGCCAAACGGTATTCCAGAAAGTGCCACCGATTGTCTTCCCACCACGGCCCACCCCCTCCCGACCGTTTCTCAGAAATGACCATGGTTGACCGCCAAAGGGGGGCCCTCTCGGGTCACCCACAGCTCAGAGCCCTTCATGACTCTCAGCTACTTGCTTAGGCAGATGGAATGTAAGGACAGCATATTGCCTTGATGAGGACTTTTAGCAGACGACAGAGGATGAGAGATGGTTGGATGGCATCACCGACTCAATGGACATGAGTTTGAGTAAGCTCCAGGAGTTGGTGATGGACAGGGAAGCCATGCAGTCCATGGGGTTACAAAGAGTCGGACACGATTGAGCAACTGAACTGAATGTATTTGGACTCTATTTTTGGCAGGCAGAGGTCTGGATTTACTGTCTGGCCTTAACCTCAGGCACCTGAGCAGCTATAGTCCGCTCCGCAGCAGAGATGACCCGGGCGGGGGTGGGGCGGGGGCTGGGGGGCGCGTGGCACTATCGGGACCCAGCTCTCAGGGCAGAAAAGCTGCTTTTATTCAGTCTCCTGGTGCCTCCGTGATGTAGACTCAGGTTTAAAGGGGCACTCGATATCCCTCTGCACATTTTTCTCCTTTGAGGAATAGTCAGTGCCGTCATAGCTTTAAGAAGATAGGAAAATGAGCCAAACCCCAGAGCCAAGCGTGTCCGGAGCCAGCTGTCACTCGGGGCTGAATCGCTGCAGGCAGTGTCTGCAGAAGACAGCAGTTCTCCTGCACAGACCCCGGGGGGCTTGTTCCTCCCAAGTCGGGGTGCAGCTGCAGGGTGCACCGGTGCTGACTGAACAAAGGGGCCTCGCTCTCGCCCGGGAGGGGGGCAGATCCGGAACCGAGTGCTGGTCTCCGACCTCCCGGGTGAGTGACGTCAGTCCAACAATGACCTGGACGGTGTCCCCGCACGACTTGGGGCTCACGTCACGCGCGCTCGTAGGATGCCCTGCGCACTGCTGTCCTCCCAGCTCAGCAGACCCAGCCGAGGACGCGGGGCCCAGAGAGGTCAGGGACCTGCCGAGGGGCACACAGCACGGTGCACGGGGCGAGCCTGCATCACCCGGGCAGCCCCGGCGTCCCGGCTCTCAGCAGCTCAGCTTTGTGTCCAAAGAGCCAGCCGCTCCTTGGAGACGTGGAAGGAAGGATTTCCAAGCCTGTGGGCGGCTGTGAACATGGAATGGTACATGCAGCCCTGTGCTCTGGGCGAGGGGATGCGGGACGGGGAGACCCAGGAGAGGCCCACCGCCTCGGCCTGCGTGGGTCTGGGGGCTGAGCTGAGAGGGTCTCTCCCAGCAGGGCCACTGGAGCCCCCAGGTCACCGTGGGAGGGTGTGCCGTGGGCACTGACCAGTCCATGTGCTGAAAGGCGCTGCTGACCGGGCCGAGCAGAACCCGGCCCCGGGGACCCTGAGACCCTCTGGAGATTCCGATTCCCGGAGAGCTCTTCCCGAACCGACCAGCCTGAGGAGCCACCTGCGGTGAAGGGAGGCTGCCCGACTGCCCTCACCTGCTGAACCTGCAGGGCACCAAACAGGGCGTATTCAGAGGTCGGGGCTCCCCATCAGACCCCAGGAGCTCCTCTCCCCCGCCACCATCCGTGTCATCAAGACTTGCACTGCCGAAGACTCTTACCCTCTCCGGGTAGTGATAACCTCCGTGTAATAACAACATATGTGTTGCGTTCTGATTTTCTGTGTTTATCTTGGCTGTGTGGGTCTTCGTTACCGTGCGGCTCTTCTCTAGTTGTGGCGGGCGGGGCTAGCTGCGGTGTGTGAGCTTCTCATGGCGGTGGTTCTCTTGCTGTGGAGCGCCGGCTTTAGGGAGCGCAGCCTTCAGTACCTGCAGCCCTCAGGCTCAGTAGCTGTGGCACACGGGCCCAGCTGCCCCGCGGCGTGCAGAATTTTCGCGGGACGGAACGCATGTCCCCTACATTGGCAGGTGGATTCTTTACCACTGGACCCCCAGGGGGGCCCCATCATATGTGTTGTTCTGATAGCTTTGTACTTGTAATTTTTACTAGTAACTAGTTTTAGCACTAGTACTACTTTGTACCAGTAGCTGTAATAACAACCCCATCCAGAATAAGCTATTAGATATTTACAGCCTTGTGACCATAAGAACCTAGACAGCATATTAAAAAGCAGGGACGGAACTTTGCTGACAAAGGTCCGTCTAGTCAAGGCTATGGTTTCCCCAGTGGTCATGTATGGATGTGAGAGTTGGACCATAAAGAAAGCTGAGCGCCAAAGAACTGATGCTTTTGAACTGTGGTGTTAGAGAAGATTCTTGAGAGTCCCTTGGACTGCAAGGAGATCCAACCAGTCCATCCTAAAGGAGATCAGTCCTGGGTGTTCACTGGAAGGACTGATGCTGAAGCTGAAACTCCAATACTTTGGCCACCTGATGCGAAGAACTGATTCATTTGAAAAGACCCTGATGCTGGGAATAGACTGAAGGTGGGAGGAGAAGGGGATGACAGAGGATGAGATGGTTGGATGGCATCACTGACTCAATGGACATGAGTTTGAGCAAGCTCCGGGAGTTGGTGATACATAGGGAAGTCTGGCATGCTGCAGTCCATGGGGTCACAAAGAGTTGGACAGGACTGAGCAACTGAACTGAACTGACCATAAGGAAGGGTTTCCCAGGTGGTGCTAGTGGTAAAGAACCTGCCTGCCAATGCAGGAGACACAAAGAGATGCAGGTTTGATCCCTGGGTCGGGAAGACCCCCTGGAGGAGGGCATGGCAACCCACTCCAGTATTCTTGCCTGGAGAATCCCATGGACAGAGAAGCCTGGCGGGCTATAGTCCATGGGGTCGCAAAGAGTCAGACACGACTAAAATGACTTAGCAGGCACGCACACAGCATGTCCATAAGAAATTTCTAATAAATCGAGTTCCACGGGGACTGTGGGGTTTTTGTTGTGGAACCATTGGCGTTTTCCATCTCAGAAACACCCCTCTTACAGATGGTTCTGTGGGTAGGGGGAGGGATGGAAATTGGCTTTCTAGGCAGAAGGAGGATGAGGTGAAAAGCCTGCTTTTACTCAGAGCCTGGCTCTGGGATTTTAAACAGAGGTCCATGGTCTTGCTTTGGCATCTCCAATCGACTAGTTAAAGTTGCCCATTCTTAGACTTTCCCAGAAATGATATCGTCTGCAATCAGTTAATCTCTAAACATTTGTATGTATTTGGCTGTTGCAGTGTGTGAACTCTTAGCTGTGGGGTGTGGGGTCTAGTTCCCTGAGCAGGGCGCAGACCCAGTCCCCTTGCTCTGGGAGCACTGAGTCTCAGCCGCTGGGCCACCAGGGACGTTCCCTCAGTTAATTTTTGATGAAAACGTTTACGCGTTGATTCGAAGGCGGACTGCAGAGTGTTTTAAGACCCTGGCTTAGGGGCTGCGACGCTTGAAGACCCCAGACGGACCAGATGGCAGGCTGGTCCCCCGCAGGGAGGGACATGAAGGCTGCTGCCTCAGGAACCAAGCCTGGCTCCCATGTGCCCCGGGGCCTGTCCTGGGGGAAGGCGCCCCCTCCCCACCCCGCGGGTCTCCCCAGTCCTCCCAGGGCAGGAGGTGTGTGTCAGGGTCAGTGCCTGTGTGCCCGGCCTGTCTCCCTCCTGCAGGGGGTCTGGCCTCATCCACACTGGGGGAGACATGCGGGGAGTCAGGAAGCCTCACTGTGGTCTGGGGGTGATCATGTGTCCTTATGGAATCTTCCCATCCAGAACAGGGCCTAGCACATCGTAGGTGCCCAGGTACCTGGGACCACCTCCCCCATCTGGTATTTCTGTGCTGGGACTGCACAGCTGGAGGGGCTGGCGGCTCAAGGAGGCGGGGAGACCCCAGACTGGCCCCCCAGCATGGCCCCGTTCTCTTCCTGGGCCGCTGTCCCTTTCTAGAGGCCTCCACAAGGAGGTCCACTCGACTCCATGCTGAGGGGCCACAGCTGGAGTCTGAGCCTGGAGCCCGGTGTCCCAGGTACCCAGCGAGCCAGCCCGAGTTCCCCCCGAGGCTCGTGTGTGGCCCGTCAGGACCTGGGAGCCAGTGGCCACCTGCTCACTCCGCTCCGCGTGTGTGTCCCCAGCATGCGGCTGTGACCTGGCCGAGGGCGGCTTCTTCGTGCGGCAGGGCGAGTACATCTGCACGCAGGACTACCAGAGGCTGTACGGGACCCGCTGCTTCAGCTGCGACCGCTTCATCGAGGGCGAGGTGGTGTCGGCTCTGGGCAAGACCTACCACCCGGACTGCTTCGTGTGCGCTGTCTGCCGGTGAGCGGGGGCCTGCCTCCCTCCTCCCCCTTCCCTCTTCCCTCCCCCCTCCTCCTTCCCTCCCTCCTCCCCCCTCTTCCTTCCTCCTTCCCTCTCTCCTCCTTTCCTCTTCCCTCCTCCTTTCTTCCCTCCTCCTTTCCTCCCTCCCCTCTCCCTCCTCCCTTTTCCTTTCATTCTTCCTCCCTCCTCCCTTCTCCCCCCTCCCGTCTCCCTTCCTCCTCCTTTTTCCTCTCCTCCCTTCTCCTTCTCCCCCTCCTCCCTCCTTTCCTCTCTCCTTCCTCCTCCTTCTTCCTCTCCTCCCTGCCCTCTCCGTCCTCCCTTTTCTTTTCCTCCCTCCTCCTCTCCCTCTTCCTTCTCTCCCTCCTCCTTCTCCCCTCCTCCTCCTCTCCCTCCTCCTTCCCCCTCCCTCCTCCTTTCCTACCTCTTCCTTCCTTCCTCCCTCCTCCTCCCTCCTCCCTTTTCCTTTTCTCCCTCCTTCCTCCCTCTCCCTCCTCCTCCTCCCCCTCCTCCTCCTCCTCCTCCCCCTCCTCCTCCCCCTCCTCCCCCTCCTCCTCCTCCCCCTCCTCCTCCCCCTCCTCCTCCCCCTCCTCCTCCCCCTCCTCCTCCTCCCTTTTCCTTTCCTCCTCCCTCCTCCCTTTTCCTTTCCTTCCTCCTTTCTCCCTCTTCCCTACTCCGCCCCCTCCTACCCCCTCCTCCTCCCCATCCTCCTCCTCCCCATCCTCCTCCCCCTCCTCCTCCTCCCATCCTCCTCCCCCTCCTCCTCCTCCCCATCCTCCTCCCCTCCTCCTCCCCCATCCTCCTCCCCCATCCTCCTCCCCATCCTCCTCCTCCCCATCCTCCTCCTCCCTTTTCCTTTCCTCCCTCCTCCCTCCTCCCTTTTCCTTCCCTCCCTCCTCCTTCCCTCCCTCCTCTTTCTCTCCCTCCTCCTTCTCCTCCTCCTCCTCCTTCCCTCCCCCGCCCCCACGTGCAGCCCCAGATACATGGTTCCCGGGGGAGGTTCCATTTCTAGAAAACAAAGACTGAAAACCTCCAGGTTTGTTTCCCCTCTGTTCTCTGCCTCACCCCACCCGGCTGAAAGGGGACTTTTTTGAGTGCTGTTCCTGAAGCCATTTTCTGTAGTTACGGCCTCTGCTCCAGACAGAAATGGGAGCTTTGTGAAGCGGGGGACGGTGCTGAGCCAGGAAGCCAGGATGACCAAGGGCGTTTCTAACAGAGGGTCACTGTGTGTCACGGCAGCCTGCCTGGGTCGTTTCCCCGAGGGTGATCTGCATGTTTGATTTCTCCGTGCGTAGCTTAGAGACATAATCACTGTGGCTTTGAAGGGTCACCTCTGTGATCCACCCTTTTAAAAATAACAGCTGACAGCTTTGTGGTTCTGGAGTCACCAGGCCTGGACTTATCCAGCCACTATAAATAACTAGAAAATAAACCAAAAAGTAGAGAAAACAGGAGGTACTAGGGCACAGTCAGCCCAGAACTAACAGAGGAGACAAATGCTGGGACCCCGGTGACCACCCAGATTCCACCGCAGGCTGTTTCTTGAGCCAAGGAGGACGTGGCGTCCTCCCTGGGTCAGGAGACAGTGATACGAGAGACAGACCAGCGTGGCCGAGGGGAGAGGGCTGTGCAGAACAAGAGTGGGGGAATTGTGTAGAGCTGCCTTTGGATCCTGGACCACGATGAACAAAATCCCGAACTTTAAAATAAAGACGGGACCCAACGTGCCGTCTTGCACGCTCCTAGTGGCCGAGCTTTCTGCGGGACCCAGGCAGGAAGGCAAACCACGCAGCGCTGGAGCCAGACAGGCCTAGGTTTGAGTCTGCTTCTGAAAGGCAGCAGCTGTGTGTCCTTGGCAGAGTTAACTGCCTTCTCCAAACTTCAGTTTTCTCGCGGATAGAGGAACATGAAGACCCACGTGGACAAGCATGTTAAGCAGCTGTTAGAGGAGGCAGGAACTAAGGAGTCTGTCATGGAACCCGGCCTGGCAGCAGCAGGTGCTCACTAAATGGTGCTGTTGCCTTGAGTGCTGAAGTGAGCAGCGTCCCGCGTGGTCAGAGGAGGCGGGGTCGGATGCGGGAGGCCACAGCCTAGACTGCCCGGAGGATCAGTGGCTTGCCACGGTGTGTAAGCGCCGGCTGGCCCCCACCGGCCCTCCACACGACCCTGCGGTTCTGCCTGCTGGTGTGATGAGGAGACCGCGGCCAGGTGGTCCAGTGACCAGTCTGAGATCGCCCGGAGGGGCCGCGGCGGCGCCTGCAGGGGGAGGCCCTGCGTCCCGGGCCTGGTCCCCGGGGGAGGTGGCGCGTGGCGTCCAGGGTGGTGCTCCCCCAGGAGAAGAGCCAGGTGGGGGCAGATCCTGGCTGGTAACGCGCTGCCTTGTTTCAGGTCGCCCTTCCCGCCGGGGGACCGAGTGACCTTCAACGGCAAGGAATGCATGTGCCAGAAGTGCTCCCTGCCCAAGTCAGCGGGCAGCAGCGTGCCCCTGTGCCAGGGCCTCTGGAGTAAGTGGGCGAGGCGGGGTGGGAGGGGGCCTAACCACCCCGGGACCCAGAGCGGAAGCAGTGGAAACGGATAACTGCGGTTAAACATACCGAAGGGAACCGGGGCCAGGGGCCTCTGGGGCCCTCCCGCCTCCAAGCCTTGGCTCAGCCCGTGACGCCCCCACCCCCCGCCCACCATGTGCACGTCTGCTTTCAGCCCGGCTCTAGGCCACCTCCTCCAGGAAGCCTTCCGGCCTCCTTCCGGCCCTCTCCGTCCGTGGGTCAGCTCCCCACAGTTCACTCCACACCACCCAGAAGCCCGTGCGAGGACCAGGAGGAGAGCAGCAAGCTTTGGGCTCCTGTGGTCTGTGGCTCTCTGATAACTGCTCCATCCCCTGGGAGCTGAGCCAAGGCGTGTCTGCACTGGGTGCTCAATACATGCTTCTGAATGGAGAAGGGGATTGTCAGGAGCCTGTGGACTGGGGCAGAGAGGCGCTGGCCTCCCTGCCTGGGTGGCTGTTCTGGGGCCAAAGATGGGACAGAGGGGTGGGGAAGGAGCCCAGCGCTCTGGGACGGCTCCCACGACTTCCCACTGCAGAAACGGGGTGTTCAGAGCCCACCCTGCGTGCAGGGTTGCTGTGGTGTCACCAGGGCCAGGGCCATATGTCCTGGAACAGAGGAGGGGTTTCTACTGACCCCCAGAGCCAGCTCCTTGCTCACCGTCCCCTCCCCACGTGCCCACCTTGTCCCTGACACTGAAATCTGCGAGAAGACTGCATGTCCTCCTAGGAGATAAATGTTGGCTTCAGGGGCTGGTAAGGATTTTCTCAGATAAGTGAGGTGAAGCCTTCACCCCCAGGAAGGCAAGCTCACAGCAGGCCCCACTGGTGAGGCTGTGGCTTTGGGGTCTGCTGGGAGAGGTCTCCATTCACAAATTTCTCTGCAACTGAGGTCTGGATTGATTAAAGAATTTGAGGATGTGCTCCAACAAACAATCCTATTATCATTTAATCTGAAATAGCAAAAAAAAAAAAAAGCTAGAGCATAATTCAGAAAGGCAGGGTTTAGTTTGAACAGTCTGTCCAGAGCATCCTGGCAGCCAGAGTGAAAAGGGAAACCTGTCCAACCACAGACTCACTGTCTGAGACTTCTTTTTGAGATTTTTAAAAAACGCCATGGGCAGAAAGGCTGCCCTCTCCAAATGGAAATTTATTTTAAAATATCAAATTTGTGTTTTCAAAAACAAATGCTCTCCTGACCCCCAGATGGTCTACTAATATAAGCTACCCCTCCTCCCAGTCCACGGTGATGATCTGCCACTTAGAACCACTTTTGTGTCTTATGGTTGTTCAGTCGCTCAGTCGTGTCTGACTCTCTGAGACCCCACAGACTTCAGCACGCCAGGCCTCCCTGTCCTTCACTGTCTCCCAGAGTTCACTCAAACTCATGTCCATCGAGTCGGTGATGCCATCCAACCGTCTCATCTCTGCTGCCCTTTTCTCCTCCTGCCTTCAGTCTTTCCCAGAATCAGGGTCTTTTCCAGTGAGTCGGCTCTTCGCATCAGGTGGCCAAAGTATTGGAGCTTCAGCTTCATTTTTGTGCCTAGAAAGCACTGAACATCCATCACCAGCTCTTGGCTTCCGTGTGGACATCTCCGCATCCCAGCTCCTGCCTCCTTTTGTCCCCAGAGCAGCCCGGAGGCAGGGGTTCCTCCCTCCTTCTCCAGGAGCATACATGCCCTGTGCCTGGTGGGGAGGGCGGATGTGCGGGGTGCGCAGTGTCCAGCGAGGGGCAGGTGGGGCTGAGGTTGGAGCCAAGCCCTTTAAACTCCAAAGAGGGGAGCCTGCTCTGCTGTGAACAGAGGCTTTCTGAGATGCCGTTTGATCTGAACCTTGAAGCACAGGCTTCAGAAAGTGGGCATCGAGGTGAGGGCACTGCATGAGCTGGGGGCAGCTTCTACCTCCATGTGAGTGGACAAGGGGCACTGTGTGGGGGCAGGGAGCAGAAGTGACACCAGAGAGACCACAACCAGCTGGCAAAGCCATGCCAGGGGCTCCAGCTGCATCCTGGAGGCAGCAGGGGGCAGAGATGGCTACTGAGGGGCGGAGCGCCCACGTGGGTTGGGGGCACTGGGAGTGTGAGCCTGAGCTGCGCGTTCTGCCCTGCAGCGGGTGGCGGTGGGGTGGGGGGGACCCTGGGGGATGACCCAACCCTTCAGGTCCCCCATCCGTCCTGCCCCACAACACTTCCTGCCCCCCCATCCTTCCTGCCCCCCCCGTCCTTCCTGCCCCTGTCCTTCCTGCCCCCGTCCTTCCTGCCCCCTGTCCTTCCTGCCCCCCCCGTCCTTCCTGCCCCCCCGTCCTTCCCGCCCCATCCTTCCCGCCCCCATCCTTCCCGCCCCATCCTTCCCGCCCCATCCTTCCCCCCCCATCCTTCCCGCCCCCATCCTTCCCCCCCCATCCTTCCCGCCCCATCCTTCCCCCCCCATCCTTCCTGCCCCCATCCTTCCCCCCCCCTGTCCTTCCCCCCCCCTGTCCTTCCCGCCCCCTGTCCTTCCCGCCCCCCGTCCTTCCCGCCCCCCCGTCCTTCCCGCCCCCCCGTCCTTCCCGCCCCCCGTCCTTCCCGCGCCCCGTCCTTCCCGCCCCCCCGTCCTTCCCGCCCCCCCGTCCTTCCCGCCCCCCCCGTCCTTCCCGCCCCCCCCGTCCTTCCCGCCCCCCCCGTCCTTCCTGCCCCCGTCCTTCCTCCCCCCCGTCCTTCCTCCCCCCCGTCCTTCCTGCCCCCCGTCCTTCCTCCCCCCCGTCCTTCCTCCCCCCCGTCCTTCCTCCCCCCCGTCCTTCCTCCCCCCCGTCCTTCCTGCCCCCCCCGTCCTTCCTGCCCCCCCCGTCCTTCCTCCCCCCCGTCCTTCCTCCCCCCCGTCCTTCCTCCCCCCCGTCCTTCCTGCCCCCCCGTCCTTCCTGCCCCCCCGTCCTTCCTGCCCCCCCGTCCTTCCTCCCCCCCCGTCCTTCCTGCCCCCCGTCCTTCCTCCCCCCCGTCCTTCCTCCTCCCCCCCGTCCTTCCTGCCCCCCGTCCTTCCTCCCCCCCGTCCTTCCTCCCCCCCGTCCTTCCTCCCCCCCGTCCTTCCTGCCCTCCCCGTCCTTCCTCCCCCCCGTCCTTCCTGCCCCCCGTCCTTCCTCCCCCCCGTCCTTCCTCCCCCCCGTCCTTCCTCCCCCCCGTCCTTCCTGCCCCCCCGTCCTTCCTGCCCCCCCGTCCTTCCTGCCCCCCCCGTCCTTCCTGCCCCCCCGTCCTTCCTGCCCCCCCCGTCCTTCCTGCCCCCCCCGTCCTTCCTCCCCCCCCGTCCTTCCTGCCCCCCCGTCCTTCCTCCCCCCCCGTCCTTCCTCCCCCCCTGTCCTTCCTGCCCCCCGTCCTTCCTGCCCCCGTCCTTCCTCCCCCCCGTCCTTCCTGCCCCCGTCCTTCCTGCCCCCCGTCCTTCCTGCCCCCCCGTCCTTCCTCCCCCCCCTGTCCTTCCTGCCCCCTGTCCTTCCTGCCCCCATCCTTCCTGCCCCCCCGTCCTTCCTCCCCCCCGTCCTTCCTGCCCCCCCGTCCTTCCTCCCCCCCGTCCTTCCTGCCCCCCGTCCTTCCTGCCTCATCCTTCCTCCCCCCCGTCCTTCCTGCCCCATCCTTCCTGCCCCCATCCTTCCTGCCCCCATCCTTCCTGCCCCATCCTTCCTGCCCCATCCTTCCTGCCCCCCCATCCTTCCTGCCCCCGTCCTTCCTGCCCCGTCCTTCCTGCCCCCCCATCCTTCCTGCCCCCCCGTCCTTCCTCCCCCCCGTCCTTCCTGCCCCGTCCTTCCTCCCCCCCGTCCTTCCTGCCCCCCGTCCTTCCTGCCCCCGTCCTTCCTGCCCCCATCCTTCCTGCCCCCGTCCTTCCTGCCCCCCCATCCTTCCTGCCCCCGTCCTTCCTGCCCCCGTCCTTCCTGCCCCCGACCTTCCTGCCCCCCGTCCTTCCTGCCCCGTCCTTCCTGCCCCATCCTTCCTGCCCCCCCCGTCCTTCCTGCCCCCCCGTCCTTCCTCCCCCCCGTCCTTCCTGCCCCGTCCTTCCTCCCCCCCGTCCTTCCTGCCCCCCGTCCTTCCTGCCCCCGTCCTTCCTGCCCCCGTCCTTCCTGCCCCCATCCTTCCTGCCCCATCCTTCCTGCCCCCCCGTCCTTCCTGCCCCCCGTCCTTCCTGCCCCCCCCGTCCTTCCTGCCCCCGACCTTCCTGCCCCCCGTCCTTCCTGCCCCGTCCTTCCTGCCCCATCCTTCCTGCCCCGTCCTTCCTGCCCCATCCTTCCTGCCCCCCCCCGTCCTTCCTGCCCCCATCCTTCCTGCTCCCCCCGTCCTTCCTGCCCCGTCCTTCCTGCCCCCCCTTCCGTCCTGCCCCATCCTTCCTGCCCCGTCCTTCCTGCCCCATCCTTCCTGCCCCATCCTTCCTGCCCCCCCGTCCTTCCTGCCCCCGTCCTTCCTGCCCCCGACCTTCCTGCCCCCCGTCCTTCCTGCCCCGTCCTTCCTGCCCCGTCCTTCCTGCCCCGTCCTTCCTGCCCCGTCCTTCCTGCCCAGGCTGCAGGTGGCCCCCTTTGCGGGCTGCCTTCCTGGGGAAGTGAGAGTGACCAGCTCCTCCAGTGGGAGTCTCGCTGGGTCCCAGGGCCCTGAACCTCCCTCCCCCGCTCTCTGGCCTGAGCCCGTTGCTTGGTAACAGGATCCCTGCTTCTGGCTGGGCGCCCACGCCTTCCACGGCAGGGATGCGCCCCCACCTCTGAGTGTCCAGCACCTCCCTTCTTGCCTGAGCCTCCACCGTGCTCCGCCCTGGGCTGCCTCTCCCACTGCCGGGGAGAGGGTGTCCTCCCAGAGGGCCCCCTTTGCTTCCAGCCGGGCTCCCCTTTTCCAGGCCGCCCCCTGACTCTCCAGCTCTGGACGGGTGGCTGGTTGCAGCTGGTCACAGCCTCCTGGCACGGTCCGGGAGGCTCCTCTGCTTTGCCCACGTACGGAGACCAGAACCAAGGCTCCAAGCAGGCTTTCTTGACTTGGGCACTGTTGACCTTTGGGACCTGATGACTCTTTGCTGTGGGGGTGACCTGTGTTCCTGGAGGGTGTGTGGAGCATTCCTGGCTTGGCTCACAGAGGCCCAGCGCCATGCCAGTTGAGAGGCAGCTCTGAGGCCAGGCTGCATGGAATGGACCCTGCCTCTCACCACCTGTGTGCCCTGGGTGAGCGGTATCCCCGCTCTGGGCCTTGGGGATGGACATTGAGTCAGTAGTGGGCGTGGGTGGTGGCCTGGAGGGGCAGCCTGGGGTGGGGGCAGCCAGGAGGTGGGAATCTGGGGCCTTGGACGGGGCAGCTCTGTCCACGTTGAGGAGCCCCCGTGGTTCCAGCCAGGATGGGGTCACACCCTGAACCTGGGGTCCCCCTCAGATAGAGGACCTGGAGGCCACTAGAGGCAGGGGGTGGGTGGAGAGGGGCAGGAGGGGGTGGGGAGAGGGGCGGGAGGGGGCGGGGCCCTGGCACTGGGGCCTCTGCAGGGTGTGTGCTGATGAGGGGCTACAGGTGGAGTGGGCCTTCACCACCTGGGCAGAGGCCCTGGACTCCTCTGTGTCTTCTGCTCACGTGACATTGCTCTGTTCATGTGATCAGGGGTTGGTGATGGGGCCGGAGCCTCAGCCCCCCTTTCTGGAAATGGGGTGAGGTTCAATGAGGGGTAATATGGAAAGATAAGGGGGGAACCGGGTCCCAGGGGAGGAGCGGGCATGCTGGCTGCCTTGTGGAGTGCAGCGGCTGCCTTCTGGGGTGCCCGGAACCAACATCCCTCCTGCCCCACCCCCACCACATTGCAGTCATGGCCTGGGGGAGGGTGGGATGCACTTCAGTTCAGTTCGGTCATGTCCGACTCTTTGCGACCCTAGGACTATAGCACTCCAGATCTCCCTGTCCATCACCAACTCCCGGAGCTTACTCAAACTCATGTCCATTGAGTTGGTGATGCCATCCAACCATCTCATCCTCTGTCGTCCCCTTCTCCTCCCGCCTTCAATCTTTCCCAGCATCAGGGTCTTTTCCAATGAGTCAGCTCTTCGCATCAGGTGGCCAAAGTGTTTGGAGTTTCAGCTTCAACATCAGTCCTTCCAGTGAACACCCAGGACTGATTTCCTTTGGGATGGACTGGGTGGATCTCCTTGCAGTCCCAGGGACTCTCAAGAGTCTTCTCCAACACCACAGTTCAAAGGCATCAATTCTTCGGCGCTCAGTGTTTTTCATAGTCCGACTCTCACATCCATACATGACCACTGGAAGAGCTGTAGCCTTGACTAGACAGATGCACTTGAACATGCTTTATCTCTCCCAGCGGCTGCTCACAGCTCCTCCCACTCAGTCCAGTTCCTTGGAAAAATCCCAGGTCGAGCCCATAATTTCTCAGGCACTTTTAAGAATTAGAACCCAATTGGTTCCTTGCCATCAAAGGTCACCCTCTGATTCGACTCAGAGCTCCCTGACCCAGATAGATCTGAGGGGACACTGGGCTTCACCCCACTCTCGCCCCAAGTCCCAGCTGGGGCTCAGAGGCCCCCAGCACGTCCTTAGTCTCAGGCACCCTGTCAGTGACAGGGCCGGGCCTTGAACCCGTGACCAGGTCTGGCAGAGGAGAGGGCACTTGAAATAAGGAAACTGGAAGATTCTAGAAGGTCACACTGGGGAAGGGGCCCAGGCCCATCCTGCTGCTGTGATGGCAGAGCCAGGTCCAGGTTGCAAGAGTGAGTGGGCAGTGGGCTTTGGTCATGTTCCAGGTGACCTCTACCCCAGTGACCTCTGCCCTGGGCTGTGGGGGCGCACTGCCTCAAGGACAGCGGGAGCTCATTGACAGCAGTTGTCAACTGGATTCCTCACCCAAGGTCCCACTGTCACTGGCAAAGTGGTGGGAACCCATGCTGAGCTCCAGATGTTTCTAGAGAAGGATGATTGCCATCTCCATGACAACGGTCCTTGCCACTTGCTCTGGCCTCCGTGTTCACGGCTCACTGTTAACGAGACTGCACCTCGAATTCAGGGGGGATCAGTGAGGGGCACGTCCCCCAGCAGCTGCAGGTGGCACACTGGCCTGAGCCTCAGACCCTGCCCTGGGGGAGGGTGCGCTACTGACGCGGCCGGAGGTAGAAAGAAGACATGAATCTCCCCAGGGCTTCCTCTCAGCAGTAGCAGGGGTAACTCCAGTGTACACACGCGCTTATTCTTCTATCAAATGCATCTTCCAACCCACGGGCCTCTGTTACTCCTCTTCACCCCCTGACAACCGAGTGAGGCTGGTTCCTTTATCGTCCCCATGAAGTGCGTCCGTGTTTTAGCGGGCACAGAGAGGTGAAGTGACTCGGTCACTGTCACACAGCTTGAGGGGCAGGCTGGTTCCGAGGACCGTGTTTCCAGCCACTGCCAGTGGTCTGCCTCCTCCCGGGTCTGTCTGGCACGGTCCAGGAGGCCCCTTTGCTTTGCCCACTTGGGGAGACCCAAACCAAGGCTCCAAGCAGGCTTTCTTGACTTGGGCACTGTTGACATTTGGGGCTGGATGATTCATTGTTGCAGGGATGACCTGTGCCCTGGAGGGTGTGCAGAGCATCCCTGGCCTCCAGGCTTCGGGAGCACCCCTCCCCACCCAGCTGGGATGGTCAGAACTGGCTCTAGACGTCGCCAAAAGCCCTGGGGAGCAAAACGGCCCTGGTTAAGACTGGCACAGTCTGTGTGTATGCCAGGGTCACCTACTAGGTGAGGGCCCAGGGTGGCTTGATCAGGGATGGGCATGGCTGGAGGGGCAGAGCGGGGGGCGACCAGGAGCCCAGAGCAGGCTGCTGACCGAGGGTGGGAGGGCACCAGTCACCTGGGGACCAAGGCACTGCCAGGGGCCAGGCTCCACCCTGGGCTGCGATCCAGACCCGGAGGGCAGGGGGAGGTCAGAGTGTCTGGCGTCCGAGATGTGGCACAGAAGGAGCTCAGAGGCCAGGCTGGAGGCCCTCCTGGAAGGTGCATTCTGGCAGGCGAGCGCTTGGAGGTCAGGCGTTGGGGCCCTCCGCCTCTATGTCTCTGCGCCTTTCCTTAGGGGCACGGTTAGGGTAAGAGTCCACCCACCAACAGAGGACGGCAGAGGGGCCGCCAGAGCTCCTGCCATCACGGCACCCTGCCGCCCAGGGACCCTCCCTCTGGGGACAGCCCCCAGTGCAAAGGGCCCCTGTCCAGGTCCACATCTGCTTGCCGAGGCCTGGAAGCCCATCTCCGGAAGGCAGGGCCTCCATCTGTTCTTCCCGGTATGTCTGGCTCGGGGCCTAAGCTGTGTGCAGTCAGCGCTCAATGCATGCAGGAATGAGCTTCAGGGTTTGTTTTCCACATGGTCACATCGGGTGTCGTGTAATAGCGTCCTCCTTCAACGCTGGACGGTCCCCTCTGTCCCACCCGCTGTCCCTGCCCACGTGGCTCCTGACGTCCCAGCGCGGCGGGCCCCCCTCCCCAGCCCCACGCCCCTCGCCCCTCGCCCGGAAGGATGACGTCTGTGCTCCGTTCTTTCTTCCAGGCTGCGGGGGCTGCGGAGCCGAGATCAAGAACGGCCAGTCCCTGGTGGCCTTGGACAAACACTGGCACCTGGGCTGTTTCAAGTGCAAGACCTGTGGCAAACAGCTGAATGCGGAGTACATCAGCAAGTGAGTGGGCGGGGCCGGCCCCCCTCCGGCTTGGAAGGGGCAGGGCTCCCCGGTGTGCACCCTGCACTCTCTGCCTCTCAGCCCCCACCCCACGTCTGCAAGGCGAGCCCCGCCAGGACGCCAGGACGTGGCCTGTCTGGCCCAAAGCGCTCGCCCTCCCCCGCCTCCAGCCTGGCTTCCCTGGTGCAGAGACGTTCACTTCTGTTTGTTGAGCCGAGGCGTTAGCGCTCTGCCTTTGACCTTGTGGCGCTCCTCCCAGCGCCGTCCCTGGGGTCGCCCTCCCTATGGAATCTGCCGCCCGCGCTGGCTCCGGGATCCCCGGAGCACGTCGTGGGGGTCAGCCGAGGCTGCAGTCAGGGACGGCTGACGGGCTGGGGAGCTCCAGGTGCAGCTGTCCTCTGCCGTGGTGCTCCCGCGGGGTCCCTGACGGGTGCTCAGGGTACAGGGCTTGCTGGTTTGGGGTGCGTGGGGAGGGAGCTTGTGCAGATCGGGGCCGAACCTCTGCTGGTTGGCCAGGAGGGGGCTGCGTTCGAATGCCCAGAGACCCTGGGGACGAGAGCCTCCCGACGGCACAGGGGAAGGAAGGGTCGTGGACTGAGCTCGCGGAGCAGCGCCTTTGAGGGCAGAGCGACTGTCTCCTGCCAGTCAGGGGCGTTTGGGACAACTTCTATCAAAGGCTGTGCTGCTTCTTGATGCTCTGGGGGAACAGAACCATCACAGGATTTGATTGGGTTAAAAAAAATTCCTGCAATAAAACTGCAGAGACTGAAGCACACATATGTACACGCGTGCACGTGTCCATGAGAGGTGCGTGTACGCCGGGGGAATCCGGTCACTGCGTGTACCCGCATCAGTTTCCTGGTGGACCTTGTCCCCTAATTCTGTAAGGTGTGTGAGCTTTGGGGAACTCTGGGGAAGGCTCTCTGGGTTTCTCTGTACCGCTTCTTACAAATGCGTTTGGACCCACAGTTATCTCAAAATCAAGCGTTGCCAGGGAAACCAAGATGAGCCTCTGTCCAGGCTGGGTCAGGCTGGGTGAGTTTCTGCTGCCTGTTTCATAGTAAGGAGGAGTGAGTGACACGCAGAGGCAGCCTTGGGGACGGAGCTCTTAAAATAAATTGCTTCCCAGCCCCCTGAGTGCAGCAGCTCACCCACACAGTGTGCGTGGTACTTAGCAGCCTCCGGAACTCTCGAGGAGGGGCCTCGGGGTTGCCATGGAGATGTTATCTTTGAACCTCCTGGGTTTGCTGCATGCGCAACCTTTTTGGGGGGCCGTGACTGGGGCCCTGAGGTCAGGCCATTTGAAGGTGGACCCTAGGGGCCCAATTGACGTGTTCCATCGCCTGTGCAAGGAAGGACTGCTTTCTCACTGGGACTGCGAGAAGCACCGGGACCCCGCCCCAGGTCCGTCCACTCCTGCCAGCATCCATGGGACCCAGACAAGGTCCCGAGTTTGAGGAAAAGAGGGTGCCATCAGCTTCTTCTCCTGACAGCTCGAGAAGCCTTACCTTCTGTTGGCAGCTGAGCAGAAATCAAGACCAAAGTGATGACACAGCAACACATCAGCAGTGCTAGGGGGAGACGGACCAGATGCCCCCATCACCACCCTCCGTGCCAGCCGCCTCCACATCCGACTCCTGATGGACCGGGCCTGGGCCAGGGGCACCATCCTGGTTGGCAATGACAGTGGCCTCAGTCACCGGTGGGCTAGGTGCCAAGTGCCAGGCACTGGTCACCCCTTATCATACATAGACCATGCTCTTACAACCCCCGCTTCACAGACAGGAAGCTGAGGCCCAGGCAGGTTAAGTGACCACTGGGACTGGGCATCTGAGTGCCAGCCTATCCAGTCACCACTGCCCAGCCCCACCCACCCCCACCCACATGGAGCGCTGGCACTGTCCTGACACCCATCACTGCCACGTGCCCCGCTGGGTCAACCTCATCGTGATAATTACAACCACACGCTGTTCAGGCCCGTGCCTGCATTCCCGTCCTTCGACACCCGCAGGCCAGCTGTGTTCTTGCCGCCCGGTGCAGGGAGCCCAGTGTCTGAGCGGCCCGCCCACAGCTGCCCTGATCAATACTCAGGAGCAGCGCTCAGCAGGACTCCCCTCTCGTCTGTAATCCCCAAAGCCACAAGCCCCGCCCCACACAGAGTTGGCCCGCCGCGCTCGGGCAGCGTGAACGCATTGCCGTGTGGTCCCCCAGCTTCTTCCCAAGCAGCGGAAGGTCCGGGCACGCCCGGGGACAGTGAGGGTCAGTCCTAAGGCCTACCTGCCCCACTTGGATCTTGTCAGCCCCAGTCCTGGTCTACGACGTGGGCAGCTTTGTCAGACCCCCTTGTCGGCTTGTAAAGATGCCCCAGAAGGAACAGGAAGCCACCCAATGAGGAAATAGACCATTTCACACCCCACCCGGATGTTGAGCGTTGGACAGAACGAACTGGAATGAAGAATCGCGTCTGCGGAAACTTCTTTTATTTCCCAGACGCGGCTTTGGTTCCTTGGGCTCCCTGGAGCCCTCCGCCAGCCCTTTGCTCACCCCTGGGCAGGCGGCCCCAGCTCTTGTACCTTGGTTTCTCCACCTGTGAAATGGGACGATCTTTGTGGTATTTCTCGTCGGGCTGCTAGGGTGACTGAGGGGTGCTCAGCTCATGCTGTCCAAGGGCCCACTGTTATCCCGAGTAGGAGGCAGTGGGCGTCTGCCCCTTGGACACAGCCCCTCTCGTTGGTGAGGACTGTCGGGCCTTGGGGTCCTCGGGGTGCCCCCGCCCATCCTGACTGCCGGCTCTGTTGCAGGGATGGGCTGCCCTACTGCGAGGCTGACTATCACACCAAGTTCGGGATCCGCTGCGACGGCTGTGAGAAGTACATCACGGGACACGTGCTGGAGGTGAGGAGGCCAGCTTGGAGGCGGGGCCGCCCCGCAGTTTCCGCCACCCTGAGCACAGCACTTGCCGCTCTGAGCTAAGTCCTGCCGTGGGCCCTGGCACCTGCCTGCCCCGGAAGGACTTAACCGAGAGCATCCGAAAGGGCCTTTGTGCAGGAATCCATGCCCCTAAGCCTCTGCCTCCCTCTCCCTCCCAGCTCCGCCAGAGGACTCACTCCAGGCTCTGCTCAGTGAGTGCTGCCTCCTCCAGCAAGCCTCCCCTGCCACCGTCTCTCAGCTCTGCCCTTTACAAGTTGACAGAGGTGGGAAGGACTTGTGGTCCGGGTTCAGCCCTTTGGCCTCTAGATGGGAATCTGAGGCTTGGGGGTTTTAAAAGCGCGCCTGTACACCTTAGCTGTTTCTCCCCCACACCCTGAGCCCATGGCAGCGCCGGTCTACTTGTGGTCTGTATAGAGTTTCCAGTTCTGGGCGTTTGCTATAGATGGAGTTGTACGCCCTGCTGTCCTCTGTGACGGCGTCTGTCTCACGGGCACCGTGTCTCATCACAGGACTAGACCGGAAATGTGTAAGCTGATCACTCGTTGGTGGACACAGCACTGCTTTCCACCCTTTGGACATGATAAATAACACTGAGATGAACGTCTTTTTTATTGCCTGATTTCTAGTTTTCCTGAAGGTTAGTTCACGGACGTGTAGAGACTGAGTCAGCAGCTGTGATCGTTTTCAGGTTCTTTAAAGTTATAAGGTGCTTTCCAAAAAGTTTATTCTGAGCTCCCACCCTGGGTGTAATCTTTATGAAATTATGCGCCAAGTGAGAATGTGAACCTCTCTGTCACGGGCCCCCCTTCCACCCCTAGAGGGGCTGTTTCGTCATTTTTAACCGATCAGAGTTCTTGCATTTCAGTTACCGTCCATCAGTGTTGCCTGCTTATACACTGGGGTCAGCCAATCAGAGTTCTTGCATTTCAGTTATCTTTCATCAGTGTTGCCTGCTTATGCTCTGGGGTCTTCGTGTTTTTCTGACGCAGTTGGGCAGATGGTCACACGATGAGATGGTTGCCGTCCGATCTGCCAGACGTCTTGTGTCTTCTTGGGTGGCGAGCAGGCTGAGTGTCCGTACCCACATCCTCTGAATGTGGACAAATGCTGCGTCCTTCCCCGCAGCCCCGTGACACCTTACCTGGCGCCCCTCGTCCCAGGCCTCTCTCCTCACCCAGCCTTTTGCTGCAGATCCTGCTCTGGACAGTCAGCCCCCTCCCACCCAACCCAGCTGCAGGACTGAGGCTTCTGGAGAATTCCCCTAGGAGAGCCCCACCTGCCGCAGGGCACCAAAGACTGTTCCGGAGCTTCCGAGCTCCGTCCTCCCAGGGCTGCTCCTCCCCCCACCCCCGCCTGCCAGCCTCGACGACCTTGTCTGAGATTTAACCCCGGTGAGGCCAAGGTCACTAAGGGTATCTGCGAAGCTTCCTGGTCAAGGCTCTGTCCCTCCTCCAGCTCACACCCTCTCTCACCTGCTCTTGGTCTGAACCCCTCTGCCTCCTCTGGGGCCTGACCCTGCAGCCCCCTTCCTCCCTGGGGGGCCACACCCCCCTCTCAGAAGGCATCCTCCCCCCACCCCCGCCTCCTCTGGGCCTGACCCTGCAGCCCCCTTCCTCCCTGGGGGGCTCCACCTCACAAGACATCCCCCCAGTGGCTCCATGAACAGCTCCCGTCCCCTCTCTGGCTTCTCCTCCTCCCTCCACAGTCAGGTGTCTCCATGGGATGCTGACCCTCCCCCATCCAGCCCGCCCCACCTCCCTCCCCAGGCCACGCTCTCCTCACCTCCCACAGGCCCATCTCTGTATCTGGGAGAATACATGCTGGGCCAGCGGCCACCGCCACACGGGGCCGAGCCCACTTGAACCCACGCTGCCCAGCCAGGCCGCCCGCCCCCCGCCCCCCGCCCCCCAACCCCTGGCCTCTCCCTGTGGAGCCACTGGATGGTGCTGTTCTGGTTCAGTGCCACGTCAGTGCCGCCTGATGCCCTAAGCGGGGGCCTCTCGGGCTCCGTGGCCGGCACATTGCTACTGCAGGTGTGTGGGTGGGATGCTCCTGACCTGGCCCGTGGGCGGGACGCTCCTGACCCGGACCCTGGGGCCTCCCGGCCTCTCCCTGTCCTGAACCCGCCCTGTGCCTGCCGAGTGCCCCCATCCTCAGAGCGAGCCAGCATCTCCTCGGGGGACCCTACAGGACGTCCCCCCCAGCTCAGTGGTGGCCCTCGGGGTAGCGGGTGGGGTGGGGGGGTCTCCCCTGATGGATTGGGTTCAGAGGGCAGGGAGGGACCCATCTGCGTGTGGTCGTCGTTCAGTCTGCCTGTCAGCTCCCTGACTGATACTCGACGCTGGACCCAACACAGGCTCCGGGCGTTTGGGCAGTGTGAGTGGGATGACCCCTGGTCCACACCTTGGCTGTGAGGAGCGGGAGAAAGGCAGGGCTGTGGTGGAGGATGCAAAAACCTCCTGGGAAGATTAATGCTTTTGTTTCGCCCCTGCGGGCGAGCTCCAGCGCGAGGTGGTGGCTGAGTCGTCGGCGGGGCCCTGCACGGCTCAGAGCTTCCTCCCCAGCGGCAGCTCCGCAGAAGGGGGGCGGCCGTCACCGCGGCGGCGCTGCCTGGGCTCGGCCCAGAGCCTGCCGGCGACCCGGCTGGCTGGGTGGAGGGCTCCTGGTCGGGGGGTGGGGGAGGGGGTGTCGGCTGGCGACCAGCCGGGGACGGACCGCAAACCAGACGAGAAGGATCCAGACCGCCAGCTGGAGGGTGAGGGTGTCCGTTCCTGCCAGCCTGTCCCCGGAGGGGGCGCTGGAGAGGGGCCTTGGGAAGGCAGGTGGGGGCGACTGCTTGGACTGGGCTCTGGTGCCAGGACTGCGTGCAGGTAGGAAGCTCCCTGGGCCAGTGGGGAGGCCGTGCTGGCGGAAGTGGGGTGGGCTGGCTGGGAGCCGAGTGGATCAGCAGGGGTGGGACCCTGGAGGCACCTGCCACCACCCCTCACCCCTCCAACTTGCCCCCCAAGAGGCTCTCCCCCCAGAGCGCAGGTAGGAGAGCAGCTCGGGGCCCCTTCCCCACCCGCAGGAGTCTGCCACGTCTGTGTGCCCGGCCCGGAACCGTCTCATGCAGGCGCCCGCCCGCCCGTGAAATGTGCCTTTGACTCCCTCAGCCGCTCTAAATACTGAGCGTCCTCTACCCCGTGTTTGCCCGCATCCTGCGTGTCTGGGGTGTCTGTCCCCACGAGCCTGCTCCACGCTGGGTCCGCAGGGGACCCGGGAGAGGCTGACGCAGGCCCCCACCCCGTCGCTGGCTGGCTGGCTGGCCCCACGGAGCGTGGGAGCAGCCCTGCTGAAGGGCTGGCTCCCGGGGATGGAGTCTCTCTGCAGAGCGAGCTGGAAAGTGGGCTGGTGCATGGCCAGGGGACAGGGCTCTGAGCAGACCAACCAGCGTCTGATCCGGAGAGGAGGTGCCCAGGGAGGGGTGTCCCTGGCTCGGCGCCCCCATCACCACCTTCTCTTCTTGTTCTCACTAGTATTAGCAGGAACAGGTGGGAATGGGGGGAGGGCAGGCATTTCTTGCTCAGCCCCACACTCCTTAACCTTGGTCCTACCTGCCGCCTGCCGCCTGGCTGTCTCCATGGTAACGAGAAGCCCAAGGTCCCTTGGAACCACTAATTAACCCCATCATTCCTTTATTACTTCCTCTCTGCTTCCCTTCCTCCTACCCTCCCTCCTCTACCCACCATGCACCTTGCAGACCCTTCCTGAACACTCCCACCCTGGCCTGGGGGCTGGGCTCCCAGGGATGACCTTGGTAGGAGCTCCTCTGCCTGGAGGACCCCTGGGGGTGGGGGTGGGGTGGCCAGCTGAACGAACATTTCTCCATTTCAAGTGGACTGTCTCTGTGACTCCAGGGCTGGAGGATTTGTTTCCCCCCTCTTCTTTTCAGCACTTTCCTTTTCACCCTTGTAAGAAGCAGGACTTTCATCACAGAGAGAAAGCAAGCCCTGACTCTGAACAAATAAAAGCATTTCCTAAGGACAGAGGTGAAGTCAGCTTTTCTCTCTCTCCCTTTAAAATTTAATGAATGTGAAGTCAACTTCTCAAGGCCCCAGCTTCTCTCTCTCTCTTTTTAAAGTTTAATGAATGTGTTTATTTTAAAAACACGCTCAGAAGGAACACTTGTTTGTCATAAAATAAACCAAAAATCATCCATAATGAATGTCATCACCCAGAAAAACTACCGTTAGCATTTAAATGTCATCCTTGCTCATTGTATGCACCCCACGTAGACACACACACAGACAGATACACACAGACACACACACACACATAGACGCACACAGATACACCCACATAGAGACCCCCAGTGCAGGCACGTGCTGACTTGCCTGCAGCCTGACGCCACGCCCCTGCTCATCACCAGAAAGGAGCAGCATCTCCACTCCTCGTCTTCAACCGTCCATCCGTCACCACGTTCCCGGGCATCTGGGTTGGGGAGGCCGTGCAAGGGCCCTGGGCCGACGTCCTCACTACAGGACTTCTCAGAGCCTTGAGAGCTGACGTGCCTAGAGGTGGAGTGTGTTTTCTGCCTGCTCCCACACTCTGCTGACCAGAATCCCCCTGTCGCCTGGGACCGTGTTATGCACGACGTGTGGATGCTGTTTCCCCATTCCAAACATCTTTATGGGATGCCCCCTCTGCATGCAGCTCTGCTCTGGGGCCCGGGGACTGCAGAGGACAAGGCGACGCAGCTCCGGCCTGGAGCAGTCACCCCAGATTGAGTGGGGGAGAGAGGAGGGCAGGGCCAGGGGGCCACGCCAGCCTCGACACGCTCCCCCGAGCCCCTGAGCCTGTACGAGCCTGTCCTGAGGCCAGGGGCATCAGCCGTGGGTCCAGGCTGTCAGGGCCTCTGGGGAGGGTCTTTGCTGACATGGCCAGGCTCTTCTTGCTGGGGTGAAATCTCCTTGGGCGGGCCTGGGGTGGCAGAGCCCTCTGTGTGGGTTCCTTCACCCCACCGCCACCCACCCCCGCTGCATGCTTCCTGCTAAAGGTTTTCGATGAGCTTCTCAGTAAATTTCATTTGGTCCGCGTGGTCTGTGATTACATCTTTTAAGATCTGGATCCGGTTCTGGTCATTCGCAAAGGAGAATAAATTAGCTTCAAATCCAGGGATGTGCAAGGAGCAGCCACAGGGAGCTGGCCATCCTGGGCTGCGGGGGTGGGGGGGGATGTGTGCCCTCCAGGCCTGGCCCTGCAGCCGGGGGTTTGGGGGGGAACCCAGGGGAGGCCTC
This sequence comes from Odocoileus virginianus, assembly GCF_023699985.2. Lineage (NCBI taxonomy): Eukaryota > Metazoa > Chordata > Mammalia > Artiodactyla > Cervidae > Odocoileus > Odocoileus virginianus. The sequence continues at coordinate 1,201,054 of NW_027224267.1, forward strand.
AGAAAGGAGGTGGAGGCCAAACCGGCTCTCCCGAGACCGGAAGAGGCCGTGGATGTATCTGGGAGGATGTGCCTGCCTCTAATGGGCTGTGGGAGGCCCAGCCTCTGTGCTTCCCACGTGGAGCAGGGAGTGGGGAGGGCTTGCCTGCTCCTCTGTCAGGGAGGGGAGGGAGCTGGGGACCCAGAGGCTCGGCCACTGCTCCGTGGTACCAGCCCAGCCCTCCGCGTTTGTTGCCTTCAGAACCCTCCCCTCTGCCTGGGGGTCCGTGAGGAGCAGAGCTCCCTCTGTGCCCCTGGAGGCTGTGTTCCTAACGAGCCTTGTTCTGCCTGATTAAAGATGACAGCCGCTTGTGGGAAGGCACCCGGCATCGCTGTAAAGGCACACGTTGCAGACTCTCACGGGCTTTTCATCACCTTGGTAACCTGTGCCATCTTGAGTCCCACCTGGGTTTAAGGGGCTTGTGCTGCCTGCCCGGCAGGGGCTGGGGTGTCGGCGGCACAGGTGACCCCTGGGGGGCTGACGCCTGAGGCCCTTCTTGGGCAGCATTGGGGGGGACAATGGAGCAGGGGGTGCAGTCATGTTCTGATGACGGGGAATGCCCCGGCCAGCGTGGCCACACCAACAGTACCGGAGCAGCGAAGGGGGCTGATGGAAGGGGTGAAGACACATCTGTGTGTGACCTTGTGAGCCTGTCTTAGTCGGCCTGGGCTGCTAGGCTGTGAACTGCGAAGCTCAGACAATAGACAGTTATTTCTCACATTTCTGGAGGCTGGAATTCTGAGACCAAGGTGCCAGCCCTTTGGGTTCCTGGCTTGGAGATGGTCACCTTCTCCCTTTGTTCCCCCATGGCAGAAAATGCTGATGTCTCATGTTATAAAGACACTAATGTCCTTATAAAACACCACAGGGGCCCCAAGTGTCAAGACTTCATTGCATTTTATGGATAGATCTATGAATAGTCTTCCATCGTGTTTATCACACTCACCCATTGATGAACATGTGAGCTGGTTCTACCTTCTGGCTGTAGGCAATAATGCTTCTATGCAGATTTATGTGCAGGTTTTTGGGTGGGCATAAACTTTTGTTTCTCTTGTTCTCTTCATTTTTCTTACATACGAAGGAGTAGAATTGCTGATTATCTGGGTCGTGAAGATCTTTTTTCTATAGTTCTTCTGTGTATTCTTGCCACCTCTTCTTAATATCTTCTGCTTCTGTTAGGTCCCTACCATTTCTGTCCTTTATTGAACCTATCTTTGCATGAAATACTCCCTTGGTGTCTCTAATTTTCTTGAAGAGATCTTTAGTCTTCCCATTCTATTGTTTTCCTCTATTTCTTTGCACTGATCACTGAGGAAGGCTTTCTTATCTCTCCTTGCTATTCTTTGGAACTCTGCATTCAAATGGGTATATTTTCCTTTTCTCCTTTGCTTTTCACTTTTTCTTTTCACAGCTATTTGTAAGGCCTCCTCAGACAGCCATTTTGCTTTTTTGTATTTCTTTTTCTTGGGGATGGTCTTGATCCCTGTCTCCTGTACAATGTCACGAACCTCTGTCCATAGTTCATCAGGCACTCTGTCTATCAGATCTAGTCCCTTAAATCTATTTCTCACTTCCACTGTATAATCGTTAGGGATTTGACTTTAGGTCATATCTGAATGGTCTAGTGGTTTTCACTACTTTCTTCCATTTAAGTCTGAATTTGGCAACAAGGAGTTTGGCAACAGTCAGCTCCCGGTCTTGTTTTTGCTGACTCTGTAAAGCTTCTCCACCTTTGGCTGCAAAGAATATAATCAGTCTGATTTCAGTGATGTCCATGTGTAGAGTCTTCTCTTGTGTTGTTGGAAGAGGGTGTTTGCTATGACCAGTGTGTTCTCTTGGCAAAGCTCTATTGCCTTTGCCCTGCTTCTTTCTGTACTCCAAGGCCAAATTTGCCTATTACTCCAGGTGTTTCTTGACTTCCTACTTTTGCATTTCAGTCCCCTATAATGAAAAGGACATCTTTTTTGGGTGTTAGTTCTAAAAGGTCTTGTAGGTCTTCATAGAACCCTTCAACTTCAGCTTCTTCAGCGTTACTGGTTGGGGCACAGGTGTGGATTACTATGATATTGAATAGTTTGCCTTCGAAATGAACAGAGATCATTCTGTCGTTTTTGAGATTGCGTCCAAGAACTGCATTTCGGACTCTTTTGTTGACCATGATGGCTACTCCATTTCTTCTAAGGGATTCCTGCCCACAGTAGTAGATATAATGGTCATCTGAGTTAAATTCACCCATTCCAGTCCATTTTAGTTCGCTGATTCCTAAAATGTCGACATTCACTCTTGCCATCTCCTGTTTGACCACTTCCAATTTGCCTTGATTCATGGACCTAACATTCCAGGTTCCTATGCAATATTGCTCTTTACAGCATCAGACCTTGCTTCCATCACCAGACACATCCACAGCTGGGTACTGTTTTTGCTTTGGCTCCTTCTCTTCATTCTTTCTGGAGTTATTTCTCCACTGATCTCCATATTGAGCACCTACTGACCTGGGGAGTTCATCTTTTGGTGTCCTATCTTTTTGCCTTTTTGTACTGTTCATGGGGTTCTCAAGGCAAGAACAGTGAAGTGGTTTGCCATTCCCTTCTGCAGTGGATCACATCAGAACTCTGCACCATGACCCATCCGTCTTGGGTGGCCCTACATGGCATGGCTTAGTTTCACTGAGTTAGACACGGCTGTGGTCCATGTGATTAGACTGATTAGTTTTTTGCGATTGTCGTTTCAGTCTGTCTGCCTCTGATGCCCTCTCTCAGCGCCTACCATCTTACTGGGGCTTCTCTCACCTTGGCCGTGGGGTGTCTCTTCACGTGGGTTATATGGTAGCTTTATGTTTACCCTTTGGCGTCAGTGACACTGTTTTCCCAGCGGCTGCACCATCTCATGTTCCCACCATCAATGTACAGTGGTTCCAGTTTCCCCACAGCCTCGTCAGCACTGGTTATTTTCCTTTTTTTTTTAATTAGACCTGGTGGCCCCAGTGGTAGAGAATCTGCCTGCAATGTGGGAGGCTTGGTTGATCCCTGGGTAAGGAAGATCCCCTGGAGAAGGGAACGGCTACCCACTCCAGTGTTCTTGCCTGGAGAATCCCAGGGACAGAGGAGCCTGGTGGGCTACAGTCCATGGGGTCTCAGAGTCGGACACAACTGAGCGACTCGCGTCTTCACTTTCACTGGTGGGCGTGGGGCATGGGGTCTCAGAGTCGGACTCAGCTGACTGACTTGCGTCTTCACTTTCGCTGGTGGGCGTGGGGTCGTATCTTGTTGGCATTTGGACTTGCGTTTCCTTAATGACAGTAGTAGTAAGCATCTTTGATTTGCTTCTTGGGTGTGGCTGTATCTTCTTTGGAAGAAAATGCCACTTCACGTCGTTTGCCCGTTTTTTAACTGAGCCCTTTGTCTTTTTGTTGTTGAGCTGTAAGAATTCTTGATATATTCTGGATCCTCAGCCCCTATCAGATCTATGATTTGCAGCTATTTTCTCCCATCTGTAGTTTATCTTTCCACTTTCCGTCAGGCTGAAGACAGTATTTTGGGGTGATTTTTTGGTACCTTGTAGAAATAAACCCAGGTGTGGCTCGGCTAGTAAAGAATCCGCCTGCAATGCGAGAGACCTGGGTTCGACTCCTGGGTTGGGAAGATCCCCTGGAGAAGGGAAGGCTACCCACTCCAGTATTCTGGCCTGGAGAATCCCATGGACTGTATAGTCCATGGGGTTGCAAGGAGTCAGACACGACTGAGCGACTTTCACTTTCATGTAGAAATAAGTCAAACCAGCCAGTGTCCTTTGTTTTGATTATTTTGCTATTTTAATTGAGTTGGATGAATTTCAAGAACAGTAAAAACAGTAAAACACTCATGGAGAAAAGCGAGCAATACAGAGATATGAAAATGACCCGTCGTTTTCAGCCCCCTGTCCTATCCCTCCCCTGGGGAAGTAATGTTAGCTCGGTGTCCTGAGATTCACAGGTGCGGGGACCTGGCCCCCTCTGCCTCCTGGGGGTGGTGGAGACGGGAGAACTGGCTGCTCCTGGAGGCGGGTCTCTGCTCCCAGGCCTGGCCCCCAGTGGGCAGGGGCACATCCGCACACACACACCCTGGACAGCCTGGAGCGTCACGGGCCCTGACCCCTCCACACGGTGTGGACTCTCTGCTGCACGGCCGGCCTGCGCGCCTGCATCGGTGGTGGGGGCTGGCTGTGGCCCCAGCTGATGCGGCAGATCCAAGTCCCCGTCCCCGGCAGACACACCTCTGCTTTCTGCTTCTTCCAGGCGGGGGAGAAGCACTACCACCCTCTGTGCGCGCTATGTGTCCGGTGCGGCCGGATGTTCGCAGAAGGCGAGGAGATGTACCTGCAAGGTAAGAAGAGGAGCGTGCCGCCTGGGACCCGGGACCCGGGACCCGGGGGCACCAGACGGGTGCTCGGGGATCCACGCCCTGTTCCGGGTGCGCTGGCGGGTCAGTGAGCTTTCGGGTGTCAGGGCCGGCTGGCTTTCCCCACAGGGACCCTATTCAAGAGCAGGACCCAGGACTAGTGGACATGTGGGTCCCAGTTGCATGCGGCCTGTGGTCGCTTCAAAGCCTGTCCTGAAAGGCCCTTAGCCCGGGGCGGAGGGCAGCAAGTCTCAGGGTTCCCCCCCACCCCTCCCTCTAACCCTGCAGGCTGATGACGGGGTGTGGAGGCCGCGGGCTGCTCCTGAGGCTTCTTTCCCTGTCAGGGGAATCACCAAAGCATCGGTAAAGAGAGCTTTAGAGAAAGGCCTGGCCAACCTTCTTATGCATTCCGTGGGAAATCCTGGAGCCATTCACCCTTCAAATCACAGTAACCGTAGAAAAAGGCATCCTGTGGCCCCAGACCGGGAGAAACAGCAGGTCACGGCAAGGCGTCCCCTCCCTCCTTCTGCAGGGGGCCTTCTTCATAGCTCACAGCTGCTTGTTTTAAAAAAAATTATATCAACACTCAGACCGGAGCACCCAGCTCCCAGCTGTTTCTTCACGTGTTTATTGCCCGGGGTGCGGGCAGGTCTCCTTTGAACTGCACCTAGTTTTATCATTTTGACGACCCTCTCCCCCAACACCACCACCTGTGGCTTATTCATTCCTGACCTTGATAAAGAAAGATGGTTCACATGCTTGTCAAAACGGTAGGAAGATGGTATACAGGTCATGGCAGTAGGGGAGAGGGATCCGGCCGAATTCGCCAAGGACGGTGCAGGGGATTTATAGCCTAGGCGCTGGGGGTCGGGGAAATGGGTGGATGAAAAATTATCAAGAGGAGAGCCAGAGGGGGACCCCTTGCTGAAGGCAGGCAGGGGCCTAGAGGCCAAGTCAGAGGTGGGGGCTGAGGAGCTTGGGCATCTATCAAGGGTTGGGGAGTCCCTGCGCCCCCCGCCAAGGCAGCACAGCAGGATTCTCGCTGGACCTGGGTTCGCAGGTTGAAGGCCTTCCCCCAGGGGCCCAGCAGGATGGTTGGATGCTGAGACCCCTCCCCTGCCCCCCAGCGCGGTCACAGCGTCGTTTCTGTCTCGTGACCCTGGAGGCAAGCTGAGCGGGCTGCACAGTGGCCCCCAGATGGGCTGTAGGATGACCTCACCCGGGGACCGTGTGGCACACAGGCCTGCCTTTCTGAGACACGCTCGGGAGCTGACATCAGCCAGGACGGCCTGGTCCCCGTGTCCCCTCTTGTTCTTCAGTCTTAAGAGCTTATCAAAGGGGTCCTTTAGGCCCCTCCCAGCTGTGCCGGGATGTCTTGGGTGGGGAGGAGGCCCCCTGCATCCCGAGGCGCCCACCCCCCCACCGCGACAGCGCTTTCGGGACGTGCTGACACCAAACACGCGGCAGCTCGGGACACGAGCTCGCCATCAAGGGGACCCAGTCTCAGGACAATGATGCTCTTCATGGCTCTGGGCTGAGGCTGGCTCCCCGTTTCTAAAGCCGGACCTGCCCTGACCTTCTGTGGGGTGCCGAAGCCTGTCCCCCCCGCCAGCCTCCCGTTCCCCAGTCTGTGGCCTGAGGGTGCAGACCCGGTGGGTGGTTTTCACACCTGCTCCACGGAGCACGGGAGTCACACAGCGAGGCCCCTGCCCCGCAGAGACGCCGTGAGACCCTCTGCCTGCCTCCACTTGCGTGCTGGGGCTCCAGGAGTGTGTTTGATGGGTGAATCCCGAGCAGTAAAAGCTCAGAGGAGCAGGGTCCCGAGCCCTCTGGCCTCCGAGGGAGATGAGGCAGCCCCCCCCCCAAACTCCCACCAAATACCAGCCCCGCCGCCCACCCCTGGACGCACCTGCCTGTCTGCAGACTCGGTACACGGGGAAGGAGGCTGGCAGTCACTCATTATCAGAGGTGGCTGTTATGTTAGTCACTCAGTTGTGTCCAGCTCTTTTGCAGCCCCATGGACTGTGGCCCGCCAGGCTCCTCTGTCCATGGGATTCTCCAGGCAAGAATACCGGAGTGGGTTGCCATTTCCTCCTCCAGGGGATCTTCCTGACACAGGGATTGAACCCGAGTCTCCTGCATTGGCAGGTGGATTCTTTACCACTGAGCCACAGGGAAGCCCAATTATCAGGGGTACTCAGATTAAAATAACGATTAGATGCTATTTTCCCCACTGGATCAACAAAGGTTAAAAGGACCAACGCACCCCACTGTTTGGAGAATTGGAGTAGACGGGCCTCTTACCTGGCTGGTGGAGCAAAAATTGTGAAATTGCCAAAATGCCTCAAAGAGCCTTAAAAATGCCCACACTCTCTGAGCCAGGACCCACGTTTAGGAAGCCTTCAAGTCAGTAAGAGAGATGAAGTGGAACTTGTGTTTCATGGAGTTTGCACAACTTTATTTAGAAATAAAACGTCAGAAATAACAGGGAGCAGATAAAGAGATTCCTGTTGATTCTTACGATCAATAGGAATATTATGGAATATATTGGAAAATATATATAGAAAAATAATAGGAATATTATGCAGCCCTTAAAAGTTACACTTTTGATATTTAATTATGTGGAGGAACACTAAGACATCTTAAATCAAAAATCACAGAATACAAAACTGTGTGCTACTGCTGCTGCTGCTGAGTCGCTTCAGTCGTGTCTGACTCTGTGCGACCCCACAGACGGCAGCCCACCAGGCTCCCCCGTCCCTGGGATTTTCCAGGCAAGAACTCTGGAGTGGGTTGCCATTTCCTTCTCCAGTGCATAAAAGTGAAAATTGAAAGTGAAGTTGCTCAGTCGTGTCCGACTCCCGGCGACCCCATGGACCGCAGCCCACCAGGCTCCTCCGTCCATGGGATTCTCCAGGCGAGAGGACTGCAGTGGGGTGCTGTCACCTTCTCCGAAACTGTGTGCCAACATTGTATTTAATGTGCACACACTGGACGACAGCCAGTAGGAGACCACAGATGACTCTCATTTCTTTAAGGTCTTGTTTAAATTTTAATAAGGAGTATCCAGTACCAGGAGTTCCCTGGTGGGTCCAGCGGCTTAGCCTCCTCACTACCAGTGCAGGGGGCACAAGCTCAATCTCTGGCCAGGGAACTAGATCCCACATGCTGCAACTAAGGATCCTCCATGATCCTAAGACTTGCGGCAGCCAGATAAGAAATTTTTTTTTTAAAAAAGAACATCTATTACCTTTGTAATCATAAACTATTTTTTTAAAAAAAAAGCTATGCACACACCAATCAAATCCCAGTCTGTCTGGGAACTCCAAGTTGGTGCAGGTGTTGTTCCAGGGAGGGACAGAAATGAGCTCCCTTCCCAAGTGTTAACTCGCGTGACCTAGAGGCTTTGCAGGCAGAAACAGGGTGTTGCTCCTTCCTGCCACAGGTTTAAGGCCCCTACGACGTGTCAGGCCCCCTACTGTGTCTACTCTGTGTGGCTTGTTGGGGGGGACCTGAGAGGGCATGGACGCAACTCGCATCTCCCAAGGGGGCGTGGGCTGGCCTGGCACCAGTGGGCGGACGCCTTCTACCTGCAGAAGGCTTGTGAGTGGGCTGTGGGTGGGTGGAGGGCGCAAGGGGGTCAGGCTGAGCTTCAGCGAGGCGGGGAGCAGTTATTACCTGAAGTTATTACCCTTGTTTCATTGTATTAAGTTCTCCCAGTGGCCTGCTGAGGTAGGATTATTGTTGGCCCCGTGTGAAGGTGGGAAAAGCCTGAGGTCTAGGAGGTCGAGTTTGCATTAGAGAAGAGCAGGACCCTGGGTGGGGTGGGGGGAGGGTGCTAGTGGTAAAGAACACGCCTGCCAGTGCAGGAGACATAAGAGATGCAGGTTGATCCTTGGGTGGGGAAGGTCCCCTGGAGGAGGGCAGCCCCACCCCAGTATTCTTGCCTGGAGAATCCCATGGACAGAGGAGCCTGGCGGGCTATGCTCCACAGAGGCAGACACAATGAAGCACCTTAGCATACACGCAGGGCCCTTGCAGCCCTTGGGGACCTGTGACTTTGATGGTGGGGCCATAGGTAGGGAAGCTGGGTGGAGCCGGCATGACGGAGACAGCTCAGACACCCTGGGAATCAGTGAGGGGCTGGGCCCCCAGCCCACAGTCCCACTCTCCAACCCACACCTCAGGTTCCCACCTGAGGGTGGTCCTTCCCGCCTTCCAGCTGAGAGCCCCGCCCCAAAGCCGTCTTCTCCCATCCAGGTCACACCCAGCTCCAGCCTCCACTGGGTCCCCGGCTGGGCCTGGCCACTGCCCACCTCACGGAGAGGAGCCGGTGGAGGCCACAGAGCAACCCCCTTTATCTGTTGCCTGAATTTCTGGCTCTGAATAGAAGCCACACACAGAGCCCTCCTCGAAGCCCTCCTCTGGGTGCTGGGGATCCCAGGGATCCCCTGGGAGCATTGGCTCATGTTGAAGTGCTACCTGTTTATTCCACGTCGCCAGTGGGACTGTGACCCCTAGGCCCTGCGAGCCCCAGACCGAGGAGCAACTTGCACAGAGGAGGGGGTGGGGCCAGTGTGATCAGCACAGAGAAGGGGTGGGGCCAGTGTGATCAGCACAGAGAAGGGGTGGGGCCAGCGTGATCAGCACAGAGAATGAATGGGGCCAGTGTGTCCATCACAGAGGAGGGGGTGGGCCCAGTGTGACCATCACAGAGGAGGGGGTGTGGCCCTGTGTCAGCACAGAGGTGGGGGTGGGCCCAGGTGTGACCAGCACAGAGGAGGGGGTGGGGCCCAGTGTGACCAGCACAGAGGAGGGGGTGGGCCCAGTGTGACCAGCACAGAGGATGGGGTGGGCCCAGTGTGATCAGCACAGAGGAGGGGGTGGGCCCAGTGTGAACATCACAGAGGAGGGGGTGGGCCCAGTGAGAACATCACAGAGGAGGGGGTGGGGCCAGTGTAATCGTCATAGAGGAGGGGGTGGGGCCCAGTGTGACCATCACAGAGGAGGGGGTGTGGCCCTGTGTGACCAGCACAGAGGAGGGGGTGGGGCCAGTGTGACCAGCACAGAGGAGGGGGTGGGGCCAGTGTGATCAGCACAGAGGAGGGGGTGGGGCCAGTGTGACCAGCACAGCGGTGGGGGGGGGCCCAGTGTGACCAGCACAGAGGAGGGGGTGGGGCCAGTGTGATCAGCACAGAGAATGAATGGGCCCAGTGTGATCAGCACAGAGGAGGGGGTGGGCCCAGTGTGATCATCACAGAGGAGGGGGTGGGGCCAGTGCGACCATCACAGAGGAGGGGGTGGCGCCAGTGTGACCAGCACAGAGGAGGGGTGGGGCCAGTGTGACCAGCACAGAGGAGGGGGTGGGGCCAGTGTGACCATCACAGAGGAGGGGGTGGGGCCAGTGTGATCAGCACAGAGGAGGGGGTGGGGCCAGTGTGATCAGCACAGAGGAGTGGGTGGGGCCCAGTGTGACCAGCACAGAGGAGGGGGTGGGCCCAGTGTGACCAGCAGAGAGGTGGGGGTGTGGCCCAGTGTGACCAGCACAGAGGAGGGGGTGGGCCCAGTGTGACCAGCACAGAGGAGGGGGTGGTGCCATTGTGATCAGCACAGAGGAGGGGGTGGGGCCCAGTGTGACCAGCACAGAGGAGGGGGTGGGGCCTGTGTGACCAGCACAGAGGAGGGGGTGGGCCCAGTGTGACCAGCACAGAGGAGGGGGTGGGGCCCCGTGTGACCAGCACAGAGGAGGGGGTGGGGCCAGTGTGACCATCACAGAGGAGGGGGTGGGGCCAGTGTGATCATCACAGAGGAGGGGGTGGGGCCAGTGTGACCAGCACAGAGGAGGGGGTGGGCCCAGTGTGACCATCACAGAGGAGGGGGTGGGGGCCAATGTGATCAGCACAGAGGAGGGGGTGGGGCCCAGTGTGACCAGCACAGAGGAGGGGGTGGGGCCAGTGTGACCATCACAGAGGAGGGGGTGGTGCCATTGTGATCAGCACAGAGGAGGGGGTGGGGCCAGTGTGATCAGCACAGAGGAGAGGGTGGGGCCCAGTGTGACCAGCACAGAGGAGGGGGTGGGGCCAGTGTGACCATCACAGAGGAGGGCGTGGGGCCCCAGTGTGACCAGCACAGAGGAGGGGGTGGGGCCAGAGTGATCATCACAGAGGAGGGGGTGGGGCCAGTGTGATCATCACAGAGGAGGGGGTGGGGCCAGTGTGACCAGCACAGAGGAGGGGGTGGGGCCAGTGTGACCAGCACAGAGGAGGGGGTGGGGCCAGTGTGACCAGCACAGAGGAGGGGGTGGGCCCAGTGTGACCAGCACAGAGGAGGGGGTGGGCCCAGTGTGACCAGCACAGAGGAGGGGGTGGGGCCCAGTGTGATCAGCACAGAGGAGGGGGTGGGGCCAGTGTGACCAGCACAGAGGAGGGGGTGGGCCCAGTGTGACCAGCACAGAGGAGGGGGTGGGGCCCAGTGTGACCATCACAGAGGAGGGGGTGTGGCCCTGTGTGACCAGCACAGAGGAAGGGGTGGGGCCAGTGTGACCATCACAGAGGAGGGGGTGGGGCCAGTGTGATCAGCACAGAGGAGGGGGTGGGGCCAGTGTGATCAGCACAGAGGAGGGGGTGGGGCCAGTGTGATCAGCACAGAGGAGAGGGTGGGGCCCAGTGTGACCAGCACAGAGGAGGGGGTGGGCCCAGTGTGGACACTGACCCCCTCCTCCTGACCTCCTGCACTGTCCTACATCTAGGAAGGAAGGGATGTTGGTCAGTCATGTCCGACTCTTTGCAGCCCCATGGGCCTACCACGCTCCTCCGTCCATGGGATTTCATCTGGGAATCCACACTAACTCTTCCTCTCGGCGATCTGTCTGCAGGCTCCTCCATTTGGCACCCAGCCTGTCGACAAGCAGCCAGAACTGAAGACAAAAACAAGGTTGGTGGAATTCTCCCAATGCCCTTTTCCCAGCCTCTGAGCGACATCACACAGTTAAGGGGGTGCTGACTTGCCTGCAGGCTCAGTGGTCAGTCCCAGCAGGCCGTGGGGCAGGTGGCCCGAGGCCCATGAGTGTCCAGGTGGAAAGAACAGGTCAGCTGCTGGCCAGCCCGGGGGATCCCTGCCCTGGCCCTCCTTCGTATGGTGGATGCCTATGGCTGTGCAAGTTCAGGGACCACTAAAAAGGTAGCAGATATCTGAGAGTCCCCAAGAATGTCCATGCTTCTGATGCCAACAGCTGCTTTGCAGGGTCTCCCCAACTGCCCTCAGTTTCGATAACAAGTTAGAAGGACTCAGTACAAAGTGTCACAGCCCGTTTACAGTTTATCCCAGGGAGGATGCCTGGACTCAGCCCAGCGTGAGGCAGGATCCAGGAGGAGGCCTGGACCCAGGCTGCCACCATCCTCTCCTGTTGGAGTCTGGATTCCCCACCTCACAGCGCCAGCACACACGAGGCGTTGCCAACCAGGGAAGCCCTGTGGCCGGAGATCTTATCGGGACTCTGTTAGTCAATGGAGTGGTCTATTGATTCATTGCCATGTGGTTGCTTTCACTCTCCCGGTGACATCACCCAGGACCACCAGCATCTCAGGGCTGGTCTTTCTGGTGTGACCCGCCCCACCCTGAGACATTGGGGGTGTGGTGAGCACCCTCCCCCCAAACAGAGAGCTCTTACCAGGTATGACACTGATCACCTTCCGGAAGCAAAGCAGGACCCCTGTGTAGGCCAGGCCAGCCCTTCCTCTGGGCCAGGTGAGCCTTCATCCCGCAGAGGCCCTGCTGGGGCGCCCAGCCAGGGGTGCCACGTGAGGGAGGGGGCCGGCCCGCCTCGGGGCCCTCCTGGGCTGGTGTCCCTGAGAGAGACAGAAATCAGTGCCTCAACAAACAAGTGATGCAATGGGCTGGTGGGGCCAGAGAGCAGGGGAAGGACCAGCTTTCCCGGGGATGGTGGCGGGGGGACACGGAGGGGTCCTCCAGAGAATCAAGCAGGAGTGGAGCCTGGGAGAGAAGATAGAGCCAGCTCTGAAGAGGGGTGGGGGCCCCGGGCCAGCTCCCTTTGGCTGGGGCAGTCAGCAGGGCAGGGGTCCTCCGCCCGCATCTGCAGAAATACGTTCCTCCCACCGGGGCCGCCCTCTCGTGCCTGACATCCGGCCTCCCAGCAAACTCCTGTGGGCTCTCAGATTTGCCTAGAATGTCATCCCCTGAAACCTCGCAGATGCCTCCGCTCACACCCTCTTCCCCTGGAGCCTCTTCTCCAGGCCCCAGGCTCCTCCATCCTGAACCCCCTGGCCCCGAGCCGAGCCCTGGCAGATGACAGAGAAGTGTTTGCAGGATGAAGGGAGGAAGCGAATCCGGGTGAACTGCAGCCCTGGGGCCCCCCAGGCCCCTCGAGGGGAGGCATGGCAGCCGGCTTTGCTCTGTCAGGGATCACCCGCACCCCTGCATGAGCCCCGCTGGGATCCACACCCTGCAGACCCCAGGAGCAAGTGCACACGCCCCCACACTCTGGGGGGGGCGAGTGGTGTGTGACCCACAGAACTCCTGGCCTCATCCCAGCGACCCCCGGCCTCCCATGCACCCCCCATGCAGGGCGCCCAGGCCTCGCCAAGACTTTGAAAGTCGCTAAACAGGCTATGGGAGAGCCACTGGGCAGATGAGCACTTGAAGACCCTGGTGACTCAAATGCCCTATAGCGGCGGCGGTCTGCATCCAGATGGAGAAACGACAGCCGGGGGACCGCAGGGTGGCTGACACGCCTGCGGGAAATCAAGCGGGGTGTGCGGAGTCACTCTGGGATTCCCACAAGAGCTGGGACCCAGGCCTCTCGGACTCAAGGCCGCGGGACGCCCAGGATTCCTTCTGGGGGAGCTCAGGGCTTCCTTTGCTGGTGGCAGCTCCAGGTCAAGACGTCGAGCTGAACAGCCGGGTGGGGGGGGTGGTCCCTGAGTGGGGGGCGGGGAGGGACTGAGGGGAGCGGAGGCTGGAGAGTGAGGCAGGGCCCCAGGATGAGCTTGCGAGGCAGACTGCTCTGGAGGGGGGTCTCAGGGGCCCCCTGAGGGTCTCTGGCACCTGTGTGTGTCAGAAGGGGACCACTGCTCAGAGGAACTCTGGCCCCGAAGGATGGGGCAGAGCTGTGCTGTTGGGGGCACTCTGCTGTTTGCTGGAAACGCTGGTCCTGCTCGCTGGGTTCTTTAGTGACACTCCCACCATGGGAGCGAGGGGGTCCAGGCCTGCAGAGCCCCCCGCCCTCAGCCATGGGGAGTGGCTGGGGCCCGAGCGGAAACCGTCCCCAGACCCAGCAGATGTGGTGGTGCCCAGGGCTGGGAATTTGCGGCGGAGGGGCAGGTTCGGAGATGCACCCTCATGAACGTTGCCCTGGGAGACGGGACAGGTCGCGGGCTGGTGGAGGGACCCTCCTCCTCGTGTGGGCTCCTCGGGGAGGGTGGGACCCAGAAATTCAGCAGATGCTTGCCAAGCCCGTTCTGAAAGAAGTCAGCGGAGGGAAAGTCTCTCTTTACCTCTAGCGGTTGATCTCAGTGGGTTTGGAAGCCTCTGCTTTCCATGGGTCCACCACTTTATGATTCATTCATTCAGCACAGTTTCAGTGAGGGTCTGGCTATGCCAAGGCAGGTTCTCGGCCTGGGGCACCGAGGTGATGTCACGAGTCCTGGCCCAAAGCTGCTGCTGATTAGAGGATGGAAGCAGGACCTGTGGACTTACCTGCAGGTCTCGTCCAAGGGCCGTGGGGACCATCCCACTATACCCAGCCTGGTGTGAGGACCTGGCGAAAGGTGACTGTGGGCCAGGGCGGGAGGGCTCCATGGAGGGGACCGAGTGCCCAGGGTCCTCTGTGCCCTGCGCCTCCCCCGGCAAGGTCAGGGCGACCAGTGCCAGCCCCGGATGCTGGACCCACTGTTGAGCTGGCCTCAGGGCCTGCAGGGCCCAGCTCGGGCCTGGAGGCAGCAGGCACGTCTGCTCTCTGCCTGGAGCCCCGCCCTGGATGACCACGGGCCACTGGCCCAGCAGGAAGGAGTCCTTCTGGGTGCTGTAGGCTGGCAGGACAGGGCAGAAAGAAGGACCATTGTCTTGGGGTCTGGTCACGACCCAGAGTTGGCTTCCGGGGCTCGTCTCCACAGATGCTTCGGGAACATTGAGGGCAGAGGCCGGCAGCCTGGGACAGCTGTCCCTTGCGTCCGGCGACAGGATCCAGGCCCTGGTCATGCCCTGCGTGTCCCTTGGTTCACCCTCCCCACCCCTTCCCCTCAGAGCCTCTTCTGTCTCGCCTGAGAAATGAGAATAAACCCTGGGCAGGCCAGGCAACAAATGGACAGGGCAGTGGGTGGAAGGGGCAGTCGGTGTGCAGGGCAGTGAGTGGGAAGTGAATGGGCAGAGCAGCAGGTGGACAGGGCAGTCAGTGGGCAGAGCAACAGGTGGACAGGGTGGTGGGTGGGCAGGGCAGTCAGTGGACAGGGCAGTGAGTGGGCAGTGAGTGGGCAGAGCAGCAGGTGGACTGGGTGGTGGGTGGGCAGGGCAGTCAGTGGGCAGAGCGGTCAGTGGGTAGGGTAGCAGGTGGACAGGGTGGGCACAGATGACTTTCCCGGGAAATCGGGCCCCGTGGAGACAGGTCTCCCAGCCAGCTGACCGCCCCTGGCCTGCGCAGCGGGAGAGAGCCGTGTTTTTCTGTAGTGTGCGTTGAGTGGGAGCCAGCTAATGAGCGTGAACCTGCCGGACCTGGTCAGCTCTGGGTCAGCCTGGCGGGGTCGGCTGGGCAGCCGTCAGCCCCAGGGATACCACAGAGGTGGCGTCACTTTCTCTGAGTCTGGCCTCCGGGCGGAGGTGGCTCCGCTGTAACCTGGCAACCCAGATGAGAGCTAAGTTGCCCATCTGGAGGGGTGCTCAGCAGTCAGCTAACTAGGCATGCCAGGCCCAGTGGACTCCAGGACCCCCCTCCGGCTCCAGAGGCCAGCTCGGGGCTCCCTGTGAGCGCTCCGGGAGAGGGAAAGCAGCCCTTTCACTCCTGGAAGATCCCTGACTGTGTGCCCCCCGGGGAGGGGTGCCCCCCAGGACAAGGATGCGCGTCCACCGAAGGTGCCCGGGGGGAGACCCGTTGGAAGGCTGTGGTCCTAACGGCCCGTCTCCAGTGTCTCATTGGGTGTCGGATCGAACCGTCGTTCAACACACGTTCACCAAGCACCTGCTGTGCCTTGTAGGCTGGGCGCCGGGAATGCAGAGGTGAACGAAGCTGGCGGGTCCCTGGCCCTACAGCATCTGGCGGCGGGGAGATGGATGGGCCGGCTCCAGGGTGCAGGATGCTTGCCTGTGAGCGGGGAGGGGCGGGGCCAGCTGCATGGGCCTGGAGGGCAGGATTGGGGGAGACCCCGGCTTCCTGGAGCCAGGACTTGGCAGGTGTGCGGAAGGGTGGGTAACAGGGGCCGGCCCTGCTCTGGGGGTGGGGCCCCAGTCTGAGGAGCCGTGAACAGATGGGGATTGAAGGAGGGTTTCAGAGCCGTGGGAAGAGGCGGCCCGGTGTCTGCTGAGTATCTGGAGAGGCCTCGGTGCGTGGAGAAGGTGGCTGGGGCAGGGCCAGCCTGGTGGCTCCTGCTCCGGTGGGACCAGAAGGAGCCTGGACGGGAGGGCTGGTCCCCTCCAGGCTGCGGCTGTCCATGGTCACGCCTACCCTGGGGGCGCACGCAGGTCCTGGCTGCTTACTGCGGGGTGGGCAGGAACCCAGAGGAGGAAGCCAGAGCCCCTGCACTGACCGTGGGGCCTCCGAGCAGAGAGAAGCCAGCCTTGATGAGGCTGCCCCGGAGGCCTGAACACAAGGACGGGGAGACTGACCCTGGGCGAGGATGTTCCAGCGGAATTCGCAGCGGCTGCCGGGGTGGGAGAGCCTGAGCTGCCGTCAGAGCCCCTGTGACCCTGGGCAAACCACCAGCCTTCTCGGAGCCTCAGCCGCTCGGCTTTAACATGGAGACGAGCTGGCGCTGACCTCTCTCTGTATGTCCACGGAGCCTGTATGAGACCTTAATGAGAGCCAGGCGCCCCCCGACCCTGTTGTGGGGCAGTGCTTCCTGGGGCCTGGCTGGGTGGACGGGGCTGGATGACTGCCCGGCCTTGGGCAGGTGTGAACAGCACCCCGGAGAACGCAGCTGGGTGCTGGGTTTGACTGTGAGGCTCCTTTGGGCCAGTTGGAGGCAGGGTAGAGAGGAGGTGAGAGAAAGCCCAGGTCTCCTGATTCTGGGGGGGAACTGCCTGGACTCAGCCCCCTTCTGTCTGGGTTCCCGGACCCAGGGGACATCGCGGTGGGGTGGGGGGGGGGTGCTGCTCTTCTCCCCGCCCCCCATTTCTCCTGGGCTGGGAACTGGGTCATGGCGGGGACTCCGTGTAGCTGCCCAGCTGCTCGGGACCCTAAAACGTGCAGGAGAAAGCCGGACCCCCCTGCTGCCATGCCAACAGCCCGGGCCCCCTTCCGCCGGGGTCATGGTGTCAGTAACCCCGGTGCCACCCCGACAACGCCAGGAAACATCCCTCGGGGCTTGGGGTCCGTTCTTGTGGCTCTGCCATTGCTCTCAGCTTTGGGGCACTTTCTTCTGAAACACCCAGCGTTAGTCGGCTTTGTGAAGAAGGGACTTCCTGTCATGAGCCGGAATTAGCTGAATTGAGATAAAAGCAAGGGTGATTCACCAGAGCCAAGCCCTTAGCAGGCTGCGCCTCTGAGTCCTCAGCAACGGAAAGAGCCTTCCAGGCAGGTTTTTCCATTTCACAGAGGAGGAAGCTGAGAGTCTAAGGTTTTTTTCAGCTGTGCCAAACATATGCACACAGCATTTTTGCCTAGCCAAACAGGCAGCCTGGCCACCGGAACAGCGGTATAACACAGACCCTGTGTTTCCTGCCTCCCACGATGCGTCTCCCTTGAAACAGCAGCTCGTAATGTGTGTCTTCCTGGGGGTGGCCAAGCCTCAGGGGTCAGGCTGAGCTTCTCGAGGGACCCCAGCCCCTTGCCAGCCTCTGCGAGCCTGTGGTCTGAGGGGACAGGCAGACCCCTGAGTCGATGCCCAATCCCGTGTGTGCAGCCGGGCCGTGGGGCCTCAGAGAGGATGCCAGGGTGATACCCGTGGAAAGGAGGCGGGCTGGACTGGCTGACGAGTGACCGAGCGCGGCGGTGACGACGGAGCTTCATGCCCTGTCCTTCTCTTTCCTTTCTAGATGCAGAACCAGGTTTCCCATCAGGTTTACCCAGGCGCCACCCCCTATGCCTTTCAGGTTTGTCCCTGCCGCCACCGTGTCGGGCTCGCGTTTGGTCCTGGTCTCGTCCCATCCCCGCTGGTGTCGTGCTGAGTGTAGGAGGAGTTGTGGGTCATCCCCCTGGAGGGGAGCCATCCTCTGTCGTCCCCTTCTCCTCCTGCCTTCAATCTTTCCCAGCATCAGGGTCTTTTCTAATGAGTCAGTTCTTCGCATCAGGTGGCCAAAGTATTGGAATTTCAGCTTCAGCATCAGTCCTTCCAATGAATATTCAGGACTGATTTCCTTTAGGATGTACTTGCCGTCCAAGGGACTCTCAAGTCTTCTCCAGGTGTTAGCCACACCAAACGTGCTTAAGCAACGGAACTCTCTCTCAGCTCTGGAGGCTGAAGCTCCAGGGTCCGCCGGCGGACTTGGCTCCCCATGAGGCTTCTCCTCTGGGCGTGTGCACGGCCGTCTCCTCCCTGTGTCCTCACAAGTCATCTGTCTGTGCCTGTCTGTGTCCTAGTCTCTTCTCATAAGGAAGACAGTCAGATCCAGGCCTGTCCTGAAGTCTCCATTTAAGCTTAATTACCTCTTCAAACATCCTACCTCCTAACACCTTCTGGGGTCCTGGGGTGTGGGCTTCAACCTGTGAGCTTTGGAGGGGAGCGGTTCAGTTCATGATACAGCCCCTCCCAGGCTCCTGGCGGGAGGTGTGGACCACTGGGAGCGGCTGGACAGAATTTCAGGGGTTGGGGGGGAAGGGGCCTGCTCAGAAAACGAGAGAGGAGTTGGGCCTCCCTGGCAATCCTATGGTTAGGACTCCTCACTCGCACTGCAGAGGCACGCAAACCCTGTGGTCTGGCCAAATTAAAAAAAAGGGGGGAGAAGCCATGAGCCGGGGGGCGGGGAAAGCAGGAGTCCCTTCGTGGAGATGGGTTTCATTCGGATGAGGCGAGTGAGAGGCCTAGAAAGCTGGGTGGGTGGGTGGGTGGTCCCAGCCAGGGAGAGGGCGGGACCAGGAGAGGGTCCAGGAGCTGCCAGGTCACACCCGGCAGGCGGGGATGGAGACAGGTGCAGAGAGCCGGGCGGGAGCTGGAGAGAACCAGGGTCCTCACGGTGATGGAGGACCTGACCCAGTGGAGCAAAGGAGACAGACAGTTAGGGGGTCTGTCACCTCGGGGGTGCAGACGTCATGGTCAGAGATGAGCGAGGAGGGCTGGGGAGTGGTTCCCAGCTGCAATGGGCACGCGAGGAGCAGGTCCCAGACGGGACGGCCATCCTATTGGACCACAGAGGCGGGGCTGGAGGCGCAGCAGCCGTCCCCCAGAATCGATGTGGAGAATCTGCTGTCCGAGCGGCTCCATCCTGCCTTTGCCATTGGGGCGCGCAGAATCCCTGAAAACACATCGCTTGCTCTCACCCTCCAAATAAAAGATCATTTCAGTGACCCGAGAGCTTCGTGGTCGCGGAGCGAGTCCATCCGGCCCTGGGAGCACACGGCCCCTTTGCTGGCAGCCAGGGTCACCCGTGTGTCTCCCGGTGACAGCTTCCTTGTCATTCATCCAAGCCTATGTGTTTCTCTTTAAAGCTGCCCATAGAAAGGGTCTCGTGAGCTCCAGCATTTCTGCTGGCACTCGACTTTCCATAGTTGCCTCCGGAAGGTTCTCTGTGTCGACAGAGTCTGCTTCAGCCTCTCCCTGTTTCCTCGTCTCCTAGGAAACCAGGACGTCCTCAGAGAGCATCATTTCGGTACCTGCTTCCAGCACCTCAGGGTCTCCGAGTCGCGTGATTTATGTAAGTCGGATTCCCTCTATGGAGAGGGGAGGAGACCAGGGGCCCGGGGTCCTTGCTGAGTGTGCCCTCCGGGGGCGCAGGGTCGCGGGAGAGATTGGCACAGACCCTGAGGCTGACTCGGAGCCGCCAGCGTGGATGTATTGTGTGACCACGGCTGCCCTGGAATGTGGCATCCGGTGCACAGAGAGATGTACTCATGGCCGTGGTTTACAGCGGTGTTGGTGAGAACATGCCTGCATCCCGCAGCCGGGACTCACCTGGATAAACCGCACTCACCAGTAACAGTGCAAATCTGTGCCTGTTGGTGTGGGAAGTTCCTGATGTGCATGTGAAGGATGACGTGTGTTAGTTACGTGATCCCACTTTCATTTATGTGTATGTGTATTCGTGTGCACGTAGGTATACATGTGTGTATTGTGTGTGTTTGAGTGTGTGCATGTATGTAGGCATGTGTGTATGCGTATGTATGGATGGGTATGTGTGTGCGTGTATCTACATGTGTGCGTGCATGTGTGTGCAGGTATGTATATTGTGTATGGAGTTGTGTGTGTGTGTGCACATACATGTTTCAACATGATTGAGAACATTTTAACTAATTGTTGATAGCAGTTACCTCTGGGCGTGGCCTTAGAAATGGAAGGTGACTGTTATAATTACTTGCTAGTTTGCTGGTCTAGCTAGTCCCCTGTGCTGCGGTGGGGAACAGGCAAGCGGGGTGAGCCCTGGACTGGGCGTCTCGGCCCAGCTTCACCCCTGCAGGCTGGTTGGCCAGGACGAGTCTCCTCTCCCATTCCCCCCCAACTCACGGCTGGAGCCTGGTTTTTCTCTAAGGATGATGGAGGTCGGATTCCCTCCTCTCGATACTTCTCCCATCCAAGTACTAACCAGGCCTGACCCTGCTTAGCTTCCGAGATCAGACGAAATCTACACTTCTTTTTAGCCCCCAGAACTCTCTCTGGTTGGACACAGGGCCATTCCTGCCCTAATTCTGATGGATGATAAGAACCTGGGTTCTAGTCTGGAGGGCGAGTGGCCGGATGACCCTGGGCAGCTGCAGACTTGGAGGTTCAGAAAGACAGCCTGACGTCACCAGGCCAGCTGTGTGCCCTCGGGCAAGGCGTTAGCCTCTCTGAACCTCTGGGAGCTCACCCATACCTGGGGGCCCACAGCATCTGCTGCCCAGGGCCACGGAGGTCCTGAGTGAGAGGCCCCGGGCACAGCCCTGAGCCCAGAGTGGGGGCCCAGGAAGTGCTCACTGGAGTCACTGTTGTGACATCAGTGATCGTCTTTGGGGGCCGCCGTACCAAGTGCCCTGACCAGGGGCCTCAACCACAGAGACGTACCTTCCCACTGTCCCGGAGCCTGGGAGTCTGAGTCACGGTGTCGGGAGGGTCAGTTCCCTGCAAGGCCCGTCTCCTGGGCGTGTGGACGGCCGTCTTCTCCGCGTGTCCTCAAGCTAGTTGTCCCTCTGTGCACGTCTGTGTCCTGACCTCCTCGTCACAGGAGGACCCCTGGATGCTGGCTCAGGGCCCCCCACCCTGCTGACCTCGGTTCACCTTAATCATCCCTTTAAAGGTCACTATCACCAAATACAGATTCTGTAGTGCTGGGGGTTAGCGATTCAATGAAAAAAGGAGGGGGACATGATCCACCCCAAGTGGCATCATCATCAGGACCGGTAATAGTGACTGTTACTGTTTGAATGAGAGCATGTCTGTGGCACAGAGTGTGGTCCTGTCCACAGATGGCAGCTGCTGTTGGTAACTGCTCCTTGCTGTCTTCAGTCACTTCAGTCACTCGTGTCCGACTCTTTGTGACCCCATGAACTGCAGCACGCCAGGCCTCCCTGTCCATCACCATCTCCTGGAGCTTGCTCAACTCATGTCCATTGAGTCGGTGATGCCATCCAACCATCTCATCCTCTGTCACCCCCTTCTCCTCCTGCCTTCAGTCTTTCCCAGCATCAGGGTCTTTTCCAGTGAGTCAGTTCTTTGCATCAGGTGGCCAAAGCATTGGAGCTTCAGCATCAGTCCTTCTAATGAATATTCAGGACTGATTTCCTTTAGGATGGACTGGTTAGCCATAATTATGTTTTGAACAAGTTGGGGTTTGTAAGGGGTTCAAGTACAGTGCTGACCATACAGCAGTGCAGTCAGCAAGGACGTTGGTCTCCGAAGTCCCTGTTACTTTATAAAGATCTTGCAGTGGTAAGCAGTAGAGCTGGCTTTGAGACCAGGTCTTCTGACCCCAAAGCTTGGGTTCTGCTCAGGGAAGCCAGTTGCTCAGGGCTGAAAGCCAGCCCTGCTGGGTCCCTCCTTCACCAGGCTGTTTTCAGCACAGCCACGGCCACGTCCTCCAGGCCAGGTCCCCTGATGTCCCCGCCCTTGGGGAACAGGAGTTTGCCGAGGGTGATGGTGATGGGCCAAGAAGGTCCCCACCAGCTGGGTGTGCCTTCAGCCGAAGTGGATTCTGCCTGGGCACACCGTCCCAGCTGATACAGGCTTCTTGCTTGGCTAATACCCCTGCACCAGTTTTAAACAGATGGCCTAGAGAGGATTCATTGACCCCGCCCCCCCACCAGACTCCTGAGTCTGAAACACCTGCTCTCAGCTGACACAGCTGAGATGCCTTGAGGACTGGGTACCAAGGCCCACATCTACTGCCTTCCCTAGCTCTCAGCATCCCACTTCTCAGATGCAGCTCAGAGAGGGGCAGAAGCTGGTCTGTATCCCAGCCTCTGAGTCAGGGAGCCGCCATCCAAGGACACACGGCTGCTTCCAGCACGTGGACTCGCAGCACCGTGGCCGGCGCCCAGCCTGGACCCCCCCAACCCCCCTGCCGTCCCTCCCAGTCAGGGCTGGTGTCGGCTCCGGTCAGCAGCGTGTCCCTGCGGTTCCTTCACCAAGGAGACAGGAGTCCGGTCAGGCACGCCTTCTCAGGCTCACTCCTGTTGTCTTCCTGCTCCCGCTGGTATCTGCTATCATCCTCCTGTGCGCCTGACTTGGCTTGGTGCTGGGCACGCTCAGGACCTCAGGACCGGGGCCCCAATCCATGCGCCAGGTCAGTGAGCTGTAAAGGATGCTGACCACCCCATCCGGCAGCACCTGCTGTAGTGTGGCTGTCATCAAACGCAGCCTCCCCGCCCTCCTCCTTCCCCCATTCAGGAAGAGATCGCTGCCCCCGTGAGGCCCCCGTGTGCAGGAATGGGGCAGAATTCATCGTGTGCTGTGGCTAACCCCTTCCCCTTGGGCTGTGAGTGCCTGGCGGGCAGGGGTCGTGCCTCATTCATCTTAGCATATATACAGGATAAAACATGGGCACAGTGTGTGTGTTAGTCGCTCAGTCGTGTCCAACTCTTTGTGACCCTGTGGACTGTAGCCCGCCAGGCTCCTCTGTCCATGGGATTCTCCAGGCAAGAATACTGGAGTGGGTTGCCATTCCCTTCTCCAGGGGATCTTCCCAACCCAGGGATTGAACCCAGGTCTCCTGCATTGCAGGCAGATTCTTTACCATCTGAACCACTAGGGAAGCTCAATAAATTGTGGGTTTTTAAAAAGTAATCTTTTCACTGCCTTTTTCTTATTACAAAGGTAACCCACATTTTTTAGGAAAAAATAGTGATTGGTATAGAGACAAAAATGAATACCATTTATAATCCTCCCAGCCAGAGTAGCCCACTGTTAATATATTGAAGTACACCCTTTCGGTCTCTTTTTCTCCATGTGCATGTATTTTCTTTCTTTCTTTTTAACAAAATGAAGTCACATGGGCTATATTGTTTTGTAAGCTTTCTTCACCATGGCAATAAAGCAGTGAGTTGGGATAGTGTATCATTAGATAGTTTTACCGGTAGGATTATATTACAGCTATAACATCATATATGGTCACATCCTAGGGGCTTCCCACATGGCGTTAGTGGTAAAGAATCCATCTGCCAATGCAGGAGACGTAAGAGATGTGGGTTTGATCTCTGGATCAGGAAGATCCCCTGGAGGAGGGCATGGCAACCCAGTCCAGTATTCTTGCCTGGAGAGTCCCATGGACAGAGGAGCCTGGTGGGCTGCAGTCCACGGGGTCGCAGAGAGTTGGACACGACTCAGCACACACACATGCTGGATACAGTGTAGGGAGAAGAAAGCTGAGCGGAAACAGTCGCAGACGCACACACCCCAGTGGCCTTCCGCCAATGGGAGGGCCTAGCCCGTTGTCACAGCGACCCCCCAGGACCTGGGTGCCAGGAAGTGGATCTGTGAGCCCTGCTGGGTGGTGTGGATGTGAGGAGCCAGGAGCCTGGTCCCCTAGCCACCTGGCTGGGGGTTGGGGGGTTGGGGGCCTCTGTCTGAGCTGGCTCATGTTGATGTAGTTGGCATTGTCAGGATTTCTAATTCCTGCCGTCAGAGGCTGACCCAGGGCAAGGTGGGCCTTGCTGACCACGCGTTTGGGGCAGAACAAGCCAGCGGGCAGCTGATTGTTGTGATCATAGCAGGACAGAGGGGGCAGGGTGGGTGGGCACAGCCTCCCCCAGCCCCATGGCAGCATGGCCCTTTAGGTCAGCCCATGTGGATGTTCAGAAATCCAGCAGATGGCGAGGCCCAGGTGGCATTCCCATTTTCAGGGGGAGACCAAGGCCCAGAGAATCCACCTGGCTTTGGCGAATGCATGATCGATTTTAGTTCAGTGCGGCTTGCTTGCCCTGAGGACCGTGTCATGTCCATCGTGGAGTTAGGGGGAGGGCCTCCATCGTTAAGCAGAGTCCTGGACCCACAGCCACTAGCCTTGCGGGGAGAGGACACTGATGCACCAACAAAGATCAGCACCTTTACTCAAAAGAGGAAAACATCCAACCCAGACGGCAGAGAGAAAGCAGGAAAGGCTTCCTGGAGGAGGAGGCCTCTGCTGACTCTGGAAGGACCAGAGGATGAGCCGGGCAAAGAGGTCTGGGGAGGGCATCTTGGAGGGTGGAATCTACATGGGCTGAGCCCTCAGACTCTGGACATGGGGAAATGGTAAGGAGTTGGGTGTGGCTAGTTTCCTGGGCTGGGGGGTGAGGGGCTCTGATGAGCAGATACACAAGGGCTAGACCTCCAGGGGCCTGAGTTCCATTTCCCCAGAACACAGAAAGGAGTAGTTCAAAAGTGCTCATCAGGGGTCATCATCACGACAAATGGCACACTCAGGGTTTGAACTCAGGTCTTCCGAGTGCTGCCCAGGGTTCCGAAGGGACTCGCCAGAGACTGAGACATCAGGTGTTCACTCTCTCAGCCTACGCCATAAACGGCACGTGGTACCCAATGCCTCCTAGGAGCCTAGGAGTTGGGTGGTCAGGGAAGGCTTCCTGGAGGAGGTGGACTAGAGCTGCCAGACCTCGGAGAAAGCGGGAAAGCTGGAGTGTGGGGGCTGAGCCTGGCTCACCGAGGGCACGAAGAGGAGAGACCGTACAGTGAACAGACTGCAGACATCCGGCTCCAAACATCAAGTCTGGAGACCACAGTGAGGGCTGTGTCACCTGTCCGTGGAGGGGGCTGCCGGAGGATGTGAGCTGGAGGGTGAAGGAGGGGCAGCTGGAGCTCGAGAGACGTGGCCCTGGCGGAGAGGAGAGCCGGCTCTGCACGCAGACAACCTGCTTCTGTTCCCCGGCTGTGGGACTCCAGGCTCTGCTGCTTCCCTGTGAAGTGGAGGTCCTGTGTGGGCCCCGCTTCGTGGGCTTGGCCCGCTGCCGTCTGGGGTGGAGCGCAGAGCTCACGGTGCTGATGGAGTTTGTTGGAAGAATTGCTGGCAGGACACCCCTCCCCACTCACCCCCCCTGATACCCGGAGGCAGAGGTCAGATCTGGGCTCGGGCCGTGAGGACCTTGACCAGAGCTGCCTGGGGCTGGGAGGGGGTGCAGAGAGGTGGGCAGGGGCTGTGTTGGCTGGACCGGGGGTCCCCAGGGAGGCTGAGGTCGAGATGAGGGTTCTCGAGAGGTTTGGGGGGTCAAGCTGAGCTAATGGGGGCAGCCCGACTGGCCAGCTCTGCCCACGACTGGCAAGGCCAGGCTGAGACTAACCCTCAGAGGGGACACGGGGGAAAGGAGGTGACCGGAGTGTCTGCTCCAGGAGGGACAGCAGCCTGGGCGTCCACTCCGCTGGGAACCAGGCAGTGCTGGGAGCGGGCTGGGGCCGCACGTCCCTTCTTCGGTGGGGATCGCAAGCTGTAAACGTTCCATCCGCACTTGGGGGGTGTGTCACAGGAACACCGGGGCTGAGACCGGGGTTTGAGCGTGGATCTCAGCCCTACTGTGAGAGCCAAGTCTTGTGGTGCTCAGCTCCCGCGCCTGTCTGGTCACGCGCCCCAAGGCGGCCCCCAGAGCCGGGAGGAGGGGCTGGTGGGCAGTGTGGGGAGGCTGAGCCCAGTTACAGGACAGCGGGCCGCCAGGTGGACCTCACCTGAGCAGATGCGGCGTTTGCAGTGCTCACTCATCACCACGAGTGAGCGCCTCTGTGATGACCTCCTGAGGTCACACGCCAGCTGCCTGTCCCCTGGCTCATGTCAGGCCGTTGGCTGTGTGTAGGGAGTGCTCCAAAGCCCTGGGCGTGTGTACGAGTGGCTGCGTGTGGAGGTGTGTTCACGAGTGCTGGTTTGGGTGGGTGCGAGCGTGTGTGTGAGTGTGTGGGTGCCTCCAGGTTGTGCTGGTGAGTGTGAGTGGGTGGAGTTGTGGGTGTGTCAGGGTCTCCCTCCACAGCTGTAGGCAGGCACATTCCCTGTGTGCACATGTGTGTTATGTGTGCAGGCCTGCATGTGTGTGCTGGGTGTTTGCATCTGTACATACATGTGTGCACACATCAAGCAGGTATTTAAATGCATGTGTGTATGTCCTTTATGGATGTGTGTATTTTGTGTGAGCACATGTGTATTTGTGTTTGGATGCATGCAAGTCTATTATGTGCAGGTGTTTGTGAGTATGCGTCCATGTGTGTGTTTGTATGCATGTGTACATGTTCGCTGGTAGCTCAGCTGGTAAAGAATCCATCTGCAATGCAGGAGACCCCGGTTCGATTCCTGGGTCGGGAAGATCCCCTGGAGAAGGGAAAGGCTACCCACTCCAGTACTCTGGCCTGGAGAATCCCATGGACTGTATAGTCCACGGGGTTGCAAAGAGCTGGACATGACTGAGTGATATGTTTTCTGTGCCTACATGGACATTATGTGTGTATGTGTATATCTGTGTTTGTTTGCATCCAAGTGTGTGTTTGTATGCATGCATGTATGTGTGTATATGTGTGTTTTCTGTGCCCTCACATGAGTATTTGTTTGTGCACATGTGTGTCTGTGTGTATGCAGGCATAGCTGAGTGAGTGTGTATTTAGACTGCAGATGGAGTTCTCACTGTCTGGAGGAGCAGGAGGCTTCCCCACCCCCCTGTCTTTGCCCCTCCGCTCGTTTCACTCAGACTCCCCTCCTCCCACGCCTGCCGGGCAACGCGGCCCCCGGGTATGGGTCTGACCAGCCCTCGTGGCCCCTTCCGTCCCTCTCTCAGGCCAAGCTGGGCGATGAGATCCTGGACTACAGAGACCTGGCCGCTCTCCCTAAGAGCAAGGCCATCTACAACATCGACCGCCCCGACATGATCTCCTACTCGCCCTACATCAGCCACTCGGTGGGGGACCGGCAGAGCTACAGCGAGGTACGGGGCCCGCGCAGCGGGTCGCCTTGGCGGCCTCAGCCTCCCCTGCCCCCTCAGACAACCCGCGCCTCCTCTTCAGAGAGCCCCAGAGTGCTCTGGCCCCAAACCGCCTCACGAGTCTGGACGGGGAGCCCCCTTGGAGTGGGGGACGGGGAGCAGGAAGCTCGAGGGTGATCATGAAAGCGACAGGGGCAGAGCGAGCGCCTCTTCCTTGTCCTCAGCTGGGCTGATGCTCATCCCCGGGGAACGGACCGTGTTCCTTTGTCCAGCCCGCTCCTGGCCCCGCTCCCTGCTCACGTGCTTCCCCGCCCCGTGAGCCCCTCGAGCTGGTCTGACCCCTGCTCTGACTGCAGATGACGCCTCCCTTCTGTCCCTCGGGTGGTGGCCTTCTCGGGGCCTCCCTGCTCACAGCGGCACCTCTCCATTTAACCTGGAACTTGCTGGGTTTGGCTTTTCCTTTTTGAGACTCGGGTGTGACCCTGGGGACGGGGCTGGAGGGGAGGAGTGTTTTGTCAGTTGCTGGCCGTGTCCATGGGCCAGTCACATGTGGTGGCCTGGCCCGGGCGGCCCCCTGGGGGGCAGAGCTCTGCCCTGGCCGTAACTGAGTCCCCCGAGGTGTGGCCGAGGCTCTGGGGTCTCCATGTTCGATGGGGGTCATGCGGGCAAGCTCAGCTTGGCAGGCGCTGCTGCGGGATACAAGGGCGGGGCGGGGTCCCCCGGGGGTACACTCAGCCGGTCACGTCGCAGCGACTGGCCAGGGCCACCCCTGCCGTGGTCACTGCGGTCACAGTCAGCACGCATGCTCAGACCCACTCTCACTCTGCCCTGACACCGGGCTTGGCACTCCCCACCTCCCATGGCCCAGCGCTCTGGGAATGCCTCCCACCCCCGCGCAGGACGAGGATGAAACGAGGAGACTGGGGGGGACGTGCTGGCCCCAGGACCATGGGGCTCACAGGGCAAAGCTGGGGCATGGGCCTGGGTGGCCGACTCTGGTCACTGCTGCCTCCGTGCCGGCTTCTACCATGTCGCAGAGCGAGGTGTTGGGTCACGTCCCTTCTCCGTCTCTGGGGACCTCGAGGGCTCGCATCTCTGCAGGCCCCACCATGCCCCAGCCGGGGGCCTGCTCGGAAGGGGGCTCTGAGGGGCCCTTTCTGTGAGTTGATGATGAAGGGGGGCCTGGGAAGCCCCAGAACGGGGATTGGGGCATTGAGCTGGGCAGACATGGCCTAGGGCTGGACAGCTTCGCCCGCTACTCTAGACCTGCAGCCTTATAGCGGCTCATCCCAGGGCGGAAAGCTCATAGGGGGAAGAGGAGTGGGCCGGAAGCACAGAGCTCTGCCAGCCTCTCTGAGCCTCAGTGTCCCCGTCTGTGAAATGGGCAGATTGGGGTACAAGTTCCCCCTTCCCACTCTAAGGGCGGGGATGGTATAAGAGCGAGCCCCCAGCCGCTCGGGGCTCCTCCTCAGAAACTCTCCACAGCATCTTCCTACCTGTTCAGGTGTGGGGGAGACAGGTGAGCTTTCCTGCCTGGAAGCTCAGTTTCCAGAGCCCCTGCTACTTGCTGCTTCCCTGAGCCCGTATACAGGTGGTGGATGACCCAAATGCAGACCCATATACACATGGTGGATGACCCAAATACAGACCCATATACACATGGGGGACGGTGCACTTGTTCTAACAGGAGATGCCCGGCTGGTGACCACTCCCCGGGGCCCCAGTGGCCCCCAGCCCCTCACTGTGGTCCTCACCCCAAGCCCTGAGGCTCCGAATCATCCTTCCTTTCTCCGGGCCCCTTTATCTTTTCTGAAGAAGACCTGTGGGCTCACGGGGTGGTGACTCCTGATGCCCTAAACCAACAGTCCTCCTACTGTAACTGTCTTCGCGGGAGGGTGGCGGGGCGGAGCAGGACAGCCAGGAGGAGGCAGGTCCACGCTGATCCGCACAGAGCTCCGTCCTGGGGGCCTCTTTCTCCGGGGGGCATTGACTGAATGTCTCCAAAGAGAAGGCTTTGGAACCCGTGTGGGGTCTCATGGGGAGGAGTCCCTTCCCGTGGGGAGGAGGGTCCCTGGGGTGGAGGTACCTGGGCCGGGGTCTGGGCCCCTCCCCGTGTGACCCCCTGCTGCCGGGCCTAATGGGGTCCCCTGTGTTGTGTTCACAGTCCCCCCAGCTGCTCTCGCCAACGCCGCCCGAGGTAACTGCCCCCCAGCCCGCCCATCTGCTCATCGCTCAGCTGCCTAGATTATAAAGATAACCGACCAAGGCTTCCCCAGGAGGGCTCTCCAGGCCCTTGGCCGTGGCCTCTGGCCCTGGCGTCAGGCCGTGACCCTCTGAGGCTGGGGTGCCCTCCTCGGCCCTGGTTATTTTTATAATGGTGTCTCATCCGCATGCTTCCCCATGCGTCTGCCAGCCCTGCAATGCGGACATCTGGGACACAGGCGTCCTGCGGTCTGGTCCACGGCTTCCTTTAGAGGGAAAAACAGTCCAGGGGCTGGGGTAGCTGGGGCCACCTCATCTGCCTCTGAGCAGGATTATGGGAATATACTTGGGGCCTTCAGGGTGAACGTGCTGAAAGCATTTCTGTATCAAATAGCATTTATAGGATGTGAGGGCGATCTGGTTGCGACATCTGTCACCCCATTGATCGCCAGGGTTGATTCGGCTGATCTGGCTGGCTAGGCGGGTGTCCCCTTCCTCCCTCACCGCTCCATGTGCGTCCCTCCCGAAGCTGCGCGCTCGGTCGAAGAGGACGACCATCCCCGATAGAGGAGGACTGGTCTTCGGTCAAGGGTATACGAGTAGCTGCACTCCCCTGCTAGAACCTCCAAAAACAAGCTCTCAAATAGCGTTTATAATTAGCAACCCACCCTGTGTGTCTGTTTCTCAAAATGAATCCTTGACATAGATGGCTGCCAATCAGACTCCATAGGTATGAGATCCTGGGCTCAGGAAGATGACAAATGCCTGTGGGTGGGCAGCTGGCACCAAGGGGCCATGCCCATGTGTGGTTGTGAGCCCCAGGGACAGGACAGATGAGGAGACGAGACACCTGTAAAATAGAAGCTGGTCAGTGGGGCTGTGCAGAGAATGCCCGGGGATGGAGACGAGATGGCTGGACTGTGGCAGCCCCAGAGGAGACAGTGTCCATCACTGGGGGGTAGTGGGCCAGGCCAGGAGGTCAGTGTTATGCACGGCGGGGAGCAGGGAGGGGGGCGCCTGACAAGTGCGCTCCCAGCTTGAGGGCGGGCTGAGCAGAGCGTGGAGGTGGGCACGCAGGCAAGATTTAGGGACAGTGGCTCGGGCGGGTTTGGCTGAAGAGGAGCCCTGGGCGGTGGGCGGTGAGCTGCGAAGGGCACGGGAGCCGTGAGTGCCAGACCCAGACCCTCCCAGCGCTCATCCCCATGCCAGCCTGGCGGGCAGAGCAGCGGGCTCCACCCACGGCAGGAGGCTGGGCCGCGTCGTGACTCCGGCCAGGGTGCCGAGCTGCAGCGGGCCGGCGGTCTGCTCTGCCCCCCTGCCTGCGGTGCCACGCCATCTCACACCACCCGCTCTGACCACTCGAGAGGGTGGCCCGTCCCGCTTGAGTGGAGTCTGTGTTGTCGGTGACTCAGCTGAGCTTCTGGGCCCTGGGGTTTGGGGGCTTCTCACCTCCCACACCTGCGGAGCCCCTGTTGAGGCCGGTTACAGAATCTCTGTGGGTCTCAAAGTGTCTCCAAGGACCCTTGGGGGCCAAGGATTGGGCCAGAGGGGGACTGAGGGGAGTGGGGGAGCCAGGTGCCTTGGAGCCCAGCCCCAAGGCGGTGCTGTGGGAGGGGTGGATACCATCCCGCCCTCCAAGTGCCAAAGGATGCTCAGGCCGAAGGGAGTGTCAGCACCAAGGCCAGCTCCCTGCCTGGCTCTTCAGAAGTGTCCTGGCAGTTGCGGGGACTCCATCCTGGGGCCACGTCGAGTCAGCCTCTGGGGTCAGGCGCGTGGAGGGCAGAAGGGTGGGACGGGGTGGGTGGTGGTCCCGGCTCAGCGTTCACCGGGCTGTCTTCCTCCCAGGGGGAGCAGGACGACCGCTCCTACAAGCAATGCCGGACCTCCAGCCCCAGCTCCACCGGGTCGGTCAGCCTCGGCCGATACACCCCGACCTCGCGGTCACCCCAGCACTATAGCCGTCCAGGTACTTGCCCCCACCCCTCACAGCTTCTCTTACCCCCGGAGCCTGTGCTTCTTGTTGCTTTTCCTCTGAGGCTTCTGTCTCTTACCCTGCGCAGCTGGAGAAAGGACGAACGGGGAGATGGAGAGCTGTGCTGTTAGTGACAGAAGCAAAAGGCCCTCTGCGGTCTGGGTGGGGAGGTGAAGTGCAGAGGCGGCGGGTTAGCCCGTCGGTTAGAGGGGCCATCCTGGGAAACACCCGAGGCAGTGCTGAGCACGTAGAACCTAGCTCACGTGTTGGTGTCGGGAAGGTAAAACCACAGCCAGCACAGGAGTCACCAAGTTCTGAGCTCACGGAGTCCTAGGGAGGTCTGCGCTACGAACGCAAAATCAACGGGCAGAAACTGGCCTCAGCATACATGTTGACGCTTCCCTGTATCTGGGTCAGTGGCCCCAAAGACAGCCGTGGGGAGAAGCCTGAGGAGGGTCCTCTCTCCCCCACCCCGGCCTCGCCCCTGCCTGGCACCCAGCTGTGTGTCGCTTCCCCTTCCCGTTTAAAGCTCCGAGCTGCCTCACTGTGGCACAGCCACACGGACTCCACGCAGAGGCTGCTTTCCTGAGAGGCTTCTCCAAGCATCTCCTCCCCGGCCAGCTGCTGCATGGCTCCTTTCTCACCTCCCTGAACTCAGCGCTCGAGTTTTGCGGTCCTTGTGGAAAAGTCAAAGCTCCACTCATTGGCAAAGTTATTTTCATTACCTCCCTGCCATGTGCCTGGTACATCTTGCTCAATAGAAGTTTGGAAAGTCCATGAGTGAGTGAGTGAGTGATGAGTGACTGACTCAGTGAATGAATGAGTAAGTGAATGCGTGAAAGAGTGGGTGAATGAATGAATGAGTGTGTAAATGGATGAATATATGAATGAGTGAGTGAATGAATGAGTGGGTGAGTGAATGAATGAGTGAGAGAACGAATGATGAGTGACTGACTCAGTGAATGAATGAATGAGTAGGTGAATGAATGAAAGAGTGGGTGAATGAATGAATAGATGAGTGAGTAAATGAATAAGTGAGTGAGTGAATAAATGAGTGGGTGAATGAATGAATACATGAGTGAGTGGGTGAGTGAATGAGTGAGGGAATGAGAGAGGGAGTGAGTGACCAGGCAGGCGGGTAGGTCAGGGAGAAGGGCCGTCAGCCTCTCTGAGGACCTCTCTGTGGACCCCTGACCGCTGTATTTGGGTCACCTGGGCTGGCCAGCTGGTGCTTGGCTGGATGGCCACCCCAGGGTCAAGGCCTGACCCTCTCCTGGGTGAGGCCTGGTGCCTATCCGGTGACCGACCCCTCCCCGGTCTGGCTAACTGCCCTCCGCCCGGGTCCCAGATCCCAAGAAAACCCCTTCCTGGAGCAGTGGGCAGGACCCGGGGGCCCGCCGCTCCCACCCAGCAGGCCTGCGGCGGGCCTGGGCACCCTGACCCCAGCGGGCAGGCCTTCCACCCTCCGAGCCCGGAGCAGAGGCGCCCCGAGCATGCTGGGCAGCCCACCCCCTCGAGGGGCCTCAGAAAGGTGTGTGTTCTTGGGTCGAGACGGCAGAGCGGGGCCTGGGGCTCTTCTGCGGCCATGTGGCCGGGCGGGCTGACTCTGACTTGCTCTCTGTCGCCTGCAGCTGGTACTGCGAGCGTCGGTACCAGTAGCTGCCTGTCCCTGTCCCAACACCCAAGCCCTTCTTCCGTGTTCAGACATCATTACATCCCGTACTTCCGAGGTAAGGTGCGCGAGGCTGCGGGCTGTGCCCCGGCCGCCCGCAGAGCGTCCGTGTCTCGCTGTCCTGTGTCCGCTGCCGCATGGCTTCCCCGAGCCCCCGTCTCACGCCCGTGCTCCCCGCTGTGTCTTGTGTGTCTAGCTCTGTTGGTGTGTCCGTGTTCCCAGGAGGCAGGTTGTCATTCAGAATCACGAGTGGCAAGGCAGGGGGAGGGTTCTAGGACCTACCCAGCGCCCACCTTGGGCTGGCTCCGGAGCCTCTACCTAAGTCATCCTGTGTTATTTCCCCCTCGGCTCGGCGGGCGTGGGGGACTGCTCACCACAGTTATCGGAAAATGTCTGTGGCTTCAGTTCATGGTGGCCGGGCACCGCCCGTGGCTGCAGCTCCTCCCAGGGCGCAGACCTGCCCGTCTGCCCCACCCCTGCCTGGGCACATGTATGTGAATCAGTCCAGGAAAAGGGCCAGTTCCTGTGTTATGGACTGAATCGTGCCCTCGGATTCATTTGCTGACGTCCTAAGCCCCCGTGAGCCTACGTTTGGAGAAAGCGTCTTTAGGAGGTTATTAGGGTTGCGTGAAGTCATAAAGGTGGGGCCCTAATCCGATAGGGTGGGTGGCCTTTTTGGAGGAGGAACAGACAGTCTCTCTGCATGTGCTCAGAGGAAAGGCCATGTGAGGCCAGAGCAGTGTCTTCTGCCGATGAGAGAGGCTGCACCTGAGACCCAGCCCTGCCAGACCTTGATCTGGGACTCCCGGCCTCCGTTCCTGGGAGAAACGAATGTCTGCTATGCAAGCCAGGCAACCGAGGTGCTTTGTTACGCAGCCCTAGCTGACTGATACACCCTGGAAAGACTCCCAGAGCACAAGGGGAGCAGCGGTGGTCTGTTGGTTCCCCCGGAGTGAGTTAGGGTCCCCGTTCCTCATGGCTGCTGAGTGCAGAATGTTTCAGGAGAACTTTCTGACCCCAAGAGACCTGGAGAGGCCAACCCAGTGGGATTAATGCATCACTGATGGTCACCCATCCCGGCTCCTTGGAACTTGGACGGTTCTCACGTGCATCATCATCACCCATCTGAGTGACCCCGTTAGTCTAATGGAGAAGAGAGCCCCCTGGTCAGTGGGGTGCCATCTGCTCCTCTCTGTTGGCCTGGCCCTGCAGCTCATGGACTTTTTTTCGACATCCTGGCTTTTCTGAGAAGGAGCAAAGCCCCCAGATCTTGTGAGCAGGAGAGCAGCGCGGCTCACACGCATCTGTGTAGACAAGGGTGTCCTGTGATGGGTGTGGCCTCACCCAGAGGCAGACAGAAGACTCAGTGCAAGTCAGAGGGAGCTTGACATTTAGACACGTCCCCTCAGGTCACCCAAGCAGGCGCCCATTCTTGTTTCGAAGGTCAGAAGGCTGAGCACACGGCTTTCCTCCCGCCCAATGTGGCCCTGCTTTGGGGTCCCTGGCAGAGGTGCAGCCCAGAGGCGAGGCCGGGCAAACTGCCCCACCCTGGGAGCTGGGCTGACTGCCCAGGAAACGGCTTTGTCCACATCCGTCCAGGCGGCCCCGGTGACTGCCCTTCCACTCCCCACCCAAACGTGGCTCAGAGACTGTGCCACAGCCCCTCGAAGGGTGCCCCTGAGGTCAGGGGGGGGGGGCACGGTGCCCTGCAGTCTGTTCCAGGAGGGCTGACTCCACGGTGGGCCACCCTGCTTCCCTTCTGCCTGCTCTTTCCCCAGTTCTCTTTGTCCAGGAATCAGGCAGAGCCCCCACCCTCCTCTCTCATGGAGGATGTGGGGGGTGCTTGGCACCCCCAGGTCTGCTCGCTGCCGACTTCCAGGGCCACCCATGACCTCAGGAGCCCCAGCTCCCTTCCCAGACTCTCCCCTGGGGAGATGGAGGCGCAGGGACAGCTAGCTGGGCTGGACCCAAGGGCGGGCCCTCGCTCACCAGGTGCGTCCACCTGCAGGCTGTGGAACCACTCCCTCTCCCCAAGGCCCGTGGGCTCTGGTGCATTGCAGCCTGTGGCGCTCTGTGGCCAGCCGTGCCAAGGGCCACCTGCCTTCCTCTCAGCTGGTCATGGGGCCTGGTGTCCACCCGCACGCCAGGAAAGCCTTCTCTCATCGCTCCTCCCAGCAGCTCAGCTTTCTTGGCTGCCCTGCTGGAGATTTTCCCTCCAGATGATGCTACGGGTGGAGGACTCACCCAGGAGGGACCAGCACTTGCCCTGACCTGGCCACATGCCCCTCTGTCCCCACCTCACCCCTCCATTCCCAGACACACCTTCCCACCATGTCCTGGCTCCTCGGGCCACCCTCCTGCCAAGACCTGTGTGCAGCATAGGTGCCCGTGGCAGTCATTTACACTTTAGTATGAATTTCAGTCCCTGGTGTGTCTCCCGGGACAGTGTGAGGTTTAAGCCTGACCTCTCTCCTGTTACGGAGCAGGCCACAGGGACCAGCCGGTGAGTGCAGGAGAGGTGATGCTGGCAGAACCATGCTGCTGGGCAGTAGGGGGAGGTGACCCGTGAGCCCCCCACCTCAGTGTGAGGGGGAGAGGGGGGCTGCAGAGGTGGAGCCTCTGGTCGGAGCCCCCTTGACCACCTGATGGCTGTGCCTGTCAGCACCTCCTCATCTCACCCGCTTCTGGAGCCGTCTGCCTCGTGGCTGTGATCAGCCCAGGTGGCCTGAGGCAGCAGGCTGGGCAGGTGGAACCCGCCTGCATCGTGGTGTCCCATGGGAGCCCCACAGGGCCTGGGGGCTGGCCTCACCTCTGGTCCCCTTGAGAAGATCATGGAGCCAAGTGGGGGTGCTCCTGAGGGCTGAGTATGGACTGCTGAGCAGCGGAATGAAGGGCATTGCTGCTGGATCGGAAAGCAAAGTGCAAATGTCCACGCGTCCACACCCATGTAAAGGCATGACCGAATAATAAACCAGTGGGGAGAAGAGACTGACTCCCGGCAGAAGAGACCCCAGTGATTCACGGGGACCCTCTCCCCTCCCCGCCATCAGGTGGAGGCTGTGTCTGGCAGCTTCCCCTAAAGAGCGCAGAGTTGGGGGAAGAGGAGCCAGACGTGGAGAATCCTGGGCCAGCACGACCTCGGCCGTGGGGTCAAGGTCAATCGCAGCGCCAGATCACGTGGGTGGCAGCGGGGGAGGGCCCCTCCCCTCTGGGCTCTTTCCCTCAAACCTGTGACCCCATCCCATCACGAGAAGACACCCGGCAAATCCTCCCTGAGCGGCAGTCTGCCAGACGCCCGCGCGGCGCTTCTCAAAACCGCCAGGGTCGCGAGGTGCCCGAGAGTGAGAAGCGGTCACAGCCCCGGGGGGCCTGGGGGACGTGAGGACCGTGTCGCCTGGCACCCTGGATGGGTCCCGGGGTACCCAAGGGACGCAAGGGGAAAACTGCTGAAATCCGAGTGCAAGCACAGCTTGGGTGTTGCCGAGGTGGCGACACGCCGGCTGCATGTAAGGTGGAACCACGTGGGGATCACAGCGAACCTCCGTGTCGCCCGGAACCGCTCCACAGCAAAGCAGTGACTCCAGCAGGCAGGGGAGACGGCTGTTCACGGGCCGGGGCTTCCCGGGCTCCGCGATGGCCCCTTCCCGAGGTCCTCACGGCTCCCTGAGGGTGCTGAGGACTGTCCATAGCAGAGGTCAGAAGCGACCTGCATCCTGACCCACCTCCAGGAGAAGCCATGCATCTGGGCACGAGGGACTATCTGCCTTTTCAGTGTCGCCGCACGGTTGGGCTTGCCTCTGGATTCTCCCATCTCTGGTGACGTTGGTGGTGGGGGTTTTGGCCACCGGGACCCATGGGGACGGAAGTGCCCAGGGCTCGGTCTCGCCAAGACCCCGGGCCCTGCAGAAGGTGGCCGTGGGGAAAGTGGTCTTGGAGGCCCCATGTGGGGTCGATGCGAGTGTGCATGTTACCGTGGATTAGCGACACAGTGACTGGCAGGCGGACGTGTGTCCAGAGAAGGGAATGGCCAGCTGGGCTGTGTCCTCTGGGAAGGGTTTGCACCTGAGCCTTGACCCATGCAGAGTCTGGACAGGTGGGGAGGTTTGGAAAGGGGGTCCCCCGAGGTAGGAGTGGGGGTGGTGAGCAGAGACGGATTGGATGAGGTCCTAGTCTTAGAGACTGGTGACCAGTGAAGATGGCAGGTGTGAGGTGGGTGTGACCTGCCCCCTGACCCCGATGAAAGCCATAGTCCTCCTCAGACACACATGCGCGCGCACACACACACATGCACACACACACACATGCACATATACATATGCACGCGTGCGCACACGTGCACACACGCAGGAGTCTTGCTTGTGAAGTCGGATGCCGCCCGGTGGCTCTGAAGACTGGGGAGGACAGGGTCCCATGATGTGCTGGAGTCTGCCCCACCTGGGGGGAAGCAGAGAGAAACGGGCCACAACGCCCCAGGTCAGGCCGTCCTCAGCTGCTCCTGATCCGAGCAGATGAGTGTGAAGCCCCGGCTTCCACGTGTCCTGTGCCCTGGGGGTGATGAGTCACGGCCAGCAGGGCGGGTCTGCGGTTTCCTTCACGCGCCCCATGGGCGTGGTCTACCCACGGGGAAGTGCAGCCCAGCCTGAGGCTCCAGAAGGCTCTGAGCTGTGCTGGAGGGCGGTGCTAAGGGAAAAGAGGGCTTCACGCCCCCTGCCTGGGTGGGGGACAGTCCTCTACCCGACATTCCGTCCGCGCTGACAGGTGAAACTGGTGCCCTGGCGGGAAGCTGCTGGAAGCTGCAGTCAGTCTGGGGAGCTGGCTGTGGTCTGCTGCACTCACCCTGCCCCTTGGACCACCGAGGACCCCCACACACCACCCCCTGGCAAGAGCACCCCCCAGGCCCATCTACCGCCCCACCCCCGTTAGCCCACTTCCAGGTCAGCCCGCCCCGCCTCATCACGTGTCACCCTGGGGTCCTGCGACTCCCAGTCCAGGGTATTTTCAAGTCAAGGTGTCCCTTTCCTTTCACCAAGCTGTCAAGGAACGTGTCCTGAGCTGAGGGGCGGGGAGTGAGTGGTGCGTCTGTGTGTCTTGCTGAAACGAGCCGTCCACCTCTTGTGCCACGTTCAGTGCCCATGCCACCCTGTGTACCACCCCATCCCTTCAGCAGGTGTGGGGCGGGGAGGGTAGGGTCACCGGGTGACCACGGCTGTCTAAAATCTGTGACTTGATAATCCAACCTGGTCCGCAAAAACGGAACTGACAGGTCCAGATGCGGTAAAAGTCAGAGCCAAAATCAGAGGGCTCTTTCCGTTTGGTTTGGCAAAAAAAAAAAACTGCTTTAGTTGGGAACACGGCAGCTGATGAATGCCAGTTGCCTCTTTTCCTCCCGTAGCTGATAAAATTGTCCTCAGTGGTTTTTAAAAGACAGATGTTGATGAATTCTGGCACTTCAGTCCCCTGTTGTGAATGGATGATTTGTGAATCCTCCAAGAAATCAGCGTCTTTTTACACAAGGATACGTAGGAAGAGCTGGGGGCATTGAGTCTTGGTGAATCTGTGATTTTCTAGATTCGGGCAGCAGCCTGGCCGTGACGCCCCCTCCCAAAAAAGGGGGGCACTGTCGATGGCCCGGCCAGCTGTCCCGGGAACTTGGAAGCAGGCTGGGCCCTCCCCTGGGCGCTCCTGCTCCCCCACCCTGGGGCCACAGAAGGCGGTCCCTTGAGGTTGGATTAACGAGTCGTGGGGCCCCATCTGGAGGTGTCGGTGGCGGGGGGTCACACTCCCTCCCCTGGGCAGAGGGTGCAGAGGCCCCATGAGGCAGGGGAGATGGGGCTCCCGAAGCTCTCACGCTTGAAATGCTCTCCTCTGCTTCCCCCTCCCGCCTCTGTCTGCCGTCTTCGCTCTTCCGTCTGGAGGCAGTGAAAGTGGCCGGAGCACTCCCAGCCTCTCTGTGCTCTCAGACAGCAAGCCTCCCCCCTCCACCTACCAGCAGGCTCCTCGCCATTTCCACGTCCCAGGTAGGCGCCCAGGCCGCACGGCCACTCACCAGGCAGACGGCCGTCCCTGAGCTGTCGGGGCGGGCGTCTGCCGTTACCTCTTGGGAGTCGCATGTTCCCCCAGCTTCTTCATCCCCCACCAACCCCCCCGCCCAATTCTGAGATGCTTTAAAAATTCTCAGATGGGTGGTGTTCACATCCCCAAACCAGCACATGTTTGAATCTCTCCCGAAGCCCCACAAACACTGGGGAGGCGTGGCTGCCCTTCCGGGAGTGGACTGGAGACAGGCCGGCCAGGTCCTGGTTGTCTCTGGACACCCGCTCCAGCCATTCTATCCCTCTGCCCCCTTCACAACGGTGGGTGGCATCTGGGCTGAGTGCAGCTGATGTGTGTGGGGCCTGGGTGCCCGTCACTGGGCTCCCCGATCCTTGCTGGGGACCCTGGGTGACGGACTGCTTGCTGACAGATGGCGGGAGAATGGAAACCATCACAGAGTGCTTGCTCACCCTGCTGTTTCTCTCCTTTTTTTTTTTCTTTCTCCTTTCCCAGACACTGGCGTCAAAGATAACATCTATAGGAAACCCCCCATCTACAAGCAGCATGGTACATACAGTCGGATTTCTCTGCTGCTGTGTTTGCCCTGCATGCCTGTCAGTGCCTTTGCTTCTGAATGCTTACACTTGCTCTGCTTTGATAGATGATGGGGAGGGTAACCGCGGGGGGCTGCAGCCTGAACATTAGGTACGTGGTGTTTGCTGGCGGGATCCCGGGAGGCCCCTTCGTAAATTACAGCGGAGAGTGTGTCCAAGTAAGCGCCTCTGTGTGTGTGTGAACCCAGGGCTGACTCGTGGGCCAGGCTGCAGATGAGGGCTTGTAACGGCAAGCTGGTCCCCGTGTGTGGCT
Organism: Odocoileus virginianus; assembly: GCF_023699985.2. Classification (NCBI taxonomy): domain Eukaryota; kingdom Metazoa; phylum Chordata; class Mammalia; order Artiodactyla; family Cervidae; genus Odocoileus; species Odocoileus virginianus. Next base: position 1,240,890 of record NW_027224267.1, read on the forward strand.
TCGGGGGTACTGCTTTGAGGGGAGCAGCCAGGCTGCCTTTAGCCCAGATGGTGAGGGACGGAGGTGCTTGGACCCCAGGGTGACCCAGCCTGGTCTTTGGAAAACAGCACAAACCAGAATCAGTCCTTTAGCCCTCCGTGAGAATGTATGAGTCCTGTGTTTTGAGAATCTCTGATGGTAGAATTAACGACTTGGCCTTTGGCTAAAGGGATTTCAAACCTCAGCAAATAGGGGCCGGCGATGTCTGCCGGCGAGGGTGTCTCTCACCGCTCCCCACCCCTGCCCCTGCCTCCGGTTTCCGTCCCAGACGTGGCCAGCCATCTCCACTCCACTGAGCCTGCAGGGGTCACGTGTTCAGGGGACAGGAGGCTCCAGGTCTCCCCTCTGTTTCGTCAGAGAATTTCTGGTGATTCGGGATGTGTTGCTTCACCATCTTGAGCCTCTGCTTCCTCATCTGCAGAACAGGGATCAGCCTCCATCCTGCCTTTTGGACAGGCTGGTTGGAAGGACCCGGGTGGGGTAATGAACGTGAAATCACATTCTAAACTCTCGAGGGCTGTGCAGGTGATGCGGGATTGTTATTAAATCCCTTGAGAGACGGGAAGGGGAGCTCCCATACTTAAAGTTCTTGCTCAGAGGCATCCCCAAGACGGCCACGACCCCTGTTGACAACTGGAAGGATGCTGTGGGGTGAAAGCCGTCCAAGTGTGTATTCTGGACTTCCCAGGCGATCCAGTGGTTAAGACTCCACACTTCTAATACAGGGGGGCGTGAGTTCAATTCCTGGTCAGGAAACTAAGATACTACATGACACGCAGCGTGGCCAAAGATAGTGTGGTTTTTTTGTGGCTTACTGGGCTTCCCAGGTGGCACGATTGGTAAAGAATCCATCTGCCAGTGCAGGAGACACAAGAGATGCAGGTTCGATCCCTGGGTCGGGAAGATCCCCTGGAGGAGGAAATGGCAACCCACTGCAATATTCTTGCCTGGGAAATCCTCATGGACAGAGGAGCCTGGTGGGCTACAGTCCGTGGGGTCACAGAGAGTCAGACACGGCTGAGCACGCACTGGCTGGCTGGCTGGCTGGCTGTGGCTTACTGACAAGCCATGGTCTGTCTGTTTTATAAATTCTCTCCTTGACAGCAACAGGCCCTGTGCTTTATTGTATTTCTCCCTCTTCCCAAGAAAAGAAAAGACTACTGGGAACTCCTGGGCCTCCAGGAGGTGATGCCTTTCACTCTTCCCCTTGATCGGAGAAGCAGGGAACCCAGGTCTTCCCGAGGGATCAGAGAGGGCGGGGCTCGTGGACCCCAGGACCCTCAGAGGTTGTCCAGACCAGCCTCCCATGTCACCCGTGGGGAAACTGAGGCACAGGAAGGCAGGAACAGGCAGAGAGTGATGTTATTCCCTCGGGGCGCCCATGCTCCAGCCTTGAGGCTGTCCTCGTCTGCGGGGAGAGCTGACTGACTTGGCCTTTGATCAGCCGGTAACACGTCACTTACACATACAGGGTCAGAGGATCATAGGAGGGGCTAGGCGGTAAATCAGGTTATGAAATTGCTCCCTAGCGTCTGATGGAGCCTGATGATCCTAGACTGAGAACTTCTCACACTGAGTCCCTTAACTGAATCATGCCACGGAGATTCAGTTTACCTTTTTTTTTTTTTTTTTTTTGGCTGCACCGTGCAGCTTGCAGGTCTAAATTCCCCAACCAGAGATTGAACCCACGGCTCCTGCAGAAGCACAAGGTCATAATCACTGGACCGCCAGGGAAATCCCAGTTTGTTCTTACCAGGGGTGATCTTCATATATTTTTTTAAATCTGGATATTTACACCTTTTCTATCGAAAGGCAAGTGAATTCCTGTTTGAACCCTGAGTAATGACCCAAGCTGTTTCAACGTTCTGGAACGTGGGCTTGTTGATCACTTTATGAAATGAGCCTTACAGAGTGCGTGCTCTCTGCCGAGTGCTCAGCCTCGCGGTGGGGTGGACAGGAGCACAGGCAGCCTCTGCTTGACTATGAAGGGGCCGTGAGAGGGGCAGGAGCTCTCAGGGGCCGCGAGTCCTCGCATCCAGCTTTCCTCGGACAATCCTCAGGGTTCGAGGGATAGGTGTGATGGGGTGCATTTGAGATGCTTTGATTTTATAAGATTTCCCCCTCTAGCTGGACCATATCCACCGGAAGTGCCTCGGGGGCGGGGGCATGCCTGTGTGTAGCATGCATATGTGTGTGAGCATGCGAGTGTGTGCATGTGTGTGTTTTCAAGTCCATGTGCAGCCCCTACTCCCCACCTCAGCAGCAAACTGACCGTCCACTCATCTCTCTAGGGAGAGAGGAGCCCAGCTCAGGCTGGAGAAGCCGTCAGTTTAATCTCCCGACTTGCCCGAAATAAACTCCGGGTGGTGACGTTGAGTTCCTGGACCATTTAATTAGTTTGCTAAGTCACTACTCCCAGGAGTAGGGTTCGAACCCACACAGACACATGTCCGTTGGATCTTAAGTCCAATGTCTTAATCACTCGACCATCCCAGTGGTAAGAATACTGGAGTGAGTTGCCACGTCCTCCTCCAGGGGATCTTCCTGATCCAGGGATCGAACCCGCGTCTCCTACATCTCCTGCATTGGCAGGCGAGCTCTTTACCACTAGGGCTCTGTAGGAAGCCGAATGGCAGCCCACTCCAGTGTTTCTTGCCTGGGAAATCCCATGAATAGAGGAGCCTGGTGGGCTACAGGTCATGGGGTCACAGAGTCAGACTCGACTTAGCAACTAAACCACTAAGTCACTTCAGTCGTGTCCAGCTCTTTGTGAGCCCATGGACTGATTTTGCCAGGCTCCTCTGTCCATGGGGATTCTCCAGGCAATACTGGAGTGGGTTGGCATGCCCTCCTCTCAATTAGTTTAAGATGATGTATTCAGTGAGCTTTAAAAATTTATGCTTTTTAATTAATGTATTTACTATTTAACTTTCTATTGCCGAGTCATCAAAAGTTGTGTTTAATTTAGCAACAGTCTTTCCTGGTGCCTTCATCCCACTTGTGTGTTTGGGGAAATGAGCCTACAGCATGAGGATGGCCAGGCCTGGGGACTCGGCGAGGGGCGGGCAGGGGGCACTGACGCTGAGGATGGGGGTCAGGGTTAGGATTAGCGGTTGCATAGCTGACACAAATGCAGCATGTGTGCTGGGGTTCCACCTCAACATAGCCCGGTTAGTGGCTCCTCAGTCGCTCAGCCATGTCCGACTCTTTGCAACCCCATGGACTGCAGCATGCCAGGCCTCCCTGTCCATCACCAACTCCCGGAGTCCACCCAAACTCATGTCCATCGAGTCAGTGATGTCATCCAACCATCTCATCTCTCTCGCCCCTTTCTCCTCCTGCCTTCAATCTTTCCCAGCATCGGCGTCTTTTCCAAGAGTCAGCTCTTTGCATCAGGTGGCCAATGTACTGGAGCTTCAGCATCAACGTCAGTCCTTCTAATGAATATTCAGAACTGATTTCCTTTAGGATGGACAGATTTGATCTCCTTGCAGTCCAAGACAAGGAAGCTAAGGTCAGGGCCATGAAGTGGCCATCGTGACCAGTTGATGGGCAAGTCACCCCCAGGTCTGCCTGACCCCTGAACCCGCTGCTCTCAGTGGACATCATTAGGGACCAACAGGATTTTCTTGGACTACATTAGTTCCATCTCTTGTCGTTCAGTTGCTCAGTTGTGTCTGACTCTTTCGACCGCATGGACTGCAACACACCAGGCTTCCCTGTCCTTCATCATGTCTCTGCTTGGTTACAATTTAATGCCATGTTTTTTAAAAAGGAATGAGAAAAAGAAGAAAGCAAGCAAAGGAAGAGAGTGGAAAATAAGGACTGGCAGAGGGCTTTGGACAGGCTGGGGGTCCACAGGGGGCCTCCCACCGCCCGCTAAACCTCCAGCTGTGACGGGGACCTTTTTGGGGTCCTTTGAAGGGCCTCGAGTCACCCGCAGTGTTGAGCCCAGTGTTGACCCTCTGTGAGGCGGACAGGACTCCCCCACCAGCCCTGTCTCCTGCTCTGGGGAGCGGGGTTCTGGCCCCCAGGGGCTCGTGCAGCCCCGTGATGCCTGGCCCAGAGCGGGGACTTTCCTCCCAGTGCAGCGGAGCTGGCCCAGTGTGGAAAGTGAATTCAAGAGGAAAACATAATGCCTCCCTCCAGACTTCCCAGGCAGCTGTCCAGCTGCGAGACCAGATGTTCTGTTTCACCAGCCAGAGCGTGGGAGCTGTTAGGTGGTGGCGTGCGTGGGAGGTGGTGGGGGGTGGGGGGTGCGCCTCACCACCTCCCACACCTGCTGTCAGCAAGGGGCTCCCTCTTGCCTCCCAGAGCCGCCCACTTGCACCAGGCCATAGGGGCCACCTGCGCAGCCTGTAACTATTTCCCTGGTAGCTCAGATGGTAAAGAATCCACCTGCAATGCAGGAGACCCAGGTTTGATCCCTGGGTCGGGAAGATTTCCTGGAGGAGGGCATGGCAACCCACTCCAGTACCCTTGCCTGGAGAATCCCAAGGACAGAGGAGCCTGGCGGGCTACAGTCCATGGGGTTGCAAAGAGTCGGAAATGACACAGTGATTAATACTTTTAAGAAATTAATCGCATCTCATATGTTTTTCTGGGATTCCTTCATAGTGGGGTGGAGGCTCATTTTGGCTTTGGGATGGGGGAAAGGGGATGGCTCTGGGCAGACCGCCCCTCTCATCAGGGCGCTTCCCGCAAAGGTCCCGGGTAAGCAGGGGCAAGGAGATCAGCCTAGCCGAAAAGGGTGCTCATGGCAGATACCTTCCACGGCTCAGATAGAGCCCCCCTCGTGTGACAGGAAAGACACACACAAGCCCGTTTCTCTGCTTTTCCTGAACCGATCTGTCTGTTCCTGACACCCCGAAACGGCCTACTACAAATTAGCTGCATGGTTCACCTCTCATTTGTTCCTAATATTTCAGACCTGTGAGCTGAGCATCTCATATGTGACAGGATCCATGTTCATCTCACGGGATCCTCTTCACGTAGGGGGGTGGGGCAGGTGTCATTTGCCCATTTTACAGATCAGGAAACTGAGGCTCAGGGCCATGAAGGGAGCAGCCCGCAAACCACACGAGGCGCCAGGGTCCTCTGTGTCCTTAAGCCCATCTCCCGTTTCTGGAGAGACCCCGCCGTGTGTTATACGGCTCTGGAAACCCCCTGTTTGAGTCTGGTTAGCTCGTACACACCTCTTGGAACTGGAGGCTTTTGCAGAGAAAACGTGCTGCGTGTTGGTGGAATCCCCCCACCATCAGAGGTGGGGCGCTTCTTTGAGCCCTGAGCTGGCTCTCCAGCCAGAACTCTTCTGCCCCCATGTGACCCCCAAGGCTGCGTGGAGTCCTCAGACCCAGGAGGTGGGGGTGGGGGCGTGCTGGTCCCTGGGCTCCGAAGTCTTAGGAATCTCACACCCTCCATAGCCCTTTGGCTGGAGCCACTTAGTTGTTTGTGCGTTTGCAAGTTACCCCAACTGCAGCAGTGCCAGGGGCCTCTGTGGGCTGCTGAGGGGTGAGGCTCACTCACTTTGAGCAGAAGAGCCAGCCCTGGAGGCCACCTCTGGGCTGGACAGTGGCCGAGCTCTCAGAGCCCCAGTAGCCGCTGGCCGGATTGTCGCTGAGGCTGCTGTGCCAGCCGCCAAGTTCCCGGCTGATGCATGGCCCGACGCCCAGGGCTCTGCTGCCCAGCAACAGCCATCGTCTGGGCAGCGGGAGCGCCCACGCTGATGGGCGTGCATCCGCCTCTGTGCCCGTCCCCTGCCGCTCCATCACGGTGCCCCGCATGCAGGCTTAGCACCTGTTGCCGTCTGTCGGTGGAGAGAGCGAGGTCTTTCTTTTCATGTTGCAAACCGCTGTCTCTCCCGGGAGAAGGAGAAACAGCGAGTTGTTGGGAATAGCGAAATGTCAGAGTGTCCAGAACGGTCTGCAACTGTGACCTTATCTTGTCAAGGTCCTGTAGCCCAGTCCCCCGTTTCCAAGCTCTCGGGTCTGATGTCAGTCTTGTCGTTGGTGGTACACAAGGCAGGGTGCTCCCAAAGGCTAGAAGGTCTGAGCCCTCCGCAGGCTGCAGGTAAGGAGCCCACCCTGGGCGCGTCCTCGGTCTCGGCGGCTCGGTCTCCAGCCTCCGTCTCTGTGGCAGGTGGTGACGGACCCTGGGCACTTCCTTTCGTGGTTCCGTGCGCGCATGGGGTCAGTGGTTTAGCTCGGGATGCACAGGATGGGTCGTTACTGAATTGGATGCTGACAACTGTCGGCCTTGCCCTCGTGTGGTTTATTTCATCCTGTTAGTTTGGAGATGATAATGTAAGCCCAGCTGGGTGACCATCCCCACCCCCCAAAAAAGAGGGAAACGGAGAACACAGACACCTCTTGACTCAGCTCCAGAGAGTGCCGAGTGGCGGACGTTCGCGCGCTCTCTCATTGAGCCCACCTCCGGTCGTGGGTTGCACCCCCTCATTGCTCTTCCTGGAGTCCTCCCACTGGCATTGCTCACTCCATGTTCTGTGTCTTGCGGGCAGTGAGGTGAGGCAGGCAAGAGGAAGGACTTTGGTGTCAGACCGCCCGAGTTGCGTGTCAGCCTCTGCTGCCCACTGATCTGTGATCTCGAGAAAGTCACGTCAGGTCCCTGAGCCTCAGTGCTCTGATCTGAGAAATGGGTCACGTGGGGGTGAGCAGTAAAGTCTGTGAAGCCCAACCCAGCAGAGTCTGACCTACCGGGGGCTGGACCACGGGGCCCTTCTGTTGCTTTAAAGTTAAACTTGGAAGGTAGAAAGCGTGATCTTCGAAATGCCAAGCGGCCGAGGAGGGGTCGGCTGGAATGTTAATGAGACATCACTTCACACACCTGCTCTTGTTTTAGCGAATCCCATGCAAGGCCCCCCCAGCCCCTATTCCTGCAGGGATATTCCCCAGCCGATCTGGTTCCTCAGTCCTCAAAAGTACAAGTGCTGGCGACTTTTCTTTTTTTTCCATTTTGAGCATGACTGTGAAGTGGGAACCAGGATGTGCAAACCCACCACCGACGGTGCGCTCCCTTGACCGATCGATTTTTCCCTTCCAGCCGCGAGGCGATCCGATGGGGAGGATGGAGGTTTCGACCCAGATAACAGGAAGGTAATGAGGGGCAGGCCCCGTGTCGGGGGGCCTTCTCCAACTTGAAGCCGCAGCTCCTCCTTAGGTTCTGCACCTTAGGGGTCCGGCACGGGCCACATGGGACCAAATTTAAGGGGTGGTCCCACCAGCCTCCTCGCACTGAGGAAGTAGTGCCTCTTCTACCAAAGTCCTCATTCTTTGCTGAGTAACTTGAAAGTGAAAGCGTTTGTCGCTCAGTCATGTCCAACTCTTTGTGACCCTGTGAACTGTAGCCTGCCAGGCTCCTCTGTCCATGGAATACTGTCCATGCCTCTGTCCAGGCAAGAGTACTGGAGTGAGTAGCCATTCCCTTCTCCAGGGAATCTTCCAGACCCAGGGACTGAACTCAGGTCTCCTGCATTACTAGCAGATTCTTTACTGTCTGAGCCACTTTTGGTTCTTTACCCAATGAGATGACTGAAGAGAAAGGAAAATAAATCTTGAGTCCACCCTGGCTCAAGAGCCAAGACCCTTTGATTGTCTTTAAGGAAGGTGGGTGAGTGTGGAAGGAGCCCAGGGCTGGGTTACCCGACACCTGCCACATGTGACCTCACTTGGGGCCCTGACCTCCCCAGCCTCAGTCTCCTCATCTGTAAAATGGGGCAGTGCCCCTGCAGGTCAAGTTGAAATTCACAGAGCTTCTGTTTTTTTCTCAGCAGAAGACCAGCTGGCTGATTCTCAAGGGGGAGGCAGACACGAGGACCAACTCTCCAGACCTAGACAGCCAGTCTTTGTCCCTCAGTAGCGGGACCGACAGAGGCCCTCCCCAGACGGTGCCAGGGGATAACTTCTACTCACGTGAGTGGTTCTTCTGAGCAAGAGGCCGTCGGTGTGGCATGAAAGGCCTTGTAGAAAAGGGGCCCATGACCTCGAGCTGATCCCCCCCAGATCTAAGCCTTGCCCCTTAAAAACTCCGAGAGCAAACCTACAGACAAAAGGGCAAGTCGGGTAGGAAGCAGACCCGTAGCCACGCACTTTTCTCTCCTCTATGGTGTCCGAGCCAGCAGGCTGCCCGCAGGTCGCGCCAGTGCCCCGCTGAACTCTCCACTGCTGGGAGGAGGCTGACTCAGGCTCCTGGGGTCCTCGGGGAGGAGAGGGCTTCCAGGCTGGAAGTGAGGGCCTGTTTTCCTCTGGAGTGGACAGAGCGTGGTCCAGGCGGTGAGTCCAGACTCGGGGCCAAGAGCAGCGCTGTCCAGGGCGGTGTGTGACCCGTGTTATTGTGTGCCCCTCCTGAGCAAGGGGCCGGGACCCGGGACCCCATGTCCTCAGGGAGCGAGGTGGGATAAAGACCCCCATCTGCCTGATCCAGGGGATCGTGACACTCAGTAGGCATGCCCTTCAGATGTTGAGCAAAACTCCCCGTAACGCTCTTCATATCCGGAGGCTGTGAATTATAGAGGAAACAGCAGCAAGCTGGTGCACGCAGTAGATGACAGACGGACTCTTTGGGTCTCGGCAGCTGTGGGTGGGTTTCTGTGGACAAGCTGGAGGTTTAGTTTGGAAGTAGAGAAGGCCAGGGGGGGACAGGGATGGGTGTGAGAAAGCCCAGGAAAGACACTGGCTTTGCCTTGAGAGAGGCCTGGGTTCAAGTCCCAGCTGGACGCTGACCTTGAGCCAATTACGCCAGTACTGGGCCTCAGTTTTACCCGTGTGCCTGGAGGGGTTGTTAGCCACCCGGGGCGGGGAGGGGGCCCGGGAGCCGCCAGCGCTCAGCCGAACGCATAGTAGATGCTCAGAGAACGATCGCTTTTCCTCACCATCATCCTCATCCTCGTCCTCCCGACTGTAAACCGTCTCACAAATGAAGGCGCGTGTGTTCCGACGTGGGTGGGGGGCCAGGAAGCGTGGAGGTGACCCCTTGTTAAAGAAGACGTCTAAACAGAGCAAGCGTGTGTCGTTTTGTGCCGTCTCTGTAGGCGTGCGTCCGTGCGCCCCATGCCTCTCCGGCCTGGGCGGCCGCTGTCCAAGCGAAAGCCAGAGTCATCCCCACGGGAAGGTCACACCGGGAAAGACCCTCAGCAAGACTTGTTCAGTCGGCGGCCCGGGGCAGGAAAGGCCGAGGCAGGCGGGGTGGGGGTGAGGGGTGCAGGGCTGCTCACAGGAGCAGTGAAACGCAGATCCCGACCTGGCAGCTGCAGCCGGACCCCCAAGCCCCTCTCTGTCCGGGGAGGTTCGGGACTTGCCCGTGGCCCCGGGTCACTGGCCTTGATCGTGGCCCTTTCTGCTTTTCCAAATGGCAATTGTTTGGAAGGTGGAGACCTCCTACTGCGCCAGCCCCCCAGAGCACCCCAGCAGCGCCCCAGTAGCCCCCCTTGGGGACACCAAAGCACTAGCTCCCAGGAACAGACACTCTGGGGTCCTCAGGTGGGCTTTGCCAGCCTCGGCTCTTCCCTTGCTGGGTGGTGGGCAGGCCCATGTCTGCGGGGCTGGTGGCCTCCCCTGGTCTCTCCTCTGGGGCGGGGAGCAGGCAACTGCTGTCCCTGGGGAGTCACTTCGTGGCCTGCCTCTGGCTTGGGGCTTGGGGGGGGGGGGGGGCTCCATCTGGGGAGAAATCCAGGCAGGAACAGGCTGCCTCCTGGCGACCTCCCTATGCTGCGCTGACCTGCCCTGTGACCTGGGCGTGTTTGCCCACCTGCCTGCACCGCTTCCTTATCTCGTGCCACACGAGGTGCCTTGGGATCGCTCCAGGCGTTCCTCCCGGGCAGTAGACCCTGCAAGGCCTGGAGGCTGTGCAGCCGTTTTGGGCAATCACACACCTGTGAGGTCTGTGTCAACCCCATTCCTTGCCGCTGTGTTCCCATCACAAGCTGCAGGGGCACCCGGCCTGCGGGAATCGCAGCGTCTGTGCTGGAATTCGTGCTTTAACCAGGCGAGCCCTCTGAAGTACAAACAACCTATGTCTTTGTTTGTATGTGTATGTGTGTATATGTATGTATGTGTGTACACGTGTGTGTATACATGGGTGTTTACACATGTATATGTGAGCATGTATGTGTGCACAGCTGTACGTGTGTATACACGTGTGCGTGCGTGCAAGCCTGTACGTGTGTGCGTGTGTGCACACATCTGTACGTGTGTGTGTGTGTGTGTGTGCGTGCATGTCCTCCTTCAGGGATGCAGGCTCACAATGAGTGTGATAATGCTTCTGTCATCGTTTCACTTTCTGCTGGTGTTCTGACATTGGTTCCTGCAAATGGGAAGCCCACAGTGTCTGACCACTGCACCTGTGACTTCATCTCTGCCCTGGTGATACCGCTCTGTTCCCATCCTGCATGGAAATGGCAACGAGGACCCAGGCTGCTGGTCCTGCCTAGGTCAGGCGTGCCTTGCTGTCTGCCAGCCTCCTGAGAAATTTGGGCGGATGAGCAGCACCCCTAAACTGAGAACAGAGGGGCATCCACCTTCTTTTCTCAAGTTGCATTGAGAAAATGCAAGTGGCCCCCAATCGTGAGTGCATCAACCCCAGTTTAATTTGCAATCTACTGAACAGAGTGGTTTGCACACAGCAAGGCTGGCCTGCCTGCATCCTGGGACATCATCCGTAGCACGCCAGAGGAGGGTAGGACTGTGACACTCAACACAGCGGGCGCTCAATAAATGTTTGTTGAATTGAGATGCACTAAATTCAACGGGTATTTATCGAGCACCCACTCTGTGCCAGACGCTGTGCAGGGCGCTGAGGGGGAAACCGAGAAGACAGGAGCGGCCCCCGCCCTGGAGAAGTGTGCAGGGAGCTGGGACAGGCAGAGATGCTGCTGGGAGCCAGAGCACACACCCCACTGCCTGCCTGGGGTCCTCCATGGGCTCACAGGGGCCAGGCACAACCCCATCCCACTCATGACACCATCAGCACATCTCACCTGAGGCTGAATTCATCGTTCAGTCACTCACCCATCCCTTCACCAAACATTAACTGAGCACCTACTATGTGCTGGACACAGTGCTAGGCAGCAGAGAGGAGGTGGTGAATAGGACCCAGTCCCCGCTCTCCCGCAGGGAAGCAGGTGGCTGAGAAACCTGTGTGATATCTCCCTCCTCTAAGGCAGTGGTTCTCAGCTGGCACGGCTCATCCCTCCAAAGAGGTCTCATTGAAACCCACGTTTTATGGTAGAGTGCCATTCTCTTCCTTTATGCGGCACCTCAGGCGTTACCTGTACTAGGCATGTACTTGTCTGCATTTCCCTGGTAGCTCAGCTGGTGACAAATATGCATGCAATGCGGGAGACCCAGGTTTGATCCCTGGATTGGGAAGATTCCCTGGAGAAGGGAACAGCAACCCACTCCAGTATTTTGCCTGGAGAATTGCATGGACCGAGGAGTCTGGTGGGCTAGAGTCCATGGCGTCACAAAGAGTTGGACACGACTGAACAACCAACACTTTCACTGGCTTGCTTTCTTTCATGCCTGTAGCCAGTTGTATTATTGAGGAATCTGATTTTTGCCCAGGAAAGGGATGGTACTGATTTTCTGTTACAAGCAGAGGATGCGGTTCACAGGATGAAGGACCCCAGGATCCGTGGGCCTCTCCCCTGGCCTGGACCCCGTGGCCCGGCCTGCTGCTGCTCTCCCTAGCCCTTCAAGTCCTGTCCTCCCTTTTGAGGCTCCCCACGTTCCCCCCACCACTCGGGGTCAGAGGTGTGACGATGTCAGACAGAGTCCCAGGCTGGCTGAGACCCTTCCCTGATCACTAGGTGAGCCCTGGAGAGGACCTCACCCTTCGGAAGGGAATCAGGCACGTGAGGGTAGGCTTGGAGGTCAGGGTGAGGACTGCTCTGCATGGAAACCAAGGCGGCACAGAGGGGTGGTCCAGTGGGGGCCAGCACTCCCCACCCTGCCTGTGACTTTCCCGTCTTGTGTCACCTTCTGGGTGTCCGTCCCCGTGGAGTCCCGTCCACCTGTCTCCTGCCTGCTGCCCACCCAGCCAGGGCCTGGCCGGAGGCTGGGGTCTGGGACTGTTTCATGATCGCCAACCCCAGTGCCCACCAGGGGAAGGTCGGGAGACGGCATCTCCGTTCAGCTGTGTCTCCCTGCTAACAGCAGCAGGGAAGCGGGCATCAGGCCCGCTCCGAAGTGGCTTTCCCCGTCCTCCGTTAGCCCTTGGGAGTTTCCAGGCCTTGGAGGAAAAAAGATTGTTCTCACGTTGCCTAGTCCGTGGTGGAGAGAGAAAGAGAACCGATTTGCGGTGTGACAACTCCATGAGAATTTCAGAGCGCGGGGGTGTGCTCAGTTCTGGGCGTTGTGACCTGAGACCCGGGGAGCAGAATCCATGAGCATCACACGGATGGGCCGTCAGTCCTGGCCCTCCTTGTCGGACAAGCAAGAGAAGGCCCGGAGACGGGGCGCGACCGCCCAACCTCAACCAAGCTTTGGTGAGGGCTCCCGCGCCCTGGCCCTGGCGTGTGCTGGGGGCACAGCAGAGTCTGCACAAACGGTACCCCCAGCCCAGGAGCTGGCGGTCTAAAGCGGGTGGGGGGGTGACAAAGTCCAGATGAAAAGGTGAGACATATGGCGCCTGCCTTTGCATGCTGGACGCATCACCGACTCAATGGACAGGAGTTTGAGCGAACTCCGGGAGGTGGTGAAGGACAGGGAAGTCTGGCGTGCTGCGGTCCATGGGGTCGCCAAGAGCCGGACGCGACTGAGCGACCGAGCAGCATCAGCAGCATAGCGCCTGCGGGTCAGGGGGCCAGGCCCAGCCCGGGGCTCGGGGCAGGAGGGCGCTAAGTGAGCGGGCCTGAAGACGGAGGTACCTGGGCGAGAGGACCCTCCCCCAAAGGTGAAGCCTGGCTGCTGGGCCCTGGGTGGCATAGGGGCTGGGATGTGCAGGGTCGCAAAGGGCTTTGGGAGCCTTGGGAGGGCCCGGCCTGGCCTGTGAGTTCTCAGCAGCGCCCAGACCGCCTCTGACTGAGCCTCCAGCAGGACTGTCAGGGGCGGTAAAGACAGTAGGAGATGCACTGTGGTCATCCAGGCTGGGGAGGAGGCTTCTGGGGGTGTCCTGAGGGTGTCCCCGAGAAGGACCATCCGAGCAGCACAAGCAGCCTGCACCGGGGCTCGAGGCAAGAAGCAAGGTGGCCGTTTGGGAAGCAGGAGGCTGGGGGCGGCGGCCAGAAGCCAGTGGTCCGTGTGCGATGGCTGTGAACATCATTCTCTGTCTTCAAAGACCAGAGTCAGGGCAGCAGGGTTGTGAGCAGGGGACGAGGCTGACAGTTTTACCCATTTAAACGTGGATGGGCGGCTTTGCAGAACATGGACTAGAGGCTGCCAGGCCAGGGCGAAGGGAACTGCCGGGCCCAGAGGAGCCGCAGGGAAGCCCCTTGAACTGTCTGAGCAGCAGGACTGGTGTGAGCGGTCCAGGGTGGGGCGCGTAGGATCAAGAATGGTCGTCCAGGTCGTCCTGGCTCAGGTGGGTGGGGTCACCTTTACTCAGGGGCGGAGCAGGGGCAAGCTGGGTTCTTCATGTTGAGACAGGAGTCTGAGACACCCAGCCAGAGCTGCGCGGAGGTGGATGGGCGGGTAGGGCCCTCAGGAGAGGTCTGGGCTGGAGGCAAAGTCCCCGAGGCCCTTGGCTCCCAGGTGGGCCTAGGGGTGGGGTGTGGGTAACCTGAGACCCAGGCCCCCCCTCACTGGGCGGGTTCTGGAGCTGCGTTACTTTCTCCAAAGGGTTTGGGGCCCAGAGAAGCTGCGATTCTCCTGCTCAGCACCCACCTCTGTCCCCGCCCTCTGCCTCCATTCCCCTTTCCTGCAGGACCTGGGGCGAGGGTGGAGAGAAAGCGTGGGCAGGGGTAGTCCCTGGAGAGCCCCGGGGGTGGAGAGAGCCAGGGCTGGGCGGGGGGTGATGGGTGAAGCCTGGGCGAGAAGCCTAAGAGGGCTGGAGGGATCAGGTCAGGAGCCCAGCGTCCCGCAGGCAGCCGAGGGGCCCCTGGGGCAGAGACAGCTGGGAGAGTGTGGCTGACCTGGCGTCTGGCTGGACGGACAGCCTGCCCCCTGCCCTCCCACTCATGTTCGGCCCCAGCAAGAGCAATGGGGGCTCCAGACGTCAGGGAGGGGAACTTGGCCCAAGAGAAGCCCCCTCGCGTGTGAGGGCAGAGCCCCCCTGCCCTGCCCTGGGGGCTGGCCAGGACTCTGCTCTCAGCAAAGGTCCCTATGACCTTCTGTGCTGGACAGGCTTGCCCCAAGCCTGGGGACCAGATGGGGTGTGACCTTGGATTTGTGGGCAGGGACACAGGCCATGCCCAGACCCTTGGGTGTCCAGGGATGACAGCCCACATCTCAGGTCACAGCTCTCAGGCTTCCTCTGTCACCCCAAGTTCAGTCTTGGTCTCGTGGTACCCACCTGGCAGCTCTGTCTTTCCTCCCCCGGCCCCGGCAGGGGACACCTTACCTGAGACTCTGTGTCCTTTCTCCCCTGAGGACCATCAGCACCTGGGGGCAGGGTCCGGGGGGCCCCCGTGCCTCCTCTGTGCCTGCAGCAGCCCCCAGGGAGTGCCCGCGGGGCAGTGCTCAGGGCTTCCCTGAGCAGAGCCCACCCTCGTTCGTGGGTCCCAGCCTGGTGGGGGCCCCGCGGGCAGTGACCGTAGACACGAGATCACGTGAGGGGTCAGCGGAGGCAGCTAGATCTGGGTGCTGGTCCCCCTGGGGGTGAATCCTGGCTTCTGCCTTGCTGCGTGACCCTGGGTACAAGAGCAAACCTCTCTGAGTGTGGAGTCGCCATCACCTCGTCTGTGAAGTGGGCATGGTGCAGTCTTCCCAGCAGGAAGCACCTGGGCGTTGGGGCTCCACCATGAGCATCCTGTGGGCTGAGCCCTGGCATGTCACGCAGAGCTGGTCGGGTCCACGGGCCCGCCGTGGTGAGCCTGAAATGGACCGCTCTCACGTGCACCTGAAGCCTGAAGCTCAGGTGGCCCAGGGGTCTCCTGCTCATGGTCCTGGGGCTGAAGGCGGTTCCAGCCCCTCCTTCCTTGGACGGGGACACTGAGGTTGCGAGAGATGACCTGAACCGGAGCAGGGCCGTGCAGCTGCAGACGTCCGTATCCGTGATCAGCTGTGCTGGTGAAGCTGACTGAGATCTGCCCAGGGGAACGGCTCCCTGCCCGTTATCCACAAAGCATCCTGGAGGGGCCGTGTGTCTCGAGATGCACCTGAAACAGTCATCCACCTGCAAGGGGCGTCTCCTTGCCCATCTGTGCAGTGGTTACTCTAACCTCGGATGAGCCAGACCCAAGGAGTCACACTCCGGGCCCCACAAGTGGTCCCAGTAGAACGCTGAGGGCAAGGTTGCCACAGGAGGGCTTCTGGGAGGAGGTGACAAGGGGGCCTGGTTAGGCTGAGCTTGGAAATGGGGCGTGGGCAGACATGCAGAGCCTCCAAGGCCTGTTGCAACTCGGGGTCCTGAGTACCCAGCTGCCACCTGACCTGCCTTTTTGATATGCCTTCTCTCTCCCTCTAATACATACTCTTAAGGCCAGCCAATGCCATCTGACAGGCAGACCCCTAGAAGACTCCCATGCCTGCAGACCCTCACCAGGGCAGAGCTCCTGCAACAGAGAGGGTTAGTGGGGGAGGAAGTATAGAGTCCCGGGAGCTTGTCTCATCCTCTTCATGAGTAATCATTTGACCTTCTACAGGTCATTTGGTTTCCCTGGGCCTCAGCTTCCTCACCTGTAAAACGGGCTCATGTGTAATGCCTTGGCTCATGATGGTCACGAAAAATCTCTGAATGTGTGAAGGGAGCTTTTAACCTGGTGGTTCTCAATCCTGGCTGCACCCAGGATCCAGGGACCTCTGAAATCTACCGATGCCTGGTCCCATCCTAGGAGAAACCAATTCTAATGGGTCTTAATAGTACCCCAGGGATGTGATAAGTGGAGACTTTTCGCTCCCTGCTCTTCTGCACTTGGTACAATGGAAAAGCCCTAGAACAATAGGGAGGATGGCCGTAGAACTCTGGAAAGAGGAGGGTGGACTGGCCAGAGACCTGAGGAAAAATGCAGGACCTGTGTCTCCCGCCTGCCATGCAGTGGACAAGGAGACTAAGTAAACTGCCCTCCCCGGCACCCAGCCCAGGGAGACACTCTCCATCTATGGCCAGTGTCTCCCACCCTGACCTCAGGGCACAGAGCAACCAGGAAAGCACCTTTCATCACCAGTGTGTTACCAGCAACACCAGGTGGATGCTGAAGACCAGAAGAGCAGTTTAACAAGCATTCTGAAAACTAACTTCAGAAGCACAGTTCCCAGTAAGCCAGGCCCCACATGTTAAAGCTAAACAGGGAGATGGCCTGCTAACATGGAAGACTTAGCTAGGATCCAGACCTCCTAGCATAAAATTCTCGTGTCTGGGATATAGTAGAAAATCACTCATCACAGCAAGAACCATGAACATAACTATTTGGATGAGAGAAGACAGTCAGCATGTTCTTGCTGTTGTTCAGTCCCTCAGTCGTGTCCGACTCTGTGACCCCATGGACTGCAGCATGCCAGGCCTCCCTGTCCTCCACTGTCTCCTGGAGTTTGCTCAAACTCATGTCCATTGAGTCGGTGATGCCATCCAACCATCTCATCCTCTCTCGTCCCCTTCTCCTCCTGCCCTCAATCTTTCCCAGGCATCAGGGTCTTTTCCAATGAGTCAGCTCTTCGCATCAGGTGGCCAAAGTATTGGAGCTTCAGCATCAGTCCTTCCAATGAATATTCAGGGTTGATTTCCTTTAGGATGGACTGGTTTGATCTCCTTGCTGTCCAAGGGACTCTCAAAAGTCTTCTCCAGCACCACAGTTTGAAGCATATCCTAACACTGAAAAGACATTAGAATTATCTGAGGAGGATTTTTAAGGCAATCATCACAAAAATGCTTCAACCAATAATTACAAATACTCTTGAAACAATTGAAAAAGTAAAATAAAAAAAGTCTCACAGAAGGAATACAGGTTCTAAAACAAAAAGAATTCAATGGAAATGATGGAACTGAAAAATAAAATAAGCAAGATTTAAAAATTCACGGGTGAGTTCCCTAACAGAAGAGAAGGCTATGTCAGAGGAGAGATTCTGAGCTTGAAGATGGAATAAGAGAAGTGATCCAACCTGAACAGCAGAGAGAAAATAGGAAAAAAGACTGAACAGAACCTGTAGGATAACACTTATGTCATTGGAGGCCCAGAGGGAGAAAATGGGTCCAAAAAATATTCACAGAAATATTGCCTGAAAACAAAAAAATTGACAAAAAGACATAAACCTACAGGCTCAAGAAACTGAGTGAACCCCAAGTAGATTAAGCCCAAAGTTATCCACAACCACACTTAAACTTCAAAACCTGAGGACAGAAAAAACAATCTTGAAAGTAGTACAAGAGAAAAGATACTTTTTACTCCCTGCCAGGGACTCCAATGCAAATAACAGCCAACTTCTCCCCAGAAACCATGGAGGCCAGAGCAAGATGGCACATTTTTCAGGTGCAGAGCAGAGAGACATTTGCTGTCGATGTGAATTCTATCTTGGGTGGAAATATCCTTCAGGAATGAATGGCACATGGATACCTTCTCAGACAAAGGAAAACTCCGCAAAGCTTTCGCTGGCAAACATACTTGTCTAAAGGACATACTGCATATGGGAAGCGATTAGAGGGCTCGGAAATTCAGAAAGGAAGAACATCCAAGTAGGTAAAAATATCATATGAAACTGTCTTTCATTTTGATGAGTTTCTTAAGTCATTGTTGATCAAAGTGAAAATCATAGCAGCATCCGATGCAGAAACTCAAGGCAGACAGAAGAAAGAGCTAAGACAGTCATAGTTGATGAGTCAGGAAAACGAGGTGGCCTGATGGAAGTAAGGTCTCTACGCTTCATGCGAGTGTGGGACACTCAGACAGAGCCCGGCAGCCTGAGCCCGGGGGGTTTTAGAAGCTGGTTTTAGAAGACGGCAGTGCTTCCAGGTGGAGAATCACTGGTTTAGAGCAGATAAGACTAGAGGTGAGGGCATAGCTGATCCCGGGACCCTAAGGGGTGTCAAGCCTCAGTGAGCATCAGAACGCCCTGGAGGGCTTGTAAAACACAGGCGTAGGACCTCCAGCCCCAGAATTCTGCGTCTGTAGGTCTGCGGTGGGGCCAGAGAATCTGCCCTTTCTGACAAGTTGCCTCTGGCGCCGCTCGCCTGAGACCCCGCTTTGAGATGTGCCGCCAGCCACCCTTGGCTGGTCAGGAGTTCCTGGGTCTCCGCTGAGGTCCCCTTAGACCCTCAGCCCCACAGCCTCACATCCCTAAGAGTTCTGGCTCTGTGCGTAAACTGGGGAGCAGGTGTGTCCTGGAGGGACCCCGGGACTGTAAGTCAGGAGGCCTCATCTTGCGGCTCAGGACCGGGTGAGCTTGGCCAGGTTCCTCTGTGGCCCTGGGCCTCCATCCCCCTTTCCATGAAATGGGAGGAGCTGGGGCCCAGGGCGACGGCAGAAGTGAGAGGCGCCCAGCGGGCCTGGCCCCGCCGCCTCACCCCGCTTCGCTTTCTCCAGCTCTGCTGTCTTCTGTTTCACATATCAGTTTTCACACAGGTTTCCTGTGACGAGAAGGCTCCTTGGCTAAAACAAGTGTGAGACCCCTGCCCTTGACATTGTAAAGGTCCCCTCCTGACCCTCATCCAGAACCTCCTCACAGGCCATCTGGGGACATGCAGGTCCCCGAGGCAGGTCTCCAGCTGAAGCCTTTTCCTGCGAATGTGGCCTGTTTGGAAGGCCGTCTCTCCTTTCCCTCCGCCAACCGCCAGGAGAAAGGCACCCAGATTAACAGCACCCTCTGTTCGGAAGCTGGCCTTCCCGGAGTGGGCAGCAGGGCAGGGGGCTGGCAGGCGGTTCTGTGCACAGTGCCTGCCTCACCTCCGGGGGGCTGGGTCCTCTGTCCTTGGGGAGATTCCGGTGGCTCCCAGGAGCGCGTGCTGGGAATGGGGATCCCTGGAGTCAGCAGATGTGGCCACTGCTCTTCATGGGCGCACAGACTATGGAAAGACAGATGTTCAGATATCTGGGGGAAGTTCGCACCCCAGGGTGGGTAGGGGTCCCCTGCCCCCCAGGGATCCCAGCTCTGCCCTTTGTTCTCCTTCCGGGGCACATCCCACACTCATCTCTGATCCAGGAACTTCCGCTCTGTTCTCTCTAGACATGGCACTGAAGTGGTTAATGATGGGGTGGGGGGTGGGGGGGCATCTCAATGTCCTGGGCCCCCCGGGGGAGCCAGGAAGGTGAGCGATGGAGGGGGATCAGGTGTGGGATTTGCACAGGGAACTCAGAGCCTGTGTCTCAGACTGGCCCCTTGAGAAGTTAGAAATTAGGGTTTTAATGTGAAACCCCCCAGCTGCAGGCAGCTCCAGGGTTTTGAAAGGTAGTCTGCAGGCCCCCTCTGGTGGAGCTGGGCCTCCGCTGATCACCTCTGGCTCAGGGTGGCCCAGTCCTGCCCACACAGGGCCCCTTCCCCCCTCTGCTCCCAGCTCTCCTGGTCAGCCAGGTGAGGGGCTGGCTAGGGGACAGGACACGCGTGCCTGCCAGGCAGGGTCAGGCTCCATGGCATTCCCGGGGTCAAGGGTGGGCTCGGGGACACCACCCCCTTCCCCTGCCCGTCTTCAGTCCGTTCCCGGGGGATCGGGGTCTGGAATGAGGCAGGTGGGATGTTCAGGGCCCTCCCGTGTGACCCAGTCACCCCCCACCCACCGGGGCATACCCCCTTTCCCGCGCCCGGCCGCGCCTGGCCGCCTGCGTGACAGCTGTGCTGTGTCTGTTCCAGGGCTTCCCTATTCCAAGTCTGACCCTGTCTCAGGACATGGCAAGAATGGCTTGGACCACCGGGTAGGTACTCGACACCCCACCCCGCACACCCACCCCCGCATACTGGTACTAACCAGCGCCCAGGGCTGGTGCGGGGCCCACAGGAGGAGGGGCCCTGGGGACCCCACTCACCCGCCTGCCTGCCTCTGCCTGCTGCCCCACGAGGGCCAGACCACCACCCGACACCCCTCCTCCGTCCGCCCCCAGCCCCCAGGGAGACCCCAGGGTTGGGGGGTGATGGGGCCACTCAGAGGAATCAGACCCTCATAAGGCCTTCCTGACCCCCTCTCCTGTGACCTGGAGCCTAACGAGGACCAGGAAGGATGGAGGCGCGTCCTGAGCCGTGTGGGCCCAGCATCCACCTCCTCTCCGGGCGTGCCCTTGCCCCCACGGTTAGTACCATGACCGTGCTCGCCTCTGACGGTGCCCTCAGCCCTGTGAGCGCTCCTGGGGTCACACGGGGGCTGGCGTTCTCTGCCCTCCCCTGCTGACAGCTGCTTTGAGCACCCCCTGCCGGCTCCCCGAATGTGGGGCAGTGAGACTGTAGCCCAGACGGCCTAGCACCTGGCGTGTGCCCAGCCGGGCCCTCTTCCCAGAGCTTGTCTAGGTCCCCAAAGAGGAACCCCGGGCGGGCTGGGCGTGTGGCGCTGGACGTCGCCCACGGCAGACAGGTGGACGCACGCACACACCACACACATACACACAGAACACACAACATACACAACATACAACACACAGAGAACGCACAACATACAGAACACACAGAGAGAACACACAACATACAGAACACACACAACACACATAAGCTCACATACACATACCACACACACACACACACACACACACAGCCCCGGGACACTTGCTGCCCCAGAGGCAGCCTCTTACCGGATGGAGGACACTGTCCACAGACTGAGCACTTCCATCCTCGCAGAGAAGCCCCTCAGACTTGTCCCCAACTGTTCCCCGGGGATGGTCCTGTCACCACGTGTGTAATGCAGGGAACAGTGACCCCTTGCACTGACCTCCAACCCAGGGTCCAGCCACGGGTCACGTCCTAGAGCAGGGGCCCCATCACGGAAGCTGTGGGCATCCTCAGGCCCTGCTCCTTACCCTTGGCCTCTGTGGGCCCTGCTGCTGCATCTGTCCCGGGCCCGGTGACTCTGTAGGGTTTGCTCAGGTGAACTGCACTCATCCCACTGACCACTCAGGCGAACCACACACATCCCACTGACCACTCAGGTGAACCGTGTGCATCCCACTGACCACTCAGGTGAACCGCGCTCATCCCACTGACTGCTCAGGTGGACCACACACACCCCACTGACCACTCAGGTGGACCACACACACCCCACTGACCACTCAGGTGGACCACGTGCATCCTACTGACCACTCAGGTGAACCACATGCATCCTACTGACCGCTCCCCTGTTTGTTCAGAATGGGCTGAGCTGAGACAGGCGCGTGGCATGCTTCTCTGAATTTCCTTTAAGGATTTCTCCGCTCCTGTCCTCCGGTCCTGTCCACAGGACCCCCATGGCGCGGGAGAAGGTAGATCCTTAGGTTCAGCCTGAGGGTCCTGAGGTTTGAGGGAACGGGTCATAACACTCCCTGAGTTTCTGCTCTATGACTCAGGGGCCATGAGCGCCAGGGTCACTGGCTGGACCACGTCCATGCCAAAGCGCTCCCCCCACCACAAGCCGAGTCCAGGGGTTTATCTCAAAATGTGGGAGACAACTAAGCGGATGAGTGTCCGCACCCGCAGACTTGCATCCTTGGTGGCCGAGCTGTGCGTTGTCTAGGGAGAGTTCCCTCTTGGCTGCCATGCTGGAAGGATGCTGGTCAGTGGCCCCAGCCCCTGCGGGGAAGGCGTGGCCTCCAGATGCTCCGCCCCCAAGGAGCCTGGGAACAGCTGATGGAGACAGTCTAGGGGGGACACCGTCTCCAAGCCTCTCCCAGAGCAGACAGCAGACGCTTAAGCTTCACAGAGTTACCAGCTGAGCCCTCCGGGAATGTTTCTCCTGCTGGCCTCAGGGTGGGGAGCAGAGTGTTAGAAAACCTGCGAGCCCTTCTCTACATCTTAGGGAGTTGATAAAGATGGAATTCATCATCCCATGAGGACCTTTAGTTTTTCACATTAGACTAGCTGGGAGGTTGGTGAAAATCCTTGTTGACTTTTCTTTGGGATTCTTTTTTCCCTACTTACGTTCTCTCCTATTTTTTTTCTTCACTCTTTCTAAGACTCTAATGTAACTGTATGCCTGTTTTTTGGCCGGAAGACCGGATAATTGATGGCCAGTCTTTTACAGCTCAGCCATGTCAGATTAAGTTGTTTCTTGGTTTGTTTTTTTACTTTCTGAAAGGATTCTAGGTGACCTAAATTAAAAGCACAGATGCAGGGAGACCAAATCCCAGAGGAGAGGAGAAGAAAGAAAAGGGAGAAAATTATGGCAGAAACACACAAAGGAACACTGTCTGGAAAAACTATCGAAGCTCAGCTGCGAGCTTCCTGATGACCAGGGTGCAGAGGCTGGCGGGACCAGCTGTTTGTCCTCATTGTCAAATGGAAGGAAGTTAGTAAATCAGGAGGCGGAAATGCGCCTGGTTCTTGTTCCAGGATGGATTTGGAGCCAGGACCCTAGGTCCCACAAGGGCTTCCCTTGTGGCTCAGCTAGTAAAGAGTCTGCCTGCAGTGCGGGAGACGTGGGTTCCATCCCTGGGTTGGGAAGATCCGCTGGAGAAGGGAATGGCTACACGCTCCAGTATTCTGGCCTGGAGAATTTCGGGTCACAAAGAGTCGGACACGACTGAGCGACTTTCACCTTCACTTTCATCCTAGGTCCCAAAGCTTGTTAAAATGTCCTGGTAACTAGCCAACCACAGAGCCTGACATGTGGTGGATAGTCACACCTCTCTGTAGGATAAATAGGAAAAGAACCACCTGTGAAAGTCCTTCCTGTGGACCAGAGAGCACCAGTTCCAACATGTGCCACCTGGCCTGCTATTAAGAGACTAGAGAATCCCATGGACAGAGGAGCCTAGTGGGCTACAGTCCATGGGATCCCAAAGAGTTGGACACAACCAAGTGACTAACACTGAACAAGGTAGAAGTTAAGGTTAAAAGTGAACTAGTAGTTTCAGTGATATGAAGAGGGAACAATTCGTTCTTGATGACCCAAGTTATAAATCAATTACAGCACTCATAAACTTAAATGTACCAAGCAACATGGCAATGCCAGAGACCTTGATAAAATGCAAGTATGGAAAGCATTTTGAATAAGACTCTTTTGAAATCAGGTAAAAATCTAGTGAAGGAAAAAAGTATAGAGAGCAATTTAATAGTGGAAAGAACAAAATTAAACTAATAGGTGTATGAAAAAATCCATATTTTCTGAATTAGGTTTTCACATGTCCGTAAAACATTAATAGAAATGCTCGTGTATATCAGTATGAAGGAAACCTGAACGAAGTGTAAAAAGGGTCGAATATGACTGAGTGACTGGGTGTGCACACACACACACACACACACACACTCAGTCACACTCATCCTTACCTCTTTAAGCTATCATTAGGACAAATAACATGACAGTTGTGAAATCTTCTAAGCTCTGGAAGCCTAGTTCCCAAATGAATGATTATTATAAGAGCACGTCTCCGCCCTTTCTTACCTCCACATCACTGGCTCCTAAGTAAAACGGGAGCTTTAGCAAGAAAAGAACAACAGTCAGTGGTGAATGGCCACAGTTTTGTTCTCCCTGTTATCAATCCCAGTATAATTTTTGGAAACTAAAAAGCATCAGTTAAATCTTTTACAGTTCCATGTACTAGCTGTGTGATCTTGGGCAAGTATCTTTACTTCTCTGAGCCTCAGCCATTACACACTGATAATAATGCCCACCTCCTGAGGTGGCAGGAAGATGAGTGAATGCGTGTGTAGGGCAGCTGGCTCCTAATAACACCAAACAAATGGGAGAGGGTCAAAGAATTGGTTGCTTTTAGATTCTCTGTTCTCTGCTGAGAACTGCAGAGGGGTCAGTTGGGGGTGTGCCTGTGGATGAGGCCTTTCTTGGATCCCATCAGGCCGCTTATCTGTCCCGCCAGCCCACGCATGGAGCCAGAGGCCAGGGGCTCCCCTGCACCAAAGAGGTCGTGAATGCCCCCCCCACACACTGGGCACTTAGAAGATCAGGAATAGACTGCTCTTCCCCTGCTCTGGACTGATACGATGCCCCCCCTCCACCTGGGGGTTGCCCCCCTCCCTGCTGAGAGCCTCTGTCCTGTCTCCAAGCCTGGCTGACCAGACGATGCAGGTCCTGCTGCCCGGAAGTGGGTTTCCCACAGCCCCAGATGGTGGTGATGGTCCGTGGCCGGGGAGCTTGCTGCCTGCGATGCAGAGCAGTGGGCACTAGGTGGCAGCATTTCTCTTTCATATTCCGAACAGGCCGGGAGAAGGCCAAGGTGGGAGGCTGACCCGCCTTGCTTTGCGCAGGGGGTTCCCTATCCAGACAGGTGCAGGGGCGGGGAGGATGTTTGTCAGCGGCCTGAGAAACCGTCTCCAAATATCGCTCTTGCAACTCCCAAGAGGAGTCCTTCACGGGCGACTCGGTGGGTGCGAGGTTGCCCGGCCCCAGGTCCCAGCGCTGGGACTAGGGTGCGGCGTGCCAGGCTCTTACCAAAGGACTCAGTAATCGAGATAAGCAAGATGTTCATACAATGTTTGTGAAAAATCAAAATTAATTATTTAAAAATTGGCGATGGACAAACGATCAGACGCGTAAAGACCGCCACAGCCCTCCGCTTACGCGCTCACCTGCCTGGCCGCCTCGTCCTGCCCTCTCTGGGCCTCAGTTTCCCTCGCTGAGGATGAAGGACGTTGCACTGGGTGCTTCCGGAGGCCTCGCCCTGCGCCACACTCGCGAGGGCTGTGACCAGCTGCTCACTTGTCACCTCTCGCAGTAAATGAGTGCTGGAAGCCCTGTCCCTGTAACACGACCCAGGGTGAGGCGGTAACGCCCCCCTGAACTTCAGGGCTCCCTCCATGGAAATTTAACCACTATGCCCAGTTTCAGAAGCGCTGGCCAAGAGCCCTGACCCGGGTCAGATGCTGTACCCGATGCCAGACGTGAGCACACGTGAAATGTTTTCCTCCACTGCGGGCAGTTGACTCAAGGCCCAGACAGACTGGCCAGGACAGGGGCTGACCGACCTGCAGGGCCCCGGTGCCGGTGGCGCAGGCGGGGACCCTCCAGAGAGGTTTGCGGGATGACTTTTTCAGGTGGGCAAAGGGAACGAGAGCTCCAGACATCAGGGTTGGCCGCTGAGATGCCGCGGACAGGTGAGGGAGGCACCTGAGAGGGGTGGCCAAGCTCCCAGGTCCACCGCCCCTCGGCCTTGAGTGCCAGCATGCACAGCCACGCTCATGACACGCGGGGTCTGTGCCAGGGGCTTTACAGACACCGGCCACCCGGGGCCCCTGGGGCCCGCTCGTCCAGTGGGACCGGAGGCCCCGTGCTGGAGCCCCAGCCCCAGTGAGACGCCCTTAGGGTCCGGGCCAGCTGTGGGACCGAGGGGCTGGGCGCCCGGGAGCTGCCATCTCAGCGGCTTAGGAGCTGGTGGGACAGGCAGGGGCGGCCTGAAGGCGGCAGGAGGCGCGTGAGCACACCAGCTCTTGGGGAGCTGGCGGCCTTTCCAGAGCCTGGTCTCAGCAGGCACCCCGGGCCGACCCGCCTCCCCTGCCCGGCTGCCAGAACCCTGGAGACAGCCTGGCCCCTGCAACCTGCCCCTGCTGCCCTCTCTCTTTCTCTTCCAGAATGCCAATGTGGGCCCTGGTGGAGCAGACCCGGATGCCGGCTGGGGCACGCGAGGTACAGGAGGCGGGGACCCCGCGGGTCTCTGGCTGGGGCAGGGGCCGCTGACAGGGCTCCACGAGTCTCCTTCCGAAACCACCCTCCCCTCAAGCGCCGCGGGCAGAAGGCTCCAAGCACCGGGGAGGCGGAAGTCGGGGATGCGTGTGTCCCCGTCTCTTCCGGTCATGGTCGCGCTTCGGTTCGCCTCCATCCTGAGTTACGCGACGTGCTTCCTCTTCTCCCTGGGGTGTCCCCCTCTAACTCAGGTGCTAACTCAGTGCTCCCCTGTCTCCTGCCCCAGGTGCTCCCCTCTGGAGCACGGCCGACCCTGTCCTGACCGACTCCAGGTCACTCAGACGAGAGGTCTGTGTTTGAATGACCAGCCCAGTCCAGGGCGGGGGCCAACCAAACACTGACTGTCAAGTCCACGGCAATAAGGGAGGCGGAGCCGCAGGGAAGCGCCACCTCGGGGCTTCCCAGGCGGCTCCGTGGGTGAAGAGTCCACCTGCAACGCAGGAGCCCCAGGAGACGCGAGTTCAGTCCCTGGGACAGGAAGATTCCCCCTGGAGGAGGAAATGGCACCCCGCTCCAGTATTCTGGCCTGGAGAATCCGTTGGCCAGAGGAGCCTGGCGGGCTGCAGTCTGTGGGGGTGGCAAAGAGTCAGAAGGGTAAAGTGGAAGGGTAAAGCCCGCCCAGCTCGCTCGCAGTGCAGCCTCCTGGGGCCTCGCACCGGCAGGATGGCCTGCAGGGAGGCTGGCGTTACTGGAGAGACCTGGTCACGTGGCGGGTGTCCGCTGGGAGGCTCTGCCAGCCCTGAACCGCAGGGCCGCGATGCTCACTCATGGTTGTTACCCAAGGGTGATGGGAGCCTGCTCTCCAGGGCTGGTCCACGCTGGATGCTGGAGTCGGGGCGAGGGGAGGGAGTCGCAGCCTGCACCCTCTGAGAGGTCTCCGGGCTCAGAGCTGGCCTGGCCAGCCCCCGCGCACGGCACACAGGGAAGTTCAGGGACCAGCCGCTCAGTGCCCGAGCCCCTCACTGGTGTCTCCCGCCCGAGAGGGAGGCTTTGCAGCCAGGACCCAGAGATGCCGCCCTGTGGGGGGATGCGTGCTCACGGAGACCGCCCATCCGTACGATTTTATTTTGTTTTTAACAAGCTGCTTTTAGTCTGGAAGAAACAAAAATCTTTAATAAGCTAGCGTGTGGGGCTGTGTATTTAAAAGGAGGAGCTGAAGGGTGAAGAAAGTAAGACAGTAAGAGGCGGGTAAGCCCAGGGGGTAAACTGAGGCAAGTCTCAGGCTCCCCTACCCCCACCGTGGGGAGACAGCAGTCCAGCCAAGAGAGAACACAGCGCTGCCTCGGGCTCCCAGTCTGGCCTCCAGTCTCCAGACCATGCCTCCTGCTCCTGGCTTCCCACGGAGACCCCAGGGCCCCCCCAACCCCGACCCCAGCTCCAAGGATGCTGCGGGGTGGAGGCGTGTGGCCCAGATGGCCGCAGGGCGGGGTCCGGACAGTATCGCTCCCCCTTTGGGCGGAGCCTGTGCGAGTTCTGAGTCGCCTCTGTGGTCTCTGCTTCTCTTACAGAATACAAGGTAAGGGCCGCCCGCTCCCGCGCTGACCTTGGCCTGCTGCTCCGCACCTGCCCAGGTTAAACGTTCCTTTTGTTGTGCTTTCCCGTGAAATGTGTGTGTCAGATGCTCACGCACGTACGTAGCTCTTCCTTGGCCTCGACTCGGCTCTTGGCCCCCTTCCTCACAGACGCACCCGCTCCCTGGGTGACCCCGGGCTTCCTTCTCCCTGCAGATCTATCCGTATGACGCCCTTATTGTCACAAACCGGATCCGAGTGAAGCTGCCCAAGGATGTGGATCGGACGCGACTGGAGGTGAGGGGGCCGCAGGGGTGGAGGGCCACATCCGCCGGCATGTCTCTCCGCATCCAGCGTGTTGACGCACGGCCCCGAGGTCCCCATGGTGATGGTGCAGGGCCTGCGATGGGCTCAGAGTCAAGGACTCGAGTTGTTTCCAAGACCCAACACTGGAGAACGTGGTTATGTGCCCAGCAAAGATGGCTTTACCGAGGGGCGCACAGCTGCTACGGTTTGGGGTTGGGAAGCCTTCGTCACTGCACTTAACTGGGTAACATTCGCCTCTTCCTTGAGCGCTGGGAAAATAAGCACAGTTCCTGGTTTCTTATCTGATCACCTGCACCCTGACCTTGAATGGTGCTTAACGCCGGGAGCCAGAGTATATTTAAAGGACCCGAAGGACCAGGGCACAGAGGGTGTGTGGGTGACATCTCTTGACCAGGCCCCACCACGAGCCATGGTCCCAGGTGGTCAGCATGCATAAAAACTTTACTTCATCAGGAAACCAGTGTCCAACGATGGACCGCACCTCCCGAGCCGTGTTGGGAAGGCTTCACAGGGGTGAGGGGTCTGGGAGCTCCCGAAGGCCCAGGGCCACCTGCCCCGTCTGTGCCCTGGGGCTGGGAGCAGCTGTGGGGTTGGGTGCGGGCTCAGGAGGCTGCCAGGAGTGGGGGGTAACGGCGTGGATGTGGCCCAGGGGCCCCGGCAGTGCCGAGGGCTCAGCAGGGCTGCCAGGTGGAAGCCCATTCCAGTCCAGGCCAGGCTGATCTGAAATGAAGTGCAGCCTCAGGAGGTCCAGACGGACGCTATGGGGCCCTAATCTCCTTTATGACGTTGATATCTGCTGGGTGGGTGGCTGTGCTCACGAGAGCCCCTCACCCAGGGCTCCAGGTAGTCGTGGCAAGGAGGGACGGGGACGCTGGTGTGGCTGCAGCAGTTGGGGGAGGGGGGGACTCAATCTTCTGTTGCGATGATGGAGCCTGACCAAAAGTTGTTCAGTCGCTAAGTCTGACTTAGCAACTCCACGGACTGCAGCACACCAGGCTTCCCTGTCCTTCACCATCTCCAGGAGTTTGCTCAAACTCATGTCCATCGAGTGTCATGATGCCATCCAACCATCTCATCCTCTGTCGTCCCCTTCTCCTCCTGCCCTCGATCTTTCCCGGCATCAGGGTCTTTTCCAGTGAGTAACCAGAAGTGGTTTAAGCTAAAAGGGAACTGCTAGCGTATCTGACCCATGGGGCTTCAGGGG
Source organism: Odocoileus virginianus (assembly GCF_023699985.2). Lineage (NCBI taxonomy): Eukaryota > Metazoa > Chordata > Mammalia > Artiodactyla > Cervidae > Odocoileus > Odocoileus virginianus. The sequence continues at coordinate 1,269,816 of NW_027224267.1, forward strand.
AGGTCTGATCACGCCTCCACACCCAGGTTCTCTCCTGTTTCCTGAGCGCCTCCTCTGTGTGTCGGCCTCACAGATGGACAGACTTTCACCTCCCCTCCCCCAGACTCGAAGTCTGGATGGAAGAGACCCAGTGGGGCTCCCAGAGGGTCTCTGGGACCTGGGACCTAGAGACAGGGGGCGGGTGCTGGGCTCTCAGATAATTACGGTATAAATATGTAATATGGGATAAATACGGCCATTTATGCACTTAACCCTTTCCTAGCAGCTCTTTAGTGATGCAGCTGTTGTTGAGAGTTGAAAACATAAGGACAATATTAACTAACAAGACTGGTTTTTGTGTGTGATTTGAGGTACTAGTTTCCTTCCCTTATTGATAAACAATTAACACAGTACTCTCTCATTCCTCACAACCTGCCTTAGCCAAAATCATACATGGAATGTTTAATTACAAAGAAGCATTTTATTACCAGTGAATAATTGAAAAACATGCCATGAGTTAAAAATACTTCACAAATTATTTGCTCATGATTATGACATTAAGGCTTCCCAGGTGGTTCAGTGGTAAAGAATCTGCCTGCCAATGCAGGAGATGCAGGAGATGTGGGTTCGATCCCTGGGACAGGAAGATTCCCCACTGGAGGAGGAAATGGCAACCCACTCCAGTATTCTTGCCTGGAAAATTGCATGGACAGAGGAGCCTGGTGGGCTGCAGTCCGTGGGGTCACAAAGAGTCAGACATGACTAAACATGAGCAGAAGGAAGTAACGACTGTGGCCTAGTTCTGTGAACTGTCCAGTGTAGTCTGACGTTGTGCATGCATGCTAAGTCGCTTCAGTTGTGTACAAGCTCTTTGTGACCCTATGGACTGTAGCCACCAGGCTCCTCCGTCCATGGGATTCTCCAGGCAAGAATACTGGAGTGGGTTGCCATGCCCTCTTCCAGGGGATCTTCCCAACCCAGGGATCGAACCTGCGTCTCTTACATCTCCTGCACTGGCAGGTGGGTTCTTTACCACTAGTGCCACCTGGGAAGCCTGGGATGAACAGAGCAGGCCCCAAATCAGGCTCAGGGAGTGCCCGCCATGTGGTCTGGAGGATGGGGTCCAGGGCAGCCGCTGCCTGGGCCTCAGGGTGACCACCCCTGAGTTCTTTGCAGGGGATGCACTCTAGTTCCTGCTGAAGTCGGGCCCTCAGTAACTGTGCTCAGGTCTCACTGCTGTAAAACCGGGCATGTCTGGGCTGGGTGGCTCTGTCAGGCCCTGCCTCCAGGGATCCTGTGGTGATGCACGGTTGTTCCCAAACCGTGAATGTCCTGAGGGCTCCCACTCCCTCTGCAGGGGTGGCAGGGGGGCCGGTGAGCTCAGAGCAGGGTGCCCACAGCTCCTGCTCCTGACCCACCAGTGGCCACAGGGCCACCAGCCCGCTGGGACTTGCTGCTTCCCTCCCAGGAAGTGGGGTGCCCTTTCACCAACTCCCATATGCCCCCCCTTTATTTTGCTACAATACAGAATGAAGATGCAAAGTAGCAAATGGTTAATACATGTAAACATTTCCCTTTTATTAAAAAAAAAAAAGCCTTGGACATGAAGGTAATGAGTTTCATCACCCCCATTTCCAAGAACACCCCAGAGCATGTGTTGTTCTCTAGTCATTCTCTTCCTGATCTCAGCCACGCCAGGAGGCAGATTGGAGGTGTTACCACACATGGTATGTCTCACATCATCCAGGGTTAGGAGCTGGGCTCTGAGCCAGGAGGGGCTCCGGGGGTGGGAGGTGGGGTACATCTCAGCAAGAGAGAAAGATAGAGCAGTGTTTTCATCTCAGGGGAGAGAGCTTAATTTTTAATATAAAAACAGTTCATAACTCTTGTAAAAGTCCAGAAAAATATGAAGAAAAACGTAAACATTCCATGGAATTCCCCCACAGAGTCATCACTCCTGTTAGCCCCGGGGCAGACCTGTTTCCGGAAATCTTTTTTTTTTTTCTTCTCACAGATGCCCAGAGATAACTGAATTCTGTTCTGGATAAGTAGGCTTGTTCTGCTGATGCAGCTTGGCACCTACTTTGTTTCTTTTAAATTTGTTATGGACCTTTTCCACGCCAGTTCATGGGAGCCTGCCCGTCCTTTTAGACAGCTGTGTGCTAGTCCCGTGGCCTGGTCTGTTGCCAAAGACTTGGCTTGTGTGCACTGCTGCCAAATCGAATCTCCAAGACAGGGCTTTGGGTCAAGTAGGAAAGAAGAGCTGAACTGCTCTGCCAGGCAAAGGGGAACTGTGTGTCCCAACCTGAGAGGGTTTTGTTGAGTTTTCTAGCAAAGGTTCAGGGGTGGAGTTGCTGATAAGGTGTTTGCAGGGTCTGCACTCATTTAATCTGGTCTCAGGTAATCTCTTGATGAGCTTTTCTGGTTCCTTTCAGCTTAAGGCCTCAAGTGCCCTTCCCTGGAATGAAGAGTGCTGACATCTTCCACTTATTGGGGGTTTTATTAGATTGGGTTAATAAAACTGGGGGTTTTATTGAGACTTCCCTGGTGGCTCAGATGGTAAAGCGTCTGTCTACAATGCAGGAGACCTGGGTTCAAACCCTAGGTCGGGAGGATCTCTTGGAGAAGGAAATGGCAACCCACTCCAGTATTCTAGCCTGGAAAATCCCATGGATGGAGGAGTCTGGTAGGCTACAGTACATGGGGTTGCAAAGAGTCAGACACGACTGAGTGACCTCACTTTCACTTATTAGCTTGGTGCAAATGTAACTGCAGTTTCAGACTGTGAATTTCAAATCATTACAACTAGGCTCAGACACATCTTAATTAATCAAAATAGAAACCATTACAATCCACAGATTTTTACCCATTAGAAATAAGTTTGTTTATCCCTGTAGCATAAAAATCTGTGCTTCAGGATTCAATGAACTCTTGGAAAGCATTTTCTGCCTCCTGCTGGTTGTGGAAGCATTTTCCCTGCAAAAAGTTGTTGAGATGCTTGAAGAAGTGGTAGTTGGTTGGTGAGAGGTCAGGTGAATATGGCAGATGAGGCAAAACTTTGTAGCCCAATTTGTTCAACTTTTGAAGCGTTGGTTGTGTGATGTGTGGTCGGGCGTTGTCATGGAGAAGAACTGGGCCCTTTCTGTTGACCAATGCTGGCTTCAGGCATTGTAGTTTTCAGTGCATCTCATCGATTTGCTGTGCATACTTCTGAGATGAAATGTTTTCGACGGGATTCAGAAAGCTGCAGCAGATCAGACAGGCAGCAGACCACCAAACAGTGACCGTGACCTTTTTTGGTGCAAGTTTGGCTTCAGGAGGTGCTTTGGCGCTTTTTCTTGGCCCACCCACTGAGTTGGTCATTGCCAGTTGTGTATAAAATCTACTTTTTGTCACACGTCACAATCCGTCAAGAAACGGCCCGCTGTTGTTGCGTGGAATAAGAGCAGATGACACTGCAGAGGGCCAGTTTCTGTGATTTGCGGTCGGCTCATGAGGCATCGAGCTTTTTCACGTTTCCAGTTTGCTTCAAGTGCCGAACGACCGTGGAGTGGCCGGCACTGAGCTCTTGAGCAGCTTCTCTTGTGGTCCTAAGTGGATCCGCTCCGATGATGACTCTCGATTGTTGCCGACTTCCGATGGCCGGCCGCCCCACTCCTCATCTTCAAGGCTCTCGTCTCCTTTGCCAGACTTCCTGAACCACTAGCGCACTTGTACGTGCACTTGTGAGCAGTTCCTGGGCCAAATGTGCTACTGATGCTGTGAGTTGTCTCCACTGTTTTATGACCCGTTTTGAACCCAAATAAGAAAAACCACTCGAATCTGCTTTTTGTCTAACACCATCATTTCTACATCATCGTCTACAATAAATATAAAATAAACAGCAAGGAACAAGTCATTAGCATAAATAAATAAAGCAAGAAATGCATATTAAAATGACATATAACCTAACAACATTTATTTAGAATGTATTCTACTATCAAATGGCAAATTTCAACAGTGCAAAAATCACAATTATTTTCTCACCAACCTGCTAGTTCTATGAAAGTGAAAGTGTTAGTCTCTCAGCTGTGTCCAGCTCTTTCCATGGACTGTAGCCGGCCAGGCTCCTCCGTCCTTGGGATTTTCCAGGCAAGAATACTGGAGTGAGTTGCCATTTCCTCCTCCAGGGGATCTTCCTGACTCAGGGATGGAGCCCTAGTCTCTTGCATTGCAGGCAGATTCTTTACCTTCTGAGGGCTTCCCTGGTGGTTCAGATGGTGAAGAATCTGCCTGCAGTGCAGGAGGCCTGGGTTTGATCCCAGGGTCGGGAAGATCCCCTGGAGAAGGAAATGGCAGACTCCTCTGTCCATGAGTCGCCAGCTCATGGGACCAGGGATGGTGGCTGAGAAGGTAAAAAGTCTGTCTTCTGGAGAAGAAAATGGCAACCCACTCCAGTACTCTTGCCTGGAGGATTCCAGGACAGGAGCCTGGTGGGCTACAGTCCGTGGGGTCAGGAAGAGTTGGACACAACTGCGTGACTAACACTTCCACTTTTCTGAGAAAGTTCTATAAAGAGCTCAAAAGGCATTATTAGGTGCATCCCTTGAGGCAAACCAGGACCCTCCCAAGGCTGCACTATTCCTTCCTGGCTGCTCCTCCTGTGTCTCTGAATCCCCTCCCTTCCCTGATTAGCAGCTGTTTGAATCTGCCCTTTAAGACTCCGGGGAGGTCATGGAGGCTGGTGTCTGTCCCTGACAGATAAGGGACAGGGGAAGGCTTCCATGCCCCGGAGCCCCGCTGGGTCCTGCTCTGTTCCCATCCCACGCAGGGGAGGGTGGCAGGGACCAGGCTGTGGATGACAGGCCATTGGCTGGGGCTCCGTCACCCAGCAAAGCAGTGGGTCTGCTGTGTGCCCAGCAAGGGGAGATGGTGGATGTGGGCGGACAGCTGGTGGTGCCCACACACCAGCACACCAGCAGCGATGTGGGGTCAGTCCCTGGAAAGAGGACCACTCTGTCTGTCAATGGTCAAAGCTTGTTATTCATCCTTACCACAGAGTGTTTGGCTGAGCCTCACTAGCCTGGTGAATTGAATATGGGTTAGGCATCAAGCTGGGCCTTGGGGATGTATGGTGAGCCGAAGCCAGCAGGAGTTCTGCCCTCAGACTCAGCCTGATGGGGAGGCAGGCGTCCATCAACTGATGACAAATGAGGGTGTAAAATTATACCCCAAGATGGAGGCTCTACAGGAGAGGAACGTGGGCCCGTGAGCATTTTAAAAGGGATACAGTTAAGAATTGATGCTGTTGAACTGTGGTATTGGAGAAGACTCTTGAGAGTCCCTTGGACTGCAAGGAGATCCAACCAGTCCATCCTAAAGGAGATCAGTCCTGGTTGTTCCTTGGAAGGACTGATGCTGAAGCTGAAACTCCAATACTTTGGCCATCTGATGCGAAGAACTGACTCATTTGAAAAGACCCTGATGCTGGGAAAGACTGAAGGCAGGAGGAGAATAGATGAGAGAGGATGAGATGGTTGAATGGCATCACGGACTTGATGCACATGAGTCTGAGTAAGCTCCGGAGTTGGTGATGGACAGGGAAGCCTGGCATGCTGCCGTCCATGGGGTCACAAAGAGTCAGACACGACTGAGTGACTGAACTGAACTGAGCAGTTCAGTGGGTGTGGTAAGTGCCTGAACGTGTGTGTGTGTGTGTGTGTGTGTGTGTGTGTGTACCTGCACACAAGCTGAGAGCCGCAGGTGGGAGGAGAATTTCAGGAAAGCACATAGCAGATGCAAAGGCCCTGGGGCAGGCCGCAGCTGAGGCTGTGCTTGAGTCGGTGATGGGGAGGAGGGCCAAGCCTCTTGGGGTCTTGTGCTTAGGTTAAGCAGTTTGGTTTCTAGCCAAAAAGAAGTGACTTTTAAATTGGGGGACGACATGATTACATTGGCATTCAAAACTGTGCCTGAGGCTGCACTGTGAAGCCTGGGCTGGCTGTGTACCTAGGAGACGGTTGAAGAGGTGATTGGCTGGTCTGGGCCAGAACTGATGGCATCTTGGACAGGACAGTGGAAGTGCTGAGGTGAGAAGTGGGTGGGTTCAGGCTGTACTTGGGGGTCGAGGTGGGAGGGTGTTGTGGGCAGGGGCGGGGACACGCCTGGGGTGACTCCAGGGTGTCGGGATGGAGTGGTGGGTACATGGCGGTCACTGGATTCAGTGGGATGGACCCAGATTCTGCTGATGACTGGTGCTCTGGCCTGTGAGGCACGGACAGGGAGTAATGCAGGATGCTCAGCCTGGCAAAGAGAAAGATGCCACGTGGGCACCTGGTAGCCCATAGTAGGTGCTCGGTTAAGGTTGGTGACTCGAGGAGGAGTCTGGAAAGGGTGTGGTGGCCCTCGCCGCTGCCACACGGATGGCAGTCAGATGCATCCTGCATTGCCACGGGCAGGGCGAGGACCAGGCTTCCCAGGGAGACCGTGCCTGCGATCCAGCACGTCCTCTCCCGGAGGGTCTGGGTCCCAGCCCTACCCCAGCACTCAGGGGCTCATGCCTTGGGGGCTCTTCGGTCCTCCTGCATTTGGCAGGTGCCTTCTGAGGGTCTGCCATGCCTGGACCTTCCACCCCGAGGGGAAGAGCCTTGCCTGCCCTGGGCAGACTCCAGCGTCCACTTACTAAGGCCAGCCCTGCACTCTTACGCCCAGCATTCGCCAAAAGACACGGCCATTTCGCTCTGTGTCAGCCTCTTGCCGTCCAAAGGTGGCACCTCGTGCGGGGAGAGAACAACTCGGGTCTGGGTGACCTGGGTGTGAATCAGTCTCCATCATGTTTCTAGCTGTGTGATGTTGGACCAGTTAGCCACTCTGAGTCAGATGACATCACTGTGCCAGTCCGGCTGGGCAGTGTGGGTGTTTATTCAGTTGTTCAGGAGTCGGGAGCGCTTGCCATGAGCTAGCTCTAAGCAGATGTGATGTGCAGTTTCAATTGTTTTGTCCGTGTCACCCCCTCTTTACCAACCTGACAGCCACGTGGGCCAGTAGAATTAGAGAAAGGCTTCCATGGAAAAGGAGTGCTATGGGCGGGCCAGACAGTGCTTGCTGAGAAGTTCACGGAAAAGCAAGGTGGGCGGGGTGAATGGAGGCAGGGTCAGGCACAGGCTGGGTCACCCGCAGAAGGGAAGTCCCTCCTGGATGCCTGGTACTGGGAAAAAGCAGGATGTTTGAGGGTTTATCAGATTTGGCTTATTTAATAAGCACTTGATTATCACCACCAAGTTGTTCCAAGGACTTGACATGCTGGTGCACTTCTCACAACTCGGTGCAGCGGGTACAGAGGAAGTTTGGGGCAAGGGGTACAGAGAAGGCTGGAGGATGTCCCCAGGCCTTGCAGCTTCTAGGAAGCAGATGTGGAGTTCTGGTTAAGATGTCACGCGGGACCACTCTGCTGTGCGTCTTCCCGGATTAATTACAGTATGGAATATTGATTTCTAACCCCTCTTCCACACGCCAACCTCCCAGAACACACAGTCTGCTCCTTAGGTAGGAAAGTATGTCAACCAGGGCCTTCCAGAGAGACAGCAGAACCAACAGGAGACAGACAGGTAGACAGACAGACAGAGAGAGATGCAGACGGGCAAGTATCGAGTTGGCCCAAGAGTTCGTTTGGATTTTTCAGCCAGATGTTATGGAAAACTGGAATGAGCTTTTTGGCCAATCCAACATCAAGAAATTTAACTTAAGGAATTGGCTTCCTGTGGGGCTGGCAAGTGTGGCATCCGCGGGGCAGGACAGCCGGCTGGACACTCAGGGTGGAGCTGACACGTAGAGGCAGAATTCCTCATCCTCCAGGAAGCCCTCAGTGTTTGCCCCGGCAGAGTGGAAGCAGCCACTGCATCTTCACTTAAAGGCTGATTGTAGGCATGACCATGTGGTAGAATACCTTCACCACCCCTGGACTGTTTGGCCAAACAGCCGGGCATCAGGGCCGGGCCTGGCCTGGCTGACTCCTGCAGAGAGCAAGGCTGGCGGATGAGTAGGTGGGGAAGGAGGGTGTGTCCTCCTTGAGGCCTGGAGGCTGTGGTCCCCAGGGTGCTCCTTTCTTGGCAGAGGCAGGGCTGAGCAGCTCCCTGGGTGGAGCCGTGGTTTCAAGAGTGCCTCTGCCAGACCCTGGGGCTAAACGCACACCTGAGTTTGCCCAAGCAGAAAAGCCCCAGTTGTAGGAATGCACCTGAAACCCGAGGTCCTGAGGTTAAAGAATACATCCTTTGTTCGACTCATCCGACCGGTCTGATGGGTCTCAGAAGAACTCAACAGACTGATGGTGACTGTTCCCAGCCACGCGGACGTGCGTGGGAGACGCATCTGCCAGAGCCTCCGGGTGAGACACAGAGAGCAAACAGGAGCCGTCATGGAAGGCCAGGACAGGTGGTAGGACTTTAGGGGTGGAGGGTGGGGAGGGAAGAGGGAGGCCTGCGAAGAGAAGGGCAGGCCTGCTGGAGAGGGGGAGCTGGGAGGCAGCGTGACTGGGGAAGTGAGAGGCAGGTTTGGACTCAGGGATGCAAAAGCATGGATCATCCCTGGATGAGGACAGGAATCAGGCCCATGCTGCCCTAGAGGGTCTGAGACAGACAAGGTCAGCTGTGCTCAGTACTGAGGGACACACATGGCGTGGGGCCTGCTTGCTTGGCTAGTGCAACCCAGGAGGGCCCCCGGGAGGAGGGGACATTTGAGCTGGGACCTGCAGAAGGAGGAGGAACTGCTCTGTGAAGTGGGGGAAGAGCACTGCAGGCTCTGGGTGGCAGAGAGCCTGGCATGTTTCAGAACTTATAGATGCCTGCCATGGGGCAGAGAGGTGATGCAGGGCCTCGGGGCCACCTGGCAGCCACATCAGTCCACATCTCAGAGCTTCCATCCCCATCCTACCCAGTAAGCTATGGCAAGGTCACAAGCCCGTGGTGGAGAGCTTCTGGCCCTTGTCTGGCGCAGAGGAACACTCCACAGATGGCAGGGGCCATTGTCCTTATGACAACAATGGTGTTGTCATGGTGATGATGTCATCATGGTGATGATGCCATTATGATGATGTCGTGATGATGTCACCATGGTGATGATGTCATTGTGTGATGAGGTCAAGGAACAAGGAACATGGACCCTGCTCAGCCGGAGTCCCCTCTACAGACAGGGCCTCCCTGTGACTTGTGACAGTGTGGGGATGCCCTGTGGGACCCAGACTCTGAAGGAACACAGCCCCTAGAGTCACAGGCTGAGGGGGTCTGTGCCTGAGCCCACCCACTCAGCACCACCTGGAGCAGGGGGCCTGGTGGTGGCTGGTGGGCTGCAGTGGGCATCGGAGCTTGGTGAGGTGGTGGGACTAGGAGAGCCCTGCGGGGGAATCAAGACAGGCCAGTCCCAGCAAGCCGGGCAAGCACAGGCCGTGGGCCTTCACCACAAAGCCTGGGATGCTTCCAGGAGCATCCATGGGGGTCGCAAAAAGTTGGACATGACTGAGCGACTCACACTCTCTGTGATTCAGCATAAAAGCGTCCCTTGAGTCCCCTCCCCCGTATCATGCCAGTGACTGGGCTCCAAAACAGTGCAAGTCACACAGGGCTGTGACTTCTGTGAGAGAGATGCCTGGCGGTGATGGTTGTTTCTGCTTTCCATAGCTCCCCACGGGTCTTCATACCATTTTCTCTCTCGATCATCACAGTAACCTTTAGTAGGATGTGTTTTTTAAATTCAAGAGAGCACTCTTTTTTTTTTTTTTTTTTCTGGCAGGAACTGGATTTTTTAATGATAAAATTCACAATTGCAGCCATTTTATTTATTTTTTAGATTTGATTATTTTTATTATAAAAGTAATTTAGATGTTTAATTTTATGCAGGAACAATGAAATAAGTACTGTTTCAAATATTAAATGACAGTAGAAATGAAAGCATATTAGAGCATTTTCTTGTAATTTCATATTAATCGCAGCCATTTTAAAGTGTGCAGTTGACTGCCTTTAGCACACTCTCAGTGTTGTGTGACCTCCACTACCTCTGCGGAATTCTAGAAAGTGGGTGTTGGGTCCAGGGGGAAACTGCCCGCCCACTGATCAGCTCTTCCCCAGACCCCTCCTCTCCCAGATGTCAGCAATGACTGAGCTGTGTGGTCCCTGAGGATGTTCCCCACTCTGGATGTTTCCTACAAATGAGCTCATTTAGCCTGTTTCCTGGCCCATCCATGTTGTAGCACAGATCAGAGCTTCTCGACTTTTTATGGATGAGTCATGTTCCCGGTGGCACTAGTGGTAAAGAACCTGCCTGCCAATGCAGCAGGTGCAGGAGACCAGGGTTTTGATCCCTGGGTCGGGAAGATCCCCTGGAGGAGGCCATGGCAACCCCACTCCAGTGTTCTTGCCTGGAGAATCCCCATGGAGAGAGGAGCCTGGCGGGCTACAGTCCGTGGAGTCGCAAAGCAGCAGATGCGCCTGAGTACTCATCAGCCACGTTCCGGAGTCTGAATCGACCAAGTCTTGTGTGTCCCTTTGTCCTTCAGCGGGCACTTGGGTTGTTCCGGTTTGGGACTGGTGTGGATAATCTGCTGTGAACACAGGTGTGAAGGTACCCATGCGAGTCCCTGGTTTTGGTCTTTTGGGATCTGCTGGGTCTTGAGGTGCTTCTGCTAAGCGTGCAGAGGAACGGCCAGGCTGGTTTCCGCGCAGCCACGCAGAAGCCACACCTCTTCCGTGGGGCAGGAGGGGGTTCTGAACCAGGTCCTCTGGGGCTGGAGCTCGGCCCTCCTGCTGCAGGCTGCCCTCCCCCTTTCCACTTTCTCCCCAGCTCCTCCCGGGCTGGGGGGTGGCTGGCCTCACTCCTCCCGGGAAGCCCCCCAGGAGAGGGTGCCATGCCCACCTGAGCTGGGTCTTGAAGGACAAGAGGAAGTTATGCAGCACCAGCTGAGGAAGACAGACCTGGGGTGAAGGGAGCAGACACCTGCAAGGAAGAGGCTAGAATTCAGGTGGTGTCAAGTGGCGACAGAGGTGGCTCTATCTCAGATCATAATAACTGTGCCCAGGGCTCACTGTTCCTGCCCTGGGAGCTGACCTGTGCTGACCTGTTCACCCCACAACTCTGGGGGGTGCCAGGGTGACCCCATTTACATGTGAGTAGGCTGAGACTCCAGGGGGCTAGCTGGCGCTGGTGCCCTTAACACTGTCCGGCTTCCCCATTGTGCCCCCCAGGACTGGGGCTCAGAGAGACAGGAAGCTCGCTTGGGGTCACAGACCAGAGGTGGGGTGGGGGGAAAGGGAGGATTTGAAGTGAGGCCTAGGTCTGTCTGCCTCCGTGTCCTCGTGCGAGCCGTGGGGACACTTCCTGCTCAGACAGCAGCAATGAGAAGGACATGAAACGGTACAGGTGACCACGTGTGCACACTCCCTACCATTTCCAGGCCTGATTTGCACTCAGTTTCCGGTGGGAGACGCTTCTGCAGGTGTCGGGAGTCAGGGCTCTGGCCCCTGCTTGGCAGCTGCTCACTGTGGGTCCCCTCACCATCCCTCTTTCCTCTGGGCCAGCTTCTGTGCCCTGCAGAGCAGACTGGTGGGGATGCAGAGGGAAGCTGGGGAGCCAGGTGTGCCCAGGGAGACCCCCCCCATCCTCTCTGCAGGTCCCGCCTCCGGGGGCGCTTGGCCAGGTTGCTCACTGTTCCCCTCTGGGGTGCCCTTTTCATTTGCAGAGACACCTGTCGCCCGAGGAGTTCCGAGAAGTGTTTGGGATGAGCATGGAAGAGTTCGACCGCCTGGCCCTCTGGAAGAGGAACGACCTCAAGAAGAAAGCCCTGCTGTTCTGACGCTGCTGGGGGGTGGGGGGCCCTGCCCACGGGCGTGCCTGCGGGAACCACCAGACCCCCCTCCTCTTGCCCTCGGCTCTGGCTTCTCTGTGTCCACCGTGGGCGGGCGGGCGGGCGGTGGGCGCCTGGGGAGGGCCGGCTGGGGGGGACTGGGAGCGGGAGGAGGTCCCACAGCAGGTAGAGCCCCCGTTTCTGGTTTCTGCCAGCACCGCCCCCACGCCTAGTCTGCCGCCCGGACCCCTGGCTTTGCACTGTCCTGCCCCGCTGCCGCTTGCCATCAGGAAGGAGGATGCGGCGAGGTCGCTGCCCGCAGACGCAGGACCACTTAGACTCACGCAGCCCACCCTCCCGCCTCCCTGCAGTGCCCTCCCCGCACTGGGCCCCCGGGTACACAGGAAGGGAGTGGACGCCTGAGGGGCTTCATCAGTGACGGGCGCTGACGGGTCACAGCGTGGGCACCCTGCTCCCGGTGTCCATGGCCCCACTTCCCTGCTCAGCCTGGGAGGCACGGCCCGGCACGCAGGCCCCCGTCCCCCGCCTGGGCCTCCCCGGGGCTGTCAGAAGCATGGGGGGCAAGTTTTGCAGCCTTCATGATGAATCTGTGTTTAGGGAGGACCTTCAACCCAAAGGCGCACCTTCTGCGGGGGATCCCATGCGCCGCGTTCCTCTTCCAGGTCATCCCTTAGATGCCTAAATGATATCTTTAAAGTTAACACAGAAGTTTTTATTTTGTTAAAGAGTAGAGCCTACTTAAACACAAAGACGACATATATAAAGAGTTTAATTTTATGGTCCCGCTGAAAGGGAGCGCGCCAGCCTTATTCTCCACCTTCGCATCTGTGTTTCAGGTTTCGTGTGTGTTCCTAATACACAGGACTCTTGTCTGTTTCCTTTGTGCTTTTTCTTTTTTTCTTTTTTTGCTTTTTGGCCTGTCACACAGGCACCCCGAAAGGCAGAACCCACCGCCCACACACCCCGTACCGCTGTTTGTAAGGACACCTTAAGTACGGCCACACTGTTTCTCGCTGTCGTTTTCCAACTCTTGCAGAAAACATCCTCCCCTGATGGCCAAAGCCCCCCAGTAAAGGGTTCCCATGGTCCCGGATAACGCTTGATGCAGCTTTCAGCGCACCCTCTTCGTCACGTGGCCGATGGAGTCCCCCTTTGCCCCCTTCTCCCCGTAAAACCCCCAGCGAGGGAAGGCTGGTGGCCAGTCCTGAGACCGACGGCACCCGGACCCTCCGGGAAGACGGGATGGGAAATGCTGCCGAGATCGGCCAAGTCGGCAGGGAGACCTGCCGGCCGTGCGGATAGAGTGTGGTTACCTGCACGTTCGCACACTGCATCGAGGGGCCTGCGAGACGCTGCACGGCGGCCCGGAGTGTGGGCCCCGCCTTCGTGCCCCGCGTCCCTCTGTGCGTCCTGGCCGTCCGTCCGTCCGTCCGCGTGACTCCGCCCCTGTAGTCCGGCTCTCCAGCGCGGCTTGGCCAGGGAGGGGGTTTCTCAGCACCCAGCATATGCTTCCCTCCGCGTCGCGATCTGAGCCCGAGCCGCTGGAAACCCCTATTTTCTCACTAGTGAGCGTCTTGTCGGACCAGGGGAGCCTGGAAAAAATAAAGGATGATGTATTCTAACTTGTGAAAGTGAAAAGCCGCTTCTTATAAACGCCTGTCATTTCCAGCCACGGTCCCCCTTCTTCCCCCAGCGCCTGGGGAGGGCATCCGCTAAAAGTGGTCATCCTGGAAGTGGGCACGGAGCCGGGGGTGGCGGGGGACAGACCCCGTGTCGGCCTTGGGATGGCTCTAGGACAGCTGTGTCAGAGGCAGCCCCTCGAGCTGGGGCCCTAAGCCCCTCACCCAGGTGCCCTTCACCCAGGCCAAAGTGCTGACAGGAGAGATGCTGATACCCGCCCCCATCAGGCCAGGAAGACAGACCAGCACACCGACCATGATAAGACTGACCCTTTGGAGCAGGTCCCCCAAGGAGGCCCTGTAAATACCCCAGAGATCAGGGGAGGCTTTCTGAGAAGGCACTGCCAAACGCAAGTCTTGCCAGATGAGGAGGCCAACAAAGGGATGAGTGTTCTGGGCTGAGGGGACAGCAGTGGATACAGGGCTGGAGATGGCATCCCAGGATCCGCAAACAGGCTGTTGGTTGTGGCCCTGGAGCTCGTGGCTAAGGAAAGGACGGGCATCTGCCCAGTAGGTTAGCAGCTGCTGCCCTGGGATGAAACAGTCTGTAACCGCCACCTCCGTTCACTCAGGCTGCTCTAACCAAAACTGCAGACTGGAGCCTCAGACAACAAAACTCCGAGTTCTCTTAGTGTTGGTCAGAGTGCTGGTCAGGCCAGGTTCCGGCAAGAGGCCCCTTTCTGCTCCCAGATGTGTGGGCTGGGTCCTCAGCTAGCAGACAACATCTCTCTTCTCACCTAGCCAGCTTCTTACAAGGGCACTGACCCCCTTGTTGAGGACCTCACACTCACAATCTGATCACCTCCCAGAGGCCCCCTCCTACGTCACACAAGAGATTTGGGCATCAGTTGTGAATCTGGGGACACAATTTAATCCACAGCAATCTCTAATCTTATTGCAATGACAGTAATGACTCTCATGAAGCCCCCAAAGCCTGTCCACATGTACATACTGCGCCCCATCTTAGTATACTTGGTGATGCAAGTCAGAAATGAGAGCATTTCCCTCTCTCCCAAGGACAGCCCATCAGAAGTCCTGGATTCACCCGAAGCATGTCTCTTCATCTCTCCATCTCAGCAGACACCTTCACGGAATTATCCAGATCAGAAAACAGCCCAAGACTAGAAGGTGGTTGTTACCAATGGCCCTGGGACACTGTACACCGGGCTTGTCCCAAGCCAACCAGGTACGTGGTCACCTTGACCATACACTCTCTACCCTCAGCTCTCACCTGAGTGAACGCAGCTTCCCAATCAGAATTCTGGTCCCTGTCTTGCCTGGGAGCAGGTCATTTCCCACCTGACAGCTGCAATGATGCTTCACGGCCACCGGTCAGATCATGTCAAGGTCCCAACAGCACCTTCTATGGCCAGCACTCTGCCCCCTCCCGTAAGTCATAGCTATGCTGCCTTCCTTCGGCACAAGCCCTGAGCTTTTACACACACTCTCCTCCTTCCCAGGGCCTGGGGCTGCTGTTTGTTTTCCAGGTGGAGCCTCACTCTCCCCTCTCGGTTCAGCTCTGAAGTTCCCACCTCAGACAGTTCAGTTCAGTTCAGTTCAGTTCAGTCACTCAGTCATGTCCGACTCTTTGCGACTCCATGGACTGCAGCACGCCAGGCCTCCCTGTCCATCACCAACTCCCAGAGTTTACTCAAACTCTCAGACAGGCCCGCTGCTGACTCCAGGAATTTCCCCACCCATACCCGGAGGTCATCATGCCTGCCCCTATGTCAACACATTCTTCTCTTTTTCTTTCTTCTCCCAGATCACACTTTCACTTTTATTTGGGGAAATCTTGTATTTTCTCTCTTCTTTTAATTTGGTTATTTTTAAGAATTCATTTTATTGAAGTATAGTTGATTTATTGTTGTTGTTGAGTCGCTCAGTCATGTCCAACTCTTTGCAACTCCATGGACCACAGCACACCAGGCTTCCCTGCCCCACTGTCTCCTGGTGTTTGCTCAAACTCATGTCCACTGAGTCAATGATGCCATCCAACCACCTCAGCCTCTGTTGGCCCCTTCTCCTGCCTTCAATCTTTCCCACCAACAGGATCTTTTCGTGAGTCTTCTCTTCATGTCAGGTGGTCAAAGTATCAGAGCTTTAATTTCAGCATCAGTCCTTCCAGTGAATATTCAGGATTGATTTCCTTTAGGATTTTTTAGCCGATTTATAATGTGGTGTTAAATTCTGCTGTGCAGCGAAGTGATTCAGTTATAATCATATGTACATTCTTTTTCACATTCTTTTCCATCATGGTTCATCACAGGATGTTGAATAGCATTCTCTAGCACATTCTTCTTATCTATTTACTGACACTTTCCCTCCGAGAGGGCTGACAATTTTACAGCAGTGATTTGTGACCCAGGATGTCACTGGAGTATTTGGTAATGAGATGAGAGCCCAAAGTTTCCCCAGGTGTCAGTGCTTCTAGAACAGTCCAACCCAATAGAACTTTCTGCAAAATGTTCTGTACCCACTCTGTCCAGTACGACAGCCACTAGCATTTGAAGGGTGACTGGTGTGACTAGGGAGTTAAATTTTCATTGAAGTTAAGTTTAAGCAGCCACAGGTGACTAGCAGCTTCCAGTTGGACAGCACAAACCTAGAAGATTAGAAACTTCTGCTGCCCTGACCGTAGAGACTGGATCCCTCAGTAGGCTCGGGACCTGTCATTCTGTCTAGAGGAGTGCCATTTGGTGCCCAGGGTGTAGGGTCATTCAGAGCATGCACTGTCTGTGCCTGGCACTGTCTTGGGTGCTGGAGGTTTGGTAGGCTAGCCTGTGTGCCCCAGAGCTCATGCCCACCACCTGAGCTCCAGTGGTCCTAGGTTCTAAGGAGCTGCCCACCCCAAAGCCCCAAGCCAAGTCCAGCCCCATTTTCCATGCCAGCCTTGGTGTTTGCCACTGGCACCAGCCTTCCCGAACCAGCCTCCACCTGGGCCTGCGTCAGGAGCCCTGGGACCCAGGGGATGGGAAGATGTCAGCCTCCAGCCTTTCTTTCTAGAGCCTTCTCCCAGGGTAGCTGTGCCTCCTAAGCCACTGAAATCTGAACCCAGAGCTGCAGAATTCACTGCTTTGAGTGAGAAGAGGAAGACGGCCAGGCAAGTCACACTGCCCATCTTAGGGTTTGGCTCGGAAGGGACACGTGTCACCACCTGTCCCATTCATTGGCCAGAGGTGGTCACGTGACTCCATCCAACTGCAAAGGCATCTGGGAACACAGCACCCATGTGTTGAGAAGCCAGCCAGCACGATTGGTGGACACTCCCAGCTCTGCAGCCCAGGCTCTCCAAGACCTTCTTGTCCCCACAGTCAACACCACCCCTCCCCGCACCTTGGTGGCTCTTGGCAGGAAGCCCCCAGCTGCCCCTGTCACCTTGCTCTTGGTGCGTGAGCCTTGGTGAATGAGGCTTGCCGTCCTCATTCGTCATGCCCATCTGCCCGCCTCACCACATGACCTTCAGCCCCTTCCAGTCTTTGCCATGTTCTGTGTCTCCTCCTGAAGGCGCTTTACCCACAAGTCACCGAGTCCTGCCCATGACCTGCTGCCCCCGGCATAGGCGATTGGACCGAGGGTGGCCCCTGAGCCCCTGGACTCCCTGGTGACCCCACACACGGCATCTCTCCCCCAGCCCCTAGCCCAAGAGGCTTCGCTCTGCATGGACATGGTCCACCCAGTCAGCACTGGCTCAGGGAGCTGGACTGTGAGGTGCATGAGTCAAGGGAGGTGGACAAACGCCGGAGACAACCCCCCAAGCGCAAGCCCGCAGGGCGCACACGGTGGAGAGGGGGCACACGGGATAGTCGGTCAGGAGAGCAAGAAAGGGGAGCAGGAAGGAGACAGCACTGGAGGGGCCATCACCAGCAGCGGGGACACCGTGAGCGGCCCTGTGGATGGCCTGGGGCTGTTTAAGCCCACCCACCCCGCTCTGGGTTCTGAGCCGGCTGAGAACCAATGGGAGATGGATGAGTAAGCAGGGACTGTATCATTTTCCTTGGTGCATCAGATCCCAGAGCGCCAGTCCAAAGCTTCTGGAATGGCTGAGCTGGAAGACATTGTTCAGTGCGTTTTAGATCAGAAAAGTCTGCAAGGACGGTCCACCTCTTTCCCCACCTGCTCCTGGACATAGATTTCCACCAGGTGACAGCAGTGGTGAAGGGGGTGGTAGAAGCACCCCCACTGGCCAGTGCAATGGGAGAAGACTGCCTGTGAGCCCACCCCACCGGGCAAGCAGAAGGAGAATGGGCTCCAGGTCCACGCCGAAAACCCCTGCCTGGGTCCTGGCCTGGGCACGGCTCCCGCAGGAGGTGGAGAAGTGAACCGGTGTAGCATCAATTTCCAGCTCTCGCTCTCTGCCTCTCTCTGTTCTGAGCACCTGGGGTCCTTACAATAATATTGTGAGATCCTTCCTAATCCCCACTCTACACGGGGAAACTGAGGCACAGTGACCCAGCTGGGAATGTCAGATGAAAGACCTAAAGCCTGCCCTCTACGTTTGGATAAGGGGCATCGTCCCACGGATGCCTGCCTGAGCAAGCCTGCCCCGAGATCCCTGGGCAGAGCTTGGGCTCAGGTCGTCCTCAGACCAGACCAGTGGCTCCCTGCCTCGCCGTCCAGAGAAGCGTTTGTCCATGCGGACAGTCAGGGACACTCCCCACTGTGCCAATGATGGCAGTGGCCGGCTGTGTCCTGCATGGGGAGGACTTTGTCCCAGGCCAGGAGGCCTGGCCATGTGGCGCTGAGGTCACTTCCGGTCACACTTAGCTCACAAGGCTCCCTAGACGGCCCACCGGCCCCAGGGGCACTGAGGTACCCTGATCCTCGGGCTTCCGTAGGGGATGGGTAGGCTCCTCCTGGCCCAGCCCTGCCCCCTCCCCCCAACCCCGCTGCTCTCACCTGTCCCCAGGCCTCCTCCAAGGCCGCCACCCTCCTTTCCAGACCCCTCCCCTACATCACCTCCACCCTTGTCATTGCCCCTCTAGAGGGAAACCTGTCTACTACACAGGTGAAACCTGGGTCATTCCAGAGGTCAGTTTCCCTCAACCCCTGGACCCCCGGTCCCCCCCTCCCCGACCCCCACCTTCCAGAGTGGAAGAAGCCCTGGTGTCGGGTAAGTCATCACCAGGGCTGAGTGGTCACGAACTGAGACGGCGCGTTCCCAAGTGTAAGAGCACTTCTGACGAATTAAATGAGAGAGATCAGTGCCTCCCCAGTGACGGCCAGGCTGCGGGCTGTTACCAAGGCAGTTTTCATGAATAATAGAAGCTTCCTTTTCTCCCGTCTGAGTACCGTGAGCCATCCTCAGTGGCACGTCATTTCTGAGCACTTCACACAGCAAGTGCGGCCTCCCAAGCGTGCCTCCTGCCTCCAGGGCCCCAGATAGCTCCCTGACCTGACACCTACACACCACGTCATTCCTCCAGTCCGTCCTCAGGGACGTGCAGAAGCTGGTCTGCAGTGCAAGCTGGACTGTGCCCGCCCCTGCCTGGAGACCTCGGCACGGGACTTCTGTGGCCCATCCTCCGACTCCTTCATGGGCACCATCTGGCCACTGATCCCCTCTCCAGACTCTTCTTTACCCCCTCTGTCTGGCACCCTTGTTTCTTGACCAGCATCTTCTCATCTCCCTCCCAAGCTCATGTCCACCGAGTCGGTGATGCCATCCAACCATCTCACTCTCTGTCGCCCCCTTCTCCTCCTGCCTTCAATCTTTTCCCACATCAAAGTCTTTTCCAATGAGTTGGCTTTTTGCATCAAGTGGCCAAATTATTGGAGCTTCAGCTTCAGCATCAGTCCTTCAATGAGGAAGCTGAGGCTCAGAGAAGTTACGTAAATGGCCCAAGAGCTTGCAGCTATTAACTAACAGGCTAGGATTCAGACCAAAGCCCACGTGTGCATCCTCTGTAATTGTCATGTACAATTGCATGTCAGGTGTGGGGCTAGGAGTTTCATTAATATACCCTTCATCATCTAACTTAACTAGCACCCATTATACAAATGAGCAAACTTTGGCTCAGCTAAGTAACTCACCTACAGTCACATGACTGCTGAGCAGAGGTGCTGGGATTCCAGCCCAGGACTACCAAGCTCTAAACCCAAGCACTCCCCAGTGCCCAGCACCTTCCTCCCTCCTTGACTCCCCCACACAAGGCTCAAATCCAGCAACACTGAGTGATGTCTGTTATGTGATCATTTCACGATAAAGAGCCCCAGGGGAAAACTACTTTTCGGCACAAGCTTTTGAGTGAATCATTTCCTTGTGTAAAGATGGGACAACTTAGGGACTTCCCTGGTGGTACAGTGGATAAGAATCTGCCTGCCAATGCAGGGGACATGGGTTTGATCCCTGGTTCCTGGGAAGATCCCACATGCTGCGGGCAACTAAGTCCGTGCAGCACAACTGCTGAGCTTGTGCTCCAGAGCCCGGGAGACGCAGCTACTGAGCCCACGCGCAGCAACCGCTGAAGCCCATGTGCCCAGAGCCCGTGCTCTGCAACGAGACCCCACCACAGTGAGAAGCCCACGTAGCCCAGCAAAGAGTAGCCCCTGCTCACTGCAACTAGAGAAAAGCCCTGCTGCAGCAATGAAGACCCAGCACAGCCAAAAATAAACAAATAAATCTTAAAAAAAAAAAGATGCACAACTTACATATGGTGGTTGTGGTTTAGTCGCTAACTCGTGTCCGACTTCTGTGACGCCATGGACTGTTGCCCGCAAGAATACTGAAGTGGGTTGTCATTTCCTTCTCCAGGGGATCTTCCTGGCCCAGGAATCGAACCCAGGTCTCCTGCATTGCAGGCGGATTCTTTACCGACTGAGCTATGAAGGAAGCTTATTACCCCCCCGAAGATGAATACTGAATGAATGTGTGCATGAGTGGATTCACAGTCAATCGCATTCATCACAGCCCAGGATCAGAGTGATGTTGGTGGCATACAGGACACTGGAGACCAGGCAGTCTGACGTACGGGGATATGTTTAGGGTTTGGGGGAAAAGGGCACCCATACCTTTATTTGTCACTGGTAGATTGGCTGGTCAGAAATCCATGTATGTACCAACCTGTGATTGAAATTTATTTTAGCACTAAAATACAACTTGGTATCTATGGTTGAAGTGGTTTAGCCCATGTATTGGGCAAAAGTGTATGAGGTTCTGTGGTCAGTGTGGTGAGAATATGGAGGTATTTAACAGGTGTTTCCCCTCTGTCCCTGCCCCTTCTCTGGACTCCAAGCTTATATAGACCGGGACTAGCCCCCATTTTATGGACCAAGACCTCCCTCACCCCAATGCTGTGCACACAAGGCTAGACTTCCACTGAAGGATGGGGCTAGAGGCCAAGGGATGAGCATCTCTCTGCAGCCTGGGTTAGTGGAGATGCTGGGCAGAGAGGACTGTCTTCTGACACCCCTGTTCAAAACGTCCCAGGCGGTCACTGCCTCTAGACATTCCCCAGCAAATGGTTTTCCCCTTACAGCCCCTTTCCTCTTTCCTCCTGGCTGCCCCCACCCCTCTGATTGTCTTCATCTCCCCTTTTCCAGGTGCTCCCAAGTGCAGCTGCCCACATGTTCCTGTAAAGGCCAAGTTTGGCTCTCTTTGCTTCTCTGCCTCAGTGCCCCCTCTGCACTGATGGTCAGTGAGTCTTCAAAACCAAAATTACCTTTCAAGGAGGCTTCTGAGGTTCTGAGAAACTCGAAGACTCGCCAAGGTCATACAGGTGTCAGAGCTGGGTTTCAAGAGACGGTTGTTGTTACTCCCAAATGTATGCTTTCTCCAAACACCAAGCCACCACATTAACTTGATGGACCAGTGTTTGCAAAGGCACCAAGCAGAGTGGGAGAATGACATGCTTAGGACCAGTTGGGAAGGGGTTTTCCTACTGTGACACGATCATGAAGGAGACAGAAGACAGTGCATGTAAGTGGTTGTGGGTTTTGGGTGGAGATGGACTGAAACTTTTTTTTTTCCTTTCGACATTATAAGACTGATATCCCATTGTTTTTTGACTTCCATTATTTTGGGTAAGTAGTTATCTGTAAGTCTTACTGTTTTTTTTTTTTAAAATAAATTTATTAATTTTATTATTATTACTTTTTGGACATGACACATGATTTGTGGGATCCCAGCCAGGGATCAAATCTATGCCTTCAGCAGTGAGAGCACAGAGTCTGAACCACTGGACCACCAGGGGATTCTCTGTAAGTCTTATTGCTATTCCCCAGAATATGGTGTTTGTTTTCTATGTCTGCTTTTAAGATTTTATTTTAATCGTAAGTGTTCAGCAGCTTGGTAGGCAACCTCTGAGAAGACCCCCAATGATCCCTGCTTCCTGGTGTTCCCACCCTGTGTGGTCCCTTCCCATTGGCTATGGGCTGGACCTCCTAACTTGCAGAGCACAGTGGAGCTACTGGACTGTCACTGCTGGTGAAATGCATGGCTTCCATCTCAGGGGCTCTGGGGCAAGTCAGCTGCCGTGTTGTGAGTGGCTCTGTGCAGGCCTGGCATCCGTGAGGAATGTGGCCTGTGAGAAGCCATTGAAGTGACGTGAAAACAAGCCATGCCCCAGTCAAACCAGCATGTCAAGCCATGGCCTCAGCCAACAGCCTGGTTGCAACTTTGTGAGAGACCTTCAACCGGAGTTGCCTGGCTGAGTTCTGCTAGATTGCTCACCCACCAAAACGGTGAGATAAGGAATGTAAGTTTTTTGTTTTTTTTTTTTTTTTAATATTTTGGCCACTTGGCATGTGGGATCTTATTTCTCTGACCAGGGATCAAACCCACATCCCTTGCATTGGAAGCAAAGTCTTAACCACTGAATGGCCAGGGAAATCCCAGTGTAAGCTGTTTCAAACTACTAGGCTTCAGGCCATTTGTTAGGAAGCAACACGTGACTCGTGTGAAAGCCCTGTGGCTTTCAGCCTTGGCAGCTCACACCGCATCCTCACACGGGTTGGACTCCTCACTGGTGCCTCGTTGCCACAGGGGGCCTTTGTTCCTTCTGGGTCTCAGAATTCAGGAAGACTGCGTCCAAAGTGTCATGGAGTAACAATGACCCTATATGTGAGACAGCAAACGAGACACCGATATAAAGAACAGATTTTTGGACTCTGTGGGAGAAGGCGAGGGTGGGATGATTTGAAAGAATAGCATTGAAACGTATCTATTACCATATGTGAAATGGATCGCCGGTCCAGGTTCAATGCAGGAAACAGGGCAGTCGAAGCCGGTGCACTGGGACGACCCTGAGGGATGGGATGGGGAGGGAGGTGGGAGGGGGGTTCAGGATGGGGAACACACATACACCCATGGCTGATTCATGTGAATGTATGGCAAAAACCAATACAATACTGTAATTAGCCTCCAATTAAAATAAATAGATTAAAAAAAGTGCCATGGAAATGTAGCTTACCTTGGGATATAAATAGCCTGTAATTAAATTTACTTCCTTAAGAGACGTACTAGTGGAAGAATCTGGAAGACGTCTGCGGTCACTAACCCCATTTGATAGCCCTTCACCGTATTAAACTAGGTCAGGAGCTTCTACAAAGCCTGCTGGCTCAGGGATTCCCTGGTGGCCCAGTGGTAAAGAGCCCGCCTTCCAATGCAGGAGACACGGTCCAGGAAGAGTCCGCCTGCCTCCAAGCATCTAACCCCATGCGCCACAATTACTGAGCTCATGTTCTAGAGCCTGTGTTCCACAAGAGAAGCCACCAGAAAGAGGGGCCCGGGCACTGCAACTGGAGAATAGCCCCTGCTTGCCGCCACTAGAGAGACATCCTTGCAGCAGTGAAGACTCAGTTCAGTTGCTCAGTCGTGTCCTACTCTTTGCAACCCCATGGACTGCAGCACGCCAGGACCTCCCTGTCCATCACCAACTCCCAGAGCTTATTCAAACTCATGTCCATCGAGTCGGTGATGCCATCCAACCATCTCATCCTCTGTCGTCCCCTTCTCCTCCCGCCTTCAATCTTTCCCAGCATCAGGGTCTTTTCCAAAGAGACTCAGTGATTTTCCAATGAGACTCAGTGCAGCCAAAACTAAATAATAAAATAAATAAAATCGTTAAACAAATAAAATCATGCTTGTTGTTGTAAAACAACAACCTTGGACACGGGGCAAGGTAGTAAACTATTGGAGTGTCTCTAATGGAATATGGCTGGGGAAAAGGAGGCTAGTAAGGACAGTAGGGCCAGCAAACCCACTGGTGGATTGGTCTGCGTTTGTTTGGCCCATTGCCTAGAACAGAACTGAGTCGGGCTTTGAAGCACAGCAATGAGCAAGACACACTCCGTTTCTATCTTCAAGGAGTTTTTGTGCAAGTGGCAAGAGAGTGATGGTCAACAATGAAGTAGAATCATGACTGCCAGAAAGAAGTAGAGGTGGCTATGAATGTATGTATTGGGGAGGGGACCTAGTACTTGTTTTTTATTGTTTCATAAGAAATAATCACAAATGTAGCAGCTTAATGTAACCCACGTTTTTAAACTCAGTTTCTATGGGTCAGTTTTAGCCCATTTTAGTTGGGTTCTCAGCTCAGGGCTCACCAGGCTTCACTTAACACTTCGGCCAGAATGTGTCCTCCCCTGGAGGCTTGACCAGGGAAGGGTCCCTGCCAAGCTTCTTCCAGTTGGTGCCAGGATTCATTTCCATGGGACTGCCTGGCTGGAGCCTAGCTCTTTGCTGGCTGTTGGCTGGAGGCAGTCCTCAGGTCTTACCACCATCCAAACATCTGCAGATGGGTTCTCCAGAGGCCCTCTCATAGCACAGCCTATACAGAGAACCTCTCCCTATAGTCTAAGATGAGTTCTTTTTTTTGAAATAAATCTTTATCAGAGTGTAGTTGATTTACAATGTTAGCTTCTGCTGTATAGCAAAGTGATTCGGTTATACATATACATCTATCCATTCTTGTTTTTTTTTTAGCTTCTTTCCCCATATAAGTTATTACAGAGTACTCAGTAGAGTTCCCTGTGCTATAGAGTAGGTACTTATTAGTTATCTATTATATATATACATATTAGTATGGCATCACTGACTCCATGGGCATCAGTCTGAGTAAACTCCAGGAGCTGGTGATGGACAAGGAAGCTTGGCGTGCTGCAGTCCCTGGGGTCGCAAAGAGTCAGACACGACTGTGGATGGTTGAAGGCCTGGGAGAGTCTGAGATTTCCTAATAGGAGAGTCTATACCGGAGCCATGGGCCACCCTAATACCCCAGCATGGAGAGGTTGGGCAGAGAAGGGGTGCAGACTCCAGAGGGATCTCCGGTGGTAGGAGTTTAGTCGCTAAATTGTGTCCAACTCTTGCAACCTCATGGACTATAGTCTTGGCTCCTCTGTCCATGAGATTCTCTAGGCAAGAATGCTAGAATGAGTTGCCATTTCCTTCTCCAGGGGATCTCCCCAACCCAGGGATCGAACCCAGGTCTCCCGAACTGCAGGTGGATTCTTTACCAGCTGAGCCACAAAGAAAGCCCAAGAATACTGGACTGCATAGCCTATCCCTTTCTCCAGCGGATCTTCCCAACCCAGGAATGGAACCTGGGTCTCCTGCATTGCAGGTGGATTCTCTACTGACTGAGCTACCAGGGAGGAGCCGCCAGTGATCTAGAGGAAAACGGGGACTTTGGCATCCCAGGATACCCAAGATCAAAGGTGGTGAGGACAGAGGTTTTATGGATGACTGGTACTTGGACTTACGGGGTGCCATGCAGGGCGAGGAGAGTGCTTCAGGTGGGGAACAGCGTAGGAACAAAAGCTTTGCGGCAAGAAGGGGAAAGAGCTCTGTTCAGAGCACCAGTTTTGTGGCTTCAAGTGACCTTCAGAAATCTCTGATCCTGTCTGCAGGAGGCCCTTAAAGGAGAGCCGAATTTGCCTCTACTCCATTCCTCAGGTCTTTGGGGCTTTGAAAATGTAGCTCAGTTGATAAAGAGTCTGACTGCAGTGCAGGAGACCTAGGTTCAGGAAGACCCCCTGGAGAAGGAAATGTCAACCCACTCCAGTATTCTTGCCTGGAGAACCCCATGGACAGAGGAGCCTGGCTGGCTCCAGTCTATGGGGTTGCAAGAGTCGGACATGTTTGAGCAACTTAAGCACACATGGCTTGGGGGCCAGGAGGTCTCCCTCCTTGGGCCTCAGTTTCCCTTTCTGTAAAGAGGACCATACTAAATGAAATCAGTCCTGAATATTCATTGGAAGGACTGATGCTGAAGCTGAAGCTCCAACACTTTGGCCACATGATGCAAAGAACTGACTCACTGGAAAAGACCCTGATGCTGGGAAAGATTGAAGGCGGGAGGAGAAGGGGACGACAGAGGATGAGATGGTTGGATGGCATCACCGACTCAATAGACATGACTTTGAGCAAGCTCCGGGAGTTGGTGATGGACAGGGAGGCCTGGCGAGCTGCAGTCCATGGGGTCGCAAAGAGTACGACGCGGCTGAGCGACTGAGCCGAACTGAAAGAGAACCAATTCCATAAACTTGAGTTCCGGGTTTGGTATGGCCAAGGTCTCGCTGAGCGGAGGCCGGGTGGACTTGACGCCGGGCCGTCCCGGATCGGACCGGGGTGGACCGAGGTTCCGGGAGCTCTCGGTGCAGGGACCCCCGCAGCCCCGACCCGGAGCGGCCCCGCCCCACCTCCCTTTGTTTCCCAAGGCCCCGCCCACCGGGGCCAGCTCCCTCCCTATTGGCCGGGGGGCGGTCCCCGAACGCCGGGGAGCCGCCAGGGGCGGGGCATCGTGTTGCGGGCGGGGCGAGTGCGCCTGCGCGGAGCCCGAGCCCGGTCGCAGCCTTTCGGCGGCCGCTGCTCCTGAGGAGCCGGAGCGCTATCCTGAGTTGGGACCCGCTGAGGCGGCTGCGAGGCGGCCCCGCCCCGGGGCTCCATTGTTGCGGCGGCGGCAGCGGCTCTGCCGGCTGCTCGGCTCCTCCTGGATCGGCCAGGGCGGCCTCCGGCTAGGAGCGATCGCTGCCCCGGCGGCGGCCTGAGGTGAGGCGGCGGGCGGCGGGGCTGGGCCGGGCGGGGGGCCCCCCGGTCGGACACGGGCTCCGGGGCTGGGAGAGGGTCTCACGGCCAAGCGGCGGTCTCGGGCGGTCGGGGGGATCCTCGGGAGTCAGGGGTCCCAGAGCCGGGCTGGGTCCAGGGTGGGGCAGGGGTCTCGAGTCGGGCGGGGGTCCCGGGGCCGAACTGGGGTCCCAGAGCCGGACAGGGGTCCCCAGGGCCAGACTGGGGTCCCAGAGCCGGACAGGGGTCCCCAGGGCCGGACTGGAGTCCCAGAGCCGGGCGGGGGTTCCCAGGGCCGGACGGGGAGGAGGGCAGGGGTCTCGAGTCGGACGGGGCTCCCGGGGCCGGACTGGGATCCCGGGGTCGGGCGGGGCTCCCGGGCCCGGACTGGGATCCCAGGAGACAGGGGTCTCCGAAAAGGCAGGGGTCCCGGGCCGGGCGGGGGTCCCAGGGCCGGATTGGGGTCCCAGAACCGGGCGGGGGTGCTGGGGCCGGACTGGGATCCCAGGCGGCAGGGGTCTCCGAGAAGGCAGGAATCCCGGGGTCGGACGGGGATCCCCCCTGGGTGTGGCACATCCGAGCGGGGCGCCGCGGGGTCGCTTGCCCGAGGTGTCGGCCGCCGCCCTGAGCGCCAAGCGGGGACAGGGTCGCGGAGCGGAACCGACCGCCGCGCGTCCGGGCGCCGGGTATTGTCTCGGCTTCGGGGTGGCTCCGAGGGGGCTCCGCGCCCGCCAGGACTCCTCGGGGATCGGCCGGTGATGCCCCCCGCGCGGGGTCCTTGTCATCCTGAGGGCGGGGACACTGCCTCAGTCTCCGCTCCCTCCCTAGGGTGGCTGGCTCGCGCGGCTGTCGCCTGAAGGCAGCTCTGGGTGGGCCCTCGCGCGAGGGGACCCCGGACATCCTGGGAGTGGGAGACTGTCTTTGTTCCCTCCCCCCACCGTTACCTCCACGGGGTGACTGGTTCGCGGTGTCTCACCGAGGGTGACTGCGTGGGCCGCCGATCGTAAGGATTCTGGTCACTCCGAGAGTGAGGGGCTCTGAGTGTTTGTGGGTCACCGAGGGTGGCTCCGCGTGGACCTGTGCGCTCGGTGTCTTGGCCCCCCTGCGAGTTGGGGGGCTGTGCCCCTTCCCTACGCCTCCCCTCCCCGATCCCCCCCCCACCCCGCGGCTTTGGGGGGTGTGATCAGTCCGGGGACAAGCTCCCCTTTTCCCACAACGGTGCGCGCGCGCGTGTGTCTAAGGGGGTTCCATGTGTCGACGGGTGTCCCTGCGCGGGGAGCGGCGCCGGTCGGGCTGTAATGGGCTTGTGCGTGGGGGAGAAGCATTTGGCTCGAGTCGGACAGCTGAGCCGCTCTTTTATTTATTGTCTCCTTTGCCGTGTGAACAGAAGCGGCTGCACTGGCCCCGGAACCCGCCCCTCTCCCAGGCCCGGTCCCCGGGGAGCGCGGGGCTGTCGCTGCGCCGCCGGGGGACCGCGCGTCGGGGTTGCGGCCGGCGTTTCCTGCTGGGGCGCGAGACTCGGCCGGCCGGCGGGAGCCGGCTCTGATTGGAGGGAGCCTGGTCCCTCTGCCCGGCGCTTCTTGATTTCTTCCGTTAGGATTGGGAAGAAGAAAAAAAAAAAAAGAGTCTGGAAAGCCAGATTTAACTTTGCAGCTCTCAGCGCCTGGAGAGTGGAAGAAAACTTTCCCAAGAATTTGGCGGGCTGGAGAGTGCGTTTGAAGGAGGGGAATCCACACCCGCGGAATGAGGCCAAGGCAGTTACAGTTAGAGGTCAGGTTTATGCAAGGAATAGAGGGGGTGAGGCTGTGGGTCATTCATTTACCCTTGTATGAAAACACCTATTATGTTCCAGGGGGAGTGATTCTTTTCCCCTGGGGAATGCAGTGTCTAACAGGTCACTCTTTTCCCTTTTCAGAGCGTCCTGGTCTAAGAGAAAACTGCTATAGACACAAGTAACTTTAATATCCAAATGGAAATTCTTTGTGAACGGACAGGGTATAAATAACAGAAATGCAAGATGGAAATGTGGCCATAACTGCAGCTGTCGCTGTTATAAAGTCCAGACTTAGCTGCTGGCCTTTCACTCTGCCTTGTCTCCACTCACTCCCGTCTCCCACCACCCGTGCACCCAGGTCCAGGGCTTCCAACTTCGTTTGGCCATTCTTACAGTATCAGTTTAGGTGACACCTTCTTTCTGAAGGCTCCCCTGACATCTTCTCCTCCTGCCCTCTGAGAGCCATGGTCTTTAAGGACAGGGTGGTTTGCTGCTGTACCCAGAGAGAATGAGGTCTGTTTGAAGGAGAGGCCCCTTTTCTCCACCCTGGATCCAAGTGTTTCCTGTGATTTAAAATCTGCAGTTCTTCAACTCTCCTAAGGACTTTCAGATGAACAATTGCTATCACTGTGTTTGTTGCACAGTGTGGAGTACTTAACTTGAATTTATTTGGTCTGAGTTTGGCTCTGGAATGAAGCCGCTGTTTGTTCCTGCAAAACTACTGGGCTTCAGTTTCCTCACCTTCGAGGGTTGTAAACTAGGTAAGAACTTTGTCAGCCCTAAACCTTTAATTCTTCCAACCAAATACAGCAGAGGAAAGTTCTGTCAAGTGGTAGTGGTATAAATAATGGAGATCCTTTAAAATGTAGGTTCTAAAGTGAAAGTTTTGTAGTTTCCACAAAGTTTAGTTGTGGGTGTATTCTTTGTCTCAGAGTTGAAAGACACTGTCCTGATGGAAGCTTTGGCAACTACTTGATACTGTCTTGCATATTCTTCATAATTGCATTTTACTTGCAACATCTGTGCTCTGTCAAATTGGTTTGAAGTTTTCCTTAATGAAGTTGTTGGGTTCAGAACTCTTGGCAGGAGCATGTTGCTGATCTTTTGAGTGTCATACGAAGTCGGCCAACTGCAGGCTTTCTTATGCCCCAATCTCTAATAGAGATTTTATTTTATTTTTTAAATTTTATTTTTATTTCGTGTTGGGGTATAGCCGATTTAACAATGTTGTGATAGTTTCAGGTGAACAGTGAAGGGACTCAGCCATACATATACATGTATCCATTCTCCCCCAAACCCCTCTCCCATCCAGGCTGGCACATAACATTGAGCAGAGTTCCATGTGCTGTTGGTTATTCATGTCCTTGTTGGTTATTCATTTTAAATATAGCAGGGTGTACATAACCTTCCCCAAATCCCTAACCATCCCTTCCCCCCAGCAAACATAAGTTCAGTTTCTAAGTCTGTGAGTCTCTTTTCTAACGGAGATTTTAATTTGGAGAGTATGAGATGAGTGAACGTGGGGAGTACCTTGAGTGGGTGTTTGTGGCTTTGTGTAATGGATTAAAGCATAGTTTAAAATTATTAGTTTCAAATTTGCATCATGTTAAATGAGCTATAAAGCTTCAATTCTAAAGAATATAGTAATTAGTTCTTAAAAATATTAATCTCCCTTCCAATTATGTTTGGCAAGGTAGGAATTTGACGTGCTTGATTCTTTTAAAGCCACATGTCTGTTGTTGAAAGGATACACAACACAGTTTTCTCTGCTGTTCTTATTTGGGTGATTACAGGGATTAAACATAGAGGGTAGTTGTTTGGTCAAGGAGGGATGCCACCAAATTATATTTTCACATTAAGTAGCATTTTTTGTCTTTATTTTGATTTGCAGCATTTAATTAATATAATATGTTAAAAAGTGCATTGTTTTATATATGTATGCACTCCATGTGGTTTGTCTTGTTCCCTGGTGGCTCAGACGGTAAAGAATCTGTCTGCAATAAGGGAAACCCGAGTTTGATCCTTGGGTTGGGAAGATCCCCTGGAGAAGGGAATGGCTACTCACTCCAGTATTCTTGCTGGAGAATCCCATGGACAGAGGAGCCTGGCGGGCTACAGTGCGTGGGGTCACACAGATTTGGACACGACTGAGCGACTAAGCACACACATATTTTGGGAGCCGTCTTCAGAAATGCAAATAGGTTTTCTTTGTGGTTTTCTGAGATTGTCTTAATATTTTCTCTGAAAGCTCATTACTACTTGTTCTGCAGGCAGGACTGGTTTTTATATGGATTAAATGAAGAGGGAGCCTTCAGAGAAGAGGTTGCCTGGGGATGGAGGAGTTAGCGTTTGAGCTGTGCTTTTGGCTGTCCTTCCTCCTGTTCTCCACTGGAAGAAGCGGGTTGACCAGCTCTTCCCTGGGGGCCTCATTAGAGAGCTGACTTCACCTCACCTTAAAGAGCTGATGGTACCTCCCCCCTTTTTTAGTTTATGATATTCTCTAAATCATCTTAAGTATTCTTTTTTTAGAACTAGAAGTTCAGAGAGAAATTTTTTTCTTAAGCTATAAATCTAAGTCTTTGCTGTTACCCGCTCTGCCCCACCCCGCCTGCATCCCACACCAGCTACCAAATGGCTTTTCCCTCTTTGTTTTCCGTTTTAAAGATCTTATCATATATGTGCCTATTATTACAGGCTACATCAAAACCGTTTTGAGTGTTGACAGGATGTAATATGAATAATATATTCAAGATAACTTACTCCAGTACTTTTGCACAGGAAGCTTGGCCCCAGGAAGGCATTTGTTAAGGTCAATTACTTCCTTGAACTTCAGTTTCCCTCCCTAGCTCAAGAGATTGTCCTGAGGATAAAATGAAATCCTGTATATAACAGAATTTTGTAAGGTATAAAATATGTTGCCAAAGATTAAAAGATAATGCTTCATTAAGAATGTAATGAGTCTGGGTTTTTTTTTTTTTTTAAACTCCAAATGTTTAATATACAGATGGTCCATAACTTGAAGGGTATTGGGCAACTTCATGTAGGATTGTTTTCTATCTTTAATTGGCCAGTATTGTTTGATATCTCAGCCTTTTGAGGGAACATCCAATTCAAGTTTCAGAAATGTTACTCTTTTGGAAGTAAGGCTACGGAACATGCAGACTGTAGCCTTTAACGGTCTCTGTATTACGTCTCTCTCGGGTTCATGTTCCTGTGAACCTTCCTTTAATGAAGCCTGATGGCTGGGCATTTCTGTTCCTAAGGGACCTGTCTTGAGGTTGGGAAAGGCAGTAGGCATTGCCAGGTCACGGTCGACAAAAATGCCGGTGGGCTCACGTCTGAAATGCCCTGGAGCGTGAGCCGCGGGAGTCAGGGGGAAGCTGACCTCAGCCCACTGGAGTCCTCGGGCCTTCTCTTCTCCTGGCACCTTGGAGACTGCAGGGTCGCCCGCCCACCAGGCAAGGCTGCCTTTCCCTTCCTCTCCACCAGCTCTGAGTATCTCTGATGCCCCAGGCATTGGCAGGAGGCAAATACAAGGGCTGATAAAATCCAGCACTGGTCCACAAAGACCCGACACTGTAGACCCAGGTGATAAGTGACACTGTCACCCAGTTTGACGGACATGCGCCTAGATGGCCTGTGATGTGCCTGAGGGTGGGCGGCCCGTGGACACTGGAAGGGGGGACCCAGTGCCTCACTGGAGAAGAGCTGGAGGCGTGTAGTGCGGGAGAGGCAGGCCTGGGCGCAACTCAGTGCAGGCAGGCGGTGCTGCCCGGGCTCTGCCGGACGTCTGGGGGCCAGGGCACGCAGTCCAGCGTTTACTTTCCGCTGCGGTGCTGAGAGTTCCTCAGGTAAGACAGGCAGTGGGAGGTTTATAAGTTAAAGCAAAGGCAGTGAGCTACCTGAAGCCTGGACGGTGAGTAGACATTCTGGACAGTTTATAATTCCCCACATCTGCATGTATCAGAACAAGTCTGTGATCTCTGTGGTTTTGGATGGAGTATGACCTTTCCTTTGCTATTTTTTTTGGCTGTATAGCATGTAGGATTTAAGTTCCCCCACCAGGGATCAAACCCATGTGCCCCTTGCAGGGGAAGCGTGGAATCTGAACCACTGGACCACCAGGGAAGCCCCCATCCCTATCTTTTGATTTAAGGAAGTCAGTTGACTCTTGTTGAATGTCGAGGATGTGACAGACACTGCTGGGTGTTTTCACATATACGGCTGTATGGCTTTCCTCGGCTGCTGTAACAAATTGCCCCAAGCTGAGTGGCTTACAACAACACAGATTTATTACCCTACAGTAGATTAGAGGTCTAACTTGGGTCTCATCAGGCAAAAAACAAGGTGCCTGCAAGGCTGTGTTCTTTACTGGAGAATCTGAGGGACAGTAGCTTGCAAGCTCATTCACATTGTCCATCAAATATGGTTGAGGCCACCTGTCGGCCTGAGGCCCCTGTTTCCTTGCTGGCTGCCAGCTGGGAGGCTGTCCCCAGCTCCTCGGGGCATCTATCTGGGACCCCTGTCTGAGGTCTGTAGCAAAGTGCTTTTTTGTCAGGTAAAGTGACATAATCACAGAGCCCAGGGATTAGCACGTGGTCATCTTGGGGAGTCATTATTTTGCCTCCCACAATTACCCAATCCATTTATGACAACATCCAGTGACACTGTTATTGTTGCCCTCAGTTCACAATAAATAAAAGGCATTGGTATTTTAAGCAAATTGTTAGGACCATTAAGATTCCTCTTAAATGACAAGACAGTTCACCTGACTCATCCTTGAGCTGATGGTGGGTTTATAGCAGCAGGTCAGTGAGAAAGAAACAGAGTAAATTTTGCGTTTTGGAGTATTTAAATGGATGGGCTGCTCTGATTATAGAAGTTTTGCCAAGATGTCATTAAAGTAATTCCTCTATTGGAAAAAATAGCCACGTGGGGGATTTGGGATGTGAAGGACTTTTCCTCTTGGGGTGAAGAGTGCACAATTCCATGTCCGTTTCTCCAGTGAAAACAGCTGAGTCGACCCAACGGGGATTCACATTCCTGAACTTCAGAGCATCTGTTTCAAGACTGAAGCAAAGCCCAGGAAACAGTTCACACTCTCATTGATGGTTTGCAGTGAGGTGTGTCTTGTGGTCAAGGAAGCAACAGGTGATGGTCACGAGCATTTAAGACAAAGCGTGACCTCATGGAGTCCCAAAGTCAGACACGACTTAGGGGCTGAATAAACAACCACACTATCTTGTTTGTTCATGTTGTTGTGTAGTCACAAAGTCCTGTCTGACTCTTTGTGACCCCAGGGACTATAGCACGCCAGGCTTTCTGTCCTTCACTATCTCCTGGAATTGGATCATGTAGGTGTTTTTAATAGTTTCTCATTATAATTTTTTTTCCTTCTGTAAGAAATCAGAATCTAGAATCCTAAGGCTTTTTAACTCAGCCTTCAGGAATTTACTGGCTGCCTGATACCCTGTGCAGAAATGTTGTGTGTCTTTGTGTGTATGTTTACTGGGGGGAGGATTTATAACTCTGTTCTTTTTCGAAGGCGTTGGATTCCAGAAAGTTTAAGAACACACTACTTAATCTGATATTCTTGCTGGTCAAGTATCAGATTTTGTTTAAAAATGAAATACCCCATTTTAAACAGTTACACAGGCGCATAGTTTTAAGAGTCAAAAGTTCTACAGGACTTAGAACAAAAACCCAGCAGTCACCTACCCCACCCTTCTCCACCCTGATTCCTGTCCCCCGAGGCCTCCTGCTTTCAGTGTTTTAGCAGTTTCTTCCAGATTTTGTGTGAGACTTCCTGCTTAGGAAGAAGAAAATTTGGGTCACCTATTCCCTCCTCCCACCACCCACATCTTTTTCCTCTGTCCTGTCAGTATAATTACATTAAAGGTTTTGGTTAAATATTCAGCAGGACCTATTATGATTCTGGGAACATTATTCACAGCTGAGATATATCATCTGTTTTGCTTACAGTTCCCTTCTTTTATCGTTTTTACCTTTTTTTCTAGAGTTGAGACTTGCTCTGCTATGTTTTGCTTAGTTTTCTGTGCTGAAAACAGCCCCTCAAAGTGTAAATCTCCCTTCTGTAGGTTCACACACAACAAGGAATATTCTATTCTGTCCTTTTATTAGGATAATTTTTTCTGAGCCTGTCACCCACCTCTGGTGGTTTAGTCACTTGGTTGTGTCTGACTCTGCCACCCTTTGGACTGTAGCCTGCCAGGCTGTTCTGTCCATGAGATTTCCCAGGCAAGAATTCTGGAGTGGGTTGCCATTTCCTCCTCTGGGGGATCTTCCTGACCCAGGGATTGAACCTGCATCTCCTCTGTCACCTGAACTGCAGACAGATTCCGTTGAGCAATACCCAGGCTCAGGGAAGCCCTGATTTTCTCCAAATTGGTTGCTTCTCAGGCCTGCTGCACATTCCCTGTTGCCCTGAGGATTTCTTTCACCTCTTTCCCAAATAAGATGCTTTGGCGTTGGTGGTATAGTGGTGAGCATAGCTGCCTTCCAAATAAGATGCTTTCTTATTTTTTAAGTTTTCTCTCTTGTTTTGGTTGAGCATGTTCACCAGCAGTTTTCTAAGACATAATTTTTTTTGAGAACTTCTAAGGAAATGGCAACCCACTCCAGTACTCTTGCCTGGTGAATCCCTTGGCCAGAGGAGCTCGGTGGGTTACAGTCCATGGGGTCGTGGAGCCGGACACAACTGAGCGACTGACGACATAATGTTGGAACGTTTTACTCTCGTGTGTAATGGTCATTTTGGCTGAGTGTAGAATCCTGGGTTAGAAATCATTTTCCTGCAGAGTTTGATAGACGCTGTTCAGTTGACTTTCAATGTCAAGGTGCCCAGAGCCATTCCTTTGATTGTGACCTGTGTCTTGCTCTGTGTAAATTCTGCAGGGCTGTTCCTCATGTTTGCAGATGTCACGGTGGCCGTGCCAAGATGTGGACAATGTGTCGTCCACTGCGCTGGGAGCCAGGTGGACCTCTTCCGTCTGTGGACTCCTGTCCTTTATCCTCAATCTCCTTCAGTCCTTCTCCTTTCCCATTCCTTTGTCTTTTTGTTTTCCCATTGGGGAGATTTCTCCAACTTCTCTAAACCCTTCTTTGAATTTTGTGTTGCCATGATTATTTTAATTTCAGGAGCTCCTTCAAAGTCCCTGAAAATATTTAAAACAAAAACAAAAACCCGTCTTTTCTTGTTTCAAGGATGGTGGTCAGAGGTTTTATAACACCCTGCATCCTGGAGGAAAAATTTATCTTCTCATGGCTTTTCAGCTTGATTATCTAATAAAACCCAAAGGATTTGAGAGTAGTTTCATCACACTGCTGTAGTTTGAAGGGAACATTTCCATTTGGCCCATTATCTATTTTCTAATATGGAGAAAAGACAGCTTTTGGTCCTTGTTGGTATTAGAAGACTTTTTTTCCCCCCCCACACTCTAAGTCACATGGGATCTCACTTCCCCCACCAGGGATTGAACTTACGCCCCCTTCAGTGGACCACCAGGGAAGTCCCTGGAAGATAGCTTTTGTATGTCTTCAGATACCTCCGTTGAAAACATTTCTTTTCCAGCCATCGCCAGGCTGCAGCTGACTTTGCCGTCTGCTTTGTGCACTTAAGATTGTCCACTCTGTGAGGAGCTGCCGTCAGTGGGTCCAGAGTTTGGAATCCTGTGTCTTTTTACCTGACCCAGTGCCCAAGGCATATGCGGTCTCTGGGGGCAGTGGCATTTAGGAGCCTCCTTTTTTTGGGTTGTGTTAATACTTTACTTGTAAGTTTATCAAGAAAAGGAAAAGGAAGTAGTAATAACGATGGATTCTAGCTCTGGACGTTAAATGATGGTGTGACAGATGAGGGGTATTTTTTTTTAAATTTTTTTTTGGCCATGCTCTATGGTTTGTGGGATCTTAGTTCCCCGACAGCAGCGAAGGCTCACGTCCTAACCACTGGGCAGCTGGGAATTCCCAAACGAGGGCGTTTTTAGCCACGGTAGGTAGACTTCCCTGGTGGCTAGGTGGTAAAGCGTCGGGAGACCTGGGTTCAATCCCTGGGTCGGGCAAGATCTCCTAGAGAAAGAAATGGCAACCCACTCCAGTACTCTTGCCTGGAAAATCCCATGGACGGAGGAGCCTGGTAGGCTACAGCCCATGGGATCACAAAGAGTCGGACACGACTGAGCGACTTCAGGTTGAGTTAGGTTTGGGGTTGTCATCTAGCGTGGACCTTTCTGTCAGGAAGTTATAGAAGTGACTTCTTGGGAACAGGACAGAGTGCCTTCTAGGGGACGTTTGATGAAGAGCTTTGTGGTGAATGTCCAAGAGAAAGACTGCATATGAAAGTCATTTTGGAGCCCTACTTTTCGAATGACTTTTGAAACCAGTCAAGGGTTTGCCTAAACATTTTCACCATGTGATTCTCAATTAATTTAACCGTGAGAGTCAGGGACGGTTCTTGGGGACATGGGGCATGATGCTTTCTTTTAAAATCCCATCTTCCCAATGAATACAAATTTGTGTGTTGGGCAGTCCTAAGTGAGTTGAGTTTTTTTCTCTAGATGGCTTAATCATTTGAGTTTTCCTGTGCTTAACGTGTGACCCACTGTCTTAGCTTGTTTAGGTTGCTATAACAGAACATATAGACCGGGTGCTTTATGAGCAACAGGAGTTTCTTTCTCACCATTCTGGAGGCTGGAAGTCTGAGCTCAAGGTGCTGGCCGATTCTGTATCCAGTGAGGACCTGCGTCCTGGCTCACAGACAGCATCTCTGGTTGTGTCCTCATATGTTGGAGGGACATGGGCGCTGACTGGGGTCTAACTAAGGGAACTAATCCCCTCCAGGGGCACCCCACCCTCATGACCTAATCACTTCCCAGAGGCCCCACTCCTCTAATACTGAGACACTGGGGACTAGATTTCAACATATGAAGTCTGAGGGGACATGGACGTTCAGCCTGTAGGACCCTCTAAGAAGCCCAGACGTACTGTGTGTTCGTGATCCATGTGTGCTAAGTCGCTTCAGTCCTGTCCGACTCTCTGTGACCCTGTGGACTGTAGCCCACCAGGCTCCTCTGTCCGTGGGATTCTCCAGGCAGGAATACTGGAGTGGGTTGCCATGTCCTCCTCCAGGGGATCTTCCCGACCCAGGGATCGAACCCCAGTCTCCTGCAGCTCCTGCATTGCATGCGGATTCTTTACTGCTGGGCCACCGGGGAAGCTCGTGTCTTCACGGTAAGTGGGACTGAGTGGTCTAGAAAGTCTAACATTGCCTTTTGGAGTTTGAGCCACCACCCCCATCATGGCTGGCACTGTTTACGGAGTGCTAACTACGTCTCAGGCACCATGCCAGACACTCTCCATCTGTATCTCTTTTAACCTTTTCAGCAGCTCTTGGGGAGGTAATGTCCTCCTTTTGCAGTTGACAAAATGAGATGAAGACTCACGGAGGCTAAAGTTAACAATACTGCATTGTACGTTTAAAAGTAGCTGAGCAAGTAGATGGTAAGTGTTCCCATCACAAGAAAAAAAAAATTGTAACTGTGTGTGGTGATTGATGCTAATGTGGTCCTTTCACAGTACTTGCATGTGTCAAGTAGTTAGGTTGCCTGCCTGAAACTAACAGTGTTGGTAGTTACTTCGAGGTAAAAACAACGAGGTGACGAGACAGAGAGGAACTCTCCCAAGATCACGAAGGAGGTGGGATTCCAACGCCAACACCAGAGCCGTGAGGAGCGTGCGGCCCGGCCTCTGCGTTTGTTAGGACGTTCCGGTGGCCCACACCCGGTGAGCGGAGCGCCCGTGGGCTGTCCTCTGGCAGCCCCTCAGAACACAGCAGTGGGCAGAGCAGTGCCGCCGGGCAGCCTGGCTGCTGTTGGCCCGCCCGGCGGGCCTGCGGTGTCTCTGCTCCCGCCTCCCTTCCCTCCCGCGTTCAGTGGCTCGGCGGGTTGGGTGCAGCGGTCCCTGCCCGCCGCACACATCGGGAGGGGCCTTGTACGGAGACTGACCGTAGGCTGTTAGGGAGGGCCGCACAAGATGCTGCGGTTTCGGAAGGTGGGCGAAGGGACCACCGAGGGGTGGTCCTAAGGGGGACGTTGCATGGGGCATCGGCTTTCCACAGCAGAACCGACGATTCCAGCCACCCTGTCTCACTCGGATGCCTTTTCCTGAAATCTCTGTTTCTTAGTGCAGAAAAAGGCATCGTCTCTGCACCGCTGATTTCTATGAGTCCAGTTTTGGATGTTCAGCAGGTTGGAGGCGCCTGGGCTGGACAGAGGAGCCTGCATCTCCCGCCTGGTGGGACAGCTGGCAGGCGTGGTGCAGAGGTGTGTTGCCCGGCCTGGGCCCAGGCCTCCAGCTGCCCAAAGACGGCTGCCACCAGGGCCCAGAGACGGAGAGACAAGGCAGAGAGCACTCAGCGTGTCCCCAGGACGCCAGAAGCGTGGACAGACGGCCTCTTGGGCAGAAGGGCTGCTGTGACTGACTCCCACGCTGCCTGCTCTCTGAGGCTGAGCCATCCTTTGTCCCACAGTGGAAGGTGCTTCCAAGGCCCCTGAAGTCCTGGCGGTCTGTCTGCATTGCCTGAGCCCCAGGGAGGGCGGCCAGGTGTGACTGCGGCACTGCAGGCCCCCAGACCGTCTCTGAAGAGGATTTCAGAGTCGGTCAAGTCTCCTGGGAATACCAGCGTGGGGTGGTGCAGAAAAACCACTTCCGTGTCACGGCTCATGTAGCATGACTTAGAAGCGTCTCATACCCAGGTGGAAAGTGGAAACAAATCCTGTCTTTGGGTTGCACTGGATAGCACTGCGACTCCTGTGAATACAAGGCTTCAGGCGTGGGGACCGCCAGCCTGCTGATGGGGCGTCTTGTGTTTCCCACTGTGGGGGAAGGCGGGCCAGGAGGAGGGGCCCCACACTTGCCAAGCACCTGGTACTCGCCAGCGGTCTTACAGAAGTGTCCCCTATAATATCATTTTAGAGCTAAATATTTTTGATGAAGATGAAGATGGAGGCTTAGAGATGTTAAAGTTGCTCAAGGTCACATAATTACAAGTGGGGAAAATGAAATGTTTGATGAACTCAAGGGTTTGACCTCAAAGCCCTTGATCTTTCCCGGACACTTGGTTCCTTCCCTGGATAGCAGGGTCGTGATTCAAACCTCAAGAAAGTGAGGTTTTGTGGAAAGAGGGCCCTAGGGACATGAGGTCTCTCCAGACTTGGAATCTGCCACACTGGGCTTCTACATTAGGGACTGGCCATCTGGAGCGAAGCCCCTGGTTTAGGAGGACTTTTCTCTGTGGAAGTAAACGGAGACCAACCGCCTGAGAGAGGCGAAGGCTATTTATTAAGAGCTGCTTAGAGCAAAGGGGTTGGCCTCCGTCACTTGTGCTTGGCAGAGGCTCAGAGGAGGGGGTGAGCTTTCTAGTGGAGGAAAGGGGGCTCACGGGGCCTGATGGAGTTGGGGGCTGCAGGCTCTCTAGAGGAGTGTCCAGGTTACTGTTCAGGGGGCAGGGAGGTTGGTCCTGAGTTGGAAGCAGGACAAAGACTAGGAAGGCCATTAGATATCAGTCTGGTCCTGGCCGATTGTCACGGGGGTTGCTGTCTGGCTTCCTGGGTTGTCCGTGGAGACAGCAGTCTGTCCTCCTGAAGGTCTGACTCACAGCAGGCTGGCTCTCTGGGCTGGCGGCTGCAGGCTGAGGGTCACAGCTCTGCTTTTGCACGGTCTGGTCACTGTCATTGTATACTATCTTTCATCTTTCTCTTCTTGTTAGAAATATTAAAAAATTAGAGGACTTCCCCAGTGGTCCAGTGGTTAAGAATCTGCCTGCCAATGCAGGGGACACAGGTTCAATCCCTGGTCCAGGAAGATCCCACATGCTGCAGAGCAACTAAGCCCGTGGGCTGTGACTGCTGAGGCTGCGCTCAGCGAAACCGAGGTGGAGAGCAGCTCAGTTGCTTGCTCAAGCTCTTGGCATTATTTCTGAGAGACACAGCACACTGCTAGTTTCAGGAAGTGTTTATTGAGCATGTCGTCTGTAATGGGTGCTGACATGAAATTGCATTTAGGGATGGGGTACAGGGCAAGAGACCTGAGTTCGATTCCTGGGTCAGGAAGGTCCTCTGGAGGAGGTCATGGCAACTCACTCCAGTGTTCTTGCCTGGAGAATCCCACGGACAGAGGAGCCTGGCGGGCTGCAGTCCATGGGGTCCCAAAGAGTTGGACACGACCGAGCAGCTGACACTTTCACTTTCACACAGGGGAGACAGTCCGCAGGCACCAGACCTGCTCGTGGAAGGAGGGAGGGGCCCTGTGGGGAGCAGAGGGAGGGGTCTCTGGACAATGCATGCGACTCTGATGTTCCTGCAGCCCGGTCTGAGGCTCAGTTATTGCAGAGACACTTCCCAGAGAGACTTGATTTTGATTTTGGCTCACCAGAGACTGAAAGCGAAAGTCACTCAGTCGTGTTCGACTTTTTGTGACCCCCGTGGGCGATACAGCCCATGGGATTCTCCAGGCCAGAATACTGGAGTGGGTAGCCTTTCCCTTCTCTGGGGGATCTTCCCAACCCCAGGGATCAAACCCTGGTCTCCTGCATTGCAGGCAGGTTCTTTACCAGCTGAACCACCAGGGAAGCCCAAGATAACCTGAGACTGAGTGACCTCTAATGTAAAACGGCCTGAGTCACGGCCTTGAAGGTTAGTGCTGCTGCACCCTAGCTGGCCTGCTGTCACCCCCTAACTCCTGTGGGGGGGGCGTCACAGGGACTAGAGTGCTGTGCCTGCGAGTGGCTCAGTGGGTATCTCGTAGCACGTGGATTTGATGCTGGTTGTGATGCATCAGACTTTCCCGCTTTCCCCCACTTGGAAGAAGGTTTTCCCACACCTTGGGCTTTGCTCCGAGGCCACAGGGTTAGAGCAGGGCCCGGCAGTTTGCTGGGTGACACGCATGTTGAGTGCTCAGTCGCTCAGCCGTGTCCGACTCTTTGTGATCCCTTGGACTGTAGCCCTCCAGGCTCCTCTGTCCATGGGATTCTCCAGGGAAGAATACTGCAGTGGGTTGCCATTTCCTCCTCCAGAGGATATTCCAGGCCAGGGATTGAACGTGTGTTTCCCTTATTGCAGGCAGATTCTTTATTGCTGGGCCACCAGGGCAGCCCGTGTTGTGTGCATGCGAGCAGAGAGCTTTGGATAGTGTGGCAAGAGGCAGTGCCCAGGGCCGTGGGGTCATTGGTTATGAATGTGCCTGTAGCAGCGGCAAGCAGAGAGCTTTGGATAGTGTGGCAAGAGGCAGTGCCCAGGGCCGTGGGGTCATCGGTTATGAACGTGCCTGTAGCAGCGGCGAGCAGAGAGCTTTGGATAGTGTGGCAAGAGGCAGTGCCCAGGGCCATGGGGTCATTGGTTATGAATGTGCCTGTAGCAGCGGCGAGCAGAGAGCTTTGGATAGTGTGGCAAGAGGCAGTGCCCAGGGCCGTGGGGTCATCGATGAACGTGCCTGTAGCAGCGCATCAGGCTGACACAGAGGGGCGGGGGTTTCTCCTCTGTGCGTCCCCTGCTCTTTCGGCGCGTTTTATTTGGGTGTCTCCTATACAGACGGTGTGACTTCAGCTTTTGTCACCAAGTAGTTACAGCAGCTGGTACCTCCTCTGTGGGTCACTTTTTGTGCTGCAGCTCCTTTAAGGAAATTGCAGCTCTCCCGCCTGAAGCACACTGCCCCCCGATTGAAGGTGCTCCTGACTCCTGAGCACCTTGGGAGGTGTATTCTGGTGGAGGAAGTACTCCTCTCTGTTCGGTGGTCTCTGGTGACGGTCCAAGTCGGCAGAGTCTGTAATGTGTTGTCTGAAACCCCTGCCCACCCTCTGCCTCCCCTTCCTTCTCCTCCTTCTCCCTGTTTTCTTTTCTTTCTTTTGAAATATTTCTTATTAAAAATTGAGCAAATACTTTGGTTTCCTTCATTTGCTCTTCTTTGCTAGTTACATGTTGAGTGAACCCGAGAAAATTAATAAGATTTTACTTCCCTTCAATAATGATAACAGCTACTCTTAAGCGAGAGGTGGACCGTGTGCCAGGCATTGAGAAGTGGCTTTTAATCCTCACACTCAACCAGCTAAGATAGATGGTGTTTACCCATCTATCCCAGTTAATGGGGAGGGGATTTAGCTCAGAGAGCTTGAGACATCCTCCCAAAGTCACACAGCCAGGAAGTGGCAAAGCAGAATCAAACACAGGTTGTCTGTGTAGATGGATAGTCTGATTCCAAAATGGGCTTATAACTCCTGGAGGCCATAGAGCTGAACTTAGGTCGGAATGGCCCTGATGTAGCTGCCTTTATGTATCTTTATTATTAACAGATATTTACTTGAAGTAAACTTCCTTGCCTTCAATAATATGGAGTATTTGAAAGCTTATATTTCAGTCTTGCATTTTACACTTTAGGTTTGCCCTTGATACACGTATTTATTATTCAGTCACAGGGCTTTATAGTGATGACCTTTTCCCCGACATATGCTAAGTCGCTTCAGTCATGTCCAACTCTGAGCAATCCTGTGGACTGTACCCACCAGGCTCCTCTGTCTATGGGATTCTCTAGGCAAGAATCCTGGAGTGGGTTGCCATTTCCTCCTTCAAGGGATTCCAGACCCAGGGATTAAACCCACATCTCTTACATCTCCTGCATTGGCAGGCAAGTTGTTTGACCTGTATCATAGTGCCGCTTGGGAAGCCCAAGGGAAATGAATCCCTAATTAATAGACACACATGCTAATTGTTTTAATTATTACACACTTCGAGCTGTTGCTTAGGCTTTCCTTGTGATACTCATGTCAACAGGATCTGCTATCATAGGTAGAAAATCAGAATATTAAGGAAAGAATACTTATAGTTTCCAAACTTTCAAACTGGACATTTTACATTGTTCAGTATATAATTAGAATTAAAGCTTCACAAAACTATACTTACTGTAATATAGATGATGAACCAGCATGATTTTTAATTTCATTAAAACTTGGAGCTGGTTGCCTGGAGCAACCACAGGCCAGAAAAAAAAAAAAAAGAACTTTGATCTCAGCCTCACACCTTATACAAAAACTAGCTCAAAATGGACCACGGACTTAAATGTAAAATGTAAAACTATTAAACTCTGAGGAAAAAAGAAACAAAACAGAAAATCTTTAAGGTTTGTGCTTGGTTGCTCGGTTGTGTCCGACTCTTTGTGACTCCATGGACTGTAGCCCACTAGGCTTTTCTGTCCATGGGATTTTCCAGGCAATAATCCTGAAGGAAATCATCCCTGAATATTCATTGGAAGGACTGATACTGAAGCTG
Source organism: Odocoileus virginianus (assembly GCF_023699985.2). Taxonomy (NCBI): domain Eukaryota; kingdom Metazoa; phylum Chordata; class Mammalia; order Artiodactyla; family Cervidae; genus Odocoileus; species Odocoileus virginianus. The sequence continues at coordinate 1,313,410 of NW_027224267.1, forward strand.
AAGCTCCAATACTTTGGCCACCTGATGTGAAGAACTGACTCATTGGAAAAGACCCTGATGCTGGGAAAGATTGAAGGCAGGAGAAGGGGATGACAGAGGATGAGATGATTGGATGGCATCACCGACTCAATGGACATGAGTTTGAGCAAGCTCTGGGAGATAGTGAAAGACAGAGAAGCCTGGCGTGCTGCAGTCCATGGGCTCGCAGAGCTGGACATAACTGAGAGACTGAACTGAACTGAATACTGGAGTGGGTTGCCGTTTCTTCCTCCAGGGGATCTCCCAGCCCAAGGATCGAACCTGAGTTTCCTGCTTCTCCTGTGTTGGCAGGTGGGTTCTTTACCACGGTGCCACCTGGAAGCCCTGTAAGGTTTAGGGCTAAGCAAAACATTCTTGTGTGGACTTGACCCTGAAAGCACAACCCATGAAAGGAAAACCTGATACATTGGACTTCATCAGAATTGAAACTTTTGCTCTGCGGAAGATTTTGCCAGTGGGAAAGGGGAAGGAGAGAAAAGGTAAGAGTGGGAACTGAGAGGTACAAACTACTCTTACATAAAAAAATTGTAAAATAAGCTGCAAGGGTAGATTGGATAGCACAGAGAATATAGCCAGTATTTTGTGATAGCTTTAAATGGAGCATAATCTATAAAACATTGAATCACTATGTTGTATATCTGAAAACTAATATAATATTGTAAATCAACTCTCCTTTAATAAAAATAAACCAGTTAAACAAACATGTCATCTTCCTGTGTAGAGGGAAAAACAAAAGACTGTGTTAAGAGGTTGAAAAGACAAGCTGCAGACCAGGAGAAAATATTTACAAACCACATATGTGCTAAAGGCCTAGTATTTAGAATATATATATATATTAAAAAAGAACTCTCAAAATTCAGCAGTAACATTAACAGTCTAAATAGAAAATTAATAAAAGACATGAAGAGACATTTCATTAAAGAGGATGCACAGATGAGAAGTATGCACATAAAAATATCTTGAATATCATTAACCCTTGGTGAAATGCAGATTAAGACCGCAGTGAGGTATTACTGCACACCTCCAGGAATTGGCTAAAATAAAAAATTGTGACCCCACTAAATGCTGGTGAGGATTCAGAAAAACTGGGTCATTCATGGCTGATGGGAAGTAGTATAACCAGTTTGGAGAACAGATTGTCAGTTTATTTAAAAAAAAAAAAGCAAACAACACATGTGGGACAGTTAGGGAGTTTGGGAGTTTGGATGGACAGGTACACACTGCTATATGTAAAATGGATAACCAACAGGGACCTACCATATAACACAGGGAGCTCTGCTCAATATTCTGTAACAGCGTAAATGGGAAAATAATTGGAAAAAGAAATTGAAAAAGAGTAGACACATGTATATGTAAGTGAATCGCTTTACTGGATACTTGAAACTAACACAGCATTGTTAATCAACTATCCTCTAATATAAAAAAAAACAAAAACAAAAAGAAAACTAAAAACTAAATGTGCAACTACCATATGACTCAGCACTTTGGGGCAAATTTATCCAGAGAAATGAGGACTTAGGTTCACATAAAAACCTGAGTATGAATGTTCATGGCAGCTTTGTTCGTAATACGCAGAAATTGGAGATAAACCAGATGTCTTCAGGGGCTGAGTAGGTTTAAGGGATATGGTACCTCCAATCCCATGGAACCTGACTCTGCAGTAAAAAGAATTGTGACAACCTGTGTGCATCTCCAGAGGATAATTTTTTGTTCGGTCGCTAAGTCGTGTCTGACTGGGACCCCATGGACTGTGGCACACCAGGCCCCTCTGTCCTCCACTAACTCACGGAGTTTGCTATCCAGTCATCTCATCCTCTGCCAGCCCCTTCTTTTGCCTTCAGTCTTTCCCAGCCTCGGGATCTTTCCCATGAGTCGGCTCTTCACATCACGTGGCCAAATTATTGGAGATGTAGCTTCAGCGACAGTCCTTCCAGTGAGTATTTAGGGTTGATTTCCTTTATGATTGACTGGTTTGATCTCCTTGCTGTCCAGAGAATTATACTGAATGAGAAAGAAAGCCAACTCCCGAAGTTTACACAATGTATGAGTCCATTTATACAGCATTCTTGAAATTACAGAATTGTGTAAATGGTGAGCAAATTAATGGGCTAGAGGCTAAGAAGGGGGGAGGAGGCAAGCAGGGAGGGGAGTGATTATAGAAGGGCAATGTGAGGAATCCCTGTGGTGCTGCAGGTGGACTGTGTTTTGACTGTTGTGATGCCAGCATCCTGTTGTGAGATTGTGTTATGGTTTTGTAAGATGTTACCACTGGGAGAAATTAGGTAAAGAATATACGGAATTGGGGGCTTCCCTGGCGGCTCAGATGGTAAAGAATCTGCCTGCAATGCAGGAGACCTAGGTTTGATCCCTGGGTTGGGAAGATTCCCTGGAGAAGAGAATGGCAACCCACTCCAGTATTCTTGCCTGGAGAATTCCACGGACAGAGGAGGCTGGTGGGCTACAGTCCATGGGGTCGAAAGAGTCAGACATGACTTAGCAACTGACACTTTATGTGAGATTAAGGATTTCCCTATTGGTCCAGTGGTTAAGACTCTGTGCTCCCACTGCAGGGGGCCTGGGTTCCCACCATTCCTGACTGGGGAGTTAGATCCCACACGCCACGACTCAGAGCTTGTGTGCCACAACTAAGACCCGGTGCAGCCAAATAAATATTTTTTAAAAGATCATATGAGATTATATATGTTTGTTTAACTGAATCACTTTGCTGAACACATGAAATTAACACATAAATATTATGAGTCAACTATGCTCCAATAGAAAATAAAGATTAGAAAAGAGTATGTGGGATTTCTTCTTTCTGATAATTACATGTTAGTCTACAATTATTTCAAAGTAAAAAAGTTTAATAAAAATATGCTGGTTGCTAAGCATTCAACTGGTTTTGTTATTCACTGGAGAACTCTTCTAGAGGAATTTAAGAACTTTTGGCTTTTCAAGAATCTTTATGATTCTAAAGAGATTTTATATGCCCATTATAAAGAAATCAAAACAATGCAGAAAAGTACACATGTGAATGTTTTTTAAAAAAATCACTCTAATCCTATCCTTTGGAAATCACCATCAATTTGAATGTGAAAGTCTGTCAGTCATGTCCGACTCTTTGTGACCCCATGGACTATACAGTCCATGGAATTTTCCAGGCCAGAATACTGGAGTAGGTAACTGTTCCCTTCTCCAGGGGATCTTCCCAACCCAGGGATCCAAGCCAGGTCCCCCGAGTTGCAGGCATATTCTTTACCAGCTGAGCCACAAGGGAAGCCCAAGAATTCTGGGGTGGGTAGCCTATCCCTTCTCCAAGGGATCTTCCCGACCCACTGCCATGACAGTCTTCAGGAGGAAATACTACGAGTATTTCCTTCACCACACATTCAGTTTGCTTTCCTTCTGAAGACTGCCATGGCAGTGCATACCCTCCTTTTGATATCAGGAAGCCACAGCTCAGAGAATTTGGATGACTTGATGAAGGGCGCACACGGAGTTAATGGCAGAATTGGCTCCTCAGTGTTAAGACCTTTCCTAATACTTTGCCCGGGCCAGCCCTGCCCTTTCCTCTCCTTGTGCCTCGGAGCAGCGGTTCTCCAAGTGTGGTGGTCACTTGGAGCACGCCTCTGTCACTCGGGAGCTTGTTACAGATGCAGATTATCATGCCTCCACCTCTGGAGTCAGCATTTTTCTTTTTTTGCCTTGCTGTGCGGCATGAGGGATCTTAGTTCCCCGACGAGGGATCGAACCTGCAGCCCCTGCATTGGAAGCTCGGCGTCTTAACCACTGGACCACCAGGGCAGTCCCTTGAAATCAGAATTTTGGTTTTGCTGAGGCCTCTGGGTGGCTCTGAGGATACTCTGCAGGACTGAAGGTGCTTTGCCTTGACAGTGTTGTTTGAACAGCAGATTCGTGCGCGTTAAAAAACGGACAGTGTGAATGACCTCTCACCGCTGCTGCTGCTGCTCCTTCACTGCGCCGGCTTCTGCTGTGATTCGCGCGCTGTCTGGTCATTTGTCTCCCCCATTCAGTCCTGAGCTCCCTGTTGTGTGAGCTCCCGGGGCTCTGCAGGGCTTTCCAGCTCGTCTGTCCAGGCCCTGGGTCATTGACTAGATGAAGGAGCCGGTGAACCTGACGGTGGGTCAATTGCCCAGCTTCTCCCCCAGCCCCTGGTGTCTGCGTGGTCGCTTCTGCTGAGTTCACTCCTTGCTTTTCTTCCCTTGCTCCCTTCCACAGTTTCGGGGGTCTAGTCTGCTCTGTGCTGGACTTTCGAAATCAAAAATGATCGAGTGTGTTGGTATATTTAAAATGGATAACCAGCAAGGACCTACTGTACACCACATGGAACTCTGCTCGATGTTTTGTGGCAGCCTGGGTGGGCAGGGGGTCTGGGTGAGGATGGATTCAAATGCATATGTGGCTGAGTCCCTTAGCTGTTCACCTGAAACTGTCACAACATTTGTTTATTAATTGGCTTATACCCCAACACAAGATAGAAAAAATGGTCGAATGTTAAAAATGACTGTGTCCCTCAACTGGAGTTGCTTCTGCAGCTCAGGTCCAGCCTCTTCCCCCTCTCTCTTCCAGATCTGACTGCCCTGCCCGGCTTGTTTTTACTGACTTAATGCATCCTTATTCGTCGCTCAGACTAGACCCCTCCATGGTTCTTACTCTCCTTCTTTCACCTCTGGGTCTAATTAAACCTCGTTGTACATTTCTTTCATGTGTCTTTTTTTCTCTCTCTCTTCTCGCTGTTTCGGCTCTGGGCTAGAACTTCGTCGTGTTGCATTTGAATCGTTGTAATAAACATTGAATTCTTTCCTTGTCAGAGAATACTTTCTGTACTTCATTTTCCACATCGCTCCTAGAATGATCTTTCCAAAACACAAATGAATTCTATTCGCCTGTGCAACCAGCTCAGCAAGGGTGCACGTTTTGTTAGAAACGTGATGACCTGTCTTTGGGCATCCCAAGGACTCTAGGGAGACAAACTTGCTCATCTGTAAGACCAGGGAAGAATCTTGGGAGGGACCACGTGGGATGCTGGCAGCACTGCTGATGCTCGCATCAGGAGGCCTCTCGTCCCGGTTCTGATACTCGCTGGATGTCGCTGGAGAAGTTCCTCCATGTCTGTGCATTTTGGTTTCATTCTCCCAAGAGAGGGGTGTGATGAAACGTCCTGGCGGATCACACACAGGGCTGCAGGGAGGAGCAGATGAGATGCGTGGAGGAAAGCTCTGCAGTCTGTTAAGGCGGTTATGTGCTGTGGGGGTGACATGGTGTAAACAGCGTTTCTGGAATAATTTAAAGCCCGGTCGTAGGTCTGCCTCAAGACACCAGTGGGTCCTTGTGTGTGGCACCCCCACCCCTTCCCGGCATTAGGGTCTCTCTATTGCAGTTACAGCTGCCCGAGACGCCCCTCCCCCACCCACAGCCTGGAAAGGAGGCTCTTTCCTGCCTATATTTGTTGGCATCAGCTCAGTGCCTTAGGGACGGAACGCGCCTGGAGAGCTGTGGAGAAGACAGCTCGTGGCCCACGGGGGGGTGGGGGGGGGGCAGGGGAAGGACTGGGGGAACCGGGTGGGGAGTCACTTCGTGGGAACTTGCCAAAGCCTTTCTCAACCCATCTGCTCACAGAAGTGACCCGCATGAAAAGTAAAAGATCTGCTGGAGACAGATGGACTGGATTAGTCCGGTACTGAGGCTTTTGCGGCCTCAGAACAGCCCATGACAGAGCTGCCAGGATCTGATCGCTTTCTGGGGAGTACTGGGTCAGCCAAGGGGCTGGAGAGGGTGGGGGGGCCGTCCACACCCTGCCGCTCTGGCCTGGCCCTGGTCCCTGAAAAATGATGCCTAGGAGGGGTCTCTCAAGTCCATTTCTTAACCTCCTTAGGCTGTGGTGACTTTCATCTGTAACAGCCACCCACAGCAAAGGGCTTCTCAGGATTAGACGAGGCAGTGTAGTGACACGTGGACATGGAGAAGGCTTGCAGGAGACGGGCTGGAGTTAGGGGCAGTGAGGAGCCTTTGGCACGTAGAAGACACGTCAGGTATTTGAGGGATGAATGAATGACTGAATGCATGGATGATAACCCCTCTGCTCTTGGACAGGACTCAGAGCACATGTGTCCTGCTGACCCTGGCTACTAAGTAGGCTGGTTGCTTAGTTCTCTGCTTTCACTTGTGATGGCTTAAGAATGGGCAAAGTCCTTTAGTTATTTTTCTGGTCATTGGCGAAATTCCTTTTTATCACTCTTAGACTTTGGAGGTGACACCTATCTTTTTATACTTGACCCTCTCATTCAGCTGGTGGCCCCCCTGAGACCAGAGAGGGCAATGGACTTCCCTAAGGTGACGTTGCTCAGTGGCCCTGGGGCCAGGACTAGGGCTTAGGCTTTCCTGATAGCTCAGTTGATGCTGGGGAAGCTTGAAGGCAGGAGGAGAAGGGGACAACCGAGGATGAGATGGTTGCATGGCATCACTGACTCAGACGTGAGTTTGAGCAAGTTCCGGGAGTTGGTGATGGACAGGGAAGCCTGGAGTGCTGCAGTCCATGAGGTCACAAAGAGTCAGACACGACTGAGCGACTGAACTGATAGCTCAGTTGGTAAAGAATCTGCCTGCAATGCAGGAGATTCCTGGGTTGGGAAGATCCGCTGGAGAAGGGATAGGCTACCCACTCCAGTATTCTTGGACTTCCCTTGTGGCTTAGCTGGTAAAAAAGTCTACAATGTGGGAGACATGGGTTCGATCCCTGGGTTGGGAAGATCCCCTGGAGAAGGGAAAGGCTACCCACTCCAGTATTCTGGCCTGGAGAATTCCACGAACTGTATAGTCCATGGGGTCACAAAGAGTCGGACATGACTGAGCGACTTTCACTTTCTAGGACTGGAGTTCTCAGTCCCTTGAGCTCCACTGGCTGTCTTTTCTATATTGTGTGGCTTTTCTGTTTCCATCCTTGACAGTGTGGTAACGCTGAAATGCCCTGTGCTCTTTAGAGGGAAATGCCCTGTGCTCTTTCAAGGATGGAAAATGGCCCAGACTTGAATTTTTCTTTCCTGCAGCTTTCTCATGGCTCAGAATTAATCCCTGTCTACTGATGGGGAACATAAAGGAAGTTGTTTTGTGTGTAAACTTTCACCAGAGTCTTTTTGCACCTGGGAGTTTATTTGGTTTGGACGGGAATGAATCTCTGGCATTGGTTCCTGTATTCCAGAAGCACAGAGAACTCTACACTCTTTTTTAGGGCATTGAGCCAGACTTGTCTCACTCTACCTCATTTCCTCATGCCTGGAGTTTCAGTGAGTGTTGGTGAGCTGGTGGAAGTGTGCGAGGGCCGGACTGTGGATTGCACCCCTTCTCCTGAACTGGAGGATGTGTGCTCACTGCACACCTGTTGGAATAGAATCCCCGGGAATGGAGCTTTGGCATCTAGAGGCCTTACAAGAGCCCCAGGTGATTATGGTGAGGTTGAGAGCCAATGTCCAAGGTGAGGGGAGTCCCGGGTAATGCAGGCGTCTTCTGCTTTCATCAGCTTAGAAGAGTTTGGGGTGCTTTTGGGGTGACTAGGAATATTGCACAAATAGATACGGAAATTACATAAATGCTACATCCTGATGGTTCAGATGGTAAAGAATCCTCTTGCAGTGCGGGAGCCCCAGGTTTGATCCCTGGGTTGGGAAGATCCCATGGAGAAGGAAAATGGCTACCCACTCCAATATTCTTGGCTGGAGAATCCCATGGATGGAGGAGCCTGGAGGGATGCAGTCCATGGGATCACAAAGAGTCAGACATAGCTGAGCAACTAACACTTTCACGTTTTTCACGTTTCACATCCTATTAATATTTACCGTGAGTGTGTGTATCAGCCCCTCAGTTTGTGCTGGGGGTCCTCTACCCATTCTTCTTTCTCTTCCTGGAGTAATGCGATGACAGCTGTTACGCAGAACCACAGCGAGTCTAGTCTGATTGGGCTCGAATGACCTGGGGTGTCTAGTGCCGTGTGGGCGTTTGTTGCCCTTCCGTCTGCTCCAGCTCTGTGCCCAGCGGCTGATAAACGTTGCCTCTAAGCAAGGGCTGTGGGGTCAGGCTTCCTGGCTCTGGCTGACGAGCCGTGCCATTCGGGGAAAGTTGTAAGACTTGTCTAAATCCCACTCTCTTCATCTGTAAAGACAGGAACAGCTGTCATCTCACAGGAGGGTTTTGAGGTTTAAGTGCAAACACATATATAAAGTGCGTAGTTTAGTGCCTCTACCAGCACACAGCAAGTATTCAGGAAAGTTGCCCTGATTGCATCATATAGTTTTTCTTTTTTATTAGTTTTTTTTTCAGTCGTTTAGATTTTCAATGTGCATATTCAAAGCTAATACATTTGTCAGAGATAGTTCATCCCTAGGCTTTGAAGCAAAGGTTTCTTTAGTGTCAACTTGTGGAGTGAACTCACCACTTAGATGGCAGCCCCGTTAGCACCTTCTTTCCAGTGCGTGTAGCCAAGGGGGTTCACGACTGGAGCCCTTCCTCTGAAAACTGATTTTAATCCGGTCGCCTGATGGGTCCTGGAGCTCTGTCTGCCTCTTGGATTTCTTCCTGGACACTCCTCTGCGGTGAGTTGTGGCACCAGGGGACGGTTTCATTGCGGCCTCATCAGTAGCCTTAGGGGATGTGATCCTACGCTAGAGGGAGCGCTGAGGTGCTGTTATTTCTGTGTCATCCAAAGTCAGGTGCTTCCTGTGGCCCACTGTGCCTTTCCTTCTTAGCTCTCTCCCATCAAACTGGTATTTTTTCGTCTGTCTCTGTCTGTGCTCAGTCGCTCAGTCCTGTCCGCAACCCCACGTACGGACTGTAGCCACGAGGTGTCTCCGTCCGTGGGATTTTCCGGGCAGGAATACTGGAGTGGGTCACCATTTCCTCCTCCAGGGGATCTTTCCGACCCAGGGCTCGAATCCACGTCTCCCGTGTCTCCTGCCTTGGCAGGCGGACTCCTTACCGCTGAGCCACCCGGGCGTCCCCACCCTTTGCCCGTTAGACTCGAAGTTCTGTTTGAACCAGGATCTGGTTGTTGCTGTCAGTGCCCCGTCCTCCTCGCTTAGCAATATCTGGCACCTGGTAGGTGCTCACTGAGTATTTGGCGAATGATAACACAGCAGAACGCAGGCTAAATCCACACGGTAAGATTAAGCTGTGTGGTATGAAATCTGCATCGACTCAATTCAGTACATCAGTTTTGTCGATGCCAGTTGAAAATGTTGTAGTAGCTAACGTAGTTCAGTAATCACTTATTGAGTGTCGTATGGGCATTGGGGCTCGAAGGACAGTATCTGATCCCTGCCATTGTGGACAGCAGCCTGGTGGGGTGGACGGACACATGGCCTTGATAGAAGATGGTCAGTGTTAAGATAAAGGGGCGTACACCATGTGCCCTTGGAACAGAGGGTAGGGTTTGTGCTTTATTGACACAGGTAAGAAGTCCAAACAACTGGAGTCACTCGTACGTCTTCTTGCTTGTAATGTGATAGGAGGCACCTCCCTTGGAGTCTGTGCTGAATAAACTCTCAAATGGCTTCTGTATGGATTGCATGGCTTTCGCTCAGGCCTTGTTTTCCTTTCCTTTATTAGAAAAAAAAACAATACAGGCTGGAGTTGTTGCGGGAGCTTGGACCAGAGGCTCGGCAAGGAGGTTTTGGTTCCGGCTCTGTCACTAACCCAGACTATTTACTTCCTTTTCCTGGCCGCCACATCCCACAGCCGTACCAGGAGTGTTGGGCCAGGTGATGTCGAGGGCTCTTTGAGTTCAGACTCTAAGACTGACCATTTCAATCCATCTTCCGCGGGAGCAGAGAAAGAACAAAGCAATTTGGGAATCGTTTACCAGCGTTCCTGGGACTTTGCAGCCTGATTTTGGGGGAATGTCGCTGCCTGCGAGCTCAGGGAGAGGCGTGAGCTGGTGGTCTGCTCGGTGCTGAGTTGGAGGGGCCCGCAGTGTGTGTTAACTTTCCCTGGCGTGAGTGGGGGCAGCTGCGAGGAGGGGGCACCCTGAGTGCCGAAGGTGGTGCTGAGTGCGGTCACGCGGAACCCCGGGTATGTCTTCCGAGAGTCCGTCTTCAGGATTCCACCCGCGTGGCAACTCTGCTTTCAGCACAGGAAGGGGGAGAGTCATCACTTGACATCCGGATGCTCTTTCACCTTCGCTCCAGGAGTGAGCAGATGACAGCTGTCGAGTCTAGCAGCGGCAGTCCCCTTCTCCGCTCAGCCCCGCTCTGATTTTGGATGACTTCAGGCCCTCAGTTCAGCTCAGTTCCGTTGCTCAGTCGTGTTCCACTCTTCGCAACCCCATGGACTGCAGCACGCCAGGCCTCCTTGTCCATCACCAACTCCCAGAATTTACTCAAACTCGTGACCATTGAGTCAGTGATGCCATGGTTGGATGACTTGAGGCCCTCAGAGGAGTTAAAACGAGGTCTTGCACATCCTCTTGCTTCTCTCTCAGAGAACTCGGAGGGAATGACACAGTGTGTGTTGTGGGCGTCCGAGCCAGAGACCCCAGCTGCAGGTCGTGTTGCCTTCAGTTGGGGGCGAAGGCGGGAGGAAAAGGCTGTCATCCTCTAACTCGATTTTACATGGTTGTTTTTAACGGTAATCATGGTTCCTTAAGTTTGTGTTTTGCTTCATAGTTCACTAGGAATTTTTAAATCCATTAGCTCATTTTATCCGCTCAGCTGTTTTGTGAAAAAGGCAAATTCGTGCCTTCTGTTTTCCGATGACTTCACTGTGGCCCGTGGAAGCTGAACGCCTTGACCAAAGTCAGGGGTTGAGTTAGCAGCTGGGCTGGGAGATCTTGGGCCTCTGGTGGCCCTGTTCCTCCCTTTCTGCTCCCCGTAATGGGACACGTTCGGGGTAGCCTTCTCTGGACCCCTTCCATCTGGGGAGGGGGCCTGGGAATTTCCGTTCACTTCGGAGCCTTGAGATGGCCTGTCCTCTGTCCGCTTCCTCCCCGAGGCGTGGGCATTCCTGAAACCCTGGGCTGACCTTGTGTATGTGTTTGGGGTGGTTTTGAACCTCCTGAATGGACTGTCCTCCAGGAGGGACCGCTGTGCCCACTGCCACACTCCTGGCTTGACCTGAACGTCCCTCTCTTTATGGGGATGGCGTGTGGTGTGTGCTACCTGTGTATTTTTTTGATTCAGGCTAGTGAGGGCCAGAGCTGAAGCCGCTACTGCAGTCAGCAAGCTGTCTTACAGTTGTGGTGTAGGTACTTCTGCTCCCCCTGTGAGCACCCGAGGGCGCGGCCGGGCCACGTTCATGGGGTCGTCGCGGTGGTGCTGCTTGCTGTCTGGGTCACAGTCCGTGTGTGGTGCTGCTGCCCGAGGTAGTAAGGCCGGCAGAGGTGGCAATCTGGAGAAGGACGTGTCAGTCCCAGAAATTTTCGTAGAAGACATGTACAAAAGAAACCTTTTCGGAAGAGTGGGCCTGGGGTTTAATTTCAGCTCCGAGGAGCCGCTGTGCGCCCAGAGGGCCTTGGGGTTTCCCTGTGACAGAGGGACTTGGTTCAATGCCTGTGACCATGCTCACTTTTCCCAGGACCTTTCTCCCGAATAAAGTGGGTTTTTCTGTCACAGTCACACTGCCTCTCTGAGAAGTCTTAACGGTAATTTTACAGGCTGATTTCTCACTCGTTCAACCCGAAGGACGACCAGCCAAGAACCAGACTCACAGCGTTTCGGCTCTGGGAACCGGGTCTGGGTTCCGGCTCCACTGCCCAAGGGGGAGGGTCGCTTTTTGAGCTAAAAAATGAGACACATGTCTGCCTCCTGCTCCTTCCTCGATGCTGTCTCACGTCCCTAGGTCGGCATTTGTTCCCGCTTTTAGGAGCTGAGTGGGCTGTGTGTACAGACAGTGAGGAGTAAAGTGTCCTGGGTAACATGCAGCTGGACTCTGTTTTCTCCTGCCCAGCTCTCGGACTTTGGATAAGTCGCCCGGAGTCACGGGGCGACCTTCCTTTTCTGTTATGCTTTTCTCGAAGGGTATTTGCAAGAGTTGATGAGGTAACCCCTGTGAAAGTGCTTTGTACTTTTTTAAGCAATTGAAGTGTAGGATGATCTATCAGTTTCAGATGTGCAGCATCGTGATTCAGTATGTTTATAGATGACACTTCACGAGAAGTTATTACAAGATAATGGCTCTAATTCCCCGCGTTCTATGTGCTTTTCCATTTTGGAAGATCTCAAGCCCGCGTGTGTTATTGAGGCAGATGGGGCTGGCTGGGCTCTGGGACGTGGGTCTCAGGACGGCCCACCGTCCTGCTGGCGGCCCTGCCCTCCTGGGCCCGCGCTGGGGTGCAGACAGCACGCGCTGTGTGCTGCGCTCAGTCCTGTCCGACCCTTTGCAGCCCCGTGGACTGTGCCCAGCAGTCTCCTCTGTCCCTGGGACTTACCAGGCAGGAACACGCAGTGGGTAGCCATGCCCTCCTCCAGGGGATCTTCCCGACCCGGGGATCAAACCCACATCTCCTGCACTGGCAGGTGGATTCTTTACCGCTGAGCCACCAGCAAAGCCCTCACACCTGCTGTCCTCCTGGGAGCCCGGGTTTGATCTGCCAGGCAGAGCGGCCCGTGTGGCCAGCCCCCAGTCAGGTCCCTGGCACTGGGCCTCCACGGGCTTCCCGGGGCCGAGGGGCGAGCGTCGTGGGTGTTGACACTGTGTGACTCCACCGGGGCGGGGGGGGCGGGGCTCCTGGGAGCTTGTGCCTGGTTTCCCCCCGGGTTCCGCCCTCTGTGCTTTGTGGTTTGCCCACGCTGCCTTGTACCTTCCTGCTGTAACAAACCACAGCTCTGGGCAGCTCCCCCGGCAGAGCAGTGATTAAGACTCAATGCTTCCACGGCAAGGGGCACCGGTTCGATCCCTGGTTGGAGAACTAAGGTTCCACATGCTGCACAGGGTGACCAATTTAAAACAGAACAAGGCAAAACCCCACAGCTCTTGAGTGTGTCTGACTGAAGGAGCAGGATGCAGACACGCGTCTTATTTTTCAGCTCAAAAATCAACCCTCTCCCTCCGGCAGTAGAGTGGGAACCCAGACCTGGTCCTGTGAGTCTTCCTAGCTGACTGTCGAGCCTGGGAGTGTTTGTGGGGACCCCTGACAAGAGGTCCTTTCCTTTTCTAAGCTTTAGTAAGTATGTGTATATATGATAAAATGGGTATTGTATATCTTTGAGATCTCTTTTATTCAGCAAATACCAGTGAGCATTTTTCTCCTATCACTAAAACATTTTTTCAGAACATTGTGACGTAAAGGTTTATGCACCATGAGAAACGTGAAGTTTACAGTTCACAGTGCCGTTAGAGGTCATGAAAATGCTTGTTTGTAGAACTGGGTGTGCATCTCTGACGATTTTCCTGGAACATGGTTCTGGGAGTGAGAAGATGACAGGAAGTGACCGCACGTGTGGTCTGATCGACGTGCCACATGGTTCATCGCGAAGGTGGTCTCCGCCCACAGCCTCGTGAGCAGGGCACAGGGGCGGCCGTCTTCCTGCATCCTCACTGACACCGTCTGATTGTTTGAAGCCGTGGCTTGTCAATCTGACATGTAACAGACAGCGTGTTTTACTTTGCGTTTTTGAGCATCAGTGAGGCTGAGTGGTTCATTGCGTGCTTGTGGCTCCTTTTTCTGACTTGTCTGTGCAGACCTTTTGGATGGATAGCGGTGGGCTCTTCCACCTTCTGCTCAGATGTTTTCTGACTCTTAGTCTGGGCTGTGGCGGGGCTCTCCAAGACAGAAGGCCCTGCACCCGCCCTCTGCTGTGTCTGCCGTAGGCCTCCAGACCACGGTTGGTGCTGAGGAAGTGGACTCTGGTTATGATAAAAAGCATGGCACCTTCAGCAGCCGACGTGAGCATCGTCAGAGCCGATGGAGCAGAACACGCAGGAAGCAGTGTGTACCCGAGGGCGAAGTGCAGGCTGTGTGTGCCTCGAGCCGCTGCCTCCTGTTCCTCACGTGTCCCGGAGAGACGGGGCCCCCGTGCCGTCTGTCTGACAGCCCTCCGATTTGGCCCATTGTCGTTTGCTGTCATCACGGCAGCAGTGGCTGAAGGCACAGCTTGGCTTAATCTGCACATTTGGGTGTTTGTGCTATTTATAAACAATTAGAACAGGCGTGGAAGCCTCTTTACCGCAAGCTGGCGAATGCAGCAAAACACGGACCGTCTGTTAACCCGTCTGCATGGGCGCGGGCACGAAGCAGTCACACAAACAAACACATTACCCATATTTAAATGTTTCTCATTAAAAAAAAAAAGGCATTCAGCCATTGGCCATATGGTTTAGAGGCTTTGCCTTGAAATGCACGACTTGGGCTATCAGACACTGAAATCTGAAGCCGTCTTAAAACCTTGCCCTAATCGCTGGGTCCCCTCCCTGCTCAGCAGACACATACATTTCCCCCTGTTTTGAGGAGGGAAGGGTGGAGGGGAGGAGAGTGTCACTTTGCACCGGCTTCGGTTTCAGTCTGTCTGTCCCTCCCCCATGCCTGTTCCCTATGTATATTTCATGACTCGCGCCTTCCCTTGCGGTGGACACATCCCTTCTCCTCTTTCCTGCTGCACTTTTTTTCTAGAGAATTTCTCACTGTCTAAGGTGTCTTTTGGTTTGTCTGTCTCCTCCTCCCTACCTCCCTGAAGGCTGAGGTGATTGTCTCCTGCATTCACTTGCCCTGTCACCAGGGCCCAGCGCATGGATTAATCAATACTTCTTGAATGGATGGGCTGAAAAACCTGTTCTTCTTCTTCTTTCTGCCACGTCATGAAAAATGCTTTTGGACAAAGCTGTCTGAAAGGGAACGGGGAAGAGTGTCAGCAGTTTTGGTTGTGCAGGTGGCTGCCAGTGGCTTTCCATCCCAACTCTGTCACCTGGAGGAAGGTGTGGGGCTGGAGTGCAGTCACAGAGATGGGCCCTGCAGGAAATCAGCTGAGTGTCCCAGCTTCTCATGGAGGGATGTGGTGCTGCCATGTGTGTTATGTGAAGAGCTGCTGGAGCCTAGAATCCCAGGCTGATGAATTCCTGGGCAGCTAAGAGCAAAGCTCGAGGCACAAGAATGTGATTTGCCCCAGGTCACCCAGATAGCGTCACAGGGTCTTCCCAGGTGGCACGGTGGTGAAGAATCCACCTGCCAAAGCATGAGATGCTAGAGATGTGGGTTCCATCCCTGGGTTGGGAAGATTCCCCTGGAGGAGGAAATGGTGACTCATTCCAGTATTCTTGCCTGGAGAATTCATGGACAGAAGAGCCTGGCGGGCTACAGACCATGGGGTCCCAGAGAGTCGGGGGTGACTGGGCAAACACTCACACCCCCGGGTAGAGCTGGGATCAGTACCTCTGCCTGTCTTCCCAGAGCCTGTTTAGCTGCTCAGCACACATCCTGCTTGCTGCTGAAGCCGTCTGCCTTGACTCTGAATACGGAACAGCAAGGGAGAGACCATTCTCTGGTGTCACAGGTGCAGGGGAAAACAAATAACCCAGCAGATTAAAAAGCTGTTCACAAGTCCTGTGTCCCGAGAGCATGGCTGTTTTCCTCAATGCTTTTATATTTCACAGTGCCTGGCATTTTCTTCTGAATTTTGTAAATCAAGTAAGACCAGAGAAGACATTGGGAGAACAGTAACTTTAGAAAAAGGAAAAAGAAATCAATCAAACCAGAGAGTTACAATTTCTCTTTTATATTCTCCGTCCAGAACGTCAGGCTCCTGGGTCAGGTACGGCTTGGAGCTGGTGAGGAGGTGCTGTGCGTGGCTGCGCGTTACACACCATTTTAGAATAACAGATGCAGCGGCGACCCTGCCCTCTAACAGTGGGCTTATTAATTTTGAATTTGAATGACGGGGGAGCAGATGGTGAGGTGGGTGTGGGTTTAGGCCTTTGGCCATCTATAGCTTTTACTTGCTCACATTGCACTGGGAGCTGAGGCTGGCTGCACCCCGGAGCCCTGGGGATGCTCCGCCCCCTCCCCCGCCAACAGCTGATCTCTGCCTCTTGTCCTCCTGGGTCCACAGGGGCTGCTCCTGAGCAGTCGGTAAGGTCAGGTTGCTGATTGTTTTGGACGCATCAGAGTTTATTTGCACCACCCAGATTCTGAAGCCGAGCTGTCGAAAGGTTGTCTTCTCTTCTGTCCTTCAAATCTGGGTGATGTTTTTGTTTAATTACAGAAGCAAACACAAGTCGTCTGAGTGAGAGGTGAACTCTGCTGCAGAAGCCCTGGGACTTTGTTTACACAGAAGCGTGACACTTCCAGCATAAATTGGGTTTTCCTAAATGATTACCCAGGCACGACCCTGCACACCGGAGACGATCATTTATTAAAGAGACCGCCTTCTGTTTTGTCTTAAGTTAAGAGTTTACTTCAGCATTTAGAAAAAAGAGTAACAGAGCTACACCATTCAGTTTGAAGGAGCTTTCACGTTCCCTGCCTCTCTCGAGGTTGGACAGCTCAGTCATCGAAGGGCCCCTCCTGCCTGCCCAGCTGTCCTGCCCGCCTTCCCTTCCCTCCTCCTTCCCCCTGCTCTCTCATCAGGGTGACGGCCCCGAGGCCGGCAGGACTGCAGCCCGAGGCGTGGTGTTGCTGCGGCTCCTGCTGACCCAGCAGAGGTCAGCTTTGCCACTGCCTGGGTGCGGTCCTCCTGTAGCCTAGGAATTGTATCATTCTGCAAAAAGGGAGACGAGGTGGTGGGAACAGGGGCCTCTTCATCCCTTGTGCTGGGAAAGCCGTGGAAAAGTCTGTGATACCTGAAACTGGGTGTCGGAAGGAAGTCAGGGATGAGCATGAGACCAGAGAATGTTCCAGTGTAACAGGGGCATCAGCTGCACTGCACGAGCCCCTCCTCCACCTCCCACGAGGCAGCCTCGGACAGATGGCTCCCTTTCACATCTCACTTGTGAATTTGCCTTGAAATCGTGTAACGTTACATGACTGTGTTCATGCTTATAGAGTAGGCCTCAGACTGCATTTAACACAGACGTTTACTCTTGCTACAAAGAAGACACTTCTGTCTGTGTATCAGCTGGGAGGTGAGTACTGAAATCTGGGCCAGTAGCTGGGATGGTGGAGCTAGATAGTACAGAGGTCACCGCATCCAGCCTCTCCGTCTGGATGAGTCAGAAAGAGGGCCAGAGACGCGAATTTGCCTTTGACCCTGATGCCCGCTCGGGGTAGCATTGGAACCAAGCTGTGTCTGGAGCTGTCGCTCTGCACTGCGATGCACGCTTCCTCTCATACCTGCATAATGTTATCCTGTCATTCAATTTTGTTCTGATGAGTTCGTGCATCCTTGCCATGTAATAGCAGGCCGGAGCTGGAGTGTGGCAGTGTGAACACAATTATGGAAGCTTGTACAGTTTTAAAAGTTGTGTTTACAGTTTCTTTTCTTTTTATTAAAAAAAAACCAACATTTATTTATTTATTTGGCTGTGTTAGTTGTAGTGCGTGGGCCCCCTGCCTTGGGAGTGCAAAGTCTTAGCCACTGGACCACCGGGGACGTCCTTGCCTACTGTTTCTTGCTGGTTGCCAAGCATTCTTTCAGAAGGGAGTTCTGTGTGGTATATTTATATTTCTTTTCAAAGGCAACTTTGGTTAGAACCTCCTCAGAGAGAGTGGGGGCGGGGTGGGGGCGGGTGGCCTTTGGTGACAGCTGCCCACCTCACGGGCAGACGTGAAGTCATCGTTCCCTGAGGGGGGACCTGCTTCCCCATCCTCATCGCGCCCTGCACTTGACTCAGTCTGTGTTGGTTTCCTAGCATCTGGCCGTTTCTGGCCGCGTCTGGGTCTCCTTCCTTCCTTATTTTAGCACACGCTTTTAGGGCCCGGAAAATGATGGTCAGTTAGCCCAGACATCCATGCAAAGGACAGTTTGCTGAGTAAACTGGACCGGAGGCATCTGTTCAGGGGTGTCAGCGCTTCGATTCTCTGATAGACAGGCTGGGAAGCATTTGGACATGTGGCCGTGTTCTTTCACGGTTCTTCCTCCTTGCAGCGTTCCAGATTTTTGGAGCGATCCTTGTAATTGTCAAAAATGTCATTCTCGAAGGTCTAAGAAGTCAGGATTTATTCAGTGTTAATTTGATATGGAGAGCTCATTCCTGGCCAAATGTGTCAGTTATCAGCTTTGTCTGTCTCCTGGCAGCCTTGTGGGAGGTGTTTGCTATGGCTCAGACGTAAGGGAAGTGCATGAGTTTGAAGACTATTTAAGCCATGAATAACTGAAACACAGCCAGGTACTTTTTGGCTGTGTCATTTACTAACCACTGTTAGGCTTCTTGATCAGGCCTGTTGAATTCTTGAGCCCTCCTCCACTCCTAAACACACACACACATGCATACATTTTTTTTTTAAAGAAGACCATAGCCCCTGTGGTGGCCACGGTCAGTCAGGCCCCTGTTTGCTGTCTCTGGTTTAGAAGCATCCCAAGCCCAGGGCTCCTTCTGTTTCTCTCTCCCTTCCCTGGCGTCACTGGTCAGCCTGCCTCTGCCCTGGGGATGGGGTGGGCGGAGAGGGGGATTCTGTCAGAGGCTGGAGCTTGCTAGGTGCATATTCGGTTTGTTAATGATGAGATTTACTCTGTGCTGGGAACTCACAGCACACAAGAGTGCTGAGTAGAGTGGGGCATGTTTCGACTTCTGTCCTTCTTGGGAGGGGGAGCTTGTGAACCCATCCTTGCCTACAACAAGAAAAACACGGCTTGCGTATCCGCATGTCTAATATTCCCTTCCTGCACGTTGACTGACAGCTGTTCTTGTCCTCGTTACTCTCTCAGCCACTGCTTTTTGAGTCGCATGCATGTTCCGGTCATGGTAGGTGCTCTGCAAGGCTGTAGGACCAACCAACTCTTGGGAGACGGTGGGTGCAGGGAACCAATACGTGTGCTGGTCGGAGCTTTGCGAGTGCTGTGCCGGGAATGCCGTCAGGTGCAAAGACAGCTCATAGGTCACCTCGAAGAGGTTCCGCATCTTATCAGCCTGTCTCTGTAGCTCTGCTCCCTCTGTAAGATGCTCATCACCTTGCTTAAAAATTCTCTGCTGTGTATCTCTCCTTTCCATTCAGTCGAGAACTGTCTAAGGATAGACTGTTGGCTGTGATTTTTTTTTTTTTTAATATTCCCACTGCCAAGCACAGTAGGATAAGAAAGTCAAGGGGTCATTAATGTTTCATGAAAAAACGGATGGGTTTAAGGGGGTTGTCCCCAGGTTGGCCAGGGGGAGACAGGATGAGTTCACAAAAGGAGAGACTGGATTTTGGTTTTTCTTTTTTACCTCTTTTATTTGAAATAAGTCAGACTTAACGGAAAAGTTGCAAAAACAGTGCAAAGAATTCTTGTCTGTGCATCACCCAGATTCCCCAGACTTTTTATGACGTTTGCTCCTTCTCTGTGTGTCTCTTTTTCCCTTAAACGTTTGAGAGTGGAAGAAAGTACAGGGGTGGGGAGCAGAGCTGGAAGAGACTGGGAGCCGTTCCGGGCGTGAGAAGGGGGTGCGTGGGCCTGGTTGGGGTTTCGTATCCTTAGGTCAGTTATTTATCCTTCCTGAGAGCTTTCTGTTTATGAAATGACAGTGTCGATCATGCAGATTACATTGTTATTAATGTTTCTGAATGATGTGTTTGGGAGAGCAGTTCCCATTAGGTTTATTGATGTTTCGCAGAACGTAGGAGGGAGACTAGACTCAGTTTCTCTGGAGAAGGAAGATCTGTGGTTTATTGAGAGCTTACTGTGTGCTGTGAATGCTCTGTACTGGAAAGTTACCTGTTATCTTTGTTGAATCCTTATAACTCCCTTTAAGGTGGCTGCTGCTGCTGCTAAGTCGCTTCAGTCGTGTCCGACTCTGTGCGACCCCATAGATGGCAGCCCACCAGGCTCTGCCATCCCTGAGATTCTCCAGGCAAGAACACTGGAGTGGGTTGCCATTTCCTTCTCCAATGCGTGAAAGTGAAAAGTGAAAGTGAAGTCGCTCAGTCGTGTCCAACTCTGTGCGACCCCATGGACTGCAGCCCACCAGGCTCCCCCGTCCCTGGGATTCTCCAGGCGAGAGCACTGGAGTGGGGATTACCCTTAAATTTTTTTTTAATACGGTGATGGTGGTGATAGTCAAAACTTTTCCGTACTGAGTTCTCCACATAAAGATATTAAAATCCCAGACCCGTTGACAGGGCTGTGCTCACGCTCATTTTCTGGAAGGAGCAGGTAATAGGATAGGCTATGACAGGATGTGGAGGGAGTGGGCATTATGGATGAGTGTGCCCCTGCGCTCAAGGCCACGTCCCACATGGCTGGCGGAGCATCATCCTGGTCTCTCCAGCACCAGGGGGTCTGAGCTCCCTTGCTGCCGGGAGGCCGCGTCGGCCTCATGTTCCTGTGGATCCCCGGTCGTGTGTTCTTTGGGCGCCGCATGCCAAAGCCCGAAAGCTCTTGGGAAGCCAGCCGCCGTCTTTAATTGGCTTCTGTTAACACACTGGCGTATGTCACGCAGGCCTGGGTGCCTGCGCCCTCCCCCATCCACGCCCCGCCGAGCTGGGGTCCACCTGCCGGGGAGCAGGGGCAGAGAGACCCGCCCTGCCTTCCCCCTGCAGGATGAGCCTCCTCCTCCTCCAGTGCCTGCTGTCAGGGGCCCTGGAGGCCTGTCCTCTTGGGCTGTCAGATGAGTCGGAGATGGAGGAAGGGGCTGGGGCCTCGCCGCTCACGCTGACACGTGATAGGAGCTCAGTGAGTTCAGAGGCCAGGTTTCCGGCTTCTCCGGCGGAGGCCTGTCACAGAGTGGGCAGTGAAGGAGGGGACCATGGACCGGGTTTCCGTCAGGAGTGGAGATGCTTTCGGAGGCTGGTGGATCCAGCCCAGGTCACATCCGCGTGCTCCCTGTGGCTCAGCGCTCATCGCAGGGAAGCAGCTGGCCTGCCGCAGTGGGTCGGGCCTCTCATCTCTAAGCGGCATCCCTGTTTTTCAGCTTTTACCCAGCTTGCCTTTGAAATACAGTTCTTTCTTTCCCACTGAATGTGTGCTTTACTGGCTGTAAATCCTGAAGTGCTGGCTTAGTCGCTAAGTTGTGTCTGACTCCCGTGACCCTGTGGACTGTAGCCTGCCAGGCTGCTCTGTCCAGGGAGTTCTCCAGGCAAGAATGCTGGAGTGGGCAGCCCTTCCCTTCTCCAGGGGAGCTTCCCCGACCCAAGGGATCGGACCCGGGTCTCCCGCAATGCAGGCAGATTCTTTACCAACTGAGCCACCAGGAAAGCCGAAAGTACTGGTACAGATAGAATTTTTAAAGTGACTGCACCGTAATTTTAAAAATGAGTTTCTTATTGTCCCTTTTATTGGGCCTGTCTCAGGTGAACTGAGCACTTCAGTTATGCTGGCCCTCTCTCAGGAGAAGCCCCCTAAAATGCAGCTCTTATGTCCCCGAGTTTACGCTGTTCTGGTTGCTTCTGCAATGTTGGGATTGTTTCCAGTGTCTTAGATTTCAGGTTTTCCTTTTCGGAGTTTGTTTCCCTGAATACCTAGATCAGAGGTGAAAAAAACTTTTCCTGTAAAGGGTCACATTGTAAATAATTTAGGCTTTAGGTCAGGGATGCAATCACTTTACCGTGCTGTCCTGGCGGGAGAGCAGCCTTGGCAACACGCGGATGAGCGGACGTGGCTGTGCCCTGGTGAACCCGTGTTTACAGAAAGAGGCTCCAGGCCGGGACTGTCAGTTTCCCTCCCCACTTAGATGGAGGAAGATAGAGATAAGCTCAGGCACAGAGTGAATCCTGGTACCGGGTCATCTTAGCGCTGGTTGAACCTAACCGTTTGGAGAACGTCAGTCAGATGCGAGCCCGTCTCGTGGGGCCTTACTGCCTAGCCGGTTTCCTCTCCTGCCTGCTCCGCTGGTGGTTTGAGTTCAGCTTCTCTTGGGGCTGCTGGTGCTCACTGAGGTTTTTGGGGAGGGTGAGTGAGGACCGGCGTTTCCGGTGTCCTTGGAAGGAGCATCGTCGCTCCCCAAGCCGACACTGCACAGGCCGGTCAGACTCAGTGTGGTTTAGGGCCTGGCTTCTCTTAAGTGGACCCTGTGGGCTGGGGGCTCTGTAGACGCTTAGGCCCCTTCCTTGCCTGTTGAATCAGTGTCTGCATTTTCTTTCTTTTTCTTTTTAGAGTTTTTTCCTTGATGTGGACCATTTTTAAAGTCTTTATTGAATTTGTTACAATATTTCTTCTGTTTTATGGTTTTTTTTTTTTGAGGGGGGCTGCGGTTTGGCCCTGAGGCATGTGGGATCTTAGTTCCCTGACCAGGGGTTGAACCCACACCCCCGGCACTGGAGGGCCAAGTCTTAACCACTGGACCACCAGGGGATTCCCAGAATCTGTGCTTTCATAAGACCACCCCGTGAGCTGTAGCCCGAGAGAGTCTGTGAGAAGCAGTAGTTTACAGTACTCCAGCCTGGAGGAGTACTTTAACCAGAAAGCAAGCATTAGAAATGATCCTTTTAGCTTCAGCGTTTTCATATTGAAAGCATGGTCAACTGTGGAGCTGTGAAGGCAGAACTGACGTCTTTTCCGACATCCTGTCGGTGTCACAGTCGAGTGTCACTTTCCTGAGTGGAAAGGGCTGTCCCAGCCCACTAGTGGCGTGCGAGAATTCTAGACCAGTTGAAAGTTTGAGACCCCAGCACTGCCCGCCGTGTGGCATGACCCTGCTGCTGCTGCTGAGTCGCTTCAGTCGTGTCCGACTCTGTGCGGCCCCATAGACGGCAGCCCACCAGGCTCCGCCGTCCCTGGGGTTCTCCAGGCAAGAACACTGGAGTGGGTTGCCATTTCCTTCTCCAATGCATGAAAGTGAAAAGTGAAAGTGAAGTCACTCAGTCGTGTCCGACTCTTTGCGACCCCATGGACTGCAGCCTACCAGGCTCCTCCGTCCCTGGGATTCTCCAGGCAAGAACACTGGAGTGGGTTGCCATTTCCTTCTCCAATGCATGAAAGTGAAAAGTGAAAGTGAAGTCGCTCAGTCGTGTCTGACTCTTCGCGACCCCATGGACTGCAGCCCACCAGGCTCCTCCGTCCACGGGATTTTCCAGGCAAGAGTACTGGAGTGGGGTGCCATTGCCTTCTCCAGTTTCCTTGACTGATGCAATTTCAGCACAGCTGGCCGGGGTCAAGGGAGAGGTTTATGATGCACTGTGGTTGCAGAGCTTTAGAAGGTCCGAGAAGAAAAGCCAGCATGCCATGGCATCACCATTTCCGTCTGTCACTGGGACAGTTCTGGGGATGAGTAGGCTGTTGAGCTTGCCCACTGGGAAGGTCTAAATTCTTAGAGGTTCTGTCAGCCTCCAAGAAGCCTCTGCCTCCGCTGTACCCACCAGATCCAAGGGTCTGTTTTCACATGACTTAATTAAGTCAGGCTTTTAAAATTCACATCAAATAGTGGCTGGAGAGATGCGGTTAATCTAGTGGGACGTGTGAAACAGTGGCGTGTAATGGGAAATAGCTCTCGTCTCCGTTGTGACAGACATGATGTCTTACAGCTGGCAGCATGTCCGGGTGACCCTGGGCCTCCCTACTCCGCCCCCCGTGGGGAGTGAGCGGCTTTCCCACCCTGGACTCTCGCTGCTTCCTCCTCCCCGGGGCCTGCCGTCCCCGTGGTCACTCTGGACACCTGCAGAGACTTAGGTGCTCCGACTGGGCAGCTCGTGGCCATAGCATGGGCTGGCAGGGAGGGCAGCCTTTCATTCTTCTTTGAGAGGCCTCCGTGTCTTTTGAGAAATGAAGTGTTCCTGCCTTAGCAGTAAACCAGGATGTCACAGCCCTCAGCGATTCTGGCCCTCTGATTGTGAATTTCGGGGTCCTAAGGGCGCTCGGGAAGGAGATGGATACCTGCCGTCGGGCTGTAGCTGCTCCTGCAGAGAGCACTGAGGAATGCAGGATGTGAAAATCACAGGACACTGGCCCAGACTGCTGAGACATGCACACGAAAGGAGTGACTTCAGTGAGCCCAGACTCTGGCGTCTTTCCACACACAGAAAAATGCTGAATTCCTTAACTTGGGATACCTGTTTTTTTTAAATTAGAATAATCTTTTGATGTCCAGACTACCTGCCCCTTGTTGCAAAACTTCTGTATAACCTGGCTCCCCCCTCACCTCCTCAGAGCAGTTCTCTTAGCATCACTTGAGAGATGCTGTCTCCCGGACTTGAAGTCCTAAAATTCCCACCGAATAAAACACATAACTCTCAACTTTTAGGTTGTGACTGGTAAGTCAGCACTCTCTGAGTGATGCTTCTCCATTTGGGGATGGTGCCAGGGCCCCTCTTGTGCCCAGTGGCCTGAATTGGCACCGTCCCCAAGGGCTTTAAGGCAGGGTGGCGTCACAGGAAGCAGACAGACGGAGGTGTGCCATCAGCTGTCCTCGAACCTGGGAGTCCCTGCTCCTCCCAAGGCTCCATCTGTGACCCCAGAGCTGGAGGGGAGAAGCACGTGTGGTGGAAGAATCCCACCAGGAGGGGGACAGGCGTGTCCGCGAAGGCTTCAGCCCCTCTCTGCTTCCGTGTGATGCTGACCACAGAAGGGATGCTGATAAAGGATGCAGGGGGCCGGGGACTGGCTCCTCCCCTTCGCCCCTGGACTGGTCTTTGCTTCCTCACTGGGGTCTTTGGGAACCGAGGGCAGCACGTGGCGTCCCCCCATGCCTGGTAGAGAGGGTCTGCGAACTCCTGTAGCCAGGCGTCTCCCTCTGACCTCGCCCGCTGAAGGGGCTCTGTCATCTCTGGGAGGAGCCAGAGCCGGTTGGGGTGCTCCTTCCTCCCAGGCGTGTGGGCTGAGCTCACGCACCTCACCAGTGACCTGCGGAGAAAGCCTGTGGCGGTTTCAACGAGGCCACGTCATCAGTTCAGTCTTCCTTTCCTTTCCCCTTTGTTTGTTCCTTCCTCTGATTAGAAGGAAAACTCGTTCAGGCATAAAGGTGCAGTACAGCTTGGTGGTGGTGAAGAGCGCTTGGCCCATCAGAGCTTTCTGAGTCTTTGCCTGGGACTGAGCCTTGGTTTCATCCTGCAAAAGCAGAGTTAGCGCTCCATATGCTAGACCAGTCCTGTGTTCTCACTCCTGTCTGTTGCTGTTGGGTGGCAGAATCTTTTCTTAAAACTCCATTTACCTGGATTTTCTTAAAATTCCCCATATCCAAGCATGATCAGATAAAATAGGCAGTGTCTTCTCTCTAATTTTACTTTGCCTTGACTAGTTATGGTTTTGCTTTTTTTTTTCCTCTGATTCTTAATTCTCCACTTCTAACTCTTCAGCCCAGAGTCCCAGGCTGTGAAGACAGAGGAACAGGTGCACCACCTGCTCAGACCAAGGCAGCCGCTGCTTTCTGTTACTGTGCATTAGTTTTGCTGGTTCTAGAATTTCCTAAAAATGGGATCATGCAAGTCTGCCTTTTTGTGTGTCTCGCTTTGTTCACTTAGGTCCGCCTTTTGGATGGGACCATGCAAGTCTTCCTCTGTGCCTAGCTCCGTTCTCTTAGGTCCTTCTTTGAGATTCATCTGAGTCATGCAATTGGGTAATCTGTTTCTGCTTTTGCTAAGAAATATTCCCTTGTATGAGTACGTTGTTATTTGTGACCCGTATGTTTATTGCTGGTTGTTGTTTGTTGTTAGCCACATGCTTCTCATTGGTTGTTTAGCTTGTGTGCAGTTATTGGTTAATATGAGCACAGCTGCTGTTTTTGTGTGGACATGGGCACTCATTTCTCCTGGGTGGATGCCTTCCAGGGGAATTCCTGGGTAAAATAGTAAATGTCTGTTCAGTTTTCTAAGAAGCTGCCAGCTATTCTGTGACATTGTACCACAGGGACTCCCTGCAGGGGAGCTACAGTTCTGCTGCCAAGGCTTGCTGTGAGCCGTGTTCTGAATTCTGGTCATTCTGGTAGACGTATGAGGGCATCTTGCTGTGATTTAAATTTGCATTAACCTGATGATTAATGAGCGTATATGCAGATGCATATGAAATAAATGATTTTAGTGAGGATTTATAATCCTGTCTCTCTGATCTGTCCAGACACAATACTACACGAGTTGGTTAGCATAGGTTGAACTGAGTCTTGACACTAGCTGACTTGTGGTCTCCAACACTGCTTTTTTCTCTCCAGTGTTTGGCTATTCTAATCTGTTTCATTTTCATGCATTTTACAGTCAGCCCTGCAATATAGGTTTTCTAAAAAAAAAAAAAAAAGAAGCTGCTGGGATTGTGTTGAGTCTGTAGATCAATTTGGGGCAGAACCTGTCAAACAGATGATTATAGTATCTCTCCTTTTGCTTAGATCTTCACCAAGGTTTCTCAGCAGCACCTCACAGTTGTCAGTTTGTAGGTCTCACACATGTTTTGTTGGGTTCATCCTTAAGTGTTTCATGTATTTTAATGCTATCGTGACTAGTACTGGTTTTTCTTTTTCTTTCAATTTTCAGTTGTCCCTTGCCAAGTGAGGAGTTTTCCCATTTTACAGAGAAGCTGGCAAATAAGTAGACAGGTGAGGGGCGTTCCCTCTCCACTGAATCGGGTTGGGGAAGGCTTTGCAGAGGAGGTGATGTTTGGCTGCACCTGCAGAAATCTCGGCTGGAGAAGATGCGTGGCAGGCAAGGGTGTTTCAGAAGGCAGCACTGCTGAGGGCGGGCAGGACCACAGGCAGCTCTGAAAATGAGAGGTGGCTGCATCAGGCCACACCGAAGCGGGAGGTGGGGGTGTGGCAGGTGATGAGCTTATAAGGACACTGGGGCCAGATTCACAGGGCAAGGTTAGAACTATTCGGTGAGCACTTGGGAGTCCTTGTGTGTTTATGAGCTTGGAAATGAGCTGTTTTTTTTTCATTTATGTATTAAAAGTTGTGGTAATATATATATATAACATGAAATGTACCATTCTAGCCATTTTGAAGTTTATGGTTCAGTGGTGTTAACTGCATTCACGTAGCTGGGCAGTCATCACCACCACCATCTCCAGGACTTTCCCATTTTCCTGAAACTGCATCCGTTGAACACTAACTTTCCATCCCCCTCCCCCAGCTCAGGGCAACCACCATCCTACTTACTGTCTCTAGGAGTCTGACTCCTCTGGGGGCCTCATCTGAGTGGAGTCCTAGGTGTTTGTGCTTTTGTGACTGGCTTATTAACTTAGCTTGGTACCCTCAAGATTCACCCCTGTTGTAACATGTGTCAGAAAGTCCTTCCTTTTTTTTTTTTTTTGAGGGCTGCATGGTGCATGGGTTTTAGTTCCCTGACTAGGGGTTGAACCTGTACCCCTTGCAGTGAGACTTGGAGTCTTAATGACTGGACCACGAGGGAAGTTCAGAAGTTCCTTCCTTTTAAAGGCTGATTCACAGTTCATTGTACAGATAGATCCCTTTTCGTTTATTCACTCATCCGTCAGTGGACACTTGTGTTCTTTCCACCTTTTGGCTGTTGTTAAAATGCAGAGGACCCCAGACAGCAGGGATTAGTAGCAAGAGACTTTGATCTAAAATTCTCAGTGGAAGCTTTCTTCATAGTACCCACCATAATTCCTGGCTGTTTTTATTTATTGGCGTACTGTTTTTCTCTCCAGCCTGAATGTTAAGATTGTGTTTGTTTTGCTTATCGTTGCATACTCTATAATTAGGTCCTCAAGTATTTTTGCGAGTTTTATTAGTAAATATTTTTAAAATTCTTATAATAAGAGCATTTTTTATAATCTTATAATCTTATGTAGAGCAAATTTAATAATGTGCATTTCTCTTAATCCATCCTTTTGCTGTCATTCTCCATCATCTCTTGATTGAGAACGCCTCTTCCTGCTCCAGCCTCTCACTTCGCTGTTTCATCCCTAGTGCCACTACTAGAACAGATCGCCTTTCCAAAGATGGAGTTCGATCAGTGGCACTTTTCCTGATGACTTGGGACTCTGTCTTTCATAGGACTGTGGTTCCATGAGTCGAGGTGTTTATATGCTGCCCTAGATTGTGATCCCGTGGCTGTCAGAGACTTGCCTTTGAAGACATCGAGTATAGTCGATGTATAGTCTTGTTTAACAACTTATTCCTGAATTAAATTGAACTGATGTAAGTGGAATGAAAATATACACTCTTGATATTGTATTTAAAACTCTTTTCAGCAACCAGCTTGGTTTTTGTCAAGTCTCACACCAACTTACGAATCAGGCTTCACGCATGAGGAAATCTGGTTCCTACAGTGTTGTCAGGGTACACACATTATCACAATTAATTAAAAAACACGTCCAGAGCTAGGGTTTGTCTTTTGCTTTCTTCGAAGCAATAGCAGGATATTTTTATTAGGGCTTGCATCATCCATTCCTGTATTAATCTGACCTTTAAGAATCACATAATTTCTGGAAAGAATGTCTCCTGTGGATTATTTATTTATTTATTTTTGTCCTATGGATTTTTATACTGATTCCTTAGGGGGCTTCTTGCCAGCTGTGTATAATCCAGAAGGGAAGAGTCTTAGGACTCAGAATATACATACACGCACCTCCTCCTTTAAAGACACAGACTTTGCTTTGGGATATTGATAAATCTTTTAAAGATTCAGAATCTGTGCTGAAACTGAGCCCTCGTTGTCCTGAGTCCAGTTCAGACACCGTGACGAGCAGAGTAGGGAACTTATTTATTGACTTTGTCTTTGCAGACTCAGATTAAACTAGTACCCTCGATTGGATGTCCCTGAACTCAGAGGCCTTCCTTTATTCACAGCAGCTTCTGGAATCTCCACTGTGGTTTTGCCAACCAGCCCAGGACTGTTATTATCCCCATGTTATAGACGAGGGCACCGGGAGTCCCAGAAGCTTAGCGGTCTGTGCTCAGAGTCATCTGGTCACTCAGACAGCGGTCAGCTGGAGTTTGAGGGAATTTTAGACGTAGTCTGCCCGGGGGAAACTTTCCAGCCAGACAGCATCTAAAGCGGAGCTGCTTTTCTGAGATTTCTCAGCTCAACCTTTGGGCAGCCCGTTTAGATGATCTGCAGAGGCTGTGGAAATATTTGGAAGAGTCTGCGTGAAGAGTCTCAACTGCAGCCCTATAAGGGAAAATATGCAAGTGCTCTGCCGAGCGCTGGCCCTCGGCTTCGGTGCCACCCGGTTTTGCCCCACCGAGTCTCCCCGCCTGACCTCCTGTGCTGTCACTGCAGGCTCAGCAGAGCGGACCCTGCCCAGGTGGGGACTGGGCTGTCTGCGAAAATGAGCTTGCCAGGGTCGCTCTTGTCCTGCTTTCGATGCGCTGCTCTACGACTACCCACAGGAGACGCAGTCGCTGACTGGGAGACAGCAGTCCATGGCGTTTTTCTCTGCAGCTTTCTCTTCAGAGCAGATCTTAGGGATTTTGTCTGTTATGGAGCTCTGGAGACGAGCGAGTGAATTAATCCAGCAAGCACGTACTGAGGGTCTCGCACTGTTCTAACTCCCACGTCAGGCCTGCGCTCAGCGTTCTAGGTCCAGAGAGAGGTCACACATGGTCCCCGACTTCAGCCTGCCTCGTGTTGGGTGGAGGGAGAGACGGGTTAACTGTGGTCTCAGCACAAGGTGGGAAGAGCTCGCAGTGCAGGCGGGCTGGGGTCTCCAAGGGCAGACAGGTAAGAGGTGGCTGGTAGAAGGGGTGTGTAGGGGGTGTGTGTTGGGAGAGGAGACAGGGACGCAGCGCAGCAGCGTGAGCCGAGGTCCAGGGCAAAAGCAAGCCTGGTTTATGTGGGAAGTGAGTCATTCAGAAGAGCTGTGGGCCGGGGGGTGGGGAGAGCTGAGTCTGGAAAAATAAGCAGGGGCTAGTTCAGATTCTGCTACAAGGTCAGGAGAAGTCCCTGAAAAGAAGAATGTAGGGGAGCGTTTTCCGAGGCGCCTTCGGTGTGGCCCAGTGGTCCTTAGCGGGAGGGGAGAGATGGGACTTTGTGAAACCAGCGCTCCAGGGTCCTGACCGTGGACCCAGCCCCTGGAGACAGTGCCCGTAAAGGGCAGGTGCACGGCTGGCCGGGAGTCCTCAGCTGCCCCTGCCCCCAGGAGTTTACGGGATGCGCCGTCTGGGTGAGTTCTGTGGAGGGCGGGTGGCGGAGATGAGGGCCCTGGTTCAGTCCTCACCCTGGGGGCTCAGACTTGCCTTTTCTTACAGGCTCGCCCGTCAGTCTTTTCTTCTACATCTGATTTTGAGTCATAGTTAGAAAACTTTTCCCACACCAAGGTTATAAAGGAATTCGCTTGCTATTTTTTTCTGGGACTTGAATGCGTTCATATTTAATAGTTAAAGATCGTAAAGTATCTTTAGCCTTTTTTTCTTATGTTTGATGTAAGTATTTAATTTTATCTTTTTTTTCCCCCAAATGGCTACTAGTTGTCCTGACACCAGTTTTTAAGAGGTCCGTTTTCCCCGTTGATTTGAGCCACTGTCTTTAGGCTGAGTGTCTATGTAGCCTATGATACACAGGCTATCCTATGGGCCTGTTCCTGGACCTTCTGTTCCATACTACTGATCTTATTGGGAATTTATGGATCAGTATAACACCATTTAAATGATAGCACCTTTCTGTTATGTTTTAATAGAGAATATGGCTGGCCCTTCTTCATTGTCTGAGATATCCCTTATTTTTCCCTATAAATCTTAGAATCGATTTGTCTAGTTTGAGACACACAACAAAACAACCTTTGTTATATGTATATTGGGCTTGCATTAAATTTACCTGATAACTTGGAATGAATTGACATCTTTCTGATGTTAAGTTTTCTGTCCAAAAGCGAGGGGTGCTTTCTGTTTGTTCAGGTTTATTCCTTTGTCTTTCAGAAGTGCTTTGAAATTTTCCTTATGTAAATTTTACATCATTTACAAAGGTGTTTTAAGTCACCTTTTTAAATGGAATTTTCTCTTCTGTTTATTGTTTGGTATAAAGTATTAATGTTGGTCTCTCAGTTGTGTCTGACTCTTTGCAACCCCATGAACTGTAGCCCGCCAAGCTCCTCTGTCCATGGGAGGATTCTCCAGGCAAGAATACTGGAGTGAGTTGCCATTCCCTTCTCCAGGAGATCTTCCCAACCCAGGGATCGAACCCAGGTCTCCTGCATTGCAGGCGGAATGCTATGCAAAAGCAATAGTTTTTGCATATCCTACTTTATTAACATTTTTGGTCACAGTTTTACATTTTATTGTGGATTCTCTTCCGTTTTTTAGGTATGCTTTCATATCAGCTGTGCACAGAGATAATTTTATTCTTTTCTTTTCCATTCTTAAGTTTCTGATTGCATTGACTAATACTTCCAATGCAGTGTTAAAAGTGGTAGAGAAAATGGGCTTCCCTGACTTGTTTGTGACCTTACTGGGAATGCCCAGTGTTTCTTCATTAAGGAAGATGTAATTTTTGTTATGTGTTGATATCTTAGTCTATTTGGGATGTTGGAACAAAATACCACAAACAGGGTGACTTACAGAAAACAGAAATGAGTTTCTCACAGTTCTGGAGGCTGGATAACCAAGGTCAGGGTGCCTGCCTGGTCCAATCCTGATGAAGGGCCTTGTCTGGGTTGCAAATGGCTGACTTTTCACTGTGACCTCACATGATAGAAGTGGCAGGAGCACTTTCTTGGGTCTCTTTTGTAAGGTCACTCATCCTGTTTGTGGCGACTCCAACCACGTGACCCAATGACCTCCCAAAGACTCCTAATACCATCACGTTGGGGGTTAGGTTTCAACAGAATTGGGAAGGGGGACACAAACATTCAGCCTATGACAGTGCATATATTTTACCAAACTAAGGCAGTATGTATCAATTCCCATTTTATTGACTTAAGTCAGGAATGGGTATTGAGTTTCCTTGAAGGCATTGTCATCCTCTGTGGGGAGAATCCTCTGATCTTCTCATTAGCTCTGTTAATATGTGAGTGATATCAGCAGGTCTTCTATTTTTTTTTTTTCATTTATTTTTATTAGTTGGAGGCTAATTACTTTACAATATTGTAGTGGTTTTTGTTATACATTGACATGAATCAGCCATGGATTTACATGTATTCCCCATCCCGATCCCCCCTCCCACCTCCCTCTCCACCTGATTCCTCTGGGTCTTCCCAGTGTACCAGGCCCGAGCACTTGTCTCATGCATCCAGCCTGGGCTGATGATCTGTTTCACCCTAGATAATATACATGTTTCGATGCTGTTCTCTCGAAACATCCCACCCTCGCCTTCTCCCACAGAGTCCAAAAGTCTGTTCTGTACATCTGTGTCTCTTTTTCTGTTTTGCATATAGGGTTATCATTAGCATCTTTCTAAATTCCATATATATGTGTTAGTACACTGTAATGGTCTTTATCTTTCTGGCTTACTTCTCTCTGTATAATGGGCTCCAGTTTCATCCATCTCATTAGAACTGATTCAAGTGAATTCTTTTTAATGGCTGTGTAATATTCCATGGTGTATATGTACCACAGCTTCCTCATCCATTCGTCTGCTGATGGGCATCTGGGTTGCCTCCATGTCCTGGTTGTTATAAACAGTGCTCAGCAGCTCTTCTAATGTGGAGCCATCCTTGCATTCCTGGAACGGATTTCTTCTGGTCATGTGTGCTATTAAGGTGTTGTGTTGATTTCTGTTTGCTAATATTTTATTTAGGAGTTTTGCACTGATATTTATAAGTAAGGTTGGCCTTTAGTTTTCTTTTTGGTGCTATCTCCATCAGGTTTAAGCATTGTTTTTGTACCAACTCATAAAAAAAGAAAGGGTTGGAAATTGTTTATCTATTTCCATCCTTTGGAAAAATGTATGTAGTAATCTTGGTAGTTAAGCTTTGGTACAATTCCCCTGTAAAACCATCTGGGTCTCGTGCTTTTTTGTGAGCCTAGTTCTTTGTTAACTTTCTTTGCTTCCTCTATGGAAATTGGCCTGTGTAAGCTTTCTGTAATGATTTGGTAAATTTTGTTCTGTTCTGTGAAATTGTCTATTTCACTTAGTTTCAGATGTATTTGCATATGTACATAGTAGTCTTTCAAGACTTTCCTTATATTGTGTGTAGGTATTTAAGGGCTTCCTAGTTTCAGAAGATAGGAAGCTGTGGGTTGTGTCCTCTTGCTGTGTGCATGGATCCCAAGGCTTAAAGTGAAGTTCTAATAACATGAGCTTATGCTGTGATAACAGTAACAGCTACCATTTGTGAAATGCCTGCCTCTGTGTGGATGTCAGTTCATTTTGTCCTCATTACAATCCTGGGATACATAATAATCATCTCATTTTAAGGATGACATAATTTGGGGGAGTTACTCATTTTTCAAAAACAGAAATAGACTCACAGACATAGAAAGCAAACCTATGGTTACCAAAGGGGAACAGGAGGGAGGAAGGGTAAAGCAGCAGTTTGGGATTACAATGTGCACACTGCTATATATAAAATAGGTCACTAATAAGGACCTGCCATGTAGCACAGGGAACTATATGCAATATCCCATAATAAACCATAATGGAAAGTAATCCAGAAAAGGACACACGTACATATAAAACTGAGTCAGTCTGCTGAGACTAACAGCATTGTGAATCAACATTTCAATAAAATCTTTCTGTTTGTTTGTTTAAATGGCCATTGCCGCTCAGTGGGCCAGGGTTGTCTCAGAAGGTCACCCATGGCATGATTATCGTGAAACAGTCGGAGCAGGGCCTTTGTAGTCAGAGCTGCGTTCAGACTTGTCCTGCTCCCTTCCAGCTGGGTGGCTGTTAGCATATTGTTACCTGGAGGGGCTCAGACACTTATTCGCTTCATAGCCTTAGGCAACCTCTGAGCCTCGGTTTCTTCACCTGTAAGATGGGGTGAGACCAGTTTCCGCCTCCTGGGGTTGTTGGGAGCCTGCATGAAGTCATACGTGTAAAGGGGCTAGAATAGAGTCCCAGGCCTGTGATGGCCGTGTCGGGGAGCAGGTGGGCCCTGGCCCCTGGTCCCTCTGTCTGTGGGGCCGAGTGAGTCCTCACGGCATCATTGTGAGAATGAAGTGTCCCGCGGAGACGCCGAGCACAGTGCCTTTCACGCGACAGGTTCTCAGAGACGCTCCTTCTCCCACCTGTCAGGCGTCTGCCCCGCAGCAGTTCTCGCGTGCCTTCTTCGTGGCTTCTACTGCTAGGCTGCTGCAGGTGCTCGGGGTTAAGCAGAACATAAAGCCTGCTCTTACCCAGCTGACTAGCTATTTTGAGGGAAAAAAACAAGTCCTAAGGTCAGTCAGCGCCTGGTTATCAGCACAGCTGGTAAGAGAGGAAAGAATTTAGTGACTTGGGAGGGAGTGAGTTGGAAGGAGCTTGCTGGGGATGTTAAGTTAGAGAAGGCTAGGGGAGAGGGTGTTTGAAGGGCCTGTTAAGGATAAATGGGGTTTGTTCAGTCCGTGGGATATCCTAGATATGTGGAACTTTTCTAATGGTTTCTAGTCTGATCTGGGAATGTTTTGCATTCTGAGGTGCGAAAAAGAGCTTTGCTTTGAGACTCTTTTGGGTGCAGTTTCAGGTGAAAAGAAAACCACACAGTAGCTTAGTAAACAATGAAATGAAGATTTATGACAAGGATGCACGTATCTTAGGCAATTCAGGTGCAGCCCAGGCTCACTGGTAACTGAAAAAATTCCAAGACGGTCTCAGGAATCCATCCTGCACCCTGTCTGCCTGGCGCGTCCTCTCTCTTGCCTCTGAGTATCTGCATGTCCTCTCGAGGGTGTAACTTCATGCTTTCTTCCTCTGTCAATGACTTTCACTCCCCGGCACGTAGGTGCCTAAGCATGGCAGCTCCGTAGCTCCTGAGTTCACACGTCTTCAGTTCCAGAGATCGCAGCTGGCTAAGAGTTCGGGTCCCGGGCGACATGTACAGAGGGAAGGCTGACCAGCCTGAGCTAGGGCGGTCCAGCTCTTATGACCTGGGAGTGGGGTTGGGGGCTGGCCTGCCGGGCCCGGGGTGTAGATGCCGCTGTTCAGAGTCTAGCTTGTAGTTGAGGACGCTGTTCTCTGCAGGGCATGGACTGGGCAGGATCCCAGTGGTGATTCCAGGAAACCCCCAACCCTGCAGTGGATCCCCGAGGAGAGCTCTGTGAAGGCAGCACAGGGAGATGGGTTAGGGCATGTGCTGTCTTTAGTCCTCTTCAGATATTTTGATGCTGCTAGACGAAACCCCAGGGAAGAATTGCAGGATAAATATGACCTGGCAAATGTGAGAGAGGCATTTTTGATAAAGGAGTATACAGATAGTGATGAAGAGTGGGTCCTGCAAGCGTAACAGACCCATAAACATTTTTAACGTTTTTTACTTATAGCTATTGGCAGTCCTTCAATTTCTGGGCAAGGTTGATTTTGTTTGTATTGTGGTAAAATAAACAGATACTTTGCCTACCTAATGTGAAGAGCTGACTCAACGGAAAAGACCCTAATGCTGGGAAAGATTGAGGGCAGGAGGAGAAGGGGATGACAGAGGATGAGATGGTTGGATGGCATCACCAACTCAATGGACATGAGTTTGAGCACTAACTCCAGGAGACAGTGGAAGGACAGGGAAGCCTGGCGTGCTGCAGTCCATGGGGTCACAAAGAGCTGGACATGACTTAGTGACTGAACAACACATGTAGCATAAATTTTCCCATTTTAAGCCTTTTTGGGTATATAATTAAGTGTCATTACATGCGTTCACAATTGTGCAAGCGTGAGCACCATCCGTCACCAGCACTTTCGTCTTGCCCAGCTGCAGCTCTGTGCCCATCAGCACTGACTCTCCCTCCCCGTCCCCCAGCGCCTGGCACCCACCACCGTGCTGCTTTCCCAGCGGCTCGGTGGAAAGGAATCCGCCTGCAGTGCAGGAGATGCAGGAGGTGTGGGTTCGATCCCTGGGTCAGGAAGATCCCCTGGAGGAGGGCATGGCAGCCCACTCCAGTGTTCTTGCCTGGGAAATCCCATGGACAGAGGAGCCTGGCGGGCTACAGTCCACGGGGGTCGCAAAGAGTCAGACACGACTTAGCAACTAAACAACAACAACATGAGTTTGACGGCTCTGGGGACCTCACACAAGTGGGATCATGCAGCACTTGCCCTTTCGCGAATGGCTCATCTCACTTGGCACAATGTCCTCAGAGCTCACTCATGGTGTAGCATGTGTCAGACCTTCCTTTATTTTTCAGGCTGAATCATTTTCATTGTAAGAATGGACCACAATTTATTTATCCACTCACCCACTGAAGGATGTTTGGGTTGTTTCCACATATTTGGCTATCATGATTAATACTAGCAGCCCTTCGTTTCTGAGGTATAGATGAGATTGTTTTCTACTTAGAATCATCAGGAAATTGTCTTCCTGATGGAAAAGACCATAAAGACTAGCTTCCTCCGTCCTCTTCATTTCATGGAGGGGAAATCAGGAAAAGTGAGCCACCTAGGACACACCTTTGCTCTGAACTCATTTGCCATTTCCCTGCCCACTTATCTAAAATTGTGGGAACTTTAGTAGTTATAAAAAGAGTGGCCTCAGTTGGGATCTTTTTTTCTGGAGGGTGTTGTAGACCTCAGTAGATTTGGGAAGAATCCTATTGACAAGTGGTACTTGAACTTTTTTGCTTAGGACTTTTTGGTTTCAAAATATATGTCGAGAATCCAGAAGAACTTTTTATTGGTGTGGTTATATCTGTGGATATTTATCATGTTAGAATTTAAGTCTGGAAGCTTTTTGAGATATTTATTAATATATTTATGCAAAGTAACTGCATTTACTGAAGTGCTAGAGTGTGCGAGAGAGTGGCATTGTTTATGTTTCTGCAGGAATCTTCAGTATCTGGCTTAATAGAAGGAAGCTGGTTTCTTGTGTCTGTTTTTGCATTTTGATTGTTATGAACCATTGTTTTGGTGGAAGTACATAAAGATAGTCTGGCCTCACACAGATATGTACTCGGAAAACAGCAGAATATTTTAGTGCCTTTCCATAAAATTGTGGATATTCTTTGACCCTACATTGAAACTCAGCAAGTGGTAGTTTCTTAATGGTTAGTGGCAATGTGGTCTCTGACGCTGTGTCAGAGAGCACCTACTCTCGGTTATTGCTGTTCAGTCGTTAAGTCATGTCCGACCTCTTGAGACCCCGTAGACTGCAGCCCACCAGCCTTCCCTGTTCTTCACCATCTCCCTGAGTTTGCTCAGACTGATGTCCATTGAGTCGGTGATGTTTTCTCTGTTACATGACGATGTTTTCAGCTTATTCTGCACATTACTTGGATCTTTACCGACATGTGATTTTATGACATCATGGTTTCCTAAGTTGTGTAGATCTTCCGAATGTGGATACACTGCATTATACACCAGGAGATCACATTCCTCGGCGTCATTCCCAACCTCACTGGAAAAGTCTCTGTTGAGAGGCCATCATGCTCCTAGTGGTGGATGCATGTGTTTGAAATTCTTATTTTCACCTGGAAGTGCAAATTGTATCCTTGGCAACAAATGCTGTCGTTGTTTACCTGGACGTGATGAGGTTTGTTCATTTTTGAGGAAATGTTGGTCACATTCTCAGGTCTGGGTAATTGTGGTTCGTCTTTCATTTCTTCTTCTGCATGAAGACGGTGGCTCCCTGTAACTCATGGCTCAGACACTTGTCATGCGTTCTTCCTGCTTCACCACACAGCATGTTAAAAAGGTTTCCTCCAGAGCTGAGTCTAATAAAAGTAATGATTTTTACTGCTTCATCAAAGGTGCTGTTAAGTGAAAGTAGCATTCTATAAATTTTTTTGTTTATTTTTACCGCTAATGTGTAAGTGAAGAATATAGTGACCAAGAGTCCAGTTGGGTGTCACTGCTTTGATTTGCACTAAGATGCCGATAGCTTGACCTCCCTTTCATTTGCACCATTAGTGCAGAAAATAATGAATGATGACACAGTGTCGTGAAAATAGTTTGACCTCGTGGATGCCCTGAAAGAGCGTTGGTGTCTCTCAGAGGTGCACATCGTGGGGTGAAGCTTGCTGACGTCAGCCCTGTGGTCCTGTCCTGTGGGAGTCAGAGGGAGAATCTGCTTTAACCCTCGAAATGAAAGGCATGACGGAAGTCAGGACTTGAGCTGACATCGAGGTCCTCCCCGGCACCCTTGTTGTAACTATAAATGCGCTCAGCCTTCCTGGGGAGGGAGCAGCCCTGCAGAAGGACAGGGTTGGATGTTGAGTTTCTGAACCACGTCCTAGTGGTTATCTGAAAACTATTTGGCATTTTAAACTCCCATCTATCCTTCTGGACACTGAAATTTAATATCATGCAGTTAACACCAAATGATGGTGTCAGGCTCTTGAGTCGTGACTCCATCTTTGGCAGCGTGGCTTTGGAGCTCCTCCCAGCTGAATACCATCGCCTCAGAGCAGGGAGCGACTGAGGAGCACATCGGTCTAGAAGAAGATGCATGAGCCTCTGAGATGACCTGCTGTTCAGCTCACGTGCTTTTCATGTTGGAAAACCAGTCATCCATCAAGCTAAACCTAAAGTGCTTTGAGTAAAACTCTGCACTCATATTTTGACATTTGCAAATTGACAGGTCTCACGGTACCCTTCTCCTCTCCTTTACTTTTAGCAATGGAAGAGTTAATAGTTGAACTTCGTCTCTTTCTTGAACTCCTGGACCACGAGTATCTCACCTCAACTGTCAGGGAGAAGAAGGCAGTCATCACAGACATCCTGCTGAGGATACAGTCAACCAAAGGTATGCCTGTCTCAGACTTCTAGTCTGGTTTCTACCAGTCTCCTTTGGCCTCAAGTGCTAAGTCGCTTCAATCATGACTGACTCTTTTGCAACCCCGTGGACTGTTACCCACCAGGCTCCTCTGTCCATGGGATTTCCCAGGCAAGGATACTGGAGTGGGTTGCCATTTCCTTCTCCAGGGGATCTTCCCAACCCAGGGATCAAACCCTCGTCTCTTACGTCTCCTGCATTGGCAAGTGGGTTCTTTACCACTAGTACCACCTTTTTGTCTCTAAGCCATCTTTAATTCACATCTTTCTAGAACACATTCATGAATGAAGTCATTTACTCCTCAAGTTGTTGTCGAAGGCCTTACTATGTGCCAGGGACTGTATGAGTCTCTGGTTTTAGAAAAATAAAGCCTTTAAGGAGTTAATGAAATAGTGGATTCGTTGGGGGTCTCTAAGAGCACCCCAACATTGGGAGATTTGCTGGCACTCAGCATGGAGTTGTATTTTCTGATGGCTGGGATTCATCACAGAGGTTGTAAGGACACACAGACAGGTTATAAAGGAAAAAGACTCCAGCCGAGTCTGGAGGG
The DNA here is from genome assembly GCF_023699985.2 of Odocoileus virginianus. Classification (NCBI taxonomy): domain Eukaryota; kingdom Metazoa; phylum Chordata; class Mammalia; order Artiodactyla; family Cervidae; genus Odocoileus; species Odocoileus virginianus. Next base: position 1,352,716 of record NW_027224267.1, read on the forward strand.
TTCCACGTACAGGCTTCCTTGTTTTCCTCCTCTCACGAGGCTCACACAGATCACACTGCTCAGTGACAAAAATACAGCCACCCGTGTGCCTTGTTTCTATTCAGGGAAGCTCACTGGAGACTCAGCGCCCAAGGACTTTCCTGGGGGCTGGTCACATAGGCACCCTCTGCCTGGCATATACCCAAATCCCAGACTCACAGGAAAGGAGGTTTGTTGGTCAGAGTTCCCCAGAGGAACAGACCCACGGAGCTACAGAATGAGGCGGAGAGGAGATCTCTGATAAGGATTGGCTTGTGTGGTCTCAGGAGGCTGAGCAGTGACATGACCTGCCCTCTGCAGGCTTGAGGCCCAGGAAAGCCGGTGGTGTGATTACCAGACTGTAATTCGGTCTGAGTCTGAAGGTCTGAGAACGGGCGGTGGGGGAGCAGGGTTGCTGTCGGTGCGCGTCCTGATCAGAGAACCAGGGGCACCAGTGTCTGAAGGCAGGAGAAGACGGACGTCTTGGCTCCAGCCCAGAGAGTGTGTCCAACCCTTCCTCGGCCTTTCTGTTGTATTCGGGACCTCAGCACACTGGAGGATGTCCACTCACACTGGGGAGGACCATCCTCTTTGCTCCGTTCTCCGACTCAATGCTCATCTCTCCCAGAAACATACTCACAGAAGCCTCCAGAGATAGCATTCTGCCAGCTCTCTGAGCATCCCTGAGCCCGTCAGGTTGGCGCACAGAATTAGCCATCGCAGCAGGTGTTTGCATTGATTGTGTTGTTTGCTCAAACAGTTTAGGCTAGGCACCGTTAGACCAACCATATCAGTTAAGGAGTGTTGGAAACACTTCTGAAATTCACGCTCCCCAATGCCATCCAGGGGCACAGCCTTGCCCGCAGGCCCCGGTGAAGACAGCAGACTCAAGCCTATTGTGTCCTTCCTTTGGGCACGGTGGGTAAGACAGAGTAGTGGGGAGAGAGCGTCAGTGTTAGGAGAGTGCCCGAGAGGAGGGTGCCCCCGACCCGCTCAGTGAGAGAGAGTGAGTGGGGTAGGGGCCGGGGGCAGTTCCTGGAGGATACGGGGTTAGAATCTTGAAGGCAGGAGACAACTGGATGAGATGTAGAGGTTTATTGTAAACAGCTTCACTGAGACATAATTCCCATGCCATGCACTTCAGCCATCTGAACGTGCAGTTCTTTGCTTTTTAGTATGCAAAGCCATGATTTGACAAAGTTAGATTGGCATTCCAGAAAGTTCTGCTGGTCAGTCTGGGGGGTGGGTTCAAGGATTTGGGACCAGGTGGAATGAGAGCTGCTTGAGTCCCCAAGACAGAAGTGCAGGATGAGGAAGGTGTTTTGGGGTCAGTCAGATCGAAAGAACCAGTCGGATGGAGAGAGAACTCTATGTGCTCAGTCATGCCCAACTCTTTGTGGCCCCATGGACTATATAACCTGCCAGGCTCCTCTGTCTGTGGGTTTTCCCAGGCAAAAACACTGGAGTGGATTGCCATTCCCTCCTGCAGGGGATCTTCCTGATGCAGGGATCAAATCTGTGTCTCCTGCATCTCCTGCATTGGCAGGTGGATTCTTTGCCACTGAGCCACCTGGGAAGCCCAGAGAGAGAGAGACAAAAGTAGGGATGAAAGCTCACTTTTAAGTGATGCTGCTGCTTCCCCGTCTGGATCCTTTCACTACCTGATTGCCTGTGGGTGAACCCCAGGCCCCTCAGGCTGCCTACGAGGCTGTTTATGACATGTGGGATTCCTGGGTCGAGAAGATCCCCTGGAGAAGGGACAGGCTCCCCACTCCAGTATTCCTGGGCTTCCCTGGTGGCTCAGCTGGTAAAGAATCTGCCTGCAATGTGGGAGACCTGGGTTCCATCCCTGGGTTGGGAAGACCCCTGGAGAAGGGAACGGCTACCCATTCCAGTATTCTGGCCTGGAGAATTCCGTGGACTGTATAGTCCGTGGGGTCGCAAAGAGTCAGACACAACTGAATGACTTTCACTTTCTTTCACATCCATACATGACTACTGGAAAAACCATAGCTTTGACTAGATGGACTTTTGTTGGCAAAGTAACGTCTGTGCTTATTAATAATATTCTGTCTAGACTGGTCACAGCTTGTCTTCCAAGGAGCAAGCCTTCCTCATCCTGATTTGTGGTTTTGGTGCAGGTTTGGAAGTGAAGGATCATGCCACGAAGCCGGAGACCCCCAGCAGCCTGCCGGCCCCTCCCCAGATGCCTTTGCCCGAGATCCCACAGCCGTGGCTGGTGAGTGCAAGAACCACCATCAACTTTTTCAGAGTCCACATGTATGCGTTAATATACAGTATCTGTTTTCCTTTTTTCTGACTGACTTCTCGGACTCTGAGTTCATCTGTGTCTCTGCAAATGACCCGGTTCCATTCATTTTTATGGCTGAGTCATATGCCATGCTGTCTGTATACCACACTGGTATAGACAGTGTGACATACGAAGCAGAAATGGAGATGCGGTCTTAGAGAACACGTATGGACCCCACGGGGGAGGAGGTGTGGGAGGAACTGGGAGGCTGGCGTTGCTGTGAGCTCACTGCTCTGTGAGAAGCAGGCAGCGATGGGAAGCAGCTGCACGGCGCAGGGAACTCCCCTCCGTGCTCTGTGCTGACCTAAAGTGGGAGGCGATCCAGAGAAAGAGGGGATGTGTGCACACACAGGGCTGATGCACGTGGCTGTGCAGTGGAAACCAACAGCGTTGCCGAGCAAGTGTACTTCAATGAAAATGGAAAAAAAAAAAGTCCCATGTTCAGGAGAATCACTAGACACCTGGGTTGTTTTTGGTTCCAGGGCAGGTGATAAAAGCCTGATTCTGCAAGAAAAGAGGCCTTGGTTTGCCCAAGGCGTGCCTGTATGAGTATGTTTTGGGGAGCTAATGACGGTTAAGTGGGAGGCTGTAGGTGTGGCCTTCCCATAGGAGGCTGCTGGTCCTCTGAAAATTGCTGGATCTACAGGTCCATGGAAATCTATTCTTAAGTCAGATTTAAAAAAAAAAAGTCAGATGATTTATCAGCAAAACAATGGCAATAGAGTCTACTGACATGCCCCTCTCTGTGTTAGCTCTGAATTTGAATACCCATAGCCTGAAACCTTAATATTCATTGTTATGCTTCTTTCTGGGATTAAATATCCTTATTTTTTCCCTGCAGAAGAAAAATATGTACATAGTCCAGGAATGTGTATTTTATTTGATCTTCTGCATTCAAAATTTGTTTTGGAATTCTCTGGCTATTTTTGTGATGTGGGGATATTCATGTTTGCCACTCATGGCCCACTCAGCTTTTTCTGCCTTTCACTATTTTCTGATTTGCTTTCTCAGGAAAGTTAGGCTGTCATTCAAAATCACAGCAGTATCAGTTACTTAGCAGCTCTCTTCCTAATGTTTGCTTCTGTGTGAATCGTCTGATCGTCTGTCCACGCGGAGAAGAGCTGTAGGGGGACAGGGCCACGGCTTGTTTGTCTCGTCCCTGCCTGGGTCCCAGCGCGGGGCCGGTGTCCTGGGGGTGCTCAGTGATGATCACTGGAGAGGGGGCGGAACGAGCTCAGTGCTCACTGGGTCCCCACCACCTGTCACAGGTCAGGCTTGCCCGTTTTTCACTTATAATTTCATTTAATCCTCACAACCTGACCTCAGAGAACCCTGAAACACCTCTGAACACGTGAAGGCTGTGTATGTCCACTTTACAGAAAAGGAAATGTGGATCCACTGGCAAAGGGGCAGCCCAAGCTTAGGGGGAAAGGCAAAAGCAAATTTTTGTAGCCTATTCTTTGGATTTCAAATCCAGTCTTTTCCCAACAGTACTGTCAGTATTTGTGGGGGTAAGGCAGCAAAACTGACGTGAGCACTCACAAGCATTCACAGCTGGGAGAAAAGGTTTCGTCAGGAACTGCGAGCCTGTTTCTGCATTGGGTGCTGGGGAGGCAGCAGGGTCCAGGGTGCAGTTGGGAGTGGCTGCCTGCTTCCAGGCACCAGCTCTGACACTCACTGTGTGGGTTCAGACTGTAGCTTTCACGTCTCTGTCTGAGATGCCTCATTCTGAAACGAGTGTGCTAATGACATCACCGACTCGATGGACATGAATTTGAGCAAGCTCTGGGAGTTGGTGATGGACAGGGAAGCCTGGTGTGCTGCAGTCCATGGGTTGCAAAGAGTCAGACACGACTGAGCGACTGAGCTGAACTGAACTGAATAGTACTTACTGAGTTGTTGTGAGACTGAAAAGCGGCGCTGTGCCTCACGTGCTGGGACTATCTACGTTGCATCTGTTACGCCCTGTGTGAGAGCCGGGTGTTCCCATGTAGGGCAGTGCTTCTTAGAATTTTGGGGAACTTGTTAAAATGAGCATTCTGGGCTTCCCTGGTGGCTCAGTGGTAAGGAATCCGCCTGCCAGTGCAGGAGACGTGGGTTCGATCCCTGGTCTGGGAAGATCCCACGTGCTGAAAAGCAACTAAGCCCGGGTGCCGTGACTCCTGAGCCTGCGTTCCAGAGCCCGGGAACCAGACTACTGAGCCTGTGCTCTAGAACCTGGGAGCCACGACTACTGAGTCTGTACCCTAGAACCTGGGAGCCACAACTATGAGCCTGTGCTCTAGAGTCAGGAACCACGACTACTGAGTCTGTGTTCTAGAACCTGGGAGCCACGACTATGAGCCTGTGCTCTAGAACCTGGGAGCCACGACTATGAGCCTGTGCTCTAGAACCTGGGAGCCACGACTACTGAGCCTGTGCTCTAGAACCTGGGAGCCACAACTACTGAACCTGTGCTCTAGAGTCAGGAACCACGACTACTGAGTCTGTGCTCTAGAGTCAGGGACCACGACTACTGAGCCTGTGCTCTAGAGTCAGGAACCACGACTACTGAGTCTGTGTTCTAGAACCTGGGAGCCACGACTATGAGCCTGTGCTCTAGAACCTGGGAGCCACGACTATGAGCCTGTGCTCTAGAACCTGGGAGCCACGACTATGAGCCTGTGCTCTAGAGTCAGGAACCACGACTACTGAGCCTGTGCTCTAGAACCTGGGAGCCATGACTACTGAACCTGTACCCTAGAGCCCAGGAGCCATGACTACTGAGCCTGTGCTCTAGAGTCAGAAACCACGATTACTGAGTCTGTGCTCTAGAACCTGGGAGCCACGACTATGAGCCTGTGCTCTAGAGCCCTGGAACCACAGCTACTGAACCTGTGCTCTAAGAGCCTGAGAGCAACAACTACTGAAGCCCTTGTGCCCTAGAACTCATGCTCCACAGCACAAGTATTCTCCTGGTAGTTTTTCAGGGCATTCTATACTCAGCGAGTGAGCCCGTCATTCCGTAAGCTGCCTTTGGTGAGTCGGCTTCTGCCCAGCTGGTCATATGCTGTTGGCACGTTGACTTCCAGGAGATTTGGCTGGTGGTAGAGATGTGGTGGGTAGGAATCTATGACAGGCAGAGAGCGTATCACAAATTAAAACACAAGCCCGAGAAAGACCCCGAAGGACTGAAGCCTGCAGGCCCCTCTGTGTGGCTGAGTGACAGGGTTCGGGCGGCTCATCCGTGGGTGAGGCTGGAACACACCGCAATGGGGGCTAAATCTTGAGGGGCTGTGGGCCTGCCTGCAGAACAGATGGGAGCATCCTTAGAGCAACTCTAAGTGACCAAAGGGGATTTGTTTCTAATGTAAGACTTAGGATACTCCAACCTGGTGTTATTTCATTTATTTGAGCCACAATTGCATTTTCAACTCTTTTGTGGCACGTGTCAAAGGAATACTGCCTTTTATCACAGCTGTGTGTATTACGATCTCTGAGAAATGAGTCCTTTTCTGTCTTTTTAGCCCTTTTAGTGTTGAACATTGCTTTTTGCAATCGTTATCAAGTGTCTCTTGACGTTCTTTTTTCCTGGAAGCTAGGCAGGCAGGCGGGGTCACATTGGCTGCTTTTCTGAGTATGCTTAGCATCTTGTCACCCCCCATTTCAGGCCTGACAGGTCCCTAACTGAGGGCCCTCACCTGGCTTTGTGAGGCCCTCTTGGGCATCAGCGCTCCCCTCTGGTTGGCTGACACCTAAGTGAGCTCCACCCGCCCCCCCAAAAGAATGTGGCAGAGACCAGGTGGACCTCTATGCCCCATAGTTGTTGAATTACACTCAGGTGATAGAAGTGAAAGACGGGGGAGGGTGGGATCCAGTGGACCTCTAAAATTTATCCATTTGGGGTAATTGCAAACTTTATGCCCATTGATCAGCAGTGCCTCTTTTTGACATTCTCTTCACTGCACTAAATTTTAACCTTCTGAAGACGGTGTGTGTTCCTTTCCTTTGTGATCCTCATGTCCCGGCAGAAAACACCGGGACAACCACTCCAGGTCAGGGCCACATCAAAAAGCCCACCTTGTCACGCTGATGGGCTTCTGTACAGGAAGGGAACAGTGCACGTTTCCGTTTTGCCCTTAGAGTCCATGTGTCTGCAGCCCAGGGTCCTGGATGAGCCGGCGACCCCTTCAGTGTGGCCTGTAGGTCAAGCACTGGGAGTGTGGGCCTGTGCTCTTCGAATTCAGAACCGCTCTCAGCCCTTGAGGTCACAGGGCGGGGTGCAGCGCCTTTGACAGCCCCTCCAGCTCCCTTGCTCTCCTGGGGAGACTGAAGCCAGCCAAAGTATGCATATGCATCATGAAAACATTTCTGGGAAGGGCTGTGCTTTTCAACAGATTCTTGTTTTTGTTTCACACTGAGAGCTGTGCAGCTATCAAAGGCCTGGTCCTTAGTTAGCATGCAGCCGGTGCAGAGGGAGCGTTTGTGAAGGAGGCCGGTTCATCCGGAAATGGGTCCCATCTGTGTTGACACTGGCCGCCTGGCCCCACTGCCCAGCCCACCAGCCGGGGCTGATACAGACCACTGGGGATTGTGCTTCCTGCCCTCCCCTCCTCCGCTCCGGAGTAGTAGGGGTTCCTCAGAGGGGGCGCCCTCACCTCCCTGCTGAGCAAGAAGAGCAAGGACACTTCTCTGGGGGCTGCAGACAATACGGCTGATACCTCATCAAGGTGTTTTCCAGAAATGTTTTTATTTGCTCACTGAAGTGGTCACTCCAGTATTCTTGCCTGGAGAATTCCGTGGACAGAAGAGCCTGGTGGACTACAGTCCGTGGGGTCGCCATGAGTCGGACATGACTGAGTTGACTTACATGGTGTTTAGATGGGAGTGTGTGCATATGTGCTTGTTGTGTCTGACTTGTTCTGACCCCATGAATTGCAGCCCATCAGATTCCTCTGTCCATGGGATTTCCCAAGCAAGAACACTGGAGTGAATTGAAAGAGACACGTGTACACCAGTGTTCACTGCAGCGCTGTTTACAATAGCTAGGACATGGAAGCAACCTAGATGTCTGTCGGCAGATGAATGGAGAAGGAAGTTGTGGTACATCTACACAGTGGAATATTACTCAGCTATTAAAAAAGAATGCATTTGAGTCAGTTCTAATGAGGTGGATGAAACTGGAGCCTATTATACAGAGTGAAGTAAGCCAGAAAGAGAAACACCAATACAGTATATTAACGCATATATATGGAATTTAGAAATATGGTAATGACAACCCTGTATGCAAGACAGCAAAAGAGACACAGATGTGAAGAACAGACTTTTGGGCTATGTGGGAGAAGGCGAGGGTGGGACAATGAGAATGGCATTGAGACATGTATATCAGCCCTACGTAACAGAGGTGGCCAGTGCAAACTCGATGCCTGAAGCAGGGTACCCACAGCTGGTGCCCTGAGACAACCCGGAGGTGGGGTGGGAGGGAGGCGGGGGGTTGAGATGGGGGACATGTGCACTCATGACTGATTCATGTCGACGCGTGGCGAAAACGACAACATTGTAAGTAATTAGCCTCCAATTAAAACAAAAAGAGACTACTGGGGTGAGTTGCTGTCTCCTTCTCCAGGGGATCTTCTTGACCCAGGGATTGAACCTGCATGTCCTGCATTGACAGGTGGATTCTTCACCACTGAGCCGCTGGGAAAGCCCCATTTAGATTGGGTAGAGGAGAGTAATTTAGTGTTTGGATGTAAATATGATGAATTACTATGCCAACAGGTAATGGGTAATTTTTTTTTATTATGGTATAACATATGTAACAGAGACCTTATCATTTTAATCATTGGTCAGTGTCCCGTTTAGTGATGTGAGACTTTATTTTCTTGGGCTCCCAAATCACTGCAGATGGTGACTGCAGCCATGAAATTAAAAGACACTTCCTCCTGGGAAGAAAAGCCATGACCAATCTAGACAGCATATTAAAAAAGCAGAGACATTACTTTGTCGACAAAGGTCCGTCTAGTCAAAGCTATGTTTTTCCAGTAGTCATGTACGGATGTGAGAGTTGGACTATAAAGAAAGCTGAGCACTGAAGAATTGATGCTTTTGAACTGTGGTGTTGGAGAAGACTCTTGAGAGTCCCTTGGACTGCAAGGAGATCCAACCAGTCCATCCTAAAAGAAATCAGTCCTGAATATTCATTGGAAGGACTGATGTTGAAGCTGAAACTCCAATACTTTGGCCACCTGATGTGAAGAACTGACTCATTGAAAAAGACCCTGATGCTGGGAAAGATTGAGGGCAGGAGGAGAAGGGGGTGACAGAGGATGAGATGGCTGAATGGCATCACCAACTCAATGGACATGAGTTTGAGTAAACTCCAGGAGTTGGTGATGGACAGGGAGGCCTGGGCATGCTGCAGTCCATGGAGTCGCAAAGAGTCAGACACGACTGAGCAACTGAACTGAACTGACTTTAGTTGTGTAAAGTACATACGTATTTCTGTGCAGCCCTTACCACGACCATCTCCAGAACTTTTCATCTTTCCAGACTGACACCCTGTCCCTAGTGAACAGGGCTCCCCTCCGCCAGCCCCTGGAGCCACCATTCTACTTCCTGTCTCTCAGAAGCTGAGGTTTTGGTCCCAGCCCCCACCACCTGCCTGGATGTCTTTTCGTCCTTCCTAAAGTACTTTCACAGCAGCTTCATTTTCTGTGTTTGACAGATGGGATCATGAGATTCTTGGAGATTATATGACAAAATTAGGCATTTTACCAGTTGCAGAGTGGAGACTAAGCCTGCGATTTAAAACAAAATCATTTAATTCCCAGGGAAGTCAGATGTGATCCTTCTGGATGTGAACCATGCCGTTTCTTTTCTCCTTGTCTCTTGAAGACCTCAGGGTTTGGTGTCACGTCTCATCCCTGCGGCATCTTCATCGTGGAACTATGCTGTGTCCTGCTGGCATGGCTGTAGGACTCTTCCGCCTCCCTGCCTCCTGGTGGGCAAGGAACGGAAGAGAAAGTGGCTTTACGGTCTCTCATTCTTAAGTGTATAAATAAAACTTGAGAAAATATGCGTGAATGATTTCCCAGTGTTTTCTCAAGTACTGTTGGAATGCAAATTAAATAGTGATCAGAAGGGAATGAGTTGTCATTTGGATAAAAAATAAAAACAAAAAACTTTTACTTTACCAAGAAGAGTACCTGCTCAAAGTTCTTTTTTAAAAAAAATTTTAAATTTTTTTGGCTCTGCTGAGCAGCACGCAGGACCTTAGTTCCCTGAGCGGGGGTTGAACCCATGCCTCCTGCAGTGGCAGCGCGGAGTCTTAACCACTGGACCGTCAGGGAAGTCCCATACTCGAAATTCTTGACGTTGGGGTTGAAACCACGTTTTGCAGTTTAGACCTTACACTTTTGTTCCCTGTTGAAAGTCAGGAAGCTTAGCTGATGCTGTGGAGTGCTGCTGCTATCCTCACGCCGGCAGAAAAGGGTTTTGCCGATGCGTGGCAGAACTAGAGCGTGGGCCCGCTTCTCTTCTGTCAGATCCTATCTTTCGGCTGCTGCTAAAGAGTCCACCTGCCAATACAAGAGATGCAGGAGACACAAGTTCAGTCCCTGGGTCAGGAAGATCCCCTGGAGAAGGAAGTGGCAGCCCCCTCCAGTATCCTTGCCTGGGAAATCCCACAGAGAGAGGAGCCTGGTGGGCTACAGTCCACGCAGGGGTCACAAAGAGTCGGATACACTGAGCCCGCACGAACTCATGCACTTGTTCTTCCTGACGTGTGTGTGCTGGGCCCATCACACCACTTTACTTTTACGATTTTAATCACCATAACCAGAAAGAATCTGGACGTACCCCTGTGCATACAGAATTAAAGTCAGAAAGAGTCCACATTCTCAGCTGGGGTTTTTCTCTGCTAAAGTCAGGACTTCTGGTTCACTGGCGTGTCTGGTGCAAAGGACTGAGTGATAAATTGGGGCTGGCGGCGGCGAAGGTGGTGGGGTGGGAAAGTGCAGTAGGGGAGAGGAGAACGGAGGAGTGGGAGTGGAGACAGAGACAGTACAGATGCGCCTTCCTCCCGAGGGGATGAGAGGACACACCCCGCTGAGCTGCAGGAGCTGGAAACCTCAGATTGCGTCCAGTGACCCTGAAGGTCGGGAAGGTGCTTTCCCTGCATCTTACCTGGCTCAGCCACCACAGTGGTAGGTGCCCGGGCCTGGTCCTGGCGCAGGGATGCACCCTCACTGCCGCAGTGCCCACCCGCTGGCTCCTTCTCCTCCACGAAGCAGCTCAGCCGCAGCAGGGGCACTGGGCAACATCCATCATCCCCTAAGCCTCAGTTTCCTCGTTTGCAAAATGATATTCAAAACACGAACCTCTCAGAGTTGTCTTCTGAACAAGAAAAAAGATACAGAAAGTCACCCAGAACAGTGTGTGACACACGGAAGGCAGTCTGTGAATAGTAGTTAATGTTGTTATTTTGCTGAAATAATAGCAAAATGGTCGTTGTGTTTGTGCCGTCTTGTTCAGTCGCTCAGTTCTGTCCGATTCTTTGTGACCCCATGGACTGCATGCAGCCCACCAGGCTTCCCTGTCCTTCACTGTCTCCTGGAGCTTGCTCAAACTCATGTCCATTGAGTCGATGATGCCATCCAACCATCTCATCCTCTGTCACCCCCTTCTCCTGCTCTCAATCTTTCCCAGCATCAGGACTTTTCCAGTGAGTCAGCTCTTCACATCAGGTGGCCAAAGTATTGTAGCTTCAGCTTCAGCATCAGTCCTTCCATGAATATTCAGGGTTAATTTCCTTTAGGATTGACTGGTTTCATCTCCTTGCTGTCCACGGGACTCTCAAGAGTCTACTCCAGCAAGTCCAGTGACTTCTGACCTACTGGAAGGATATGAAGGAAGCATTCCCTTTGAAGGCCGTGGTGCTAAACCGTGGTCCTTGTATTCTTTTCTGTCTCTTCCCGCATCTGCCCTTTAACAAACTATCACCTCTGCCTGTGTCTGTAACCCCTGAGGCAGAAGTTCAAGGACAAGTGGCATTTGGGGGTGGAATGTGAGATCCTCTTTGGAGAGGCAGGGTGCTTCTCTAGAAACATTATTTTTTGAGATGTATAATTTCAGAATTAAACTTTGTTTTTTCTTTTTATTTTAAAAACAGTATTATATAGAAAATTCAATGGACTTCCCTGACCAGCCAGTGGTTAAGACTGTGCACTTCCAATGCAGGGGGTCACGGGTTCGGTTCCTAGTCAGGGAACTGAGATGCCACATGCCGCAAAGTACTGCTTAAAAAAACAAAAGCAAGCAAACAAACCAAAAAACCCAAAGAAAATTCGAGCTGTACAGATGTGCTTTAAACAGCTGTAACCTTGTGTTAAGCATTTTGGGGAGTGATCCGTCTTTGTGTAAAGGTCCGCATAAGCGCAGCTCCAATAGGCTAACGGGTACCTGTTTTCTTTCATGTAACAGCGTCCAGTAGAGACTTTTCAAGTAAATGACCACATGTGTGCACCGTTTTCCTTTTAAATGGCTGCACGTGGATGTGTTGGAACACCTAAACAGTCTCATCTCGGGATATTTTGATTGCTTTTAAATTGGAGGGAAAAGCTTTTATTGAATATCCTTATATGTTTTTGCTCATGTGACCAGTTGACCTTCTTAGCATATATTTCTAGAAGTAGAATCGTGGATTTGAGGGCATACAGGTGGAGAGGTTGTGTGGAGTGCGCACCAGCGGGGTCTGAGGGTCCGCTGAGAAGTCTCATTAGCTGAGCGTCAGCTCCTGCCTCACACACCTTAGCAGCCCTGGAAAGGAAGAGTGTGCTGTGCTAATTGATGAGTGTTTGTTTGATTCAGCCATTGGTAATGCTTTCCCAGAACATGAATAATTTCACTGTCTCAACACACTAAGAGGAAGTTGAAACATTCTCATTTCATCAATAAAAACACTCAGGGACTCAGCCATCTACCAAAAGCACTGAGCGGAGATTTTCAACCCCCATGTGGACTTCTGTTCTGACCTGGCCCAGGGAGGGTCGTGTATCAGGCTCCACTGTCAGCACCACCCCTCAGGAGGACCTGGACGTGTCCAGCATGAGAGCCCAGGGTGAGGGCCGGCGGGCAGCAGCCTGGGGAGGGGAGTGCAGGGGAGCCAGGGCCGGGAAGCTGCCTTCGAGGACGGGGCGGAGAGCTGCACAGATGACCTGGAGTGAATTATCTTTCTTCATCTCTGAGAGGAAGGAGTGGGTTGAGCCCACAGTGGCGATTAGTCATTCGCAAAGGACTTCTTGGCTTCAGGCTTGAGTTACAGGAAAAAAAGAAGGTGGAGTTTCATGTTCTGTGGGTCATTGTTCTCCTTGGAAACTGAACTTGGTTGCTCTTCAGTTTGGGGCCTCTGTTCTCTTCCATTCCCAGTGACATCTTTCCTGTTTGTTTATAGGATATGGGTGCTGTGAGCTAGTTAGGAAATGGGGAAGAGAGTGAATATGAGAGAATATGAATCGAAAAAAGGTCACTGCTGGGCAGGCCTGGGCTTGAGGACCCCAGCTTGTCACGAAGCAGCATCTGATGTTGAGCAAGTGTTTTTAGACGCGGAGCCTCACTTTCTGTGTCTGTAAAACAATGTGATGTAGTGTGTGTAAAACATGCAGTCTGTAAAACATCAGGTGATGACCTTGAAGTGTCCCCGGATGGATGGCTGATGCAGCTTATGACCGGGGCGGAGGCTGCTCAGGGTGGTGCCCGCAGGTAGCAGGTGCTGGTGCGTGTTGGCTTTCCAGCCCACCTCTCTCTGTTGTCCTGAGGTCCAGGAGGGATGGAGCCAGCAGATCCTACACGTGTTCATGGGAGGAAGAGCTGGGTCTGCTTTAGTGTCGCCAGGGACGTTTGAGAGACCTGGTGCTTCAGCTGGTCTTGCTGGAATTTGTATGGACCTGCACCTGTCCGCTTTCCACGTTGTGAAGTAATGGCTTCGAAACCAGCCTGCCTGTCTCAGAGTCTGTCGAGGAACTGCGATGGGACTGGGTTGAGTGATGAGCAGATTCCTTCTCCAAGAATAATGTCCCGTTTCTTTTAGAGCTGGCTCATGGGTGATTTCCTCTTCTCTTTGTAAGTTCCCCTGACACACAGAAGGAGTTTGGTGAGACAGAGGGCACACACGCTCATCTCTTCAGTTGCCACGTAACGAGAACTGCTCTGCGATGCGCACGGGCAGGTCTGAACCGTCTCTGTGCCCTGCAGTGGTCTCTGGTGTGGAGTGTGGTCCTAGGAGGAGAAAGTCAGCCTGGGGACCTGGGAGGGTCAGTGGTGTGGGGTGAGCCGTTGGGTGGAGGGGAGGAGAGACCCCCGTGTCTGCTCTGGGGAGGGGTCTGCCAGGGCCAGTGACTGCAGCCTCTGCCTGCGTTTCTGTCTGGTGATGATGGCGAGTGGCGTGGATTGAGCGGCGTGGCCAGGGCCAGGCAGAGGATGGTGGTGGGCAGGTGAGCAGTGGCGACCCTTCCAGGAGTCTTTGTCGGATGATGTTACTTTTCTGCGGAGACATTGCAAGGGAGAGAGGAGCATGCCCGTGGACACCTGTTGGGTAAGAGTCCAGCATTCTCTCCTAACGCCTGCGCTCTGCTGTTTCTCTTTCCTTTGTCAGCCACCCGACAGTGGGCCGCCACCGCTCCCAACGTCCTCTCTCCCGGAAGGCTACTACGAGGAGGCCGTGCCCCTGAGTCCCGGGAAAGCTCCGGAGTACATCACCTCAAGTGAGTGGCCTCCCGTCTGGCCAGGCTGTTACGGAGCCCCCCGTTTCCTGGGGTCAAGGGGAGTTGGGGCATGCCCAGCAGCGTGGACGTTTAGAGTCAGGAGAACCCAAGGGAGGGGATATAGGAAGGGCTTTGAGAAGTCTAAGGTGTCCTCCTCACACCTGGGTAATTTCAGACAGTTGTCCTCTTTTGTGACTCAAAATTAGTGAAACCCCGTTGCCATGGGAACTTGTCTCAGCTAGTGAAATGTGTTCCCTTTGGTCAGAAGGGGATGGCCTTTTGAGGCATGTGCCCATGGGGTCCCTGCCAGCTTGACCAGGGCATGTCCCTTGGAGGCTGCATTCATGGTGCCGCCAGGAGGGCGTGTCTACAAGATACATACAAAACAAGTAGACATATCATGGCTGTTTGTTTCATTTTTAAATTTATTTCTTATTCAAGTATGGTCAGATTACAATGTTGTGTTAATTACTGCGATATAGCAAAGTGACTCAGTTATATCCTTTTTCGTGTTCTTTCCCATTATGGTTTATCACAGGATATTGAATAGAGTTCCCTGCGCTGTGCAGTAGGACCTTGCTGTTTATCTTTTCCGTAAATGCCAGTTTGCATCTGCTAACCCCACTCCCAATCCCACCCTCTCCCACCCCCACTCCGTTGGCAGCCACCAGTCTGCCCTCTGAGTCCCCACTTCTGTTTCCGCTTCCCTGAGAGGTTCATTTGTGCCCTATTCTACATCCCACATGTGAGTGGGATCACATGGTCTTTGTCTTTCTCTGACTTGTTTCACTTAGTAGGATGATCTCTGTGCCCACCCATGTTGCTGCAAATAGTCTTTTGTTCTTTCTTAGGGCTGAGTAGTATTCCATTGAATATTCGTACCACAGCTTCTTCGTCCCTTCACCTGTTGATCAACATTTAGGTTGTCTCCTGTTTCTTTTCTTTCCCTTCATTCATACAGGTTTTACCAGAATGTTTTTGCCTAAGTTAGGGCTATCACGACATGGCTGTTCTCTTCCTGCTGGAGACTCAGAAGTGCCCCTTTATTGACAACTTTCACATTCACAGAAAGAAGGACATGCTGGCTTTGAACACCTTTTTGTAGTGATGTCTGGAATTTGTTTCTAGAGCTTTGGCTTTCTTTCTCCCCCTTATACTCTTCGGTCCATATAGTCAAAGCTGTGGTTTTTCCAGTGGTCATGTATGGATGTGAGAGTCAAACCATAAAGGAGACTGAGCACCGAAGAATTGACGCTTTTGAGCTGTGGTGTTGGAGAAGACTCTTGAGAGTCCCTTGGACTTCAAGGATATCCAACCAGTCCATCCTAAAGGGAAGCAGTCCTGGATATTCATTGGAAGAACTGATGCTAAAGCTCCAAAACTTTGGCCTCCTAATGCGAAGAACTGACTCATTTGAAGAGACCCTGATGCTGGGAAAGATTGAGGGCAGGAGGAGAAGGGATGACAGAGGATGAGATGGTTGGATGGCATCATCGACTCAATGGACATGAGTTTGAGTAAGCTCCGGGAGTTGGTGAAGGACAGGGAAGCCTGGTATGCTACAGTCCATGGGGTGCAGAGCTGGACACGGCTGAGCGACTGAACAACAGCAGAATGTACACTGGTGGCAGCATGCTTTGTCTTGTAATGACACAGACATGGCCTCTCTGAGTGTGCTGACTTAGGGAACCCAACTTGCCTTTCCCGTTAAACATGGATAAAATGGGAGTGAAAGACTTATTAGCTTGTGTCTTGGAGAGACTCTCCGTGCCTGTCATCCCATCTCCTCTGTTTTCAGACACATTCTCCTTCATCCTCGCCATCTGCCTGTCACTGGAAGTCTCTGCTTCATGCAGACTTGGGGTTTGCCATCTTTCTCTCCCCTGGCAGCGCGCAAGCAGAGCCATGAGAGCAAAGCGGAATCTAACTTGCTTGTTAGCAGGAGATCCCCTCGGGATGTTTTGTGAACACGAAGAGAGACACACAGAAGCCAGGCGGGCTGGACTCCAAGGCCCAAGGGCCTTTCCCGCTCACTCACGCCTGCTGTCTCTGGAAACTTCCTACAGAGGCTCAGCCCAGCATCAGTAGATACTCATTGTTCTGAATGAGGTCTGAGTGAGAGAAGGGATTGTTCTCTCATGAGAGGGCTGTGAAATCTTGGGTCTTGAGATCTGGAGATTAAATATTTTAATTTCTCTTTCATTTTAGAACCGTTTGGCAAAAATGCATTTAAATCATTTCTTAAGCATCAACTGCCTCAGAAGATTGTAAATTAAGTAGAAAACACACAAAAGATAAACGGCTTGATATAATTCAAAACTTCATTGGATCCCTTTCTTTCTGAGAGCAGAGAATAAAGAACAAAAACATCTTGATGAGGGTATTTCCCAACTTTGGGGACGTTTGGTCCCAGCTGTCTGCCGCCTCCACTCCCCCTTCTTCCAACATGCTTTCAAAACCAGAAATTGATAGTCTTTTTGTTTCACCTGTGGGAGCCCGTGGTTATTTTCGGTCCGAGAAGCCCACCTGGCTGGGGTGTCCTGTCCTGAGTTGCTAACGGCAGGCCCCTTGGGTCGAGCTAATCCCAAGGGGAGAGTCATGGAGGGGCTGCTGCTTGGGGAGACAGTGGGTTAGCAGAGCCCACACTCTGGGCTTCGTAACCCAGGCATCTGTGGCTGAACCTGGGCTGCAGGCGGGGACCCCTCCCAGGGGACTCTGTGGCAGGGGGCTGAGTCCAGGTCTGGCCAGGGTCACACACCCTTCACTTACTGTGGGCTTCAGGCAGCTTTGTTGAGCCCTATGTCATGTCCAGTTTGTCAGAGAAGCAGGACCATCCTAAGTGTTGTAGTGTGAGGGGTGTGTGGTAGACACGAGACCCTGTGCAGTTGTGGGAGCCCGGGAAGGTGAGTGTCATAGGGCTGGCTGTCATCGAGGAGAGCTGGGTGAATCCTGGGGACAAGGAAGGTCGCTGGGAACCCCCTCTGCCTCTCACCTCCCCATACGGGGTCCCCGCTCGATAGGCTGGACCTTGGCTCCACGGAGCTGCATGCTTAGCAGTCCCTTGGCCTGCCTGTGTACTGGCAGCCACTTCCTGTTTGCCTTCCAGGTCACTCACAAACTTCCTGTGTGGCCAGTCCTAACCTAGAGGCCTGCAGGAAAGGGAATTTAGGGAAATGCTGAGTTGATAGAGTGTGAAAGCACCACTGTTGGTCTTGGCTTGGTTTGGCATCCACGCACCCCTCTTTACCCATAGTGAATTTCCGAACAAAGACAGGAGCAGAGTCATGGTTCAGTCTAACACAGTTCAACTGTGGCCGGAAACTCCCCAGCTCCCCCAGAGGATACAGTGTCCTCTGTCCACTTTGGGTGACATTGTTCTCTTGTAGCCAAGTTACACTGTCCCCCTTGAGTGACTGTAACTGTTGGGCCTGATGGAGCCCGATGGAGGTGATAGAGCCCAATGGAGATGATGCAGTTTGATGGAGCCCGATGGAGATGATGGAGCCAGATGGGGATGATGGAGCCGGATGGGGATGATGGAGCTGGATGGGGATGGAGCCCAATAGAGAGGTGCCTGCTCTGGTGTGATGCTGCATGCTCCTTGGTGGGTGGGATGACCTGGAGCTGCAGTGGGGCAACTTGGGCTGGTGGGAACCTGATCAAACTTTTAGACTCTCCTGGGGTCCTTTCCTGAAAATGACCTGGTTCTCATCAGAGATTGTCGAAGCTGTGCTCCAAAGTCCCCCCTGGGAGAGCATGCTGAAGGCTTCTGTGTCAGTGTCTGAAACAGGGTTGGGCTGAGAAGCAGAAGCACCTCACGGTGGCACGGGAGATTTACTCCAGGGCCTGGCCCTCACAGGATGTGGAGCTGCTGAAGGAGTCAGTGGGAGGCTGTCCCCCAGCATGTGGAAGGAGAGCTGGACTCGGAGTGGAGGAGGTGTGGACGCACCATTGGTGACTCTCTGCCCTCCTGCCCACCTCCATGTCTTTCCTCACTTTGCAGAGGGTCCTCACTACCTCGTCACCAAATCATAAACTCCAGCACCAGCAGTGAACTCCTTGATGAGGGCACTCTGGACCCTGCTGGGAGGCCACCCAGGAGACTGCTGTGCTGTCCTGCATGCCCAAACTCTGACTCCCCACTGCTTGGTTTGCGAAGCTGACTGACATTCCTCTAGCAGGATTCCATCAATCCTGCTCTCTCAGAGGAAGGTGGATCAGGATCTCACTGTCTTTTCAGCTGTGGACCTCAGCCCATCCTCCCCTTGATGAGAAGGGTGGCCAGGGCACCATCTGCTCTTTCAGTTCAGAATCAGAATCAGCCAAAACCTTCTTCCTCCATCAGGATGTGGTCTTGGATGAGTCACCTGCTCTCCCAGCATCATCCTTCCTTCCCTCTGAGATAAGGACACGGCGGTGCACCCACCTCCGGGTGGCTGAGAGGACCAGCAAGGCAAGGCATGTGACTGCGGAGCCAGCCTCCTCTTCTCACAGCTTTATCCCACAGCCGGCGAATATAAGTATAAAAAGTACCACGTGGAGGCTTCCCTGGGGGCTCAGTGGTGAAGAATCCGCCTGCCAGTGCAGGAGACATGGGTTAATCTCTGATCCAGGAAGATCCCACATCCCCCAGAGCAACTAAGCCAGTGGCCACAACTACTGAGCCTGGGAACCACGACTGCTGAAGCCCATGCACCCTAGAGCCCGCACTCCACAAGAGAAGCCACTGCGATGAGAAGGCTGTTTGCCACGACGATAGGAAAGCCTGCACAGCAACAAAGACCCAACGTGGCCAAAAATAATCAGTAAAACTATTTAAAAAAAAACACTGCCTGACATACTGGAAGTGCTCATTGAACATTTCTTGTGTGAATGAAATGAAATTTTCCCATCACTGGCTGATTTAGTCATTCATTCTTTTGTTCATTGGTTCACTCAGTGTTTAGTGAATTTGATGTTCTAGAAAGTGAGTTAAGCGCTGAGGGGTTCATGACCCCCCAGGCGGCTATGAGCATGGTCTTTCTAGGATAAAATAGGACTTGATCCACTGCCCGGCTGAAATCTGTCAGCAAACCTTGGCCCTCGGAGTAGCTCGTGATCTTTCACAGGTTCATGCTTTCTTCCCTGGGCCCTATGTTCCAGCCACAGTAAACTAAAAAAAAAAAAAAACCTTTATTATAAAATATGTTTATCAAAAAGTGCATAAAATATGAATATACACTTAATGACTTTCCGTAAAATGGCACATCTACGTGTTACCACCCGGTCAAGAAGAGAGCTCTGCCAGCCCCGGAAACCCCCTCCTTCCTCTTGACAGCCTCCCCCCGGCCAGGGTCGCCCCTGACTTGGCTTCGGTGACAGTGACAAATACTGTTGAAAACCAGAAGGCTCGGGGCTGTTGGTACCGTGTTTTATACTTCTCACGGCTTTTGCAAACCGTGTTCCTTCTTCTAGGCTCTCCCGTCTGGCTGGCACCGTCTCCTCAGCGTGGGGGTCAGTGGCTTTGTTCCGTCTTCTCCGTGTGCTGTGTGCACTGCTCTTTGATCGCCTGCCTGCCTGAGTTCTTGAAGTGTGGATCTGGAGATGGTTTTATTTAACTTTTGTTAGAATTTGAATTTAAACGGCCACCGCGGCTGCCATGCGAACAGGGGGTGTTGGGTAGATGTAGATGCTGGCGTGTGGGGGGGGGTGAGTGTGTGCCTGCACACGTGTGTGTGTTGCTGTGGGGGAAGGTGTATAGAGGAGGAGAGAGGCCTTGACTCAAGCAGCACGGGAGGGAAGCCTGGACTCTTCTCTCCACGGTGGTCTGTAACCTACATCCTTCAGGCGCTCGAACCCCCCACCCCCACACATCGCTTGGCACAGCATCCTTCCCACCATCACGGCAGACGCCTCTCAACGTCGCCCAGCTTCAGCCCACTCTCCCTGCCATTGGCAGAGTTACCTCTGGGGTCAGTTACCCTAGTCTAGACTAGTCACCCTGGTCTCTTCCATAAAATCCTCTCCTGACTTGTTTATTAGGATTTAAAAGGTAAACCATCAACCTCTCTATTCCCCACCCCCCTTGTTAAATAATTCTTTGCAAGGAAGTTAACATACACACGTGTCTGCTGATTATAGTTACAGTACAGCTTCCAGTGAGTTCTGTTCTGTAGAAGGTAGGCCAGTTCTTGTGCATCCAATTGCTTCAGCCACAGATTCTCCTTATCTATCCTTCATTCCTCATTGAGGTGTTCACTCCTCACATGTATTATGAAAAGCAAATGTATTCCAGATGTGTCTGGAGTTGAGGCAATGCTGAGGTGAATCAGACACTGCCTCCAGGACCTTTTGATCCAGCCGGGCTGAAGCGATCAAGATCAGACAGTCACTCGTGTTGATTCATCACTTTTAATATGCCAGCCATTCTTCTGAGGGCTTTGCATTTAAGTTGAGCTAACAGTTCTCCGGATGATGATGGCAGCATCGCCTCAATGGACATGAGCTTGAGCCACCTCTGGGAGACGGTGAAGGGACAGAGGAGTCTGGCGTGCTACAGTCCACGGGGTTGCAAAGAGTCGGACACAGCTGAGTGACTGAACAACAAATAGCAGTTCTCCCTTCTACGCAAACGTGTCACTTGCTCTGTGCCAGGTCCTCTGCGAAGCGTGGGACAGTCACATCCAGCAAGGCAGTCTCCCTTCCTGCAGGGGACTGACAGCTTTATGTGGGACAGACAGACAGGCATGACAACACAGTGGTTAAGTTATGTGCTGAGTGGTGTGGAAGCCGAGGGGAGGGTCGTCTCACCTGCATCTGAGCTCAGGCTGCCGTAACAAAACATCATCCACTAGGTCGCAAAATGATGCTTTTTATTTTCTCCGAGTTGAGTAGGCTTGAAGTCCAAGATCAGGGCTCCAACGTGCTCAGCTTGTGGTGAGCGCTGTCTTCCTGGCGTACACACACCGCCTACTCCCCATGTCCTCACGTGGCAGGGAGAGAGAGCTCCAGGCCTCCCTCTTCCTCCTCTTCTCGGTGGATTCGGACCCACTCACATAACCTCACTTATGCATAATTACCTCCTAAAAGTCCACTGGGGTTGTAGCTTCAACACATGAATGTGGGGGGCACCCAGTTCAGTCTGCAGCCATCAGTGCTGGTGATCCAGGGGAGCACTTCATGCAGTAGGTGCTCTGAGTTAAATCCTCAGTGATGAGCATATATCCAGGCAAGGGGAGGAGATGGAGTGGGATCAGCAGGGAGCCTGGGTGAGAGCAGCATGTATACAGACCCCGAGGAAGGGAACACGGGCTCCAGTGCGGACCCTGCAGACACCCCGGTATATAAGTGTTGATGCGCTGCAGGGTAGGGAGGGCGCGTGTGGACAATCCCCAGGATGGCATGACTGAGAGGGGTGGTCTGGGTCTGGATCTTGAACCTTAAGAAGGGTTGGTGCATGTGGTGATGCCAGGAGGGAGAAAGGCACTGCAGACTTGAAAGAACTTATTTATTTGGCTTCATTAGTCTTTGGTCTCTGTGCACGGACTCCCAAGTAAAAGGTGCCGGATTGCATAGGCTCAGTAGTTGTGATGCACGGGCTTGCTTGCCTCTCAGCATGTGGGATCCTAGTTCCCCAACCAGGGATCAACTCAGGTTTCCTGCATTGGGAAGGTGAATCCTTAATCACTGGACCACCAGGGAAGTCCTGAAAGAACTTTCACATCAAGGTGTGGGTGGGGGTTTCCTTTGGCAAAACCTATTGTTGAGTAGGGGTCATGGCACCCAGCAAGAACGTTGGGAGGATTTAACAGTGTGGGGCCTTCAGGTGCCGTATTGGTTTTTATAAATGCAGAATTCTTAGTCACTTCATTTGAAAACTCTTTATTGAGTTTCTACTACCCAAGTCTGAGTTATTTTTCCCCCAATTTTGCCAGTTGATGTTTTCCAAGTACCCTGAAAGCAGGAACCCCCTCCTCACTTACTAATAAAATAATGGAGCCCACAGGTCGTCCTCAAGATAAGGTTTTTGCAACTAGGTTTTTGCTCACCTTTCTTTCTCATCTTTGACAGATTATGACTCGGATGCGATGAGTAGCTCTTACGAATCATATGATGAGGAGGAGGAGGATGGGAAGGGGAAGAAGACGCGGCACCAGTGGCCTTCGGAGGAAGCCTCCATGGACCTGGTGAAGGACGCCAAGATCTGTGCCTTCCTGCTGAGGAAGAAGCGCTTCGGGCAGTGGACCAAGTTACTCTGCGTCATCAAAGACACAAAATTGCTGGTAAAGCCTCGCCACTCGGTTCTGTTGTGTAGAGTCGGTGAGACGCAGTGGGCCATCTAACCAGGTGGAAGCTGTCCCTGGGCGACGTTCCCACTGGTGGACACAGGCGGGGCGGTTTCACGCTGGCCTGAGCCCTGCCATCGGCAAGCCTGGCTGAGGCTCCCGTGGTTTTAACGCCCTTTTCTCGCCAGCTCTCTAAGCACTCAGCGGGCAAAACCATCCCCGCCTTGGGCCAGCGTCTGCGGCTCGTGTCAGTGAAATGCACGCTGCTGGGGCTTGCCAGACGTCGCAGGATGGATTTTCTCATTTGTAGTGAGTCAGTGAATTCCTCAAAGCCAGGTCATCGAAGGCGGATGGGCAGGCCAGGCGAGGTCTGGGGGACGGTGCCCGGGAAAGGAAATTCTTTTGGAAAGCTAAAGGCTGACTCTCTTTTCTGTTTTTGTAACTCGGGGAGGCAGAATAGAAAGAGTAAGTAGCAGCGGAGTGGGGGTGGAGGACGCACACCCTTTGCTGCCGGCGCCAGGCCGCCGGGGAGCCTAGAGGGGAAGCCAGGGCCTTTGAGACGCATCCTCTGTCCCTCCTCCCTCCTTCCTTCCCAGCTTCAGAAATCACGGTTGGTTGTTGGAATTAAGAATGTTAGACTGTGTTTTTGTATTTTGTTTTTCCTTCAAATGAACCTTGGGGAACAAAAATCACTCAAGATTCTATCATTAAAACAGAACACATGAAGATATATGATTCTGTATCTCACTTTTCAGTGAAGCAGATGACCTCCCTTTTAAAAAAACAATCTCATCTGTGAATTATGGGAATCTTATTTTACTAGATTCTTAGGACATAGTATGTTTTTTGATTCATGGTTTTGTTCAAAAAAACACTTTTTTTAAGCAGTGAGAGTACGTTTTTTTCCACATGTGTGGCCTGAATTTCTCCCAAATTTAGACTATGCCAAAAAATGATGATGCCACGGGGGAATTTTAAAGTAAAGAATGAAAGAAAAAAAAAGATTAAAAAAATTAATATGGTCCGTATTTACAAACTGACATAATGGCTGCAAGATGTGGATATGTTATATAAATGTTTTAAAAATACACAGTTGGCTTTTGTGTAAAGGACTTGCCTAGTGGCTTAGCTGGTAAAGAATCTGTCTGCAATGCAGGAGACCTGGGTTCGATCTCTGGGTTGAAAAGATTCCCTGGAAAAGGGAAAGGCCACCCACTCCTGTATTCTGGCCTGGAGAATTCCAGGGACTGTGTGTATAGTCCATGGAGTCACAGAGTCAGACACGACTGAGCGACTTTCACTTCACTTCTCATACAAAAGAAGTTTTAGAGCACGCTGTGGGAAGCCTGTAGTCGGGGTACAGTCAGCAGTTGTCAGAGGTGCCGAGTCCATCTCTGCCCCAGCCCCTTCCCTTCCTGCCTCTTCCTTCCCTCACTCCTCATCTGCTTCTCCCATCACTTAACAGGTTTCCCATCTTCCAAACTGGGATGATGATGCCATTTAGAGTAGCTATAAATATTTAAGAAGGGATGAATGGAAAGCCATGCAAAGCCACTGTCTTTGATGAAATGCAGAATCAAAGTTTTATTATGAAACTTTGTTTCTTTCAAAACTGACCTATAATCCAACTGCCCAGATTACTCCTGTTGACACTGAAAAAAAAAAAAAAAGTTAACAGTGAGAAAAGCAAGTGCTGTCTAAGTCTCACAGAACAGAAAGCTGTAAATGGAAAACAAAACAGCAGCCTTTTCCCTTAACGGCCCCCAGTGTGTCTTCCCACGGGCGCCACCATGACTAGCTTCTTTGAGTTTCTTTGCAGAACCCATTTGTTTCTGCTCCCAGCAGCTCGCTGGTGGACACTGAGATGTGCCCAGACCCCTTCAGTGCCCTCCCTTGGACCCTGCACTCAACTAGAAAGCACAGCTTGGCAGACATTTCTATCTATTATATGCTGATATGTATACTCTTCATAAAATGATTCATCTGTGTTTCAGAAATAGAGTAGGGATGAGATAGGTAGACATGAAACAACAAAAATTGTGGTGTATCCAAGGTGCTGTGTGCCCACATTGGAGCAAATCTAATATATTCATGTCACCTATAGAGGAAGCTCCACTAGAACATAAGATCCATCAGGACTTGATTTCCCTGCTGAGTCACGTCCTGGTGCTGGCTGACTCTGCTGAGTTATGAGCAAGTGTGTTTGCACGCACACAGAGGTGAGGTGTGGGTGTACAGCGGGGCTTTGTGTGTGAGTCCCAGGATCTTCAGGGACTTCAGTTTCTGAGTATCTCTGCTCTTCAGTTGGACCTCCAGGTGCTTCCCCAGTGCTGTTTTCACTGCTGTAGTTTTATCCGTTGTAAGGGACTTCCTTACACCCTCACTCTGATTTCTCCTGTCCATCACAGTGCTACAAAAGTTCCAAGGATCAGCAGCCCCAGATGGAACTGCCGCTCCAAGGTTGCAACATTACATACATCCCGAAAGACAGCAAAAAGAAGAAGCATGAACTGAAAATCACCCAGCAGGGCACAGACCCACTTGTTCTTGCCGTCCAGAGTAAGGAGCAGGCTGAGCAATGGCTGAAGGTAACTTGTTGCTTTTGTTTCTGAGCCAGTTTCTTTCCCAGACCTCTTCCTGAGATCTGTTTTTTATTTAATGTGCATTTTTTTAAATGCAAGCTCAGGCGAATAGTGGATTGACCTGAATAGTTGTGTCTTTGATGTCTTGAATATTCTGATTACTTTGAGGTTAATCTTAAATTTTGTCTTCAAGAAGGCATTCTGCCTCCTGTTTGCAATCTACTTCTAGTAACTTTCTCTTTTGGTTTGATTTTATTGTTTTGCTTTGTCATGTCCAAAGTGAAGTGTTAGTTGCTCAGTTGTATCTGACTCTTGTGACCCCATGGACTATAGCCTGCCAGGCTCCTCTGTCCATGGAATTCTCTAGGCAAGAATACAGGAGTGGGTTGCCATTTCCTTCTCCAGGGGATTGAACCTGGGTCTCCTGCGTTGCAGCAGCAGATTCTTTACCATCTGAGCCACCAGGGAAGCCCATCGTGTCTGGATGTAGTTTTTTTTTTTTTTCCTGCTCAGTTTCCCTGGGCCTTTTAAATCTGTGGATTTAAGTTTTTTCTAAGTTTTGGAAAAAGTTTTCATCCATTTCCCTTAAAATATAACTGCCCCATTCCCTTCCCTCTCCCAAATAATTTAAATATATGTTAGACTTTTTCACTATTTTCTACTTTTATCTTCTCTTTTTGTTTCTCATCCTTATTTTCCCCCTTTAGGTTCGTTACTTTTCTTCTTGTTTCTTTCCAGATCACTGTTTCTGTCTTTAGCTGTATCTAATCTGCTAATAAGTTTGCTCTTTTTCACTGGGTTCTTTATTTTGTCTATGGTAGTTTTCAATTCTGGAATTTCTAGTTGTTTCCTTTTAGGAGTTTTTGTTTGGCTTTTCTGTCCATAACAAGCACATAACAGGCATGCTTCTTTTGACTGTGGTTTCGATTGAGTTTGGACCTGGGTCTGTAACCTATGGTTCCTTTTCTTGTGTGTGTCATTTTGTCTTCTTGCCAGGCTATCTGATGATCGTGCTGGTCATTATATTAACGTTTGGAAAAAAAATTATTATAGTACATTTTGATGTCAGCTCTTCTGAAGTATAATTCAAATATCCTACAGTTCATCCTTTTAAAGTATGATTCATTGGTTTTCAGTTGATTCATAGAGTTGTGCAACTATCAACATAATCTAATTTCAGAATGTTTTCACCAGCCCAAAGAGAAACACTGTCTTTACTGTGTTAGCAGTCCCTTCCACCAGTTCTAGCCCCAGCCCCAGCCAACTACTCATCTGCTCTCTGTCCCTATAGATTTGCCTTTTCTCAGCATTTCCTGTAAACACACTCATGCAATATGTATCCTTTTGTGACTGTCTTCTTTTACATAGCATAATGTTTTTAGATCCATCCACATTGTATCTGTATCAGTCTGTCATTCCTTTTTATTGCTTTTTGTGTCTTTTCTAAGAAACCAGTTTTTAATCCAAGGCCTGAAAGATTTATAACTATATTTTCTTCTGATAGTTTCATAGTGTTAGCTTTTAAATTTAGTCTGTGATCCACTCTGATTGCATCTTTGGTTACAGTGTGAAGCAGGGGTTTAGTCTCATTCTTTTTCTTGTGGCATCCAGTTGTCCCTCTAGAAATAATTTGATTCTTAGCTCAACGGCTTCATTTTTCAGAGAGCGTTTTCATTTGCCTATGGTACAAGCTTTGGTAGGCACTAGGTCTCCAAAATCAGTTTAATTTCAGAACTTGAGGTTTTTCAGAGCCCTCCAGATGACCTGGAGTGAGGCCACAGTCCATTAAAGGGCAGGCTTATATTTATTTTAGTCTTACTCCAGCTCCTAATCTTGGGGTCCTACTCTTAAAGGTAGGGCTTCCCAGGTGACTCGGTGGTAAAGAATCCACCTGCCAATGCAAGAGACGCGGGTTTGATCCCTGGGTTGGGAAGATCTGCTGGAGAAGGAAATGGCAGTTCACTCCAGTATTCTTGCCTAAGAAATACCAAGACAGAGGAGCCTGACAGTCCATGGGGTCACAAAAGAGTTGGACATGACTTAACAACTGAACGACAAAAGTGTGGGAGTTTTGCCAGGGACCTTGTCTTTTCTGTGCCCTAAGCCCCAACTTTTGGTTCCCATTCCTCCAGAGCTGTCAGAGTGCTAACTGGCCCCTCAGCCTCCCCCTCCGGGGAGTAGGAAAGGCAGTCTAGCTCCTGGCCTGCCTCTCCGTATTCCCATCTACTTCTGGACACGGCCGGGTGATTCCACACTATGAGAAGAGCTGTTGTCTGCTTTTAGGAAGATGCTGTGTGTATTTCATCTTGCTTTCCCGATTGTCTTCATCAGGAGGATTGGTCCACACCTCTAGTCCATCATTGCCTGATTGTACTTGGCAATGGGATGGAGTGGGAGAGCCTGACCAGACGTTCTATAATGATGGTTCTTATGACAAGATGCCAGTGTCCTTTAAACCAGAGCCCCGCTTCCCCCTCCTCCCCTGGAAAAGCATAGGGCCAGACTCTGCACTGACAACAGTGATCATTTCTGTTGGGCGGAGCACATAGATGTGGCTTTTCGCATGTCTGTAATTTGGGAGATGGAGCAGAGCATTTGTTTTTTTTAATGGGAGTCCTGTGATCGAGAGTTCCGGCTGCTGAGTTTGCTTAGCCTTCCAGACACAGAACCTAATATGTCACGTGTCAACCCCTGCTGTTACCAAAGTACTTTTCCATCGTCAACAAAGCTGCCCGAAAAAGTTGTTACTATTGGCCATTTCATTTTACAGGTGAGGTACTGAGTCCTGGGTAGACACAATGGCATACCAGTCAACCTGTGGTGGAGCCAGGAGTAGACCTCAGAATTTCCTGTCTTCATTTTCATCTTCATTCTGCTGGGCCATCTGACAATTTGCCATTTTCTCTTTTTATTCCTTACTTCCAGGTCCTTAGCACCATTCCTTCAATAAGGAGGGAAAGAATGAGGAAATAGATGAAGAGCCTTATTTATGATTCTCTTTTCTTCACCTGGTTACCTGTATCTGGGCTTCTGCATCTTTGTGTTTACCTGTTTCTTAGGGGTGAACCGAGAAAGGATGCTCTGAAACCTAAGCTTTCTTCTCTCTTCTCTCTGTTCTCACAGTTTGTTGACTATTTAGCACGCACTGTGTCGTAGGTACCTTCTTAGTTACACTGGTCTGATGTGAAATCATGTAGAGTTCACTGGGTTTTGCTATTTCATCAGGAAATAATATTGACCTGACCATGCTGCTCACAAACATGCAACTGAAGACAAAACTTTTTCAGGAAGTCAGGTGCTGATGGAGTGAAACAATCTTACATCTGTTTCAGCAGATATGAAATACAGTTCAGTGGTACTTAGCCAATCTCAGAGTGGTGACCTGTCAGTGGAAGTTGAATTGCAAGAACTTTTTAGCATTTGCTCGTATTTCTTTAAAAAGAAGTAAATACCTGGTAAATTACCTTTTTCTAAAGAGTTTACCTTAATTACTCCATTTAATGTTTGTGCTTCACTCCCATTGCATATTATAATACAGGAACCTAAGAAGTCTTGATTAGAAATGGAAGTCAGATGGCAAAACTAGTTTTAATCAGATATAAAATTTTAATTTTTAAAAACCAGTAGAGATATGGGATGTTTTAGTTTAGTTTCATCCAGATATTGTCTTTCGATTGGCTGCCTTTTCAGAATCATCTGGAATTTAAAACAGAGATTTCTAATGATTTGGTACCTAAGAATGTTTTTTTTTCTTTTTAGTTTATGTCTTTTACCCTTTTTAAGATCCCCAAAGCCACAAGGTATACTTGAAACATGCCTCCTCTATTAATTCTCTCTCTCTCTTCCAAGATAACTTTTATCTAGAATTGGGGTTTTAGTATTATTATCTAGGTATGCTTTAGAAATACTTTTTACTTACACATGTATATACTCATAAACAAGGGACAATATTATTTTTCATGTTTAAAATTTCTGTGTAAATGACTTCAACCTGCACGTGTCTTTCAGCCAGCTTGCTTCACTCGTCTGTTTGTTTGCACACCCTCACTCTCTTGAACCGTGCATGTTCTCACGCGTGTCATGCTATCCTGGACTGTGTTCGTGCGTGTTCTCACGCATGTCGCCTGGTCTGGGTGTCCTGGTTTCTCCAGGATGGAGACCATATACTGGAATTGCTGAGTTTGGTATGTGCACATCTTCACTATTCCTAGAGCTTGACAGATTGTTTTCCAGGGTCCTTTGTATAACTGAGCTTCCTCCAGCGATGTGTGAGAGGAATCATTTTGTGTGTGTCCTTTTTTCTTTTACGTATGCAAGCAAATAGAAATGCAGATTTCAATACCCATCCTCGCACCCTCATCAAAAGGGTGTATTCTGCGTGTTGATTCCCCCCCCCAAATAGAGTAATTTGGAGATTTTTTTTTCCAAATTAAAGAATAGAACACTTCCTTTTTTCTCTCTTACACTACATAGCATATCACTTTATGATGAACAGAATATGCTTTAAAAAAAATCTGCCTCCTATTTATGGATATTGGATTGTTGTCATCTTTTGATGTGACAGAGTTATGTAATATTTGTCCTATGTCCACAGCATCTCACACTTTTGCTAGTCTGTAGGATAAATTTCCAAAGAGAGTAATTATTTGTATGAAAGTTACAAGGGTTTGTAATTTTGAGATACAGATAAATCACTCTTCATGGGAGGTTTACCGGTTCGGCTTCCCATCAGCAGTATGTGCGTGCCTCTTTCCCCGCTGTCTTGCTAGCAGAGTATGTTCCCAGCCTTTGAATGTTTGCCAGCCTGGGAGGAGAAAACGATATCTCATCTAGCTTTAATCTGCATTTATCATCTTATGAGTGGCATTGAGCATCTTTTCATAGAGTTTAGGAGCCTACGGCTGTGTTACTGTTTCTGTGAACTGTCTGTTTATATCCTTGGGCCTCTTTATAGATATCCTGCTCAGAAATCTCTTTTTAAGGAAACTCCCGATTCCAGAGGCCAAGCCAGGTTTGGTAGTCACGGTTCTAGCTCAGCCTGCTAATTTCCACTTGGATAGAAGTTCTCACGGAAGAAGCAGGGTTTGAGAGCACAAGTAAGCTCTCAGTCAGGTAGGCTGTGAAGGTAAATAGCATTCCATAGCCATTTTCACTAATGTTTTCTTTGGTTCTTATAATTGCCTCTGAAATTCATCATAATAAATATAAAAAAGGCAGGAGGGAGAAGGGGGTGAGCTAGTCCTGCGGAGAGAGAGTGTCACTAGAGGGCAGACTGGAGCCCGACCCGGAGTTGTGATCTCAGCTTCAGAAGCCTCTTGCTCAATGTCTCAGATGAGCTACTTGACTTCTCAAAACATAGAGTTTTCTCATCTATGAAATGAGAGGGGTGGACAGAAGTATTTCCTTTTGGAGTTGTGTTGAGGATACAGCCATATGAAAATGAAAGTGTTAGTCTGACTCTTTGTGACCCCATGGACTATAGCCTCTGTCCACAGAATTCTCCAGGCAAGAACACTGGAGTGGGTTGCCATTCCCTTCTACAGGTACGTGCGAGCTGCTGTGGTTGGTGGTGTTAATCAATTCACAAGCTCCTGCTGGCGTCCGTTTGGAAGTCAGGATGACAGAGGATGTTTTCAGGGACCAGAGCGACAAGCATCCGCCTCCCTTCTTCCTGCCCTCCTTTGTCCAGACCTGCAGCGAGACCGGGAAGCTCTGTCCTCCCGTGTGCCCTCAGACAAGACACTGTGTGCCAATTATCTGCCACATCCCCTATTGCAAAATAAACTAATAAACATCCCAAACAATCCTTAAATAGTTTATACCAAAGATAATTTTTTTTTTTAATTTGCCTACTCTGGTTCTTGGTTGCAGCGTGCAAGATCTTTTTTTAGTTGTGGCATGTGAACTCTTACTGTGGCATGTGGAATCTAGTTCCCTGACCCAGGATGGAACCCAGGCTCCCCTGTTGGGAGCGTGAAGTCTTAGCCACTGGACCACCAGGGAAGTCCCCAAAAAGAATGTTCAGAGGAAGTTGTCTGCACTGTAGACACCACTGCCCTTTTCTGATGAGAATCTGTGAGAGTTCTAGTGCTGACTTTGGTATAAATTTCATCCATCCTTTTCTTGCTCTTTCCCCCCACTCCCTGCTGGGCAGCATTGTCCTGTTCTTACAGCATCTCCTGATCTCAGGCTGCTTTGGAGGAATATAGTTGAGAAGAGTTTTCACCATGATTTAATGTGCTCTGAGAATATTGTGGTTTTACCAGAGTTCTCAAGGAGAATCACAAATTGGTTTGCTGTATACTTCAGCTCAGAGAACCCCAGCCTGTTTGTCCTTTAATGAAGGTCTTTCAGGACTTCCTGGTTAGTCCAGTGGTTAAGACTTTATCTTCTAGTGCAATGGCTGTGGGTTCGATCCCTGGTCAGGAAGCTAAGATCCCACATGCCTTTCAGTCAAATATCCAAACAAGCAACAGAAGCAATACTGTAAGAAATTCATTTGTTGTTGTTCAGTCTCTGTGTCATACCCAGCTCTTTGTGACCCCATGGACTGCAGCACACCAGGCCTCCCTGTCCCTCACCATCTCCTGGAGTTTGCCCAAGTTCATGTCCACTGAATCGGTGATGCCATCCAACCATCTCATCCTCTGATGCCCTGTTCTGGTAGTTTTAATGTTTGACTCATCTCTAGGGCCACTCGTATGGAATTTGTCTCGTGAGTTTACATCCTATTTCATGTGCTTTGTGTAAAAGAACAGTAGCTGCTGCTGCTGCTTACAAGAGATTTTAAAATACCTGTGATAGGAAGTCAAAAGAGATCATGAGAAAGGTATACAACATACGTGAAGAGATAGGGACTTTCAGGAGAAAGACGGAAACTATTTTTTTAGTAAAGAAAAATGCTAGAAATGAAAAAAGAATAATTCATTAGATGGACTTCAAAGCACACTAGACACAGAAGAGGAAAGGACCAGTAAACTTGAGGAGAGGTCAGTCTAAACATCCACCCGAACTGAATACATGCGAGAATGAAGAGAATAGGACAGAGTACCCAAAAATCCACGGGATACTCCAAGTGACCTAACACATACAAAAAGAGAGAAAAAAATGAGGCAGAAAAATACCTAAGAGATATAGCCACAAACAGTGCAAAACTGTTGAAAGACAGCAACCCACAAGAACAACAGCAAAGAAGCTCAAACACGGAGAAAGATAAAAACCTATAGAGCTGCACCCAGACACATCACCATCAACTGGTAAAAAGCGAATACTAAACAAATCTTGAAGTCACAGAAAAAAATGACATATTCCATTCAAAGGTACAATTGATACAAGTGGTGGCTAACTTCTCACAAAGAGTTAACATGAAATAAAGACATTTCCAGTCAAAGCTGAAAGGAGTTATTTCAGGATGGTCTGCTCTATTAGAAATAATTTTATTTTAGTAATTTCTTTAGAGCGAAGGGAAATGATGACACTACATGGAAGCCCTACTTCAAAAAGAAATAAAGAAAAGGGAGATCCTGGGTGAACACAAAGACTTCTTTTTTTCATTTTTTTTTTTTGCTACATTTTCCAACTTTTTATTTTATTTGTCATTTTTTAAAGTCTCTGTTGATGTGAACAGCTGACTCATTGGAAAAGACGCTGATGCTGGGAAAGACTGAGGGCAAAAGAAGAGGGCTGCTGCTGCTGCTAAGTTGCTTCAGTCGTGTCCGACTCTGTGCGACCCCATAGACGGCAGCCCACCAGGCTCCCCCGTCCCTGGGATTCTCCAGGCAAGAACACTGGGAGTGGGT
This sequence comes from Odocoileus virginianus, assembly GCF_023699985.2. Classification (NCBI taxonomy): domain Eukaryota; kingdom Metazoa; phylum Chordata; class Mammalia; order Artiodactyla; family Cervidae; genus Odocoileus; species Odocoileus virginianus. The sequence goes on from NW_027224267.1 coordinate 1,385,428, forward strand.
TGCCATGCCCTCCTGCAGGGGATCTTCCCCACTCAGGGAAGTGGGCTGCCACTACCTTCTCCAAAGAACAGTAGAGCCGGAAGTAGATACTATTTCCTGCAGAGAAGGGCGTGTGCCTTCTCCTGTTTGCTGCTCCTGGGGGGCTGCCCCAGCCTCACCTGCAGTTGAGGCAGATCTGGGCTGGGCTGGGCTGCAGCTTTACTCTGACTCACTCTGCTACTGTTGTCACATGTTTTCAGGGCTGGATCTGGAATTTTCCATCAGTGTGCTCAGGTTCTGAGCTGCCGTGGGAGCCTGGAGCTCTGTGTGTGCCTCAAACACACGGCGGTTTTCCGTACCACCTTGTTTCCCTGTTTGGCTTGCTGAAGGCCAGCGCTTTGGTTTGCTGGCGTCTCCTCTGTCCGCAGTTGTGTCTCTGGCTTCCCATGCCTTGGGAGAAATCTTGCTGTCCTGGTGTGTCTCTAGCTTTTGCCGGTTGGCTGCCCTGTACTCTGGGAAAGCCCAGGTCTCCCTGGAGGAGGGGCTCGTCCTCACTGCTGCTCTGGAGCAGCTGCCTTGCACTTGGCCAAAGTCCCGTGTGTCTCGGGGGACAACCTGAACTCAGCTTCTTTGGCCCTAGCCTTCCCGGCTGTTCTTACACACTCAGTACAGAAGCAAGGGAAGGAAGTGGCAGGTGGGTACAGACTCGTTCCGTCACTGCGTCTCCTTGAGGTTTAAACGGTCATGCCAGCCTTCATGTGGCTGCTTGCGCTTCCCGGTGGCTCAGCTGGTAAAGAATCCACCTGCAGTGCAAGAGACCTGGGTTCAGTCCCTGGGTTGGGAGGATCCCCTGGAGGAGGGCATGGCAACCCACTCCAGTATTCTGGCCTGGAGAATCCCATGGGCTGTATAGTCCATGGGGTCGCAAAGAGTCGGACACGACTGAGTGACTTTCACTTCACTCTGTCCTGTGGCTGCTCGAAATTTTCTGGTCCCTCCTCCACCCCTCTGTGATGGGTCCCTTCCTCCTGCTGTTCTGCCCTTTGTGAGGCAGCTGGGGTCACTTCCTTCTTAAGAAGGACTCTCCACTTTTGAGAACTTAGCTCACTTAAGCTTCTTTGTATCCTCAATGCTTTAATGAGTTAAAAAAATGCTACAAATTTTTTTAGAAAACATCATCCACACTGTTTTGTCAAGGTGAGAGTGGCGGCCTCTCTGCATTTCTTTGTGGCAACAAAGGTCAGGACCCTGGTCTTGCCAGAAGTTTATCCATGTTATTAGTTCTTTCAGAAAACCCCCAGTTTTTCCACCGTTGGTTTTTCTCTATGATACTGTTGCTTTCTATTTTATTAAGTTCTCTTCTTTCACTTTGTTTTCACTTACTTGTCTACAGTTATCCCAGTTTCTTGAATTGTATACTTAGATAATTTTTAGCCTTTTGCATATATATATATATATATATTTAAAGCTAATAAATGGTTTATTTGGGAAGATATTGCTGAGTTTCCAAGTATTTAGTGATTTTTTTAAAAAAATTTATCTGATTCTTTTAAATTTCTAGTTTAATTCCACTCTAGCCACAGAACTTTATATGGATTCACAAAGCAGACGTCTTGTAGACTTGACTCATCGCCCAACATGTAGTCAGTTTTGGTATACGTTCTGTGTCTACGTGTAAGGGGTGTGTATTATACATTTGCTGGGTGTACTCTTCTATAGATGGCTATTCAACCACGGTCATGCATTGTCATGTGAAGATCTTCCATATCCTTACTAATTTATTTATTTTATCAGTTACTCCAAGGGAGAGATGTGGGAATATCTACTACTTTGATTAGGAATTTATCTATTTGTCTTTATTATTTCCTTCGGTTTTTGCTTAATATTTTTGAGGCTGTGTTCTTTGTTACTTACAGAATTTAAATGGTTATATTTACTGGGAGTTAAAACCTGAAATGTCCCTCTTCTAGTGTTTCTTGCTAAAAGAATTACTCTCTGATTAATCTGTAGGTTAATAATCTTCCCTAACGGTACCTTTGTGATGAACAGAACTTGTTAAATCTGAAATCCAGAATATCAGGTCTTTGCTTCTATTGTTGTTTGTTGTTTATTTGCTAAGTCGTGTCCGACTCTTTGTCCAACTGTAACCTGCCTGACTCCTCTGTCCGTGGGATCTCCCAGGCAAGAATACTGGAGTAGGTTGCCATTTCCTTCCCTACCCAGGAATTGAACCTGCATCTCTTGCATCTCCTGCATTGGCAGGTGGATTCTTTACCACGAGTCACCTGGGGAATCCTTTTGTTACTGGTAGAGTCGGTACATTTTGCATCCTGCCCCCCAAGTGTTAGCATATTCCAGGTCATCAAGACAGAACCTGTGTTTTCTCCCAGAAGTTTCTGGCACCGTGCATTTAGGTCTCTGATCCATACATTTTGGTTCTCATGTACAGGATGCGATGTGGGAGTCAAGATTCATTTTCTTACGTCTGCATAGTCAGTTGTTTTAGAGCCACTGAAATACCAGTTTCCACGATTGGAAGTGAGCTGATCGTGCTGTGTGTGAGCCCTTCCCTGGGCTCCGTGCTCTGTTCCCAGAGTCTGTTTGAACATCCACGTCAGTGCCACAGTGTCTGGGTTGTTGCATCTTTAGAGACAGCCTTGAAGTCAGCTATCATGTGGGTTCCAGCATGGTTCTCCGTTTTTCTAAATGATTAAAAACTTTGAAATCGTGTTTTTAATGTGTAAAAAGTCAGTGCTGTCATCCTGGTTTTTAATTTCTCCTTGTTAAGGCCACATCTTTGTGCTTGAAGCAGATGTTTTTTCCTTAAAAGAACTGCCATACAAGGAACAATGCTTATTAATCTTGATGACAGCCTGTTAGAATGACAGAAGAGTGAATGGAAAGTCTGGAAATCTGGAGTGTATTCTAAGAATGCCTTTAACTCATTATGATATTTTTGGTCATGCAACTTTCCCATTTATCTGTCAAATGGAAGTAATACTGATCAGAATGATCAAACAGCTAGCATGGAAAAGGTATATAAATGCTCCCTTAGAATAGTAATAAACAGTTAAAATATATGATTTATTGGTATCACCTCTTAGGATTCCTTGTGTGAAAAACTCCTAGAACTCTCTAACTTCAATTACTTTATAAAACAAATGCCAAGTTCCCTTATTAATATAAACTCCTATTCGCCCATTTGTCCTAAACCTTTCATCCCAGGCTTTCAGTATTTTGAAAGATGGCTTCAGTGCAGCAATGAAATATCTTTTCAGTACATCATGCACACCCCTCTGTCAGGTATGAGAAGCCCGGGGCCTGTGTTTGGCCAGGACATGACTTGACAGAAACTTCTTCAAGGGTAGCTGCCAAATCTGTTTCTCTCCTTTTGGTCTGCAACTTCCATTACCAACAACTCTTGCCAAAGTTAACTCTGTGTGTGTGTGTGTGTATGTGTGTGTGTGTGTGTGTGTGTGTGTGTACAGATGCTGAAAACATGAGCCATCTTGTAGGGGTCAGTCAGAAGACAAGAGCCAACATTCCCAGAAATGGAGTGGTCAGGTTTCCTACAAAAATGTGCAGAGATTGTGTTTCTGAAGATGAGGGTTCAAGTTAAAAGCAAACAAAAATACCACAGAACATATAACAATTTGTTTTTCTTTTTTTGAAGGATTTGTGATTCTGAATTTGGATCCAGTTCTCTTAAATACTTATTGAACTTCTCTCTGAACGTGGCTCTTTCCAAAGAAGTATATTAATATAAAAACCTCCTTTGCAGCTATTAAAAAAAATAGGTCAATAAACCCTTTATTTAGAACTTCTGAGTTAACTCTGCAGAGGCAGTGTGGCAGTACATAGTAACCAGAGCAGAAAGTTCGATGAAGATATAACCTGAAAGAATCCGACCATTTGATGAAAGCTGTGGAAAGAAAGACTGGCTTCTGCTCATGGATCTTTTCCGCGGGGTCTTTCTCTGTACCTGGGAGGATAGTGATGAATAATTGCTATTATTAAATCCTTTCATGATGCTGAGAGGCCACGGATAATCCCACGGAGCCCCAGGTGTGCCAGCTCTCCTCTGGTCTACCAAACCCTCCTCCATCTATTCCCTCCGCGGGGACAATTTAAGTTCAGGAAGGCAGCAATTGATGGGAGGAGAAGAGGTGAAGTTCATCTGTGTACAGATTAGTAAGCCTGCAGATTCTGGGGCTGGCTTCATCAGGAAAGGCTTGCATGAGTTACCTTCAATGGCTCAGTAACCACCCCTGGCTTCAGGGGTCCAGAGAGTCCTCGGTTCCTCAGACTTCTGTTTGATGGAGACACAGGACCTGATACAGGACAGGGGTGAGCGGAGGGGACAGTCCAGGGACCGGGAGAGAGTGGGAGGGAGTTAGCCAGACTGGGGTGTTGGCGATGCAGGCGTGGCTTCTAGTTGATGCGCTCTCTCTTTCTGTTTTTTAAAAAGCTTCCCAGCTCCCTGAGGACTTTAGGAATCTGCATGGAGGCCCGGGGAAACTCATGAGGCGTTACTTGTCTCCTGTGATGGTCTAATCTCTTGCCTTCCGTTTTTCATTCACACCTTTTTTTTTTTTCTCATAGAGAATTTCAAGTCCAGTTTATGTCTTCATTCCCTTCTCTTTTGTTCCTCTCATCAAACTCTTTTTTTAGTTACTGTTACACGCTAGGCATTGGGAAAACCAGCCTGAGTGAGGCGGAGCCCCTTCTTTGAAAATGAGCCGGCTTTAATAGAGGAAGCAGACCAGCAGGTTCAGGATGCCCGTGACCGGGCTCTGAGTGCAGCACGTGGCCGCCCGTACCCGTGGAGGGACAGCTGCACCGTGTCCCACGCAGGAGGGTCCGAACGGGCTTCCTGGTCACCGGGGACCTGGGCTGCCCCAGAAGGATGAGTCCTGTTCAGCCAAGAGGGGAGCACACCTCCGCTGGGAGACCCCTGAGGTCTAACTGGAACTGTGGAGATCCTCCACCTTTGGGAAAAGAAAAAAAGAAAGAAAAAAGGAGAAAGAGAAAAAGGCAGCTGTGTTTTGCATAAAAGCTTTTGCCAGAGATGGATTTCTGCAGGTTATGTTTTGTGGGACTTAGCCTTTTAGTGTGAAGTGAGACCCTTGAGACCCTCAGGGCGTGTGTACAAATGGACACCTGTTCACGTCTGTACCACTCGGATGGAGGAAGAGCGCACACCAGCTGTGTCGCTGAGCTGTTGTGGTGGCCGTCGCTTTGCACACGCTCTCGGTCGGGGGCTGAGGCTCACAGGGTGACGCTGCCGTGCATCTGGAGCCCACTGGGGGTGGGGGATGGGTTGGGATTCAGCCCTAGCTCCTGTTGGACACAGGAGCCCTTTGCTGCAGTGATGTCAGCACTGGTGACCGCAGTCACGTCAGTGTGTATGAACACACGTGTAGGCGCTGGCTGAGCACCCAGGGTCACATTTTCTCTTAATCCAACCGTAAGGACAAGACAGGTCATCTTTCTCCAGAGGAAAGAAAAAGTTTCATCCTTAGATCAAGAGAGCTTGTTCCTTGTCAGCTGAAGGCGTGATAAGCGTAAGGAGGTGGGGGACTAAAGACTCCATGCAAAGACAGCAGCGAAATTAGCATGAAACAGCCGAACTGAGGGAACCTTCCCGCCAGAAGTTCAGGAGGGGCAGGTCACCCTTGGTGCACCTTTGCTGGTTTTCACACGTGAGACTCAGCAAGGAAGCAACGGTGGCGAGCTCTCTGGGTTTCTTCGCTTTCTTTTTTCCTGTTTTAGTCTCCGGTGTGGATTTCACTCCCGTTGCTTTTTCATAAAGCAGCTGAGCGGCGGGATGACTGGAGATGCCGTCCCGGCCTTCCCTCAGCTCCTGGCTCCGGTCCCAACCCCAGAGCAAGTCAAGGGAATCTGAGTGTGTCTGCTGGGATCCTGTTGCAGAGTTCCTATACAGATAGCTGGGAGTCTGGCATTGCTGTTTTTCTTTTCTTTTTTTTTTTTTTTTTGCTCAGAAGACACTTGGGTTGAACTCAGATTGCATCTTAGTTCCAAAAGGAATAGAAGACATTTTGAAAGCTTTGCCTGCTAGCTCCTCATTCACAGGAGTGTAAGTTGCACCAGGCCAGGAGCTTGTCTATCTTGTTTCTTGCGTGTCCTCGGTGGTCAGAGCACCTTGCAGGAGCTCAGGGAGCATGGAAGGGATGGGGGTTGGCTGCAGGGGTGGCTGCGCTCGGCAGTAGGTGCCACACAGTGGTCCTCGCTCCTGAGGGTTTCAGCTGGGAACCCTTCCTGAGCTCTCAGCGAGAACGGCACGGGTGCTGGCAGTGATGACGGCGTTGGTGACCGCGGCCACCGTGTCTTCCTTATATTGGTACACACGAGGGTGCTGGCTGAGGCATTTTGCATACAGGGTCACGTTTTCTCTTAATTCAACTGCAAATACAAGACAGGTCATCTTGACACGCCTTCCTTTGCTCGTGAGGACCCTGAGGTCAGAGAAGGTGCGACTCAGCCACTCCTGATGTGCTGGCCTTGCAGATGGGTCAGCAGGTGCCTTCTCAGACTCTTAGTGCATCTTCCCTGCTTCTCCAGACCCTAGGCCCCTCCTGTCTCTGCAGAGCCCCTCCCAGGGGTCCCCTCCAGCCATGCCCGCCGCCCTAGCCTCTCCGCCGCTCTTACAGACACTCCTCCTCCAGGCAGCCTCTGCTGGGCCGTCCCTCTCAGCTCCCTCCCTCCCGCTCCCTGCTCCTGGGAAGTGTGCTCTGCTGGTGGGCGTCCAGCTTCCGTGTCCACTGCAGCTGGGCTCTTGTAGCCGCTCCCCTCCTTTGGCTCCATCCCGTGTCCTGACCGTGTATCTTCCCCAAATCTCTGTCCTGCTTTGTCTCCCCGGCCCCACCCCAGATGTACCCCCTCTAGAGCCGTGAGCATCAGCCTCGGCAGTGGCTCCCAGGTTCCCGCCGCTCTCCCGGCCTGTCTGCCCGCGCAGCTCTCTGGGTTTTCCATAAACTCTTCATGTCCACCCTTCACGCCTCGTTCCCGCTGCCTGTAGCCCTTTCCACCGGTTCTTCCCGTGGCCACGTCCTCCGGCCTTTTAGCTCAGCTCACAGCTCACATATCATCCCAGGAAGACCTCCCTTGATCTAAATCAGCCACCCCTTCCCGTTAAAGACCCTCTTCTATTCTTTGTAGTGCCGGCGACTGTCTGACATCACGTTCATTTCTCGGGCGATACTCGTTGTTTACCACGATATCTAACTTTTACTGGAGTGGAAGCCCCATGAGGGCAGGACTCTCACGTACATCATTCCCTTCTGTACCCCAGAACCTCTGTTGTTTCCAGGATGCTCTGGACATTTGGCGAATGATGAGTGAATGCGTGGGGCTTCCCTGGTGACTCAGGTGATAAAGAATCTGCCTGCCAATGCAGGAGACCTGGGTTCGATCCACGGGTGGGGAAGATCCAAAGGAGAAGGAAACCACAACCCACTCCAGTATTGTTGCCTGGAGAATCTCCATGGACAGAATGAATGAGTGAGAGAATGAACAAAAGAATGCCTGGCCTCCCGAAGCTTAACTCCAGACGGCTGTGACCCTTGGGTTTTCCCGCCGCGCCTCTTGCCTCTGCTTCGACCCTCGTGTGAGCATCTCTGCCGTTCTGCCCTTGCCACAGGTGGTCAGAGAGATCTACAGCGGCTGCAGCGGGCCCGCCGAGCCGGAGTGTCCTCCCCCATCAAGCTCCCCGGTGCACAAGGTGGAACTGGAGAAGGTAAGGGGCGTGTTTCTTTCTAGGAATTAACCTTGTGGCTGCTTTAGGCCTTCCTGGAAGTTTTTAACAGCACCTCTGAGAATATCAGCATTTCTAGTTGAAAAACATAAAGGAAAAAGAAAAAAAAAAATTACGATGCACCCCCGCTGCCTCTCTGCCTGCCCGGAAGGAAGCACGGCTCAACTGTTTCACCAACCGCGTGGTTTTTATTCTTTCTAGCTGTAGATGCAGGAAAGGGGTGTGAAGGTGTCACAGGGTTTAAGGTGTCAAGGCCGCTGGCTGTGACACAGCAGGCAGCTCTGTGTTCTTCTGGAATACAGTAGGTGCTTCCCGAGTGTTCCTTCGCGGAGGTTTATTCCCCACAGACAGGTTACAACCCGCCTTGCCCGCTCTCTCTCCCCAGTGGTGTTCTGACAACACCCCCACCACCCACAATCCCAGCTCTTCCTCTCAGCCCACACGGTGCGAAGGAAACCAGAAGTCAACCCACAGCCTGGGATAAGACCGGTGCAAACGACATCTGAGAGAGGACTTGCATTCAGAACAGAGTCTCAGAAGTCCGTAAGAACCAAAAATCCAATAAGAATACAGATGAAGGTTTTAATAGATGTTTCCCTAAGGATGATGGCTCTTCAGAGTCCCTTGGACAGCGAGGAGACCTAACCAGTCAGTCCTAAAGGAAGTCAACCCCGAATATTCATTGGAAGGAATGATGCTGAAGCTGAAGCTCTGGTACTATGATCACCTGATGGCCACAGTTTGCCCGTATGTGCAAAGATCCCGGTTCCGTGGAGAGCCCCAGCTTCCTGCCCCGCGGTGTTCTGTCCATGGCCTGTCTCCCAGGAGCGTCCTGAGGCCTCCCTGTTGACCCCTGCCCCGCCCGTGGACAGTTCCGCTCCGTCTGCTCTTGTAGTTAGGGCTTTCTAGAGAAACAGAATCCAAGAGTCTGTGTGTGTATGTATATGTACACATATTTTATATGTATCATAAAATATAATTTAAATATAAAATAAAATAAAATTCTCCATGCAAATGAGAGACTCATTTTGAGCCACTGGCTCAGATGATTATGGACCCAGGTAAGGATGGTGTGACTTGGTGTGGGGAATATTTATGTATTCCTAGTATTTTTTCAAAATAATTTGTAAGAAAAAGTGATGTAGCATGTGTTACTGTAAGCTCAGTAAGTTTTTCCTTTGTTCTTTTGAAGTTTTTAAAGCTTTTGTGGCAAACCAACCAGATTAGTCTGTGTTATAGCTGAGCCCTAACCATCTCCAGATTATTGGAACGTGGCCCACGTTTTCTTTCGTTTTTGAGATAACATTTGACTGATCCATGATACATCACTTGGTCAGTGTGGCCATGGTACAGTAACTTAATCTTTTTATCCTCACAGAAACTGTCTTCAGAGAGACCAAGTTCAGATGGTGAGGGTGTTGCAGAAAATGGAATTGCTATGTGTAATGGAAAAGAACAAGGTGAGTTCTGCTCATGCCAAAAATATATAAACCAAAAAAAAAAACCAACCCAACTCCAAAACGGAAACGGCATCCAGGTCTGTAAATCCTCATTATGTAAAAATGTCCTCAGTGACTTAGTTATGCGAGTGTCATCATCCTGTGTTACACGGACGGAACCCAGAGGGCTCCCTTTGGTTAGCACTGTCTCTCCGGGTCTTCATTTTAATGCCGCCAAGCCTGGGTCTAGGCTTTCTCCTTTTGTCTGGGTATGTTCCCTGCATGAATTGATTGTATTTTATTTTTTTTGTGGAGTTGGGGGGTGGGCACTTTGCCTCCTGGCTTATGGGCTCTTAGTTCCCATCTGAACCAAGATTGAGCCTGGGCCCTGGCAGTGAAAGCTCCCAAGTTCTAACCACTGGGCAGCCAGAACTCCCTGGTCCTCCTGTTTTACTGTATGGCTCACAGCAGGTTACTTCCTCACCTGATTTATCACTGGGACAGATTTGCCTCGGGGGCGGGATGCCAGCATCTCGCTGGGAGACGTGATTGGGGGAGTGGGGGAACCTCATGTAAGTGGAATAGTCTAGTGTTTGTCCTTTTGTGATTGACTAATTTCTCGTGGCATGATGTCTTCAGGGTTCATCCCCGTTGTGGCAGGTGCCAGACTCCCTTCCTTGTTAAGGTTGGATAGCCTTCCCTCATGTGGGTGGATCACGTTTCCTTCTCCGGTCATTCACCAGTGGACATTTGGGTGGCTTCCACCTTTTGGCTGTTGTCAGTAATGCTGCTGTGGGCATGGGGGTACAAATACTGAATTTTTTTTCCCCTAAAGTCAACTTTATAAAGGTGTAAATTACACATTGTCATATTCAGCCTTTTTGGCATATGACAGACACATACATGTAACCTGCATTGGAGTCAAGATGTAGAACATCGCTGTCACCCCAGGATGTTCCCAGGCAACCACTGACGTGTTTGCTGCCCTGAAAGTGGAATCATATGGATGCCGCCTTCTGGGTCTGGCTTCTCACTCTGTGTATTTCGATTGAGGCGGATCCACGTGCTGAGTCAGTCATCCGTTCTTTTTCTAGGCTGAGAGGATTCCAGTATGGATGGACCAGTTAGGTATCCACTTTCTGACTGAAGAATAGCTGGCTTGTTTCTGGGTTTGAGTGGTTCGTGAGTGAGGCTGTCGCAGACGTCCATAAGCAGGCTTTTGTGTGAACACGTAACGTCTTCATTTCTCTAGACTGATACCTTGGGCTGGGGCTCTGTGGCCACTGGCACTCATGCCTCCTCACCAGCCTTCTATTGTCATCTTTGTTTCATCTTGTTCTTTTTATTTTGGCCATTTTAATAAGTGCACAGTGCTGTGTAATTGTGCCTTTCAAATGCATTTTCCTGTGACCAACAGTGCTGAGCATTTTTTTCTTGTGATTTTTTTTGCCAGACATGTATCATGCTTTGTTGTTGCTGTTCAGTCACTCAGTCACGTCCACGTCTTTGCGACCCCACGGGCGGCAGCACGCCAGGCTTCCCTGTATCACTCTGCATCACTCTGTAGTCCTCTGTATCACTCAGAGTTTGCTCACACTCATGTCCACTGAGTGGGTGGGTCACCCAACCTTCTCGTCCTCTGTCGCCCCCTTCTCCTCCTGCCCTCAGTCTTTCCCAGCACCAGGGTCTTTTCCAGTGAGTCAGCTCTTTGCATCAGGTGGCCAAAGTACTAGAGCTTCAGCTTCAGCGTCATTCCTTCCAATGAGTGTTCAGGGTTGATTTTCTTTAGGACTGACTCCTCGCTGTCCAAGGGACTCTGAAGAGCCATCATCCTTAGGGAAACATCTACTAAACCCTTTATCTGTATTCTTATTGGAATTTTGGTTCATACTGACTTCTGAGAAGTCTTTATCTGTTGATAAAGGGTTGACTTCTGGTTTCCTTCGCACCGTGTGGGCTGAGGGGAAGAGCTGATCTGTGGGTGGGGAGGATGTTTTCCCTGTGCACGGCCGGCAGCATCTCTGCTCCCCAGGTGAGCGGTTCTGCCCGCCCGGCTTGGCTCACCGCCCTCTGTCGCTGCACAGACGTCTCCTGGCTCAGAAAGGAAGTCACCATAAAGGGAAGAGCAGTCCACAGCATTAAGGATCTTGGAGCCCAGGTCATCTGGGCTGCTTTGACATGTCGCGGTTTACCCCAAAGGGTCATGATCTCTGCCTCGGCCCACGAGATTTTCTAACTCTGTTGTTTCTGTGTGTAATTTTAGTTCTTTCCATCGGAAGTTATTCGGTGGAGGGTATCATCTCTGTCTTCACAGGGCACATTATGTGTCATCAGGGCCAGGAAAGCTGTCTTTAAGTTCTGCCCCGAAATAGGACAACGTGCAATCTCAGGGCTCCTGTTCAGACGCCAGGGCTCAGTGGGCGCTGCTGAGGCTGCTCTCTCTCCTTGTTTGCCATTCCCTCTCCTGGTGTCCCTGCATGAAAGTGGGTTCTGCAGACTGACATCGTCTGTCTGGACCTTCGGGTCAGTGTCTGTGTCCGCATCTGACGGTCTTGTTCCCTTTTAACAGGACCAGCCTTCTCTGCTCTGTCAAGGTGACCTTGGTTCAGACACTTCTGCCTGGCGTGGAACTTTGCATATAGTCAGACCCCCAGTGGACAGCCACTGAAGGAAGCTAATAGCTTAAGTGCATCCTGACCTGCTCCCCGAGCTTTTATCCTTGCTGCACACTCTTGGCCAATTTGTACTTGAGAAATTCCAATAAAGCCCCTTTGATCCCAGCCATGTCTCAGCTCAGACAGATTTCTCTGCTGGCTGCGTGGAGGAAATCCCGAACTCCTGCAGCTTCCCTGGAATGTTAAACTCTTAACTGAACACGGAAACGAGCCAGACTCTGTGACCAGAGCCACAGGGAATGACTCTAAACTCGGGCATCTTCTTTCCAGGCGTCAGGCCCCGGCATGTGATGAACAGTGCAGTGTGATTTGGGGCACATTAGAAGAGCTGCTACTGATGCTGCAGCTGATGAGAGAAGAGAATTGAGGCCCTGGGGCTGATCTGTGTGGGAGCGACGGTTGTCCCTAACTAGCCCTGCACGCGTTTACTGTTTGATCACGGGCTAATGAGGCTATTGGTGGACTTAGCAAGTGCTAAGTCGCTTCAGTCGTGTCTGACTCTCTGCGACCCCATGGACTGTAGCCCGCCAGGCTCTTCTGTCCATGGAATTCTCCAGGCAAGGAATACTGGTGAGGATTGCCATGCCCTCCTTAGGGTATCTTCCCAACCCAAGAGTCGAACCCACATCTCTTAAGTCTCCTGCGCTGGGAGATGGGTTCTTTACCGCTAGCACAACCTGGGAAGCCCCCAGGTGGCATTAGTGGTAAAGCAAGTGAATAGTCTGATGGTATTAGCTCCATGTCCCCATTCCTCCCACCTAGACTCTCATTTGTATAGGGTAACAGGAACTGTCTGGTTTATGACATTTATGGCTTTAAAATGCTGTGTCGCTGCCCCTCCCTGCACCCTTCCCCACCTTCACAGTGATGCTGTGGACTCTGTCTCTCCTCCACAAGGTCAGTGAGTCGAGAGTTCTGAGTTTTTAGGTTTTTCTTCATAACTCTACTATATGAATACCATCCACATATTCTTGTTCTATCAACATATTCTCCCGTTCCTACAGCTTTGGCGTTTTCTTCCAAGGATGGCCTCCCTTCTGCTTTTGCAAAAACAAACAAACAAACAAAATCAATCCATGGGCATTCAAAGAATTAAAGGTCCTTGTTAACGTCTTTTCTTTGTAGTCAGAGTCTAGCAAGAGCTTTCCCAGCAGTAGCAAGTCCTCATCAGCTTGGAAGTCAGTCTGATGACTCAGCTTTCTCATGCATCACCTAGCAGGGAATGACTGACTCACGCTCCCAGACTTCGCAGAAGGTACCTTCTGAGCACGGAGCGCCCTCGCTGGGAGGACCTTATCAAAGCTCAGCTTGAGTGGGACTCTGGTCAAAGGTTGTCTTGATGCTCTTGAGAAACCACGAAGAAGGGTCACCTACTGCCGCTTTCACTTTGGGTTTGTTTGAACTCAAATCAGCGGTATGGGCATTCCAACCAGGGGTTCCATGTCTGATGGCAGCTGGGGAGGGGCTGTGCCTTCAGACCAGGAGATGGAAGCAGGTTCCTGGTGCTTCATTTTACAGGGGATTGCATGCGGTGGGAGAGTGTAAAGAGGGATCGGAGTGATCTCTCCGTGTTCTGTGTTTCTAACATGATCTGGTACGTGTGAGATAGCATAAACGTGCTTGTCTTAGCTCAGGCTGCCTGCCGTGATGAGATGCCACAGACCGTGTGGCTGAAACAACAGAGATGCGTTTCTTCCAGTCCCAGAGGCCGGAAGCCCAGGATCCAGGGCCCTCAGTGCTGGCTGCTGGCCACGGCCCCCTTGCTGGCTTGCAGATGGCCATCCCCTCACTGGGTCCTCAAGTGGCCTTGCCCCTGCCCCCTGAGGATGCCAATCCTGTCAGGCCAGGGCCCCACCCTTCGGCTTCACCTAACCGTGCTTCCTGAGGGGCCCGTCTACAAATACAGCCGCACGGAGGTTAGGGCTTCCCCATGTGTGGGACTTGGGGAGACGCAGGCATTGTCCATCGTGCCTTCACTTGTAGTGAGGCTTCTTCTTAACTGCACTGTAACGCCTCCTGTTAACTGTCCTTTCTTCCTGGAGAGGAAATCAGGGTTCCAGCACAAGGACTGACCTCAGGGACCTCCCTGAGTCGGGGCGGGCAGCGGGGAGAAAGGATGCGGAGCCCAGAGGAGGCCGGGCCGGGCCGGGCCGTTCCGCATGTGGGGCGGGTGGCAGAGTGGAACCTAGAAGAGGGGGGCGCCTCTCTGCCCCACTGTGAGCGGCCGGCGTGGGGGAAGGAGGTAGTGAGTGCCTCTGCTTTCAGAGGGCGGGTGCAGTAATCAGGCCGACGGTTTATGGTCTCACATGCCCGAGTCCTCTTTCTCTGCTGACCCGGTGGCTGTGTGTGCGCTCTCTGTGGGCAGAGGGCCGCTGAGGGAATTCTTGACTTCTGTTGCCCTTTCAAAGGGTCTGTGCCGCCCTCTGGGTTACAGATGGCGGGATGAGGGGTCCTCCTGGGGCGGACTAGGAAGGGGCTATTGGGAGGGGTCTTGGGAGTCAGTGATGGCGTCTGGCCTTGATGCCCTGGGGTCCCTCTGGGGCCCTCCCAGCCCATCCACACCAATCGAGGCTGCACCTGACCCTCCTGGAGGCTCGGTGTCCTGCGAGGCCCTTGGCTCCAGGGTCAGACCCGGGACAGCCCCGGTGACGGCTCACTTCCCAGAGGCGCTGTCGGTCCTGGAGAATCCTCTGTGTCCACCCCGGTCTGCGCCCCGTCCCCACCCTGTGCTTCTGTCGGAGGTTGTGGACCAAGCCCGCGGGGCTGGAGAGAGCAGATGGCCGGCACAGGTCAGGCACGGGAGTGGAGCTGGCGGCCGGCGGTCCGTCTGCCGGGGGCCTGGGGCTGCGATTAGCCAGGCATATCGGTCCTCATGAACGGCCCCCACCCACCATCACTTACCAAACTGTGGCTTCAGAGTGGCTAGATCTTTCAGTTGTCCAGGGGAAGCCAGAAGTCATCTTTGTGCAAAACAGTCCTGAGTTTCTCGCGTACGATTGAGCCCCGCCGGCCAGACAGAACCCACGGGACTGGGGCTGGGATGGGAGCCTGACAGGTCAGCGAGGGGCTGGCTGAGGCTCCCCGAGGGCCGCCCCCTCCCCCCTGCCGGGCCGCGCCCCGTGCCGCCCAGGATGCGGGCGCCCAGCCTGCCTTCTGTTCCTTGCGGCGCCACAGGCTCTGCGAGAGCTGACGCTGTTCCTGCCCAGGTGGCTCTGCCCCGGGTTTCTGCGCCGACGCTGCCTTGTGTTCCGCTGCTGTGCTTCCTAACCGCGCGGTCCCTCTGCCACGGAACCCCGCCTCAGGTGTGCAGAGGCCTTGCGTCAGGCAGCCTCCCCCAGGGTGCGTGTGGGTGTGTGCACATGTGTGTGCACGTGTGTGTGCGTGTGGGTGTGTGCACGTGTGTGTGCGTGTGGGTGTGTGCACGTGTGTGTGCGTGTGGGTGTGTGCACGTGTGTGTGCGTGTGTGTGCGTGTTCAGCCCGCTCTAGAACACAAGCTTCCTGGGGGCCTGTTTGTGCTCTGTTCTCTAGACTCTAGACGCATCGCAGACACAACGCAGGTGCTTGATGCGTAAAAATTCAGGGAAAGAAAGTTGGCCATGACACATGCTTTATTTTGGTGTTTTTTCCCCCCCATTAAAGTATACCATTGAAACATGCCTTTTTGTCATCATCTTTTTTCTTCACAGTTAAGAGGAAAAAAAGTTCCAAATCAGAGGCCAAGGGAACCGTGTCTAAAGTCACTGGGAAAAAAATCACCAAGATCATCGGTTTGGGAAAGAAAAAGCCGTCGACGGATGAGCAGACCTCCTCGGCAGAGGAAGACGTGCCGACGTGCGGTGAGACGGGGGCGTGGGGCTGTATTACCAGATCCGTCCCTTCCCTGAGCACGGAGAGCCTCTGTGGGTGACTTCTGTATTGCGTTTGTCGGAGTCTCATTGATCGGGATCGTGATCAGTTAAGCTGGGGGAACAGATTACACTTTTACTGCTTTTTTTTTAATTAATTTTTTTTTTCCTGGTTATTAATGAAGCCCTTGCAAGGGTTTGAAATGATCTCTGAGGTTCTCTCAAGGTGAAAAACAGAGTCTCTGTTTGACCCCACGAGGTTCTCCCAAATTCCTTTCAAGTGACTTTAGAGGGAAACGTGAACGTGTAGGGCCAGTCAGCGGAGGCGTGCCAGGTATGTAAGAACGTTTACACAATCCCCAGCGGCTCCCCACTTGGCCTGAAGTCCTGCAACTCAGCTTTTAAGGAATGCTCTGCGCCTCAGACTCAGTCGGGCTGGCTGACCCCCCTCCCCTCACTGGTCTTGGTCCAGTAAGAGGTCTCTGGGCAACCCTTGTTGTCGAGGCTGGGGAAGCACCAGGGAGGTGGCGGTGATGGCCAAGATGCCCCTGCTGCCCCTACTTGGCTGGGCCAGGGCACGGGAGAGGCATCTGCCGAGAAAAACACGTCCGGTCTAGTGGCAGAAGGTCGACCTGAAGCAAGGAGTCACGGAGATGAGTGTGTGACGACTGACTCGAGGTCACAAACCCTTGGGGAAAACCTGGTCGGCCACGGGAGAGCCTGTCAGGGACGTGGCCTAGATGGGGTGATGTCGGGGACCACCTCCCTGCAGAAGTGAGACTGTGCGTGCTCGGCGTTTCCTAGGCAACCACACTTCTGAGAGTCGGGTGACTCTTTCAAGGAGAGAATCTTTAGAGGCTAAAAGATGGACATTCACTCTTTAAGAAAACGGAAAGTGAGTCATGCCTTTCCCGCGGACCACGGCTCATGGGCCGATGTCCGTCTGCGTCAGTGCTGTGACGCCTGTTTGCGTGCTCCCTGTTCCACCTCTCTCTGTCTCCCCCCCCCCTTCTGGCCGAGCCTCTCTTCTGTCCAGGTGTCGGGTTATTTGGGGATGCCAGGAGAGAAACAGCTTTTAGATACCTCCTGTTGGTGCCTAAGTTGGGCTCCACACACACAAAGATGAGTTTATTCTGCCGATATCCCATCCCGGGGCGTGGCTTGTGCTGAGAGGGCGGCGTGAGCTCGGAGCCGTGTTGTTCAGAAGGAGGGGTCAGTCGTAGAGTGCGGGGCAGGTAGACTTGGGGTGGGGGTGCCCCCCGAGGGGAGGGCGGGGTGGGTTCACAGCTCCCCATGGCTTTCACAGGCCTGATCCTGAGAAGTCGTGATACACAGAAACCCCCTGGGTTGCTGTGTAGAAGCGCGTGTGGAGCAGAAGCCAGCGGGCAGGCAGTCGTGGGGCCTCGCGGGGTGGAGGCGTCATCTTGGGGAGGCCCCTGTGAAGCGGCCGCTCGTGGGTTGAGCTGGGAGGGGAGGTGGTGACCCCAAATGGAGACCAGGGGTCTGGGAGCGCCGTGCACACAGTGGTCTTGAACTTGCCCCTGGTCAGAAGTCGGGTCACAGAAGCGAGCACACTGTCCCATGTTCTTTGCACGGAGAACAGCCGCCCTGCAGAAGCTAAGCCAGCGGGCAGAGCTCTTGCGGGGGGACGCGGGGAGGGGGGCATTGTTGATGCCGGGGCCCATGGCCTCTGCCTTCCTGGAGCAGCTCACAGCCCTAGCGGCTGGGCTGGTATCCTCTTCCATTCTGCCTGGAGCCACGATGGGAGTTTTCGGGGTTAAGGTGGAAAACGGGAATCCTCCAATGAAAGGGGATTACTATTTTAGCTTTTTTTGTTGTTCTCAAAACTGCTCTAGGTCAGTGGAGGAAAGAGAGGTTCTTTCATGAGAGACATTCGTATGGAAGGCGACTTGGCCACTTGTGGTCCAGGCCGCTCGCTGTGCTGAGGACCCTGAGCTCAGGAAGGCTGTGGGACTTGCCCTGAGCCACCCAGGGAGCTGGGGGCAGGACAAGGCTGGCCCGTGGGCCTGTCTTGCAGCCCAGGTCTGCTCCGCCCCCTTCTGTTCCTCCCAGGGCTTGCCACCTTCGTGAGTTCTATAAGCAGCTGGTGGGTGCGTGCTGGATGGCACAGTCGCATTGAGGCAGAGTCATGGGGAGGCTGTAGCTCCGTGTGGGTTTCCAACAGGCTCTGAGTGGACACCTTTCACCACTACTAAGGGAGCACCCTCTGTCCACATGGTCTTAAAATGATCATCCATCCAGGGCCCAGGAGAGGACTCTGCAGAGACACCCAGGGGGAGAGTGACTGTGTTCCGTTATGTCAGGACAGCTTCAAGGTGTCAGGCAGAAGTCGCTGGATGAAGGCCCCCCGCCCATCCTGCCCGTGGAGACTCCGCAGCTGCTGTCCTTGCCGGAAGGAAGGGTGGGGCTGCTCCAGGGACAGGGGACACGCCCGGGGAGGGGGCGACTGGGAGCTGAATTGAGATCTTCCTTCTGGGGGGCCCTGCACGTCCCCTGTGCCTCCGGGTGCACCAGAGAAATGCCCGCGGGTAGGAGAGGGTTCTCTGCAGGTCCACACAGCCTGGCTGGCCGCGCCCCCCGCGACCCGGCTTTGCCCGGCCCACCCAGCTCTCACCTGCCCCTCAGCCAGTGGGTGCTATGCCAGCATCAGCCAGGTCTTCTCTACAAACAGTCCAAGACTTGCTCGCGGGCCCCTGAGCAAATACTGCCGTGTCCTCTGTTCGCCTGTCCTCAGGGCTTGGGTCCCCCAGTTGTACTGTGTAAACTCAGCTGTAGTTCCCAGGAGATGTGCACTTCACGTTTTTCTTTCTTCCCCACCCCATTTCTGTCTGTTTGGGCCAGCCCCCAAGCCTCTCAACTGTCCACCGTCTCCTCCTCTGGACCCCTGCAGGCCACCCAGTGGGAGTTTTGAAACCTTGGACTAATCGTGTCATCCTGTGCTGAGTCAGCTGAGGGCCTCTGACAATCTTGTCTCAGTTGGATTTTCCAGCTTCTCCCTCTAAGTTACTAGATGGAGATGCAGGTTGAGTTCACCACCTCCCCCCCTAGTTTTGTCCCCAGCACTGAGCACAGAGCCTGGGATACCACAGCTCAGTAAGCCCTTGTTGACTGAATGGTTACCGTAAGCAAATTGCAGCTTCTCTGAGCCTCAGGTTCCCCACCTGTGAAATGGGCTCATACTTAAAATTACTTTGTTTTCCTTAAAATTGAGGATAAAATTATGAAACATTAAGCACATTGCCTGCTTCACAATTTATGCTCAGTAAATGGCCTCTATTATTCATTTGTTCACCTGAAAAAAACCTAAGCACGCTGACATAGTCAGCCAGACAGATGGCTGACACAGGTAATACCTATACTAGGAATAGAGAAACTGATGAAAGGGAAGTTCCCCAGGAGCCAGGATGGAGGGTTTCCTGGAGGCAGCATAACCTGGGCAAGTTGGAAGGACTTCCTGGTCATTTCTCAGTCCCCTCCCAGCTCTAATGTTTGCTGACTCTGTGACGTTTTCAGCAACAGAACAAAGTTTTTGGTGGATGTTGCAGAAAGATTATCGGTTCAGTTCAGTTGCTCAGTCATGTCTGACTCTTTGCAACTCCATGGACTGCAGCACACCAGGTCTCCCTGTCCATCACCAACTCCCAGAGCTTACTCAAACTCATGTCCATCGAGTCGGTGATGCCATCCAACCATCTCATCCTCTGTCGTCCCCTTCTCCTCCCACCTTCAATCTTTCCCCAGCATCAGGGTCTTTTCAAATGAGTCAGTTCTTCACATCAGGTGGCCAAAATATTGGAGTTTCAGCTTCAGCATCAGTCCTTCCAATGAACATTCAGGACTGATCTCCTTTAGGATGGACTGGTTGGATCTCCTTGCAGTCCAAGGGACTCTCAAGAATTCTTCTTCAAAACCACAGTTCAAAAGCATCAATTCTTCGGCACTCAGCTTTCCTTATAGTTCAACTCTCACATCCGTACATGACTACTGGAAAAACTATACCTTTGACTAGATGTCTCGATTGTTTTAATCCAGCCACAAAAGATCAGGTGACATTCAGTCGAGGTAGGGGGGCGGGAGACACTCTTGGCATCTGTCACCACGTCAGGGGCGTCTGGAGCTCTTGGGCCTGTGTGCCCACTGGAGGGCACGCACTTGGGGCGGAGGGTGGGTCCTGGCGTCAGTGTCTGTGGGGCCGGGTCAGCTGTCGGCAGCGTCTGGACGTCTCATCTCCCCTCCCGCTGGCAGCCCTTGTTGCTCCTCGAGTGCCCTGTTCCCCCCCCCGCCGGTTACAGACGGAGGCCTGCAGCAATGAGAGGAGCAGTGGAAGTCCCCACAGAAGTGTGACCGGAGCAGAGAGGCCCCCTTGGGCAGCACCACCCTTCCCCGTCCTAGAGAAGGCAGTGGACACTGGCCCCCCTTCAGCCAGGCCTCCCTGCCTGCCCTTCTGCAGCGGCTGGGACTCGGGAGACGCCTGGTCCCCACACTGTGGGATGCGCGGGCGCTTGCAGCTGCCCCCTCGTCCTGAGCCCGGAGCTGTGCCTGTCGGGTCGGCCTCAGGCCGTCCTCGTGGAATCGCGCGCACGCTCACCATCACGCTCTTGTAAGAAGCCTTAAAGAGTTCTTTCTTCAGGTTCGGAACAAAGGTGTTCTCAAAACATCAAACAGAACTTTCCAGGTTGTTCAGATACAGTAACTTCTCCTCATGACATGATAAGTGGGAACAAACAAGCAAGAAAAATGAAAGGGCCCTGGCATTGCCTCACGGCGGGCACCGAGGCGACCAGGGCCAGCCTGCGCCCGGGCCTGGCTGCCCCTTGCTGCCCCCTGGTGGCGGCCGTCTGCTCGGGCTGACCGTCTCGGGGCGGATGGGGCCTGTGTTGGCAGTGATCCCATCACAGACTGGCGTGTGTCTGTGTGTGTGTGTGTCTGTGTGTGTGTGTCTGTCTCTGTCTCTGTGTGTGTGTGTGTGTGTGTGTGTGTGTGTGTGGTGGAGTTGGGGGTGGCAGTGATCCCATCACAGACTGGCCGTGTGTGTGTGTCTGTGTATGTGTGTCTATGTGTGTGTGTCTGTCTCTGCCTCTGTGTGTGTGTGTGTGTGTGTGTGTGTGTGCGTGGTGGAGGGGGGAGCGGGAAGAAGACTTCCAGGGGCCATGGGGCCTGCCCCTGGCTCCGGAGGCCTCAGATGGGCCGCCTGCTGTGTCCCTGCATGGTCTCTCCCTGCCCAGGAAGTAGGAATGTGGGCCACCTCTTGGGAGCGGCCGGTGAGCCTGGCAGGGGAAGCCACGAGCCAGATGTGGGCTCGTTTCCGTGGCGTTTGCTGTTTACAGAGACAGGCCTCTTACCCGCTTTGGTTCTCATTTCTCTTTTCCCTTTTGGGCACTGTACCTAAATATGAGGAAGGCGTTAAAATATGGTAATTGCCTGTGAAGTCATGCTCTAAATAAAGTGTGAATCTGTCCAGTGTAATCACTCCTCCTGTGACTCGCATGTTGAGAAATTCACAGCATTTGGTGACTCGGTCAGGGAAGAAAAGCTGGCGGGCCCCTTCGCCTCTCCAGGATTTGGGTCGTTCTCTTGGCTGGCCAGGCCGTGCTCAGAAGCTGTGACACACCCCACACACACACCTCCCCAGCCCTGCACCGGGGACAGGTGTGCCCACGTGGTGATTCTGAAATCCGGAAGTCCTGCGGAAGTCCAGAGGAATCCCATCGGTGCTCCTGACAAGGCAGACTTGCTCCAAGTCCTCCAGAAACATTTCAGCATCTCCTCCCTCACTGTCCCTCCCCACCGTCTTCGGCGTCAAGGCCAGGTCCCTACAGTAGTGTCTGAGGTTTCCTATGACCAGGCTCCTAGACATGCCAAGTGTTAGTTTTCCGCGCTCCCTGCTTCCCCTGGCCTGAAGAGCTCCCCGCACCTCTCAAGGCCCAGGTGAGGACTTGCCCCGGGTACACATGAGCCTCCTCTCTGCCAGCCCCGGTGGTCATGCCCGCCCGTGCCCTGCACCCCAGAGCCCTTACAGACGTGTGCCCAAAGCCGGCTCAGGTAGTTGAGAGCCACCCCCGGCTTCGGCTTTTTTCTTCTTAATCGTACACCCTGTTCTGCTGTCCATCAGCAGTCCTGTGTATCCATTCACACCCGGAATGTACACACCCTGGATCCGGTTGGCAGCTGTTTCCATGTAAGTCCAAAGACAGGCCTTCAGTGTGATTGATGACTTACAGGTGATACCAAAGTCGGAGACAGTAAATAGTTCTAACAGCCATTCCTTGGATGTTCGGGTATTATATTTGACTGTATTTTTTAAGGAGAGCTTACAAAAGAATGTGTGTCAGAACTGTGACACTTACAAATACTGTTTCCCAAATGAAAACCGCAGCTCTTTCTCTGCCATCTTTCGCTCTCTGAAGAACTTCAGGTGGGTCTCTGCTGGGAGGCCGTGAGCAGGGCTCATGGATCAGGGTGTGACCTCCCTCCTCGCCCTTGTGAACTTGGCTCCCCCAGCCTGTCTGCACGCCCCTTCAGTGTGTGAAACACAGGGGACTTGCTTCTCCATTTTCTCTGTAATTTTATAGATAACGGCAGCTTGTGTCGCAAAACTGAGGTTTCAGTTCCAGGTGCCTTTTGGGGTGATATATTGGGAGAACTGACGTCACATTCGGAAATGTGAACATTTAAGTACTGTTATGTGTTTCCCTAGTAAACTCTTTGAGCAATTATTTATAGTCATATTTATACGGAAAAGAGGAAGCACCATTCTGGGCCCTGAAAATACGTTTGGTCTTTTAATTTTCATTTGGTTTTTGCCTTTATAGTGTTGATCCATTGCTGACAAAGTGTGTGAGGTGTCAAAGAGAAAAGAAGCAAAAAGCATGGTCCAAATTGCCTTTAGGAAGACATTTAAAAAAAAAACCAGGGGTCAGAATGGATGTATTTGTTTAAAATCCCCTTGTTTGTTTTTTTGGCTGTGCTAGGCCCTCATTGCTTTGTGCAGGTTCTCTGGTTGCGGCGGGCAGGGACTGCCCGTCATTGCTGCGCTCGGGCTTCTCGTGGCGGTGTTGCCTGAGAACACCGCCTCCCGTTGCAGAACACGGGCTCTGGGCGCTAAGGTCTCGGTAGTTGCAGCACGTGGTCTCACCAGTTGCGGTTCGCAGGCTCTGGAGCGCAGGCTCAGCGATCATGGCTCACGGGCTCAGCCGCTCTGGGGCCCGTGGAGTCTTCCAGGACCAGGGATTGAACCCATGTCCCCTGCACTGGCAGGCAGATTCTTAACCCCTGCGCCACTAAGGAAGGAGCCTCCTTTTTGAACTGCACATGTGTGTGATTGTGCATGTCTGTTGACCTGTGTGTGTGCACATGTGTGTGTATGAGTCGAAAGAGCAGCTGGATAACCTAAGGATCCCTTGATACTCTTCTTCCTCCTGACCTGCCTTCCACATGCTGCTCCCCTCGCTGCTTCCCTCTCGCTGGCGCAGTCTTTTGCTGGCCCTGTGGATGAGTTAGAAGTCATAGCCACCCGGCGATATCTGTTTCTCATTCCTTGTTACTTGTAGAAAAATGCACTGTATGTTTGTGGCAAATGAAAATGATCAGTTACTCGTCTTTGAGGAGATTAAAACATGACGACAGCTCTTCTTGTAATTCCACCGCATTCCATCCATGCTACGCTGATACAGCACAGCCCCAGAGATGTGGATGGTGGGTTTCCACGTGCGTCAGACCCAGGCCTTCAGACCTCAGCAGATCCTCCCGTCAGAGGGCCGAGGAAGGGCGTGTCTGTTCTCTGGGCAGGAGTCTCATCCTGAAGACCTGCCGTCATTTGCTGGAATCCTTCCAGCAGTGGGGAGCTCACCACCTCCCCAGGCTGCCTGTTTCTTGGAAAGCTTCCCTTTGCAGATAGTTTCATTCTTCATGGGAAGCCAGAATCAGCTGCCCAGGGGCTTTTGCCCTAGCTGTGTCCTTTGCAGCCACTTGGAATGAACTTGGGCCCTTTCCTGGGTGAGGCCCCTTCAGCTTTTTGAGGGCAGCTGTGCGTCCTCATCCCCTCTCTCCTTCCACCCACCAATGCCTCAGCGAGCTGTCAGACGCCCGGTCGAGCTCTGGGGTCCCGAAGGCGTTTCTGGGAGCTGGTGCTCGGCCACATCATGCGGTGCAGAGCGTTGGGCTCCAGGGAGGTCTGAGTTGTCCCGGCCCCCAGAGCTGATGGGAGCAGTCAACTCGTGGTAGCTCCTCTCGTCCCCAGGAGCCTGCGCTCAGCTGTGCTACGTGCGGGGTTCGTTCCCGCCTCATGGCCTCCTTGGGCGTGTCCCTTCCAGGGGGCTGACGGCTGCTCTCGTTGCAGGCCGCCTGGTTCTCTCATTGCAGGCCGCCTGGTTCATTCCCTCCTCAGGCGCATCCCTCCTGTTGGGCTGACGGCCACTCTCGTTGGTTGCAGGCCGCCTGGTTCATTCCCTCCTCAGGCGTGTCCCTCTTGTCGGGCTGACGGCCACTCTCGTTTCAGGCCGCTTGGTTCATTCCCTCCTTGGGCACATCCCTTCCCGGGAGCTGACGGCCGCTCTCGTTGCAGGCTGCCTGGTTCATTCCCTCCTCGGGTGCGTCCCTCCTGGCGGGCTGACGGCCACTCTCGTTGCAGGCTGCCTGGTTCATTCCCTCCTCGGGTGCGTCCCTCCTGGTGGGCTGACGGCCACTCTCATTGCAGGCCGCCTGATTCATTCCCTCCTTGGGCACATCCCTTCCCGGGAGCTGACGGCCGCTCTCGTTGCAGGCTGCCTGGTTCATTCCCTCCTCGGGTGCGTCCCTCCTGGCGGGCTGACGGCCACTCTCGTTGCAGGCTGCCTGGTTCATTCCCTCCTCGGGTGCGTCCCTCCTGGCGGGCTGACGGCCGCTCTCGTTGGTTGCAGGCCGCCTGGTTCAGCCCCTCCTCGGGCGCGTCCCTCCTGGCGGGCTGACGGCCGCTCTCGTTGGTTGCAGGCCGCCTGGTTCAGTCCCTCCTTGGGTGCGTCCCTCCTGGCGGGCTGACGGCCACTCTCATTGCAGGCCGCCTGGTTCAGTCCCCCCTCGGGCGCGTCCCTCCTGGCGGGCTGACGGCCGCTCTCGTTGGTTGCAGGCCGCCTGGTTCAGTCCCCCCTCGGGCGCGTCCCTCCTGGCGGGCTGACGGCCGCTCTCGTTGGTTGCAGGCCGCCTGGTTCATTCCCTCCTCGGGTGCGTCCCTCCTGGTGGGCTGACGGCCGCTCTCGTTGGTTGCAGGCCGCCTGGTTCAGTCCCTCCTCGGGCGCGTCCCTCCTGGCGGGCTGACGGCCGCTCTCGTTGGTCGCAGGCTGCCTGGTTCAGTCCCTCCTTGGGTGCGTCCCTCCTGGCGGGCTGACGGCCGCTCTCATTGCAGGCCGCCTGGTTCAGTCCCCCCTCGGGCGCGTCCCTCCTGGCGGGCTGACGGCCGCTCTCGTTGGTTGCAGGCCGCCTGGTTCAGTCCCTCCTCGGGCGCGTCCCTCCTGGCGGGCTGACGGCCGCTCTCATTGCAGGCCGCCTGGTTCAGTCCCCCCTGGGGCGCGTCCCTCCTGGCGGGCTGACGGCCGCTCTCGTTGGTCGCAGGCCGCCTGGTTCAGTCCCTCCTCGGGCGCGTCCCTCCTGGCGGGCTGACGGCCGCTCTCGTTGGTTGCAGGCCGCCTGGTTCAGTCCCTCCTCGGGCGCGTCCCTCCTGGCGGGCTGACGGCCGCTCTCGTTGGTCGCAGGCTGCCTGGTTCAGTCCCTCCTTGGGTGCGTCCCTCCTGGTGGGCTGACGGCCGCTCTCATTGCAGGCCGCCTGGTTCAGTCCCCCCTCGGGCGCGTCCCTCCTGGCGGGCTGACGGCCGCTCTCGTTGGTTGCAGGCCGCCTGGTTCAGTCCCTCCTCGGGCGCGTCCCTCCTGGCGGGCTCGGCGCGCGTCCCTCCTGGCTGGCTGACGGCCGCTCTCGTTGGTTGCAGGCCGCCTGGTTCAGTCCCTCCTCGGGCGCGTCCCTCCTGGCGGGCTGACGGCCGCTCTCGTTGGTTGCAGGCCGCCTGGTTCAGTCCCTCCTCAGGCGCGTCCCTCCTGGCAGGCTGACGGCCGCTCTCGTTGGTTGCAGGCCGCCTGGTTCATTCCCTCCTTGGGTGCGTCCCTCCTGGCGGGCTGACGGCCGCTCTCGTTGGTTGCAGGCCGCCTGGTTCAGTCCCTCCTCGGACACATCCCTCCTGGCGGGCTGACGGCCGCTCTCGTTGGTTGCAGGCTACCTGAACGTGCTCTCCAACAGCCGCTGGCGGGAGCGCTGGTGCCGAGTCAAGGACAACAAGCTCATCCTGCACAAGGACAGGGCCGACCTGAAGACGCACATCGCCTCCATCCCGCTGCGCGGCTGCGAGGTCATCCCGGGACTGGACTCCAAGCACCCCCTGACCTTCCGGCTGCTTCGCAACGGCCAGGAGGTGGCCGTGCTGGAGGTAGGGGCCACTTGCAGGGAAAGGCAGTTAAAACTAATTTCTTCACTATACCCTGAAAGCTTTCATTTTTAAAATTTAAAATTTTTGTTAATGGGCTATTATTAATTTATTTTCTGCTTCTCTATTAATTCAAACCTTTTTCTGCTTTGTCTTTTTTTTCCACTTAGCATTATCATGAGTAAGTTACAAAGATACACCTATGTATACATATGTATGCACACATATACATATGGACACACACATATGTATACTTATTTTTCCAGTGTACATGTAAGTATATTTATGTTGTACAGTTGATAGAAATCAGGATATTTTGGATTTGGTAAAATGGCCAATGTGTGGTCTAAATTTATCAGCCTGTGTGTGTTAGTTGCTCAGTCGTGTCCAATTCTTTCCGACCCCGTGGACCATAGCCCACCAGGCTCCTCTGTCTGTGGAATTCTCCAGGCAAGAATACTGGAGTGGGTTGCCATTCCCTTCTCCAGGGGATCTTCCCAACCCAGGGATCGAACCCAGGTCTCCTGCATTGCAGGCAGATTCTTTACCATCTGAGCCACCAGGGAAGCCCAGTCAGATCCAAAGCCAGATTCCAAATGACCGCAGTTATTGGTCCTTTAACGGACTGGAACCTGGTGGTCCGGAGTTGACGATGAGAAAGTGAAAGAAGGAAAGAGGCTAATATTCCCTGGGTTACGCAGCCGGCTTTCGCGCTCCAGGGAATCAGCCAGAAATAGAGAGATAAAGAGAAAGAGAGGAAGAGAAAGAAAGAAAGACGGGGACCAAAGCTCTGATGGAGCAAAGGTGTTTTAATCAGCATGGCGTGGGCATATATACTGTAGTTATTCTCAGCAAAGATAAAGATTAAAATTCCAGACTTACAAAACACAAGGCGATCCCTATTAAAGAGAGAAGAGGGTACTTATCACCATAATGAGAAACTAACAAAGGAAATGCCTGGATTCCTCAGCCCCAGGAAAGGCGTGCCTCTCCTCTTAATTCCTGAATATTCAGGAATTAATAAGGGCCAAAGGTTTCCTGACAGATCCATAACAGCACACGGGAAGCCTCCTACTGAATGCTTCCTGACACGCAGTGATGCTGACCAGTGGAGGAAACGGCCAGTTAGCCCACCTAGAAGGTCCTGGTAGGAGATAGGAGTTTGTTTCAGAGACTGCTTTTCTTTTCTTCTGGTGAGAACAAAAAATGATTAATGTCATAGTTCTTCCTCCCACGAGCTCCTCGCCCAGTGGTTTGGATGCTGTGAGGTCACAGGTCAAAGATCCGAGCCCGCCCTGGTGGCTGACCTCACAGATGAGAAGCAGGCCTGGCTGGGGCTGGGGTGTCTGGGCCCCTGTCTTGGTTCTGTTGCAGACTTTGATCACAACCCAATCTGTTTTCCTCTCTCGGCTCCTTTATTTGTCTGTGAAACAGAGCACCGGGCCAGGGTCCGTGTGCTCAGTAAGCGTTTTCGTGCGCTGAACGCTGCGGGGCAGATGGCAGCGGAAAAAAGCTGAAAACGTAAATGAGAAAACTGTACTCTTGGTGCGGAATGCAGGTGTCACCTGAGAGGCCTGGCAGCAGGTCTGACGGGAGTGCGAGGGCAGGAAGGCGTGGGCTGGCACGCGCTGGGTTCAGGGGTGGAAAGAGAGTCTCTGGCCTGGCTGCTGGGTGGAGACAGGAGACCCCGTGGGCAGGGGCAGGGAGGGGCTGGGTGAGCAGGACCCTGTCCCGTCTCTACTGCCCGCCCTGTAGGTGCAGCCTCATGTCCCCGAAAGATGGTGGTTGTGTTTCATTGTTTTTCCCTATTCCAGTTGTGGAATCAAACGCACACACTCAGAAAACTAACCACGCTCAGCGTTCCAGCATAAGCAGAGTCTGCCTGAACCAGTTAAGGAAATGCAGTGATGCAGGCAGTAAAATTGTATTCTGTACACTTGCTAAGATCATTTTATCCTAACTTTTGAGATAACTTGAGAATTACAGAAGAGTTGTGAACACAGTACACATAATTCCACATAGCCTTTACCCACATCCCCCAAATACTAACAAGGTACCACATTTGGTATCTTGCGTGGTATCTCCCGCCTCTTTTTTCTCTCTGTATGTTTTTTTCAGGTAAAAACAGACATGTTTCCCCTCTCTCTCTAAACACTTCAGGGTGAATTTATCAAAGAACGAGAGCATTCCCTTACCAAAACCACTCCATAATCATCAAAACAAGGGAATTCAATTATCTGACTCTCAGATTTTAATCAGACTCCCCCAGTTACCCCAGGAATGCCCCTTGGAAGCAGAAGGAAACCCTAGGTGATATGTTGCCTTGGGCTGCAGTCTCTTTGGCTCTCCCGATCTGGTTTCACGACATTGATACGGGGCGTGGTACAGAGCAGTTATCATGTAGAGGACCCCTCAGTCTGGGGGTATCTGCTGTTTCCCCGGAAATCCACATCTGAGGTCAGCACGCTTGGCAGGGCCCATGGAAGCAGTGGTGTGGTGTGCAGTACATCACGTCAGCCAGTACAGCCGCCAGTCTGCCCCACGACTGGTGGTGTTAGCTCTGACCCTCTGGGTGGGGCATCTGCACGGCTTCCCCACTGCGGAGTTACCGTGCTTCCCGTTTGTCTTTAACAAGCTTCATGTGGGAAGATTCTCTGAGATATCCTACCACTCACAGTTTCACCCGCTGACTTTTAGCATTCATGAATGAGTCTTGCCTGAAACAGCTGTTGAATGACGACTTCCTAATCCCATTATTCCCTCTACATTTGTTAGTTGGTATCTACTGTCAGGGAGATTTCCCTTCCTCTCGTCTAATTGGTTAGTCATTCATTCATTCATGTATGTTTGTATATCAGCAGGGGTTCAGAGATTATTGTTTTAATCAATGAGTATAATCCTGTATCGTCAGGATTTGTCCTGGTCAGATCAGGGAAAGCCCTTAAGCCGTGTGACCCCTGCTGTGTCCCAGAATAAAGACGCTGCAGTTGCCACTGTCCTGTGAGCTGTTTCCTCACATGATGCACCAAGACATTCCAGGCTCATCTCGGACTTTCCCCCGCCCCGGGCCTGCTGGAATCAACCCGGTCCAGAGAGCTCTAGAGGACTCCTCCTGGTGGATGGTGGTACTTGGAAGCCAGGATCTGGGTGGCAGGTGTGCCCTGAGTTACTGGGGTGTCATAGGAAATGGTGTGTATGTATGTGTTTGTACATACGCATGTCCAGGCATGTTTTCATGCATATTACACACACGTACATGCACATGTACACGTATAGCAGCAGTAGTAGTGCTAGCCGCTCAGTCGTGTCCGACTCTCTGTGACCCCATGGACTGCAGCCCGCCAGGCTCCTCTGTCCATGGGATTCTCCAGGCAAGATACTGGAGTGGGTTGCCATTTCCTTCTCCAGGGGATCTTCCTGACCCAGGGATCGAACCCAGGTCTCCTGCATTGCAGGCAGATTCTTTACTGTCTGAGCCGCCAGGGAAGCCCATACATGTATACACTCGCATCTCAAACCTGAAAGTGAAAGTGAAAGTCGCTCAGTCGTGTCAGACTCTTTGTGACCCCATGGACTATACAGTCCATGGGATTCTCCAGACCAGAATACTGGAGTGGGTAGCCTTTCCCTTCTCCAGGGGATCTTCCCAACCCAGGGATCAAACCCAGGTCTCTTGCATTGCAGGCAGATTCTTTATCAGCTGAGCCACCAGGAAAGCCCAATCTCTACCTATTTATCTACTAAAAGCCACAAGATTGTAATTAATATTCTAAATTCAGTATAACACCACTGAGATAGTTATTAAAAGTCTGAGGAAATTTCTGAACAATGAGGAAAATAGTTAAGAGTGTAAGAGTATCCACAACATCTTAGATATTGTGTTAAAATGCTTTTAAGAATACTTAGATTAAATAATGATGAATGCATGGCTAGAGGATCAGTCACAGATACATTCTTGACATAGGTTTTTGTTTGGGGAAGGGCAGAAGACCAGTGAAGAGAACCTATTTGTGATTTTTTTCTAGTACCCAGGTGTTCATTAACTTGGCAAGCGTTGGTTACATTCCTGCTCTCTGTGAGGCGCACAGTTGGGACCCCTTCCCTCTGTCCCGTGGCCACATGCGACACTGGCCAGGCACGGTCTGTCGCTTGAACAGTATTGCTGGTCAGTTCTATCAGCGCACAGAGGACAACTTGTCCCCCCTCAACCGCTCTTTCTCCCAAGAGGTTTTGTGCCTGCCACGAGGCATACATGCTTAGTTGTATTCTGACCCATGTTCAGCTCGTCCAGGTAACAGTGTTGAAAGCCCAGTTTTCTTTAAGGGTTTAGGCTCAACTCTCACATCTTTCTTTATATAAAAATTTTGTAACTTTTACAAAAACTTTAAAAATAAATTTTTTTACATTCAGGTACCTCATAACTATGTTTTCCATAAACTTTAAGCATTACTCACATATTTGAATACCGAAAGTATTTAGGCATTTGAAATGCTATTATGAGTAATGTAATCGATCTTCTGAATCACATAACAGGGACAGCTTAGAATTTTAATGCACTGAATCTTAAAGATCTATTTCAGACTTGTAAATCGGGCAGATGACATTTGGGGAGCATTTGAAACTTCCTAAAAAGATAGCATGCACAAAGCAGCCCAATGCTTGTCAATACAACGACAACTGTATCCACACAACTACTATGAAAATGGAAGTGGGTTGATTTACTGTACCGTCTAGTCAGGGTGATAAAATTGCTATTGCAGGCCCACGTGAGAGACCACAACAAGGGCTCCTGGTCAGCAAAATTGGTGCCCACAGTGGCCGAGACCTGACGCGCTGTCCAGGTTAGGCACCTGTGGTTGGAGGGGCTCCTCCTGCTGCCCAGATTTTATTTGCCAAAGTGAGGAGGCTTTCTGAACAGCTTCCTGTGGCTGGGATTTAAATAACCCCATTAGCTCCCACGTCTTACACCCTCGTGCCTTTCCCAGAATAACCGGGGGCGTTTAGTGCCTCCCCAGAATAACTGGGGGCGTTTAGTGCACCTGGGGGCGTTTAGTGCCTCTGGTTTCTC
The DNA here is from genome assembly GCF_023699985.2 of Odocoileus virginianus. NCBI lineage: Eukaryota > Metazoa > Chordata > Mammalia > Artiodactyla > Cervidae > Odocoileus > Odocoileus virginianus. The sequence continues at coordinate 1,416,675 of NW_027224267.1, forward strand.
TTTCCTGGGGCATGGTCCTCATGCAGCTTCTGCCGTGAGGCTCAGCGTGGACGCGGTGCTGAGCCTGCGACGCAGGCGGTGGCTGCGTCCTCGTCGTCTACATCTGCACGTGCCCGTGCTGCCGTGCCTTTCCTGTCGTGCTGTCTCTTTACTGACACGTCTATGAAAATGTGGAAACCATGCTGCTACTTACTTAACATGCTCTTTCCGCCTCTGCCCTCGCCAGGCATCTTCTTCTGAAGACATGGGCAGATGGATTGGGATTTTGCTGGCCGAGACGGGGTCCTCGACAGACCCCGGGGCCTTGCACTACGACTACATAGATGTGGAGATGTCGGCGAACGTCATCCAGACGGCCAAGCAAACCTTCTGGTAAGATCCTCTGCTGTGAGGAACGGCACTGAAGTTAAACGACTTCATTTTTTTCTGTAATGTCCTCCCTTTTATGTAAGTATATAGCCTTAAAGGGGGAAGAAAAGAAAAACTTACTAAAGACTCTCCTTTTTTGTATTAGCGCAGATTCTGGTGAGATATTTGTCATTTCAACCATCTGTGTTTTGTATTAGAACAGGGGTTGGCAGGCTTTTTGTGCAAAAGGCATGACAGTGATATTTTTGGCTTTGCAGACCAAGTGTTCCCTGTTAAAACTGCTCAGCTCTGCCGTTACAGTCACACACATAAATGAATGGACATGGCTGTGTGCCAATAAAACTTTATTTGCACACACAGGCAGTGGGCCATATCTGACCCGTGGACTATAGTCTGCTGACCCCTGTATTAGGGAAAGTTCTATAAAGCAGAAATAATTCTCCTTATTGTATAAGTGAGGACTGCATTTTCAAAGCCATCAATCATATCCTTTTAAAACTTCAATGTGATTTTTTTTAAGGGCTGTTATGCATAAAAACATTTAAACAATGAGTATTTCTTTCAGATAATCATGGCCAGGATAATTAATGCAGCAATTCTCAAAGTGTGGTCCACAGACACCTGTGGGTATTCAAAACTCTTTTTAGGCAGTCCCAAAGGTCAAAACTGTTTCCATAATGACGCTAAGAAATTATTGTTGTTCTTTGCATTTGCATCAGTGATGCAGAAGGAACCAGGGACGGGGGGTAAGTTGGCAGGTACCTTAGTACCTTCTTAAGTGGTCGCTTAGCACAGTGCTGCGACCACGGTCACCACCATGCCTTTGTGGCAAAAGAAGGTGCTGGGTTCACTTGAGACATCCATGGTCAAGCATTGAAATTGTTCCTTTTTCTGTGACGGGCCAGATGGTGGATCTTTTTTATTAACTCTCTTGACTCCACGTCTTTTTGACATTTATGAGACGTAGCGGGCAGGACACTCAGAGCTCTTTATTGCCTGAACTGTCGTGTTGTCGTGAGGAAATACTCTTATGTGACTGAGTTGCTAACTCAACTAGCTCCTCCCCATCCCACCACCGTTTTATTTTTCATTTTTACCGGAAAGAACAATTCACACATGAACTGTCGTTATTCAGACGTAGGCATTTGCAGACACTTTTTCAAAAATGAACTGAGCGAGCCTCTCATCTCGAGGAAGATGGCCAGCAGTGTTCGTTGCCTGCGATGGAGTTGAACTTTCACTGAGAATTGAGAATTCTAGGAGCATTCTATCTTCCACTCCAAGCCAATGTCTTCCCGGTACTCAGACTTTTGTGAGAACATCGGTGATGATGTTAAGTGTGATTTTTGATATTGTGTCATGAAGTGTGTGCATTTGGAAGGTCTGCCTCAGTCACGCACAGGTAAAAGATCCCTCCCACAAGTATTATAAATGAATGGGTATTCATGTCAAAGCGGGCAAGCAAGTTCATTGATACAGTTTCAGATTCTACATGGCAACTAATCATTAAGAAATTACCACTCATTGAGTTTTGGTGTAGTATCAAAGAATATCTTCCATGACCTGGAAAAGCTGTTAAAATACACCTCACTTTTCCAACTAAATATCTGTAGGAGGCTGGATTTTCTTTGCCTACTTCAACCGAAACAACATATTACAACTGATTGAACGCAGAAGCAAGTTTGATAATCCATTGTCTTCTACTGAGCCAGACATGGAATAGATTTACAAGCATATCAAACAGCACCATTTTTCTCATTTTTAAAAATTTTAAAAAGGTATCATTGACATTGATAAAAATATGTTGAAATACAGTGGATTTACTCATATTTTTGAACGAATAAAGGTGAACACATTCCTGAGTCTCAGTTGCAAGCACCGTCAGCCTCGATAGTGAACACCCGCGCAAACCAAAGCTCTTCGGCGTCTTCAGTAACTCTGCAGGGTGTAGAGACGCAAAGCTCGGGAGGCCTTCTCGTCGGCCGGAACTCGTCTGTGAGATGGAAACGCAGCTGGTTGCTGTTCCGTGCCGTGCGCTGTGCAGAGCAGGGGTTGGGCGCCCTTTTCTGTGACGGGCAAGTCAGCGGGCGCTTTCAGCTTTGCAGAGCACGTGTCCCCAGCACGACCGCCCCCCTTTGTCACCGTGCCCCGCTCTCCGTGGTCAGGCAAAAGCAGCAGCAGAGTCCTGGAGCCAGTGGACGTGGCCATGCCCGGCCGGAGTTGGCTGGGTCCTTTGCGTGAAGTAGGGCCTGTGAGCTTACGACGGAAGGAGCACTTGGCCAGGAGGAAGGGCCCTGGGTTCTGTCCTGCTGCAGCAGGTGCTAAACGGAAAGGTTTGGGACATGTCCTTCCTAACCTCTCAGTGTCCAGCTTCTTTTTGTAGAACACAGAGTTTAGGTAACATGATGTCTGAAACTTTGGGCTGTTGTAGCTCTGATCCCTGGATTCCTGCTTCTGTCTCTCTCATCCTCGGAGAATCTGGACTGGGACTCGAGGGAAGCGGATTGAAAAAGAGCAGGTGATGGAGTTGTATGATCAGCAAGTGATGATAAACATACCAACAACTGTTGACAAGCCCACCCAGGCCCTCGAAGACTCTGAAATCCTTTGATAAAGTCAAAGATAAACTCAGATGTTTGCACTAGTTCTGTTTAACATCAACACCACCATCTAGCTTCTCCACACAAGTGGTGTTTGTGGGGGACTGGAGCAGTCCTGAATGGGGTTGTGGGATGAATGCTTGGCCAGGGAGAAGGCGATGGCACCCCACTCCAGTGCTCTCGCCTGGAAAATCCCATGGACGGAGGAGCCTGGTGGGCTGCAGTCCATGGGGTCGCACAGAGTCGGACACGACTGAAGCGACATAGCAGCAGCAGCAGCAGGGGACCCAGCAGAGTAAAGATAACGTCGGCCTGGTTTAGGAATCGGGCTCCCCTGGTGGCTCCCTGGTAAAGAATCTGCCTGCGATGCAGGAGACCTGGGTTCTATCTGGGTCAGGAAGATCCTCTGGAGAAGGAAATGGCAACCCACTCCAGCATCCTTGCCTGGAGAATTCCATGGGAGAGGAGCCTGGCGGGCTACAGTCTGTGGGGTCACAAAGCATTGGACACGACTGAGCGACTGAGCGTGCACATGTTAGGAATCAAGCCACCATGTTCCACCCAACGAAGGTAAATGGCCTTGACAAAGTGAGGCCATCCTATGCAGCTTCACCGGACCATCCCCAGGAATGTTAGAGGGTTTCTGAGGTACAGACTGCCTGTACGCCCTCACTTCTGTTGTTTGGAAACCAGAGTGACAGTGATCACTTGCTCACTGTTCTGTTCATTCTTGTTATTTTTTTCCATAAGAAGATTCTGTCTAATTAGGAAAGTGTAAGTAAACTACAGTGAGTCTCTTAATTGTGTAGTAAATAAAGCACATTAAAGGAGCTTTTTAAGAAGCATAATATCCTTAAGTCCAGTTTTGCAAAATCTTCGCATATACAGTGACATAAAAGAAAGGAGTTCATGGTTGTTAACTGTACTGTTTGGACGTTATTAGTTTCTAAAAGCCTCTCCTACATCTACATGTAACTTCAACAATAATAAGCAAACTGGTAACAACATTTAAGAGAAATCTTGACTAAAAATATTTCCCCTAGGACCCAGATGAGTGGAATATTCATCTGAACCAACTATGAGAAGGTCACATTTTCGAAAAAGGAACATAGATTGCAATTTTGAAAATTGATTTATTAAAAATATGCACAAGTTTACAGCTATGAGAATCTTTGCCGCACCATTAAAATCTTTATTGATGTCACTTAGCAATAAAGTTTATTCTTTTTTATTAGTTTTCTGTTAAACCTTCTATAACAATTAAGAGAGAAGAGATTTAACAAGGAAACAGTGTTCAAAATATAAAATATGGTAGCCTGCCAGTGTAATAAATAATCTAAGATTAATTTCTGCCTTTATGTAACTGGCAGCTAGTTAGCCAATCTTTTCGAGGTCATTAGGGGAATTTTCTGTGCATTGATTATGTCTGAAGGAGAAGGGCAATGATATATTTTGGGATGAGGATGCCAGAAGAAAGAATAGGAGTCTCAGGTCTCCTAGAAAAAGCGGTCTGTTTAAGAGTGTTAGTAACAGTAAAGAGTCGAAGCATGCTTTCCCGTGGCCTGTTTTTAAATAAGACCCGATATATATGATATATTACATAGCAGGTGTTCTGAAAGTTTCTTCTGGAACTCCTTTCAAGTCACGCTGGGTAGGAGCCCGTAACAAAGCTGTGACAGCGCTGGTGACGATGAAAGCTGTAGATCAGTGTGGACACAGGGGGGGCAGGCAGACTGGCGGGAAGCTGTCACCTCCAGCCAGCCCCTCATCTGAGTCCCCAGGAGATCTTACTCTAAAATGCAGTTCCTGAAAACACAGGTGAACCTTTGAAAGTGTTACGTCGTTGTAAGAAGCGGATGAGTTCTGGAGACGGGTGGCGGTGCGGGCTATGCCACAAGCTGATGTGCCTCGGGCCCAGAACTGGGCCCTGAAAAGTGGTTAAGGTGGTGGCATTCTGTTATGTGCATTTTACATATATATATATATATATATATGTATATCCTAAAGAACCTGCCTGCAAATGCAGGAGACAAGGGTTCAATCCCTGGGTCAGGAAGATCCCTGGAGGAGGGCATGACAACCCACTCCAGTATTCTTGCCTGCAGAATCCCCATGGACAGAGGAGCCTGGCGGACTACAGTCCATGGTGTCACAAAGAATTGAACACAACAGAAGCTACTGAGCATGCACATATATTTCTGTATCTTCTGTTTTGGTTTTAACAAGTGGCATGTGGCCTCTTATCTCATTTCTGTGTCTCTATGGGGCTAAGAAACGACTGCAGGAAGAGTGTCTGGCCAAAAGGGGAGGGACCTTGTATTTAGTCTTGGATCCCAGAGACCTAGCCGGGGGGCCCAGGTCCCGCCCTGAGAGATGACGGGCAGCCTGGCTGGTGGCCGAGATCTCTTCCAGCTGGGACAGGACATCCTGAGTGTCTGTGACCTCCTGTTGGGTCCTGTGGTGCAGAGCGACCTACTGGTGTCTGTTCCGGGGGGGGGGGGGGCACGCAGGGGCTGGAACCTGGGGACCCAGACCAGGCAGGAGACAGCCCCGGGCAAAGCGTCTGTCTCAGAGCAAGGGACAGCCCTGGTGTCAGTGCCCATGGGCATTGGCAACCCGTGGGGCCGGGGGGGTCATCCCATGGCCTGCCTCTCATCACCAAACCTTCACCCCCAAAGTACCCCCAAATGGGGTATTCAAACCAGAAAACCTTAAATGTGTATCTGAAAGCACATCAAATCTGTCTTTCTTGTATTCTTTTTTTCCTATACGTTGCTGTTATTTCATCGCCAAGTCGTGTCCGCCTCTTTTGCGATCCCATGGACTGTAGCCCGCCAGATTCCTATGTCCACGGGATTTCCAGAATACTGGAATGGGTTGCCATTTCCTTCTCCAAGGGATCTGTCTGACCCAGGGCTTGAACCCATGTCTCTGGCATCTTTTCCTAAATATATGTTAAAGCATCTTAAGTACAGAGCAGTCATATGCGTTTTTGCATCAGGAGAAGAGTTACTGTGTGAGATAGCTGTGTCCCGGGTGGGACTCTCTCTGCGTTCTGTGTTCTCCCAGCAGAGGGCAGCACTGCACCCGAGCCGCCTTCCCGAGCTCGGGCCGGGAGGGTGGGAAACGCAGCATTATCCCCTGGGTGGATCCCTACAGCCCCTTCCTCTCATTCTCTCAGGAGCCAGGAATCCCAGGGCAGCTTTGTGGCAAGTGTCTGAGAGGCAGGTCTCCCCTTCCCACTTCCTGCCCGCAGTTTTGCTCATTAGCCCTGTTTTTTTTTACATTCATCTAGTTACCATAGAAATGTTAAGATCCCAAGAAAAAGCAAAATTTGGAAAAAAAAATTTTTTTTGGTTTTAAATTTCAGGCTATCTTAGTTTTTTCATTTGGGAAAATTGGAAAATCTCTAGGGTAATTGTTCCCCAGGCCTTGAGGTTTTTCACTTGGACCATGAGCAGACCGTTCACACGTTCCTGCCTTCCCTGCTTCCTGTTTTCGTGCGGGTCGTATTTGTTGAGCAGCTGTCACCCCGGCACACGATGGGTGGAGCTGGCAGAGGCCATCGTGTCCTCCTGAAGCTGCGGTTCCGGTGGGGAAGGCAGACATCACTGTGTCACGTGTCAGGGGGTGATTAGTGGTAGGAAGGAGCAGGGGACAGCAGAGGGGGAAGGGGACACTGTTTACTTCGGGTGATCGGGAAGGAGGGGTCTCAGAACTGCAGGTAGAGAGCCGCTGGGAGCCTGGGATGCAGAGCAGGAGGGGTGGGGGAGGTGAGGGGAGTGGGCTCGGCGCTCGGAGCCTCGCAAGTCACCAGCACTCGTGTGGGTGACATGGCCTGCCCTGCCTCCCGAGGGCTGGGGGTGGCCGCCCTCAGGCTCCCAGAAGTTCAGGGTGTGGAGGGCGGAGGGGAGGGAACAAACACCCAGAGCTCAAGAAAGGCTGTGGGATGGACGTTCTAAGGTGCTTATAGAACAAGGTCCATGAACTTGCCCTGAGAAGAGCCGGAGATACTTCGGTTTTGCAGGCCAGGTGGTCTCTGCCTTCCAGAATTACCAGGCTCATGAAAAAGGCATGTGGAAAAAAAGGAGATACAGACAGTTTATCAGTGAAGGGTCCAGGTAAAGGTGTTCCGGTGAAGTTTTATTGGCAGCAGCAGGCTGAGCCCCTGCTATAAATGCTGAACGCCGGGTTGTTTGTGGCACACCAGGCGTGTGCGGGGCCGCCCTCCGAGTCCCCGGCAGGATCGTCCCCGGTCTGTGCTGCAGTCCCAGGAGCAGGTGACGTCCCGTCCTGCAGGTGAGGGTCCGCCCTGATGGCTGTAGAACACCCAATCCTGCCCGGGTCCCGACGTTTCTCCACCCGCAGCCCTGGGCAGAGCCCAAGCACCTGTCGGTACTCCCAGAAGGCTCAGTGATCCACTGGAGGTCGTAACCCGCTTCCTCTCTTTCAGCTTCATGAACCGGCGTGTTCTGTCCACTAACCCCTATGTGGGGAGCACCTCCAACGGCTATGCGCACCCCAGCGGGACGGCCCTTCACTATGATGATGTCCCCTGCATCAGCGGCTCGGTGAGTGTGGCGGGCAGAGCTGGGGGTCGGCTGTGCTGGAAGGCGGGCTCCCGCGGGTCCCTGTGACTTCCCCTCCGTTCGGCCTAAACGAGAGAGGCAGGATGAAAACCGCACCCCACCTCTCTCATGTTTGAAACCCCCTTCACCTTAATCCACACGTGAACACGAGGGTCATCGGCACCAGAAGCCGGTTTGTCATTCGCTTCAACACCATTAACCAAACACCGTCGGAAATCTCCATCAGAAGGGAGACGTTGCTGCAGGGTAACGACTGAAACGCCAGCTCCGGACACATTCCCACGTCCTCAGGGTAGCTGGGACTCCATGTCGCTGGGACTCCTGTCGGTGGAGGAGAAGCCGGCCTGCCGGCCTGGCCTGCAAGGCCATATTCGAGTGCAGATTGAGATGAAAGGGGCTCCGTGTTAGGTCGTGGGTGTCAGGGTGCGGGCAGGCTTGGAGATCCTGTCCCAGCTGCAGAGCACAGCGGTAGGGAGTCCGGCCTGAGTCCAGGGTGGCCTGGGGTGGGCGGGACACAAGTCCTGTCCCACCCATCAGGCCTGGCCATTTGCCCTCTTGCCCCCCATTCCCACTCCACCTTCAGCTGGGGTCTCCAGGACTGGAGGGGCTCTGGTGTGCGCTGTGACCGTAGCTGCCCGCTCTGCAGAGTGGGAGCCAGGAGCTCTGGGAAAGCCCGTGGTGGCCCCCACAGGAGCAAGTTCCAGGCCAGGCACTGGGCCCTTTCCCAGGTGGCCCAGCTCTTGGGGTCCACTTGCTAGTCTTGGGGGCGCCTCCCCTGCCATCATAGACCCAGCCGCGCCTCATCCGTGCGGGACATTCTGCTCCTCTGAGCCTTTGGCCTCAGCCCCAGCTGTTTTGAGAACACACAGCCCTGCCCATCTCACTGCCCGAAGGCCCCCTTGTGAACCTTATCCCCCCAGAGGGGTTTCTCCCAGGGCACGTGGTGGGCGGAGCGGTGTAAAGAAAGCCAGGCCTTCACAGATGCCCATCTGGGTCCCCTGTCCCATCGGTCCAGTTAATGCCATGCAGGTTCGGGTACCCTAGGAATGGGCTTTTCTTAGGGCACACACAGTTCCCACTGGCCCAGAGCTGAGAAGCTGCCGGCTCCAGACTCCGCACCGAGGAGGCATTTCTGCGTGTGTATCACTGGGCGGGCAGCGTGAGAGATGCAGCCAGAGCGTCCCGCATTCAGGGGCTTCTGACTCGCTTGCTTGTTAAGGGCTTCCTTGGAGTTCAGGCCTCTTTTCAGACTGTCGTTCCCCTTCCTGGGCTCTGTGACCAGGCCCTCTGTTTCGGAGGAGCTTTCACTCCTCAGCTTGACAAAGTTTATACTTTTGAGCCACAATCCCTGACATTTTAGCAGTGTTTCAACTTCAGTAATTCTTTCCTTTCACGTTCTCCCTGAGGCCTAGATGAAAGTGCATCTCGAAAACGATCTTCTGACAGGCGCACACGCACTTTTAACCTGCAGATGCTGTGGAGTTTGTTTTCCAAGCTTTCCATGTGACCTAATCCTTTGGTATTTTAGGAAGAGGATGGTCCCGTCTAGACCGTCTTAATAACCCGGGACAAATATGTGCTAGGTTGTCATTATGAAACGCTCACATCCACGTTTATCTGCATGTACTGTTATTTTTAGATTATAGATGTGTCCCCAGCACACAAAAATAGACGCACTGAAGTGACTGCAGCGGAACAAAAACATTCCTACAGTGAAATTTTAAGCCTTTTCTATTTTTATAACAAAAGGCCGTAATTGCATTCTGGCAGAAAGGAACTCTGCCAGGATATAAAAATAGACTAAAATAAGTATAGTACATGAATTAATATTTTCTCTCTCTTTTTTTTTTAAATGCAAAGCAATTTATAAAGACCTTTAAAACTTAAAAGAATCTGGCCATGGTTGTGAGTTTGGGTTTTAATTTATACTTTAATGTCCATGTTCTAAAGTGGCTTGTAGCTATTTTAATCCTTTGTATAAAGGTTTTCCACTGAAGTAATGCCATTGTATCAATTATAGTTTGAAGCATCCTATTTTCTATGATGATTTGACTTCTTTCTTGTAACAGCCTGTGATTTTGGCCGCTGTGCTTTCTTCAGGCCTAACCAAGTGTGGGACGCGGGAGATGCTGGCAGTCATGTGACCCACAGAGCCCACACCCCCGAAGCCCACATGGCAGGCTTGGAAGGGTCGGCCGGTGGTCTGCGCCCAGCCCCTCCTGGCCTGGGGGAGCCTGAGGTGCAGACGCTGAGGGCCGTAGTTACGGGCACGGCTCTCAACTCCGGCTCTGCTTGATACAGCTCCTCCTGATCCCGTGCCTTAGTTTCCCCTCCTCTGTAAGACTCCTGGCAGAATTCCCTGCATCGTGCATCAGTTTTACTGTGGAATAAGATAAAGTGCTTCGCTGGGATCTTAAACTCATTATTGACCAGGGGATTTTTTTTCGGAAACCAATGCCTGTCACCCGTAATCTGTCGTGTAGGTGAATATTGTACGTCCCCCCCTCAGCAATGCTCGGGCGATGAAGAACGTATTAACACGTCTGTGATCAAGAAGTTAACATGTTTTCTCAGGAGAACCGGAGCCCCTGATCTCTGGATGGACCCCAGTTCAGCATCCTTTTCCTTAAATCACGTTGTTTCTGCTTCCTGGGTCAGGAGGACTTCCAAAATCTGGTTCTTTAAAGACATGTCGGGTTTCCTCCCCCCGCCACTTTAATAAATAAAGCAAAACAAAAATATCATTAGCCAATGACCCTGGGAACAATTTAAGAAAAAAAGCCATCTCAAGACCCCAAAGGTAGAAAGGCTGTTCGGAGTGGGTTCACCTAGTCGTGTGTGTGTGTGTGTGTGTTACTGACAACAGCATGGGGCGTGCATGCGTGTTCTGGGGTGCTTGCTAATAACATCTCAATATGCTCTGCTTCCTGCGGCCGGGGCGCCGACTAACGACGCGCTGTGTGTGTTCCAGTGGGGCCCCGACGACGACGCTCCCGCCCCGCGCGGCCGAGGCCCGGGCGAAGAGGCGCTCTATGAGAACGCCGCCCTGTACGATAGCTTGCCGTCTCCGAGAATCTTTGCTCGCTGCCCCCCCGCCGACAGGAAGGCTGCTAGGCCGTCCCCCGACAGGCCGTCCCGTAACTGCTACCAGCACCCCGCCTCCTCCGGCCTGCCCTCCTCCCCGCCTCTCACTAACACCTCTTCTGTGGGGAGGGCGTCTCTCGGGCTCAACTCACAGGTACAGCACCCCGTTCTGTAGTCTTCTAGAATCTCTGTCACGCTTCTCCTGCAGGGCCCGGCGGTGACAGGAGTGTCCGCCAGCTCGTGGGCAGTGAGCCCCGTCGGGGGTCGAGCGCAGTCTTCCCCTCAACTAGGGTATGATCTGCAAATGCACTCGGCGTCCGGCCACCCGGGGACGGGTCACGAGAAACGCGGAGCGAAACCGTGTTACGTGCCAGCCTGACTAGTTCAGGGGGCTGCCCTGGTGACTCAGGGGTCAAGAATCTGCCTGCAATGCGGGAGACCTGGGTTCAATCCCTGGGTCGGGAAGATTCCCCTGGAGAAGGAAATGGCAACCCACTCCAAGTATTCTTGCCTGGAGAATCCCATGGACGGGAGCCTGGCAGGCTACAGCCCATGGGGTCACAAAGAGTCAGATACAGCTTACTGACTAATCAACAACTACTGGCCCAGGGTTGCGTTCTGTTTGTCTTCTGCCTCTGCCCACCTCTCTCTCCATCCTTGTGATGTTCCCCAGTGAATTTTGTGAGTTATGGTAATTAAAGGCAAAGTATTAAAGAGCATGGGGCGGTAAGTTTTCAGAAGACTTCTGAGCTGCAAGGTCCTTTCCTGTGTTTTCGTTGCATGTACTTGAGGAAGGGTGGGCTCCACTGGCCATTGCTTCCAGACCTTTAAGCAGGATTAGTCCAAGGATTACAGTATTCTCCCATCATGAGTGTAGGAGTATACTCCCTAAAATGGAGTGGATAATACGACTCTTGGATTATCACTGAATGGTCAGTAAACTTGATATTGAGTGATTGTCCATCCCACACCTCTTCTTTGTGGCAAACTGTGACGTTTCAGTGTAAATATTAATTTTGTGTTTGCACGCATTTAAACTAAGATCTAAGTGGTACCTGGAAGAATACGCTACAAACATAAAGCACAGGACCACATTTTAAATTATTTTCTTTTCCCTCTAGTTTTTGGGGTAATCTTGAGGAAATGATGAATGCCAAGTAAGATCCTAGAATTTCAGAGTGTGATAGTTTATAGTGGTTCTTTCAAACCTGCTCTTTTTCTCAAAGTCACGTAGGGAGATTTTTGTCTTATTTCTAAAAACAGCTGGAGATGGTGATTCAGTGAGTCTGAGGACCCAAACCAGTGTATCTTCAAACATAAGTACTTACATAGAAAGTTTTTTGATGAGTGAAAGTGACGTGAAAGTCACTCAGCCATGTCTGACTCTTTGCCACCCCATGGACTGTACAGTCCACGGAATTCTCCAGGCCACAATACTGGAGTGGGTAGCCTTTCCCTTCTCCAGGGGATCTTCCCAACCCTGGGATCGAACCCAGGTCTCCCGCATGGCAGGCAGATTCTTTACCAGCTGAGCCACCAGGGAAGCCCCTAATACTTATTTATGAGCACTTACATAAAAAGTCTCACAGGTCACATGCTTCCCTTACTAGGTGAAGGTATTGACCTGTCTTTTTATTGGTATTGGAGTTCACTTTGGTAAAAACGATGGGACAAAATATCCTGTCATATCCATTTGGAGTATCCCCTGATTAGTTTGGAATCACTTGACATGTGGTTCGTTTGTGTTTTGTTTTTGTTCATGTTACTTTCAAAGTGGGAAGCACATTTGCAGGTCGCTTACCTTCAGTTTCCGTGTCCTCATTTGGCCATTTAGTGGGGACCCGCTACACTTAACACACACCTGCCGTATGTGCGCCCTAGATGTGGGCACTGTGTCATTTAAGCTTTTTAGGAGCCCTGTGGGTGACATCATTTTCAAATGAAGCATGCAGGCTCAGAAAGCATTAATGCTCAGCACCTCCTAAGTGATGGAGTGGGAATTTGAAGCCCCCCACCCCGACCCCCCACAAACCCAGGCTCCCAGCAGTAAGAAGTGTGTGTATGGAGGAGCCGGGCTATCTAGCTGGATTCACGACCCAGCCAAGGTGCACACACATCACTTGTGCAAAATGCAGCCCGGGTTGGCTTGCAGCCATCAAAGAATTAGGGATGCACTGAATTATCCTGAAATCCTGTAGTGAGTTAAAATGCAGTTCATACTGTTCCTGTATTTAGCTGCTTCTGCTTCCTTCCTGAGACCCCGTGAGCGAATCAAACGGTAGTTCTTCACCCAGTTAGGACGTCAGTATAAAGCCCTGGGAGCTGAAGACTTCAGTGCACACGGTCTGCTACTTCCCCGAAGACCATCCCACCGCAGTAAAAGCTGTCTATCCTTGGACACCCAGACTGTTGGTAACCTCGGTCCAGTGCTCTCGGAAACTCACAGTCTGTGCCACCTCCCAATAGAAATAGGTAACTTCGGCGCACTCCCAACTGAGGACATCCTAGTGTTCCCTGTTGGCTCCGAACCTTGGTGCTAGAACCTTTTCAGCCACTCTGGGAAGTTCACAGCCGTCCAGTGTTGGGAAGCCAGGCCGGTGTCTACCAAACACCTGTGCTTTTTTTCTGTCTGTGCTACATTCGAAAGAGTCAGAGACTGAACAGTTGACCGCAAAAAAACCCAAAAACAGGTGTTTGTCTGCTTGTTTTTCATTCTCCCACATGTTTGTTTCCACAGTCGAAGGGTAAGAAGCCCCCCGTGGCCTCCAATGGCATTATAGGCAAAGGCAAGGCTCCGAGCGGGCAGCAGAAAAAGGCTGACTCGGCGGCGGGCGTGAAGCGGACGCCTTCGAGTAAGTCGATCCCTCCGTCTCCCGTGTTCTGGCTCTGGGTGCGGCGTGCAGAGCTGGGGCCGCGTGGCCGTCTCCCTTCCCACCTGGGGAGGTGGAGCGTGCCATGTCGGGGGTGGGGGGTGGAGGCAGTGGGCAGTTGGAGAGAGAGATCCTTTCACACCCGGATCCTTCCTTGCGTGCTGGGTCGTGGAATGGCCGAGACGGTCAGCCTGGCGCCTCGGTTGCAGCATACCCGAGCAGACAGAGCCGGTTCCGCTGCAGACTTGCTCACGCGTGTTTACCCGCGAGGCGGTTCTGGGCTCAGGGTGGTGCTGACCCTCGATCGGTGGGTCGGGCTCCTCCGTCTGTGTCCCCGGTCTTCCGAGGGAGCCGCTTGGTTGGGTCGCAGAGGCTGTCTGAGCTCAGCCTCTGCGACTGGGAGGCGCAGGCGGGGTCAGCTGGGCCTCCGTGGCCCCAACAGTGGGGGCATCACGTTCCCTCAGCGCGCGGGAGCCTCTCCAGGTCTGCCAGGAGCCCTGCGCCTCCCGCCCCGCCATGATCTCTCCCGCCGTGTCACCCCCGGCCCCCACCCCGCCCCGCTATGCGAGTGGAGACGCAGCCTCGGGGAGCTGCTGAGGCTCTCCGAGGTCGCCCCGAGCCCTGCGGACCGGGTTTCCAGGCTGCAGACCTGGCAGGGGCCGGGCTGAGCCGAGGAGCCCGCCTGCGCCCAGCGTCCTTCATGACCCACAGACGCGTGCCTCCGGGGGCTCGGTCGGTGTGTGTCTTTGTATCTGCTTCAGCCCCGGCTGTGTTGGATCGCTCTTCATCTAGTCAGTCGGGCAGGGGCTGCAGCTGGAAGACCAGGCAGCGGGTGCCCAGGGGTGCTGTCCCCGAGGGTCCCGCAGGCAGACAGGTGCTTCAGACGGGCCCCAGTGCAGGCTCTCAGCAGGCCTGGGAGCTCCCCGCTGAGTGTGGGCCTGTCGGGGAACTTTCCCAGGGAGGAAGGTGGGAGTTAGGAGCTCCGTCTGACGCGACCACCTGGGAAGCCGAGCTGACACTTTCTGAGCTGGGATCAGCGTAGCCCCAACCCCAGGTGACTGGGCACCTGGCTGCCAACCATGCTGAGTGCCGGCGGCTTGATTTCAGAGTCCGGGAGCACGCGGCAGGTGAGACGGGGCTTGGTCCATGGCCTCAGGTGCGCACAGGCCCGCTGTCGTCCCGGGGGCTCGCGGCGCCTGCCCTGGGGAGTGCGGGCCTCCTGACGTCGGCTGCCCGGCTCTGCCCTTCTCCTCAGACACGGTCCCGCTCCCCCGTCGGGCCTCATCGCCATCACTTGTTTAACGTGCTCTTTCTGACCTCATCTTTCGGGCAGATCGCGTCTCCCTCGTGCAGTCGGGGGTGCTTGCGGGCCCTTGGGTGCACCTGGGCAGCGGCAGGCGGGACAGAGGGCCGTGTCTGCAGTCCCCTGTGCTGCGGGGCTGGGCCACAGGAAGCCTGCCCCTGTCGTCTCTCGGCACCTGCTCCTCGTGTTTCCTAGACGACTGCTCTCCGTATTTCACGAGGCCTTCGGTAGGGAATCCTTGCTACCTTTGGTGACATCCAGTGATGAAAAAAGAGAAATTGCAGTCTCTGTTTTTGCCGCATTCAGCCTGTTGCATGGCATCCCGGATGGCGTTTATTTCACGGGGACCAAATGATGCGGGAGGCGGTAGGCGACTGTACACAGCTTTGTCAGGAAACAGCTTAGATTGGAAACGAGCAGGCCGAGTTTGGACTGCGTTCTATTTGTGGAATACACGGTATCCACGCCCCCGAGAGCAGTGCTTTTCTTTCAAGCCTTTTTAAGATTTTTCTGTTTGATGTGGGCCATTTTAAAGTGTATTGAGTTCCTTACAATATCGCTTCTGTTTTATGTTGTGGTTTTCTGACCCTGAGATACGTGAGATCTTTGCTCCCCAGCCAGGGATTGAGGGGCCCCCCTACATTGGAAGGTGAAACCGCCTTCAGCACTGGACCTCCAGGGGAGTCCCTTGCATTTCAGGTTGTTGATGTGGTCATTCTCATGCTGTGGTCCTTTAAATAGCTTTCTTTGGGGGTGGGGGGTGGTGGGTTAGTGAGGGGAAGATTGATGGCTGTGTACCTGCTTCCACAAATGCAGTTTCATGCAGTCACCGTGGTTTGCCTTGCAATAACTGATGAGTCCTGGGTTTAGGAGAGGCGCTAGAAGTGGCTGAAAAAGGCTCACCGTTGGCTGGGAGGGTGGACAGGGCTCCAGGGGCTCCGTTATCGCTGACTGGGATGAGAGCTGCCAGGGAGTGTCCACGCGGCCCGGGCATCACGCGGCCCCGTCAGAGGGACGGGTTTTAGCACAGGCATCGACTGTGTTTTTTTCAGCCCACAAGGTGGGATTTAGCACTTCTGCTTTTTGGGGGGTGACGCTGAGGCTCCAGGAGATTAATTGCTGGCCCACAGTCATGGCCTCTTCCCTGGTTCGCTGCCTTCATGATTGACCATGACCCCCTCTCCCCACCACGGCTTCTCCCCAGAAGTCATTTCCAATCTAGTAACAGTGTCAGACATGCAAATAAACCACTGTGGTGTCTCGTGGGACGTGAGCTCCCAAGGGCAGTGGTGCAGAAGGCCTTGAGTCATGGTCAGGTGTGAGCAGTTAGCTTCAGGGGCATCGGGAGACCATAGGAGCTACAGAATTATTGTTCCATCACTCAGCCATGTTCAACTCTGTGACCCCATGGACTGCAGCACACCAGGCTTCACCATCTCCTGGATTGCTGAAACTCATGTCCATCAAGTTGGTGATGCCACCCAACCACCTCATCCTCTGTAGCCCCTTTCTTCTGCCTTCAATCTTTTCCAACATCAGGGTCTTTTCCAGTGAGTTGGCTCTTCACATCAGGTGGCCAAAGTATTGGAGTTTCAGCTTCAGCATCAGTCCTTCCAGTGAACATTCAGGACTGATTTCCTTTAGGATTGACTGGTTTGATCTCCTTGCTGTCCGAGGGAATCTTAAGAGTCTTCTCACAAAATTGTGAGCCCTGATTATCCTGGAAAGGCCAGCACAATTAGAGGATAAGAGCACAGGCTCAGGGTTTAACGCGATGTTAGCTAGTGGTGTGATGTTAGCCAAACCCCTCAATTGTCCTTAAGGCTAGCTTCCTCTTTGTTCATTTATCCACGCTCTATGTTTAATGAGCATTTAGCTAGTGCTCATTCTGTGCTTGCTCAGAGTTCTAATGAGTGTTAATTTAACCCTCACAACAACCCTGTGAGGGAGTCCCTGGTGGTTCAGCAGTAAAGAATCCACCTCACAAAGCAGCAGACATAGGAGACTCCGATTCCATCCCTGGGTCAGGCAGATCCCCTGGAGGAGGAAATGGCAACCCACTCCAGTATTCTTGCCTGGAGATTCCCATGGACCAAGGAGCCTGGCGGGCTACAGTCCATGGGGTCGTAGAGTCAGACACGACGGGGCGACTATAAACAACCACCCTGTGAACTGCCCGCTCTCGATCCCCCCGTTGCGCAGGTGAGGACACTGAGGCACAGAGCAACGCGGAGCCTTGTTGGAGGCCACACAGTGCGGGAGGCATGCTGGGACCCCCGCCCAGGCAGTGGGGCTCCAGACGCGGCCCTGGGCGCCCCTCCACTTTCTCACGTGTCCCCTGACTCCGCAGGGTCCTGGTGTGAGCTCTGTGCACACCAGGGGCCACCCTGCCACCCGTGGAGGGGGCATAGCTGCCGTCAGAGTCAGCAAGAGAGTCCACAGCACCGTTGTAAGGGTCAGACATGATGGCAAGAGGACTGCACGCATCAAGATTATTCCTGGCATGAATAGATCCCTCTTCTCAGATTGTAGAACATTTTATTCACTCTCGACCTTACTGAAGAGTATACATGGCATCCTGCCTCAATGGGAGGAGTTAAAGAAATTTCCTAATATTCTATTTTTTTTTTTTTTTTGCCTTTTCATACTGTTCCTGGGGTTGTAAAGGGTTCGACATGACTGAGTGACTGCATTGAACTGAACATTCTGTTTTCATCTTTGAAATTCATTTCAAAGAATATCAGATCATCGGAACCAGTCACTTTTCTGCTTGGTTCAAACTTGTCCTGTTCTTTTTCCTCGTTGGATTAGCAAAGTAACTCGCTTTGAGTTTATTTTATGGAGTTGGCGGATTAAACAGGCTTTATGAATTAGCCCATCATCTGCTTGGTTAAATTTAATTTCCTACCGATGCTTTCTTTTTTGACAGATGCTGACCAGTACAAATATGGCAAGAACCGGGTGGAAGCAGACGCCAGGCGGCTGCAGGCCAAGGAGGAGGAGCTGCTGAAGAGGCGGGAGGGCCTCCGCGACAGGCTGGCCCAGCTGCGCAAGGAGAGGAAGGGGCTGAGGGCCGCCATCGACGTGAACAGTGGTACGCGGGCCCCTCCCGCGGGGCCAGCACCTCTGCCGGGGGCTGAGCCTCGCCGGCTCTCTGCTTCCACCCGGTGCTTCTCGCAGTTTGGGAGCCTTGCTGGAACCTCGGGGCGGGGGCCTCGGTGTGGAGTAAGGACCTGGCAGGAGGAGGCCCCCCGGCTGGGGCCCGGGTGGGTGCCGGGAGCTGTCCCAGCCTCGGGTGCTGACGGCCGGGTGGTCGGGAGCACGAGCCCCAGGGCTCCGGACCTCTGGTCCCTGGCTGTGATGGAGGTCTCGGGGAGGACGCATCATCCGCAGAAGCCCAGGTGGGAGGTCCCCCGTGGGGCCGGAAGGAGCCCCCCTTTCCCTGCGGAGGGACCAGCGAGAGTGGGGTGATTGCGGACTAGTGGATGGGATCTGGGAAGAGCCCAGGGGGACAGGAGCAACCCCAGAAGTGGGGGGAGGAGGGGACCCCGGTACGGACCACAGCCCGTCTGTCTCTAGGTCAGGCCTTCTCCCTGGGGGAGCTGGGCGAGCAGTGCCTGGCTCTGGGGTTGGCGCTGCAAAAAACATCTCTCTGCGTCACTCAGGGCTGAGTCTGACTCTGGGGCGAGGATGACTCTGTCGATTGTGATCCTTTGGCCTTGGGTCGGGGGTAGGGGTGAGGAAGAGGGACCCAGAGAGTAGGACGGTTCGGGAAGCAAGCCCCTGCTTTCCATCGGCGTCTGCGCCGGAGGAGCTGGTGGATGTGCAGCAGTTATCCAGCAGCTCCAGCCATCCCCGACTCTGTGCCTAGGTGATTTTTTAAGAAGGAAAGCCCTTTCGAAGCGTGAAGAATGGGAGGCGGGTGTGCACTGGTCCGAGACAGCCTGTAGGAGGGGCAGGAGGTGGCATCTCCCGTGAGCGCCCCCCCAGCCAGGGACAGGGAAAGGGGATCAGAGGCTTGGGCAGAGACCTAGATGGGAGCCCCCAGGTCAGCAGGACGGGAGGAGAGTGCTTCCCTCCGTGTTTCCAGTTGGCAGGGTAGTGAAGATGCAGACAGATTAGACCAGCTTCAGGCCTGGAAAAAGAGAACTCCCATGTGCTGCCAGGCACCAGGCTGGGGCCAGGCCCACTGGTCAGTTAGCCCTCAGGATCAGTTTCCTTATCTGTCCAGTGGGCACATTGCCTGCCTTCCTGTGTCACTGTGACACATTTCAGATAAGATAAATAAAGCAAATGTGCTGTGTTCTATGGAGATGTGAGCTGTATTATATTTTGATCACGGGGACAAATAAGATGACTCAAGAGTAGAAAAAAATGAGAACAGGAAAATATTCAGTTGTTTTAAGACAGCGGCAGCTTTGGAAGCCACCTGGTCCAAATTGCTCAT
The DNA here is from genome assembly GCF_023699985.2 of Odocoileus virginianus. NCBI lineage: Eukaryota > Metazoa > Chordata > Mammalia > Artiodactyla > Cervidae > Odocoileus > Odocoileus virginianus. Next base: position 1,435,937 of record NW_027224267.1, read on the forward strand.
TTTAAAATGAGGGTGTTGAGGCCCAGACCCCAAACTCCTGACGTTTGTGAGGATCAGGGTCTTCTGTTTCCCAGTCCATATTCTCCCAGCTGCATGAAGCAGGGCAGCTGGGAAGGGACCCTGCTCCTTTCAGGAACCACAGGATTGGAGTTTGGTGGGACGGATTCTAGTTGCAGGGAGCAAGACCCCCAGGGTTGGGCCGAGCACCTCCCAGGCCGCCCCGAACGTCTGTCCTCGGATGCTTGGAAGTATTTGCCTTCAGCTGGAGCAGTAGTGTTCCTCTGGGATTTCAGGCAGGAAGACCCAGGTGGTCCTGGAGGAGAAGCTGAAGAGGCTGGAGGAGGAGTGTAAGCAGAAGGAAACGGAGCGCGTCAACCTGGAGCTGGAGCTGACGGAGGTCAAAGAGAGCCTCAAGAAGGCGCTGGCTGGCGGCATCACCCTGGGGCTGGCCATCGAGCCCCGCTCAGGGACGTCCAGCCCGCAGGTACAGTCCGCCCGCTCCCCGGGAGAGGGACGGGGCGCACTCTCCTAGGTCGAGACTCATCCGCATCCCCCAGCACCAGCCTCGCCAAGACACAGCTCGCGTGTCCACCTGAAATGCTTTCCTTGGCCGTGTCTCAAGGTTACAGACCCTGAATTTTTTTTCTCTGTCTCACTGAACTTTTTTTCAAAGGTGGTGGAAACCCCGAGTCTATTTTCTTCCCTTTGGCAAAATCTGAGTATATTTTGGGTTGGTCAGAAAGCTCGTTCAGGTTTCTCCCGTCTGATGTCGTGTCTCCGGGCACCGATCGCTGCTCTGGGGTGGCCCGGGGCCCTCCCTTCCTCTTGAGGGTCTCCCACTCAGGCCCCTCTTTCAGCCCTCCTTCCCTGTGCCCTGCCTCAGGCCTGCTCCTCTCCCTGGAGGGCCCCTGCTGGGGTCCCAGAGGCTCTCTGCCTTGTCCCCTCGATCCAGCCTGGGAACAGTGCTGCCATGAGGCGCTCCTGTCCCGGGGGAGGGCATGGGCTGCCCCCCTCAGAGCTCAGCTCGGCTTCCCAGGGGGTGGACAGAGCGCTTCCCTCCTCTCCACCCCCACCCCTCAGCCAGAGTGGCCTTGGAAGGCCTTTCCAAGTGAAGGGAAACGTGGGGCGAGCTGGCTGCAGCCCCCAGGGCTCTCAGCTACCCTCGGAATGGTCAATGAAGCCCTGTTCTCCTAAAACGGCGTTCTGTGAGATCTCTCCTGTGTTTACATCACATGTGACGCAACGAGCACAGGGCGCTCAGTCCTCGAGGCCTCATTTGGGGAAGGACAGCAAATTACAGGAGCAGTTTGCGATCTCACCGGGGCCCGGGTGACCACGGATCCGCCCTGCTCTGTCTCAGGACTTGTTCTGACCGGTGGAGACCACGCTGTAAGTGGCCAGTTAGCCTGCGGATTGGCCCGTGGCCACTGCCGGGAGCCGCACCCCGCAGCTGCAGCATCAGTCCTTCCAGTAAATGTTCAGGGTTGATTTCTTTTAGGATTGACTGCATTGAGCTCTTTGCAGTGCCAAGAGACTCTCAAGAGTCTCTCCAGCACCACCGCACGAAAGCATCCATTCTTCGGTTGTCACTTTTGCCTATTTCCCAAGCCCATTTTCTTCATTAAACATTTTCCTCATGGAAAATACAGCTGACCTGGAACCCACACCTCACCCAGCGCCTCCTCTTTCTGTTAACAGTCTCCAGTTTTCAGGCATCGGACTCTGGAGAACTCGCCCATGTCCAGCTGTGAGACCAGCGACGCAGAGGGCCCGGTGCCCGTGAACAGTGCGGCCGTCCTGAAGAAGAGCCAGCCGGCCTCCGGCAACTCCCCGTGCCGGGGCCACGTGCTGCGGAAGGCCAAGGTGAGCGCCCGCCCTGCCCGCTGGGGGAGCGGCAGTGCTGAAGGGGAGCAGGTATCCTGGGGGGGGGGGGGGCGGCGGTGACTCCAGCGCCGATGCAGGCAGGAGGGGTGGGGGCACTTCAGCGCAGAGTTTGCTGGGGACGGTGGGCCAGCTGAGGAGCTAAGCGTAGCCTCCTGATCCGGTTCTACAGCTACTGTATATCTCCCGTGTTGTAGGCAGATGCTTTACCGTCTGAACCACCAGGGAAGTCCCTATATGTAGATACTGTTCCACAAGTACCTACCCAGTTCTTTCCTAAAGTCAGACCCTCCTTCAGGAAGCCATCCTTCCAGAGTCAGAAACGGCGAAGATCTGGTCTCTAGGCCCGCACCATCTGTTGTCAGGAAAGCCTGCAGCTCTGGTTCTGTCTCCTGGCTTCTTCTGACTTGTGTCTTCATTGATAAAACAGAGATTGGCCAGGTGACCAACGGGATCTTTTAAAAAAAAAAGTAAAAAGGCGAGGCGTGAACTCTTCTCCAACCCCTCCCCTGGCCTCCCGACCCTCATCCCGTAAACCTGTGCCCGCGGGGCCATCCCGGCGTGCCTTTCAGTCTTTAGCTGGCACTGCCCACTGAAAAATTTTGATGCCAAACTTAAAATCTCAGAAAATTAAAGAAAAAAAAAAAGCTATAGACTTTCAAAGGAAGCAGTTTTGGATGGTGTAGCTGGCCGTGTGTGCTGTGAGAGCATCCTACTTGGTCCACTCACCCTACTTCATCCAGAGGAGTTTCACTTGTCCTGACGAGCGTGGGGGCTGGCCGCCCTCCCCGCTCTCCCTCTGGGACCCTCTGTATGCTGCCGTTACCCTTGTTCTCTGGCGGTTTTGGAGCCCAGTGCGGGTTGGCTGGGGAGGTACTGTTTTCTGGAAAGCGGACCTGGTGTTCGATCAGATCAGGAGTAAAGCGCTGGCCACACGCTGCCGTGTTCACGGGCCGGTCCCTGACGGTGACGGCTATAAATAGCATCTGCAGTGTCTGCCTTCACAGCACATGCGTTTGACTGAGCCTGTGTGTGTTGGTAAATTTGGGGAAAAGGATGATTGTGCGCCATTGGTTACTTTACTTCAGTTCAGTCCCTCAGTCGTGTCCGACTCTTCTCGACCCCATGAATCACAGCATGCAAGGCCTCCCTGTCTATCACCAACTCCCAGAGCTTACTCACACTCACGTCCATCGAGTCAGTGATGCCATCCATCCATCTCATCCTCTGTCATCCCCTTCTCCTCCTCTGTCATCCCCTTCTCCTCCCACCTTCCATCTTTCATTAGCATCCATTAAGTATTCTTAGTTTGCAGAGGAATATGTTTTGCTTGAAAGCTATTTAAAATCGAGCTGTCCCATAAAGTCCCTCTAATTATTTGCAGAAGGGAAATGCAATAACAATATTCCCTTTTTTCCTTTACTGTCAAAGAAACCAGTTTACGGCTCTGTAACCGCAGCCTCTGGAAGGCTCCGTCTCGAGGGCCTGCCCTGGCCATGCAGAGGCGCGTGCTCTGCACGTCCCCCTCTGATAAATGTAAACTGTGTGGTTCTGGCCGCGGTGGATGCACAGCTGGCCACTCAGACCAGCCCAGGGCCTCCCTGACAGAGTGGGGTTGAGCGGGGTTTCCCGGGACTCCCGAGCATAGTGACAGGGAGCCACGGCTGGAGGAAAGGGGTGGTGGCCTGGCCCGGCCCCTGGGAGTGTCCGTCCACCTGTGAGTGCATCGCACATGTGGTCTCTGCTCCCACTGCAGCCTTTCTTCCCGGGGACTCCTCTGACTCATCCTGGGTTCTCATTGAGAACCATCATCCCAGGCACTGTTCCTAGGGTAATGCCCGACTCCGAAGAGGGCTGCTCAGAGTGTGGGAGGGTATGCTCCCAAAAGCTGGGGAGTGGCAGGCCCCCCGTCTCGGGGTTTCCCAGTGTGAGCAGGGCTGATGGGCCCCGACGCCTGGCTCCGGGCAGCCGCCGCCTCCTTGTCTGGGCCCTGGCATGTGTGGGAGGTGGCCTGGCCTGCCCCCGCCCCAGGCATGCCCTGTGGACCTGTACATGCCCCCTCTCACCTCGCTTGGCAGGAGTGGGAGCTGAAGAATGGGACATAGAGCCGGAGGACGCCCGGCTCTCGCACCGACGAGTGACCGTCCCACGACTGCGCTCCGTGCCGGGACCCAGGCCCGCCGCGCACATCCTCTCTACTGTATAATGGTTCCTTTAAAGAGATTTACTTGTAACGCTTTGGCTTCCAACTTCATTTGTGAAAAGACGGCAAGGGGCAGAACGCAGGGAGCCTCTCCCTGCCCCTGTCAGCGGATGAAGAAGCCATAGCTTCCCGCCCAGGTAGATGGCAGCTTCCACCCATGCCTGTACGCCCCAGACCGAAGACCCGCAGGGACCTCGACGCGGACACCCTCTGCATGCTGGGTGAGGTGTGGGCCTCCAGCTGCCCGCTGCTCTGCCGGGCGCCCCGGGGATGCCCCACCCAACCCCCGAGTCTCACCAGCGCCTCCCCCACGCCCGGTAAAGTCACCACAGAGCTACGCTGTGAAGCAGTTTCTGTTTTTACAAACATTTTCTGAACAGATGCTTTTGTCACCAGGACATGAAAAGCTGCCACTCTTCTATAGACCTTAAGAAAGTGTCCTCTCGTTATCTTGGGTTGCACTTAGCTCCCAAGGTTTTCCAGTGCTTCTGGATCATATTGAGGATTTGTCCCACTTGGGAAAGGCAGCAGAGGGTTTTCGGTGCTTCACGTTGTGTGTGTCCTTTCCTGCTTTTTCCAGCATCCACACCCCCTCCGACCCCCTCAGAGCCGGTGGGGTGGCCTCAGGGTGACGGTCACATTCATTCCCCAGGGGCCTGGCAGCCAGGGCAGGGCCTCTTGGAGTGTCCCTGCGGCCTCCTGCAGGATGTTTCTGGAGCCTGAGATGTGATGGGGACAGGCCCGTCCACAGGCAGAGGCCATCTGGGTCTGAGGGCCAGGCCAGCCCTCCGTCTGCAGAGGGACCTCTCAGGAATACTCCCTGTGGGAAGCGTGGCCACGCCCAGCACAGCCATCAGTCACCCCGGAGCCCCCTGCACGCTGACCAAAGGACCAGTCACACACGTGGACGGGCCCTCTGCCCGCCGCCGTCAGAGCAGGCCTCGTGCCCACTGCCCTGCGGGTGTTTCTCATCAGATACAGGAGCAGGAAGTGAGCAGGCAGCGTCCTGTGACCACGTCCTGTTGCTCACATTTTCTGCAGGCCATGCCAGTTGGGGTGGCTATCGCCAGCAGGGTCAGAGTGGCCCCCGAGGCCAGCACGGGCCATGGCTGGCTCTATCAACCAGAGCAGGGTGGTGGGCTTGGTGCCAGGAACTTCGCAGCAGAACCAGAAGCTGTCTGCGTGGACCATGTGAAGTCGCTCAGTCGTGTCTGACTCTGCGATCCCATGGACTGTAACCTACCAGGCTCCTCTGTCCATGGGATTTTCCAGGCAAGAGTACTGGAGTGGGTTGCCATTCCTTCTCCAGGGGATCTTCCCGACCCAGGGATCGAACCTGGGTCTCCCGCATTGCGGGCAGACGCTTTACCCTCTGAGCCACCAGGGAAGCCTGCTTACCCGGAGCCCACCTGAAAAGCCTGGCTTTCTCGCAAAGCCGGCTGTCTGGTCTGCGAGCTGCCGCCTGGTGTCCAGCGCTCAGGTTCGCCCTCCGTAGTTGATGCAACAGGTGGGGGGTGCGTCTCACCCACACCTATGACCCTGACCCCAGGAAGTGCAGGTAGGAAGTGGGGAGCTTGTCTTCCCAGTCCTGTTTGCCCTGGCCTCCCACCCACGTAGAAGGCTGGGCCACTTGACATCACATGAAGCTGATTTTCCGTAAGGGAGAAAACTGTGATCCGCTATAGAGTCTCACTGCCTTGCGGTCAAACGAATGCTCTCCAGGTGTGGCTCTCCAGCCGCTCTGATTGGTAGCCAGCTTTGTCTAAGACGCGGCCAGGCCTCGATTGTCACTGGGAAGGGACCACGTGACCGTAGCCGGCACAGGTGGGCAGAGTCAGCCAGCAGCGGGCTGGTGGGCAGAGGTCGCTGCGGCCATCTCTGTGGACCGAAGCCGAGGATGGCGGTTGGCACTGGAACCAGGATTTGGGCCCTGGTCTTCAGACTCCCGGTGTACGTGTTTCCTGTCTAAAAAGCCCACGTTTCTAAATTCACTTCACAACCATAAGCCTTTTAAAGAGAACGGAGGAGTCGATCCTGTCTCGTTCCCCGAAGCCACGTACAACAGGCCGCGCGGGGGTCGAGGCTGCCGGCATTGGGCTCTGCGATGCCGTGTGTTTCCCTCGACGTCTCAGATTCGATCAGAAAGTTAAAGCGTTTGCTTCAAAATAAGTTATTTATTTGTATATGTTCAGTAAGTATAGTTTTTAATTTATATCTGTACATATTAGACACACCGTGGACATCCTGTAAGAATCCTGGCAGCGACAGCGATCTCTGTAGCCCGTCCGAAACGTGCCCCAGGAGGCTGCCCCCTCGCCCTGGGGTGGGGGAGGCCAGGAGGCAGCGGTGCCGGAGCCAGGCTCGGGGGAGAGGCAGCCGGCCGGGACCCCTGCTCCAGGGTGCAGGCCCCTCCCCTGGGAGAAGTGGATCCTTGGGCCCTGTCCCCATCCCTCCGACAGACGGTCGTGGTTGCAGAGTGCTGGCCAAATGGGATCCTGACTGAAATGAGATGAACGTGGTGGCCGGACCAGAGCCCTGGCGTGAGACGGTCCCCTCCCGGCGTCTCAAGGCCCTTCCCTTAGGACGGGGCGACCGTCAGCTTCTCAGGGGCTTCTGCTCCTGGCTCTGTTTTGGCAAGGGGTCATCAATCTTGAAAATCCCCTCATTTTCACATTTTTATGAAGTGAAGTGAAAGTAGCTCAGTTGTGTCCGACTCTTTGCGAGCCCATGGACTATACAGTCCATGGGATTCTCCAGGCCAGAATACTGGAGTGGGGTAGCCTTTCCCTTCTCCAGGAGATCTTCCCGACCCAGGGATGAAATCCAGGTCTCCCGCATTACAGGCGGATTCTTTACCAGCTGAGCTACCGGGGAAGCCCAAGATTACTGGAGTGGGTAGCCCATATTACATTTTTATAGTGTTTTTCATTCATTCACCAACTTTTTGCACAGACGTGGTCAGAGGGCATGCCATATCACCCTCGACGTGGGCTCAGGAGGTGGAGATGACCACCCCCCGGCCCCCGAGGGTCAAGCAGGGCCAGTCTGTGTGTCCGAGCAGCCAGCAGCGCCCCCGCCTCCAGACAGCCGTCTGCAAGAGCCCGGCGGGGCCGGGGCACCTGCACATGCGTCTCCCCAGGCTCTTCTCCTGGGGACGTGTAGAACCAGTCATGGCCCCTCGGCTCGCACACCTTGGCTTTGTCCAGCTGGACCATCCCCTTGTCCGTCTCCCCAGTCCCTGAGCTAGTTTGGGGTGTTTTCATGAAAACCCAGGATCACCCTGATGGGCTGGAGACGTGCCCACTTGGAAACGTCTGTCACAGAAAGTAAAAGGCGTGTGTCCTGGCCCTGGAGGCCGGCCCCCCAGCAAGGGGTTTCGGTTCCTGTTCACTGAGACAGCGGTGCTGGGTTTGTGCTGCCCAGGGGAGGGCGCAGGGCTGGAGCCGGGCTGGGCCTGAAGGTTGTGGACAGAACGCTGCTGTCTGAGGCCCCAGCCTTTCCCGAAGAATGAGTGTCAGCACCATGTTTGGAAGGAAATGTAAATCGTGCCCACGGGCAGCCTTCTCTGATTCTTCACCAGCGTCTGTCCTGGGACTGGAGTCTTCTTGGCCTGACCCAGGGACAGGCACTCGGCCAGGGCCTCCCCCGCGTGTCTGTGTCCCGGCCCGGCCGCTCTACCCAGCTCCACCCAGCGACGCCTCCTCTAGGAGCCAGCAGGACACCCGGGCGTCTCCACCTCCGCTCAGCAACACTTCAGTATTAAACTATTGCCTTCCTCTTTTTTTCCCTAAATTAAGTTTTTTAATGGAAATAATAATTTCAGACCATGGCATAGTTTTAAAGAGGGTATTTTGTTGTTCTTGGTGTCCTTACTGTCTTATTATCCCCATAAGGGACTGGGTTGATACTGTGAAATAAACTAGAAATAAATTAACATTTTTATGTCCACAATCACCCCCCAGCACACACACATGCATATTACACACAGCTCAGCATCCCAGAAAAAGAAGCAGCCTCTCGGTGGCCCCCGAGCCCTAGCAGGACTGCCTGTCCTGTGTGTGTGCTTGATGAAGACGAGAGAGCTTCACGCCCAGGGAATGTTGGCCTCACGTGCACCCCATCTTTTGTGAAGTAATCCAGTTCTGTCCTTCCAGATAAACCCAGCTTGACAGCGGACAAGTATCACCAGGTGTTTCTATTCGTTGCCATGGAAGAAACTCTCCAGATGGAATCATCAGATCATGTTTCTTAGGGACCAAAGGTGTTTTTAATAAGATACTCTTTGATTTTTTTTTTTCTAAAAAGAAAAGAAACACTAACTTTACACTTTAGCATCAACTTTTAAATTATACGTTTTCAGCGTTAATTGACCATGGCTGTGAGTTGTAAAATGTTTTCATATTAAGAATTAATTATTTCCTTATTGTATTTTTTAAAAGCTAAAGTCATATTTAAAATTCTCTTTGAAACAGGCAAGAAATGGGAAAGGTTTTTTTAATTAAATATGTTGGCAATGTCCATTTTAAATAACTGTAAATATATTTTCACTGTTTCACCATGTATTTAATTCATAAAGTAAAAAAAGAAATTTATCAGAAGAGACTCGCATTGGAAATACTCATTTTCAGTCCATTTGCCCGATTTTGTAGTAGCTTCACTTGACTTTTCTGCTTCGCTATGGATTTTCTACAGTTTTCACGGTGTTGCCCACAGACTGGCGCCCCTGGGCGTGCCATCTTTGTGTATTGCTAATAAACTCGACTCTCCCAATCCAGCCTCCGTGTCTTGACTGAGCGGGTTTGTGGGCAGACGGGAAGGACTTTCCAGTGGATGGAGTTTTGCCAACAAGGCGTTTAGCTTGCCAGGGCTTCCCTGGTGGCTGGGATGGTAAAGAAGCTGCCTACAATGCAGAAGACCCATGTTCGATCCCTGGGTCGGGAAGATCCCCTGGAGAAGGACATGGCAACCCACTCCAGTATTCTTGCTTGGAGAATCCCCATGGACAGAGGAGCCTGGTAGGCTACAGTCCCTGGGGTTGCAAAGAGTTGGACACAACTAAGACTAACGCTTTCATGTTGCTGGCCGCGTTGAGAAGGGGTATAAGGAGGGGTCAAGGTGGGGCACATGTTTTGTTTCTCTGGCAAAAATCTTCTTTCATGAAAGAAGCATAGTGCTTTTAGTAGCTTTTAGCCCAAGGACCCAAATACCCGGTTCAGGAAGCATCTGTGTCCCTTGTGAGTGCAGCTCTGTGCCCGGTGCCGGAAACAGGGCCGATGGGAAGTGACTCTGTTCTCAGGGCGCCTGCTCCAGCCAGGGAGATAGACGTGTCCACTGTATGGAAGGTTCCAGAACCATAGGAGAAGGTGCAGCGGCCTTTGAGGCTGCTGCTTTTGGTGGTGGGGTTTACAGGGCTTCCCTTGCAGCTCAGCTGGTAAAGAATCCGCCTGCAATGCAGGAGACCTGGGTTTGATCCCTGGGTTAGGAAGATCCCCTGGAGAAGGGATACGCTACCCCACTCCAGTATTCTGATCTGGAGAAAAGAGTTGTCACAAAGAGTTGGACACGACTGAGTGACTTTCACTTTTGCAGGGTGGGTATTTGAGCTGGGTCGTGGTGTTTAAATAGGAGTTCAGCAGGGGGAGAAGGGCACCACAGGAGACCGTGGTGGCGGGTGAGAGCAGGTCCAGAGAGCGGGCAGGATCCCGTGGGCCTCCTGTCTGCACATGGGGGGTTGGGGTGGGGCCTCTGTGGAGAGTAGTCAAGGCTTTTGGTGTGTGTGTTTGGGGCATGGAGTGCGGGGATGGCCAGGTTTCTGGTTTTAGAAAGACCACTGCCAGTGGGAGGAGAGGGAGTCGTGACACGCGGGCAGGTGTGTGTGGTGCCCTGACCTCGGCCAGGGGCAGAAAGGCCATTGCGTGTGCACAACCCACTGAGGGCTGATGGCGGCCAGACGGAGGAGCCCGAGGGGCTGGCTAGCCTGCCGCCTGACGTGGAACCCAGGGGAACAGAGCTTGGCCAGAGCGGCAAGAATAAGGTGTCGGCTTGGGCTCTGCAGGATGCTTGGGTCACCAAGGAGGGGTGGCCTGTGTCTGTGTGTGACTTGGGGATTCAAGTCATCACCCACCGGGGCCCAAACTTTCAGGATGTTTTTTTTTTTTGGCCGGGCCATGCAGCATACGGAATCCTAGTTTCCTGACCAGGGATTGAACCCATGCCCCCTGCATTGGAAATGTGGCGTCTTAACCACTGGACCACCAGTGAAGTCCCTGGACCCACCTTTCAGAGGTCAAGGACAGGTGACCCAGGGGGCCTCCTTCACCCCCCACTCTCCTCTCCCTGGAGCTGGGGTGGGTGTTGGCTGGTCGTGCCGCTGATAATGGGCACCCTTCCTTTGCTAGAATGAAGCAACCACCCTGAGTCAGGTAGGCTTGCTTCTCTAGACCCCCTTAGATGACAGGAGAGTGATGGTCCGCATGCTCTCAGCTGGCCGCAGTGCCCTCCAAGCTGTCCACCAGGGCAGTCCTCTGCCCACCATTCGCTGTCCAACAGCGGGTTGTTCTGCTTGGCAAGGGACCCGGTTAAGCTTCGTTAGAACCGACTTTAATTGATGCTTTAACCTCCAGCTTGCACGTGGGTCACGTCCTGGCGGGCTTGCAAACGAGAATGAAGTGCCTCTTTCATTTCTTTTGAAACTCAGCAGAAGGGACACTGGAGTTCTTGGTTTTGCTTTCTACAACCACGGAGACAAATTTGGGGATAGTCATCCCTCCAGTTATAATTTTGGGGGCAGGCGACACAAAGCCCTGATAGGCATAAATCAGCAGCCCGGCCCTTTAAGGGGAGGCAGGGAAAACATGAGCTGCTGTCTGTGACCCAGAAACTTTTATGATGGGGGCTTCATCAATTTTATGATGCTGTTAAAAATGGCTATCTTTTCAGGGACCAGTTAGCCAGAAAACTGAGCAGGAGGCAAGGTAGGGATGATGAAGTGGGTCAGGTGGACTCACCTCCAGGCCTGGGGGGCTGGTCCTGGACACGGAGAAGTCGGTCTGGCCTGGGACAGCCCAGGCAGAGGGCAGAGCATTGGTGCATCACCTTGTTCTGACGCTTTGACACCTGGGGCCTTGTGGACCCTGGAGGCACGGCCCTTTCCAGGACCACCCAGTTCCTCGAGACATCGTCTGCAAACACCGCTTGCATGTGTGAAGCGACCTGTCCAGAGTCCACATCCCAGCCACCTCCTTGATGAGGTTCTTATCAAAGGGACCACTATCTCCTGACCTAGTCACCTCCCCCCCCCCACCATCCCCCGGGCCAGGTACCGCCCCTGGTTCCGGAGTCTGCTGAGGTTACTCAGACCAGCCCAACCTAAACCAGCTTGCCCAGCCTCGCCCTTTCCTTCCTGGAAAACTGCAATATATCAAGGCTCTTGTCCTCATCTCCCCCTCCCTCTGCCTCCTGACTGGCCCCGGGTGCTTCCCTGCGAGGCCTGGCCTGGCCTGATGTGGTGTGGCCTTACGGGGAACGGGGACTGTGACAGACTTACCTCCTGATCAGCCCCGTCCCCCCAACCCATACTGGGCGGTGATAAAACCTACGATTTGAACACCCCATTCTGTGGGAAAGCCATGCTGGGTATCGTGTGATGGGAGACAACCCATCCGTGAAACGTCCTACAGCATCCGTAAGACTCTGGTCGAACGGAAATGCTTTCCTCTGTGGGTTCTCTCTCCAGCAGGATAAACACTGTCATTTACTTCAACTGATCATGCATTCATTTGTTCATTCGGGACAGCTTACTGAAACCCCTACTGCGCCTGGGGCCCTGGAGACACAGACTATAAACGTGACTGTTGGCACCAGCTCCTCACCGCAGCAGGTGATGGACGTGTGTGTGACACAGGCGACCTCGCTGATAAACACGTAATTCTAAATCGTGAAATGCCATGAAGACACTCCCTGTCTTCTGGTGGTGACAGACTCCAGCCAACCCTCCATGGGACGCACCTCGCACCGAGGACCCATCCCCACCCCTCTGCATCAGGGGACTCAGGGGTCTCCGGGGACACTCCCGCACCGACCCTGGGAGGATGGGGGGTCTCCGGCACAGGGGGTGTTTCTTGAAAAGCTCTGTGTTGGCCACTAAGAACAGGAGCTGCCTCCCCCGAACCCGGGCCGGATGAAGGGGACTCTGGAGGAGGAGAGCCCAGGAGATGTTCGGGTTGACTCACTGATCCCGGTGTCCCTAGGTTTGGGGTCACGGACATCCCACTAAGTTCCCATCTTGACCTTGCAGATCAAGCCATAAACACACACTGGGCCTGGCGGTTCAAGACTGACTTGAGTCACTGTGACAGCGAGGAGAACTGTTGTCACCTCCCAGGCCTGGACGGTCACACACTTGGAGCCCCTGGAGTCCAGGGGGCTTGCAGCCTGTGAGGGCTGCCTCCTGCCTGAGTCTGAAAGGTGCCTCGCTCCCAACCTCCCCACAGGTGCGCACGCAGCATGCAGACAGAGACTGCACTGGAGATGGGCAGGGAGCCCACACACTCTGGGGGTGGCGGACGCTGGCTCCCACCCCAGGCAGGTGGATCCTGGGGATCCCGTGCCATGGAGGCCCCCCTGCCAGAGCCGGGGTTGGGGGGTTGAGATCTTCGGTGGAGCTTCGGCCTCTGCCTGGGTCAGAGGGGTTCTGCTGTGAGGCTCCCCCTGGTTCCTGAAAGTGTTGGGGATACAGCCCGGGCCACAAGAAGCATCTCCTCCTGCTTTCCAGACCCAGCAGGCTCCCGGGGCAGGGACCACCCCCCACTCCACCAAAAGTCCTCTTCCTCCTAAGATGGTAAACAAAGCAACCTTGGGGCGCTAGAGGAACTGCAGGCCGTCCCACCATCCGGGACCTGGGAGTCGCAGGGCGGGAATCCGCTCACAGCCCCGCCCAGTTCTCCTGAGGTTTCCCTCGTGAGAGACGGGGTGAGCAACCTGCAGCTGGTGCAGTTGCGCCACTTTCTATGGAACACGCGTGGCTCCCAGCCTATTAAGAAGCAGAAACGTCACTTTGTCCATAAAGGTCCATCTAGTCAAGGCTGTGGTTTTTCCAGTGGTCATGTATGGATGTGAGAGTTGGACTATAAAGAAAGCTGAGCACCAAAGAATTGATGCTTTTGAACTGTGGTGTTGGAGAAGACTCTTGAGAGTCCCTTGGACTGCAAGGAGATCCAACCAGTCCATCCTAAAGGAGATCAGTCCTGGGTGTTCATTGGAAGGACTGATGTTGAAGCTGAAACTCCAATACTTTGGCCACCTCATGCAAAGAGCTGACTCATTGGAAAAGACCCTGATGCTGGGAGGGATTGGGGGCAGGAGGAGAAGGGGACGACAGAGACAGAGGATGAGATGGCTGGATGGCATCATTGACTCAATGGACATGAGTTTGAGCAAACTCAGGGAGACAGTGAAAGACAGGGAAGCCTGGCATGCTACAGTCCATGCGGTCACAAAGACAACTTCCTGGTGGCTCAGCTGGTTAAGACTCTGCCTGCGATGCAGGAGACCTGGGTTCGATCCCTGGGTTGGGAAGACCCCCTGGAGGTGGGGGGGGGGGAATGGCAACCCATTCCAGAATTCCATGGACAGAGGAGCCTGGTGGGCTACAGTCCATGAAGTCACAGAGAGTTAGACACGACTGAGTGACTAACCTTCATTTTTTTTGTTTCATTTAGTGACTGAACCACCCAGTACCTGGGAGGCAGGCGACCCTTTCCATTTCATGCCTGTTGGTGACGTTGCTCCCACCTGGCAGGAAGCAGCTGCCCTCACAGGTCTAGGCAAATGCTCCAGCTCTTTCTAAGTGGCCAGGGAGGCTGGCTTCTCCTCCAGAGCACCAGCACCTTCAACCATGCTGGTCGGGTCTGGTGGGGAGAAAACAGCAGGTCCTCCCCACGCCTGGTGGGACGCAGGTGACCAGCTGCCCTGGACGCTGCACACACAGAGGGTTTCGGAAAGGGCGCCAGAGGCATGTGTGATCACGGTACGGGCTGGTGATGAGCAAGTTGGGAACCGTCTTTGAGACGCCTCGATCTTTGGCACGAAAGCGGGCAGCTCTGGAGAACTTGACCAGAAGCTGCTTGAATCTCAGGAACTGCTTGAAAGTTCCCAGCAACGGCCCCAGTCTATGGCAGCAAAGCAAAACGCTTCCAACCTCGTGTCCATCCACATGGCTACCCGTGGCCGCCTCCCCAGAGGACGGCACCCAAATCTGTCTGAATCTGCACCCCTGCCTCTTCTTGGCCAGATCGCACCTCTGCCCCAGCTTCTCAGGAGACCTCCACGGGGACGTGAGTGGCGCCAGGGGGTGGGCGGATGACAGTCAGGCACGTGGGACGGCGGAACAAAGACAGTGATGCCACATCACCCCGTGGGTCACTCCCGTCTCGACGCCAAAAGCAGAAGGCGCAGAGCCAATCTAAGCACCAGTCTCACCCTGCAATTGTCCTGAAGCCCACACCAAGCCTCGGGCCTCAGGGAGCGCACAGGAATCTCGTGGCTTCTTGCTCTCTTCTGTCTTCACGTCTGTTACAGTGAATGCTGATACCTGGTCCAGAGGTGGCCGCCAGCCCCGCCTGCCTCCCAAAGCTCCCAGCAGGAGGTGCTGGCTTTTGAACCACCCTTTCAGTTCAGTTCAGTTCAGTTCAATTCAGTCGCTCAGTCATGTCCGACTCTGCGACCCCATGGACTGCAGCACGCCAGGCTTCCCTGTCCATCACCAACTCCCGGAGCTTGCTCAAACTCATGTCCACTGAGTCGGTGATGCCATCCAACCATCTCATCCTCTGTTGTCCCCTTCTCCTCCTGCCTTCAATCTTTCCCAGCATTCAGGGTCTTTTCCAATGAGTCAGTTCTTCACATCAGGTGGCCAAACACCCCTTGGTTGATAGAAAGATGTCTTGGGGGCTATATTTCCTTTGAAACGTGCCCAGATGTTACAGCTTTGAACACTTTCAATTCTCCGCGAACCCTTCTACTTTCCATACAAATGAGTAACGCCCAGACCGAGCCCAGTCAACACACCCCTCTACTTACCTCCCAGGCTCAGCCCTGCCCAGCCCCCTCCTGGTGAGTATTCTGTATATTCTGTTTAGACTTTGTAAGACTTTTCTGATCTTTATGGTTCAATTCCCGACCTTCTTACAGGATGGACTTTGTTCTGACACTGCGTAGGCCCTTTGACCTGCAGGTTCAGACTTCATCAGACTAGGCTTGTGTCCCTGATTCCCCAGGAAGCCTGTGTTGAATGGGAGAGCTCTCTCCATCTCCTACAAGGCTTTTATTGACTCTGTTCCTAGTTCCTTTGTTATTTTTAGAGATAGGTAATCTGCTCTTCAGCCTCCTGCTCTTTATTACTTTCAATGCAAATAGATGCTAATTCCGCTCCTGCCTTTTCACTCTCTTGCCTCACCTCCCTCCAGTGGCGTCCCCTCCTCCTCAGCCTGTATCTCTTCCGTCTGGTCTCTAAAAGGCCACAGCTTCTGACATTTCACATTGAGACACGACACATACAATCTCTAAAATTTCCTCCAGCTTCCTTTAATAAGCTCTTCTGCACCAACCATGCTTCTCTCTGAACCTGCAGGGCAGCCCTCCAACAGTCTCAGATGTGGGATTGTTCTTCAGGCCCCTTGAGGCTGTGGTTGTATTTCTTTCTGGTTATTTATCCTTGAATGAAGAGCACTCCCTCCAGACCAAGCGTTTTCTGGTTCAGGAGCCTGTGTCCCGTCTCCCCTCACTGCGTTCTCAGCTGCTGGGGTAATCTTCCTTTTGCACGTTAATCCTGAAGGCAGCGTGATGTTGCCCCAGGCAAATCATGAGCATTTAGCAGACCTTCACCATTATGTGCACCTCTGGAATTGATCTCCATCTGAGGTTAGGACTGCAGGCTGAGCATTTAGTTTGGCATCATCATCAGCTCTCTGTGGTGGTTCTGTCCCAAATGCAGGGATGTGTGGTGACCCGACCTCCTGCTTGGGACATTTGGTGACCCGACCTCCTGCTTGAAAGTGGAGTAGCATGTGGCTGAGGATTAAGACCGTTAGCCATATAGGGGTTCCTCCTGGGATGTCCACGTGACCTGACCAGAGCATCTAGACTTCATGAGAGGAAGGCGTCCAGGCTGGAGCTGCTGCAGCCATCCTGTAGCCTGAGGACACCTTGGTGGCTCTGTTCCCGAGCAGTGGGCTGTGGCTTGAAGTCATAGAGCCACACCAGAAGGTCTCCATGGAATGCTGTGACACAGACCTCCCATGAGACCTCCACCCTGCCGGTGATTTCAACAACCTCCTTAGTCAATCTACTTTCTCACTGTCCCGATAAAATTTCACACCTTCTCCTGTTTCCCTGGCTCCCTTCCCTCTTCTCACTTTTGGGGGTGACCTCACTTGTAACTTCCCTGAGAACATGGAGCAGCTGGAAGAGAAGCTCCCAACCCAGGTGCTTCTGAGCCCTTCTGTTCCCCAGGGTCAGGGGTCCCCACTCCCACCTGATCTGACCCTCTGCTCACACTCAGCCCCCGGGCCCCTCACCCCTCAAGGCCTTGCTGCCCCGAAGCCCCTGCTATCCCTCCTGCATTTCCTGTCTCTCCAGGTCTATTAACTCATTCCCGTCCACACAATGCCTTAGCTGCTGCCCTGGTTCTCTGCCCTTGAGTTGCCAGGCAATTCCAGACGTGTTATTCGTTCTTTGACTGTCTAGTGCCTCGCCTCCCGTGATTCCCTCGACTGGCTCCCAGGAGGCCTCTGTCCTCACGCCCGCCTGCGATCCGTCCCCGTGACTCCCCCTCGGCAGTCTCTGCACAGCTGGCCCAGCCCCACTCCGAAGCACCCTTCACGTAGGACGCAGTGGCCTCCCCCTGCCTGCAGAAGCGCTGTGGTCAGCAGAGGGCCTGGGCTGCCCTGTGATGGCGGGCTGAATCCTAACCCTAGATTGCTTTATGCCTTGCTGCCCTCGACTCTGGGGCGGGGGTGTCGGCACCTCTCTCCGGGCTTGCTGCCAGCCCGGTTCACGGCCGTGTGTGGGAAGGGCCCGCCTTGGACCCGATACACGGCAGAGACTGCGTGGGAGCCGCCGTCATCCCTGGGGTCACCTTGGCTCGTGGTTCTGATGGTGGTGGCGGGTGGATCCTGCTGGACCGCCGACAGGGCCAAGCACCTGGGCGGTAATCTGTGAGCCGCAAACCACAAGTGTGGTCCTGTGTCCCCACGCAGAGCCAGGGCGGAGTTTGGAATAAAGTGCCGTCTGCTGAGCTAGTACTGTCGGAGATTAACAATCTCATCATAACATCACAGCAATGCCAGGGGGTTATGGGCACGGGCCATTAAGATGCCTGGGCTGGTGCAGTTAGTGCCTGCAATTGGCATCTCTGAGCTCGATAAACTGCAAAATCCCCTGGGCCTCACGAGCCCAGGTTGTGAAAATGAGGCCACGGGGGGGATGGGTCATGTGCGGCCAGGAGAGGGAGTGGCTGGGCCCACCCTGGTCACCGCGTCCGTTGGAAACAGCAGCATGGGGTGATCACTCCCACAGCCCGAGGCTTGTGTGAAGGTTTCACGCTTAATAGAATCAGATGAGCAGGGGTCTGGGCAGCTGCCCAAGACCCCCGCCCCCCACCCTGGCCCCCACCACATTAGCAGGCTGGGTGCGTCTGGCCGCTTCTTTGCCTCTGAGCTCGGAGGTCGCGGGGCTTGCTCCTCCGGCTGGTCCTGCTGAGTCAACAGCAACCACACACAGAGGCTGCTCACCGCCCTCAGGGCGCCCCCTGCCACTTCAGGACGGAGGGAGCTACTGAGGGCCCCGCTGTGGCTGGACCCAGTGGGGGGCACTGTGATCGGGCAGCTCAGCGATCAGGTCTGGAAGTGGGGGCTCACGTGGGAGCCGCGGTGGGTGGGGGCGCCGCCCCCAGGCTCAGCCTGGAGACCCGAGGTCAGCACCAGCTGGTCCGTATTCAGCTGTGATCGCAACCTCTCTCAGCTCCGTGGCCGAGGCCTGGTCCGCCAGTGGTGACACTGTCTGTGTCGGACGGACGCGGGAGGGGAGAGGAGGGGAGGGGAGGGGAGGGGAGGAGGGCCCACCCTGCAGCGTGTGCCCGGCCGGGGCCAGGGGTCGGGGCCACTCTGCCCTCTCTCCGCTCGGTGGGGTCCTTCTCCAAGGGGTTCTGACCCTGACTCCCCACCAGAGTGGGTGTTGGTCTTGACAGCAGCCTCTGTGCCTTCCGGGGGACGTGTCACCACGTCCTGGGGTGTCTTCTGCGGGGGTCCCGGGGCCTCGCAGCTGAGGAAGGAGGTGACCGTCCCTTCTCGGGGATCCCACCTGGGTAGGGGCTTCTCCTCCAGCCTCTGAGTCGCTTGCTGGCCCTGTGGCTGCACCCCCCACCACCCCTCGCCCCCTGGTCAGGAAGGAAGCCTCCAAGTCCTTGGAAGTGAAACTCTGCTGTTGACGAAGCAAAACTGGCTGGGTTTCCGCGGGGACCAGCCGTCTGTCTTACCGACAGAGCCAGAGGGACGAGCATGGCAGATCCTCGAGGAAGTATTTTTCCTCCTCTGATTCTGATTTGTCGATGACACTGCATGTTTCCATCTGTCCCTCTGAGGTTCGTGAATACCTGGTGACTCTGGACACCAGACTTGGTGTCTTGGGTGAAAGTCAACTCGAGTCCACCTGGAATTTGGGGCTTCGCTGGAGTGTTGGAGCAGCGCCTCTTATTTGGGCTAAAATTAACTTTCTCCGCCAGCACCTCCATCTCCCCGTCTGTGAACAGCGGACACGCGGACCTGCGCGGCCACAGGAGCTCGGGTGTGGCCACAGCACCTGGGCTTCGTAGCCGCCATGTGGCGCGTTTCTGTCCTTGTGGTCCGAGCAGGAGGCCGCCCCTGGCTGCGCCCCGGGCCGTCCCGGGGGCCGTGGCCCCAGCATGACCGACCCCCCCGCACCC